>NW_024543976.1:3780000-4980000 GCF_018167655.1 Microtus oregoni
TTCCCCGCTCTCTGGCTGGGTGATCCTGGAGCAAGCCCTTTTGACTCTCCAGCCGGGTTCCTCCATCTGTCCAATGGGGCCGGTGGTGCTGCCGGAGAAGCCAGAGGCCTGCTGGTGGGGTGAGCCTTGTCTGCATGTGAGATACCTGGCTGTCCCTGCTGCTGCTTCCCCACAGCCCTTCCCGGACCCTCCCCTCCCCCCAGCTCTCCCCTTGGGAGGGTTGGGGAAAGTGGATTGTCTTTGTCCCCGGTAGATTTCTGGTTGTTTTTGGTGGCTAACCCAGGCTTAGATTAAAGAGAACTTCTGTTTCAGAGACTTAACTTTTCTCCATTGTTGCCAAAGGAGACGTCTATCAGAACTAGGGTTGTGGCAGCTTCTTGGAAATGTCTGAAGAGCGTGTCTGAAAGAACTGTGTGCTGGTTTCAGCTTTGCCTAGACTGTCCCCCTTGCCTCGTGTGCCCTTGCCCACCATCCCGCATGGCTTTCTCCCTTAGTACGCCTTCCTGCAGCTTGCCCTGCTCTCTCTGCTGTCTCTCATAGGCAGTTATAAAGCCAAGCATTGTGTGTCTGAGTCTATCCAGTAGGTTCTAAGTTGTGCCTTTTTATCTCCTTGTGCCCGCATGGCACCTGCCAGCCTGCTGAGCCATGTTCCTTTGCCCAGTTCTTGATGGGGCACATGGATTACACACAGGGGTACAGTTGAGCCTTGCCAAACAGAAGCTCCTGGGCTGACAGGGGAGACAGCTGGGCAGGGAATACGCAAGAGAGGGACGTACAGGGTTACAGCTACGTGGAAAGCTCGGTAATAAAGGGGTTATTTAAAATCACTCGAGTGCTTGGAGTGACAAAGGACGTTATACGTTGTCTAGTCCAACCTTTATTTAAAAATTTTAACATCGCCAAGCCTCATGAAAAAAGTCAACATATCTAATACTTCAAAACTGTTCAGTTTTGTATGTGTGTCTGCATGTGTGTGCTATGGTAAGTGTGTGGAGGTCAGAGGACAGCTTGCAGAAGATCTCTGCCACCAAGTGGGACATGGAGATTGAACCCGGGTCATCACCCTTTGCCTTCTGGGCCATTTCACCAGTCCAGAAAACTGTAATGTTGTCCAAAGAGAGCTACTCCAAAGTCATCTGTATCTCAAAATCTTTCCTATTCATATAGATCACTTATTTGGTAAAAAAAAAACAAAACAAAACAAAACAAAAAACAAAGAACAAATGGAGTTATTCTGTTGTACTAATTTGTAAATTGGAAGCACACTGTTTTGTAACTTGCTTTTTTTTCTCCTCCTCACAATATGCTGTGAACATCTTTTTTCATCAATAAATATTGTGCTTAATATCTTAATGGTTGTATAGTATTTCATGGAGGGTTGAGCCAACACACATCAATCAGTCCTTGGTTGTTACTCGGTTGTTTATATCTATCCTACTGTAAGCAATGCTGAAATGAATATGTTTGTGTACATGTGTTTCCTTCGTTTAAATTCCTAGAAGTAAAATTGCTCTATCAAAGGAACCGTTCAGGCATTTGGTAAACACATATCAAAATTGTCTTCTAGGGAGATTGTATTCCTTTACACACTCATTAACATTGTGTGGGAATGCCTGACGGGCCATACCCCAATTGTTCACACTGTTTTCACTATTATCAGCTCGGTCAATAACACACTCTGTTACTCTTGCTGTTCAATGTGCATTTCTTGGGTAACGCGTGAGGTTCACTGCTTCCCCCTTGCATGGCTCTAGGGACTTGACCTGACTAGGGCAGTGGGGGAGTGGAGAAAAGACAGACACATGGAGACACAGCAGTAACTGGGATGGGGTGTACTGGTTAGGGTTAGCGTGGACTGAGCACTCTGATGGAGAAAGCCTCAGATGCTCAGTGTTTATTGTATGCAGTTGAACAGGGGGGTGGGGTTATTGCACACAGATAAACAAATGAGGGGGCAGGATTTAAGTACTGCTGGACAAGCGGTTAGGTTTAGTTAACTTAAATAGGAGCCATCTCTGTAGGGGAAGAGTCTTCGGACTATAAATATCCAGGGGAAGAAAACTACGGTGGACATTTTTCTGCACTCATTGTTGGCAGTCACACTTGGACGCCCAGAAGGCTTTGCAATGTCTCTGAGCCTCACTTTGGTGGTGGTGGTGGGGTAGGACTCTGCCATTTTCCTGTGGGTCTGAAGCCATGCCCATGCCAACACTGCCCGTTCATTCAGGGCTTTCCTGGCTTCCTATGCTCAACGCCTCCCCATAGAGAATCACTTAAGCTGGTTCCATACAGCACCATGGTTGTGAGCTTGTCCCATTTTACAGTTGGATCTTTGTCTCCTCATCACTGTTAAGCTGGAACTGAGCACACAGAAGGGGCCCTACACCCAGGGAGAACTGAAGAAATGACTTAAAGTCTTAGTGCCCCTTGATGGGTCTGGGACACTCCATTGCCCTTGAAGCCAGGGCGAGCTGCTGTCCAAGTCAGAATTGCAGCTGCATCCAGCAGGTGCCTCTGCCCACCTTTGGCCTGCATGAGACGGGGGGGGGGGGAGGGAGAAGGGGGGAGCAGGGTTGCTTTTTCATATGAGTACATCTGGGCCCATGCTCCCCAGAGGCCTGAGCTTCACTCTTTCTGGCCTCTCTGACTGATGCTGAGCATAGGTATGATACCCAGGAAAGGCAACAGCCAATCGGTTGGGCCCCTGGGGCTCATGTTTCCCCTTGCCTTGGGGCCTCCTTTCCCCAGCTGCTGTAGGTCAGCCAGGAACTGCACTATGCTATACTATGAGTCATCCTTTTCCTTCCCTCTCATTTGAAAGGAACACTGGCTTGAGTCAGAAGCAGCCCTGCAAATGGGGCCTCAGGCTTGGTCATGACAAGAGCATTGCAGGGCGAACAGCTGCCTTCCCTTCCCAGGCAGCAGCAGCAGCAGCGGCTGCGGCGGCGGCATTTATAGCCTATCCCCCAGGTCACATGTTCTTCGCTGAGCCTCTGTTGGCACCGTTCCATTCCTCCCTCACAAAGATCTGTACAATCTAGGTGGTGTTTTACAGTTTTAAAGATTCCGTGGTCCCTAAGAACTCCCTGGCTCGCTGCTCCACTTACACTGCTTTGGAGTAAAGGAAGAGGTGGGGATAGTGGTGACATGCCTGCACAGCCTGACTCTTAATGCTGCCCGAAGACGGATTCTCCTCTGTGCTCATGGTTGTTCCTCTGGCACTCTGCACAAATGATGACCCGCTGAGAGAGGACAGAGTCTAGAGTACTTCTGTTGCTTTGGGTCATGCTTTCTCAACCTGTGAAATGGGGATAGCAAACCCTGTCAGGAATGAAATAATGAATTGTAAGTTGAGCATTGACCTGCTGCCTAGACAACTTGGAATTTGCTCACCAGAACACTTTTATGGGACAGGATTAAATTTAGAGCTGGTTCTGTGTGTGCAATCTTTGGTTTGTGGTACTAGGGATTGTGCTCAGGGCCTTGTAAAGGCTAGGCAAACATTCTACCACGGAGCTCCACCCCAGCCCTCTTTTTACATTTATTTATGTATTTATTCATTCATTCTCATTTTATTGAGAGAGGGTTTCTCTATGTACCCCTGGTTGTCCTGGAACTCAATATGTAGACCAGGCTGGCCTTGAACTCATAGAGATGTGCGCGCCTCTACCTCCGGATACTAGGATTAAAGGCGTGTGCCATCACCCACCCGTCTGTAATCATTCTTATATAAAAAAGAGAAGGAACATTGGAACTATGTGAAGGTGACAAGAATCCTCACAACCAGTCTCCGTCAGTCTCTGCCAAGGCAGCGGAGTCACTCATATCCATCCTGGGGACACCTCTAGGATACGGAATGCATTGTGCTGGGTTGACCTTTCTGTGTTCTCTCCTTCTTGCCAAGGTCCTTGTCCCATCCACAACTAGAGTCTTATACCTGCTACCCGTCTTTGCCACACTTAGACATCGCCTTCTCTCATTTGTCCTTGGTCTTAGCCACATGACTGAGAGGAAGGAACAGACATTTTCCCTTATAAGCTTGCCCCCGACTTGCACAGCCTCCTCACCAGAAATCCGCTGTAACAGTTGATGAACCCCCACACACCAATCATGATTGCCCAGAGCCCCCAGAGCTCCCCCTCCCTGGTGCACAGCGTGGGTCATTCCTAGAATTGTGCGTTCTGTGGATTGGGACAAGTATGTAGTAATATAATAGTACGTTATAGCATTGCACTGCTGTCCTGTGCCCCGAGAGCTCTCTGTGCTCTGCTTTTCCATCCCTTTGCCCTCGTTGCTGCCAACTTCTGGCATTTTTACGGTGTCCATAGGTTTGCTTTTTCCAGAGTATCACGGAGCCGCAGTCATGTGGTATGTAGGGCATATTTAGGTAGCAATGCAATTTAAGATTCCTTCATGACTTTTCATAGTTTGGTGGCTCAGCTCCCTACTACTTTTAAATTAACCCCCAAACTTAAGTTTGATGTGTGGGTATTGGGTCCTTGAAGTTGGAACAGAGTCCCTGGATTTATCCTGAGTTGCTTGCTTTTCCCAAGTTTGAAATCAGAACTTACAAGCTCCAAATGTCTGATGCCCCCCACCTCAGTTATTTTTTGTTTTTGTTTTTGTTTTTCAGGATAGGATTTCTCTGTGTAACAGCTAGATCTTGTAGACCAGGCTGGCCTCGAACTCACAGAGCTCCGTCTGCCTCTGCCTCTTGTGTGCTGGGATTAAAGACGTGCGCCACCACCAACCCGGCACCCTTAGTTGTGTGTGTATGTATATATATATATATATATATATATATATATATATATATATATGGGGATAACAGTATATTCTTTTGAGGCTCATCCCAGAATGTTTTGTGAAGTTTCCTCCTGGGACCTAGGTTCACACTGTCTGCTGCTGTCTCCTTATCTGTCTTCTACCACGTCTGTTTACCTGCAAGAGCCAGTTCTCCTGGCTGGGCTGTGTCTGGACGCTCCCATCTCTAGACCCAATGGCTCCAGTCCTGCTTCCCAGTGTGCTTGTCCTGCAGAGCTCTCTCTGTAATTACCTCTACTGGATTTGACTCCTGATCTGCAGTTTGTCTGCTGGGAAACCTCTCCAACCCCTGGAGGTCACAGTCACACAAGCTTCCATTCTTTTATATTATTTTTTCATACAGTATATTTGATCATGTTTTTCTCCTTCCCTAACCCCTCCCAGATCACTTTCCTGCCTGCGCATTTTTGTTCTCTCTCTCTCTCTCTCTCTCTCTCTCTCTCTCTCTCTCAGAAAAAGCATCTACCATAAAAATCAAAACAAAAACCAATAGGACAAAAATAACAAAACAAAAATGAAACAAAAAGTCCACAGATGCAGAAGAAAAAATGGGATTATTTTGTACTGGACAGCTATTCCTGGCCTTGGGTCCAGCTCTGGCGTGTGGTTGATATACCCAATGACTCTGTTGAAGAGAACTGATGTTCCCCTTTGCTAGCAGGTGTTGATTATGAATAGCTTGTTTATGGGTGGGAGACTGTGTTCTCCCTCTCTGTGCTGGGACCCCCATCAGGCTTGAGGCTGTGCAGGCTCCGTGTGTGCTGCCATAGGCTCTGTGAGCTCACGTGTGCTTCATCCTGCTGTGTCTGGAAGACACTGTCCTTGGAGTCCCCCATCACTCTGACTCTTACTCTCTTTCCATCTCCCCTTCCACATAGATCCCTGAACCTTGAAGGGAGGCATTTGATGAAAATAACCCCGTGTAAAACTTAGTCCTCCAAAGTCTCCCCTGCTCTGCATGTTTGGCCAGTTGAGGGTTTCTGTATTAACTTACCATGTCACTGAATAGAGAGAAGCTGATCGGGTGCCCAGCTCTAAGCTGCAGTACTACTGACCAGCCAGCATTCATGGTGCTGGAATGTACTCTGCATGCCACTGAAGAAGAAAGGTAATCATCAGTATTATGTAGACACAAACCCTGTGACCTACAACAGTGATCTGCATGGAAGACACACTGATGCAATAGTGTTACAAGTGCCATGGGCAGCAACCACTTTGTGATTGGATCTAAGGCTCATTGCATGGACAGAACCTGTACCGGACACTGCCAAAGTATCCAAGAACCTGAGCCTAGATCATTCATAGGCCTTGTGGGGAAATCTACTATTAGTCTGTTAAATGACGTATTATGCCATACCCACAGAGCAGTACTCTCATTAGGCTGCTTCCGTTCTTGTAAAGACATAGCAAATCAAAGGATAGCATGAGTTTCCAGCACCCGCTTGTCTGGGGGTACCAGTGCTAAAGTCCCTTAGAGAGGTCACAGGCAGTGTTCCTTAGGAGGCTGTTCCTGGATAGTCAGCACTATAAGGCTAGAAGTTTGTCTGTTTCAGTTACTGTTTTCTTCCTAAGAGAACAGGAAACCAGTGCACAACAAAGATTAGTGCCCCTGTGAGTGGATGCGCTCTCCTGGGAGCAGGGCATCCACTGGTTTTCACTGTGTCTAGAGTTCCAGAGAAAGGCCGCGGCCCTTGCTGTCGTCTTAATTTCTTTCTAACCAACCTGACCCTTAAGCCCCTGCCTGAGAGCCTGTTCTTTTTAGGCAGACATTTACGCCTCTTCCCCTCTTTCACGGAGGCAGAATTCCCTGGCTGCCATGGTACCTGGACCTGAATTCCTCCTTGCAGCTTCACTGAGGGTTCTGGGAGGGTAGGAAAGAAGTAATTTCCTTCGATGGGCGGTGGTGGTGCACGGCTTTCATTCCAGCACTCGGGAAGCAGAGGCAGAAAGATCTCTGTGTGTTCGAGGCCAGCCTGGTCTACAGAGTGAGTTCCAGAACAGGCAGGGCTGTTATATAGAGAAACTCCATCTCGAAAAACAAAAAAACAAAACAAGCAAACAGAAAAGAAATCGTTTCCTCCCAGGTCACTGGTGTAGTCCTCCACGATGAGATGATGAGGCGAGTTGAGACAGGGTCCCCCCAGTCCTCAGCACACACTGGCATCGTCAGCAATAGAGGGTATCATTTCATAACCTGCACACCATGTCTTTCATGTGAGTGTTTTCGGGTTCCTCTGAACAGATGGTCATGGCTGTGGATGGGCTTCCTGTGGATGCAGAAGGTTAGTCGCGTATTCTCCATTTGGTGAATTCTGAAGTGAAGGCACAGAGAAGTTGGGCCAGTCACTCACCGTCTCACAGCTGGGCCAGTGGCTGGCCCAGAATTTGAACTTTGAGCAGGCTTTGGGAGGGCCCTAAGAGAGCATCATATCCAGCCTGCATTCCACAGAAGAGGGGGGCCTGAGGTGCCCAGAGGTTCAGGCTCTTCCTCTTCAGCCGGGTCTTGTCCAGCTCTAGGACTTGGTTAGGGGGAGGGGCTATCTTGGCTCAGAGGGAGCTGAAGGCAGGAAGTTTTCTCAGGAATACTACTGACTGAACTGCTGGCCTCAGAGTGTCTGTTGGACCCCGGATTAGGATTTTCTTCCTGTTTTTACGTTCATAAATCCCCAAAACCACATAGGTCCTCTCACTAGATAGTTGGACCCTCTAGTGAGGGAGACGGGAAGGGCATGAAGAGGTGTTGCCGTCAGCAGTCTGGTTCACAGAGCTCCCACAGATGGGTCCTGCCTTGAGGTCTGGTCTACAAGCTTTAGGTGAGAGCTGGGCTCCAGAGACCCAGTTCTGCCATTTCCTAGGACACAGAGTTGCCACCTGATTTAGAGAGAGACTTACAAATGGGGAGGTGAAGTCACTGGCTAGTTAGCGCCACCATCCTGCAGTATTTAAAACAGGGCAATAAGGGGGCTGGAGAGATGGATCAGGGGTTAAGAGCACTGACTGCTCTTCCAGAGGACCCAGGTTCAATTCCCAGCACCCACATGGCAGCTCACAACTCTCTGTAAGTCCAAAGATCTGACACCCTCATACAGACATACATGCAGGCAAAACACCAATGCAAATAAAATAAAAATGAATACAAATGATAAAATCAAACACAAACAAATAAACAAAAAACAGGCCACTGAACCTTTGCCCTGATTGTTGCAGAAGTGATGTGCTCAGAGTTCTGGGATTGAACTCTGTGGACAGTAGGCCCTACGGCCTTGGCAAAAAGTTTCTTTTCATCATCATTTTCATCTACAGAATGGGGTTGGTAGTAGCAGACTGTCATGCACTTAAGGTCTTAGTGCAGATGACCTGAGGCCGTACCTGTGAGGTGCGCAGATGACCTGAGGCCGTACCTGTGAGGTGCACAGATGACCTGAGGCCGTACCTGTGAGGTGCGCAGAAATGTTTGGTATATAGATAGCCTCCCATGAAGAGACAGACCTTGGGATAACCCCCCAACACACACACACACACACACACACACACACACACACACTCACTCTCTCTCTAGGTCTTTGGTCCTCCCTAGGCCTGAGGTTCTTCTGTCAAAGTATAGCAGCTGTTGCCATGTTGGCTTGTATGTCTTTAATTTCAGCACTCAGGAGGCAGAGACAGGTGGATGTCTGAGTTCCAAGCCAGCCTGGTCTTCAAAGCGAGTTCCAGGATAGCCAGGGCTACACAGAGAAACCCTGTCTCAAAACATGAAAAAGAAAAGAACAAAACAAAACTAAATCTAGTTGGGTGCCACTTGAAGAGAAATAATTGAAGGAATAGTTTACCCTGGCTAAGAGCTATTGGCTTTGGAGTTGAGCTGCATACATTTTAAATCAGGGCTTTCCCACTTCTTAGGTTCGTGGCCTCAAGCATGTGTTATGATCTCTCTCAGCCTCATTGCCTCAGCTGAGGATCAGGGAGGGGATAATTGTTTGGCCTTCGTAGGAAAACATGGCATAACTGCATTGGACCCAGAAGGCTTCCCGCACTGACATAGTGCGCGCTTGATAAATGATCGCCGTATCAACGACGGCAACAGCAGCGATGGAAATGTGAATTATACAAATGTCATCTTGAGCTTTGAGGGGAGTTCAGCATGCCTTGGGGATCACCTTGCTTAATTTTTTTCCCTCAGAGTGAGGAAACAGTCTAAGAAGAGATGACATGCCTCCAGGTCACACAACAGAGGCAGGATGGGACCTTGAACTGTCTTCCTCCCATGACTAGCTCTCCATAGCAGGGACTCCACTTCCTGGGACCCGCTGTCTGGACACTTAGCTGGGTAAGCCCTGCCTGGTTGAGATGGATGCTCCCCGACAGCTCTGCAGCCTTATTTTTTTTTTCCTTGTGATTGCCTGGCAGAACATAGTCATTTAGAACCAGGCCCTGAGCAGTTGCAGCAGCCGGCCCACGAGTCCCTCCCTGATGTTGCCATGGCAAACAGCCTTGGCAACGTGGCTGCTTAAGTCTTTATTTCTGGTCTCGGGATCCTTGTAGGGAAATTGTGGTACCCAGAATAGTGAGAAGGGCTCTGCTATGGCTCCTTGGCACTGAGGGTAACCCAGCCTTCATGCTGCTGGTGACCTCAAGCCGTAGCATCTTCTGATCACAAACCTCTGCAGCCGTGTGTTTCTGTATGGCCTGCAGAAACAGACCTCTGGATGTGACCTTTAAGGTCTCAAATGCCCATCTAGCCTCCTCTCCACCTGTCAATCAGCTACTGCATGTGTGGCCGACTGGAATAAGCAGAAAAACATGGTATTTGGAATGTGATCTCTGCTTTAGATGCTTCTAACTGGCCTCATCGTCAACCCTATCCTCCAACAATAGAGAGGAAGAAGAGGGAAGGTAATAACTACGGTCTCATCCTTCCGAGAGCTTGTTTGGCCCTGTGCTGAATTCTACCCAATCAACTAACCTCTGAGGAACCCCATGAAGCAGTCTCTACCAAGCTCCATTTCACAGTTGGGTAGACTGAGGCTGACCAAGAGTCGCTCTGATGTTGTTCTGTAATTCCTCCCCCCGCCAGGTTGCTTTGGAGAGACACTCCCAGGAAGGGTCTGGTCCTCCTCACTACCCTCATCGCCACCTACATTCTTTAGCACCCAGCTCAGATGCCACCTGCTCTAATTCCCACTCTCAGAAGTGTCCTTCCTGTTATGACCCCACAATCTGTTGTACTTAATGTTTCTTGGTTTGTGCTGTATTCTGTCATCCTGAGGAGTTTTCTGTTTTATTTTGTGTTTTGGTGCTAGGGGTGGAATCTAGGGCCTCAGGCTTGCTAAGTAGACACTAACAGTGAGTTACACCCCACCCCCACCTTTCCACCTCAAACATCCCACGTGAGGAGACTAACTGGGAAAGCTTTGCCTGTCTAATCCACGTGAGGGGTTTGGCTGTGTAGGCCTTAGAGTCAGCAAAGGGGTTCACTATCACCGTTATCATTGTTAATGGTCATAAAACAGCAACCAGGTAGGCTACTTGATATGCAGGAACCCAAGCTGGGACCTGCCTGGGCATTATCCTTTTAATCCTTCAACAGTCAGTGAGCTTGGTACTCTAATGCCTGAGAGGGGAATTTAGCCACTTTCCCCAGCTTACCTGATTCTGGCTCAGGTTGGCGGGGCTGGAGGAGGAAACTAGGTATGTCTGCGGTGTGGCTAATCCAACTGGACACAGAAAGCATTAGAATAGGGGGCTGGAGGCTTCCAAGCAGGCAGTGGTGAGGTCAGGAGAATAGACAAGAGGGGACTTGGCTTGAGAAATAATGTTTATAGGAAGGAAGCCCTTCAGGGCCCACTGTGTGCCAAGCAGTCCCTACTCTTGACCTTGTCCAGAGCCCTGGTTCCTGCAAAAAGGTGGCCTCCACCAGCTATGGCCTTTGTGCTTAGAGTTATGTTGTGATAAATAGGTGAGACCTACAGAGATAATGCAACAGCCCTTGCAAGGGACCGATGCTCTCATGCTCTCATCACCAAAGATACACCTTGTACACTGAGGCCTCTGGAACCGTATCAGAACACACCTTCAGAGGGCAGGTCCCTATGGAATGATAAACCCCTAGTAGGAATTCTTCCACTTACAGAGCATGGCTGTGGTCCACCTGGGGACATAAGAATTCCAGGATCTTCGTAACTCAGGAAAGTGGCCTCACTCTCTGGACAACAGTACCTTTGAGGCCAGATTGGGCCTATGTGAGCTGCTGTCTCTCCTCCCAAAGGAGAAGCAAAGATGTGTAGTACAATTTGACAAGGTCTTTGAAAATAGGAAGTCTAGTTGGGCAATGGTGGTGGTGCCTGCTTTTAATCCTGTTCAAGGTTGCCCTGGTCTACAGAGTGAGTTCTAGGACAGCCAGGGCTATACAGAGAAACCCTGTTGTAAAAAGAAAAAGAAAAAAGAAAGAGAGAGAGAGAGAGAGAAGAAAAGTCTATTTAAACCAGTCAAAAGTTTAGGCTTCTTGTAACTTTCCTTTGGTACACACCTGTTGTTCTTTGGTGCTGCCAGATGAATAAGGAGCTAGATCGGCTGTAACCCTTTCTTTGAGAATTTCTGTGGTCTGAAAATAAGGTATCATCTCTCATCTTTCCAGGGCTCCTGGGGATAGTATGGGCTGGTTGATAGGCAAGCACTGACTGCCCCCAAGACGTGGTGTAAGCTTAGGGACTCATGGGCCCTGGTCAGCCATAGCTCTGTGCCTTTTCGCTGTGTGGTCTAAGAAGTTAGACAGCCACTCTGTGCCCTAGTTAGCGAGCTCCTGCATAAGCCTATGTACAGATAGGGTTTGCCTTACAGGCTAGGAAGCTCGTCACGCTGTCAGCCACGTTTGCACACCAAAACCAGCTGATCAGTGAAAACATCCTAATTACACATTGGCCACTTTGTGTGCAGGCCTCAGGCTTCTGTGTCTTTTATTCCTTTTGTTTGCCGACATTTCTCTGCATCTCTCACCTTTTCTCTCTTCTGTGTCTTAAGATGCTTTCTCTGACGACACCCTTACTCCTGTCCTAAAAAGTCAGATACTGTTTGAAGTGTGTCTGGCACTAACTAGGTGGTCTTCCTCCGCGCTGTCTTTTCTTGCTTCTGTTGGGAGCACAGGGTACCTAGCACTTCACGTACAAATGACTAAGGGTTGGTGGAAGGCCCATTGTAGTATCTGGCTTATGCAGGTTGGCTTCCCTAGGTAGTATCTCTCCTTATTTTTCACGCCCGTTCCATTTTATGGATGGGGGCATGGAGGGCTGGTGCCCGAACAGGACTTGCTAGAATGCTGGAATGCTGCAGTTTAACTGTGCATCTTCTGGGTCTGGAGAGGTGGTTAAGGGCTCTTCCAGAGGCACTAGGCTCAGTTCCCAGCACCTGTACGGTGTCTCACAGCTAGTCATAATAACAGTTGCACGGAATCGAAAGCACACTTCTGACCTCCCTAGGCACAGACATGAACTGGGTGCACAGACATACATGTAGGTAAAATACATATATAAAATAAATCTTGGGGGGAGGAAGTTAAAACAAACCCCAAATACCCTGCATCTTTGCCCCACATCTGCTCCCCTCCATCCTCAGGCATACCCCCACATGTGGGGCAACTCAGAAGGTAGGGATTATTTTAAGAGGTGAGTGGATTGGAAAGGAGGAAACCAGAGGAAATGCATGCTGTCTGCAGCCTCTCTGCCTGGGGCTTCTTTGATTGTCAAAACCCTGAAAGATCGGAGGATGCTGGTCCTGGTCACAGCCATACAACAGTTTAGGGAACTATGGAACCAAAGTTCATATCTGGTACCCAATGCACCATCTTCCCAGCCCTCTTATGCTGCTTTTGCAGTGGGCATGATGGGGCCCAAGTCAGAACTGAGCTGTGGCCACTGTTTCCTCTCCCTGAATGGTCTTCCCAGAAGTCTTTCTTATCCCTAGGCCCCCAGGGACCTTGTCAGATCAGCTGTCTCAACTCTACTCTTCTCCCCATTGTCTACCTTAGGACCCAGTCTTTTCTTTAAGGTATGTGGCACCTGGGGACACTCTGACTTATTAATGGCATCTTCTTTTTTTAAAAAAACAATTTTTTATTCTCATGTATATGAGTGTTTTGTTAGCATGTGTTTCTGTATGCCACATGGTGCCTGGTGCCCACAGAGTCCAGAAGAGGGCGCTGGATCTCCTGGAACTTGAGGGACAAAGTGGCTGTTTGTCACCATATGGGCGCTGGGAATACAACGTGGATCCTCTGGAAGAGCAACCAGAGCTTTGTAACCACTGAGCCATTTCTCCAGCTCCAGTGTATATCTTCTTGCCTGCCCAGACACTGCTCTGGGGCATGGAGGGGTTTACAGAACTGATGTCGCCAGGGTGGTACCTGCCACATCCCTTGGACCTAGACTAAAGCTTGACACATGTTCTACACTCACCCAACGTTCCTTTCTTCTTCTCTTTCTCTCCTTTTTACTGTAGCAGAATACAGATAAAATTTAACTCTCTTAGCTACATGCTCAGTGGCATTAAATGCTTTTATCCTTTTTGTACAACCAGTCTGTCCACCTCTGTAGTTCATCTTGTAAAACTGAAACTTTGTACCCAGTAAACAGCAGCCCGCCACTGCGGTTTCAATCCTCTGTCTCCAGGATTTGGTTACTGTGGGTTCGTCATGTAAGCGGGTCAGATAGTATGGATCCTTTTCATGGGACTGATTGTTTCACTCGGTATGATAGCCTACCCTCAAGAGTTCACCCACGTGTGTCAGAATTTGTCCTTTTTAAGGCAGAATAATATTCCATTGTACGTGTGTGCCTGCATTTGGCTTCCCCCTTCGTTTGTTGATGGCTCTTTGGATTGCTTCCCCCGCTGTGGCTGTAGAAACGATGGGGCCGTGAGCACAGGGATAAAGATAGCTGCTTTTGAGAATGTGCTTCGAGTTCTTTTGGGTAGATACAGAAATGGAACTGCTGGATCCTGTGTCAATTCTATTTTTAATTTTTGAGGAACCGCCACACTTTTCACAGCAGCTGCACCGTTTTCCATTCCCACTGACAGTGAGCACGGGTTCCAGTTTTCCCCCAGGCTGCCCCACCGGCTGTTTCTTGGGTTTTGATAGTAGTAGACATACTAGACAGTATCTCCTGCAATTCCCTCCCGATTCAGCATCTCTTCGTGTGCTTATTGACTATTCGACTATCTTCTTTGGAGAAATAGTACTCAAGTCTTTATGTTTTGGAAGCAGGGTCCCCAAAGCCCGGGCTGGATTCGAACTTACTACCTAGGTATGGTTGACCTAGAACTTGGATCCTCCCTCCTCTCCCTCCCAAATGTTAGGTTGGTGAGTGCACATTCCAACAGCCAGCTCTTTTCGGGTCCTTTGCTCATGTTTGAATCAGATTGCTTGAAGTTTATCGCCTTCACTCGACTGTTTTCAGAGTATTAATCCCGAGCTGGCCATGGTGGAGCATGCCTTAATCCCAGTAGGCTCTGTGAGTTCCAGGTCAGCCTGGCATATATAGTGAGACTGTCTCAAACAAGATCCAAAACCAAAGCAAAATATTAATCCCGTATCAGGTATATAATTTGCAAATATTTCCTACTTTTGGGGGAGCTTCCTCTTTGTTCTGTTGGCGTTTACATGAAATGCAGTTTGTCAGTTTCTTTTCCGCCTGTGGCACTGTGAAAAATAAATTATAGTTGCTCCAAATCCAGGGCTTTTGCCCCTGTCTTTTTCTCCTAAGCATTTTGAAGTTTTAAGCCTCACCTTGAGGAAATTGATTCACTTCGAGTTAACATCTTTATGCTTGGGGTTAGATGGAGGAACACCTTCATTCTTGTAATAGTTCTTGAATGAACGAGGAAAAAATTAATGAATGAATCCCTCAAGCCACCCTGGCCTGTGTGGCCCATGAGCTCCTTCTTTTCTTACCAGAAGCCCTAGCAATAAATACCTCAACCTTGTTTTTGTTTGCTTGCTTGCTTGCTTGATTTTGCTTTTTCCTATGAGGGCCTGGGTCTAGGGTGAATATCTCTCTGGAGATGTATAGGTCCTTTGTTGATTGAGCCTTCAGGGCTCAGTAAGTAAGGGTGGCCAGAGCCCTGCCCCAGAAGCCATGCCCCAGTGCCCCAGTGACCTCAGGCTACCTTCTCTCCAGAGTTAGGCCAACCCCCCCCCCATCCTTTGGGCGTGGCCATACCTGCTCTGCAGAGCCTAGGGCTTTTGGCCTTCTTTAGCACTTGCTCTTTGTCCTAGTCACTGAAAGAGAGGCCACCTGGCTGATGCTTCCTGGTCTGTCCCTCAGCAGGAATGTGGCAATGCCCCCTATAGCTTGTGACTCTGCCACACAGCTTGTGTGTAGGGGGAGGTGGGAGTGGTTGTGGGCCAGAGGTCCCTCCTCTTAGAATCAGAGAGTAGATTCCATATAGGCCTGTTTTGTGCTCAGACTGGCCTCTGACGCCTGGGGGGTCACCGGGGGTGTGCTATAGTGTGGGGTGAAGAGACAGTCAGAGAAGGCAGTGGGGTAAAGAGACATCTACCCCCGAAAGAAAGCTCTGCTATGCTCAGATGATCTGTTAGTTTTAACAGTGTGCTTGCCAGGTAGTCAGGCTAGCAAAGGACCAGTATAAGCCAGTTCTTGGGGAGGAACCCAGCCTGAAAGGCAGCCTAGAACTGATTCCGAGCAGGTCTGAGCTGGGTGAGTCCAGGATCTGTCATTTAGTGATCAATTAACTTGGAACATATTGCTTATTCTGCCTGGGTCTCAGTTTCCTCGTCTGTGGGATGTGGTAACATTATATATCTTAACTGAATTGCTTCGTGTGGTGCTTGAGTGTTATCACCAGCAAGGACATGTGCCAGTGACTTGGTTTGATGACATCTTGGTGAAGGAAACTGTTATGGAACTGTGGACAATTATTATTTATTATCTCTTTCTCCGTCCGTGTAGCAGTCATTCTCATTATAAGCTGGGTTACAGATTTCAGCAAGCTGCCCTCTTTGCTCTGGAAACAGGTCTACCTTCAGAAGGCTCTGGAGAGCGGATCATGGGGCTTTGGAAGCAGAGGGTTGTGGAAGGAGAAAGAGTTGTCTGACATGGTGGGAGAAGCCTCTTAGGGCAGAAACAGCCTGCCCTGGTGTGACAGATGCCTGGTGTGACTAGGTCACAGACATGAGTGGCCACAGGCTATGAGCTTTCTGAGGAGGGTTCTGGAGATTCACAGCAGGCAGGAGGAATCACAAGCATCTGGAGGAAGCACAAGGAGGAACGGCAAGATTTCCAGCAAGGACAACGAACTGCAGGCTGCTCTGGAATAGAGAGGCCTTGGGATGGTTCCCGAGGGAAGGTGGCTTTGGGTGACTCGATTTTCCCAGGGCCACACAGCAGGGTGGAATGAGTGTTGCCACCTGTGGTCTGCACAACTCATCCCCAGGCCTTTGGCGTGGAGGAAGCACGTGGGGATTTGCAGGCAGGAAAGGCCAGGGTATAGTTCTCATCTTAATCCGAACTGGAATCCTTGCTCAGTCAGGATTTTCTCATGGCCTGGACCTACCAGGTACCTACCTGACGGGCAGGGAAGGTGGTTGCTTTGTGGAGTAAACCCACAATAAATTTAGCAAGAATGATGATTGTTGCAATAATAATTATTACCCCTCTTTTACTGTTAGGCCCTGTAGCATATTGCTGTGACAGTCCATCTCACATCCAGAATTCACATCCTTATAAACATTTTTTTTTTTTTTTGGATTTTTTCGAGACAGGGTTTCTCTGTATTTTTTGGTGCCTGTCCTGGAACTAGCTCTTGTAGACCAGGCTGGCCTCGAACTCACAGAGATCCGCCTGCCTCTGCCTCCGGAGTGCTGGGATTAAAGGCGTGCGCCACCACCGCCCAGCCTTATAAACATTTTCATCACCATGTCCAGGGTAGCCCAAAGTCTGGGGACGTGGAAGTGACTTGCCCAGCAAGAACACTGGTACATGAACTTGGCAGGAGTGTGTGACTTGTGACTCCCACCCCTAAATCTGCCTAATGAGAAAGGATGGTGTTTGGAAAAGGCAGTTTCATGTCTGTGCCTTGTCTAGACTGAGTTCCTAGATTGTCTTGAATTCTCAGGGATGATTCCCAATCTTTTGAAGTTGCAACATCCACCTATTGTGTGATTTTGCAACAGTTGCAATGGAGAACCTCCTCCAGAAAAGCATAAGTTCCATTGTTTTGTCTTTAGTTGTGAGATAGGGAAGGGGAAACACATTTTTAGTGGTTGTTGCTCCTGCTTGGTGATTAGAGTGCTGTGGAAGGAACGTGGGCTGGGAGAGTCTGGAGGCAGCCTCTTTTGCTTTGGAACTTTGACTCGATCTTGGCTCCTCTTGGGGCTGGTGTGCCTCGATTTCTCTTTTTTTTTTTTTTACCAGCCTGTATCTCATAGATTTTCAATTGTGAGGGGTTTCCTTTTAAATATTGCATACAGCAGGACCACCAAATATTGAACAGAGCCTGAGAAGGTTCTAGACACAGATGGAGTTAGGGCATAGTCTTGTCTCAGGTGGGTGGTGTGTGTGTGTGCTCCCCACATTCACTGGCAAAGCCAATTGCAGGTGCTTAACTCCCCAGATTGTCCCGGGTGACAGGGACTGACTTCTCTTTGAATTGTAAGTTGGAAGGAATGTGTCATAGAATCGTGTGGCTTAGTGAGTGGGTGGGAAGGAGGAGAAGGTGGAGGAGGAACTCCAAGCTAGAGAATGCCTGTTCCCAACCTCCCCAGCGAATCACGGAACATTGGATAAGTCATTAACGGGGGTGGCAAGGTTGGGTGAAAATTGGGAACTTTGGGTCAGATTTTTTTTTTAAAGGAACAAATCATTAAAGAATCCTTTACTGACAGATGTGTACACACACACACACACACACACACACACACTTTTATCTATCTAGAATCATTTGTTGTTTTTTGTTTTAAACCCACAGACAAACTGCTTATAGCGTTGGGATCTGGTTTTAACTAAAAAGTGTTTTAACAAGGGAGGCAATGCAGGAGAGTTCCTGGATATCCTGGGGTCAGCAGACCTAACTCTGGGTGGCCTCTGAGTCCCAGCATAGTCATTCTTGGGCGTTGGTTTCTGGTGTGTCTCACAGAGTTGCAGCTGTTAACATGAGGTCTGTAATTATTTAAAGAAAGCTCACATCAAGTGGAAAAAGAGCGACCTTAGTTACCATACCATGTGGCCAGGAGGCAATTCAACACCAGAATCACCCAGCTCCCTCTGAGCCTCCTCAGCTGCCGATCGGGTTGTGCAGCCAGTGGATAAAGTAACCAAGGCATGACAGACAGGACCAGGTTTGCATAGTGGGGGCCCTTGTGGGCGCAGGCTTAAGCCAGGAACACTAGAATCGCCTATGCCTAGGGAGACTGTTGAGCTTGGAGTCTCACAGACCAAGTCAATGCAAAGCCATCTTGTCAAGAAAAAAGGGAGCTAAGGATTATAAAGTTCAGTGTGAGACTGTTATTGCAAAAACTCTGACATTAGTTTAATTGGGCTGAGTCGTGTAGTGTTGGTTCCAAGACGTTTTGGAGAAGTCATTTCTTCCCTTAGATTCCTTGATTTAATTAAATAGTTAATTTGTTAAGAGATGGTCCTGCTATGTTGCCTAGACTTGCCTGGACCTCTGGCTCCTGCTTCTCCAATCTCAGTCTTCCTGAGTGTTGCACCGTACTGCACTCCTTTGAAAAGTTTATATACTTTTAAAAGTTTATATTTTGATTGTCTTGCTTAACAAGTGCTATATATATTCAAGTTGCCATTTAAAGACATTTTAAAAGTTGTCAGCATTGGGAACTAAGCTGTCAGGGAAAAAAAAAAAATGAGGCTGACTATTCATTCCCAGTGTCTCCTCCTTGGTAGGGAGGGGAGCTACTCTCAGTGGTTTGGTCTTCAGATGCCTCTTAGATGAATATGTCATTTCTTTCCTGTTTTTATGTAAGGTGTGTGTGTGTGTGTGTGTGTGTGTGTGTGTATAGACAAGGAATTGTACATTTGAAGCAAGTCTTCACCCTCCCCCACTAAATTGTGTGTGTGTGTGTGTGTGTATATATATATTTTTTTTAAAAAGTAATAAATGTGTGAGCTGTAATGATGCACAATCCCAGTACATGGGACATAGAGGCAAGAGGCTTGTGAGGCCAACTGTGGAAAATACAGTGAGACTCAGCCTTGAAAGTGCATGCATGCATGCATACATAAAATAAAAGATTATCATTGTTAATTTATTAAGAATGAAAATAGACAAGAGCAAAAGAAAGAGAAAATGACCTGTCACAAGCACTACTCAAAAATATACACATAAATAAAAGCCCCGTTGTAGGCTCCACATTTGCCAAGCTTCCCTCCTTGGGTGCACACACTTGGCCTTGCCTCCCAGGCTACATTTATGGACTGACTTCTGCCTATGACCTTGAGAGGGAAAGTCATAGTTTTAACGCTAGCTCACCTCGTGACCGCCTGAGCCTCCACTTCCTACTTTAAAAAAGTGGGAACAGCTCCTCCCTGGGCAGGAACATCCACAGTGGGCCTGAGAGCTGCGTCTAAGCCACCCTCTCATGAGGAATGAGCCGGACATGAGGCTCTGTTACTGACTTCACTGGCCTGCGCACCCCTGTGCAGCTCCTGGAGCCCCCTCCTCACATTCTAACTTAGTATTTGATCATCTCCAAGTATTTCCCAGGACCTCTGGGCATTCTGTCGGGTTTTAGTCACCCCCCAGCATTTGCTTATATGTCAGAGCAGGGTAAACACCTCTGCTGGCAGGAAAGACATTTGCACCCAAGCTTCCTGACTTAGAATCTGTTACTCAGCCAGGCCGGTGGAAGTGCTAACTGATCCGTCTTGTGATTCAGGCTGCCACTGGAGCAGCCCCGAGGGGCAGCTGCGGGGAGGGTCAGGAGAAGCAGCCCCCCCCCCCCCCCCCCCCCCCCCCCCCCCCGCGTCCAGCTGCCTGGCGAGCTGCCTGCTTTTGTGCTGCATTGTGGTTCTGTGAGGAAGAAACAAATGGACTTCCTTGTGGATGTGTTTAATGTAATAAAGGGCACGGTTTAACAATGGCAAAAGTTATAAAATGGAAGCCGCCCTGTGTTTCCATCTTTGTGTTTGCCTCCCCAGAGCAGTTCTGACCAACTCCTAATGGCCTCGCAGAAGTGAACCCACACCAGTAGATGGTCTGACTTCCTGCCTCCATCCCCCCCCTTTTTTTTTTTAGCACAAACAGCACCAAGCTAAGAACACTGTTATGCAACTTGCTTCCCCCCCCCCCCCACTTAATAGTTTTTGAAAATCCTTTCATGTCAGTGTGCAGAGATCGACTTCATGTTTTGACTTGACCGGAGCTTTAGTTGTCTGTCATATTTGGGGTATTCCTCATGGAGCGTGCCTGGTTTGAATGTCTCTGCATGGTTGTCATGTACACACATGAGTATATGCACAGCAAGAATACCTTGAAGGGGACTTGCCCAGGATCAAGGGGTGTGCAACTTTCAGTTTTGGGGTATATCGACACTTTCCTGTTCTTAACTAAATTCTATCAGTTTGTTTTCACAGTAATGAGTGAAAGTCTTTTGTGTCCTCATACGTAACACCAATATGTGATGCTATTAAACTTTTTAAAGGTTTTTATTTTTAATAACATTATAATAGCATAATGTAATTGATAATTAAATAATCACGTTTTATTTGGGTGTGTATGATATGTGAGTGTGAGCATGCATACTTCGATGTGCACTTAGAGGCCAGAGGACAATTCTGTGGGGTCAGTTTTCCTCTTCCCCTTTTATATAGGTTCTGGGGCTAGGTCCTCAGGCTTGTGGGTAAGTGCCTTTCCCCTGCACCATCTCACTAGCTTGTGTGGCCATTGTCTCACTGGCCCAAACCAGACAGATGTTTGTCTGGTATCTCTTAGGGATACGGGGCCTCCGTCCTTGTCAGGATTGAGACTTACGTGTTTCCATTTTGGGGAACTGCCTGCCAGATTGCTGGTTTTTAGCGATCATTGTGAGTGATCTTGTTCCTCACATTTCCTACTAGGATCTGGGGCTATTTTTGTGCTCCCCCTTCCTCTGGCAGCTTGGATTGAAGGAGAAAGACCCCTCTGCTGGCAATGGGCTGCCCACCCTGCTTCTGCTGTCTGGCAGCTGTGAGAGTGTGTCTAAGTCACGTGACCTCTCTCACTCACTGTCCCCTGCTGCATCTGTGAGTTTGTTTGTTGGGTTACAAGAGATAACCTATGTAAAAGTATTTTTATAAGCATTGGGAACAGTTACTCATAGCATCACACTTGAAGTTAGTTGGTTTCAAATGAGCGGTAAGTAAGATTTCAGGCCCAAGAGACCAGTGATCTGGTTAAACAGATAGATTGACAGTCTGTGGCCTTCTGCAGCTGCCTGTGAAGGTTGGGGCTGACAGGTGGCCACTTGACCTGGCTTGCACCTAGGAGCCATCATGACGGGCAGCTTCTGAGGAGCTCCCTTAGTTATATCAGAAACAGCTCACCTCCACGATGCCCTTCCCCTTTGGGCTGAGCCTTCACAACTGAAAATGTCACTTTTGGAATTCTTTCTCTGATGTTAGCTGTGGACCTTAGACAGGGGATAGCTCACACATGGCCTACTCCATGGAGCACACAGGGCTGTAGAGAAGGCCAGAGAAGCTCTGGCTTTGTGTGGGCTCTTGGTGAGGCAATCTGGGTTCAAGGCCTTGCTCATCTCTCCCTTGCTGCTTGAGAGTCCTTGGGCACAATTCCTGCCCTCAGGGATAAGAACGGAAGTCTCACCTATTTAAAGACCTACTGGGTATGGTGGTTCATGATTGTAATCCTGGCATTTGGGATAGGAACCAGGGCTGAGGCAGGAGGATTGCCATCAGTCAAGGCCAGCCTGGGCGACACAGTGAGTTCTAGTACAGTCTGGGATATAGCCTAGACTATTGCGAACAAACACAAAGTCACTGGGCTTTGAATAGAGATGCTTTGAATACAGGACCTAGGAGGTACATATGAACATGTTATTTAAGTAATCCTCACTGAAATGCTAGTTAATAGAGTGACAGGATCTCTAGCCTTGGAAACCAGTGTCCATCTGATGTAGATTCTGTTGTGCCGCTCCTGTAAGCTATAGAATACATCCTGAGGAAGTTTGGGGTGTTTTCCGACTTCCACAGACTCTGCAGATTCCTTCCTGTGAGCTGTTCTTTTTCTATAACCCTAGGAAACCCCACATCTGGCTTTCTTCCTCCCCTCCAGGGCAGGGGGTGGGTTACCTGGCTGGACAGAGCAGAAGTCACTTCCTGAAATAGGCTGCCTGGTGGCTTGTCCCATGTTCCATGGAGGATAGATCTGGCTTCTGGAATACCAGTCTTGAGTTTCTCTAGCTTATACGTTCTTATGCCAAAAGGACTGCCCGTCTCCTTCAATGTAGCCCATGGTCAATGCCTATTTTCTGTGTGCCAACCACTGGGCTTGGACCTGGGGACCCAGGGGGAACTTGACCTGGGACTACCAGGAAGGCAGAAAGGTCAAAAGAGGATTTCAGAGGGTGACAAGCTTGAGAGAAAGCAATCAATCTGCAAGGGTGTTGGGGGGAGGGGTGGCTGCAGCGGAGAGGGTGGTCTGGGCCACTCTTAGAAGATGTTCATCCTTGAGGGTGCTCATCTGAATGCTGAGAAGTCAAAAGCCTTTTGGGGAAAGTGCCAGCCAAAGGCTTTGAGTTTCAGCCATTGTCATTCTTCTCTAAACACACACACACACACACACACACACAAACTAGGAGGCCATGCAAAGACACACACTACAGGAGACCACACAGATACACACAGACATACAAACACACACACACCACCACCACTACCACCACACTTACCACACACACACACTTGACAGGAGACCGTTACAAACACACACACACACACACACACACACACACACACACACACTTGACAGGAGACCATTGCAAACACACACATACACACACACCACACTGACCCCACCCACATGACAGGAGACCATTGCAAAGATACATAAGTGCACACACACACACCAGGAGACCGTAAAAAGACACACACAACAGGAAACCACACACACCACCACCACCATCACCATTACCACCACACATTCATACAGTACACGCTCACACACACTTGACAGGAGACTATTGTAAAGACACACACACCACACTGACCCCCCTCCACATGACAGGAGACCATTGCAAAGACACCACACTGACCCCCCCCCCCACACACACATGACAGAGACCATGCAAAGACAGACCCAGGCTAGAGCCGCATGTGCTGTAGTTACTGCAAGGCCTCACTGAGAGGATGGCGGCCATAGTGAGGTGTGCAGATCAATGCACTTTAGGCCGCCGCTAGAGTTACAGATTCTACTAAAGTAAGGACATTTTACATCCTCTCTTAAGTTGCAGAATCGTGGTTTTCTGAATTTAGTAACCCTGGCAGACTGTCCTGATGGACGAAGTCTTCCTTACCGGCCCTCCATCTAATGGTGTCAGCATCCACAGCCACCGTTGACATAAAGTCAATTTCCACTTTTGGATCTCCTATTTAACGCCCGGCTGCTTGGAGAGCTGCGGAGAATGGAGGTCAGAGGGGCTAATTGGGTTGCTTAATAAACGGGCAGCTTCTACAGCTGGAATAGCCAGGCCCCAGGCAGGTTCAAGGTGCAGGGAATCCAGCATGGCCAGACCAAGGGGCCAGACTTGGGGTGGTGGTGGTGGTAGGGCCTGGGCTGGAGTCCTGATCTAAGGAAGTCAGTCGTCACCACCACCACTACCACCACCACCACCACCACCACCACCACCACCACCACCACCACCAGAGGTGGAGAGGCAGGGACCAAGAACCACTGTCCTGGGAGGGAGGCCTTGTCCCACTTTTTGGCCAGCTCAGGGTATTTCCTGGCTTGGATTAGTATCTCCTGCTCATAGTCTGATAGTATACATCTCTCCTGTTTTCCCTTTAATCATGACCTTTGGCAGCCAGTGCCTCATGTGTGGTCAGTGCCAGCATGTGTCTGTTATAACATGATGACCATATGTGAGATATGGCTAGAGTTCATTCAGTCAACCTGTGGTGCGCGCTGGGTGGTCAGTGGCTTTGAACAAGTCTCGTCCCCGCCTTATTTCAGATCAGAAGGCACAGGTCTATCCGTTCACTACCCACTGTTCAGACAGAGTTGGTTGTACAAGTTCCTTCGTTTGTTTATTTAACCAGTATCTACTGACCCAGTCTGAGCTGAGCTGCGTGTTTTCATTGGAGGCCAGACCATTCCTGCACCCTTTGGGCTCCCTCTGGGAGGAGGACAGTAAAGCCTTGCGAGTGATGTGCTTGCTAGTATTAGGATTGCATTTGTCACCAATGCCATGCCCAGCAGTCCCTGTTGGCAGACATGTCCTTACAAACATGTCCTGAGGGCAAGCTGTGGTCAGGAGTCTCATAGACCTTCCATGTGACCTTCTTTGGGAAACAAGACTTAGTTTCCCAAAGCTAGGGGCTAATTATCAAAGGGTTTGAAGGTGGTTTGGACTTCTATACCCACACTCTGGAACCTTCCATCCAGGTTTGTAGTGTGCTCTTTTTCTACTCTCTGGTTCTATCTTGCTTTATATTCTCTCCAATAAACACTTATAATTGTCAATTTTTTAAAAAAAATATTTTTGGAAGATGCAGTGTTGTAGTTACTTTCTCTGTTGCCACGCCAAAGTGCCCTGATAAAACCAACAGAAGGGAGAAAGATGTGTTTTGGCCCACAGTTTGAGGATACAGTGTTTCATGGTGGGGAAGCTAAAGGGGCAGGAGCTTGAAGGGGCTGGTCACATTGTATCCAAGTTTAGGAAGCGGAGATAGGTGCATGAGAGCTTGTCCTTGGTTCACTTTCAGCCTTTCATACAGGCGGGGATTCTAGCACAGGGAATGGCACCCACCCACAGTGGGTGAGCCTTCCCACGCCACTTAACCTGATCAAGGCAAGCCCCCAAGGCTTGCCCAAAGAGTCCTGTCTCTAGGTGACTCCAGATCTCATCAGATTTGACAGTTGAGAGTAACTATTACATGTAGTTCAAGAATCGACCATCAATTTTATATATTTGAAATGTACAGGCATCATGAATATCTTTTCTTTCTTTCTTTCTTTCTTTTTTTTTTTAAAGTGTTTGCTATCATTATTTATTTGAGACAGGATCTCTAGTCTGGCTTCAAACTTCTGTAGCTTAGAGTGACCTTGAACTCCTGACCCTCTTATCTCTACCAACTGTCAAGGTTTGTTTTTTTTGTTTTTGTTTTTTTTGAAATAAAAGCAACACTTAGTTTAAAATTTTTCTACAGTGTTTATTGAAGAAAATTAAGGAAGTTCAGATAGACTTTTCCAAAGGAAGCCTGCCAGCTCTGCCATCATTTCACTGTTGAGAAACATCACCTGAACACATTTTCCTTCCCATGGCCATTTTCCCTCTGGAAAACTCTCTGCTCATTTTGTCTTTGTGACTTTGCCACTTACCATTGATGGTGACTGGAAGAGGTGCTGCATGACCTGGTAGATGTGACCAGGGAAGGGGAGGGAAATGGCGGCGTGCAGTGTGGAGAGACTTCAGCGGCCCAGGCAGGAGTAAGGCTGTCCACATGCTCACCTCCTCAGCGCACAAACACCTGTGGCTGCAGGAAGGATGACCACGTGGGCTAGCCGACAACAGTGTTGGAAGTTCTAGGCTGTCAGGTCCAGTGGGTCCAGTTTAGTGCAAACATTACTAACACTTGGTACACATTATCGTACTATCGGTTTCATGTGCCTGCCATGCAAGTGAGCTAGGTTTAAGACCCCTGGGGAGAAGATGAGGGGGTTTTTCTGCAGGGTGTTGCAGAATTCCATTCCAACCAAACCTCTGTGCATTCAAGTAAAAAGGACGGATTTGTGGCATGGAAGATAGACCACTCGGGGTTTCATCCTGCCTAATATTTTCTTTTTCCAGATTTTTAAAGGCATTCTTTATTTGTGTGCATGTGTGTGCACACACGCACATGCATGTATACCATAATGTGCTTTTGGAGGTCCGAGGACATTTTATGGGAGTTATTTCTCTTCTACTATGTGTGTTCTGGGGATTGAACTTAGGTCATCAGGCTTGGTGGCAAGGACTTTTATATATTAAGCTGTCTTGTTCATTTTGCTACTAACAAATCAAAGAGTAGAAACTTTAAGTCCCATGTAATGACTTGGTACATGTACATACTTTGAGATGATCATGATCAAGATTATTAATATATCATCAATACAGTTTTGTGCATGTGTGCACGCGCGCGTGTGTATATGTGTGTGTACTAGGAATACGAAGGTCTTTCCCTGAAGAATATAATCATGTTTATTAAAATCACATTATTGACTTTATATCTCTAGAACTTAGTCCACCTGCCTAACTGAACCTGGGTCCTCTGGCCAGAACCTCCCTATTTCTTCATCCTTGGACCCTGGCACAACTGGCTACTCTCTGCTTCTCCCATTTCTGGATGCATAGCTAATAGAAATGAAGCAGGTCCTTGAAGAGGTAGCTGCACTCCTGCGGTACTACACCATCATTTACGGTAGTAAGTTACATAAAGAACCCGCGAAGTCGATGAATAAAGAAAGCATGATGTACACCAGGAAGGAATGTTCCTCAGCCGTGAAGAATGACATCCTGGCATTTGAAACAAAATGTGGTATGCCTGGAGATCCCAGTGATCATGACATAAGTCAGATGCATACACAGACTTCATGATCTCACACACAGACTCTTGAAGAACAGCCCCTGACATTCAGTTGACAGACTGTGGGTCCCCACTCCTCATCTGTAACCTAGGAGTCTGCGAGAGACCACATGGCTAAGGAATTCTCAGATTGTCATGTGGATTTCTGCCAGATCAGTGCTGGCCCTGCTGTCTAGAAGCCCGAGGTGCTGCCTGGCCTCCTCTCTGACAGGATGCTCCTCCCAGCAGGCTCACATGTGTATTTGAGAGAAGGGATGTGAGGCACAAGAGAGTGACAGCAGAGAGGCCGAGCAGAAGGCTTCTAGAACCCATGTGTTGGGTCTGGGAGAACTGGCCAGCACCCTCCCAGGCCTAGCTTTCTCTTTGTCCTGAGGGATCATTCCAAGGTACTCAAGAGTGGAAAAGAGGACCTGTTACCCAACATTCTTTTGGGTGGGCTTGAATTATCCAGGATTGCTGTGTGTCCTGGCCCTCTCTGGAAGTAGGCCATCTGGCTGTGTGTGGAACTAAATCTGCCCATGTTTTGCTGCTCCATTTGACAATGAAGTACTCTGGAGAGACACTGCTGTCCTCTGTGCTGTCCTGGTCCTTTTTCCCTGCCCTGGTCCTGCAGGTCCCACTCTGGACTCTGCTTCAAAGTCCCTGGGCAGACTCAGTCTCTTAGAAGGTCCAGCTCATTCTGTTTCTTCTACTGAAGGAAAGGCACAGGCCAATAGTGTGATTGGCCTCTTCTTGCTGTCTGGGTGTTGTGAGGCAGGATGCAGTTCAGGAAAACGGGGGTGTTTGAGCCCCTCTTGGTGATCTGAGTTGTTCTGTCTGGGTGTGGCTGAGTGGAATGTGTGAAATGGGATTGCCAGAAGGACTTTCAGATGTTGCTTTACCTCCGCTTAGTTATGAGCCCCTGAAGGGAGATTCTGAGATAGTTGTGGACCCCACATGGAGGGGTGTCAACTTGAGAAAGATTGCTTGTGCTTTCACAGAACCTGAAAGCCAGGCACAAGCCTAAAGTAAGGGCTGCCGTTCTTTCCTTCACAGATAGGGAGACAGCCCTAGACACAACCTGTGCTCGTAGTCATGAATGGGAGGGTAGCTGGGGCTGGGAGACTTGAGTAGACCAATGCTCCTGTTGAAGGCTGGAGAACAAGCCTGGCCCAGGGCCTTAAGCCTGGTGTGGGATTGCAGGAGCTTTGGCCTGCTAAATTCTGAGACCTAGGGATGCCAGGTCTTGGGTTGAATGACTTCAGACATGCTACTTTTATAGTATGTGACAGAGGAGGAAACTGAGGCCCAGCCAGGACAGGTGACTGGAATCGGGTCAGGACATGCGAATGGCTTCATCAAAGCCTCCATGTGTGGCCTGGGGAGTATGCTTGGTATTTGGGGTGGAAGTGACTTAGTTTGTTTTGATACTAAATGTTTATTTTTATGCTCGTGGGAGAATATACTGCTAGAAATATCTAACTTATTGCTAAGGAGAAGTTTAAGAGGAAGAACTGGGTAAAAGGCGTTTTTAAAAAAATAAGTTAATTTACTATGTGTACCAATGTACTACGGCATGTATGGAGGTTGTGGAACTCTCAGGAATTGAGTCTCTTTTTACCATGGTAGCTGGCACCTTACTCCTCTGCCCTCCCCACCAATAAGTAAATAATTTTTTTAAAAGGTCCATCTGGATTCATGATAAAATTAACCCTGGCTGGTCCCTGAGTTCCCATGGTCACTTTTCTTAGGGTTAAGGTACACAACCCAGACACTCTTGTTCCCTGCATCCTTACTGGAGTGGGCCTCCTCCCTGGGACAGGGCAGAATGGGAGGAGCCTGGGAAATGATGTCACATTCCAGAGATGGTTGTCCCCCGGGACTTTGCTCAGACTCCAGCGTAAGTAGAGCAGCATCTTCAGCCTAGAAACACGTGGGACTGGTCTCAAGGGTCTCAGCTCTAGGCTGCTTCTAGCTCTGTGCCTGAGAGGATGGAGCAGACTGTGCTCTGTCCCCTGCTGATTTGCAACAGATGGCGGCTGTGTGGCGCTTGCCAGGTGATGGGCCAGGGCTCAGGGGGGTCCTAGGGTGTCTCTGTCCACCCTCCTGAGCCTCCTTTCCAATTTGGGGGAAAGACAGCCCACGCCTTTGAGAATAACTTTAGAATTGAGTTTAAATGTGTCGGTATATTTAAAGCCCTTGACAATACCTTGCACACACTCAGTTTATTTAAGGCTACTATTTTAATAGAACTTGTTTTTTTTTTAGTGACTCCTTATAGAAGTTCTGAGTTCTGTGTGACAGCACAGATGGTACACCTGAATCTGCAGAGCTTCTCTTTGACCTGCCACCAAACAATCTGCCACCTGGTGGCAATTTGCCCAAATTGCAAGCTCAGTGTTTTTGTTTTTGTTGTTTGTTTTAAAACAGGTCTCACTATATACACCAGACTGGCCTCGAACTGAACTGACAGTGATCTGCCTGTCTCTGCCTCCCAAGCTGCTATTAACATCTGGCTAGTCCGTCCCGCCGCCACTGCAAATCTTGCCTTCTTTATGGTGATGATGATGATGATGATGATGATGATGATGATGATGATGATTGTTACTTGTGAGGATGAGGTAGTCTGACATAAGGAATCAACCAGAAAATTTAAGAATTATGTAGTTGTGGAGTAATGTTATGGAGTAAAAGACAAGCCGAGTGTCTTCCCGGGCTATAGAATACCAGTCCTGGTGGGGCTTTAACGATTAACTATCCTTATATTCAAAGTTATCACCTATTAGGCATGTTCTATAAGCCAGACAAATTTGATTAGCACATTGAATCTGTTCTTTGTAAACCATTCTGCGTTGCATGAACTACTAGTGCTCTACTTCAAAAAGAGAAATTTGCTGGGCGGTGGTGGCTCACACCTTTAATCCCAGCACTCAGGACGCAGAAGCAGGTGGATCTCTGTGAATTCAAGGCCAGTCTGGTCTAAGAGTGAGTTTCAGGACAGCCAGGGCTACACAGAAACCCCATGTAAACCAAAATAATAATAATAATAACAAAGAGAAATTGTGGCTTAGACGTAACTTGACTTTCCTGATGATGCCCAGCTCGTAGGTGTGACACAGCAAGAACTTGGGCCAGATGTGATTTAACATTTTAGTAAATAAGTAACTAGGTAACCGTTCACCAAGTCCAGGCCAAAAATCTGTCCCACTCCCGGGCCCCAGAGGGTTCAATGGGTTATGTGTGCTCTTGGTCTCTGCTGCAGGGGCTGGGTTTGTGCCCTAAGAGCCTTGTCTGTGACTTTTACTGAGCACAGTGTCATCCACATGATTCCTTGTATCCCGCCAAATTTCTGGGATGATTGACTTGTCTCTTCCCATCCAAATCACTGGGAAGGGCATATATTCACTCTCTTGAGCAGTTCTGAGGAAAGCAGGGGTCTGGCTTGCCCTTAGAGATGGAAACATCCCAGAGAGTGGGAAGGAAGGAGCAGGAAGCAGAACCAGCAAGTTCCTTTCCAGTCCTTTTGACCTGGTAGTACTTGCCTGGTTGGCTATCATGAGATGAAGACTCCAGGTCCCCTCACTGAGTGAGGACAGAGCTGTCTTGTCCTTGGCAAGGCTGTCCTCTGATGCCAGAGGAGGAAGTTTGTCCTGTACTGGAAAACAATAACCCTCTTTCTGAAAAACGGGCCATTCTGGCCCACTTCTCACGCTGGCTTTTTTTTTTGAAGGGATGGGTGTGGGGTAAGAGGTGAGCTCTGGGATCTGGGTTGGGGGTGGCATCATGCAGGGAGATACCAGTTCCCCCCACACGTGTTCCTCTGCCGCTGGTCTTCTTCACAGTTCTAGATGATGTCTGTGGTGAGGTAGGCTAAGAGACCTCATGTTATCAAATAATTGTTTAGGAATGGTGGATTATATTCAGCCCCGTGCCCCAAGGGAAGTCCTCCTGGTGTTCTGGGTCCAGAGGGCTCCGAGGAGGAGTGGCAGGACGTCCTCATATGCTCACAGGCATGGGTCTGATCACGATAGTGTCAGGTTTCCAATTAGGGAGAAGGACTTGCTCTCAGTATAATTGAATTCTAGAAGTCTAGAACTTTCACAAATCATGAGTTTCCAGCTTTCTCTTGGCCTGTCTTTGCTTCCCTTACCAGAAAGCGCCCCCTACGTGGCCTCTGTGGGTGCTGCTGTGAATCTAAGCATTACAGTTCTGGGGGGCTTGTTATGACCACATTACGGCTTTAGCTTCTCCCTTTAGGGAGCTGGAATGACTCCCTCTGGCTTTTCTCCCCACTTGAAGGCCCTAGCCATATTTCTCCTGCTCCTGGGACTTCATATTGTCACTTGCCCAGAGAGCTGGGGTTGTGTGAGTTTTCTGGTGTTGCTGTAATAAGCCATCATAGACTTGGAGGCTTTAGGCTGGTGTTGTCCGTACAGTGGTAAAGTCTTTCCTTGCCTAGCATGCTTGCGGTCCTGGGCGGGTAGGAGGTGGGCAGTGGGGGAGAGATGAGTAGCTTTTTTTAACTTCCAAGCAGCAACCTGAGTGGCCTTGAGCAAATGTCTCCTCTCAGACTCGGTTTCTTCATTTGTTAAATGGGAGTGTTGAGACTCTTGTGTTGAGAGGAGGAGTAGGCAGGCGAATATTATGAAGACATAAAGGTTTATTGGGACAGTGTGGGGATTCCTGGGCAGCACAAAGGCTAGGGCTTGGGTGGTTTGGTGTTACACAGCTGTTTCTGGCAAGGCTCACTGAGGGTCCGTGGGAGGGGCTGCATTGGGAGGGACTGCACTGGAAACGAGCAGGCCCTGTAGTTTGAAGGCCATCATCTACCTCCTCCAAAGTCTATGTTTTAGAACTCAGAAGGCATTGGGTAGTGACTTCATGGAGCCGATGGCAAGGGTCCTGGGGCCTCTAGCCTGTGTATGCACCTCTTGAACACACCATGCCATGGATATTCCCAACAGGGCCAATTTCTGCCCCTCCTGTGGCACCACTGGGTGACACAGCTCTCTTCAGTGCCTTGTCTGCACAGTCTCATTACAGTCCCTCGGCAGTTCTAGAAATTATGTTGTATATTGCAGGGTCACACACAAAACCATGGTCAAGCCAGCACCCTGCTGTGACATATCACCCTTATTGTGCGATAAGGGTGGGCCTTATATGGCACAGATAGGGTGTGGAGTGGACAGCCAGACCAAGCAGGTCATACACTTGCTCTACTACACTTTGGGGGAGGAAAGGTGCCAAGGGAAAGCCACCCTCCAATAAGTAACCCTAAGAGCACACTAGGTATGGGGTCATCATACTTGGCTTTCACAGCTTCTGTGGTGAAAACTTCCCATGTGAGCTCACTGGACTGACAAAAGTAACCTGATGCTATAAGGTGTTTGGCAGGGGCATGCTAGTGCCATGCTGATGGTGGCTTGGATGTGATGGCGTGGTTGGTGGCCTGACTGTTGTGGGATGTGGTTTGTATGAACCATGCAGCCAGACATGGTTATTTTGGTAGTGGTGACGGCACTGTGGTCCATGTAAATGTATCCTCTTACCCTCCTAGAGGCTAGGCAGCCATCAGAACTGGTTTCCCAGTCTCTCACCTTGGCTGTAGGTGGCTTCTTCTCTCTGTGAACTCCTGGCCGTCTTACTGTGTTCTTGAGTGGCTACCGGTCACACTGGCCACCGTCGTGTGACTGTCTCCTGGGGGAGATAACAAACACTTATTTACTCTAGCTAGAGGACTGATTACAGACCAAGGCTCCCTGTGTCTAGCTTGGTGGACCACTGGTTCTAATTGGGTTACTAATGAGCAGCTACGCCACTGACCAAAACGTCTTGCTCTCCCATCAACTGCCCATAGATCCGCAGAGACGGGCAGGGCTTAGGGGAATCTCCCCAGTTCAGGATAAATGAGTGAGCCCGATTGTGTGCTGGTCTCATAAATCATCGCAGCTGCTGACAGTTCAAAGAGGGCACCAGTGTGTCACAGCCAGGGACAACCTAACCTTAACATCTCCCCTTGAAGACCCTCTCCAATAATTCTGAGGAAGAATTTAGCTCTTTAATATGAGCTTGGAGTGGCATCGGGCTGGCCTCGTGGGCTTTGCTTTCTGTAACTCTAACTACGGTGGTGACAGTGTTGGGAAGGTACCCAGTGACCTTGTGGAGCCGTTAGCATGATCAGTGTGATGGCTTCCCATGACCACACTTAGCTGTAAGCATGATTGGCTCGTGGGACGATGACTGGCTAGGCCGAGGTGGACAGCTGGTTTTGGTGCAGTGGTATTTTCTTCAAAAGATTCTATACTCCCTACCATGTGCTGGCAAAGCCCACCCTTGGCGTTTCTGACTTATGCCTATTTGGTGATAGCACACCTTTGGCTTTTGCAGGCCAGAGGGCAGGGGTAGGACAAGGCACCATTTAGTCTATAAGGTTGCACATTAGCCTGGCCCTTGCCTAGTTACTTCCCGTTCCTTTGTGCTGGGCACTGTGGCAGTCTGGGTACCTTCCCTTCAGGCACAAAGGAGGATCTCGCCAGCCTGTGTGTGATCATTTGAACCCGGATAAGAGCATAGGAGGCACTTGTTTGGTGGCGTCCTCTCAGGGGTGGCCTGGATGTTCTTTTGAGAGAGGTCATGGTGATATAGGCATTAGGGAATCTACAGGTAGTGCTTTGAGGTCGGGGGTATGGTAGAGCCCTGTACCTGTCTTGTGGGGGACACTGTAGTAGAGCCCTTAAAAGTAAGGACATAGGACCTATTCTGCTTTGTTTTCACTGTATATAGATCTGTTACCTGGGAAACAGGGCCAGTGATACTGTGTACCCAGGACCATGAAATGAAAGTGAACTGGGACAGACCACACTTAGCTGGGGTCCTGGTACACAGTAAGGACCGCCAGAGAAAGGCTTGTTGTTTGTAGTCTCTTTCTTGGTTCTGATTCTGTGCCCACCACCTGGACAGAATTTTCACGTTCCTAGTGTCAGAATGAGGGAAGTTAGGGAAAACCCTCAGTCTGGCCCTCGTTCATTTGGCGTTCAGACCACCTCTGCTAAGGAGCAGGCCCTATTGGGGGATCCAGGCTTTCAGGGATGAGCGTAGTGGGTTTCCTGCCCCCATGTATGATCTAGCTGCTGGACCGGTCCTGAATTTTGTCCCTTCTGTTTCAGTCCCTCTGCGGACTGCAGATATTTCATTTGCAGCCAGGTCCCTTTGGGCCAGAGTGACTGGGATTCTCCAGGACCTGCTGGGGGAGTCATGGAGACCAGATGAAGCTGCTGTTTGGGAGTTGAATACTCAGTGGCTGGACTCTGTCCCTTTCTGGGATTAAGCTGCCCTTCATCTGGGACAAGTCCCCACTGTCAGAGAGCAGGGATATTCGCCGTGGGTGCTGGGACAAGTCCCCTCTGTCATCTCCAGTGGCTGCTGGCGGGTGCAGATGGTAGGACTGTTCTCAGCTCCACCCAGAGTCACTTCCCTGCCTTTGGTGGGTGTGTATCAGGCTCGTAAGGTGTGTGAAAGGGGTGTGTAGGGCGGGTCAGGACACAGCCCGGTGGTGAACTCTTACCTCTTTGGGTTTACTGCATAAGCCCTATCTAGGGTTAGGGAAAACGCTTCTGACTTATGGGAGGAGTGAGGGAATCCAGGTGCTTGTCTCAGTCTGCAGCATGAACTCCTGCAAACGTCTTCCCTTCCCTTCAAGGGGGCTCACTCACCTGGTTCCCTCAGAGGATACAGCATGGCTTGGCCAGTGGTGGCTTTATGAGCCCTCGCCCATAAAGGCGGGGCTGAGGTGGCACAAGGAACCACTTATCAGCTATCCCACTTTCACCCCTGAACTTGGATAGGCCTCGGGCACTTTCAGGGCTCTGATGTTGCTTATAGGTGGATTAGCTGGCACCTCAAAGCACAAGTTCCAGGTCTGGAAGACCCCTGGGTATGAATAACCTGTTGTGACAGCCACTTCCCTTCCTCTGGCCCGGGAGTACCCAGGGCTTTGGATTTCAGGTGTGTGTGTGTGTGTATGTGTGTGTGTGTTTCGTGTAATCCAGGCTGGCCTCCAACTCACTGTGTAGCTGAGGAGGACTTTGAACTCCTAACCTGCCTCTATCTTTCCAGTGCTGGGGTTTTAGACATGTGCCCCAACACCTCCTCATCACCCTCTCCCCACAAAACCTTTCTCCCAGGCAACTCTGGAGGAGCCCTGAGCTGTCTGTAAGGAAAATAAATCGAGAGAGACAGAATCAATATTCAATACAGTCTTTTCTATTTCTGCTTTTCCTCAGTGGCCTCCTTTTGGTGTTGTTCCAACACAACCAAGCTGTCTGAGGCTAGCACTGCCCCCTGGTGGTTAGCTGTCAAGAGCCAAGCTGCACAGACTTTGCTGCTGCCCTTGGCTTCCTTAAACAATTACGTTTCTTTTAGACCCTTTCTGTACCATGCTCTGATTGTCATTCATAGGCAGTACTATATCTATATCATCTATATCTATACACGTTTATGTATATATATGTAATGTATACATAAAATCAGTAGGGAGATGGTGAAGGCACTGGTCTAGGAATATAAAGCGCTGAGCTATGTGTAGCTTCATCTTCATTTCCAGGTTGTCATGAGATAGGGCAGATTCCTCTTTCTCTCTGGGCTTCAGTTTCTCCATCTATACTATGAAGAGTTGGCCTGAATGAGGTGTTTTCCCAGTTGGATGGATTTCTGTGGTGTGGGACTGTCCTCTATAGGAACAAGATTACATTCCCAATGCTTACTGGCCATGGCATTGCCCTGGGCTTCCTGAGACTTTGAATGATATACATGCTGGTTGGGGAGAGCTGGGTAGGTTGTTGGCAGCTGTCTTGGGGGTGAGATGCAGGCCACCAGTGGCATGTCCCTCCCAGAAGCCACACTGTGCAGTAATGAAGGAGCCTGTGTTCGATCTCTGCCTCGCCCCTGGCTAGCTCTGGACTTCAGACAATTGAAGTACAATGGCCTATGTGGCTCTCTGCGAGTGGTGGCCCAGGAACCATTTCCCTTTGGCAGTACCTTCAGATTGGGTGAGGCCAGGCAGGCCTCTGAACTCCGCACGGAGGCACACACGTGTGCACATACCCTTACGTTGCCCCACCTGCTTCTGTGGAGGCCCGCCCTGCCCCCTCAGCTCTTCCATAATAGTGGAAGACTTTCCCTGGCTGGTAGAAAGAACATTTTTTGTTGTTGTTGTTCACAAAAGGGAGACTGTAATTTTCATTTTGCAAATGCCAGCCTGAGACTTAGATAGGGGCCATGTCTTACACAGAGCACTAAGACCAAGGCTGGAGTCAGTGAGAATGTGCCTTGCATCTTGTTGCAGAGGTAGGTTTGTGGTTTGTTTCATCTTCAACTCATCAAGTACTTAGTATGTGCCCTGGACACCACATCACACACACACATACACACACACACACACACACACACACACACACACACACACACCAACTTACAGATGTAGAAACTGTTCTTCAGAGAGAAATCCAGAAACAGATATATCCTGGTTGCCAGAGCTTCCTGTCTCCAGAGTCTGTACCCCACCTACCTTCCTAACCCCTTTCAAAGGAACGCTGGCTGCCACCACCCCCTGGGCCATTAGCTGCCCCTGTGTAGTAAGGAGGGGCCTAAGTAGTGCTGACAGCCAGGAGTGGGAGGGGGCCCGCCTGGCATCCAGCCCAGGAATGTGTTGGGAAATTCCTCTATCCTCCCACACTTTGTGCGTGCTGGGCCGGAAGAGTTAAGTGGCTGCCTTGTGCCCCTGGATCACAGAGGCCTCTTCACTCCTTTTACAGCCCGACTCTTCTCAGGAAACTGCTGGGCAGTGTCCCCTCCCCCGCATCTGGACTTATTGCCTTCTTTGGTCCTCTTTCCCCATGAGAGCCACAGAGCCCTGTCCTCCTCCCCGAGCCTCCAGCTTCCCAGGAGGGGACCCTGAGAAGGAGACATTTTAAAGCTCTCTTCCCAAAACATGTGCTTGTTACCCAGCCTCCCACATGTCTGAACCAGCATTAGGTTGATGCCTGCAGGTGACTTGTGTTTCTAACCGTGTTGAGGACCAGATTGCTGGCCAGGACCTCAGCCTGTTTATCTGTTTCCCCAGCCTGCAGCTTGGCAAGAGGGCCAGGTTGGTGAGTTTCCCTGACTTTGTCTAGATCTCCAGTGATCAGAAACACCTCAGAGAAGACGAGGAGACACCCAGAATAGAAGCCAGGCTCTTGGACTGGCTAGGGCTAAGCTCACTGAAAGGGTGTGTTATGGAGATTGCTGGCCCACCAGAAAGAGCCTGTGTTTGCACACGCTGCACCACAGAGCCTCCCCTCCTCCCAGGCTGCCTGTGACCATCTTTGGGAAGTTCTGACTGTCATCCCAGCTTCTACCCATGGCTCTGAGCTCAGTTTTGTGGACTTTCACAGACCAGGGCTCACCTTCCCGTTTCTGTCGATCACAGCCCATTCCTAGTTACCTCAGGAGCCCTGGGGACGGTCTGGCTGCAGTACAGTGGCCTCAGTTTCTGTGCTGAAAAGTGGGAAGCTTGACAGACTGTCCGATTATGAACCATCCCTTCAGTTCCCAGGATTCAAGGGAGGAGATCATCCAGAACGGTTTTGAATTATCTCCTAGCGGCCATGGCTTTTGGGGCAGTGCCAGCATTGACCAGGGGCTTTATTCTCAGCCAGTCTTTCAGAGAAAAGAGGTCCCTGAGAGCCACTGCTCCCAGCAGTACTGGGTTTTTGAGCATTACAAATATGAACTACCCCCACCCCCATCAGTTCCCTCAGGTCTTCCAAGAGTTTCTATAGAAACCCAGGCTGGTTCCAGAGTCATCAATACCAATATCCTCTTACCCAGGTAGGTTACTTCTTACTGCCTGCTCAGTTCTCAGTACAGCCCATGGAGGAGGGAGAAGGCGGGGGGGGGGGGGCAGCTTGGCAACCCAGTCAGACAGATCCCTGACAAAGCCTTTCTGAGTGAGTCTTCTCCATTCAGATAAAGTGGCGAGCAAATGGCTCTGTGACAGAGCATTCACTAACCTGCCCGAGGCCCTGGCTTCCATCCCCAGTTCCTACGAAAACAAACAGACAAACAGCCCTTTGGGGATCATGAACTTGAACGTGTATTTCATTGACAAGTTCAACTATAAGCTTTGTTCAGGAGTGGGTGCCTCTCCTGTCCTAAAGGTCAAGTTTTAGTGCCTCTCACAATCTCCAGTATCCTTGTACTGCTTCAGGTGCCATGGCAACATCCGTGTCTTCAGGAGGTTCTTATTGAGCCTCTATTGTATACCAGAAACCAGGGGTCTACTGAAGACCAGGAGCTCTGGCAGCAGAAGATGGCGGCAGGCTGTGGAGAGACAGGGAATGGAGGCTCAGTGAGAGGAAGTGCTTCAGGAACACTTGCACCAGCTGATTCTTGAGACTGGTTGGCAAGAGAGAACGCTGAAGAAGCCTGGGGAAGTTTGAGAGAGGCTGGTGTGGTGAAGGACTAGAAAACTATGGAGGACAGAGAAGGCTGGGGTACAGCAGGCAACGGATCCTGGCTGTGCCTAGATTGGGGTGCCAGTGCTCTGTGGCGCTTGATAGAGAACCAGAAGGAAGCCTTTCTCAAGCCCTCCATGCAGGTTGGCCCAGCCAGATTGCTCCCATGGTACGGCCGTGTTTCCTAACACCCTCTGCCTGGCAGGAGCCACTGCCCCCAACCGGAACAGCTGGAAGGAGATCTGGGTGAAAGGGTGCTCATCTCAGGCTGAGTGGAGGGGTGGGAACCTGGGATGAACTCCCGGGGTGATGTTAACAGTTAACTCCCAGGTTAACTGTTCCCGCTGCAGAGTTTGGGAGCAGCTGGGAAGCAGAACTCTCTGAGAAGGAGCCTTGTGAGTCTGCACACCAAAAGCTCTTGCTTCTCCCATTGCAGGAGCTACTGTGGCCAAGGCCACAGGTCCACATTCTTCTCCTCACTCAACACCAAGATTCAGATGGCCTCACTTGGCTCTCCTGACCTTGAATTGGGCACAAGACTTCAAGGCAGGCATCTTCTGGTGTTTGATGGACAGAGTTAAGCCAAGCAGGGAAGAGGCTGCCTGGGGTCTGGTCTGGTTTCACTGTGGCTTCCTTGAGACTGACAGGATTTTCTTCTTCCACAGTCCCACATTCCCCATTTGTACAGCGAGAGGTTTGAACTAGGGTCTCTATGACTGCGGTTCTTTCTGCTGTCCTATTTTGGAGCTCTTTGCCAGAGGAGTGGTTTGGCAGAGGACAGGTACAGGGAGCATAATGAACCCCCAAAAGAGATCAGTACTTCTAACACTGGGCTGCATTAGTAGAAGTTTGGGCGGAGACCTAGGCAGGAGGGGATTCTATAGCCAAGACAGACAAACCCTCTCAGAGCATCTGCGGGCCGTAGCTGTAGAGACGCACAACCCAGAGGACACAAGCTTGAAGGGGCATGAAAGCTGCATCTAAAATCTCTGGCATGGAAAGGGGTGAATGAAGATCTTGGGTAGAGATTCCAGTGAAGGATCTTTTCCTAGAACTGGCTCTGGTGGAGTGAACTGCCTGTCTGGAGTGGTAGGGAGTTTCTCTACCAGGAAGGTATGAGAAGGCACACGATGGACACCTGACAGCTGTTCTTTGTCCTCTGGGGCACTGGACTGGGTGATTTCTGCTGGTTCTGGATATGTGCCATTCTGTGAATTGACCTGGGGGCTCTAATGCCAGCCTGGCACATAACATTGGGACAGTCATGACTCAGTTTCCCCCTGTGAAAAGGAGACAGGGTGCCTGTGTTCCTGTGTGACTTCTTGAGGGGCAGACAGTAGAGTCCTCATTGCGTTCAAGGGAAGCGATTGTCTGCATGCCACCATGCTGGCACTTGGTGTGCAGAAAGAGGAGAAATCTATCTTTTCTGAGCTTACGGCATCTATCTGGTCTAGACAGCCAGATTGTGGCTTTCAGAACTTTAGGTTTGGCAACAGTGATGTAAAGGGTAAATACTAAAGCAGGGCTGGCCATAGTGGTGCATTGCCTTTAATACGTGGACTTGGAAGGCCAAAGCAGGAGGAACGTGAGTTCAAGGTCATCTGGGACACGTAGTGAGTTCTAGGCCAACCTGGGGTGCAGAACAACTTAAGGCAAGCCTGAGATACATAGTGAAAAATGTATCTTAAAAAAAAAAAAGCAAGGTCTGCGGATGTAATTCAACGGTAGAGCACCTGCCTAGCATACCCAAGATCCTGGATTTGATAACCAGCATCATAAGGAACAAACAAAGAAACCAATGAGCAAACAGGGATAGCCAACCTAGGCATGCGTGGGCGGCGAAGGCATGCCATCGGTCCACTGCTGTTCTCTCCTGCTGGCTCTCTGGCCACATACTCTTCACCTGTGACAGCTACTACTTACTGATAAGATTGACCTATGAGGTAGACTCTATTTGCCACTGCTGAATACGGGAAAATAAGCATGAATGCCAATCTTGGTCAGCATTAAGCCAGTGACTCAGCCAGTGCATCAACACATGTGTTGGCAGGGAGTGAATGGGGTTTGGGGCAGATGTGAGCTGAATTAAGTTAGGCTGGGGTGCTCGGTCTCTTGGTGGAGGTGGTCATAGGGACAAGCTCGAGAAGGGGAAGGAGGGAGGCTCAGGTTTATCGCCGCTGTTTGTGCAAAGACCATCACCACCAGCAGGCATGCTCGTGTACGCACGCCAGATTTCATTCTCCTAAGCACCAGGCTAATGATTGCTGTGGAGGTGGCAGTCTGTGAAAGCGAGATCCAAATGGCTCAGAAATGTGGGGGCTGGAAACAGCAGCGACACCAGCATCGTTACTGAGGAAAGGAGCGAAGATGTGGGCTCAAGGGGCTTGCACGCCTGACAGATGCCTGCATTTTTAGAGACTAGAATCACCCCCGCCCTCGGGTCTGGAGAGAGTTTGAGCCCGGAGCAGAGCAGCTGGCATCCAGGCCACCCCAAAGCACCCTTTCAATCCCGTGAGAGGGAGGGGGGCCCATATGGGCAGGGACCGACAGGTTCTCAGATATTTATAGCTGGGATTTGGGGTCATGTGGCCCTGGGTACGGGCATGGCTGAGTGCCTCACCTTGCAGCCTGTCCAGGATGGCTGGCCTGGGTGGCCTGCAGATTAGCGGGTGCCCTAATGTGAACCCATGGGGCAGAACTGGATTCCTCCTGAGTACTCCCAACCCCAGGAGGCCAAGAGGAGAAGGGGTCTGCACGTAGCAGGCAGCCATCCTGAGCCTACAGGGCAGAGTCCCTGGGGTGGGCACTGACACACTCAGGCTCTGAAGCCACACCGGGCTCAAAGAAAGAGAAACTGTTGGCTCCTCATTTTAGTGCACACTTGGCCCTTCGTGACGTATTCAGCACCCCAAGTTTGTTACTTTCCTGAGACATGCAGCCGCCAATGAGACTGTGCCTTGCACTAGCCCACTTGTCCTATTTGCTCTGTTGAGTCTCAGCTAAGGCTGTACAGGTTTTTCATTTCTTCTTTCCCCCACTTTCTCCTTCCTTCCTTCCTTCCTTCCTTCCTTCCTTCCTTCTGGCAGGAGCCACACTATGTAGCTCAGGCTAGCCATAGACTCATGGTCTTCCTACCTCAGCCTTTTGAGTGTTAAGAGCACAGGCATGCCTTCATGATCACCTGTGTGGAGATTTTCATGAAGAAAGTGTCAGGCGAAAGGGATCGGACAACCATGACTACAAGGGGCTAGAGAGACCAAATGGACGGAAGTCATGACCTTGGTGGATAACTCCTTTGGGTCTTGGGCTCCTTATCTGTGCAGTGGGGAGAAAAGAGGCCTTCCAGGAAAGTTTTGGTGTTTCAGAGAGAGAGAGAGAGAGAGAGAGAGAGAGAGAGAGAGAGAGAGAGACAGATCTATCGTGTTATATAACTGGGACATGACCATTGTACCATGCCCCCCTGACTACCCGTCTCTGATGCACACGTGCATGCGGGGCAGCTTAACCTGAGCAAGGTGAGGGTGAGATCTGGTGTGGCCGCCAGGGCTGATGGCTCAGCTTACCTATGTCTAGGTACTTCTGCCCCAGCCAGTCCAAACTGGGGCTCCTCAGGGCAACCCCCACCTAGGTTGCTGCATGCCTAAACCAGGGAGCTCTCCTGATTTTTTCCTGCCCACAGCTAGATCATGAGGAGACCCCACCACCTCTCTTCATTTTACTCCCCTCCCCACAGACTCCATTGTCACATACTGGCCTATAGAAAAGCCACCTGATTGGGTCATCTGTTGTTTTTGTTCCCATTCTGTGTGCCAGCCAGATTATAACCTTCCTGTCTCTGTCCTGCGTATCCCCTCCGTAGACCCATGATATTAGGCAGCAACCAGCCTTGCTGAAGCCTGAATGTAGTCCTTAGTACTTGACCCTCATTCCCCAGACCCCTGCTGTCCACTCTAGCAAGGTGAGTTCCTCTCAGTTCCTTCCCACGGGTCCTAACTGCTCGGTCTGGATAGTAGGGTTATCTTTCTCCTACTGCTCTTCTTTCATCTAACCTCAGATAGGGCCTGGCATTGCTTAGCCTTGAAGCCATGGTTCTCACATAGAAAAGTTCACATGCTCTCAGGCAGCCTTGGCCTCTAATGACAAGGAACCATCACACTGATAGTCAGGATTGAGGCCATAGGAAAAGCCGTCTTCCCTAAGGCAGTGGGTGCCCTGAGTCCCAGGTGGGCTTTTTGTTTGGGGTTAGCTCCTCTCTGGTCTTCCATGTTTAATGTACCAGAGATTGGGCTATCTGCTCTTATCTAAGGGACCCAGTAGTTCTAAAGGTAGCATAGAAAAAAGGCAAAGAGTCTGGGTTATTTTGGGCCTCTAGACCCCTAGTTTCTTCATCTGTGAAGAGGGATGGGATAGTTATGTTTCTTTTGCAAGGTGCTGGGACAACCAAATGAGACAACATGCTGATACTTTGTAAGCACAAGAAGATCGTACCCATTTCTGATCTGGTGATGGACCAGGCAGCCTAACTATCTCCTCTGTCTTCATTAGCATGGCCTTTTTGCTCTCCTCCTCTATCTTGTGGTACTGGATGCTCATAACTGCCTGTCAAGCCATTTTTCTGACTCCTGGGACTCCAGTCTCCTATGCAAAGGCAGGATCCTTTTTGTCTTTTTTTTTTTTTTTTTTTGGTTTTTTTTTCGAGACAGGGTTTCTCTGTGGCTTTGGAGCCTGTCCTGGAACTAGCTCTGTAGACCAGGCTGGTCTCGAACTCACAGAGATCCGCCTGCCTCTGCCTCCCGAGTGCTGGGATTAAAGGCATGCGCCACCATCGCCCGGCCCTTTTGAAGGTGCCACGCGACTATTCCAGGTATGTCTAGGGGCCAGAGCTGTGGCTGTCTGGGGCCAGTGGTACTCCAACCCTGGATGGCACTACTGGGGCCAAAGGACAGAATCACTTGCTTATTTTTCCCCACATCTATAGGGTTAGCTGCCCGAGGCTTACGCCATGCTGGGTCAGAGCAAAGGCCACCCGAAGGTGTAAGCTCTAGGAGGATGCCTGAGACGGGAGCCGCTGGGCAGAGGCTGGTGTCCACACACTTACTGTCCCACACCTGTGTACACCCTACAACAGGGCTCCTGTTGGTTCCTGCCGTGTGAGTGCTGCCGACCGTCTGCAGAGGGCTTGGCAGGACTGCCTTTGGTAGCAGCAAAGGCAGATTATAAGAATGGAGACCATCAGACAGCAGCAAACGATGGTGAATCAGTGGATATCTCTTTCTCATAGAAGCAAAAGTCTCTCCTATGCCTGAGGGCAGAGCGCTAAGTCACTTGGCTGACCGATGGTGTTAGGTGTCCAGGGGGTAGACAAAAGTGCATTAAAGGCAAACCGGTGGGTTAAGGTCATTGATTCCCACAGCTCTTCTTACATGCATGTGAACATACATGTTAAGGAGCCAGGCTTGGGGATCAGGTAGCAAGGTGGAGCAGTAGGTGAAGGCCCATGCCTCCAAGCCTGACAACCTGAACACAGTTTCCGGAAGCCGCACGGGGATAGGAGAGAACCAACTCCTGCAAGTTGACACACGTAATAAATTACAAATAAATGTAGGGAAAGAAATAGATTTAAAAAGCCAGGCTTCCTGGCCTGGGCCCCAGTGGTGGGCATGGAAGGAGAAGCCATAGGATCAGATCCCATATTGAATTTCTTTCCCACCCTCATTACAATATATTTAGCTGGCGGGTCTGTTTTGGTTCTAAGTGGCGGGGCTGATTCATAGCCACCTCCTTCCAGAAGAAACCGACTGATTCCTGTAATTGAAGATGTGGATCCCTCGACTGCAGGGATCCCATCTCCCAACCCTTCCTTCTTTATGGCACCTTTGATTTTCCTCTGACTCCCCAGCCAAAGGAGAAATGGCAAAGTGTTCTTTCTTTTTTTAAACTCCTGGTAATAGGGGATTGAACCTAGGGCCGCACACATGCTAACTCAGTACCCTATCATGGCTTTCAATTTTTATGTTGAAGCAGGGTTTCGCTTTTTAACATGCAACTTAGCCCAGGCTAGACCTGAACTCTGAAGCCCAGGCAGGTCTTGAACTTGCCATTTTCCTGTTACTGACCTTTCCTAACGGTGAGAGCCCCCACGAGGTTTCTTATGGGTCAGCTCGGTGGTGGTGGAAAGAATACTTCTTTTCCAATACCATCAGCCTTCTTTCCTGGGTTAACTCCATTGTCAAATAGGTAAGCCCCGAGCCCACCATGGTAGCCGAGTAAGATGGCTCTTTGCTCAGGACCGGGTTCTGAGCCCACCACTAGGGTAAGAAGAATGCGTCTATGGCTCAGCTTCTCTTGACACAGCAGTCTTCAGATAGGAGGGTTGTCTCTCAAAGGGCTGATGAAGAGATGAAGACCCCCATGCCCATAGAGACTCCCCAGCTTTAAACATCGCAGTCATCTTCCCAGTGAGGACTTAAGTGCGTCTATTGACAAATTCCTTGGCACACCCTCTGCTAGTGTCCACAGCCATGAGGAGTCTTGCTGATACAGAATGCTGGGAACACCTGCTGCTGCGGCTTGATAGTCAGGTAGGTGAGGTGTCTGTTGAGCAGTCAGGATGTGGAGGATGGATGCCGCTGTGAGAGTATTCTACACGTAGGGCACTGTGATTTGCCATGCACTCTGTATGTAGGAATATGGACAGGGCTATACGAGCATCTCCTTGTCATAACTAGATACAGAAATATCCTGAGTTCAGGGAAAAAAGATTCTCTCTATGGAGTGGAGAGGTTGGGTTTGATCATCTTCCATTTGTGCTTGATTGAGAATAGCAACCAGTGGAAAATTCAAAGCTGTGTTCTGGCTGAGCAACAAAGAGGCCTGCTGTCGATTAGTGATGTCTGCAAGGGCAAAGGCACTAAACGTGGTGGGTATGCTCATTGCATAGGAGCCATTCCTGTGCTTGCTTCCAGATCTTCCACTTTAGACATAAATCAACTGAGCAAAATTAAGAATTGTCTCAGGGCTCAAAAAGGAGACAAATGTAGGGTAGAGGCTTTCTTGGTAGATGACTTGGAATTCCAAGTTATACCAACTGGGTGTGTGTCCTTGTGGAAGGCATGTTCCTCCATCAGTTCCTTTTCCTCTTTCCTCGTCTGCTGAACGGAGCAAACCATTCCTTCTTGTGAACTAAGCAGCGTCGTTAAGGAGGATGAAATGAACTCATAAATGGGAAGTCATTTCGTCCTACTTAAAATAGCAGCCAGCAGTTTTATGTGTTAGCCACTGTTCTAAGCGTTTTGTTTATATCCTCGTTAATCCTCAAAATAACCCTATGAAGTATTTACTATTGTTCTCTTTGGTTTGTAGAAAATGGCACCTGGGCATAAATGCCAAGTCACATGCCCCAGATCAGACAGTTTATAGAGCAAGGTCTGGGCCCAGGTAGCCTGGCTGTGGAGTTGATATCATGGACTCCTTCATCATAGTGCTCTTCACGACAGAACCATGCTCCTAGAAGGGCCATGCCCTTTCTTGCTCAGGAAATGGCATTATGAATTCAGTCATTCATCGACACCCATGAAATTGAAAATGGGTTTGGTTTTGTCGGTGCCTGCCTTGCAGGGCTTTAATGACACCATTCCCAGACTTCATGGATAATAAGAGAGGGGACACAGAACAAATTTAAGGATCTGCCTGATCACCAGTCACACTGCCCGGGTTCACCTACTGGCTCTTTGTCTTTCTAGCTGGGTGACCTGGTGTGTGTTATTTAACGTCTCTAGGCATTAGTTTACTGTCTGCACGTGAATGGCAATCATGTGTACTATCCATGGACCAGGACCTTGCCACAGCATCGTTTGTAATCAGCTGTGAGCAGATTTCTCCTTTGTTGGGGATGGGAAGAAACTACCATTCTCCCAACCACAGATCACGGGATTGCTGATCCCTTGGGGTGGGTGGATTCCTTGGAGCATGCTTTTGCCTAAGGGCCTAACCCCTTTGCCTGCTGTCTGGTCAGGCTACCCTGCCTGCCATCAGCATCTGCTACCTGGATCCTGTCTTATGTCTACAACCCCAAACCAGTCCAACCCAGAATGAGCTGGTAGACAGCTTGTACTTGTTTCCTGGAGGCCTCTGTGCTTAAAGGATTGTATGGTGAGGGGCAGATTGAAAGGGCCTGCTCCTGGCTCTGGTGTGAGGAGCTCGCAAAGTGCTTGTGATTGAGCAGAGACAGATGATAACACACCATGGGTCCTTCTCCCACAGCTCACAGTGAGTGCATTCTTTCTGTTGGAGATCACAGGGAGTCCGACTGTGTATCAGGGTCTGGAGTTTGTGTGTGTGTGTGTGCGCGCGCACGTGTATTCACACACTTATGGTAATGGTTACTTCACTGCTTAGGGGCTTGGATAAAGTACAGATTCTTGGACCTCCTTGAGATGAATTTGGTACCTCTGGGGTCCATGGAATCCCTGATTCTGGATCTTTGTTCCCCAGGAAAACTCTGCAGTGAGTGGTTAGGGACCAGACTTGGAGGAATACTGACAGAGTCAAACCTTGTCAAGCAAGCCTGCCGAGGCAGGGAGAATGTAAGTTCAAAGCCTGCCTGGCCTGTGGAGCAAGTTCAAGTCCAGCTTGGGAAATTTAGTGAGACCCTTTCTCAAAATGAAAAGTACAGAAAGGGTTGGGGGATCCAGCTCAGTGGTAGTGTGCAGGTCCTGAACTCAAACCCCAGTACCACACAGACACAGACACACACACACATGAACCGGGTGTGGTGATTTCCCCCACTCTGTGTAATCCTAGTACTCAGGAGGCAGAACGGGAGGATCGTGGTTTCAAGGCCAGCCTAGCCCCAAGAGCGAAGGACACAGTGTCCAGCAGCACCCGCCTGCCTTCTTGTAATGGTTTATAGATTAAGATATTGAGGGCTTTGTCCCAGGGCTGCGTGCCTTTTCCTGTGCGTATGTGAAAGGGCTTTGCTCACTAAGTAAATACAGGACTAATGAGCTTTTCCTCAGCCCAGGGTACATATTATAAATCCCTGCCTTGAGTCCAAAGCTTCCTCATGGGAAAATAGTCCTGAAGCCACCGGAGGGGGTCCCAACTGGGCACAGGTGGCCCTTAGGCGAGAGAGGACGATGAGGAAGTGCTGAGAGCAATCACCTGCCAGGACAGGGTGGGAGGGAAGGCTGAGCCTGCTGATATTTGGAGTCAAGGGCGGGGGTGCTGTAAAATAGGAATGGCAAGTAGACTTTGTGTCAGGAGCTCCCACAGGAGACCTATGATCCTTTGGGAGCAGAGTGGAGGATGAGAGATTAGAGTCTCTATCCTCCCCCTCTGCATAGCATCTTCTCAGAGGCCAAAGGGGCCAAGTAACAGCAAGGACCTTTTCCCGGAGCCAGGTTATTCCATGTTGGGGCCTGGCCCAGGCAAGGTGGCAAAGAGAGAGCCAGAGCCTCAGTTTTGTTTAAGGAGGGGTATTCTATTTATATCTATCTATGAATGACAGGATCTCCTGTAGCCCAGGCTGACCTTGACCTCTGTGTAGCTGAGGATGATCTGAAATTCTGGACCTTCCTCCTCTGCCTCCCAAGTTCTAGATTACTGATGGACACCAGCAGTATGGTGCTCGGGATGAAACTTGAGGCTTCAAGCCAGCTAGGCAAGCACTCTGTTGACTGAGCTATGTTCCTAGCCTCTGGACTGGGTTTTGTGTAGACGCTAACGCCTGAGGGCTCCGGATCTGATTGACGACGATGGCTGTCTGCTGTTCCCTTTGAGTATTGGCATCTGTAAGGTGAGCTCATGCTAGCTCCCACCTCGTGAGTCTGATCAACATGAGCCAGAGCGGATACGGAAGCGCTTCTCTGCCTAGGTGGGCTTTCTCATCAGATGGCCTCTGCTGCTCTAGTCACAGGAGGCATGTCGCCACCCTCTGGATAAATCACAGCTAAGAGGAAACAGTCAGCTTGATTTTAGCATCCTCCCTTGGGAGAAAAAAAAAAAAGGTGCCGGTCACCCACTGATGTCCTGTGTCCTCCCTTCAGACCCCACAGTAGAAGTCTTCCTCTTCTTGAACTGTGCTGATGGCATGACAGGCCAGGCATCCTTAGTCACCTTCTCCAGCTCATCTTGCCATGGTTCGTTATGTCTACCCTTGGTGGGTCCTTTGTTCTCTCTGATTTCTGGGGTGGCTGCTACTGTTCTTTCCTCTTGGCCTTCCTGGGCACAGGTGAGGGTGCCGTGCCCTGCGTAGGCTGGAGTGTTGCTGCCCGCCAGGAGGAGTCCCTGACTCAGAGGAGAGGTGTCCTGCCAGGAGGAAAAGTGGTTAGCTCATCGAGTCCAAGGGGAAAACCAGAAGGACGTTGGCTCATCCAGGCAGCCTCTGCCTCCTGAAAGATCCAGCATGTTGCTTAAAGTTGTGCCCAGCACCACCCTGCTTAGCAGTCAGGCCACAAGTGTTTGTGGGAAGGCAAGGCACACCCCAGCTTCCCTACATGTCCCACACAGCAGCCTTGTCTTTCTGAATCTAGTGAGCCATTTTGTTGGGACCATCACAGAGACTCTAAGTTGCTGTCCCCAAAGTGATTTTCCTTCAGAGCCCAGAGACTCTCATTTTAGATACAGCCTCTCCTTTCAGGGATGGTAGGCCAGTCACTACAAGCCAGGGACAGCTCCTAAGCAGGGAACTGTGGCATTTCCTGAAGACAGTGGCCTAATTTCAGAGATGTATGTTCATTGGAAAAATGGCAGCTAGAAACTCTACCAGAGTGGAAGTAGCCCCTCTAAAGACCTGGTCCCTGGAGGGCAATGCAGGGCAAAGAGAGGACCTACTGTGTGTTGAGAGGTTAGCACGATGATGATTCCAGGGGCTAGCAGACTTCTTACAGCCCTGTAGGCTAACGTCTGTCAGCAGCCTGGTTTTATAAAGAAAGTTTTTTTTTTAATTTTATTTATTCATGTATTTTATGTACATGAGTGCTCTGTTTTTATGCAGCCCAGAAGAGGGCATCAGATCTTATAGATGGTCACAAGCCACCATGTGAGGGCTGAGAATTGAACTCAGAACCTCTGAAAGAGCAGCCAGTGCTCTTAACCTCTGAGCTCCCTCTCTGGCCTCATAAATAAAGTTGTATTATAACCTGCCACACACATTTCTTTATGTGGAGTCTGGGACAGCTTTTACCACACAATGTGGAGTAGTTGTAAAGAGACCTTCTGGCTTAAAAGTCTAACCAGAAAAACATGCCGGCACCTTTTGATACAAGCTATCAAAGGGAGTCTAACAGTCAACTTTGGGTAAAGAAGGCTCAGAGAAGTCTCATGGAACCTTCCCAGTATGCCATGGGAAGCCTGTCAGGTTCAGTAAACTTAGCAAACTTTAAGTCAGAAGGGATGATAGGTAGTGGCTAGTTTGACTCTTGCATATTCATGTGGAGAAACTGAGGCCCGTGGAGGCAACAGGATTTGCCTGGATCAGGTCCAGCAAAGCTAAGTCTCGGAGAACCCATTTCAGAGCAGTTTGCTTTGAATGGCTGTTTTATTGTACACATGCATGTATGCACAGGAGAGAGAGAGAGAGAGAGAGAGAGAGAGAGAGAGAGAGAGAGAGAATGGGAATTTTAATCTGCTGTAAAATGGTAGAGATATGCTTGCCTCTAAAGGGCAATGGCCTCTTTTGTTTCTTCTGTGCTTATTGCCTTTGAGCTAGCAGAGTGGGCACAGATTCCCACTTTGCCCTATATAAGGAGGCTGTTGTCCTGGCCAGGGCTGCCCCATGGCAACATGGCTAAAATGGTCACAGGCAGTTTCTGCTGGAGGCCAACTCCTGCATAGCAACTGCCCCCTCGGCTGCTGGTGGCGCACTGTCTGTCCAGCACCTGCCCTCCCTGCTGTCACCATATCGGAATGCAAGCCCTATCCGTTAGGCCTGCTTTCCTGCAGTGTGTCCATCGTGGGGCCAAGTGCCCCAAGGATGTATGACCCCTGTGTTGCCTTGATTTGTGTCCAGGACCATGGGGACACACGAGGTAGCATAATACAGCTCAAAGGAATGCCAGATAGTCCATCAAAGACTTTCTCAGCCAGGCGCAGTGGCACAGGTCTTTAATTCTAGCTATTCCAAGAGACTGAGGCAGGAGGACCACAGGTCAAGACCAATTTGGGCTACCTAGTGAAAAAACCCCTAAATAGCTGTTTCAAACCAAAAAAGTACAAAGAAGGCTGTGGCTATGAATTAGTTGTAGAGCATTTGATTAGCAAGCGCAATGCGGTGGGTTCAATCCCGATTCAAACAAAACAGAACACATCCACAACCAGGCCTCAGTTACTTCCTACCTTCTGAGTTAGACCTGTTGAGGCAAAGGTTTCCTCTCCCTCGCTGTTCTGTAATTCTGCCTCCTGGGCATCCCTGGGAACAACTCTTAAACAAGAAGGGTTTTGTTTTACTATAGAAGAGAGGTTAAATGTCATGGCGTAGGGTGTTAGATGTCTGGTTTCCTCGCTCAGATGTCAACCACCTCCCTAGCTGGGTATTTCCAAAGGAAGTTAGTGGACCTCCCTGGAACTCAGGCGCCCTCACCTGTGCCACAGACATAAACGGCTCCTCCCATCAACACCTGCAACTGCCGTGGTTCTAGCATTAGGTAGAGGCTGACCCTACTGGGACTCAGCAAGTATCTTTCCAGACCCCCAGGCTCTCAGGCAGCCTTATCTGGGCAGCTTCCCAGGCTGAGGACACTTCAGAGCTCTGGAAACCTGACCTGGAGATTAGAGGCCTGGAATGAAAAAACAACAACAACAACAAAATACCCAAGGAGCAGGGAGCAGTAGGAAATTCCCACAGCTCTGCATGCAAATGTGAGTCTAAGAGTGAGTACCACAGCCCTGCCAGCTCCTCTGAGTACTGTGTTCAGGAGGCAGTGGCATTGGAACAGGATGAGGTTGTAAGCATGGAGTGCTGTCCCTTTGGTACCATCCTTCTGCATTTTTCTGTATGATCCCCCTTCCTTCTCTTTTTAGGATTGGTGTGTGTGTGTGCGTGTGTGTGTGTGTGTGTGTGTGTGTGTGTGAAAGCAGAACAATACAGTGACTAAGAACCTGTGTTCGAAGGCAGACAGGGGAAACTCAGTTTCCTCCTATACACAACAGGCATGATGCCAGCTAAGGGATTAAGTGACATCATGCGTGGAAGGACTTAGTTTGCTTTCCCACACACAGTCAGCCCACTCAGTAAAACCCGAAGAGTGCCAACTATGTGTTGAGTAGGAGTTTGAGGGAAGCAGACAGCATTTGGGGCTTCCATTCCAGTGGACTTGGAAAAATAATAACTGGACACAGCGGTGTGTCTCTGGAAGACAGTAAGCCTCAGTCAGGGTCACAGAGTGTGACAGAGCGGGGACAAGTGGCCACTGCAGAGCCAGCTGTCAGGGAAGGCTCCTTGAAAAGGGTGTCGTTTGATGTGACGATCGAGGAGGAGCCAGGCACATGCAAGTGGTTTGTGCAAAGGCTGTGGGACAATGACCAGCTGTTGAGTTCGATTGGAAAGAGTTGGCACTGTTAGCAGTGGCCTTGTGAGTCTTAGATGTTGCTTGGGTTCCTAAGCGCAGCGAGGGTCTTCAGACAGTTCTGAGCTGTCATCTAATATGCGTATTTTAGAGAGGACTTTGGCAGTTGTGGGGTGGGGGGGAGGATGGTAGACACATGGGAGACACGGTAAGAGTCTTTCCCTGACTCTGTAGGGGATGAGGGTGGCATCAGACCAGAGTGGTGATGGCAGCGATGGAGAACACAGGATGTCTGGTGTCCTTGTCCTGGAGGGAGGCGTCATGGGGGCAGGATGCAAAGGGCTCTTTCCTTCTTTGCAGGTGTAGGCAAGGGCATGGCTTCTGCAGCAAAGGGTGCAAGCTGTTCTTGTAAAAAATATTTTGTGAGCTGGGCATGGTGGCGCACCCTTGAATCCCAGCACTCGGGAGGCGGAGGCAGGCAGAATTCGAGGCCAGCCTGTGTACAAAGCAAGTTCCAGGACAGCCAAGGCAACAGAGAGAGACCGTGCCACAAAACAAAATTTTTTTTTTACTTATTTATGTTTTTCAAGGCAGGGTTTCTCTGTGTAACAGTGGCTGTTCTGGAACTCTGTAGAACAGGCTGGCCTTGAACTCACAGAAATCTGTCTGCCTCTGCCACCAGAGTGCTAGGATTAAAGGTGTTTGCCACCACAGCTTTATTTATTTATTTTTTTAGATAAGATCTTGCTATGTAGACCAGCTGCCTGGAACTCAAGAAAATACCTTCCTCTGCCTCCTGAGTGCTGGGGTCAAAGACATTAGCCACCACACCTGAAACTTTTTTTTAATGTGACTTTAATGGTCTTCTGTAGCCCAGCCTAATGTATAGCCAAGAATGGCCTTGAGTTTCTGACCTTGAATTCACCTTCCAAGTGCTGAGACTCTAGGTGTGTGTGACCGTGCCCACCTTATGTAGCACTGTGGTTCAAAGCCAGGGCTTCACACGTGCTGAGCTAGCACTTCCCCATCTGAGCTACACCCCAGGGCAAGAACACATTTTTTTCTGTGCTCAGAAACAGCTGCGCCGAGGTTTGATGGAGGCTTAACCCTCTTCTGGCCTAATCTTCTGGATTAGCTTTGAGGCCCAGAGCCCTTACCCAGCCACTTCATGTTATAACCCACATCCTACCTAGGGCCCTTAGGACCCAGAGCCACACAGCATTTCCCTGTACCCTCACTCCCTTTAGAAGACCTCTGTGGGTGTGAAGGTGGAGCCTAAGTCCTGTTAGGTCTAGGAGAGTGCCCGCCTTTCTGTAAAATACTGGACAGTCTCATGCTTAGGGAGTATGTGAATTTGGAGGAGAAATGATCTTCGTTTAACATTTACTTTAAATATGAATGTAGGTGGCAAAGAAGTATTAGTGGTGCCTGTGATTTTTGTCACCAAAATCACAGATATTTTCATATCACTTTATAGTTGTCAATGTTCTCTAGAAATATTTGGGTTTTTTTTTTGCTAATTAGAAGTTGTAGATAATTACTAGACTTGCCACTAGCTGTTATTACTTAGTGTGTTAATAAGGGAAAACACCATTAGGGTAGAATTTCACCCTTTTAAATAGTTTCTAAAAAATTAAAAAAAAATTTAAATTCAGTGTATATGTATCTGTGTGTGGTTGTGTGCATGCAGATGTCCATAGAGGCCAGAAGAAAGCATTGGATCCCTGGAGCTGGGGTTCCAGGCAGTTGTGCATGACCTGACAGGCTCTTCAAGAATAATACACATACTGTTAACCACTGAACCAATTCTCCAGCCCGCCTCTTCAATATTCTATAAATGTGTGTGCTGGTTTGAAAAAAAAATGGCTCCCAAAGGGAATGGCACTATTAGGAGGCGTGTCCTTGTTGGAGGAAGTGTGTCACCGTGGAGGCAAGTTTTGAGGTCATATATATGCTCAAGTCATACCCAGTGAGGCAGTTTGCTTCCTGTTGCCTTCGGATTGAGATATGAGGACTTTCAGTTCTAGAACAATGTCTGCCTGCCGTGCTGCCTTGCTTCCTGCCATGACAATAAAGGACTCAGCCTGTGAACTGTCAGTGAGCCACCCCAGTGAAATGTTTTCCTTCATAAGAGGTGCTGTGGTCACCGTGTCTCCTCACAGCAATAGAGACCCTAACTAAGACAGTGTGTTTTGATAATTAACTACTTTTCTTTCTAATCTTGTATTTTGTTTTTTTGCTTTGTGCATTCACAGACATTCTGAGGAATTTATTGTATTGTACTAGGGGCCCGTGATCTTCTCATTCCCACTGTACGAGCAAAGCTGAGGTGCAGAGATGTGAAGATCTCATCTTGGTGACATTCGTAGAGTTGGGTGAATATGCCCAAACCTATGCAACTCTTTCTGATTCCAAAGTGCTCTGTCTATCTGTCTATCTTTGTGCATGCAGGGATGTATACCATTGCATACATATGAAGGGCAAGGACAGTCAGTGGGAGTTGGTTCTTTCTTTTTTTTTAAAAATATTTATTTATTTATTTATTACATATACAATATTCTGTCTGCATGTATGCCTGCAGGCCAGAAGAGGGAATCAGACCTCATTACAGATGGTTGTGAGCCACCATGTGGTTGCTGGGAATTGAACTCAGGACCTTTGGAAGAGTAGGCAATTCTCTTAACCACTGAGCCATCTCTCCAGCCCCCGGAGTTGGTTCTTTCTATCATGTTGTGGCAAGGATTGAACTCAGTTTGTCAGACTTTGTGGTCAGCACCTTTACCCACTGAGTGAGCCATCTTGTTGGCCTCAAAGATCAGTATTCTTAACGGTCCATCAGAGCCTCCAAGTAGCCCCATCAGCTAAACCTACAAGGACTTTGAGCAGAGTCCCCATATATTGCTTCTCAGCCTTTAGGCTAAGATCAGTTACAGAGTACATACCAAAAAGGAGGATGGGAAGCTGATGCCAGAAGACACATGCTTATACTCCTAGCACTTGGGGAGGTGGAGACAAGACAATATCTAATTGGTGAGCTCCAGACCAATAAGAGACCTCGTTTCAAAGGAGGCAGGCAAGATTCCTGAGGATGATACCTAACATTGTCCCTGGCCTTTGCACATGCATATGAGTGCTTGCAGTTGTACACACACACACACACACACACACACATGCATGCACATGCACGTACATGCACACATACAAGCACTCATGCTCTCCAGACATCATGGTTCGTGTCTTCAATTCTCTTACTTTGGGGTAGCAGCAGGAGGATCATGAGTTCAAGGCCATCTTTAGTTACATAGTGAGTTCACAGCAGCCTGTGCTACATGAGACCCTGTCTCAAAGCAATGGCAACAGAAAATAATAATACAAATAAAAAGGAAAGAGCAAAAGTAGCTGTCTTCGCATCTGATTCTGTCATGCCCTTGTTCCCTGTAGTAAGAATGCTTTCCTTCCCAGGGCAAGGGTCTGCCTTTTTGCTGGTCATGTTGGCACACACCTTTAATCCCAGAACTTGGGAGGCAGAGACAGGTGGATCTCCATGAATTCAAGGACAGCCTGGTCTATATAGTGAGTTTCAGGCCAGAGAAACCCTGTCTCAGAAAAAATCCAAAGAGGGAGAAGGAGGAGAAAGAGAAAGAAGGCGGGGAGGATCTGTCATTCTGCTGTGGCAGATCTCAGCGTAAAGGAGATGAGTATTTCTTGTCCCTACTTCATGCCCCTGTTGAGTGTGTGATTAGAGACAGCAAGTAGCCTGGGCTGAATACTTTCAAGCAAGCAAATAAATAGAATGAGGTGATGGGTCCAGTCTGTAGTCCCACAGCTCTGGCCAGCAAGCTCCAGTTCAGGCTCTTTGCTGGTTTGGTCCAATCCTGACACCAGTAGCACTGCAATCTGGAGCACATTACTTCCTGTCTCTGAACTCCAGATCATCCCAAGATGAGCAGGAAAATCCATCTGCCTTTACTTGGCTGTCAGGCGATAAAGTAAGGTGCCTTGTAAGGCACTTGGGACCAAGGGGTCCTATGAGGACAGTGGTTATTATGATGAGATGGTCCCCCACTCTCCCAGATCTCAGGGAAGGGACAGACGCCTCCTTGCTGGAGATGACATAACCGTTAAGCTCCTGGTGAGCCTAGGAGGCCTATAGATGAGCCATCTGGAAGGCCGGTCCTTCAACCCTGTCCCTGTCCCTGCCCCAAGATGAGTAGTGGTGGCTCTATTTTACGCACTTTGTATTTAATAAGCAGGGCCATGATGAGTTTTGGTGACTGTCTGTTGGCAGAGGCCGCGCTTGAGTCATTGCTCAGGGAAGAGAGCTGGGCTGGTTGCCAGCAGTGGAATTTACCTCAGATTCTCTGCTTTCTGCCTCCCCTTCTCTCCCCAGGCTCCATTTTAGTGCTTCTGACTTATTTGGCTTTGCAAGGCTGTTGGCCTAGACAGAAAACCGAATGCCTGCCTCCTGCCCTGCCCCAAGCAGAGAGGGAGGCAAGTCCTGACCCAACTTCTAGATGCCTGACTCCCACTGGGGAGGGCCCTAAGATGTGTGCATACAGAGGAGAGACTGGCCAGCCCAGATGACCAGAGGAAGAATAAGAGGAAGGACAAGCCGGGGAAGTCGGGGTGGCTATGTATGGGTCATAGGAACTGGGTTTCAAAGAATAGATTGAAGCATATATATGATTAGAAACAAAAGCCTTCCAACTGCAGAGGACGTTAAATGGGAGGAAAATATTCTCACTGCCCCCCCCCTTCTTCTAAGCAATCCTTTATTGCCATTCTCTCAGGCTCTTAATATTTCGGTGTGTCCTGTTATCAGTCATATGCAGTACGAAGGGCTCGTCCATGGATCCATGTAAAACCATAGGCGGAATCATACAGAGCTGGCCCTCCTTTCCCACAGCTACTGTGGCAATGGCTCTGCAGATGGAAAGGGTGTTTTGTTTCTAAACTGACTGCATTTTAAAATTGCTTGTTTATTTTTATGTGTATGGTTGTTTGTCTGCATGAGTGTCTGTTCACTGCATGTGTGGCTGGTGCTCCAGGAGGCCAGAAGAGGGCGGTGGATCCCCTGGGGCTGGAGTTACAGAGAGTTGTGAGCCACCGTGTGCGTGCTCAGAACAGAACTCGGGTCCTCTTGAGGAGGAGCAAGTGCTCTTAGCCACGGAGTCATCTGTCCAGCCCCCAAGAGGGAGTGTTTTTTTGATCGGTAGTACAGAAATGGTGGGGACCATTGTATGTGGTTAGGAGGGTGTATCCAGGCATTCAGAGACGTGGGGAGCCTCTACAGTGTGCAGAGGAACTTGGATGGAGCTAGGAAGGGACACGTTGCTAAATGGTGTGGACCTGGTTTTTAGCACTGGAAGATTTGGTGTCAAGTCCCAGCTCCATTCTTCCCAGCTGTGCCACTCAGGACGAGTTTCTGTCTTCTGTTCTTTATTTCTTTTCTTTTTGATTTTTCAATTTTACTTAATTTATGTATATGAGTATTGTATTTGCATGTATGTCTGTGTGCCAGTGTGCCTGGTGCCCTTGGAGGCCAGAATTGTGCAATGGATTCCTTGGGACTGAAGTCACGGACAGGTGTGAGCCATTGCATGGCTGCTAGGAATAGAACCTGGGTCCTCTGCAAGAGGCTTTGAAACCCTGAGCCATCTCTCCATCTCTAGACAAGTGTCTTTGCCTACCTGAGGCCATTTCTGCACCGCTACAGCAATCCTCCCTTGGGGTTGTTGAGGGGTGCTGTCAGTGAAGTCCCCTACTCCCCCCAGGGACAGCCACCTATTTCTGCTATTGTCATCCGTGACTGGTGGGTGGGGTTGGGGAGCTGACCCCTGCCTGACAGGTAGGCCAGGTGAGTTCTGGGTGTTTGGGGAGTAATATTTGGAAGAAGGGGAGCCAGCCGATTGATCTGCAGCTCAAAATAGCCTGGAAGTGCAAGAACAACAATAAATAATGGGTTCCGGATGCTTTTAAATCTTGGCATTTCCTGATCTTGGCTCAGCTGGGCCAGACAGCTTCATCAGCGTTTACTGTCGTGGCCGGCAACACACGCCTCCCCTGGCTATCATCCAGGCCCGGACTGCTTTCAAGAAAATCAGATCTAGAAATGTTTGGACCTCTGGCACAAAGCCTTTGGGTCCTGGATGTAGACTAACGATCAGGCAGCATCTGGGCTTGTGTCCTGGGTGAGTCTAGAGGATGAGGTGAGAAAGGATCCCCAATTCTGTGGAATAATGGGTATGATGGGGACTCAACGTTGGACAGGCTCCTGATTTCTCGGAGTGTTTATTGAACACGTACTATGTATTAGGTACCAGGGATACCATGCAGATATATGTTTAATTTCTCATTATAAGTTATAGAGGCTTCTGTGTCCAAAAGGCTATGAGAGGATACAGTTGGGTTTTGAATGTGGTCTGCAGGTTCAAGGAAAGCTTCCTAAGGAAGGAAAAGTGATAGCCAGAAAGGAATTACGGGGGTAAAATGCCCATGCTGGAGCTGTGTTCCATGGAGAGAGGATGCGGTGTGCAAAACCTTATGGGGAGAGATCCTGGGGTATGTCAGGGGCAGAAAAAGTCAGCCAAGGCTGAGATCTGAGGCAGGGGAGTGCTACAGCAAAATGACCCAGAAAAGGAATACAGGAGCCAGACCCTACAAGGTCTCTCCAGACAAAAGAGGGTTTGTTCTTTTCCTGAGAGGGCCCTTGGGGAGATTTGATGATCTCAAGTCTGCATCGTAGGGTGATGAGGGCAGCTGCCTTACCCAGCAGCCTGGGATTGCCTTAAACTGCTCGAAGGAGCCCAAGTGGAGGCAAGAGGCAATGGCTACTCTGCGGTGTCAGGAGGCTCTACTGCATACCGGGCTGGTCTCAGAACTGCAGGCTCTGTGTGGTGAGCAAATTGCAGAGCCATCCTTCAGACGTAGCTGCAGCTGTTCCAGCAGTTGCTTCAGGACCGCGTTGCGGTCTCACTAATGACCACCGCCAATTTTTTCGTTTTTTAAGCTTTAGAAAAAATTAAGTATGTGTTTGTGTGTGAATATGTCCACACACGTGCAGGCCCACAGTGATGGCGGATCTCTTGGAGCTGGAGTTACAGGGTTGTGATGCATGCACTCTGGACTGCTGTGAGAGCAGCACTTATTCTTAACATCTCTCCATCTGGTCTATCTTTTCAGTCCAAGCCTTGTCTTCTGAGCACTGACTTTGGACCAGATGCCACGCAGCAGAGTCCTTCTCATTAAATTCCCATGAGGATCTGAGGGCACCACGTAGGACTGTTAATTCTCTGTTATCTGGAACATAAGAGGGGTTAAAACATTTGGTCAAAATTGCAATGCAGGACCTCTTATCCCATCGACCCTGCTCAGGGCGTGGCCCATAGCCCCAGCGTTGATCTGTTGATCTACTGACCCTTGGTGTTATGTCTCCTCAGGCCAGCCTAGAAAGAAAGGCATTATCATCTATAGCATGAGGGAACACAGCCTTGTGGTTCCTCTTGATCCTTGCACAGGCCTGCTGGCTTCTGGCCGTGCGCCTGCTTTAGCGTGTGAGCTGAGCAACGGTGTCTCTGGGGATTGGATGGTCTCTGGTGCTTGTTTTTCTTGCTGACTTCCTGTCCTCTTTCCTCTCCGCTCCCACCCTGTCCCCATCTGTTGCTGCCCATGGGGTCTCAGCCTCGCCTCCCAGATGTGCAGGCAGGACTTGGAATTAAAGCAGAAGCCGCCTTCCTTCTGGCCCCTGAGGAAGGAGAAGAAAACGTAATAGTTTGAGCAGCTGTTACCTGCCAGGCTCTTGGTGTAGTGGTTGGCCTCTGTGGTTTTACCAGGCACCGGGCAGGACCTAGAATGGTACTCTGCATTATCTGCTCTCACTAGACGGGGATTGCCAGCCGGGAGAATTTAGAGGTGGCATTCAGTCACGGGCTGGGGTCACTTCCCAATTTTATTTAACACTCTTGCTTCCTAAACTTGAGCGTGCATGTGTGTTACCAAGGGAACTTGTTAACTGCAGGGTCCGGATCAGCATGAAAGGCGGGTATCTCAGGTGAGGCTGTTGCTGCTGGGACCCCACAGTGAGGAACCAGTGAAGAAATACCAGATCTCTTACCCTTAACCCATGATCCATCCCATGACACTTGGTCCCTTGGTACTCATGCCCTTCTTGTCTTCCTTCTCACAAGGAGTTGCTTATGGGACTTCTGAGGCTTTCTTCTGTGCCCAGGGTGTCTCTTGGTGACCCTACATGTACCAAGACCCTGTGTCTTCTGGTCTCTGAGGCTGGCCAGTGTTGGGATATGGGAAACAGGCTCGGAGAGACAACCAGTCCAAGGTCCATGCCACTGCACAGAGATTGTGTTCCCGGCTCCCCCCTTGCTGTTCTCTGTTACTGCTTCAGCTAGAAGCTGGGGGTCGAGAGGATGGAGTCCTCTTTCTTTCTTGGACTTGCTATGTGGCTTTACAGCAGTCGCTTCCCTCCTGGCCCCTCAGCATCATGACTGGAAAAACATTTTAACTTCTACCTTGTTGGGAAGAGCAGAGGGGAGAATGCCCGCTTTAGAACTAAAGAATTCTTGCAAGCTCTGTGATCCCAAGCCCTGGCAAAGAGACCGAAGGGATTTGCTCTTACTGCTGTGGCCAGGCTTGAGTGGCTTCTGGACAGTATGGGCAATGCCACTCCACCCTGGGTCACCTGCTTCTTAAGAAGTCAGTGGGCACCTGTAATTGAGTGACAGATCTCTTGATCTGACCAGTTCCTCCCCCCAGGATGTTCTGCAGAAGGCAGACCCCACTATGACTGAAAACCCATTATCAGTGGAGCCTACGTAGCCTCCCCGGCAGAGCAGCCTGCCTGGCCTCTGGCCCTCCTTAGCCACATGACCAAGGAAAGCCTATGGGACCAAAGAGAATCTCTTTTTCCCACCAGCTTTATCTGGGAGTCTGTGGGTCTGGATTTCTCATCTGATCCACTGAAAAGGAAAGAAGTTTCCATGGGGAATAAATGGATTCAGAAGCCCCCTTTCAAGGGGGGGTGGGATGATGGATGTCATAGGAATATGAGACCGAATTATCAAAACTGGCCAGGGGGTGGTGGCTCTCTCTCCTCATCTTCTCTCCTACCTTTCCACAAAGGTTGGGCACAATTCTAGGTGCTGGGAATTGGCCCAGAGAAGACAGAGCCAGGACCGTGTTTCTGTACAGTAGAGGCAACCAGGCCCTGGGTTGGTGCTATGGCCAAAGTACAGCTCTATAAGCCTCAGAAAATGTGGGACTTGGGATGTCAGGGATCTCCCTGAGATTGAACGGTAGGGCAGTAGCTGGGACATAGCAGGGGTCAAGGGTCCAAACTTCAAGAGCTGTGTTCCAGGGGAAGGACAACCATTGTCCTACAGTCAGGGAGAGCTGGAAAAGAGAGGGGTCCTCTGAGCAAGCTAGATTGGAAATCCTATGAAGCTTTGGTCCAGGGTAGGATTTTCAGCCAGATAGTATGCCCAGCCTGGCTTGCTGGAGTGCTGGTAAGTCCTGAACTCCGTACCCTGGGTACACTTCTCCCAGGTGTTGCCTGGGTTCTGAATCAGAAGACTCAAAGGAGTCACCAGGCACTGGGCACGTGCCCTCTCTCCAGTGCTTCCAAATCTAGCAGCCCAGAGTCAAGCAGGCCTTTCTCTGAACTGTCAGTCACACTGTGGGACAGCCCTATTAGGGAGACATGCAGTTCGGGCTTAGATCGAGACTCACATTCCTGCTCAGCAAACCACATTACCCTCAAGCCTCAGATTCTTTCCTCTCTAATGGAGCACACCCACTTGGCTAGGCTCTCATGGGCCACTCAGACCCAGTGATGGAGAGAGTCCTTCGGGAGTGGTTGCTTAGTATGCAGTCTGGGTCAAATTAGCCTCATAAAGCCTTTAAGTCCCCCTCAAAGTGTGCTTGTGAGTAGTGTGGGTATGCATATATGCAATCAGACCCCCAATGCAAAATGTGTACCCCATTTTTCAAGTACAGAAAATAGAAACGTGGCTATTTTATTTTATTTTAGGGTCAGGCATATTGTGTTGAATTCACTAAGGTTAAATACTGCGATTGCTTGCCACTGTATAGCTCTTAGCTCATAAAAATGGAAAATCTAATTAACTCCCTCGGAATTCCTTTCTCTTCAAAGCCTAAGGCCTTACTGGGGCTGTGGGGGAGAAAAAGAACAGGCTGGGGGTTCCCCAGGGAGCCCAGCATGGGAACCACAGGACCAGATGGGCCATGTGGTCCTCCAGCTCCCACACTGTGTACAGCAGGGGCACTGGTGGGTTAAGCACTGCCTGAGTCATGTTCCCTGGGTGGGTTGAGTGGAGGGCTGGCCAAGAAGCCTGGGCTGGTGTAAGGACCTGGCTGGCTCAGTCTGCCAAGGCTCCAGCCTGCTAGGAAAGGGGCACCCCTCGAGGGTCCAGTCCCAGCTCAGAGCCCCCAAGGAGTTGCCCCCCTCGGGGCTGTTCGTATTGGGCAGGTCACAGCAAGGCCTCATTCCACCTGGGCAGATGGGCTAGAGATGTGAGCATGCACCTTGCTGGCCTGTTGAGTATGACATTTCCTCAGATGCTGCATGGGGCTGCCTGACCTTCACTCTTCTGCCAGAACCCCTTTCTGCCTCTTTCTGGTTATTTATAACAGTGCTAACAGGCAAAGGGCTTTTCAGATGAGCCCTGGCCAGGCGCTGCCATCTCTGCTGCCAGCTGGGGCAGGAGACAACATGAACAGAACCAGAGAAAATGGACTTCCAGGACTCAAATGAGCCTTCAAATGGGGTGTGTGGCTCGTCTTAGCCTTTTTTAATCTCTGAAACTTTGTAACATTCTTTCTGCTTTTATTGTAGTAAAACAAAACACTATTGTATAGAAAATTTATACAAGTGTATATACTAATGTATACAAAACAGAGGCATCAAATACATTTGCCATGCTTTAGATTCTCCTCGGTCTCCATCTCCAAAATGAGTTTTTGGTTTGTTTGTTTGTTTGTTTGTTTGTTTTGAGGCAGGATGGGTCCTTAGTCTGTAACTCTGGCTGTCTTGGAACTCAGTGTGTAGACCAGGCTGGTCTCGAACTCATAGAGATCTGCCTGCCTTTACCCCTTGAGTGCTGGGAATAAAGACGTGCACCACCATTCTTGGCTGGCCAGAATGTTTTTGTCATCCCAAACCAGGTACTTCTCAGCTGCCCGATCCAGGAGGCTCTAGCTGAGCCCCAGATATACTCTTATTTGGGGAACTCTCTTGAATGAGGGAAAGAGCAATACAAAGCATTGTGAGGATTCCAGGGGTTGCCACTTTCAGCTGCATAGGGGTGAAAAGGCACATTTCCCAGGTCCAGCAATATGCCTAACTTGCTTATTAGTAAGTCAGAAGGTGAAAGAATGCCTTGATTTGGGGGAAAAAACCAGGAATCTTCTCTATCTCTCATTCCACACCTCCCCAACCAAAAAACACATTTATGTATTTGCTTATTTTGAGGGTTAGGGTTGTCGGCCAGTGCCACACGAAGGTCAGAGAACAACTTTAGTAGTTTTCTCTCTTCTACCAGGTGGGTATCAAACTCGGGTCCCTAAGCTTGGCCGCCAGCTCCTCAATCCACTGAGCCATCTTGTAAGGTCTCTCATTCTTCTTAAATGAATGCTAGTAATATGCCAGACTTCATTCCTTTATAAACCGTGAGTATTTATTTCACAGTTCACTTAATGACAGAAAGCACAGCCTACTGGTGCAGGCCCGTAATTCTGGGCTACAAAGCACACTCAAGTCTAGCCTGGGTAGCATAGTGAGGCCATTTCTTGAAAACCAGACAAACAAGGGCTGGCGAGATGGGCAAGGTGGGTGGGGGCTGGGGAAAGATGCAAGAGCCAGACTGCCTTAGTTTAATCCCCTGGAGGGGGAGAATCAACTCCACAGAGTGTTCTCTGACTTCCACACATCTGCTGCGACACACATGCCCACAGGATACACACACACACTGATAAATACCAACACAAACATATATGACTATAGATATATAGATGCATCTCAATGGTAGAGCCTTTTCTAAAAGTGTGGGTTGTATCGAGAAAGAGACAGAGATAGAATAAGCAAACTTCTGTCAGCCAGATGTGGTATCGTGTGTGTGTGTGTGTGTGTGTGTGTGTGTGTGTGCGTGTATATGTGTTTATATATAAAAAATGCCAATTTTCAAGAGGCTGAGGCAGGAGACCAAGAGTTTAATTGAGGACCTGGATTGAGGACCTGTCTCAAAAACCAAGCCCCAAACTGAATGATGCTTACTACTCTTGTTAGTCCTCTGCTACTTTGAGAAGAATTTAATAGCATTTTATAGCTTCCCCAAATGCTTTTCCACACCAAACAGGCTAGGGCAACTCCTCAGCCAGGGAAGGCTTAGAGATCCCATTGCAGAGAGAGTGGAGTGGGGCTCCCAAGGCTCAGCTAATGACATGGCCTAGGGCATAATTCCATTTTAGTCTCCTATACATACAGTAACTCCTTCATTGTATTCCGCCAAGGCCAGGGCAGGTGTGGCCAAGAAAGCACTTACTACTGTGCAAATGATTCAATAATCAAAATAAATTGTATTTCAGTTCATTGTTTTAAAAAAATCATCGTAATCTGTATAAAGACACCAATTTTAAAAATAAAGGCAGGAATTTGGGAGAGCCAGGGTGGTTATACCAGAGGCAAAAGGGTAACACAGTATGACCTATCCCACCTTTATCTAGAGTTCTGGTATTTTGTTAGCCACGGATGGATCTTTTGTCTCCTCTTCTCCCTCTTCTTTCCCCTGCCCCTTCTTGAATTTTAAAATATGATGGCCTTGGCTGCCTGGCTTCCAGATGCCCACGTTATTCTCTGCTCAGCTATGGCTCTACCTTCCAGTTTCTTCTGTACGCTACTGTGACGCATGCCCTGCCCCCCAAACCCTGCCAGCCCCATCACCGAGCCTCCAAGGCCTTTCAGCCGCTTGAGTATCAGAAGAGCAGCTCCGAGTGGCATTTGATCCTAGCGGTTTATTTTTGGGCCTACCCTTCAGCCACCGATAAATGTTGCGTTGGGCAGAGAGGCTGGTGCTGGAATGGTGAGTGTGGATGCCAGCTGGTGTGTATGATCACCTATCTTGATTCTTGACCTCACAAAGGGGCCTAGAACCAGGAAAGAACAGGAGCACGGGGCAGTTCGCCCTCCCCCCCACCCCCACCCCCCACAAGGTTTCCCAGACATGAAATTATTATGTGGTTAACTGAGGCAATGGAGCTTTGTTTGGGAGTTGTCTGGGAAAAAAATTAACACGTACTCTTTGGCTTTTTGCTCACTGCCCTTCACAGTTCACAAGTCACTTGTTCCGTTTATTGTGCACATCTTTGTTGAGCAGCTACTGCATGCTAAACATTGTGCTGTGCACTGGGGGGTACGGCGGGGAGCAGGACAGGGCTCTGCTGCCGGGGAGCTCCTGGTTAAGGAATAGATACATTTAAAGTCGGGAAAAGTTCAGGAAGTGGGTGGCGTGATGGTTGCACAACAGTGTGGATATAGTTAATGCCTCTAAATTGTATGCTTGAAAGTAGTTAAAAATTATTCCAGAAAATGAAGCGCTTATTGAGAGAATCTCAGCAGGGCGCTGGCAGAGCCAGCGTCAGGGTGGTCTGGTCAAGCGGCCACGGGTTAGAGACCACGCGGGAAGCAGCCGCTGGCAGGTGAGGGGTGCCCACTCAGAGGGCCCCAGGGGGGAGCCCACAGGCTCCCTCCCTGCTGCATGCTGGAGACTCTGGAGATGCTCAGAGGCACAATGGCTGCCTATGAGTAGCAAGACGTGGCCAGGGCCAGGTCTGCCTCTGGATGTTCATACACGCATCACTTGGCAGTCAAGCAAGTGTCTTTCCTGCCACTCTCGTGGGAACTCAAGAGACTCTTGAATTCAAGTGCATGCAATCAGCCGCAAGGACAGGCAAACACACAAAGTGCATAGCCCAAGTCACGGCATACACTAAGCGTCTATTGTTTAAAAACAAACAGTGCCTTCCTGGGCCAGGGTATTGGTGTGCCTGCCGAGAGGTCCTGATGTCACCGACCCTGTTGCCCTGAGGTAGAGAAGAGAGTACCACCCCTCAGGCCCAGGTGCCAGACAAAGGGAGTTTGGATTCCAAAGGCCTGCACCAGGCCCTGTGAAAATTCCCCACCCCCAGGTAATCCCATCCCACCCAGCAACCCAAGCTCACAGATCTCAGAGAGATAAGGGACTGCTTGGAGGCCACAGAGAGGAGGGAGGTGATGACAAAGCAAGGTAGCACCTGCCCTGTGGACCTCTCTTCTCTTTCCCTTCTCTCTGCAAGGCAGGCAGGAATCTGACCCGGAATTTCCACGGACCACAGCTGTTGAGGAAGTGACCTGTCATATTGCAAAGGGCTTATACAGGGAGATCCTAGTTGTATGACCTTGCTAGGAGCTAGCTGTGTGGATCTTGAGAGACGATCCGTTGTCCCCTTTCTGTGAGCTTCGATTTCCTCACCTGCAGGATAAGAGAATCATTTGGAAAAGTGAGGCAAGCCACCATACCAGCACCCTACCTCCTTTGGTGCCCTTCAGCTGATACAAGGCTGTTTCTGGGGCAATGGAGGTGGAAGAGGTGTACAGCAATCACGTGTTGTCTGATGGTGAAGAGAGGGGCCGGACAAAGCATCGAGTCATGGAATGTTGTATATGTCCTCTTAAAAAGCCCTGTGTTCTGGGCCTCCATCTTGCCTCTTGGACTCGAGGACTGTGGTACTGAGAGTCCCTGTCATTCCTGCATAGCCCCCACCCCAGGGCCGGAGCCCCAATGTCTTGCTGGTGGGGGGGGGGAGGGTGAGCCACACAGTTGAATCTGAGATGCCTGCTGAGTGGCCTTGCCACTGTCTCCTCATCTTTGATGGAGATCTCCTTCCTCATCAATGTCTCATCTTTGATCCGGATCTCATCCGCATCAAATTTGACAGCAGTTTTGTTTGTTTGTTTGTTTTAGCAACTCAGACTTACTGGATCCTTCCGCAGCCCACACCTAAGTCTTCTACTAACATTTTCTAGTTAGGAACTCTTTAAAATTTGTAGGGCTCGTAACAAACGAGTCGGTAGGAAGCAGTCCCTAGCAGAGCACAGACTCAGGGGAGCAGGTGGGTGAGCAATGAGGGTATGCAGGCTCGGAGCATGCCAGCTAACCTGTTTGGCCAGTCAGCTGGAGACTGCGCAGCATACCAAAGGCCGGACAGGATTAGGTTTTCCTACAACTAACAGAAACACTAGCACGGTAAGAAATTCTGCTAGGACACGGAGGTTGCTGTCCAGGGTGGTTCTGATGCCCCGCCCCTGGGGCAGAGCTGTTGTCCCAAGCACACTGCTACCTTGGCTCCTTTGCAGCTGACAGGGATAGGCTCATGGCCAGTTCCGAATACTGGACCTGTCATTGTTATCAGACCTGGAGACCTTCTCTGAGGGTCCCTGACCGCTTGCTTGGCTAGAGCTTGGGGGTCTGGCTGTAAAGGGCTGGGCATCGTGTTACGTTCAGCTGGCCCAAGGCCAGATACTTCCACGGTTGCCTGGCCCGAGGGTTTAAAGCTTGAGTGTTTAGGGCCCTTTCAGGGAGCTATGATTTCAGGCAGTTCTGTACTTTTCAGACTGGGCTTCGAGCGCCTCCATTTTATCTGTTCATTCTTCCTTGTGTTTGTGCTCTTTGTGCGTTATTTCTGATGCTGTAAGTATTTGGGGGAAGGGAGGTAAAGCTCTGTTATGCTCCTTACCATTCTTCTAGACTCCTCTTTAGGAGTTTTGTATTAATTTGGAAGACAACAAGAAGATTGGATTTTTTTTTAAATGTAGGAGAGATGAATTAGTCATCACTTTGTCATTGATAAGTGAAGCCGACTCCAGCTCGCACGTCGTTTAGAAGGGGGATTTATTCACTTGTACAGCTGGACGGTGCAGGGACTCACTGCCTTCAGACCCAGCTGGTTCCACGGTGTAAAATTATGTCGTTAGGATCCCTCTCTTCGGCTACACCCTGCATTGCCCTAGCTTCTGTTCCGAGGCACTGGCGAAGATGGCTGCCGGCCTGTCTAGAATAGCTGAGCCCTCTTAACTAAATGCTCCACAAAACCTGTATCCAATCCTTCTCACTTGGGCAGACTTGCTTATTTTGATCACCTGGCTTTGGGGGAAGAGCAGGTTCCCAAGGATAGTCAGCTGACTTCTTTCCCTTGCAAGGGAATGGATTAAGAGGCAGACCAAAGGAGGGATGTCAGAGAAGAAGGAAACAAAACATTTGTGAAAGGAAATGGCTTTTGTGGGGAGCTTGTGTGTATTTCCTTCCTTCCTTCCTTTCTTAGAAAGGAGTGGAGGCTCAGGATCATGGTCTGGACTAGGCTAGTTGTAATGGATTAGTAATGGCTGCTAAGGCTCCCTGTTCTCAGGACACTAATCTCACTCACAAGAGCTCACCCTATGTATGACCCAGTCACCTCCCAAGTGCCCCATCCCCTGATATCATCAACCTTCACATTGAGAGTTAGGATTTCAACATACAAATTTGTGGGGTCCCAACGTTCAGTCTGCAGAATTCAGAGATACTCACGGAGAGCCTGGCATGTGCCAGGCACTCGGCCTATCTTCCTTCCATTTATTTATTTATTATGCATACAATATTCTGTCTGTGTGTATGTCTGCAGGCCAGAAGAGGGCACCAGACCTCATTACAAATGGTTGTGAGCCACCATGTGGTTGCTGGGAGTTGAACTCAGGACCTTTGGAAGAGCAGGCAATGCTCTTAACCACTGAGCCATCTCTCCAGCCCTCTTCCTTCCTTTTTAAGAGGCCTGGGAGGTAGGACTCTCCTTGCTGGCAGTGTTTGCCTGTAAAACCAAGCGAGAGCCACTGTCTTGATCTCAGAGGCGGTACAGGCAGCAAGGCCAGGTCAGTCATGCTTTTTGTACTTGTGTTTCTACTCTGAAATTCCTTCTTAATTCACTTGCTGATATGTTCATTTCCTGCTGAGTTCAGAGCTTTTGTAGCTCTGAGACATTTGCTAAATTCAAGAACTATATGAAAGATTTTGGCAAGAGGGGCCAAATCTTTCTGTGATCTGTCCAGTCTTGAGTTCTTTGAATCCACTGAGACACAAGGTACTGCCTAGGTCCAGTACCCAATCTGTCCCTGCATCTACCTGCCATCCCTCCTCCCTTCCACTCAAGGAATTCTGAGAATTTGCTCTGGGCCCTGGAGTAAGCCAGAAGATTTGCTGATTGCAGGCTGGAAAACTGGACTGGACATTTTTTTTTTTCCTGAAGATGCTTTCTTGCTGAAGCAGGGGATCGATTTCCAACAAAGATACACAGGCTTCCATTGAAGCCACTTCTGTGAGTCTGAAGTGAAACCTTGCAAATCCTCTGCCAGGGTCATTTCTATCCCTGGCTTGAAGAAGCCACAACCCTTTCAGATGAGGGGTGTGGCGTTGCCAGAGGAAAGGGCATATGGCATAGCAAGTTGATAGGCAAGCCAATGGGGCGGGGGGCGACAAGTTGTGCCCAGGAGGCTGGGAGCATGGTGCGCTGTTGCTGTCCCCTGACCTGTCCTTGCTCAGCCATGCGACTTGAGCCATTCCCAACCCCCAACCTAAGCCACAAATTCCCGTCTGTAAGTGGGAATATGAATGGTCTTCAGTATTCCTCTCACGGTCGCCAACAGTAATGGACGGTAGCACCGGCTTTTGAGAGGAAAGACTCTGGCCTCACCTCTCTGGGACCTTGGGTGGTTTAGAGATAAGGTGTTTACAGAGAAAACCAGGCTCAATTGAGGTCAGTTAGGTAGGCCTTGATCTGGCATGGCTAGTGTCCTCATCAAAAGGGGAGATGTAAGAGAAAGGGAGGATTTCTACCTGCAGAGTAAAGAGAGTGGACTGAGGCGGGGCAGTTCCTTCTCTTGAAAACCTCGGAGGGACCCAGATGGCGGCCTGATGATGGCCTGCTAGCCTCCAGGCCGATTTCCTTTTCTGCTGTTGATGTGCCTTGCACAGGTAGTAAGCTGTGATTGCAGCCATAGCGATAAACACAAGTGACCCCCGTGTCCCAGTCTCCTGCCCCGTACTGTGGGGGCGGTAGCATCTACCCTCCTGGGTATGTTCTAGGACTCTGATGAGAAGGCGTATATATGAGGCACTTAGCATGGCTTTTGGCATACAGCAAACACTCAGTAATAGCAGTGGCTATTAGTCCTGTTCTGTGACCTCTTGGCTCTGTTAGCCGAGCTTGCAGAAGGCAGGCGGCCGGGACAGGGCCAGAAAGCCCCAACTGAGACCTTTCCCAGGGAACTGGGTCACCTTAGGCACCCCCTTCAGAAGCCTCTAAATGTAGAGAGGGCCAAGAATGTCCCATTAGCAGAGCGCCTAATGGTTTTTAGCTGGAGAGCGAGCGGTCTTGGGCCTAATTGACAGGACTACTAAGCCGAGGTTCTTTATTTTTATATGCTGGCTATGCTCTGAGTATGTTGAGCTGCTTTGGGGATCAATATGTGCAGCCATCATGGGCCTTTATGGGCATTTTGAGAAGGAGGTGATGTGGTTGCCAAAGAGGGACACTCCCGGATGACCCTGAGCAGACTCATTATCCCCATTGAGCCTCAGTTTGCACATCTGCCAAGGGAAGAAGGTAGAGCAGCTGTGTGAAGACCTCAGAGCTGCGTGAATTCTATGTGCATACATGTGTCTTGGGGAAGAATCTTCACTGTGCTGCTTTCCCGTTGGCAGTCCTGGGGACTGAACCTATAGAGCTTTGCACATGCTAAACACAGGTGCTTGCCCACTGTGCCACACCCTCCAGACCTTTTGTCAAGTTCTCCACAGAGTCTCTGCCTCCCAGGGCATCCATCACCTGGACCACCAGCCTTCAGGACTGCTGACTCCTGGCTGAGCTGGGGTTCTGAGACTCCTTCGATTCTGTGCTGTTTATAAAAAGCGGATGCCTCCCTGAGTTCCTGGGGTAGTAGAAACACTGACTGCTGAAGGCTCTGCCAGTCAGCAGGCCCCTGCTGTCTCAGCTTCAGGGCCTCCTTCCTGTTCTCGAGGCCCTAGGTGAGGCTCTTCAGCTTGCCACCTCCTGTCTCCTGTATGCTTCCAACAGCCTAATTCTGTTGCTGTACTGATCCTACCCCCATCACACTCAGAGTAAAACCCAAATCTCCTTCAATCCCACCTGATCCGGCTTCCACCTGCCTCTTCATCCACCGCCATTGCTGCCACCCCTCAGCTCCAGACAATGAGCTGCAGCCTGCTGACCTCAGCACCTCTGCGGCTCCACGGCAGCATATGCTAGGCTCGCCCTCGCTGAGGTCTTCGCCCTGACTAATGCCCTCCTGCCTCCTCCATCACCTGGCTTCTGTCTCCTCCCTTAGGAAGCCTTACATGCCCCCACCTCACCCCTTCAACACTCAGCTCCCAGGCTCCAAATGACCCAGCAAATCCAGACCTAATATTCATCCCAGAGAAATAAAGACGTATGTCCACTAAAAGACTTACACACAATTATTCCAGACTTACAGTGGTCCATAGAAGCGAAGCAACTGACTATCCACAAAAGCCAAAGCCATCTGCATTGCCCCAGACCGACTGGGCACAAAGGGAACAGAAGTGCCAAGAGGTAGCTGGGAGAACCTACCCTTAGTGGCTGCAGCGACCAAGCATAGGTGATTCAGAGCTGGCGTGGCTGGCTTACTGCAGGAATTCAGAGTTGAGGCAACATGTCTCCTGTCACCTTCAGGCTCCCCAGCAAGGCCCAGAAGCTTCTAACTGGCCTCATCACAATTCATGCAGTGGTCCTTATTCTTGAAGTTTGTATTTGCGTTCCCAAGTAGGTACCTGAAGCCACAGATCACACCAGACCCTGAATACTGTAGGGTTTTTTTTCTATGCATACACACAAAATCTGAAGCCCTTTCCACCTTTACTACGCCCCACTCTGTGCTGCGACCTTAACTGTAAACGTTTGAGGTGTGATAACAAAACCAGCTTGAATTTCTTATCCCACTTCTTGTTGTTGTTTTTTTTGTTTTGTTTTGTTTGGTTTTGTTTGTTTTGTTTTGTTTTTCAAGACAGGGTTTCTCTGTAGCTTTGGAGCCTGTGCTGGAACTCACTCTATAGTCCAGGATGGCCTTAAACTCACAGAGATCCGCCTGCCTCTGCCTCCTCCTGAGTGCTGGGATTAAAGGCGTGCGCCACCACTGCCTGGCTCACAAATTCTTAGACCGCTTCTTAGATCTTAACCCACCTAGTCACAAGACTCTTCTCTCTTCTGCTTAGAATGCTTGCCTGTCTTTGCCCCTATGAGGAGTCCATCATGGCTCCACATTAGCATGTCCTGACTACAACATTGTTGCTCTTGAACTTGGAGGCATTTGCTCTGAAGTAGGAGGTAACTGAACACAGCACCGCCTTGCCACAGCAGTCTGTCTGGGAGTGAGGATGACTCTGGAGACCCTAATGGGTGGGCGGTACACCCTCTGTGGATACACTGGAAACACGGATGACTCAGAGACTGGGCCTGACTACTTAAGACTTCATCATGCTAATCAGAATGATGCATAATTAAAAACTTATGAATTGCTTACTTCTGGAATTTTCTATACAGATAAATAGCGATGACTGTCATCATACTTTCTGTGTGATTCCCCCCTCAGCCCCCAGGGGTCCACCTCTGAGAGGACAGTGGTCGCTTTTGTCTGTTCCCATCCTTGGCTGTTGCTTATTCTCTAGTATGAGGTTGAGTAACTTGCAGCTCAATACTTAGGGCTACTGGGTATCCATGTAGTGAGGAATATGGAGAGTGGGGACGATGGGGACTTGTCCCCGGAGCACATTTGCTGGCACAGTGCTACTTGGCCTGAGACTCAGCTGGGAATGGCCGTGTGCAGGGTCCTCGTTCCCATGCTGCCCATATAGGCAGGATTCTTGCAAAATGCCAATTAAGATATTTGACCCAAATTTGGGTAAAAGCCCTTTTCCTGTTTCAAGTTGAGCTAATTATATACATTTATTCATAATTTATGAGGCCTAGTAAGTGGGAACAATTAGGAAAAGGCCAGGGGAAAGCCTATTTCTCTTAAGTGTCTTGTTTGCCTGCCTTTCTTTCTTTCTTTTTTTCTTCCTTCCTTCCTTCCTTTCTTCTCTCTCTCTCTCTCTCTCTCTCTCTCTCTCCCCCCCCCCAGGCCAGTCCCACCCATCTACCATAGAACACTGCTGCTTTAATTATGACCATTGTCTTTCTCTGAGGTCACTACCCTGCCCTTAGCTGACATTTATTGAGCACTTACTGGGCTGAACTGTAACACCACCTCAATTGCCTGTAAGCCTGGTACTGTATCCATTTTATAGTGAGACAGTTGGGTTTCAGAGGGTCATGCGAATGGCCTTCCCTATCAGGCTTATGGCTGATGAGTAGAAAGTTAGACTCTGGATAGCCAGGCCTCAGCTGCCTTCCTCAAATCTGTGGTGCCTCGAGGGTTTCTGAACATCAGGGAAGTCCCATAATTGGTGATGGGTGACTTTGGGTACTAGAAAATCAACAGCTTGTGGCCCAGCAGAGGTGGGCTGGCCCAAGGGTCCGCATTGAAAATAAAGTCCTCCAGATGGGGCTAGAGAGATGGCTCAGCAGTTAAGAGCACTGTCTGCTCTTCTAGAGGACCTGGGTTTAATTCCCAGCACCCACATGGCAGCTCATATTGTCTGTAACTCCTGTTCTGGGGGAATCTGACACCCTCAAAAAGACATACCTGTAAACAAAAACACTGATGTACTTAAAATAAATATTTTTTTTAAGAAAGAAAAGGAAAAAATTCCCAGGAAATGAGGATGGTCAGGGTGGTGCTGCTGCCAGAGTCCCCTGAAACTTTCTCCCACCCTCACCTGGCTGCAGATGAGTGAGGGGCTCTGCAGGCCTCTTCCCATGAGCTTACATGGATGCTATCCTATAGGGGAAGCCTGCAGCATGGTTGCCATGTCCTCCCCTACGCATTGGGAGTGCCTGCTGCATGAGTCTCTTCTGCAGCTTAGGTTTTTCTCTGGCACATCTTCAAGACGATCCCTAGATCGGCCTCATTCTTTTCGATAGGACTGTGGTATTCTGTAATAGAGGCGTGTTATGGTTTTATTTCCAACTTATCTTCTAGGTGGTCTTCCACACTTCAGACATTATAAATAATCCCCCAACACGCCTGTGGACTTAGGTGTCTCACGAAAGCTTGGGAATCACTCAGTGTCAGACATTGTTAACTCCTTGTTCTGTTCTGTGATTATTAAAAAAGGACATTAGCCATGAGGCATTGCGTTCCAGGTGAGGGGCACTTATATAAAATGGTAACTGTTTACTGGCGCTAATAAAGTTTTCAGCGAAGCAGTCCTCGTAAGAGGAAAGACATGCTGTGCGGGCAGGGCCTTGAGGGATGTGTAGGAGTACAGAGGGAAAGGAAGGGGAGGGTAGGGGGGCTTTGTGCTGCAGAGCCCACCTTATCTTCTAGTAGGCTCAATAAGGAATGAGGCAGATCTTTACACATATTGATTATTTGGCAAATTTGGGTCTTGGTAGAGGGTCTGGATCAACAACCCTATGAATGAGCAGGTTCTTGGCTGGGTGTGGCCACAGTCAGCTCTGACCACCTCTTTCCCTCCTGTCTCCTCAGGGTGGGGAATCCGGCGAGGAACAGCTGTGTGCTGACCTGCCAGAGCTCGACCTCTCCCAGCTGGACACCAGTGACTTTGACTCAACCGCGTGCTTTGGGGAGCTGCAGTGGTGCCCGGAGACCTCAGAGACAGAGCCCAGCCAGTACAGCCCTGATGACGCCGAGCTCTTCCAGGTGGGACCCCCCCCCCCACCGATTCCCATGCTGTGCCCTAAACAACAGCCTCAGAAATACAAAGCCGACCTGCTATGATTAGGCCTCTGGGATGGGGCTTGTGGTACTGAGGTCTCTGCAGTACTGTTCTTGCCTCACTCTGTTCTCCCAACAGCTCTTACCAGAAAGAGCCCTCAGAGGTTCAACCAAACCAGCCATTCTGCAGAGTATTCTCAGTCCCAGTGGCTTGGGCACCCGGCCCCAGGCACATGTTGGCTAGCGTTCCTTTTAAGAAGGCTTCTTCAAGAGACTAATAGCATGAGATGTCTGGGCTGTTCTGCAAAACAAAGCAAGTTCTACAGACATTTGCTTGTGTGTGTTGGTTGAGGCAGGGGATACATTGCATGGATACAGATGAAGTAAGACTCACCGTGTTGAAGCTGAGGCAGGTGCCTAGGCTCAGTGTGCCTCTGTGGTGGTTAGGCAGCACTGTACTGCACGCATATGGGCTTGTAAGCCATTGTGCATCTCAGACAGTCCTGCAGAGGGAGCTTGTCTGTCCTTCCAGAGCGGCCTGTCGAGCCCCCTGTGTGTCAGGAGCTGAGGTCATCAGTAAGTAGACTCAAAGTCTGGAGGAGACATCCCTAGATTAGCAAACATATAAGCCAACAGTAGGGACTGCCAGGGCACAGGGCAGAGGATGGCTGGAGGCTGGTGTCAGGAAAAGGCCTCTTGTATTTAGCAGGGGAGGGGGGAATGGAAGGGCAGAAGCAGTGATCCTGGAACAGCCCCTGGGAGTTTGCAGTGCTGGGAAGGAAGTATAGGTAGTCGGGACCTCACCATGGAGTCCTGTGCATAGTACGCGTTTTCCTTGAGAGGGTTCTAACGTATAAATTGTATATTATTAATCACTCATTTTATAGGCGAGGAAAATAAAGCTCAGAGAGCTGGAATGATGGGTTCAAGGTCACACAGTAAGGAAGGATCAGGGCAAAGGTTCTAATTTGAGCCCACAACCTGTACTGCTATATGGAATCCCTTTACCAATCTTGTGAGAGCTGGCTCTGGCCCTGTCTGGCTCCATCTGGGATCTCTCTCTCTCTCTCTCTCTCTCTCTCTCTCTCTCTCTCTCTGTGTGTGTGTGTGTGTGTGTGTGTATGCATATGGAGGTCAGAGGACCACCTCTGTGATTCCTCAGGCATCATATATCTTGCTTTTTGTGTTTGTTTTAGAGACAGGGCTTCACCATGTATTGCCTAGAAATCACCTGTTTCCACTTGCCAATCCTGGAATAACAAGTACATGCAGCCACTCTTCCTTTCTTCCTTCCTTCTTTCCTTCCCTCCCTTCCTCTTCCCCTCCTCTTCCCCTCCCTCCCTCCCTCCCTCCCTCCCTCCCTCCGTCCTTCTCTCCTTCCTTCCTTCCTTCCTTCCTTCCTTTGTTTTAAACATGAGCCTTAAACTCAGTCCTCTTGCTCACAAGGCAAATGCTTTACTGTCTCACCAGCCTTCTCCATTAAACAAACAAACTCTTAAACACGGTGCCAAAACAACGTTGCTCCCCTCTCTCTTAGGGAACAGATGTTTTTCAAAAAGGCTTTCAGATTGCAGAGAGCTCATGTAAGAGTAGGGTCAGCGTGCTGCTGGAGACCAAACCGGGGAGACTACACAGGCCCCACACCTACTGCTCCTAGCCAGAGCCTCGGCAGTCCTCGGGAGATGTCATGTCACGGGTGCGACGAGCTCAGAGCTGAATGAGCCTGCAGAGGCTCCCAGCTCAGTGAGCAGTCAGTCCTCACAGTGGGCTGAGCGCTTACACCAGGACCTCTCCCCTTCACGCCCACTTCCCCCGGCCATTGCACACAGCTGCACCTGTTGCACAGATGATGATGTGACTAGAGTCTGTCACCATCACTGTCTGTGTAGCATCCCTCCACCCCTTCGTGAACTGTGGGGCTGTGTTCTCAGTTTGCATATTGTACCCTGGGACTTTACCCTGGCTGTGTCTAGCATTGTGCCCAGCCCTAATAAATAGTCATCATATAAATAAAGCCATGGGTCACCCCTCCTGATCACTTCTGCTCATGGACATTCATCTCTGTCTGTGCTCTCCCTGAAGACAATGGTTTGCTCATTTCTGAAATCTTGGCACATGGTAAGGGTCCAGTTAGTAGGTGTTATGACCTCTTCCAAAACCATGAACTGAGACCCAGAGTCCATTGGTTCTGATCCTCCTTCTGCCATTAACTTAGACAGTTTCATCCTGCAAGGGGGGGCACAATGGTGTCAGTGCCCTGTTCTGACAATCTAATGGCACCATTGCTACAGCAACAAACTAAGAGAAAGGAGAGCAAGCTATTGTACTGAGGGCTGACAAGATTTGGGGACATGGGCATTGCTTTCCATTTTCTGTATGTCCCAAAGTCTTGGGGCCCGGGTATGACAGGCACTTAGTGAACGTTCTTAGAATAAGCAGATGATTGGTTATTTCATCCTATGCGGCCTTTTACAGGGCCTCAGTTTCCCTATGTGAGGAATGAAGAGGGAACAGGGACTGTATCACTATTTCTTGATGTGGTAAGGATAGAGGACGTCACCAGTCCTTAAAGATGCTGGGAATTTGTGGACCCTCTTAGAAGGGCATGCTGGGCCGTGGGTGACTTCCTCGGTGTCTACAAACTCACGAAGGCTTCCTTGGACAGGCAGGGATCTCTGTGTGTTCTTTTGGCTCTCTGTGCTGCTCTGTCCCATTCCTTCAAGCCACTCCCATCCCCAAATGGAGCATTTCACTAAGGTTTCTGCAAGGCTCCTTTTCCTCCAGCCTGAGATGAGCTGGGGAAGGCTGGGGGTGGGGCAAGTCTATTAATATCCCTTTCTCAGCTGATTAACTCTCCATTAATTTTCACTCCGCTTCTAAGCCGAGCAGGGGGAGCAAGCTAATGGGCCCAGGCAGGATGAGGTGGCCAGCTCCAGTGATATCGAAAGGCGCCTATAGGGCAGCCAGGAGGCCTGGAAGGAGCCACAGCAGTGTGGGGAAGGTGGCCCTTCTCCTAACCCCACCCAGCCATTCCAGAGCTAGGCAGCTCAGGGAGAGGGGTCAAGGAACAGGTCTTTTGTTAGTCTCTGCTGCTTACATCTAGCCTCGTCATGGTCTCTGCCATTGTGTGCTCCTCTCCACCCCATGCCTGTGCTCGGTAAGTTAGGGTTCTCGCCTCCGTGGCCCTGCCCTGGCTTGCAATGTGACTTTGGCAGGTCTTTGTTCTGGGGCTTCAGCCCACCTGTGGAAAGAATGGCAGGCAGGCTTCCCAAGGAGCCCTAGCTGTAACCGGTTGAAGTTGTTGCCTAGAGCCCGCCTGTGTCACCAGGGCTCTGGCATGAAGTCACCCATGCAGCAGATGAGCTAGAACACGCATACCGCTTGTCTGACGCCCCGGCCACTGGAAAGCCCTTACATTCTGTAATGTGCGATAATTTATGGCACCCTGGGAATTCTCATTCCTCCCAGTACTGATGACATCATTCCGAGTGACTAGAACCCAAGAAATTGAAGTCAGCCTGTCTCCCTGTTGCTCCCCATCGGTTTCTTTCGCTCAGCAATTTTGCTGCTTCTCAGACCCCAGACTTGGAACTAGAAGCCCTGGGGTTATGTCTCCCCTTGTGCAGATTCAGGGCCACCCTGGTGGCAGAGTTCTGTGTGGTCATCCCCTAAATATCACTGGGTCCAAGTCCCAGGTTCTTAATTCCCCATCGAGTTAGCAAGTGTTCTGGAAATAGAGCATTGAGAAGTCTTGCCTGAGGATTGGGGGAGTCTTTCGGGTGGGGGTCAGTCACTTGAATCACCATAGCTTCAGAGTCCACAGAGCCCTGGTTCAGATCCACTAACAACTTCTTTTGACTTTATTTTTTATTCTTAGCTCTGTTCTAAAAATTACAAACACATTTATTCTCCTCTCCCCGAGTCCCCGTTTGAGTTACTCAGCTGCTGCCCTGACTGTAAACCTAAACAGATTCAATGCAGCTGAAAGGCCATCACGAGATGTGTATTTCAGATGAACTTCCTGAAGAAAAGATAAACAGCTAGGCCCGGGATGAGAAAGCGTGCCTCAGAAGGGAGCATGTGACAGCATGTGCTCCTGCCAGCACAGACCCAGGGAATCAGAGTTTCTGACTGCTTGGCCAAATCTAGAAGCAGTGTGGTCTGTGGCCCCAGCCTCAAGCGTGGGACCCAAGTGAGGCAACTCAGGGGTTGGAGAGGGCAGGGAAGGCGGGGTTCTGGTACATCTGTGCACCAGTTTTCTCTGCAAAATGGAGATGAGAATCATGCTCCCCTCAAAAGGGTGTTGTGTGAGCTCCTAGATGCTACCGACAGCTTTCCAGTTCCTCTCAAGCCTAGGCCGTTATCCTAGGTCTCCCCTTAGCCTGAGCCTTGTTTTCTCAGCCTTTTGCTTTAAGTGTTGGCTGTTCAGACAAAGTTCCTGGCCACTCTAGGCAGCCTGCAATCTTCTTGGATTTGTTGTTGTTGTTGCTGTTGCTTGTTTTGTTTGCTTGTTAGTTTGTTTAGCTATCCCAGCATCCCCTGGCTTCCTCCAGCCCCTCTCCAGCTCTGAAAGGTACTCCCTTGTTCTCCTGTCCAGCTCCACTCATCAGCAAAAGCCAGACTCTAGGAGGACAGGGGTGTGGTGTTCTGGGTGTGCTGGATGCAGTGCAGCGTGTGATGGGAAGGGAAGGGAAGGGAAGGAAGGGTGTGAGGTGGGGGCTGACTCCCATCGCTGTCACTGGAATGGTGGCTGCTGTGGAATATTTGAAGATGTGTTACGTTCATTTATGCTGTGGAATGTTTGTTTAATGATTCAAGGATGGGTTGCATTCTTTTTGTCTGGTTTTGTTTTTTCAAGACAGGGTTTCTCTGTGTCACAGCCCTAGCTGTCCTGGAACTCGCTCTGTAGACCAGGCTGGCCTCAAATTCACAGAGATCGCCTGCCTCTGCCTCCCAGAGTGCTGCGATTAAAGGCGTGCGCCGTCACTGCCCAGATGCGTTGCATTCTTTAATGCTGCATTTGTTTATCTCTATGAAGATGTGTTGCTTTGCCTGTCTAAAACACCTGATTGGTCTAATAAAGACCTGAGTGGCCAATGGCTAGGCAGGAAAGATAAATAGATGGGACTACCAGGCAGAGAGAATAAATAGAGGAACAAGAGGGAGGAGCTAGAAAAGGAGGAGAGGAGCCAACCATTCAGCCATACTGTCTGCTACAGAGTAAGAGAGAAAAAGGGGAATAGAGAATAGAGAAAAGTATAAGCCTGGAGGCAAGATAGAATAATTTAAGTTTTAAAAAAAGCTGGCTAGAAAAAAAGCCAAGCTTAGGCTGTGCAGTGGTGGTGCGCGCCTTTAATCTTCGGGAGGCAGAGGCAGACAGAGCTCTGTGAGTTTGAGGCCAGCCTGGTCTACAAGAGCGAGTTCCAGGACAGGCACCAAAGCTACACAGAGAAAACCTATCTCTAAAAACAAAAACAAAATAAGCCAAGCTAAGGCCAGGCATTCATAAGAAAACCAACAGTAAGTGGCGGTATAGTTAGCAGGTATAGCATAGCAAGGTAAGTGCTTGCTTTGTGTCAGGTACTGCATCTAAGCACCTTACCTGTGACCACTCCCCACCAGCTTTCCCTCTCCCCCCACTCCTCTTGGAGTGAGTCCTGTCTGGTATCTATGTGGCAGGTGAGAGCTAACTTACCCAAGAACCCACAGTTGGTGAAGTGTGGTCTCTGTGAGTCGGCAGCTTCAGAGCCCAGCACCCAGGCCTCTCCCTGAGCAAGCCAAGAGAACAAGCCCCAGGACCCCATTGAAAGCCCAAGCAGGCTTCCAGTGCTGTAGTTGTGATATCCACAGTTGGGCTCTGCCCAGTCCAGGCCTCCAGGGTCAAGGGGCTGAGACCCTGCTGCCAATGATGGAAAGGACCCGAGCCTCTGACAGAAGAGGCAGGTATTTTCAGGTAGGCTGCCTTCTGCCCAGGTCACAGCTCAAGGAGCAGCAGAGCCAGGACTGAGACTCCAGGCAAGGCCCTTCCCATAGCCTGCTTATCAAAGTCTGCTGTTCTCAGAGCTGACAACCTCTTTACTGAGTTTGTGATGTTCCAGGAATATGGAACAGATTTGTCAGGTTAAGGGATGGGGTGGGGTGGCAAGTAGGCAGTGGTGGTTTATCGGGGTACACAGAACAGCTGAGTCTACCACAGCGGCTAACCCCCCCCCCCCCGCCCCGTTGTCTCTTCCATCCAGATTGATAGTGAAAATGAAGCTCTCTTGGCTGCGCTCACCAAGACCCTGGATGACATCCCCGAAGATGATGTGGGGCTGGCTGCCTTCCCGGGGCTGGATGAAGGAGACACACCATCCTGTGACCCAGCTTCACCTGCCCCCTTATCTGCGCCCCCCAGCCCCGCCCTGGAGAGGCTTCTGTCCCCAGTGTCTGAAGTGGATGAGCTTTCTATGGTGAGGACTGTGGCCTAGGGCTGCTGTCAGGTTGTCGCACGGTGAGGGTTGCGCTGTCAGTTCCAGCTCAGTCAGGGTCCCTGAGCGCCAGCACATGGCTTCTGCGAAGAGCCTGGAGTGCAAGGTCTCGCCGGGCCTTCACCCTTCCTGCCTGGACAGTGGCGTTAGGCTTGGTTCTATTTCTGTTTTAAACCTTAAAATTACACACAAACATTTTCATGGCGATAGCACACAGAGGAGAAAAACCGAAGCAGGAAACAGAAGCGTGGACAGTTAAAAGCAAAACCTTCCTAGCCCTCTCACAATTGCCTTCCCCAGAGGTAACCATGGTTACTGATCTGTTACATGACTTTCCTCTTCACCTTTTTTTTTTTTTTTTCGAACTACAAAACCAGCAGAGCCTACGTTATAAACTGCTCTGCACCTTTCTCCCTCGGAGCAGTGTGTTCTGGAAAGCCTTCAGATGAGGGTGTGGGGCTTTGCCTCCTCCTGGGTGGCTGTGTGGTACTTCCAGGTAAGGATGTGCCATCATGTAACCAACTGTTCCCCTGCTGACTGATGGACATCCGTTGTCAACCACTCCATTGCCACTCACAGTACTGAAGTCGTTGGTTGCCCCGTGTGAGTCCGTAAATTCTAGAAATGCAAATTCTGGCTCATTATGCTTTGAAGAGGTCGTGCCAGTTTTCACACCAACAAGTGTAAATTTAAATGTATGTGGAGATGTGGCAGTAGAGACCAGCGCTGACTGGTCTTGCAAGGGTCTGGACCTCCCAACTTATTGAGGACACTTGCCTTGGATTCTGGCTCAGGCTACCAAAGCTTTGTATGAATGCGGGGCTTCCTTTCTGTAACTGCCACTTCTAGTGTTGCTGAGACTCACCTGGAGATCTAGAGCCTGTCAGAGCTGGAGGGCTCTCAGATCCTGGAAAGGCCCTCCATGAGCATGGAGTTCTGCTCTGGGGAAACTAAGGCCTGAGGGAGGAGTCTCATGGCAGGTCGGTATGCCAACCAAGTTAGACCCCCCCGTGTACTAACTTGTGCACTAGGGTGCCATGCCTTCTCTTCTGCAGCCTTTGGGGCCCAGGGCACTGGGGGGAACATTTACCAAGTGTCTGCTATGTTCCAATACATACTGTGTTCCAGCTCCCATTATGGCTTCCTCTTGTGGGGTCCCGCAGCCTTCCAGACTGAAAGAGACTGCTTTGATTTGAATTTCAGCCTTCCAATGAGAGCTTGTGGGTCCTCAGGCACACACCCTATCAATGACTCAGCTTTCTGATCCCTGGGAGTAGATAGTAGGGCCCGGGTCAAAGGCTGTCGGGAGAATTACAGTGGGTAATACCGGGCAATATTTAGAACAGTGCCTAACGTATAGGCCCACCTAAGACACACTGGCTGAGTCAGAGCCTGACTAGGCCATTAGTAGGAAGAATTCTCAGTGTTATTTCTGTACCAGGCCACTGCAGGAAACTTTGTGAAGGGAGAGAGCAACCCCTGCTGGTCACAGGTTGTCCTAGTCCTGAGCCTTCAATTCTGCCTACTTTGCATACTGGTTGCCCAATTGATTCTGTTTCCCCACACTGGGTTAGGCTTATGGAAAGCAGACTAAATGTCAAGTCTTCCGACATAATAATAGTTCTGGGGGGAGGGGAGGGCAGAGAAGTCACACAGACCCTAGGCCTTGCCTTGAATTCCAGAGAACTTGCCTGTGTGGACTTGGGCGACTAGTGAGCCTCTCTTGTAGATACGCATATCATGAAGTCAGTGGTGTGTCTCAGGGTTGGACTCTCAGAGGTGTTTTTAAAAAGTGTCAGATCCAGTGGTTTTGGGTGCGCCCCCCACCCCCCGCCCCTTGTATCAGGGCAGAGAAGAAAATAGGTTGCTCGGGGTGTTGCCTGCAATGGGGCTGAAGTGACTAGAACCAGATCTTGTCCCTGTGGCCCGGGGTGCGTGTGTGCGTGTGTGCACATGAGCGTGGTGTTTGCAGTCTAGGTACTCTCTAGCTACTCGGAGTTCAGGTGTCGTCTTTCTCTAACTCTTGGGTCTTTGGGGCTCTCCGCTGGGGTGCTAGGAAGGCATGCTCCCCAGGAGGCACCTGGTGCTATCTTACAAGACACTTCTTGCCTTGTTCTCACCCTTGGCTGTAGTGGAGGAGCCTGTTTTTCTTCAGCCTCTGCACTCTCAAGGTGGATGAACTGTGCCCCTGCCAGCGGGAGAGCTTCAACAGTATTTCAAAAGCTGTCTGAGGACTAGAGGGGGTAGCTCAATAGGTGGAGTGCTTGCCCGGCACATAGGAAGCCCATAAAACTGGGTGTGATGGTTTATGCAGACCTGAAATCTCAGCCTGTAGAAGGTAGAGGCAGGAAGCTCAGAAGTTCAGGTCATCCTTGACTATAAAATTTGAGGCCAGCCTGGGATAGAGGTGACCCTGTGCAAACAAAACCTTAATCTTATGATTTTACTAATAAAGACTCGGGAGTCAGATGCTGAGTTGAAAACCTGCTAGTTCAGAGAGGCCAGGAGCTGATCTTCCTCCTTAGCTGACAACATCCCAGAAAGAGAACTTCTCTTTTGCCATCCAAACCAAAAAGGGTCCCAAACTCCAAGTCTCACCCTACTACTTCCTGCGCATTTCTCTATTTGTTTTCCTGACTCCCTCTTGCTCTCTATGGCCACTTCCTGGCAACTAGTTGCTGGCTCCAGCTCTTGACCCAAGGTTGATTGTACTTAATTAGTATAATCTCGGGGTTTACAGTGTGCTAAGGTGTCCCAACAGCACTGCCCCCACACGCATGCAGATGAAAAAAATAGGTGAAGAAAGGGCAAACTAAAATTTAGCATTCTTTTACTTGTATAGAAGCAGTTGAGTGTGTTGGAGGTAACATGCACCGTGTGTGTGTGTGTGTGTGTGTGTGTGTGTGTGTGTATTCTTGTATGATTAAAAGCCCACCTCATGAAGGCTCACAAGAGAGTAATGGAAGTTGCCTCTAGAGAAAGGATCTTGAGAAGGAAGGAGATTTGCTTTTAATTGTCTACCTTTTAGTATTTCACACACACACACACACACACACACACACCATTTATGAGTACTGTGTATTTAGTTGAAGAAATAAATTTTTAAATGTCATGGACAGAGGAGAACCTATATTGAGCATCGTTTTGGTCTCTAACCTCTCCATCTGCGTGTCTATGTATGCATACATGTCTGTCTATTACAGGCACACAGAATGAACTGACATTGTCTTCACAGTGAAATGAGCAGGCAGCACCCAGACCTGCTCTTCTGGGTCACTAACTTTGCTCTCTGTGGAATAATGGTGTTTGGGAATTTGGTAGACGTCAATTTGTTTTCTGCATTACCTAGCTCCTTGGGGTCTCTGGCCCTGGCCAGGGCATAGTCGGCTGGTATGTGGTGCCCTGTGTCTCGGAGTGTGCTTGGCCCTAGCTTCTCCCCCCTCTTCCCCTCTTCCCAGCTGCAGAAGCTCCTCCTGACCACATCCTCCCCAACAGCAAGCTCTGACGCTCTGAAGGAGGAGGCCACCTGGTCCCAGGCCAGCCTCAGGTCCAGAAGCCAGCGGCCTTGTGTCAAGGTATTTCTGCATATGCTCAGAGATGACCTGGGCCCCCAGGTGGCTGTCACCCCTGGCTAGGAGTGGCAGATTCAGTCTACCTGAGTTTCTCCCTCTGTCCTCACACAGCCCTGACTGAGGCAAAATCCTGGGTACTACTTCTTGGAAGCAGCATAGTTGGAGGCTCTGAAAAGGACCCTGTGCTTTCCCACACTCGAGTGTTTTGGCCTGTGAGGTTTGACACAGATCTTGGCACACACTAGAGCAGGGGACAGATGGGAACAGGATCATCACTGGCTGTAGAGGTCATTGTCCATTTCATACTGAGGTTTTCGGATTTCTTTTCTGAGGAGCTGCTGGCCACTTTAAAACTTGGCGTACGAAAGATGACACCCTTACCTGTCCTCACCCTATTCTCTTTTTTGAAGGATCTGCAGAGGCTCCAAGGTTGGGAGCCCTGTAGAAGTCTGGCGGCCACTTTCTTCCTCAGCAATTCAGTTTGCCAGGTACCAGCCCTGCTGGAGACTGGGGGTGAAGTGAAGGAACAGGCCATTCCCACGGTCCTGAGAAAAGATGCTGGGTCTGCTGGCTTCCAGAACAGGCAGAGGGAGAAGCATTGCTCCCCTCCCTGCTCACCGTGGCCTATTTCCTTCTCCAGGCGGATGGCATCCAGGACAAGAAGATCCCCATGCTGCGGTCTCAGAGTCGGCCTTGTACAGAACTGCATAAGCACCTCACCTCGGTGCTGCCCTGCCCCAAAGTGAAAACCCCAACCCCACGCCCAAGTACTCAGCTCCTCTCCAAGGAGGATGAGGAGGTGGGGGAGGATTGCCTGAGCCCCTGGCCAGCTCCAGCCTCTTCCCAAGACTCCCTAGCACAGGACAGGGCTAGCCCCAGCTGTGCCCAGGCTCCCCAGGAGGATGTGAGGTCCATGGTACAACTCATTCGTTACATGCACACCTACTGCCTGCCCCAGAGGAAGCTGCCCCAATGGACCCCAGAGCTGGTCCCCCAGCCCTGCAGTAGCCCCTCCAGGCAGGTCCCACCCCGGTCCCGGCATCCCCCCAAAGCCACCTGGACTGAGTTCTCTATCCTAAGGGAACTCCTGGCTCAAGATGTCCTCTGTGATGTCAGCAAGCCCTACCGCCTGGCCACGCCTGTCTATGCTTCCCTCACACCCCAGTCCAGGCCCAAGCCCCCCAAAGACAGTCAGCCCTCCCCTGCCCACTCTGCCATGGCAGAAGAGGTGAGAATCACAGCTTCCCCTAAGAGCACTGGGCCTAGACCCAGCCTGCGCCCTCTGAGGCTGGAGGTGAAGCGGGATGTCAGTCAACCTACCAGGCAAAAGCAGGAGGAAGATGAGGAGGAAGAAGAAGAAGAAGAGGAGGAGGAGGAGGAAGAAAAAGAGGAGGAGGAAGAGGAGTGGGGCAGGAAGAGACCAGGCCGTGGCCTGCCATGGACCAAACTAGGGAGGAAACTGGACAGCTCTGTGTGCCCCGTGCGGCGTTCCAGGAGACTGAATCCAGAGCTGGGCCCCTGGCTAACATACACTGATGAGCCCCTAGGTGCTCTGCCTTCGATGTGCCTGGCTACAGAGACCCACAACCTGGAGGAGGAACTGGGCAGCCTCACAGATGATAGTCAAGACCAGCAGCTCCCCCAGGGATCCCAGATCCCAGTCCTGGAAAGCCCCTGTGAGAGTGGGTGTGGGGACACAGATGAGGACCCAAGCTGCCCACAGCCCCCTTCCAGAGGTAGTCTGTGGTCCACAAGAAAGGGTGGGGTGGGCATAGCATCCCTATTGGGAGCTGGGATCTCTGCATTCAAGTCCTCAGTTTTATGTATTAGATGAGGTTCCGTCTGCTCTCCACTGCCCTTCCTGTACAATGGGGTATTGGGCAGATCTTCTACACCTGCTCTTCGAGATTTTCATCATGCCTATCAAAGCACTGCCTAGTGAACAAAGAACAGGAGGCCTGCCTCCTTGGGGATAGAGAAGAAGGTCATTAAAATAGTAAACCCAGCTAGGCATGTTGATAAACACAGTACTTAGGCAGGGGCAGGAAGATAGAGTTTGAAACCAGCCTGGGCTACATATGCAGATCTGTTCCAAATAGAAAGCAGAGACTGAGGACCTAGGCTCAGAGCTGTTTAGTGAAAGATCCCTCTCCAGAACCATCTAGAATCACAGCTTGGGCCCTGGGGCCTCAGGCTCAGAATGCCTGGCCATTGTTTGGCCAGCAAGGGTTGCCTAGCCCATCCCTTATTTCTGCAAAGAAAGGAGATCTACTGGCTGGGACCCAGCAATGCAAGGTGTATTTGAATTGCGCCTGACCATTCCCCTAGATGGCCAAGGCCATGTGTCATGTAAAAGAGCAGCTGTGCATGGTGCCCCTGGAAATGTGAGGACCCCCCCCCCCCAAACACACACAGGGGAGAATGTTCATGGTGATGTGTATGGGGAGTCTTAGCCCTTATTCTCTCTTTCTTCTCTTCTTTTATGTCTTTTCAGACTCCCCCAGGTGCCTCATGCTGGCCTTGTCACAAAGGTAGATTTTTTTTAAAGAAATTATTGGTATATTATTCTGTGAGATTAAGATGTGTGCATTTGGGTGGGAGGTCGTCAGCCCCCGAGCCCTGCCCTGATCGCCATCTCGAGCCCTCAAGATCCAGACTCCTTCCAAATGGAGCGTGTTTTAAGGAGGTAGCCTCCTCAAGCTGAGAGGAAAGATGAAGGGTCAACCCGTTTCATAAGCTGTTGTCTCCAGGACTCTGAAGAGTCTTCTTTGGGGTGGGGGTACTGGAGGCTGCCAATGCTGTCAGGTAGGAGCAAGTCCCTTCCCTTTCTGGGTCTCAGTTGCTCCATCTATAAAACAAGGAATCTATACCAGTCTTTGCCTATACTTCCCCCAAACCGCAGCTTGAGTTTCCTTAACAGCCAGGATAGGGCCCCTCAGCAAGTTCTCTCTAGGCCCCTTTCCATGACAGAACCAGGGTCTGTCATTGAGTCCTTTGCTCCCCACAAAAGTCTAGGGCTTTGGAAGCCTTCTACTGACCAGTCTCTTCCCTTTCTGTCCCCTCTGCCTCTACCAGCGACCCTCTTGGCAAGAAGAGCTATGAGGAGTCCTTGACGGTGGAGCTTTGTGGCACGGCAGGTGAGCTAGGGGTTCGGCTGGTGGGGTGCCTGTGGGGAGCTGGCAAGGCCCTGGGCAGGAGCACTTCTGACCTCTGCCTCATGAGCTACCTGCCCTAGCATTGAGATGCGTGGGGAGCATGCTGGGAGAAGGGTCAAGGCCCAGGGCCAGCCCTTCCACTGCTGGTACCAGCAGCAGAGGTGATGCTGAGGTCGGAAACATAGACACAGCTCTGGAGGAGACTGCAGTCTGGTGAGGCTAACCCCTCAGGAGCATGGTTTGCCATGTGCTCGTTTCAAAGTATGAGCAGAAACTCTGCTGACATAAGAGGGCCAGTGTGGCCTGGTCAGACTGGTGTACTCAGCACAGGGGGCCACTGAAGGGTTGAAGGCCCAGCAGGCATTGGGAAGACAAACAAAGAAGGGTGTTCTTAGCCAAAGAATTGGTGTAAGTAAAGGTGTGATAGAACAGAAGTACAGGGTATAGTTGTGGTCCCCTGGTCTAGCCAAAAGGAACAAGTGGGGATGAAGAAAGAGCATCCCCAAAGGACCAAAACATAGAGGTGCCTGGTGCCTACCTTATAGGCTTTGGAAGAGAGAAAGGAGTCGGCATTTTAGCAAGTCCCTGAGGTGCACTGGGAAGAACGGACGACAGAGGCAGAGCCAGTAGCATCAGGGACACTGAGGATGTGGTCTTACCAGTGGTACCTGCCTGTTCTGTGCTGGGGTACTTCTGAGCCAGGGCTCTTTACACAATTAGCTGTAAGGCAAGGACAGATATCTCCTGGACCTGGACACCTTAGCTGCCATTGCCAAGTCTCAAAGGGATGGCCAATGCCTCTCATCCCATGCTAGCTCCTAAGAACGGGAGGACTCTAGGCCTGCATACAGGCTTAGGCGTGGTGACCAGTTAGTGACGAATGCCATCCACCTGTAGGAATGTTGTAGCAGGCAGCCACTTGTTTGTCCTCTCAAACGGAGCTCTTACTGTCCTCTGAGGAGACCTGCCATTCCCTCACCTGTCTCTCCTCTTGCCTGGGTAGGACTCACTCCACCCACCACACCTCCATATAAGCCCATGGAGGAGGACCCCTTCAAGCCGGACACCAAGCACAGCCCAGGCCAAGACACAGCTCCCAGCCTCCCCTCCCCTGAGGCTCTTCAGCTCCCAGCCACCCCAGGGGCCTCCCACAAGCTGCCCAAGAGGCATCCTGAGCGAAGTGAGCTCCTGTCCCATCTGCAGCATGCCACGGCCCAGCCGGTGTCCCAGGCTGGGCAGAAGCGCCCCTTCTCCTGCTCCTTTGGAGACCATGATTACTGCCAGGTGCTCAGGCCAGAGGCTGCCCTGCAGAGGAAGGTGCTGCGGTCCTGGGAGCCGGTTGGGGTCCATCTTGATGACTGGCCCCAGCTGGGTGCCTCCCTGCCGACTGAAACAAAGACCCCTAGGAGGGAGGCAGAGCAGAACTGTGACTCTACCCCTAAGGACAGCATGCAGCTGAGAGACCATGAGATCCGTGCCAGCCTCACAAAGCACTTTGGGCTGCTGGAGACTGCTCTGGAGGACGAAGACCTGGCTTCGTGTAAAAGCCCCGAGTACGACACCGTGTTTGAGGACGACAGCAGCAGCAGTGGCGAGAGCAGCTTCCTGCTGGAGGAGGAAGAGGAGGGCAGGGAGGAGGAGGATGAAGGAGAGGACTCGGGGGTCAGCCCTCCCTGCTCTGACCACTGCCCCTACCAGAGCCCACCCAGTAAGGCCAGCCGGCAGCTCTGTTCCCGTAGCCGCTCCAGTTCTGGTTCCTCGTCCTGTAGCTCCTGGTCACCAGCCACCCGGAAGAGCTTCAGGTATGCTTGGTGGCCCTGGGGAGATGGGTACCTGAGCAGCCACTAGGTGCCAGAGGGGGAGAACCCTAGGAATTTGCTTTGAAACTGGGGTTGCATCTTCACGTGAGGCCCCAGCCCTAGTCAGAAGCCCATAAGATGGGCTCCTCAAGCACCAGGCTGTCTGAACCAAGTCAAGGCTGGCAGGGTCTGTTGCAAAGGAAGAATCCTTACCTCCTGGCCACCTGCTGCTTTAGGTCCTAATGACCCCGAGCCTTGTTTTCTGCTTCGTATTCGTCTATTCGTCAAGAGATTTTTTTTTTAATGCAAACACACACAGCCACATAGTTAAAAAGCAACTTGCGGTTAATGTGTTAAAGAAGAGTAGGTGTAATTTCAGCCTATGCTCTGAAAAGCACCCCGCTGAAAGCAGTGCTGAAGTTTATCTCCAGCTTGGCCTTGCATTATTTGCTGCCGTGAGTGGACCCTTAAAGACCCATGGGAGCCATGGAGCATTGGGGGCCCTTTTGAGCATCCTGTCTTTGAGCCCTGGACCTGGAAAGGGGTTTCTATTGCCGTGATAAAACACAACAAGCCAGGCGGTGGTGGATGCACGCCTTTAATCCCAGCCCTTGGAAGGCAGAAGCAGGCAGATCTCTGTGAGTTTGAGGCCAACTTGGTCTACAAAGTAAGTTCCAGGATGGTCAGGGCTGTTACACAGAGGAATCTTGTCTCGAAAAACTAAACCAAACAAACAAAACAAAAACACTGTGACAGGAAGCAACTGGGAGAGAAGTAAGGGTTTAGTTCATTTTCCAACTCTCTGGTCACACTCCATCACCTAGGGGAATCAAGAATTCAAGGCAAGAACCTTGAATTTGGCAGATTTGGGGGAGAGCAGCTCCTACTTGCTTTGATCACAGCGGGTAATGGGACCAGCTTTGTCTTTGGGAGGCTCTCAGCTCTGTGCTTAAGGTTGCCTGGGTGGCCACTAGATGGTACTCTTCAGCCTGGAGCAGAGCTATGGAGTTGATGAGGGTGTGGGTGAATTTGTTAAGATGCTGCTGCTGCTGCTGCTGCTGCATCAGGGGTATGCTGAGTATCTGAGTCTGTGGGTGTGGCTAATTTGCCTTTCTAACAAGCTTTCAAATTCTGAGGTCAGAATTCAGACATAGATGCCTTTCCTTAGATTCAGCTTTATGTGCACACATCTCTACCAGCTACTCTTAGCTCTTCGAGGACCCCAAGAAAGCTAAAGCCACTCTTCTCATCAAACTACATTTTAGAGGGTTCACAAAGAATGCCCCACAGACTGGTGTCAAAAAGTGTTGAGTTTAGCGTTAGCACAGATGGCTTCCCCAAGGTTTCGCTTACAAGCCGCCAGCACAGTGGTCTCACAAAACCCTTCAAGGCTTGCTAGCAGGTTCTTTTATCCTTTCCTGGGAGTCTGCCAAAACATCCCTTCACCCTGAAGGTTTGTTCCTAATGCCACCGAAGTTTCCCCAGTGTTGAACCCATCCACCAGGGCAGCCCTAGAGTTCTTGAGCACTTCCTTTCCCACCTGGCCCATGAGTTTGAACAGGGTCTGCACTCCAGAGCCCCAGAAGTTGAGACCAGATCTTCCTTGAGACTATAGATTTCCTGTTTCCTCTTCTTAGATGTAGGCCCAGTGTAGGTATAGCAGTTTCTGTTCACTGGAGAGGGTGACTCGGTTTCCCCAGTTCCTGCTCAACTGCCCATAGAGCTATATATCTGAAAAGCCTGGACAACCACCCCGCAGTCTTCCCTAAACCAACTTTCTTTCCCTTGGCTATCAAGAAATCATGGAGGCTTGCTGAACAACGCCAGCTTAATCCCCTGACTTCCAGTCTCCATCTGGAAGGGAAGGCCCGCCAACTGTAGTCTCAATGAATGATAGTCCTTGACCGAAGAGCGCTTGAAAGCTAGTGAGTCACATTGCCTTCTGTTATTTAGTTAAGCATCTCAGATGCAGTCAGAGGACACACATGTTTCTCATCCCCATTTTATAAATGAGGAAACCGAGGCCAGAGAAGATAAATAAAAAAAAAAATGAGCGGTACTAATCTAAGCATTTAAGTGATTTTTATTTACTGCTCACAGACGACCAAGGAGGAGGGCACAGTTGGGTATATTATGTACCTGTTTTGGCCATGAAGAAGTGCGTCGAGAGGATTAGTTGGCTGACCCAAGGTCACCCTCTGCAGGGAGGTAGTAGAACAGGGCTTAATCTGTGTGCCTCAAATGCTCATCCTCTTATCCTCTATGCTGTATTTTTTTAAAGACTCATATGGGGAAGGGCAGGCCATGGGTAGAGCTGCATCCCCATGCGGACAAGAGTAGATGTCAAGTTTTACAATGGACAAGGCTGCTCCAGGGCTGGAGTAGGAACCATCAGAGGGCAGTGGTTCTAGAGCAGACCTGATGCCAGCTCTGGCTTCTCCCATTTCTAATTTTGGGCAAGTCCGAGCTGGACCTTGAACCTTGCTCGGACTTTGTTTTGGAAAATAGAAATATAAAATATAAATATGTAAGACCTGGGATATTTTTTTTTCTATTCAGTCAATAAGACAAGGAAGTAAAAGGTTTTCTATCCCTAACAGTAGAGAGAAAGGTGAGGCCTGGAAGGTCAGGTACCAGGTGAGTCCCAGGACTCTTAGCCTGGGAGCCAGCGGAGGACACCTGACCAGTGTTCAGTCCCACAGAGTTGGGGCTGGGTTTCTGCAGGAGTGAGACTGAGTACTATATCTGGCTTGTTTACTGACAGACGTGAGAGCAGAGGTCCCTGTTCAGACGGAACTCCACGTGCCCGGCATGCCAGGAAGAGGCAGGAAAAGGCCATCGTAAGTGATCTGGGGTCCCTGGGCCTAGAGCAGATGGGGGCAAGCCAGGGACATCAGGAAATGCTAAGCCCACCAGCCTTCTACCTCTGCCTAGGGAATAATGGACCGTAGCCTACATGGAGGACATAACTAGGTGTCTTATTTGAAAATAACAAGGGTAGGCAAAAGCCCCTAAAGGTAGCACCATGCAAAGCCAGCACTTGAGTGACCTTGGTATACAGACAGAAGGTGGTGGAGGTCAAGTAGAGATAGGCTGGGCAGACCAGGTCACAGGCTGTACCTTTTGTGTGTCCTTGGACAGTGGCCAGTGTCCCTGAGCCTCACTTTATTTGTTCGGACACAGGAGAATAGGGCCTTCTGCTTCATAAGGGTCCTTCAATAGGGCAATTCCATCTTCCAAACACCTGGAGGATCCTTTTAGAGCCTGTCCCTAGATGCCAGGGCTGCCCACAAAGCTGTCCTGGGAGCCTGCCAGTTACATCATCGTCCTAGAAAGGAGGGAGGGGAGGTATAACAGAAACACAACAGGACAAGCAGCCTCCCTGGTTGCCATGCTTCGGAAGGTGGGTGTGTGGGTGCACAGGCTGTGCAACAGGTACTTAAGACTACAGGTAAAGCCAGGTACTCAGGAGGCAGAGACAGGCAGATTTCTGGGAGTTCACGGCCAGCCTGGTCTACAGAGCAAGTTCCAGGACATCCAGGGCTGTTACACAGAGAAACCCTGTCTCAAAACAAAGATCAAAACAACAACAACAACAACAACAAATTACAGGTAAATCCAGGCATGGTGATATATGCTTTTAATCCCAGCGCTCAGAAGGCAGAGGCAGGCCAATCTCTGTAAGTTCAAGGCCAGCCTGGTCTAGAAGAGCTAGTTCTAGGACAGGCTCCAAAGCTACAGAGAAACCCTGTCTTGAAAAAAAAACAAAACAAAACAAAAAAATAAACAAAAACCAAAACCAACTGGTTTGTAGGGGTCAGAGGACACCAGGAGGAGAGATAATGAGATGAGCATTAGGGCCGTGAGAGCCACCATTTTATCTTTTATCCTCTCTCTGACTCCAGCACTGTTGCTGCTCAGCCAGGCCTAGACAGAGACTTCATGAGAAGAATAACAGGCTTCCTCTCCATTCTCCTCCTTGAGCAGGGCGAAGGCCGTGTGGTATACATTCGAAATCTCTCCAGTGACATGAGTTCTCGGGAACTGAAGAAGCGCTTTGAGGTGTTCGGCGAGATCGTAGAGTGCCAGGTGCTGACAAGAAGTAAGAGGTGAGTTAGGACCAGCTGTTCTGAGTGGGAGAGTGCAGCGGGCTGGGAGGGATGTGGGTGGGAGAAGGACCATGATGAATCCTGCTGACACGTGACCCAGTGCCAGCTCATTTCCATGCTTTCTGTCAACTTAACATCTGGTACTACCAAAACCCTGCTTTCCTTTCTGGATGAGCTATGACAAGTTATCAGGAAAGAGCTGAAGCCCCTGGGCTTGTCAAGGCCTTTGTGCAGACAACCATGTGGGCCACGAAATGCCCTTAGACACTTTGAAGATGCTCTTGTTTGGTGACCTCACTGTGGCACATCTCTATGTTACTCACCAGCCTCCCTTCCTCTACAGCAAGTCCTGGGGCTGCAGTCTGCTAAGCAACCCTGGCTTGTCCTCATGTACCTAGGGGAGCAGATGTTTATCTGTAAGGGAATCCACAAAAGCTAAGTTTCCTAAAAAAAAATAAACGTTTGCTATAGATGCCACAGATTTGTTGATTGAAAAGTATTGCCAAATTATCTGCTATCATGCCTGCAAAGTAGGTTATTAGGAGTTTTAAATTCCTATTTAACAATAATCATAATAAAAAGTGTCAGCCAGAAAGTCTTCTCTTGTGTAACAGTCATTCCATACCTTGTCTCCATTTTGATGGCTACTGATCTAGTTCACTTTCCCTTGCTATGCTAAACACTGTGACCTAAAGGAAAGGGTTTATTTCTGCTTACTGCTTACTCTATCATGAAAGGAAGTCAGGACAGGAACTCAAGGCAGGAACTGAAGCAGAGGCCGTGGGTGAGTGCTTCTCATTACACTTGTTCCCCATGGCTTGTTCAGTCTGTTTTCTTATACAATCCAGGAGCTCCAGCCCCCGAATGGTGCCACCCACAATAGGATGGGTCCTCCCACATCAATCATTGATCAAGAAAATGCCCGACAGGCCAGTTTGATGGAGGTGGTTCCTTCATTGAGGTTCTCTCTTCCCATATGACTCTAGTTGACAGGAACTAACCAGCATACTACTATTAAAATAGAAATAAAGAAGAGCTGGGAAGGATGTGGGAAAAATGAAGCCCACCTGTCTTAATTCAGATTTCTACTGCTGTGAAGAGACACCATGACCACAACAACTCTAATAAAGGAAAACATTTATTTGGGACTGACTTACAGTTTCAGAGGTTTCATAGTGGGACATGGTAGCATGCGGGCAGACATGGCGCTATAGAAGTTGAGAGTTCTACATCTGAATCTGCAGGCAGCAGGAAGAGCAACTGAGGCAACATGGTCTAGCTTGAGCATCTGAGACCGCAAAACCCACCCCAGTGACACACTTTCTTCAACAAAGCCACACCTCCCAATAGTGCCACTCCCTATGGGCCAAGCATTCAACCCAGGAGTCTATAGGGAACCACACCCATTCAAATCACCACATTCCACTCCCAGGCCCTCATAGGCTTTTATCCATAACATAATGCAAAATGCATTTAGTCCAACTTCAAAAGTCCCCACAGTCTATCATAGTCTCAACAATATTTAAAAGTCCAAAGTTCAAAGTCTCTTCTGAGATTCATGCAATCTCTTAACTATAATCCCCTATTAAATGAAAAAATTAAAAAGGGATCACATCACTACTTCCAACATAGAGTGGCACAGGATATACATTACCATTCCAAAATGGAGGAAAGGGAGCATAGTAAGGAAATACTGTAAGTAAGCAAAACCAAAACGCAGCTGGGCAAACTCCAAACTGCATCTCCATGTCTGATGTAGAAGCACTCTTCAGATCTCCCAACTCCAGCCAGCCTTGTTGACAACACACTTCTCTCTCTTGGCCTGGTTCTGCTCCCTGTAAGCAGCTCTCCTTGGCAGGTATCCCATGGATCTAGCATCTCCAATATCTTGGGGTCTCCAAGGCAACCCAGGCTTCACCTTCATAGCTTCACACCATGGCCTCATGTCCCTTATCCACGAGAAGGCATGCGGCATGGTTTTCTGCTCCTCATCCTATAATGCGTGTTTTGATGTCCACCAGACTGACCCAGAAACACCCTCTCTTACCCTATCCTATTCTTCCAAGAGGTGAGAAGCATGGCATCATCACCTTCCGGTGTTCGGAGCATGCTGCCCTGTCCCTGAGGAAGGGCGCAACCCTGAGGAAGCGCAATGAGCCCTCCTTCCACCTGAGCTATGGAGGGCTCCGGCACTTCCGCTGGCCCAGATACACTGACTACGGTAAGAGAGAAAAATCCTAACTGTATTCTAGTGAGTCCCAGAACACGAAGCACAATGCCTTCTTTTAATGACACCTAGACGGAAAGCCCCTCTGGGCATGGCCCTAAGTCAAGCTCATGCCCGCTGTTACTCTGCAGCTGCTTTGTCTGTGGCTGCCATGTTGCTTTTGTTCTGGCCTCTGGACCTGTGAATGACTCTCACCACGCAGTCACCTTCCTGCTCTTACAGGAAGGTACAGTCATGCCCTTAGCCGCTCAGCAGCACCATGGCTGTCCTAGCTTTTCACAGTCACTCCGTGGTGACCCTTGAACAGGCAGCAGCTTTGCTGTTAATAGGTGACAGTGTGTCTGAACCATCATCATGCCCTTGCTGTTTGTGTACAAGTTGGTGAAATCCCAAGAAACATGACCTGTGAAAGAATTACTCGTAGCAGAGAGCCCATGGTAGCCCTCAAGATGCAGCATTGAGTATCAGGAGAGCTAGGTGGGTCCCAGGTCAGGCGACACTCCACCTGACTACAGTCCATTATGAGACTGTTTCACCATCTCCATGAGGTGGGTTTATTAGCATTCTTCTGTGAATGACTATCAACACTGTATCATGTTACTAATCTTGTTACTAGTTGGTGGGTCGGAGTAGTAACAGTGTTGCTAGCTGGGACTGAGAACTCACAGTGTTACTAGTTGGTGGAGGGTCAAGTTGAGGTAAGTCCATTTCTAAGAAGTTGGCAGGAAACAAGTTGTAGGGTGTTCTCTTCAGGGACCCGTTGCTCTACAGCAGGGCTACTGAAGCTCTGAGATCTTGTCAGCATGGAAGAAAGGTCACAGCAGGATGACGGTTGATACGGTAGTAGTACCCATTCCTGCACTGTGACACCCTGGCCATCCCAGCTCTGTGAGCCCCCCGCCCCCCCAATGGCAGGTTTGCTGGTTGGGACTGAGTTTCTCACCGACCTTACCTCTCACCAACCCACAGATCCCACATCAGAAGAGGCCCTTCCCTTGTCTGGGAAAAGCAAGTATGAAGCCATGGATTTTGACAGCTTACTGAAAGAGGCCCAGCAGAGCCTGCATTGATATCAGCCTTAACCTTCGAGGAATACCTCAATACCTCAGACAAGGCCCTCCAATATGTTTACGTTTTCAAAGAAATAAGTATATGAGAAGGAGAGCGAGCCAATGAGCGAGCGTGAGAGAACACACGTTGAGAGAGAGAGAGAGAGAGAGAGAGAGAGACTTGAATCTGCTGTTGTTTCCTTTTAAAAACAAATCAATGTTTACATTGAACAAAGCTGCTTCCGTCCGTGAGTTTCCATGGCGTTGATGTTCCACTGCCACATTAGTGCCCTCGCTTCCAGCGGATCGTCCTGGGTGCACCTCCAAGTGCTGTCAATCATCCTCTGCCCGTCCCGCCCGACTGACTTCCTTCTGTAGACTTGAGCTATGTCCCTCATAACATCTTCTGTCTGTAGCGTGTGATGATGAAATTGTCACTTGTGAGTAGAATCAGGATTAGAAACTCATTTTTAATTGAAGAAAAAAAAAGTATATCCTTAAAACAAATGTATTTATGGCTCAGATATACTGTGCCTGGGGTTATCATATTGCTTCCTCGATTGTTTAACTATGCACTGTCATGAGGTGTTTGCTACTGAGCTGCGCTGCTCCCCTGGTCGTGTAGTCCTAGAGGTGCTGGGTGGCCACTACGTCCGCGGGGAAAATTGGCTTGCAGTCACAAGTAGGAAGAGTGGAGAGAGGTAGCCAAGTATGCTCTACCGAGCCCTGGTTGGTATCTTTTATTTTGAGTGAGTTCCACTCAAGTTGTGATGAGAATCCCTTCCCCCTGTCCGACTCACACTTGGAGAGTGCCTGTCTGGAGAGCCCAGAGCCGTGAGTGTCTGTAAGGAAGGTGGAACAACTGCATTAGACCCATTCCACAGGGAGAGAGGACAGTGCCCTGTGAGGGGAAGTATCTTGCCCAGGGTCCCAGGTCCCATGGCCAGGGAGCATGCAGAGCAGTGACCCACACCAAGCCTCCTGATTCCAGGCTCCAGCCTCCTGCAGCAGTTAGCATAAAGATGCAAAAGTCAGAGGCTGGAAGAGTGGAGTTAGCTGAGTTGAGCAGCTTAGCAGCTTATTTGAGAATTAGGTCAACCGTTGACTCATCAGCATTAAGACCATCCTCTATCCTGCTGCTGTCCTTACTGTCCCTCCTCTGCAAAGGTACAGAGTAGGGGGTGGGCGTTCATGGTGGGCTCCTCTTCAAACCGTTATGACTGCTGTCAAAGTCATATCCAGTGTGACATCCTCTGGGCCCCTGGGGGCCCTTCATGAGGGAGAACCAGCTAGGCAGAGTATCCATTCTAATGCTTCATTATATGTCAGTTAGTTCCTCCTTGATCTTGTGACATTTCTTTCTTTCATTTTCCCCCCAATGTTCTGCCAAATAAGAAAGTTTGAAGGTAGATAACTCATCAAACTAACCAAACTAAATTAATCTGCTGCTAATGCCAGGCTTATTCCTTTGAAAATTTGTGGGGTATTTTTTTTGTTTGTTTTATTTTTTTGATTTTCAAATACCTCAGTAAAGAAAGTGAAGCCTGATCTTATACTTGGTGTTGGGAAAACTCTCCACCCATAGATAGGGCTGGAAGAGACTAGCTTTAGCAGAACTAGGGAAACAGGATCTGGGTGTCAAATCTGTTAGCCTCCCTAAACCCCAGTTTCCTTTTCTGTGAAATAGACTGAGGGGCATAATTAGGCAGCAGATGTCCTAGCTTCTGCTTAGGCAGTGTCTAGTCACAGTCGTGATTCCCACATCTTTGGTCAGTGCAGACATACTTAATTGATCATAACACTAATTTTTTTTAGCCTGGTTGTGCAATTAGAATCTTCAACAGTGCTCTCTCTAGTCAGGCATTACTAATTGGTTGATGTTTCATTTATCTGACATCCTGATCTAGTGGTAGTCTTTGGAAAACTACCATTGTAGAGCCATATGCTGGCTGGTTTTTATGCTGATCCCTGAGGGGAGATATGCCCTTGAAGCCATTACTTGGCAGAAGACTTCCCAATACTGTTGCAAAACACAAGAATATAGAGAGGGGAAGGTGAAATAGCAAACAGGAATATAATTGGAGAAGGGGTGGCTCCTAAGGATAGATACAAAAAGGGACTTTTCACAGCACAGACCCAAACATTCCACACTCCTTTATAGTTGTTCATTGCCCAGCATATGATGGGCACGTGGAAAATGGGTATAGAATGGAACCAAATTAAAGTTCTTCATTTGCATCCACTAAAACTTGGGCTCTAATCACGGGAGAAAGTGAGTGTTTACTGAAATTGCCTGATGGAAGAGGGACTAGATTTAATCTGAAGAGCCATTTGAATTCTGATCCCACCAAGAACTTCTCTTGTGGTTTCCTGAGTCTTTTCTTTCTGGGCCTCAGAGTGTAGGAGTTGTCTAGAAAACCCTGGGCTCTTCCTATTTGCTTCCACAGTTAAACCTGGCCAGCTGTTGGTTGCTGGGGTAAAAGAACAAATTCTTAGCAAACAGTTAAGTCTCTCTTTCCCCAGCCAGGGTTAACTGAGCTACTTAGTCAGTTCCCTCAAAGTCACTTAGATTTCGGCTCTAGAGCAGAGCAGAGCCTTGAACCTGGCACCGATGCCCGATATACCACAGGCCAATGCTGGGAGCTGATGCCCACCAAGAGTTTCTAGTATTCTCCACTCACCCTCTCATAAAACCAGGCTCCCAGCTCTGCAGATGACCAGCCCTGTAGATGATCTCTCTCTGGAAGATTCACTCGGTGCTGCATATAATTTACCAAGGAGATGGTCAGGCCCCCTCGGAGACCATGAGACCATCTTGGTCTCTTTCCCATCGAATCAAGGAGGAACCCAGAGGGAGCAGCTGCTACTTACTGGCAACCATTTCACTGTAGCTGTCCTCATGCGTCTCAATGATGTTTACGTGTGATCGCCATTCAGGCTCCGTGTCATCTCTGCGCTGTGCTGGTATTTTTCTAGAAATGTCTAATCCAACCACTAAGTGGAATTCTTCCATCTTCTTCCTCGGTCAGTACAAGTCTGAACCACAGTCCTATGGAGTGGGGGTGGGGCATGACTCTGGTTGCTGAAGGAGAATGCATCAACTAGGTGATGTGAGAAGAAGGAATACAGCTAAGGTCCCTACTCCCATCCCCCTGATACGCATTGTGGCTCCCACTAGAAAAATGCTTTGAGTCAGGAAGTGCCCATCCTATGCCTGTGTTTATCTGTTGATCTTGTATCATCTGATGGATAGCAAGCCTCCAGGGGTGGGAGGAGCGCTCCGGGACAGCTGCAAAGACTTAACCCTCAAATCCTAATGTGGTAAGACTTTTACAGTAAGATGTCTTTTGTGACCTCAAGCCTTCGAGGTCAGTGTTTTGGGGGAAGATGTGAGGGCCACTGCCGAGGCCACTGTGCAGGTAGTAAACGGAGAGAAAGTGCAGACAGCTCTTTGGGCATGCGCATGCACAGCCAGCTCTAGTCTGGGTCTGTCCCAGCCCTTGAGTTCAATTCACCTCTCAGCGGATCCTGCTGCTGCAGAAGCAGGGCACCTCTCTCTGTACCTGGGTCACCCTAGAGGGTGTGTGATGTGATTCACTGAGGTCAAAAGTATTTTTCTTGACATTTGCTCTTCAGCGATTGAGATCAGCTTGAGAAAGCCATATCCCAGGATCACGTGTGGAAAGGGATTGGGTGTGTAGTCGTAAATAGAATGAACCTGTTGGTGTCATTAGCCAAAGAAAAAGGGATGCCTTCATCCTTCCCACTGGGGCAGAAGGAAACGAACCAGTACTTATGTGCAATATGTTGACGCTATTCTCCAAATCCCTGAGGGTTTTGCACTCAGGCGAGCTCTAGGGCTGTTTGAAGAGTCTGGGGATACAGGGTAAGCGCAGGGAGAGCCTGGGATAAAAACTTTCACGCGCAGAAATGGCCTTGACCTAGAACAGATGGGAGTGTGGGCAGGGCGCTAGCTGCTGGCCTGGACATCTGGGACATCCGGGAAGTAGCTAGTCAGACACTTGCACTAGTTAATGAAAGCACTTTCAGAAACCTGACACTTCCGCCTTGTTCCACATTCTCCTCTGGCAAATATGTGTACTCTTTATCTGTGTGAGGTGCTGTCCTAAAGGCTGGGTGAGGGGATCGGGACGGGGGCCAGTGTGAGAAAGAAAACGGGCATCTTTCAAGGCAGTAGCAGCCTTGAGAGAGTCTGTAACCTAGCCAGTCCTTGGCCGTCCTCTTCACTGGAAGCCCGAGAAACAGAATGATAAAGGTTTATATCTTGGTACCCACTTTTGTAAAGACAAACAAACAAACAAACAAACAGCCTAGCCAACTGCAACACTTGTGGCACAACCATTTCACTCTAAGTTTCTTACTTGCTGTCTGACCTTTGGCCCCTGTTCCCTGAGCTAGCAAATGAAGCTATCCAGTGATAACAGCATTCTCATCCTGGAGCCAGGGGGGCCCAGAGTTCCACTCTCTGGCTAGCTCAGGGTATGTATTGGGGGCAGGGGTGAGGCACTTTCCACAAGGTCGTCAGCCTCCAACAGGGTGAGATTCACATAGTCCTGGCTGAGGTGCCTAACGTGAAGAGGCTAGCTTACCAGGACAGACCCAAGCCATAGTTCCTTGTGGGGATGGTAAGGAATAAACCCCTCATCGGGCTCGTTGACAACTTCCAGTCTTGCGTTTTAGCCTTGTCGTCATCCCCACCGAACAGCTTTTAATCTGAATGTTGTGACCACTTGGCCGTCTCTCGCTTGCTTGCAGACAATACTAGCAATACACTTGTTTCCCCAAACAGCTCAGCTTAGACAGTTTTCACACATTGCTTTCCAGTGATTGTAAAAACACATGGGGCAACAGGAGGCATGGATCACACTGCATATGTTTAGGGCAGCTTTTGTTTTTTGAATCTTTAATGGTATAGCAGCAGTGACCAAGCCTTTGGGATTTGGGGAGACAGATCTTCATGAAGCCATTTCATCAGGATGCCTTGCACGTCAGAAGGAGTACGGACATCCCAATACCCAAATGGAGGGGCTTGCAACCTATGATTTTTGTAGATGATCTGTCTCTACCGTACAACAGCTCCTCTGAAAGGTATTCATGTGGCTCCAACCCCTCTGTGCCATATTATTTTTTTTTTTTTTTGTCCAAGGATTCTTCGAGGAAGCCTCAGCAAGCCTCCTCGCTCCCTTTCGCTGGCCTTGGGTGGTGTCCTTGTGGAGGGGATTAGCCCAGCGCTTTGCCTTATCAATGTGTGGTCACCAGTCTAGTGGTCAAAGACTGGTGTCCACTGACCACCAAGATGGAAGGCAAAATTAAGGTCTTTTGATCAGTCACCATGGCAGCCAACATCAGCTTGGCAATGAAACACAATGATACAAATGAGTTGTCCTGCTTGTTCAGTACCGACTCGGAACATCAGCAACTACTTAGATGCCTATACAGTGCGGAAAATGCACTGGTTTTCCTGCGGTAGAGGAGATGGGGTTGAACCCTGTGTCCAGCTGTCCGGAGTGGTTTACTCTAACTGCAATACTGGCAGCCAAGCTGCCAACCCTGTTAAGTGAACCTCTGCTAGGTAGCTTACATGGTACTTTTGGGACAAACAAAGAAATTGGGTATGAGGATTGGGGGAGAAGGGGCCCTGGCCATGACCTTTGATATGGTCCACTGAATAGCCAAACAGGTTTTTGTAGTTGTTGTTCTTGTTCTTGTTTTAATTTTTCTGTATTTTGTATTTTAAAATCTTGTCAGGCGTTTTTGTGTTAGGAATAATAAGTCATAAATTATTCCCACCTTGGTTTCTGAAGGGGTGTTCTGATTCCAATTGAAACAGGTTGGAAATCTCATGGGGAGCATGGTCTGGGGAGTACATGGGATGGGACAGTGGAGTGCTTGGGTTTCTAGGTGGTTGCTGGGGAAGATGACCCCCACTCCCTGACAGTCTGCAGTGCTGTCAATTACAGAGATTCACGCTTGCCTCCTTGGCTCCTGAGTCCTGTTAGCATGGCCTGAGCACATGCTTCTATGAGAAGCAGCTGCTGAGATTGAAGACAAGACTCCCTAGCTCCCAAGCCCTAGTCAGGAGATGCAGTCAATAGCTAGCCTTAATCGACTGGGCAAGGTAGTTCCTGTGCTCCCTCCCCGCAGTTCCAAATCTTGGACTCAAAACCCTTTTCTCTTAGTGTGACCTAGTGTGACCAGCAGCCTAGAGAATTTTGAGCAATAGGGAGCCAGGGCTTTCCCTGGCTCTGTGACAGGGTCAAACCAGGGAATGGCTAAACTTGAGAGGTTTTGTCATACCCAGGGTTCTACTGTAGGGGGGCATTATGTATTAGGGAGCTCAACAAGGTAACTGTAGCCTGGGGTATGTGAATGTAAGGTTGTGTTTGTGGGTGCGTGTGCGTGTGTGCGCGTGTGCGTGGGTGTGGGTGTGTTACATTGATGCATTTCTTGAGAAAGGTGCAAGAATTTCACCTATACAGTGGGACACATCTGCTTTATTATTTATAAATAGAAGCTAAAATTTAATTTTTTAAAGGACACTGCTAATGATTGAAAATCGAGTTTTTAGTTTTGCTATTTTTTTTAATTGGTAGAAGATTTTTATATATTTTTTCCCATTTCGTTGGGTTGTGTCCTTATTTATATAAATACTTTATCCGTGAGCGGCGAGGAAGAAGACTTCTTTGCTCTTAATTATTGTGGTTGTCATTGTCCCTATTTTATTTCCGGTGTGATTTATCTGTCTTACCTTCTAAATGAGAAACTGTTTTCCTGTCTTTGTACATTGTCAGAGTCTATAGTTTCGTAGATAATTTAACCAAATTGCTCTACGTATTATTATTCTGTGACTATAAAGTTCTATTTTAACGTCTGTAAATACTTCAGAACTGGTTTCTTTTCTCGGCCCCTGCTGGGAGCTATTGTTTACATCACAAAAGACTGTAGAATCTCTATGCTCATGTACTGTAAATAGTGACGTGATCTGCTTATATATAAACTGAACAAATACACTATGGAAATTAAAAAACACCACCCACAGTCCTGCCCAGGGGTGTCTTTCTTTATTGGTCTTGTGAACTCATTGGGGGGGGGGGGGCAACGGGGGACAACAACACTCTATTTGGCAAGTGAAGGAGAGAATCCAGATCCAGTCTTGCCTCAGAAAAAGTCCTGGCCAATGTTGGATTTGGTTTTTTTTTTTTTTTTTTGGTCTGGTTGGTTGGTTGGTTTTATGCTGGGAATTGAGTCAAAGGTCTTGTGTGTTGGTACCATGGTGTTAGGCCCCCTATACCTTCTTATTTTCCTCTTGAGACTGAGTCTCACTAAGTTGCCCAGTCTAGTTCAGAACTCACTGTGTAGCTCAAGTTGACCTCAGACTGATAATCCTCCTGTCTCATCCTTGTGACTAGTAGGAGTATAGTTAGAACCATACTGGGTCCCAGCCAAAGGCTGCTCTCCCAACCTCATCAGATATAATGACAAAAATCAAGTCCTTTTAGTATCTATTAACTTAGGAGAACACTAGCTTCCAGTAGCCAAGAATGTCGTCAGACGGCATTTCGGTCTGTAGAAAAGATGCCCTCATCTTGTTGTACCTGATTCTCTGATGTGTTTTAAACTTGCCTTGACTTAGGACTCTGTTTGTTCTGTAACACTATAAAAACTTTGTAAAACTGCTTCCATACTGGAACATGAAATTTGGAGTAACCTAAAAACAAAAAACCAAGCCCAACAGGACTGACCCTGTATGCTCCAGGGCAAATTCTCTTCCAGTAGAGACATCGCTCTTCTCCTTGCCGCTTAGTGACTAAACACAGCACGCTTAGGGACAAGCCTCTGCTGGAAAAACCAGTGTCCTTAATGCCACTTACAACAGAGCTGAAAACACCGCTCAAGGTTAAAAGATCGGAGTCCAGGCACATCCCGCTCTAACAGAAGGGCAGGATGCGTGCTCCTGAGCCCCAGAGAGATCAGCAGTGGAAGTCACAGCCCGTGTGTGCCACAGTTTTCTCTGATCTTGAGCAACTTCTGGAAGAAGGCCAGGGACCTGGGCTGGAACTTGAACCAGACTCCTCGGCTCCCTGGCCTTCAGTTTCCTGCTTTATTTAAAAAGAGCCTTTAGAGTAGGCTTGTGGTCCATAAACAGTTTGAAGGGAGCTATGCACTTCCTTCTCTTTGAGGCAGCTGCTGGAGCTTTGATGGAAGGCCTGTGTGCCACCCTAGGGGGGAGAAAAGATTAACAGAATAGAGGACAGCGACCCTGTCTTTGCAGCAAGTCAATGATAAAAGGGACAGAAATGGGTGCTGACAGGTTACACCAGCTGCCTGTGCCTGCACACAGAGGGGGTGTTGACTAGCCCAGCTAATCTCACAGCCTCTGGGTAGAGCAAGGCATCTCTCTAAGCCTTCAATTTGGCCTTTGTCTGTTAGAGCTTCTAAAAGCTGGGGGCGGGGAAACAATCGAAACAAAGTTGCAGTGTGAGCCACAAAGGCAGACATTTTTGACAGACGACTGTACTTGGTGGATGGACAACTTTGGGGATCTTTTGCTGATTTCATCACTTTCAACTGTGTGGATGCTAACTCTGCCAGGCATTGCTGGCATACTTAGATGTGGTCCGTTTTTAAGTCAAAAGGGCCTGTTGAACGGAAGATCGCCAACTGAAATCAATGGAAAATTCAAGAGTAAAAAGTAGATCTTAAGTAAAAGGAAACAAGCAAAAAGAAACAGGACGACTAAATTCAATATATGACAATTGGATTAAGCTGAAGCACACCATCACTTTATTTTCTGTTATGTGTGTAGCGTGTGTGCTCGTGTGTGTGCTAGTGAAAGTAGGTTCTAGGACAGCACTCCGGTCATCAGGCCTAGGAGAAAGAGCCTTTACCTGCTAAGTCATCATGTTGACCCCTAAACTCTTTTATGATTTTTGTCCTTGTTCTTTGGTTTTGTTTGAGACAAAGTCTCACACTGTAGCCCAGCCTGAAACTTTCTGTGTAAACCAGTCTGTCATTGAATTTAGGGCGATGTTCTTGCCTCTGCCTCCTGAGTGCTAGAATTAAAGGTATGGTCTACCACACCCAGTACAAACTGTAGGGGGACATTGGTTCAAGGAAACAGACTAAATTGATCTCTGTGTATAAGCAGTGATATAAGACTAGCAAGGGCCTAGGGGCATGGAGCTAAAATGGCCTTGTACAGTTGACCCAGGTTGGGCAATATGGCAGGCTTTTCTACCTCAGGCCTAGGTTCTCTTGAGAAATGCAGAATATCCTGCAACTACAGAAAGCCCTGGAGGAGCTGTCTGCTAAAGCCCCCACTCCTCCATTTGCAGCTGATCAGAATATATTCCGCAGCCAGTATGAAGCCTTCACCTTCTCCATGTGACAGTGTTGTGTTAGAAAAATGTTCTGTCCCTTTAAGGCTATGTAACTTTCTCCTTGAGATAGGGTTCTAACTGTCTAGTCCAGGACCTCTTAAACTCCTGTTCTTCCCGCCTCTTTCCTTAGTGCTGGGATTACATGGGACCTTTAAAGATGCATAACTCCAACGGGGGGGGGAGGGGTGGCGGGGGGGGGGTGGCGCCTGCCTTTAATCCCAACACTGGGGAGGCAGAGGCAAGAACTCTGTGAGTTCAAGGCCAGCCTCGTCTACAAGAGCTAGTTCCAGGACGTGCTCCAAAGCTACAGAGAAACCCTGTCCCAAACAAACAAATAAACAAACAAACAAAAAAATAACTCCTCTAAAGACTATAGAAGACTCCAAAGACACAGAGAAACCCTGTCTCAAAAAACCAAAAAATAAAAAAATAAAGACTATAGAAGAGTGAAATGATACGTGTGGAAATTACCTTTAATATTTCAGCTAAGTTGTGGGTAGGAAGGCTGAGAGTTTAAAACAAGCCTGGGCTACATGGTGGGATCCAGGAAGAAAGGAAGAAGGGAGGGGGGAAATTTTGAAATGAATGTAAAAACACATAAAACAAATCTAACCACAGCTTGATGTTCAAATCTGGGGTTAAGTTTCCATAAACTTATTATATTTGAGGTATAACTCTCTATTTTTGAAAATTAGCAAAAAAAATTATGATAAAAAACTAAATTATAAGAACTTACATGAATTAAAGCATTACAAGAACAAAAAATAAAGTAAGTCAATATATAAAGTCTGGAATATAGGGCTAAACTCAATAGACATTTCAGGATTAAAACCAATCTCTAAACCAGACATGGTGGTACACGCCTTTAATCCCCACACTAGGAGGCAGAGGCAGGTGGGTCTCTGTGAGTTCAAAGCCAGCCTGGTCTACAGAGTGAGTTCCAGGACCGTTAGGGTTACACAGCAAGTTCCTGTCTAAAACAAAGCATAAAAACAAAACAGCAACAAAAACAATGTCTAAAACCTCTTGATGATATAGATGCCTGCCGTATTTCCCATCAGTTCTCAACTCCTGATTCTTTAACTTTCCAAGAGGATATATGGCTTCCCACTGGCCTGGGCGGTCTCTTCCTTCTTGAGGGCTGTGCCACCTTCCAGCCGTGCTCTCAGCTACTGGATGCAACAGGACTTGGATGTAGGTGCGCCCCCTGGGTTGGGGTTTCCTCCTGCCTGGTTCCCGGAAGCAGCTGTGCAGGACAGGAAAGCACAAGGCAGGTCAGAGGGAGCTGCAGCAAACGTGCCTTTGACCTGTTTGGATGAAGCTCAAAGCTTGGTGTGAGCAGACCTTGGGGGTGGGGGTGGAGTCGGGAGAAGCAGAGAAACCAGAAGTGCTTCCCCACTGAGAAGGAGCCCAGGGTGACACGTGGCAACCAGGGCTCGAATGCCTGTGGGACACAGGGAGCTGTGGGAACTGACATGGGGGAGAGAGCAAGAGAGAGGTTACGGTTTAGTTTTAGCCACTATCATGGAGACATGTCTACTGGTGTGGCCAGATCTGAACTTTTTAAAAAAGAAATTGGCAATCTGTTTTTGTTTTGTTTCATTTACATCTGGGGTACCCCAACTTTAAAACATGGACAGCAAATTTATATTTTAAGGACAAGCTACTGGGCTAGAGGCATGGCTCAGGGACAAAGCTCTTACTTAGTATTCATTCATTTAGAGTCTGTTTCCTTGAATCAGTGTCCCCTATGGTCACCACTCTGTAAGACACTATTTGTACTGGGTGTGGTGGATCACACCTTTAATTCCTGCACTCAGGAGGCAGAGGCAAGAATATTGCCCTAAATTCAACGACAGACTGGTTTACACAGAAAGTTCCAGGCTGGGCTACAGTGTGAGACCTTGTCTCAAACAAAACCAAAGAACAAAAAGGACAAAAATCATAAAAGAGTTTGGGGGTCAACATGATGAATTCCCAGCCCTGCTCTTTTTAAAAAGGAAAAACTGTAGGGCCCTTTGTTTACGTAAACACAGTTTTTGCACTAGCTAAACCCACCCATGAGGGCAGTGTTATATAAGACACCCTGGAGAAATAGCAAGGGTGTCCCCAATCTTTGAAACTGTTCTTTTTAAATCACCCCCAGCCTACCCATAGAAGAACTGGGGACCGACAGTGTCTATGCAGAGAACAGAGGGTCATGTGCTCAGGCAATCAGACATCGTGTGACAGGGACAAGAAGCCAAGTCCTATGAGGAAGTAGAACACACAGACAAAGAAATGGCAAGCCTGGCAGGGGTGGGGGAGATGGTGCCTTGTGAGGGGAGCTGGGACAGACAAATTCCATTTGAAGCTAGGGTCAGTTGTATGCTCTGGTTTCTAGTTGTCTCTGCTCCACCCTGACTAACTTGTCTTCTGGCACACAAGGTCTGGCTGTCTCTCTGTCTCTCTATTTCTCCCTCCCTCTGGTTGCATGTATTAGCTGGAGGGCACACATGCCACAGCCCATGTGGTGGTCAGAGGACCACTTCCGAGAGTCAGTTCTTCCCTTCCACCTACTGAGGCAAGGTCTCTGGTTTCTGCGGGGATTACAAGCATGTGTTCCTATGCTCAGCCGTATTTCACTAGTAATATACAAGCCAAACTAATTTCATGGTGGCAAAGCTAAGATTCACATAAACAAGCAGCTGTAACGCCAGCTTTTAGAATTCCTTCTAACTGAAAATTCTAAGCAAAAACGTCTGCAGGCTTAGAATCAGAGTCTGCCTTACTTTCTACTGTGGATCCTAGCATCCCTCAGCCTCTCTTCTAGGGACCAGATTCTGCCATGCAGCTGACTGCGTGGTGTGATCATCATGCTTTGCCTCCAGCAGCCTCAGTACCCTCCCACACAGAACGGAGACAACAGTGCAGACCCAGATGGGCTGCACGCTGACTGTGTGCCTGGCCGAGACTCCACCTTGCCTCTTCTGCACACCTTGCTTGGGTGCCTCCTGCTTCTGCTTCTCCTCCTCCAGCGCCTTCATCTTGGCCTCGTACTCGTCAGCCAGTGCCTTCCATTCCTTGCGGTTGTTGGTTATCCCATCCAGCATGGGTGTGATTTCCTCATGAAAACGGGAGAATTCCTGGGAAGGAGACGTGTGGGAGAGACAGTGCAAGGGATGGAGGAAGCGAGAGACAGAGAGAGAGAGCAAGACTATAAAGCAGGGGCATTGCTCTAGGACCCTGGCTCAAGGTGGGGTACATTCTGCCTGGCACTGACGTAAGCTGCCTCTCATACCTACTGACACTAGGGAGCTCCTCCTTCCCCTGTTTGAAGCCTTCCTCGTGGCCATTCCTTCAGGGTGAAATGTAAGTCTTTGTGTGCCATTCCCTGATCTCTAGCCGTTTGCCATCCAGAAGCTCCAGGCACCCCAAATCTCACTTAATGAGTGTTTCCTCCCACCTGTGACTTCCTACAACGGTCCTCTTTCTAGAACACTCTATCCTTCCCCTTTTCCTTGAGCTTCCTACTTCCCTAACACTTCCTCAGGGAAACCTTTTCTAACTCCCCTAGATAAACCGAGTCCCCATGGGATGTCCCCCAAAGTCTTCTCTAATCAACTCCCACTTCCTTATAATGATTCCCTCTGCCTGTCTCTTCCAGAGGGTGATACCTAGAGATGGAGGAACGCTGGCTGCCTCATCCCCTTGGTTGGTTCTGGCTTAGCAGAACCAAGGTCTGGAACATACACATACTTCATAAATATTCACTGAGTGGAACTGGGTTATTGAGATGATTCATACAAACTCCTACAACTCAAGGGGTTGAATAACGCCTTTGGGCACAGCACACTGGGGCAGTTTATTTCCTTGGGTCTTTTGAGTCCCTCCACTCCTCACCCCATGAGAGATGTCTCATCACTGCTGCATTTGTATGTGAGAGAATGGATTGCAGACTGGCAAAGTAGGTTTGCTGAGCTGAGGAAGGTCCATTGCAGCACGGGCCAGTCAAGGTCTACTATGCCCAGAGATGTGTAAGCTGTGGTCGAGGCTCTACCAGAAGCGATGTGACTTTAGGACGGTCACTGCCAAATCTCACTTTCATCTAGATAGTAGGGCAGTAGCAGCACCTACCCAAGAGTAGCTGGGATTAAGTCAGTAGCATGAAGCCCAGCATCCCCATTCATAACACTGCTGCTGGCAGTGTGAGCATCAGCCATGCTGTCTGGTTGACCAGAAGGCCCTATTTGGTCTGTACAACAAGAGAGATACTTGGTTCCTCCGGGATCATTTGTTCTTCTTCCTTATAAAAGAAGTATACCTCATACTGTAGAAAGCCCTGGCCTGGGTAGTAGGTGCCCCAGCTCCAGTCCTGCTGCATAGGTGGCTCCAGAGATGCTTATCTTTTCTGACCTCTCTCTCCTTCTGTATAATGTGGCCAACAGAAAAATGACATTGTGTCCATAAAAGCATGCTTAGCCATTTGTCCCGCGAGTATTTATTGAGCCAGCAGGAAGAACCAAGCTCCAGGCTTCAGCCAAAAGTACCTACCACCTCCCTCTCTAGAGCTGTCCTGAGAACCAAGTGCCACTGGAGGTAAAAATTTTCCTACAAAGTGTCACATACTTGCTAGGGTTCGTTATCCTTTCTGTCCACTGTACTCTAGGAAGCCTACCTTATAGACAAAGGTGCACACAAAGTCAATGAAGCCAACTTGAAGCTTGGGGAGCTCATCTGCCTTGTTTCTGTCCATCATGGGCTGTCATGGGAGAGAAAGAGTTAATGACAGGGGGCAATAGTAGGGATCCACACAATCTAAGAAACATTCTTGCTAAAACAAACACACAAAAATAGAAATGGTAGCTGGGCGGTGGTGGCACACGCCTTTAATCCCAGCACTTGGGAAGCACGGGCAGACGGATCTTTGTGAGTTCGAGGTCAGCCTGGTTCCAGGACAGGCTCCAAAGCTACAGAGAAACCCTGTCTCGAAAAACCAAAATAAATAAATAAATAAATAATAGGAATGGTAGTACAAGCCTGTAATCACAAATTCAAGGTCATCCTATTAAATACATAGTGAGTCTAAGGCCAACCTTTGATGTGTGAGACTCTCTTTCAGAAATAAAATAAAACCCTAAACTCACCAAGTTTCCAGATTTGACTAACAATTTGGAGAAAATATAGAATACATAGGAGAATGTGTTAATGAGCACACCGAATACAAGTGACCAAGCCAGAGTGTGGGAAATACTATACAAACACCTACTATCTTTAACAATGATATGGAGGTGGAAAGAGGTGGGGGGAGGGAGAGAGGAAGAGGAGAATTAGGGGGAGGAAGGGAGAGGGAGAAAGGAGAGGGGAGGAAGAAAGGAAGGCTAGGGCAGCCTGTTGTTGCCTCTGTGAGGCTTCAGAGTTGAAGCCTCACTGTCTGGATTCTGATTTGGACAAATCAACAGAATTCTTTTTCCCCATCTGAGAAAATGAGCAGAGACTGGGAATGGGCCACTGGTAAAGTGTTGCTGCTGGTGTTGTAAGGAAGGATGAAATGGTGATGGCTCTAGCTATGGTTTTTGTTTCGTTTTTAAAAAAAATCTATAATCAAATCTTCTCTCTTAGAGATAAAGTGTTTAGGAAGAAATAGCCAAGAGTTTGGGATTCCCATAAAATACCCCAGTCCAAAGTAAAGGGGTGGAGGGAGCATTAGGCAGAGTAGGTAAAACAAGAATGGCAAGTTTTGTTAATTGTTGACTCTGGCTAATGGTACAGAGAGATCGCTAACTATTCAGTCCTCATTGTAAAATATTAAAAGAAACAAAGAAGACAGTGGTGCCGAGAGCAATGTACATTAGGACAGTTCAAGGAGTTTCAGAGGAGAAGATTAGTAAGTGGCCTAGAGGCCATTCTTAATGATATTTTGGCAAAGAGGGTGGCTGCTTTTTGCCCTGGTCCTAAACATCTGCCTGAGACAAGGCAAGCAAAGAGAGCACAGAGGAGAGAAGACTACAAATCTTTGGGGTTCTTAGCACCCCTTTCCACACTCTCTGTGTTCCACCTGCCTTTCCTTCTCCCTGGACTCCTGCTGAAGGCCGATACGGTGACCCACACACCCTTGGCACTCTCAGAGTTCAATCTGTCTCCCATCCGTGTTTTGTCTTTTTTACTCATCCTCCCCAGGCCTTCTTCAGAACTCCACCCTTTGGAGACAGTTCCTAACTGTCAGAAGCCAGGTAACTGACCTAGTCAAATTAGCTCTCAGTGGTAAGATAAATTCTCAGATTAACGATAGGCTTCCGCTAGCTGGTTCTGTGCAGCTAGAACAGAGCCAGGGTAAGTGTTCCCTACACCCCTGTATCAAGAGCAGTCCCTTTGGTGTCTGCTGGCCAAGCTCCAATTAGCTGAGGGTGCTAAGGACCCACATGTTGACAGCAAGGCCCTCCAACTGCAGGCGGGTGAGTAATGGTAGCTAGCACATGCATTTCTGGCCCCCATTCTGTTCTCAAGGAATGAGGTTGAACGCAGCCTACAAACCATGTACCATCTCAGAAAACCACTATGCTGGTGACGATCATCCGGAGGTAAGGCCCCAGCCCTGTGTCATTAATCACGTCTCTGGGTCGGCAAGAAATTGGACTGGCTGACACCCCCTCTCCACTCACAATGGGATTCTGCTGCAGCACCGTGCGCTCCAGGTCACCTTGCTCCCAGAATTCAGCAGCCACCAGCAGAGCTACCTGCAACAGATGGAACCCATCACATGTGCAGAACCCAAACCCTCCTACCCCCATTCCCACCTCATCTGTGTTTCAAGCTCAGCAAAAGGGGAAGAAGCCCACCCTTTCCCTGGTACTCTTATCTGTCATTGGAGAGACCAAGGGAGTGGAGTTGGGCTAAAAGGGTCCAGCCTCGTTAACTGTGGTCAGCAAAGTGAGCCCCCTCTCTGCCAGGACAGAAAGCGCCCATACCTTGCTTTGCACCTCCCAGGGCTTGGTGATGGCTGAGAGGTCACAGGCGGTCATCATCATGGCCCTGAGCACAGGATACTCTTTGTCAGTCCAAAGCCACTTAAAGCTACAGATACCGACGAACTCAGTGTCCCCCACTTTCCTCTGCCCCCTTCCCAGTAGGTGACGTCACCATTTTGTGAGACAAGGGCTCACTCCCCTCCCTGTAGCTGGAGTTGAATCCTGTCTCTGTATATAATCAGAGATTTGCCATTGGGCTCACCTCCCTAATCCTCTTTTCTTATCTGTAATGATCATGGTGCCTCCATTAGAGTAGACACAAGACTAAATGAGATAATGAACTTGAATGTCAGCCTGTCGCACCCAGAGATGGTGTGTATGTGCAGTGAACACACTGGGTGTCTCTTACTGTTGAGATCAGGCTGGGCGCTGCTCTAAGTTACCCTATGTTATAGAAACTGATTTCTAAGGCTGGACCTTGTCCTGAGTGACTCCATCTTACAGAGAGACAGGATGAGTCTGCACTTTGCTGGACACACAAACACCACTTCCCTTCTGGCATTGCTCATCACTCACAGATTGATAGTTTATTTCCCAAAGTAAAAAGGGTGTCAGGCTACAGAGACGGCTCAGTCTAGAATGTTTGTCCGGCAAGCGTAAGGACCTGAGGTTTGATCCCCAGCACCCAGACACAAAGTCAGGTGTGGTGAGATACCCCTATAACCCACGCCCTGGAGGCAAGGGAACGGGGAGACAGGAGGACCCCTGGGGTTCATCTGCCAGCGGGCTAGCCAACCGAGAACCCCAGGTTCAGTGAGTAGCCATGTCTCACATTGATGGGAAGGCAGGCATGAATCCCTCCACAGTGGGTACAGTAGAGAAGGACTGGGACAGGGAAGAACTGGGGCCACAGAGGGAGAGAACATTTCCCAGTGATCTGTCCCGGGCTTTGAGGTTAAGGTTCATGTTGGAGTGTAAGGGGGTGGGGATGGCTAAAAGCTCAGAGTATGAAGTCATCTTCTCAGAGCTGTGTTGCAGGAAGGAACCACAGAAGAGAGGAGAAAGGGGCTTGCCTAGAGCCATGCCTGGCACAGATGCAACACAGAAAGCAGGGCTCAGCCTGACTCAGCGAGACCCACGGGCAGGGCCTGGAGGGAATGAACAGTGGGAAAAGGCTGGGCCGGAACCAAGTTTTCAGCTTAGAATTTTTTTTTAAAGACAACTTCCTTATTTTTACATTTTCTTTATTTTGAGTGTGTGAGTTTATACATGTATGTGTGTCTGCAGGTGCGTGTGCGCGCGCGCATGTGTGTGTGTGTGTGTGTGTGTGTGTGTGTGTGTGTGTGAGACAGAGTCCAAGGTCAGATGTCTTCTCCAGTTACTTTTCTCCTTCCTTCCTTCCTTCCTCTTTCTTTCTTTCTTTCTTTCTTTCTTTCTTTCTTTCTTTCTTTCTTTCTTTCTGAGACAGGATCTCTTGCTGAACCTGGAGCTTAATTCAGCTACACTGACTGGTCAGAAAGTCTGAGGGATCCTCCTGTCTCTGTCTCCCCAAATCTGGGATTACAGTTATAATCCAGTGCTTGTTTTTTCCTTTTTAACATGAGTGCTGGGGATCTGAACTTGGGTTTTTGTGCTTGTGTGATAAGCTCTTTACTGTTGTCTGGGCTCTCTCTGTAACCTGATTATAACTAATCATCTGCATATGGAACATTTTACATTAGCTGGTCTAGCAGGCCTCTTTGGTCACTCATAAAACATTAGCAAGTTTAAATAAACTCTTTAATTATGTAATGTGACTTTTAGTGGGTAAGTCTTAAGTGGATAGACTTTCAGAAATGCTTATGTTTCATAGAAACGCCTTCATGCTTGGTAGTAACCTCGGAATGCGTGCCCTGTGTTTAATGTTAGGTGTGGACACACGCAAATCTTCTTAGTCAACAGATCAGGCAAGTAAAGGGTCAGCTGTGCACACAAGAGTTACCACCTCCTGGTCCTTGCCATTGTCCCCAGGTTAAAACCACAGGTGCGGCTTCAGGAGAGTACAAGATATTTGCTTTACTTGGCTGAAGTGTCACATGGAAACACGCACCCGGAGGCTGGGAAACACGTCCACGTGTTTTATAGGCAGACTTGGTATGTTCATGGACTGGAAGAAGGCCATGTAGCCCCAGAATAGCCTATCCAGACCTCATGCCCTAAAGATGGTGTTGTGGTCGTCCCCTCCCCCCCCGTCAGATGTGTCCTAGAGTCTCAGGTGCTGTACAAGGCATGGAGTTGGAGAGGCTCACGGTCACTAGAGGAACACAGAGAAATGCATTCATGTGCCAATACAGTGAGTAAGACAGTAGAGTCCAAGGCACCAAAGAAGACAAGAAGGGGAGAGGAGTGATAGCAACTAGTGCTGCCTGGGTCGCCTAAGATATAGTAGGAGAGCTGGGCCAAGAGGAGTGCATAGGAACTCTCTGGTGTGCGCCAAATGCTAATGACCTTAAATCCACATAACAGTAGTAGAAAGTAGGGCCTTCAGTGAACAATGTCAGATGAGGTTAGGATGCAGATGTTAACTTGGTAAAGAAGGCAGAGGGAACACCTGGCACAAGAGTCCTGCTAACAGGAAGCCTGGTACATTCGGAAGGCTGGAGCATAGGAGGGAGATCCTCAGGGAACCCTTGGGAGCCTTGTTAAGAGAAGCCAAATCGAGCTGGGCATGGTGGCGTACACCTTTAGTCCCTGCACGGGCGGGCAGGTCTCTTAAGTCTGAGGTTAGCCTGGCCTACCAAGGGAGTTCCAGGATAACCAAGGCTACAAAAAGAAACCCCGTTTAGAGAGAGGACAGGAAGATTTGAAGGAAGAGAGACTCCGTCAGTTTCGTGTTTTCTTTCGGAGACCCCAGGAAGGAAACCATTGTGGGAATGGGCACAAAGTAGGAGAAATCGTCAAGAAAATGCCCAGGGAGAGGGAGGTGTGGAGGTGGAACAGAGTGAAAGAGGGTGTGTGTACAAGAAGAGGGCAGGAGGATCTGAGGCCTCAGGAACCCCACACCTTAGCCTCTGAAGGGCTTGGAATCAGACTCAGCAGAATCCCGTCCTTCCATCTTCGCTTGACTTGCAATGGCCAGAATAAGATGCCTAAAGTCTTTCAGCTGAGTGTGTAAACCTCAGTGTGTGATAGTCACACCAGGTTGTGTATCAAAGGAACTCAGTCATCTCATACGGTCATAACCTTCCTCCTGAGAGGTATTATGATAAGCACAAAGCAAGTTTTTGTAAGAGCGCTGATTGCCATCACCTTATCAAATTACCATGCAGGAGGGCAGCTGCGAGGAGAGCTCAGCTTGCTTTTTACCTGGCCCACCCTCAAGGCCCCTCCAGAACTTAATTGTGAGGCCCAGAGGCCTTCTTCCTGCCCTCTGGCTGACTTGCAGGAGAGAGCATTCCAGTCTCAGTTTCCAGAGCTCTGCAGGATGCTGGCACCGACACTCCCTGGGAGGCCTTGCAGCAGCGTGGGATTGGGTGGGTACGCAGGAGCAGATCCTTTCTCTGGCTACCATCCTGGGGTCACATAGCTTGTCACCAGGTAAGTCACGTTTCTGTCTCTTGGGTACTTTCTTTCCTCCTTTGTAAAATGCTGTACCAAGCGCTGATAAACTTTGTGTAAAGGTCCTGGCAAATGATTGGGTTCTGCAGAGGACACGATCTCGATTTTATCTGTTCAACTCCATCAGCGATGCGGGAGCAACCAGACATATTAAAAAGCCAGGTCAACTTATCTATCTGTTCAGCAGAATGCCAAAGGCCCACATATTTTTGGAAACTTATGAAAATACCTTAATTTTACTTGCTTTTGACAGAAGAAAGGCAGATATGGTGATTCATGCCTATAAACCCAATACTCTGAGGGACTGGGGCAGGAGGATTGCTGTGACTTCCAGGCCAGCCTGGGCTATGGAGAGAGCCTCATAAACCAATCAATAAAACCAGAATTAAAAATGAAATCATAACAAAATTTTCCAAGACTATCTTTCTACCAATAAAGTCATAAAACATAATTTTTATTTATTTGCTAACGTAATGATTGATTTTTATGAAAGAAGATACCATAAAGGCAAAAGAAGCCACAGCCCATAAAGTCAGAAAATGACTCTCCATAACTGGATAAAATCTTATTTATGGACATGGACGCTTTAATTTATTTTTATTTGTTGTAAAATGATATCTTTAAAAAATTCATCCAACCTCTTAAAATGTAATTAGTTCCAGGCTTGGTGGCACACATCTTTAATCCCTTGGGAAGTCTGGAAAGACAAATCTCTGTGAGTTCAAGGCCAGCTTGATCTACATAGTGAGTTCCAGGATAGTCAGGGGTACATAGAGAGTCTGTCTCAAAAAACCAAGCCAAAAAGAGTAATTAGCTATTCTTAGGTCAGAAGTCCTATGAAATCAGGCAGCAGGCCCTACAGGCCAGCACTGAGGATGCTGAGGGCTCCCAACTCCTGGGTGGGTCACAATCAAGAATGACAACTGAATTAAAAGACAGAAAAGGCTTGATAAGGAGTGGGAAGTCGCACCCTTGCTCAAGAGTTGGTGGGACATCCTTCGATTAAATAAGTAGAGGGCAACACAAAAAAGAGCTAGGCAGGGGTCTGACACAATGATGTGGCTCAGGACACAGCAAGGGGTTTGGTGCAGGTCTCATTCCACAGGAAGCTCACAACATAAGCATCTCCAAGACGATCAAAGTACCGGAAGACAGTGCTGGGGTTTTCTTTAGGTTGAACTCAAACTCTACAGACCAAGGGATCTTGTAAATAATGGTTTATGGAGCCATTATAGATGCTAGCCAGGAAAATAAAGGGCCAGATCCTGGAACAAAATCTCGCAGTTGCAGCTGCAGGGTGGGAGTGGTTAGAAGATGCCCGTGGTACCTGAGTTTTGGGGGAAGAAGTCACAGTAACCTACAGCGCAGAGGAGCCGGTAGGTCTGGAATAGGAGAATAATGCATAGGAGAACGGCTTGTTCTTTCTCAGATGATTGGGGTCCTAAGTGGACTTGTGACAGCACCGAGGTGACTTAGAGACAAGGTTTCACCGTACATTTAGGAAGGTGAAGTTTGGTTTTTCTATTTGTTTGTTTTTTGTCAGTTTGGACTAAATTGTTAGCCAAATAGCATCTCATCATCTCTCCTCTCTATCTCTCATCCCACCCCACCCTCACCTTCTTACTAACTTTAGGGCATCTCAGAATTTTCCTCACTCACAATTCAAGTCAGTCACTTGCCACCTAGAGTTAGCCCTGATTCCTCAGACTTAATAGTCGGGTCTCACAGAAGGCCCTCACTTGGGAAGTCGATCCAACATTAGCCACTTTTCTGTCTGATTTGGTCTTAACCAGGTGTGGGGACACCCATAACCTCCCTCAGGTTCAATAATTTGCTGGGTCAGCTCACGAAACTCAGGGAAGCAATTTGCTTACATTTGCTGTGTGTTAAGCAACTGAGAAACAGATGAAGGAGAAGCATGGAAGGGTTGGGAGAAGGAAGGTCCCTTAGGCCACACAAGACCTCCATGTGCAATCCAGAAGGTCTCTGAACTTCTGTGTTTAAACAATATTATGAAGGTTTTCTATCTTGTAGGCTTGATGAATGAAACCATGAGTCACTGGTAACTAACTTGATCCTGGCCTTCCCCACCCACCTCCCTGGAGGGTAGAAATGAGGCTAAAAGTATCAAGCTCCTTATATCGGGGTGTCTCTGGTAAGCAGCCCCCATCCTGAAACTATTTAGGCTCCTGCCAAGAGTGACTTTCATGAGAACAAAAGATACCATCACCGGTTGCTCAGGAAATCCCAAGGCTCTTAGAAGCTCCATGTGAGGAACCAGGAACAAAGATCAAATCTATATGTCATTATATTACAGGAAGTGCCCCAAAGCACCACCTACCTATGCTGAGTTGTAAAGCGTTTCACTTACTGCCAGCCAACTCTGGGAGAATAAAAAAACAATAGACACTATCATTATCATCCCCGCTGAGCTACAGAGGAAGCTGAGGCAGAGAGGTGACGAAACCAGCTCAAGTCACGCCACCAATAAGTGAGAGCCAAGACTTGAGCCCAGACTGCCTGGCGCTAAGGCTCCAAATGTCTAACTTCTCCACTCTGCCCAGGTGGGAAGTGGTTCTGATACAGAGGCAGAAGTCCATGGATGTAACTGAAATTGCCTCATGGCTGTGCTTCTTGGCCAGAGAGGTTTCCGCTCGGCGGCATCCCTGCTACCATCTGAAATGACTTTTAGTAGTTACAGCTGGGATGGAAAGTCTGCTCACTGGCATCCGACAGGTAAAGCTGCCCAACATGCCCTCGGGTACAAGAAAAGGCCACAACAAAGATTTGACCCTATATACATCAGCGGTGCCAAGGTCGTTAAGCCCTGCTTTCCAGGTCTTCACACCATGTTTACTGTAGGTCTACATAAATAGTTTCGAAAAATGTGAGCCTTCCCGGACAGCTGAAACGGTTTCGTCATCTGTTTAACTATCTGCAAGGATCTAGTTTGCACTGCATTATAAATGCTGACGGCAAAAGAACGTTGTTACTTCACTCTTCCAAATCCAAAGGAATGTAGGGTGTGCTAACTCCAGATCAGCCCTCATCATCGGGGACAGAAAAACACAAGTTTCTCTCCTTAAACTTAGATTTCTACTTGACTTCTGCAGAACTGTATCCTCATACTGTATATACATGGACACATATGTGGATATGTTTTTTATCTGTGTACAGATGTGTGCACTTTATAGTCTTTCCTGATCACCCATTCATAACCAAATACCTTGATTAGTTTTAGTTAGTTCTGATTTTTTTTTTCACTGACCATAAACCTTCAAGTGTTAGTGTTTCCCCTTTGGATTAAGTCATACAGTTAGCCTAAAGAACAAAACATATTATCTATTTTTATAAATAATTATTTGATACTCAAAGTGATTGATTTTGGAACTTCATCTCAGTGAGATAGGGTAGGGTTTTTTGCTGTTCTTTTTTTTTTTTTTTTTTTGGCTTTGTTGTTTTTTTGAGTTTTTTGTTTCATTTTGTTTTTCAAGACAGGGTTTCTCTGTGCAGTCCTGGTGTGTGCCACCACTGCCCACCTGAGTGGGATTTTTAAAATCAGATAATGGGTGAATACTTCTTACTGCTAGACTGCATCTATTTTATGTGGGGCTTTCATTTTTATAAATTCCCTGGAGATGGAAAGCGTTCCATTACAAGAGACCACTCATTCTTTGAGGTTTCTCTGAGTTAACCCTGAGTGACCCATCTGCTGACAGTTACACTCTGCTTCCATCTTGTTGAAAGGCAACACTGGAGTCTCACTTCTTTCATTCCCGGGATGCGTGCCAGCAAGAAAGAACAAAGAGTTCTCAGAGGACTACCAATTACACCTCTGATCCATCTTCAGGAGCGCTGTGTTAACCCAAGATACTGAAAATGGCCAGGTATATTAAAACATCATTAATTCTGGTACACCCTTCCGGGGCTTTATTTTCATAAAGGGATTTTATCTCATAATGAGTTTCAATTTTGCTTTCAGTGAAACATTGAAGCTTCAGATTTAGCTCATTTAACTTATGGAAATGTTTGTCGTGTAACATCACTGGAAATGGTAGGCTTTTGCTGTCAACTGAAGCAGTCACATCAGAATCTGACCTGGAATTTTTCAATTCAATAAGAACATTATAATGCCCCCTATGACAACTAGTTAGCCCTTTATTTGTATTTTTACCTCTTGTTTTTTCTCATTTATTTTTAATTCTAAGGCAAGTAGAGATAGATAGAAGTGCAGGTACGTAGGATAGGCGGATAGATAGATGGACGGACAGATGGATGGATGGATAGATGGATAGACAGACAAGTAGTATATGGCTTGGATCTTGAATACTCCCTAAAGGCCCATGTGCTAAAGGCTTGGTCTCTGACCCACAGCACTCTTGCAAAGTGGGGAACCGTTAGGAGGTGGGGTTAGGCGGAAAGAAGTTGGGTCAGTTGGCCATGTCCTCAGAAGTTCCTGCTTCTTTTTTCTTTGGCCACTATAAGGAGAGCAGGCCAGGCCTCCTATGCCACATGTTATACTATGCAGCTACAGACCCAAAGCTATAGAGCCAAGTAACCTCAGACGGAAGCAACCAAAGCTGTGACTCACAAGAGAGCTGCCCCTTTCAGGTGTCATAGAACACTGTCTGGCATAAACAGGTGACTAGAAAGATGACAGACTGATCAATGACAGACAGACAGGCAGGCAGGGAGACAGACAAGCAAGGAACTAGGCTATAGTGTAACTCTGGAGAGTCCTTACCTAACATCATGAGATTTGATCTCACCAATTAAAAGAATACTACATACCAGGGCTGGGCAGTGGTGGTACACACCTATAATCCCAGCACTCAAGAGGCAGAGGCAGGTGGATCTCTACAAATTCGAGGCCAGTCTGGTCTACAGAGTGAGTTCCAGGACAGCCAAGACTACACAGAGAAACCCTGGCTCAAAAGACCATAAACAAACAAACAAATAAATAAAATAACAGAATCTGTCACTTTGGTGCTTCCTAAGGTTGTCTTTGTTCTAATAACATGGTCCCTAGATAGTGGCACATCCTCTGAGGAAAGTCATGGTTGTTTAAAGGGACATACCTCGATATTGCCTATGTGCTGAATGGCGAAGAACAAAACCCTCCATTTCTAATGCCTTGCTTGACTTTTTAAAATACTGCATATAATGGATATAACTAGGAAATATAGCCGGCCTTTGTCCTCAGGTCCCTGCACACAGCTCCTAAAACCTTTAAATCCTCTGAGTGGCCGGAGTGTCTTGTTTGCAGTGAGCGCCTTATGATTGACCTTATCTTATGCCGATGAGATGGCCTAGGATGGGATCCCCAGACAGCTTTGGGCTGGAGCTGGAGGACCGACTGACTTCAGGATTGAATATTTATCCCTGTTCACTGACTTCTGAGAGGGGAAGGCTGGCTAGAGATTGAACTATATTGTAAGCCAGGAGGAGTTGCCACATGCCTTTAATCTCAGCTCTCTGGGGGCAGAGGCAGGTGGGTTCTATAAGTTCTAGCGATGCCAATTTAGTTTGAGTAGCGAGTTCCAGGCTAGCCAGGGCTACATAGTGAGACTCTGTCTCAGGGAGGAAAAAAAAAAACAGTAACAAGCACAAACAACAACCAAAAAACCTCTTGAACAGTTCTGGGGTGAGCTTCCAGGCTAGTAGACACCTGTATGTTGAGAGGTGGGTGGCCTTCCAGACTGCTCCTATGTACTCTCTGTCTGGTTATCTATCTACAGCCACTCCATCCTCCAATACAAACTGGAAACTGTGAGAGATCTCCCAGAGTTCTATAAGCCACTATGGAAAAATCATAGAAATTGAGGAGGAAGTCATGAGAATGCCTGACTCACACGTTTGTTTGAAGTATGAAAAGCCTAGACTTGTGATTTGCGTCAGAAACGGAGGCAGGAGATTGCTCCCGTGGTGCAATTGGTTAGTATGCAGCTCTCACACAGGAATGGAGGCAGGGGTGAGAATAACTCCGAGGTGCCCCAGCATGTGCCAAGACCCTGAGTTTCATCTCCACCAGAGAGAGATAGAAAGAGAGAGACAGAGAGAGAGAGAGAGAGAGAGAGAGAGAGAGAGAGAGGCATATTTCAAAGAACCCTTAACTTGTTGGATTTGACTCTAATAGTTCAGATAATAGTTATAATAGGCAGATAATAGCTCAGCAGAGAATTGGATGTAGGACGCCCTGCTAGGGATCACAGAGAAAGAAACCTGCACATCCCACGTCAAAAGTGCTCTTGTGAGAATATGGAGGAAAGTATGTTTTCATCAGAATCTCTAAGACAGGGGAGGCCTGAGGCCCTTCCTCGGGCTTGTAACACGTCTATCAGAAGAGGCTTTGAAGTGTCTATCAATACTTCAAACATGTTGGGATTCAGATGGTTCTTCTTGTTTTATGGCCTAGAGGATCTTGCGCCTGGGCCAAAGTCCTGTAGGCAGATCAAGACAGGGAAGAACGTGGCCTTACTCTGTAAACCTGTAGAAGGGTGGGACTGCCTGGTTTGTTTTCAGGAAGATTAGTATGAAAGAGAACACGGATTACCACGCCCAGACGTGCCTTGGAAGGCCTTGGGTTCCCTGCAGGATAAAAGAGCTCAGCCTGGAAACTGCTTGGAAGACCATCTTGGCTTTTACGATAATCAGTCCTGTCCATGTTTGATTGTTTGTTTGTTTATATCTTTGATATGGTATTTCTTTGCAAAGTTTGTTTGGTAGTCCATTGTGTAAATGCACTGTAAGTGTTTATCCTGAATCCTCATTGGTGGGAACATAAGTTGTTTCCAGGCTTCTCTGTGACTAGAAGTCATGTGGCAAAGACTTTTATACACCCTTGGTGCACCTGTGGGGGAGTGTGTGGTGATGAAATCTTAGAGGTGGGGCTGCTGGGCCAGAGCAGTGACCTTTGCAAGGCTGACAGTGTTAGGGCTGGGATGTGAAGTGTCCCTCACAAGCTCGAGTGTTGACATAGTCCCAAGCTGGTGGTCCTACTTTGGGAGGTTCTGAAACCTTAGGAGGTGGGACCTAGCTGGAGGAGGAAGGTCACTGTATGTGTCCTGGGGGGCTGTGGCTTGCTCAGAGTCCACTGCTTCCTGTCTTCTGTGATGTGAGGAAGCCTTTCTACCATCCCTTCCCACTGCCATAGTGTTCTTCACAAGCTCCCTGGGGCTGAGCAGGAGACAACGTACAGGATAGTCCCTTCCCTTTTTGGTGGTTTTAAGGCAAGATCTTGCTATCTAGCCCAGGCTGACTTCAAATTTATTAAGTAGGCCAGACTGGCCTTGAACTGGCTACAATCCCGCCTCTGCCATCTAAGCTTGGGATTTATAGCTATACTCTTCTTGCCTTTAAGTTGCTCTCTTAACTGGCTCCGTCAAAGCCATAGGAGAGAAACTAGGGGTGGCACCAGGGATGAGGGCATTGTGATATAATGGAGCACTGGGGAAGCAGGTTGGTACACCTAGGATTTGGTCAGCACAGCACGGTGCCTAATTTCAATGGACACTCAGAAGACCACAATGTTGATAAAGTATGGACAGGACAGACAATGCTCTCAAGGTTTCAGGTAGAAGTGAGGACTCCATTAGGAACTGGGTTATATATAAGTCATCTGCATGCTGCCTGGCCAATACTTTGTGTTCTGAGATTGAGGCTGGATTTAAAAGCAATGGTCTAATTAATCTGGTGGAGGAAATTTCAAAATGGCATAGCTATTGCTGAATGCTTTTTGAACTGGGAACAAAAAGAAGCATAGAAGGATTTGAAAATGTGTGGTCTGGCCAAAACAGGAATACACTGAAATTCATGGGTAGGGAAGGCGTGGTTGTTAAAGAGATTAGTGCCGTTAGAAACCAAACCACACCAAAAGCAAAAACAAGCAAACGAAAAAGCAAACTGAAGCCACGTGTTTCTCACTGAGAGGACAGTGAAGACGTCTTGATTTATCTATCAATTGACCTTGCCGATTCCTTCCTGCCCCGCTTCCTGCCCTCCCCCTCCAGCCCCAGTTTTATTTGAATTGGAAACAGTTACGATGTTCTCTCCATTTTTGGGGTCACAGCTTCACAGACAATAGTGCCCCACTGTCCTCTATGAAGATCATACCTACTTGTCCCCCACACTGGTAAAAGAGAGAACCTGCTCCCCTCACTCTGGCCAACAAGGTGAGGGGTAAAACACTGTCTCTGCTGTAGCTCTGTTTCGTATTCTCTCAGTATGTAGTATGCGTTCCACCATCGTCCTTTACTCTCCTGACAAAGTCTGCCCGTGTGCCTTTTGTCTTTTTTCTGTTGACTTGGCCCTTTTCTTGAACTGTACTAACATCTACTGAGAAAATTCGCTGCTTTTCTGTTAGAAGTACCACGAATACTTTCTCTTTGCATTCTGTCTTTGGCTGAGTCTCTGTGCGTGTATCTAGTGTCTGTGCATGTATGTGTGTGTTGTGCAGAGATTCTTGATTTTCAAATATTCAAATTTATCCAATCATTTTTTACAACATATGGATGTCAGGTCGTTCTTAGAAAAATTTATCCTAAAATTATTCCTTTTAATTTTCCCATCACCCACCCCCCCATTATTTGACAATTCTTGGCTCATCTGGAATTTACTTTGACGCATAGAGTGAGACAGGGATCTGACTTTGCAGCCATCCTGTCGTCCCAAGGCTGTGTATGAATGTACGCCTGCTAGGAAATCCTCTCTTACAGCATGCAGTCCTTCAAAGTAGACCTTCCCTACTGACTTCAGCACCTCCTTAGGATTAAGACTGAACTGCCCTAGTATCCTTCTGTTTCAGACTTATCTGGGTGCTCTGTGCAGCAGGACGAGTGGGGGGGCACGCGTGCCATGGCACTGGTGTGGGGGTTAGAGGACACCCTTCAGGAGCCAGTTCTCGCCTTCCACCCTGGTGAGACAAGGTGTCTCTTTGGTGGTTGCGTACTCCAGGCTGGCTAGTCCATGAACTTCTGAATGATTTTCTTATCTCTGCTACCCATCTACCATAGGCGTGCTGGGGTTAGAGATGCTGTAGTGTGTGTGTGTGTGTGTATGCGCACATGCATGCATTTGTGTGTATCTAGAAGGCAGAGAGCACCTGTGAATATTACTTTTAGGAGCCATCTGTCTTGTTTTTTGAGATCGGGTTTCTCATTGACCTTGAGCTCAACTAGGCGAGGCTGGTCTGCCAGGCCCGTGAGCCTGAGAGGTCAAACTGTCTCCACCTCCCCAGTGTTCCGTTACGTCTGGCTTTTTAAATGTGTTTTCTGGGAACCGTACTTGGGTCCTTGTGCTTGCTCTGCCCCATTAGTGCACGCTTTGTTCAAAACCTGAACACTGTATCCCTTAGCTCCGTGAATCCTAGGGTTTATCATTGAAATGCTTCAGATAGTACGTTCTTTGCATGCAGATATATAAACCAGTAACAATGCATTCTCTTGTGTTTTCAATGCTAAAACCGAAGTGAAACATATGTGGTTGCTTGTGGCCATCCCATTTAGACACAGCTTCATGCTTTCAAATGTGAAAATGTCAAAAGCGGCAAGTGTCCCAGGGCTCTGCTGAGAACAGCAAGAGCTGTGGGCAGACCCCAGGCAGGTGAGGGTCAATCCTGCCTCGACTTACATAACGATTTCCTTCCGTGTTTGCTCCAGCATCATGTACTGGGTCCACTCCTGGGGGCTCTTGTATGTCTTTGACTGATCCACAATCTTCTGGAACATGGTCCTTTTCCTGCAACACACACCAGCTTGTTAAAGAGACCAAGCATAAGAGTGAGACAGCAGCTGGGCTGCTAACACGGGCTGGTCCAGACGGGGAAGTTACTGAATTCACATAGTTAATAAATCAGCATGGGAAAATCTACGACCTTGGAATGAAGACTTCATTCTAGATGCCTCTGAGCTTGTGATTTTAGCAAATCCATGTCCCTATAGGACAGGTGTAAGAGCATCTACCTTGGCTGGGCCGTGGTGGCACACCTTTAATCCCAGCACTTGGGAGACAGAGGTAGGCAGATCTCTGTGAGTTTGAGCAGAAGCTGGTCTATAGAGCAAGTTCCAGGACAGGCTCCAAAGCTACACAGAGAAACCCTGTCTGGAAAACCAAAAAATAAAAACAAAACAAACAAAAAGAACATCTACCTTACAGGGACGACGTGTTGGACCTGACACAGGCCAAATATCAGCAGGAACCATGGCATTTGCTGCTATAATCATTGCTGATATGAAAGTGAGGGGCAATACCTACTTGAAATACAAGGCCAAGTCTGTGGCGATGATGGCAATGTCCATCATGTGGATCGCGTGCTCGTGCTGCCGGCGATTCAGGTTCTGGAAGATATTCAAGCTCTAAAGAAAAGAAGTAGATGAGTTTTGAGAAATGGCACTGGTAGTAAAGTCACTCACTCTTCTTCTGGTGGCCACCCTAAATGGTGACAAGACAATGACAGCCTCGGCCAATGACAAAAGGATGCCTGTGCCCCTGCAGGCTTCCTGTGAGACGGGGGTCATCCTACCTCATCTCTCAGCAGTGTTTTACCAAACTCCAGATGATGCCTTTCCAAGATGGAGGACCCATGGAGCTTGGCCAGAGGGTTCTGGGATCTAAATGAGGGAGGGGGAAAGGGAGAGAGAGAGAGAGAGAGAGAGAGAGAGAGAGAGAGAGAGAGAGAATATCAACATAAAATGGCCAAGATGGAGACTAAAGACATTATAACCCAGTCCTGCCATCTCCTATTTTTGTAGGCAGATGCTCATGTGGGAAGAAGCAGGAAGGGTTTTGCACAAAATAAAAATGAGATGGTGGAAGTCGAGGAGTAGATGTCAAATATCCTAACTTTGTCCTTGCCTTTCTTCATAAGCAACTGAGAGCCTCTTCTGGGTCATGGACTCTTTACACATTGTTAGGCCAGAAAAGGACACAAGCATATGCAAGGCCAGGCACTGTTTTAGAGAGCTATTTATCTCCTAGACATACACACACACAGTGTATGCACACACACACACACACACACACACATGGGTGCAACACACACATGGGCGCACACACAGAGGACCATGTTTTGAAGATAGTCAAGTTTTAGGGGATGTCATTGAGTTCCCGTGAGAAATATTTGTCCTTTTTTAAGTCAATAAATAATTATTGAACACTTACAATGCTATGCCTACTGCTCAGAGTCCCACAGCGTAAAACACGGCATGAGCCTTGGAGCACCCCAGGATAGTGAGAAGATGGGGGGAGCATGGACTCTAGTCTTCAGAAGGTCCTATATGCCGTGGGCTTGAGTGGAATCTAGTGGAATCCCAGTGTTCTCAAGTAGTGTGAGAGAGTTTTTGTCAACTTGACACAGGCTAAGGGCATCTGGGAAGAGGGAACTTCAACTGAAAAAAATGCCTCCTTCAGATTGGCCTGTGGACAAGACTGTGGGGGCATTTTCTTGATTAAGTATTAGCGTGGGAGGGCCCAGCCACTGAGGGTAGTGCCACCCCTAGGCAGATGATCCTGGGAGGTATTGGAAAGGCAGCGGGTGGAAGCCTGAGGAACAAGCCAGTAAGCAGCACGCTTCCATGGCCTAATAGAAATGGGCTGGTTTAAGTTGTCAGAGCTGGTTAGTAATAATTGGAAGTCTCTGTGTTGGCTCTTTGGGAGCTGGAAGGTGGGAAAGAAAAGTCAGCCTACAGTTCTGCCTTGCATTCCTTCCCTGACTCCCCTCAGTGATGGATGATAAGCTATAGATGAAATAAGCCCTTCTCTCCTCCAAGTTGCTTTTGGTCGTGGTGTTTACCATGGCATCAGAAACCTACTTAAGGCACAGAGGTAATACCTGTGGTCCACCCAGCTCCAAGCCTGTTGTAATGTTTTAATGTGACTATGCTTCAAGGACAGCACCTCAGAGGCCACGCGGAATATGAATTTGGTTAGGATGGGGGCTGTCTTTTCTGTCATCATTATCATTGTTATTATTACTATTTGTCTTTTTTTTTCAATGCAGCTCACCAATCCAGGAGCATACAAATGCAAGCCGAATGAATGGATGAACTTTTCCAATTGCTAACATGTCGGCTCAAATTAGTTCCACACATAAGACAGGGAAGGGGGAAGAATGATAAAACTTTTTTTTTTTAATTTTCTTAGAATGATAAGGGTTTTTTGTTGTTGTTGTTGTTGCTGCTGCTTTGTTTGTTTGTTTGTTTTTGTTTTTGTTTCGAGACAGGGTTTCTCTGTAGTTTTGGTGCTCTATAGACCAGGCTGGCCTCAAACTCCCATAGGTCCACCTGCCTCTGCCTCCCAAGTACTGGGATTAAAAGGCGTGCACTACCACTGCCCAGCAAATGATAAGGTTTTAATGTCCTATTGCTACAATAACAAGCTGTCACTGACTTTTGATGTAAAGCAATACAGTGTACCTCCTTTCAGCCCTGGAGTTCAGAGAGCTAACGTGGGGCTCAGGATGCTCTCCTTCTGGAGGCCCTGGAAGAGAGAGTCTGTCTCCATGTCCTTCCCATCTCCTAGAGACACTTGCATTCCTTGCTAGTAGGCCCTTCTGACATCTTCGAAGGCAGCACATGGAAGCTTAGCTCTTCCTAACTCCCTGGCTCCTCACCAGGACCCTTTGGACTGTGACCCTGCGCACCATCCTGGTTCACATTCCAAGCCTCTCTCTCGACTCAGTCACAACGGAAAAGTCCCTTTTGAATGTCAGCCAGCATTCCCAGGCTCCTGGATTTGGATATCTTTGGGAAATCATTATTCCATCTACTGTAGATCTAAACCTAGATGCAGAGTGGGGAAAGTGGGAGGCTTCGGACAGTGGGGCTTTTCCTCAGAAGCCAGCCCACGGATTGTACATATATGGATAGTGAGTCTGGGGGAGACCGAGAGACAGGGAAGTCGGGGTGGTAAGAACTGACTCACTTCATCTGGTAGAGGTTGTTTGTGCCTCTGTGGTCGATGTCGTGACAGAAGGCAGCAGTGACCATGGCCAGGGCCTCCAGATCAGTGAAGTACCGCTTCAGCTTTCCTGTCTGGAAGGATATTAGAGGGATCAGCCACGAGCATTTATTTAGGGGGAGGGAAGCAAGGTAGAGCGACAGGAGGAGAGGGCACAGCCAGAGCCCACACACGGAAGTCTGCTTCTTTGCTTTTGTTTTTGAGGCAGGGTCTCATATAGTCCAGGCTTTTCCGGAACTCATTTTAAAAAATTTTGCTATACTTATCTGTGTATGTGTTTGTATATGCCACAACACACATGTGGAGGCCAAAGGACAACTTTTGGAAGCCGGTTCTCTCCTTCTGCCTTATAGTTCATGAGGATAAAACTCAATTCATAAGGTTTAGCAGCAAGCACCCTTACCCACCGAGCCATCTTGTAGGCCCTGGCCTAGAACTCTCTATATAGCTGAAGATGATCTTGAATTTTTTTTCTTTTTCTTTTCTTTTCTTTTCTTTTTTTTTTTTAAGACAGGTTTCTCTGTAGCTTTGGAGCCTGTCCTGGAACTAGCTCTTGTAGACCAGACTGTCCTCAAACTCACAGAGATCCGCCTGCTTCTGCCTCCTGAGTGCTGGGATTAAAGGCATATGCCACCACCAACCTTGAATTTCTGATCCTTTTGCTTCCACTCCTGAGTGCCAAAATTACAGGCCTCTGCCGCCACACACAGATGATGCAGTGCCGGAGATCAAACCCAGGGATCTGTGTGTGTTAGGCAAGCACTCTACCAAGGGAGCTATGTCCCCAGCCACCTCTGATCTCATTCTGTTTCCACTCCACGGGGTGACCAATGGTTTGCCCTACTCGGGCTGTAGAGCTCCAATATCAAGCTGAGACAGTTCCCAGGTAACCCAGGTAAACAGGGAGGCTGAGCACCTTACTCCTATGTCGTCCTAATTGGACCTCTATATCTGTGTCCCGGAGTGGGAGGGGTTGGATGTAATGATCATAGCAAACCTGGCAGCCATATTGTCACTGGGAGGTCTTTGAACATGGCCATACTCATAACGCTGACTTTCTAAACCTGGTCTACCAGTCAAGGTACAGCCAGAAGGAGTTTTCTCCAGGGTTCCTTCAACTATTTCACTCTTGTTTGTGCTGAGGTTGAAGTGAAGGTGGGGAGAACTCTGTAGAGCTGACATTGGCTCAGTGAAGCAAGCCAAATTGACAGGTTTGGTGATGCCCACATGCCTGAGATGATGGAGGCAGGAGGATCTATAGTTGTAGGTCATCTTCAAGCCACGTAGAGAACTTAAGGCAAGCCTGGGCTACATGAGACCCTGCATCAACACACACACACACACACACACACACACACCCCACACGGATAGGGGTAGGGGGAGACAGAAGGGAAGGGAAAGAAAGAAAAACCTAATCTAAGATTGCTGTCATCACTTTCTGTGGCCTAGCTAAAACTCCTGTTTCCAAACCCTAGTGCTTAGGTAGTGCTAGTCATGAGGGTAAGGAATGCAGACAAGGAGCATGAGGCCAGCAGCTGTTGCAGCATGACCTGTATGGAGAAACACTCGATGAGATATGATGGACTCTGAAATGTATGTGTCAAAAATATTGACACAAACATACCAAGGCCACCCAAAGACATTGTAGCCATGCTTGTCATACTAAAAGGTTAGAAAACAACCTTCATCTTCAACAATCGGGTGTTGAGTAAAGAAATTACAGGACAGCCATTGCTGTCAGCCCTCTGTATTTATGGGCTCTATACCTGTGGGTCTAACCAGTTGTGGACCCAAAAGGTGGACTTCAAGGTGGAACTGACCTATACTCCAAGACCCTATCTCAAACAAGAATATACAGGAGGCATAGGTTACACACGAATACACTGTTTTTTTATATTAGGGACTTGACCACACACAAAGTTTTGGTATGCGGAGGTGTCCTAGAACAACCCCTCCACACACACACAGGTTGCAATGGACAACTGTTCTGTGCTGCAAGAAAACATGTAATGGGATCAACCTTGTAGACGCTATGTTAAGTGAAAAAAGTCAGACACAGAGGTCTGTGTGATCCCACTGGCAACAGTGTCTAGAGTGGTCATGTTTCTATAGAAAGAAGGTGAAGGGGTGGCCTAGGAGCTAGGAGAAACTGACATTCTTGTTTAATGGGTACAGAGCTCCTGTCTGAGAAGATGAATGAGTGTCCTAGAGTTGACCCTGGCAAGCACAGCACATTGTGAATGTACTTAGCGTCACTGGATTGTACCTCTAAAAATGACTTCAGCGGTAAGCTTTCTGCCTCATCTAGTAAGAGATGTGTTTTATACGGGTATGTGTTTATATATCGAAAGAATCTTGGGGCTGCAGAGAGGGCTCAGCAGTTAAAAACACTGGCTACTCTTCCATAAGACCTGGGTCCAGTAGCCAGCACCCACAACAGCCTGAAACTCCAGCTCCAGGGGATCTGATACCCTCTTCTAGTCCCTCTGGGCACTGCACACATATGGTGTACCACATGGACAAACACTCATCCACAGAAAATAAAAATAAAAAATTTAATAATCTGATTGGCATATACAATGGAAGAGCATACCATTATATGATATATATATTTTTTTTTCAAATAAAATATTATAGATTACTCCATTGGTCATAAAAATAAATGGCATGTATGCTATGTGTTTATGTGTGTTGTGTGTGTGTGTGGTACAAAAAGAAAATTTGGTAAGATCTGTACACTTGTCTGTTCTTGGTGGTTTTATGTTTTGAGAGACTCTTGCTAGGTGGTGCAGGCTAACCTGCTCTGGCCTTCTGAGTGCTGTGATTACAGGCTTGCCCCACTGCTTTATTCATGAATCTCCTTTTATGCTTGTATTATGTCCACAATTCTTTTTTTTTCCAGTGCTAGGAATTGAACGTCCTAGGCAACTACTCTGTCACTAAGCTACACTCCCAGACAGAATTGTGCAATTCTTAAAAATCAACAAATAAAAACGGCCACACCGTGGCTGCCGCACCCCCACAGCCCTCCGTACCACCAGCAAGGAGAACATGGTCTGCCCCACGTTGAAGCCGTGCCTCCAGTTGTGGTAGGTGATTCTCCGGTAGCCCTTGCTCAGTGAGTACATGAAGCGCACCAGAGCCTGTGAACACACATGTCAATGAGGCAGCATATGCCTGCCCAGATGGCCAGGACCTCCCTCAGGACACCCAAGGTCCTCCAACCCCGTCGTTGGCCCAGACAGTGGGAAGTGTCCACAGATGCAGAAGCACTAGGCAAGCAACCTCCTGTTTGACAATATGACTGTAGGTGTTGGGGACAAGAAAAACATGAGCCACCCACATCCTTTTCAGGTTGAGCTTCAGCAGGGATTCCTAAATGTGCCTGGGAGGCAACTGTCCTGGGAGGAAGGACTGTTTAATCCCGTGGTTCTCAAGCTGGTCCACTAAGTGTCAGGTTTGTTAGAGCTGGCAGCATGCTGCTGTGTCTGAGTCTGTGGGGTGGATGGGTGTGTAAAGCCTACGGCCAGCCCAACAGCGTCTTGGGTGGTACTGACGCGGTCTGGGGCATGCTTTGAAAGACCCTACTTTAGTCAAAGTCTGGGAGGTTTTGTGTGCCTTTTCTTTCACACACATCTCCCACAGTGCACCTTTGTCAGGAATTCTGCAGTGGCAAAGGCCTGTTCCCATGAGCTTAACTAATTTCACCCACCCACATGAGAGTTCTAGGACCTTGATCCCAATGAACAGTGCCTTCTCTAACAGAATCCAGCCAGGCCCTGGGCACATATTCTGAATCCCAAATGCACATACTCCTTCCACATGTTCTATAGACCAAACTGGTTTTTTTTTTTTTTTTTTAAAGCCAGGAAGCGGGGAGGGAAGGAGAGAAGGTCAGTGATCTGGGTATAGTATCTCCCACCTGGAGTCCCAGCACCCTGGAGGCTGAGGCAGGACCAACAGCCACAAGTTCAGGGCCAGGCTGGACTACAGGATGGGGCTGCAGAGTGCAGAAGGGCGAGCAGCTGTGGGCCTCACCTCTTGCGGGATGTGGAATTTCTCCACCACTCTGAGCTCGTAGTACATCTGTATGCCGCACTTCACCAGCTCAAGCTCCGTGAGGGGCAGGTCGCTGAAGTGAAACTTATTGATCTCATATTTCTCAGCATCTGGAAGTTCTCCTTGCTGGATTGGAGTGGAGTCCAGTGGTTAAGGAGCATAGTGTGCTCCCGGGCCCCTCCCCCCGAGAAGCCAAGCAGGGTGAAGGGATACTCGAGTCCTATTGCTCCAGGGTCAAGCTGCTTACCAGGATCTCAGCCAGTTCCTCCTCCTCGCATTCCCACGGCTCTTTCCCATACACCTCTCTGGTTTTCTGTCATGCCCCAAACAGCAAAGAAGACACAGTAGGTTATTGCTTCAAGAACCCAAGGAAACCTCCACATCCCACATTTGCTTCTCCCCTTCTTCCACACCCATTCAGAGACTGCTGGCTAGCATCATTGACGAATGAGTCCTGGGTGTCAGGGCCGTGGAGAGCTACATTCAAATTCAGGCTGTCACCTTGCAGCTGTGTTACCGAGTACCTTTGAACCTTAATTCTGTCATCTAATAAATAGAGATAATAAAAGCCTATAACTAATCATTTGATTGTATAGTCTTTTTTTTTTTAATATTGGAGCCCAGGCCTTGCCCATACAAACACTTTAGCATTGAGCTACACCCCCAAGATTTTGGTTTTAAGACAGGGCCCCATTGTGAAGCCCAGGTTAGCTCAGATTTGATGGCCTGCAACATTCCATCATCCTCCAACCTCAGCTGCCTGAGTGTTGGGATTACGGGCATGCTCCACCATGCCTGGTTCTTGTTTTTAAACAAAATATGTGAACTAGCCAGACACAGTGGAACATGTCTACAATCCCAGAGGCTTGTGGCCGGGGAGTCTTAGATGTCAAGGTACCATAAGCTATACAGAGAAATCCAGGCCAGCCCAGGCTATACAATAAAACTGTCCCTGAACAAACAGAAGTTCAACTAATATAAGTATGCAAAGTATTGTCACACTGTAGTACTAACAAAATAATATTGGTGTTTATATTTTTATTGTTACTAACGACTAGGAATAATCAGGGTTTTGGCCACAGTCTTGGTTCGTTCATTTGCTGTGCAACCTGAAACAAGCTCCTTCCCTCTCTGGGTCTAATTTCCCTTGTGCCAGATGAAGAAACCCTGTTAATTGTTTCTGATTTCTTGATTCAGAGTGAAATCTGTCAGCTTCCAACTGGGTTGCTGAGGCTACATGTCCTCTGGTCCACGTATCCAGTATTTGGCTGGCCTTACAGCCTGAGTCAAGCAAACCATGAGGTATTTCATCTAAATTTGGTGTTTTCTTCTGTGAATTGACCTTTAATGGATAAGGGATAATAAGATTTTTCTTTAGCATTCTTCTAAGATTAGAAACTGGCCTTGGACTGGGGATATAGGTAAGTGGTGGAGAGTTTACCCAGCACACGTGAAGCCCCGGGTTGCTGCCTAACCTAGGCGTGGTTGTACACACCTGTAATCTCAGGTAGAGGCAAGAGGATCAGAAATTTAAGGTCGTTCTCGAGTACAGAACAGGTCTAGGCCCAGCCAGGGCTACGTGTCTTCTTTTCTAAAGAAAGCAAAGAAAAAAGAAAAAACACCCAGAGTGCAACACAACCCCACACAGGGCGGCAGAGATAGGATTGGCTAGCCTGGACTATTTGCGTCTCAAAAAACAAAAGAGGGAAAGGAAGGGAAGGGGAGGGAAGATAAAGGAAGGGGAGGGGAAGGGAAGGGAGGGCAGGGGAGGGGAAGGGAGGGGAGGGAAGAGGAGGGGAGGGAAAGGAAAGGAAGAGAAGGGAGATCTCTGAGAACATTGGTTTGGGATGTTTCAGTGTGTGATGTATATACCCAAGGCCGTGGGATCTCAACTGGATATCATATCCCAAGCCATTTGACTAACTCAATTTGTTTGTAGGATCTTGGTTTATTTAATACCAACGTCTCCAGGAATGCTAAACCACTGATCCTTGCATATCCATTTCACCATTCACAATAGCACCCCTGATACATGAGAACTTCTATACGCTCCCCGTGGGGTGCTCACCACCTCTCGAACCACCCATTAAGAAAAGTAGTTCATTTTCCTGATGAAGGTTAAGTGAGAACTGTTGTCATACTAGGTGATTTGAGGCCACGTCCTCTCCCTCTTTGGAGCCTCCATTTCTTCATCTTTGCACTAGGTAAGCAATCCTTCCCTGCTCCCCATGGGGCTAATGCATGTGAAGACTCCAACATACCCATACATGGGAATTTGCTGTGTGGACTGTATTTTGCTTTGACAGGGTTTTCTGCAGCTCAGGCTAGCTTCAAGCTCACTATGCAACCAAAGATGACATTGAACTCTTGACCCTCCGTGTCTCAGGTGCCATGATCACAGTGTGCTCCACTAAGCTTGGTTTGTACAACACTCAGGATCAAACCCAGGGCTTCATGATGCGAGGCAAGAAATGCACCATTGAACCTCTGCTCCATCCCTAAATACAAAGTGGTGTAATTATTGGAAGGCTTCCTACTCTCTCTGAACTACTTACTGCTCTGCTCACTAAACATGTGTAGGGCTTCTAAGTGAGTGGCCCTGTAGAAGGGAGACTCTGAGAGATGATGCCATAGGTTTGCCAGATAAAAGTGTCCTGCTTAAAATAAGGGCTGAAATTGGGTGCCCCTGTCTCTAGTGCCCAGTCAGTCTTGAGTCAAGGGCAAAGTGGGGTTTCTAGCGCTGTAAGCCAGGGTCAGACCCCAAGAGAGAGGTGACCCTGCAAGGGATACTGCTCCTCAGGCAGTCATTAATGGCTACTCTCTGGTGCCCACCTATCCATCCATTCAGCTTTGAGGCCTGCTGCATCTCTGTGCTAGGTGGGAGAGACCGGGATGAACCCAATCAGGCCAGTCTGTGCCTCCTGGGCTTCACACCTGGTCTCAGGCTGGCACAGCTCCACGGCCCTACTCCACCAGAGTGGAACAAGTGAAGACTGCTACCCACCAAGATCTTCTGGATTTCCTCGTTGTCACACTTCACATGATATTTGACGATGTCCTGGAAGATGTCCTTCCTGTTTTCAAGTCTGTTCATGGACTCGTAGGTGTCAGGGTTCAAGACTGACCAGCCCAAGAACTGAGTCAAAGACTGCACAGAAAGGAAGAATCAGAGGCAGTGGCAACCTGGGTCCCGGGGCCGGTTGGGGGTGAGGCTATCGAGACCTCTGTTTTCTCAGTTATAAAGTGGGTTTGCAAAGCTATGTGGGGCAGGCAGGCAGTGGTAAAATAATGGAGGTCAGTGCATTTTAAACAAAGGTTTATAAAAAAAAATGACGGCACAAAAGCGAACGTGTGCAGCCAGCAGGAAGTACCCAAGAGCTCTGTGCTTTCTCACGAGTTCTCATGTTAACCTGAAACTGTCCCCAAAAGTGAAGTGCATTAACCTTATGGGACAGTGAGGAATGGACAAGGAGAAAGTAGCTCTCGAGTCTCCTCAGGACTATGCCTCCCATACCTCCTTGTGGTCAGGCAGTTAGTTACACACTAGGGTCCCACCATGAAGTTCTGGAGACCAAGCCTGAAGTTGGTGGACTCTGAACCCCGCCAGGCAAGGGTCACCCAGCATCCCACACCTCCATGAGGGTCTCGTCCATGTCGTCAAAGGGTTTCCCATCTTTGCGGTTGTAAAACGTGGCCACGCCAACGATCTCTTCCTTCTTGTTGACGATTGGCATGGAGAGCACATTTTTAATCATCCACCCAGACTCATCCAGGGGCTCTTTCTGCAAGAGAACGGCAGGGCTTCAGACTCCACCCCTTCCGTGCTGCACGGGTGCCTGGACCTCAAGGACCTGGCTCAGCTGAGAGGACAGGACTCGGATCTTGTGTGGGTTTAGCTGCTTACAAACACAGTGAATTGATTCGCTATGCCAGGAACAATGGTTCCCATCCCCAAGATGTCAGGCCTGGCAAGTGCCAGGCATAGTGTTAGGATCAGACACATCCCAGACAGGGAGTAAGGAGCCTAAGCCCTGGTCCTGAGGTCAGAGAATGAAGGATGTGCATTGTCTTGAAACAGAAAGGGACCTTGGGATATAACCAATCGGCGCCTTCTTCCCTTCCCAAGAAAGTTGGTCAATCCTGGTGTATTCTAACATTCTTTCCAGAGAAAGAAAGAAAAAAGTCCCTTGGCTAAGAGAACGAATAAAAACAGCTTACCTGGAAAGCAAAAAAGTCCTCGGCCGGTGCGTTCATTATATTGCAAATCTGCAAGCCGGGAGGGGAATAAAGCAGCTGGTCACGGCCAAGCAAGAGCCTACAAGTCCCACTCACTATTCAGAACACATGTCTTTGCCCAAGGTGGCGCTGTCCTCATCAGGTGGACACATTCAAAATGGCTCAGGGCTGATATTGAGGGTACCAGATAGGAAAGGTCACCAGGTAGAGTTTCCTTTTAACTGTTACATTCTCAAGGCATTTCTAGGCTTTAGAAAAAGCTAAGCGTATAGCTGTCATTATTAATAACTGCATAGTACCCCATCCTGCGGTTCTTTTGTTAAGTATTTACATGTTCAGATGCCTCTGTGTGTGTGTGCATGTGTATTCTGCTTTCTTATTTTTATTGTATATGCATTATTGTTTTGCCTATATGTAAGTCTGTGTGAGGGTGTCAGATCTTGGAATCACACGCAGTAGCTAAATGCCATGTGGGTGCTGGGAGTTGAACCCGGGTCCTCTGGAAGAGCAGTCAGTGCTCCTAACCACTGAGCCATCCCTCCAGCTATGTTCTGCTTTCCTTTGGGCATTCTATCTCAGTACATAGCCTTGGCTGACCTATGTGGAGCCAACCTTCCTATGTCTCTTAAAACTACTCTAAACATCTCTGGCTCAGTTAGATTCTGTTTTGTTTGACAGGAAAGAATTCTTTCCTTGAGCTATAAAGCAGACTAAGAAACAGGAAGTGTTTTGACTCCAATTCTATATTGCTAGATTTCTCTCTTGAAGAGTAGGTCAATCTGATCCCTCTGGAGCACTGACAATGGGGCCCCGTGTGCAGCTATGTAGTGTACACTGCACAAAGACATCTGGTTGACTTCTGCAATCCCCCCAGGGAGGGATGCCGTCTTTCAGTTCTCAAAACATTCCCACATGGGCCATGACTGCCCATTGGAGAGGTAGGCTGCCTGGTCTCAGAGGGATAGCTGTCCCTGTTCCTTTCCAAGCACTGCACATACATTGTAGCATCCTTCCAGCCTCTGCAAGGACCATGTCCACCAGATATCCTTACCTCCCTCCTCATTGTTGCCCTCTCCCAGCACTGTTTCCCCAAACCCAGGGCATGCTCCAATCTCTCCCACAGCCTTGCTAAACTCCCTCCAGCTGGCACAATCACCATAGCAACTATCCAGGCAAGCATTCTCCTTCTTTCTCTTATATTTTCCACCTGCTCATTGACCACCATCCCTCAGTTGCTTTCTTATTGGCTTTTGTCCCCACTTTGCCACCAAATCTGCTTTCACTGTGGCTGCCAAGGGCCTCACGCTATGGTGGGACTCCTGCTTCTTTCTCGTCAGATCCCTGTGCTACACACATGTGATATCTTGCATTGCTTCCTTGGTTACCCTGGCACTGTCTCTCCTGGGTCTCCAAACATTTTTGACCTCTCGTGTTTGATCTTCACAGAATCCTCTTTGTCCACCTGCCCCAGAAACCCTGTCATCTCTGGGTTTTGTGACAGATGCATTCTTCCTGGGAGCCTTAACCTGTACCCATGGTTTCCAGCGCTGCCTGACTCCAAGACGCCCCATCCCTGTCTCAGCACTACTCTCTCCGTGGTGGTGCGGTCTTGGGGGGCGGGACCTAGTTAGAAGAAATAGGTCACTGGGCTGTGATTTTGGAAGTTGGATGAGGTCCCGGGGCAAGTATTTTGACACACAGGCATGGCAGGAAGTAACACACAGGTGTTCTGCTGTGTTTGTGGGTAGGAGGGGAAGGCTGGGAATGGCAATTAAGTCTGGTGCAAGAGCTTGGTTCTCGGTATCTGGGGATCCGGGTAGACCAGCCTGTCATGATGCTGTCCCTGGTGTATTTGCACCAGTTTCTATTGTCGGCGACACTGTACACCTTTCTGTGTAAGAACGATTTCTCTGTATTTGCTCATTTCCCCAAATGTCAATTATGTGCTCTTCTCTGTGGGGCAGCTGCTGAGTAAACTAGAAAAACAAGAGACTCTGGCTCAAAAGAGCCACATGGACCGTCATTTCCCTCGCTCTCTTGATTCAAAGTCTTCTTGCTGCCCTACTCGTTCAGACTCCTCCCCCTTCCAAGTTGTCTCACTTACCAGGCCATTTTGGGCCACGTAGGTGGGGAGACCACTCACTAGAGCCCAGTGGTCAGCAGGTGGGTTCCTGTGAAGGCCAAAGACAAATAAATGGCGATTTTCAAGTCTGGGGCTGTGCCTTCCCGCTTCCCACTGGCCCAGTCCCCCACTTCCACTCACAACAGCTGTCTCAGCCCCAAAGACTGGTCAGCCATCTACTGCACATCCAGAAATGGAAAAGAAGGCCACGGATAGAACATTTTCATGATTGTCCGTGAGTTTAACTATCCAAACACTCAACCCACTGCTTGTTAGTGACTGCAGAGCAAAAGCTCTGTCTTCTTCCCCCGTGACGTGGAGAGGCTTAGTCCTGCCATGGACTGAGCATGAAGCTAACACTTTAATACTTATTTCTAGGAGAAGCAACACTACAGCTCCTAGACTTACAGTTACATGCTGTATAACAGCACTTCAGCCAACAGTGGGCCACATATATGTCAGTGGTCCCATAAAATGTATCACCCAGTGATATCACAGCCTCTTTACTGTGTATTGGTACAAAGACAAAACCTGGCAATGTCTCTCTCCAAATGTGTCTCCTTCCTTGAGGAGATACATGATCGTATTACTTTTGCTTGGTTATAGTAAGACTATATACATTAAAAATATAGTAAGAATATATAGATCCAGAAAGAGACATACCAATCATCATCACTCATGAGAAAGTGAATTTGGGGCTAGAAAGATAACTCCAAGGGTAACTGGAGTGTATCTGAGGACCTGGGCTCTGTTCCCCAGAACCCATGTCAAACAAGCTGAGTGTGACTGCATGTATCTGTTACCATAGCACTGGTGGTGGGGAAAGGGTAGAGACAGGAGCGTGACTGGGGCTTGCTAGCCTCCAGCCTAGCTCCAGGTTCAAGAGAGACAGCCTCAAGGGAATCATAGAGAATATGATAGAGAGGGACACTCGATGTCCTCTGGCCTCAGAATGTGCACACGTGTGCATGTTCACATACACACAGACACCCCTGAAAGTGAACGTTTCAGAAATCCCACACCGATCAAGAACAGCAGTGCCAGCACTTTGGAAGCCCCAGCCCCCCTCAGCCGTGGCCCTAGCCCTGAAGAACTGTCACTGTGGTATGATTCCATTGCTTCTCTGCAGCGTTTTCCCACGTGGCTCTGCTCCCTCTCCTCTCTAACCCGATTGGCCTGTTTCTTTCCTTCTCACCACAGTAGCACAATTTATCCATTCACACGTTGCCAGTCATCCCTTAGCTCCTTCCCCAGTTTGAGATGAGATGAAACAGCACCACTAACTCAGTTCTGTACACCTCAGAAATATTGAGTGTATGTCTCCGAAATGTTGAGTGGTAACATGGATATATTTTTAATTTATGAAGTAATTGTACCAATTTTACACCTGTCAGTGGTATGTTACAGTTCCTTTGTTCCATGCCCCTGCCAATACCTAGTGTGTTCAGACTTTTGAATTATAGCCTACTGGTAGGGTCTGAGAATGCCATCACTGTGGTCTTCCTTATAACAACGTGTTTGATATATGGATTGCCTTTGTGGGCTGCCTACTCACGTCTTTCTCTTCCTTTTCCTGTAATGCGGATTTCTTTGTAGACTTGACATGAGGCAGGCATCTGTGTTGTAAACGTCTCATTTCACACCACGACCTTTTCCACACTGTATAATAAACCAGTGTTTTAGGTATGCTGAGGAATTTCCACCTCCTCATGGTTTTGACTTAGCATACATGATGCACAGTGAATCATGACCGGCCTGTGTGATCAGTAGAATATGGCGGAGATAAATATGTTATCTTTTAAGACTTTTTATATTTATGTGTACATGTGCTTAATTGTGTGCCACATGTATGGGTGTCCACAGAGACAGGTGTCTTCTTATCCACTCAGGCAATCAGTATCTGTTTTGTCAGCTTTGGGCCATACCTGATGACAATCCTTGTAAAATGGTCCCCACCACACACCCCAGTTGGCAGTGGGCAAGTGGTGGGGTGGTTGCTGGTACCATAGGCTTCAAGGTTGTGCTGCTACAGTGATGTCAGGTGTATCCTGACTGACTCAAAGGTTTGTATTAGAAAAAGATTTCTTTCTTTCTTTCTTTCTCTCTTTCTCTCTTTCCTTTTCTTTTCAGAGTGGATTTACAGTTTTAATGTAGGTACTGGAAAAGGAGAACAAGTTTACACTAGACCAGCAGGTTTTCAAGAAACCTAAAACAGGCGACACAGGAGAGGGTTAGGTGGAAGAAGAAAGGTGACTGTTATTTGAGCCTGGTGAGGTGTATTGGGTTAGTAAAGCACTGGGGATGGGGGTGGGGTTGGAGAGATGGCTCAGTGGGTCAAGCACTGGCTAGTGGTGATTGCAGCGGTAGGTGGAGACTAGATCCCCAGAGCAAGCTGGTGGACTCTGGGTTCAAATGAGAGAGCAAGAAGATACTCAACATTGACCTCTAGCCTCTACATATGCACACATGTGTGTACATTCACATTGTGTGGACATGTATGTATACATATGCATGCACACATGAGAAAAAAAGAAAGGAAGAAAGGAAGGAAGGAAGGAAGGAAGGAAGGGAAAAGAAACACCCAGGAAAGCTGTGAGTTGTGCTAATGCAAAAGACACACATGAGTTTCATAGTGTGAAGGTAGGAAAAGGGGTGGAAGCTAGGAGTGGTGGCTCCTGCCAGTAATCTGAGCACTTGGGAATCAAGGCAGAAGAATCAGGAGCTGAAGGCCAGCTTCTGCTATATGGCAAGTTCCAGGCAAGCCCAGACTACATGTGACCCTGTTTTTAAAAAGGGTAGAGGGTAGAGGATAAAGAAATAAAAAAATAAAAGGAGAAGAAAAGGAGGTTAGAGAGCAGCGTGTTTGAAGATTGCACATTAGAAAATCGAAAGAGGAAAAAAAATGTGCTCAGGAAAACTCAGGCCTAGGCATAGGTTTCACACCTGTAGTCCCAGCACTCAGGCAGGAGGATTATAAATTGGAGGCCAGTCTTGGATAGTAAGAATGTATTTAAAGTAAAGAAGAGAAAATGAGGGAGCGAGAGAAAGGGAGGGAGAAAGAGGGGGTGGTGGCAAAGAACTGTTACTTTAGCTAGTTGTTTTGTGTGCACAGGTGTTTTTTTCAGTATGTCTGGCTGTGCATCATGTGAATGTCTGGTGCCCTTTGAAGCTGTGGAGTTACAAGTGCACCATGTGGGTGCTGTAAATTGAATCCAGGTCCTCCAGAAGAGCAGCCATTGCTCTTAACCATTGGGCCATCTCGTCATCCCCAAAACCAGTTTTTATCCAAGCAGGAATGTGCTGGAATAGAGAACCCAGCAAGAGGGGAATGTAAGACTATTTCTCATCCTCAGCTAGCAAAAAACAGACCTGAGAACTGCTTCTCTGGGTGACAGAGGAGTATTTTAGGATTTGACCTGGTGACTAAGACTGAGTCAGCGTTTCCGGTTGTCTCTACTGGCTCTGCAGGGAGGGGGCAGCAGCTGAAGTGTGATCCTCCCACTGACTGCAGTTTATGGCGCCCACAATTAAGGCAAGAAAGTGAGTCTGTCTCCAGGAAGAGCTCTGGGCGTGGCTCTTAGTACAGGAAGGGATTCTGGGAGATAAGTTTTCTGGAACACTCTGCTGACCAAAACAACTTATCCCAAAAGAGGTTGTGACTTCTCTGCTTCTAAAATTGTCCTCTACAGGCACCTGTAGCATCTTTTCTTTCCTGCACTTCTCTGGATGTGGTGTTCCTTGGGGCCTGAGTCACTTTCTTTCCCAGCTTCTTATTTTTGCTCTTCCCTTTTATTGAACCCCAGAAGTGGCTCCACAGAAGTGGTTGAAAAGACTCAATTTGAGACCATCATCTGTTTTGGGGGGTGGAGGGGAGGTGGTGCTGAGGCTGCTTGTCAACACAGGCTACTCCTGATATATAACCCAGCATGCTTGCCTTTGATCCAGCTCTTCCCTTTGGGAGACTGGTTCTATCATTTTCTCAGTCTCATTGTTTACCACCCTCCCCCTGCTCTCTCTGCCTCCAACCAAGAACGTGACTGTTCAGAGTGTGCTCAGAGTTCGGTGTCAGGACCCACAGACTTAAGGTATTGGAAATATCCCTGAAGTTTTTCATGTCTGGAGATGAAACTTACGGGATTACTTTGATGTCTTCTTTGCCATGCAGGATGTAGTCAATGACCTTGTAAAAGTTAATTTCCTGGCAAAAGAGGAAAATTACACACTGAGTTATAGCAGGGCTTCAACAGAGGTGCCCTCATGAAACTAACCTAATTCTTCCTTCTCTGTTCCAAAACACACACACACACACACACACACACACACACACACACGGAAGAGAGCACACAAAGTTTACCCGTGCCTAAGACATGGCACCCATACCCCGTTCTTCACTGCATCTGCCCTTGTTTTTCAGGGGCTCCAAGTTTGCCCCTAGCTCCCTCTAAGGTTATCTCTGTTGCTCTCCAGCCTTCACTGTCCTTAGATGACCCTGAAAGAGGGTCATAGGAGGTCATAGGACCAGCTGGCAGGTGGCTCTATTCCTCTTGCTCTCCATGAAAAATCCTATTGTCTTATCAGGTCCTCTGTTTGCCTAAGAGTGATAGGCAGTTTAGCAACCATCTCATGGATGAGAGCTGAGATGCAGGAGAAGGAGTACTGTATAGTGAGACATTGCAATGAGCCAGCACCAGAGTCTGGGTCCTTTATTTCTAGACCCATTTAACTATGTAATTTAGGGATAGAAGCATAAAATGCCGCTGCAGTACCACTCAGACAATGACCACTGGACTGTTGCCAGCCTGCAGACTAGTTGTTACTAAAACACTTAGCTGCGTGTATTAAGAAGCATTGACTCTGCACTCAAGCCTCTCCCTCAGCTATTAGATCTCTTTTCATTTGTAAAAACAGCGTGGTTACAGGAGTCTGGATAATTCACTTGTTTGGATTGTGTGTGGGTGGGTGGGTGCATGGGTGTGTGCATGCACAGATTTGTCCTGGCAGGTGTGTGAACCTTTGTGGGTGTGGGAAGGCCAGCCGAGGCTGTTCAGTGATTTCTTCCTCCACCACTTTCCATCTTATGTGCCTTTGAGGCATGGTGGCCCCACAGGCAAGCCCAAAGGATTCTCTTTTCCTTCTGCCTACCCTCCCCATCACGGTTGCATAGGAAATAACCACTGAGCCATCTCTCCAGCCCATTGTGTGTGTGTGTGTGTGTGTGTGTGTGTGTGTGTGTGCTCGTGTGTACACATCATAGCAAAGGTGGGGAGATCAGAGGACAACTTGTAGGATTTGATTCTTTCTTCCCATGATGCGGGACCTGAATTTGATGAGGGATCAAACTCAGATCATCAATCTTTGTGACATGTACCGTTGCCTGCTGAGTCATCTTACCAGCTCTGTTGGCTAGTTTTTTTGAGACAAGATTTAATGTAGTGTTTTCTAGCTAGTCTCAAACTTGATATGCAGCCAAGGTTGACCTTAACTTTCTGATCTTCTTGTCTCGATCTCTCAAATGCTAGAATTATAGGCATGCACCAAAATGCTAGAATTATAGGCATGCACCAGATGCTAGAATTATAGGCATGCACCAAATGCTAGAATTACAGGCATGCACCAAACGCTAGAATAACAGGCATTCACCAAATGCTAGAATTACAGGCATACATCAAATGTTAGAATTACAGGTGTGCACCAAATGCTAGAATTACAGGCATGCACCACCACCTGGCTCAGGAATCTGGATCTTGAATCTGACTCCCAAAGAAAAACTACAGAAGGCTCTCACTCTCTACCAGTCAATGAAATGGAATTACAAAGAGCTCTGTCAGGCCCAGAGTACATGAGAATCTTCCATCCTATAAACCTCAGTTGTCTCAGTATTTGCCACAGTGACAAAAATCTTATTGATCTTAATATCCTATCCTACCTATGAGCTTCAGTTGCAGGTAGTGAGTTAGCAGGATGTCTCTAGGACCAAAGTGCACATATTCTCTGACTCAGCATCTCCACGTACAGAAATGCATGCTATAGACAAGTTCTCAAGGATGCCTGTCACGTCCACAGATCTCACCCTCATTACGTTAAAAGACCTTACAACAACACCAAACCTACTCTGTGAGCAAGTTATGTCAGAAGCATAGATTGACATGTCTATGTCCTTCTACAATGTCAGAATTTATTGAATAACAAGTTCACATGATGTTAATTTCAATGGCTTAAGCTCACCAATTACTATTGATTTCACTTGGCATTTATGCTTTTGGTAGTCCTGTTTTTTTTTTTCAATCTGATCTTAGATACAAATATTAGCTCTCAGGTTGTGTATTACACTTCACATAGTGGTGTGTGTGTGTGTGTGTGTGTGTGTGTGTGTGTGTGTGTAGCATGCTATAGAAGAGTTGAGAGCTCGGTACTTATTGGTCCATGACTCATGCCTGGGCTGGTCTGAAAGGATTGGAGAATGCTGCAGTCTCCAGCATTAGGTGCCCCTTATTTTCTATGATCCAAGTACAGAGCTGCATCATTCATTCATTCAATAGTCACAAGTGTTCAGCGGGCATCATTCATTCATTCAATAGTCTCATGTGTTCGGTAGGCTCACAGGTCTGGTTTTTCTGATGCAGTTTTGTTTTTGTTTTTGTTTGTGTGTTTTTTTTTTTTGACTTTTTGAGACAGAGTCTCACTATGTAGATTTGGATAGCCTGGAACTCACTAGGTAAACCAGGGTAGTTCTCTGCCTCTGCCTTTGTCTCCGGAGTGTTGGGATCAAAAACACGTGTGACATGGATTCTGATATAGTTTTGATACATATATCCATATGTTCCTTATTTAATATGATACATTCAGAGGGAGTCATACTTTCTTCGCATAAATGAGTTATCAGTATGCCTCGTGGTTGGTGCTGGACAGATGGTGGCTGTTTGCTTGCACAAATGACAGACCAAACCATTCTTAATCAGTATTTGTGCTCGAAAGGGAACCAACGGCTGTTTTATAATGAGGAATCACTCAGGGCGAGGCACAGCCTGAAGATATTATTCCCTACAAAGCGGAAGAACTTTGAACAGGCCACACCTGATGGCAGCTATCCCTGGGAAAGTGGTTGAACAGATAGAGCCCGCATCTCTTCCGTGCACAGTGTGGGTTACATCCCTACAAACCCGTTGTAAGCTGAGCTACTGGAAAGCACTGACTGGGCTTAGTGGCTCATGCCGCTAATCTTAACATTTTCAGAGGCTGAGGCAGGAGGACTGCGAGTTCCGGACTCACCTGAACTATACTGAGAGACTCTGAGCCAGACAGTAGTCACATCTATAATCCCAGAAATCAGGAAACAGAGGCAGGAGGGTCACTACAAGTTTAAGGCCAGCCTGGGCTACATAGTAAGTTCTGGGCTAGCCTGGACCTTGTCTTAAAAAAAAAAAGACAAGAAATAGTTCTCAAACATTCCAGCTGAGAAACGCGGCTGTTGTGGGATCTAGAAGGTGAACATGTGGCCACTGCTAATGCCAGCGTGGCTGACAGTGTTGTGCCAAGCGCAGTTGCCATGAGGCTCTTCCAAAAAGTTCCTAGCATGTCTAACAAGTTTGGTTAGGGTGTTGGATTTTTATTTATTTTTCTTTTTCTGAAACCTACTGGAGAATCAATTTGCTTTCAGAAAAAAAAAAGCAGCAAAATAGAATCAGTGTGTTAGGCAAAAGAGGGCTTTTTCTACACACTGTAGCTGCTGTGTGGCCTTCAAGGCCACACTCATGTATGAATTCACAGTTTCTGGAAAACCAAACCAGAGCCATCAAGGGCACCTTTGTTACCTTCTGCTGAGCAGCAGACACTGTGACACCGGGGTCTTTGAAAGAGTCACCAGTACATTGGTAACCAAATCGTGAGACCTGGAAGTATGGCAGTTTGAAGACCAGCGATATGTTTTGGTTTTTTCCACGAGGCCTAATGAGCCTGTACGTTTTTCATACTTTAGACATATACCAGACGTTTTACTTTCTGAAGGAGATGAAATGAAATACAGCTGGCTGTTAGTGGGCTTTGGACCTAGGATGGAGGGAGGAGTAGTTAAAGTCAAACACCGTATTTTTTAAGTACGTTTGAATCCAGCCAATGCAGCATGAGTCACACTGGAAGGCAAAGGAGACCACAAGAAGGCATGTTTGTGATGGCAGTCATCTGAGAGAAAAGCACCCAGGTTTTTAATCTGTACAAATGATTCGGCCTTTCCAGATCTCCTCAAGTGTCCAGTGGGAAAAAATAAAAATAACTTGTTCATAGACATATTAAAAAGAATAAGTGATAGCCAGGCAGGCTGGTGCAAGTCTGTAATTTCAGCTGCTTGGGAGTCTGAAGCAAGAGCATTGCAAATTCAGGCACCTCCTAGGGTAAATGGGGAGTTCAAGGCCAGCCCATGCAATCTGTCTCAAAAATAAAGGTGATTTTTAAAAATTACAAAAAGGGCTGAGGAAATGGTAAAAACATCTGTCTGGTATATATGGGGCCCTGGGTTCAAACTATAGTACCACAGCAACAAAACAGCTCAGGTACAGCGCCCGACAGACAACGAGATGCAACTCGCCAGTTCTGGTTTGATACTAGAATGCCTACTGCCCGTCGGTGGGAGATTAGCACCAGTGACCTAAGTCCTATGAACAGGTTGGCTTGCCCCAGGATGACAGAATAGGAAGGGGGTTTCTGGAAATGTCCCAAGCCCACACAACTAGCTAGTGTCAGAACTCAGGAGTCTCCCACTGTACCCACATTTATTAAAGAAAAATGTTTTGAGCCAGATATAGTCCTATGTCTTTAATCATAGCACTTGAGAGGCAGAGACAAATCTCTGCAAGTTCAATATCAGCCTGGTCTACACGGAGAGTCCCAGAACATTCAGAACTACATAAAGAGACTGTATCTGGTGTGCTCTCATGTTTTCCTGTATATACTCTATGTGAAGGTGTCAAATCCCCTGAGACTGGAGTTACAGGCAGTTGTGAACTGCAATACAGGTGCTGGGAACTCAGGACCTCTGGAAGAGCAGCCAGTGCTCTTAATCGCTGAGTCATCTCTCCAGCCCATTGTTTCCCATTCTTAGATGAACAACAATACAAGGCTGACTAGTCTTTGCCGAGGCCATTGTTTGGTATATCTGTGGGTTTCTGTGGGCTTCTCTTGTGTTTCTTTGCAGTGTCCTAGAAGGCACACACTACCCAGCCACCACCTGAAAGGAACGCTGTCAGAGCCACCACTTCCTGTCCCTCTCCCGAGCAACCACAGCCTTTGCAGGTATAACCTGCTTACATGATACCCTGTGACCCTGAATTACGGAGGGGTCGGGGGGCAAACAGGGGCACCCAGCCAGGAGTGTGAACGGTGGCTGACTAGGTAGCTCATGCAGCTTCCTAAAGATGCAGCCGTGACATAGCTCCAGTCAAATCTATCCTGCAGGCTTAAAGGTCCCATCTGACTGATCTCCAATCTTTTCAAAAACTGAGAACCCTTTATGGAAAAATTTGACTATCATTGTCCACCAGTTCAGTTTTTTTTTTTTTTTAAGTTCAAACAAACAAGAACTTAAATGCAGGCAGCTAACGAGTGTATCAAGTAGTTGGGACTGTGCTTTGGCTACCAATTTGAACATTCTGGATTAGATTTGAAGCCTCTTTTGAGCTCCAAACTGCTTCTAACTTCCTGCTGGGAAGATCCTTGAGCCAACTGCGTGACATCTCTGGACTCATTCTTGTCTGCTGAATGTGGGGATCGACTCCTACCTCATCTGCTCCTCTGGGTCCCCTCGACACTCCCACAAGATATTAAACATTTGTAAGTGACAGGGTCAGAAAGGTGTGAAGAATTACCACCATTGCACAGGAGAGACGACAGAGTGACGATAGAGACAAATGACGAACGAGTGTCCTTCAGCAGAACCCACCAAGCCTTGCCTATGGAAAAGACCACGAAGCGACTCACCCTTCCATCTGGAGTCCTGGGACCTGAGTAGGCTGGAGCCTCCCCCATCAGAACTGGCCACACATCAAAAAATTCCTAGGAGTAAAATAAAACAAAAATCACATGTTCTTATAAAGAGAAGCCTATATGAGCTGCCTACCACTGAAGTTTGAATGTGGAACAATCACTGAAACCTGAGCTTGCCTGGAAGAATGAAGTCAGAGAATATTCTTATTTGTTAAACACTGATAAACAGGATGTGTCTAATAAGCCGAAATATAGGTGATGAGTGGGGTGTCCCCAGTGTTGTAGGACACTAGATGGGGAAAAGAGGTTTTGGGGCTGAGGAAATGGCTCAGTAGGTAAAAGCTCTTGCCTGCTAGTGTCAGGACGCAAGTTCAGATCCTGAGATCCCAGGTAAAGTAGGGCACAGTAGCGCATGTCTATAATGTCGGTGCTCTTAGGGCAAAATGGGAAGTGGAGGCAGGAAGATTCCCAGAAGTTCTCCAGCCTGTCTCATGCAATAACAAACAAAAAGAGACCCTATCTCAGTCAACCTGGCAGGAGAGGTTTGACACCCAGAGATGTCCTCTGCCTCCGCACATGGTGGCTTGTGTATACCCCCCCCCACGGAAATATACACAAACCACACACACACACACACACACACAAATACTTTTTTTTTACAGAATAGAGTCTCTATGGAAAACAATCGAAGCATCTGGATGAGACCTAATAGAGCAATGAGGCCGCAGCTCATTGCAGTAGTGTCTGCCAATCAGAAAGGCGCCATGACAACAGCAGCGGTGAGAAACATGGGGTCTCAAAATAAATCACACAATGCCACCGTCAACTCCAGAAATGTTGCTATTGACTGTTGTGAGAAAACATCCAAAAGCCCCTGAAAGCTATTAAACACAATAAACAGGGAGTGCTCCCTAGCCTGACTTTGTACTTGGGCTCCGGCACTCCAACATACACCCCTCCATAACTAACAAAGGCTGGGGCAGGAGCTGGGCTGGCACTCAGGCACTGCATTTGATTAGCGTGGGCAAGGCCCTAGGCTCCATCCCCAGCTCTGGAGTAATAACTGAAGAGACGTGTTTCTATTACAAATTAAATTTTAGTCAGTCACAGACAGCCAACCGATCAGATTACACCTACATCAGACAAATGTGTGGCTGTAGCCAATTAAGCTGTCTTTATTCCATCTACCCTAGAAGAGTTCACTGCCCATGTAGAGCCGCGCTCTTGATGGCTACCTGTCTGGGGGCCACCTGATTCATGAATCATCCGTTACTGAACTTACTTTATCTTGAGTTTTTCTTTTTACCATGGTCTAAGACACAAAAGGAAGATAAAGAAAGGAGGGTGGGGGATGGGAGGAAGATAGAAAAAGTGGGTGGGGGATGGAGTTCGGTTGGTAGAACACTTGCCTGGTGTGGCAGTCTGAATGTAATCGGCCCCCATAATCTCATAGGGAGTGGCTCTATAAGGAGGTGTGGCTTTGTTGGAGTGGATATGGCCTTGCTGGAGGAAATGTGTCACTACAGGGGTAGGCTTGGAGGTTTCCTATGCTCAGGATGCTGCCCAGTGATGTCTCAGTCAACTTCCTGTTGCCTGCAAGATGTAGGACACTCTGCTATTTCTCTAGCACCATACCTGCCTGCATGCCTCCATGCTCCCCCTCCCCAAGATGATAATGGACTGAACCTCTGAAACTATAAGCAAGACACCCCAATTAAATGTTTTCTTTTAATAAGAGTTGCCATGGTCACAGTGTTCTTTCACAGCAATAGAAATCCTAACTAATACACCTAGCATGCCTAAAGCCCTGTGCCCCAACCCCAGCACAGAATAAAATGAGTGTCAAAGCATTTGCCTGGAATCCCAGCACTTAGGAGTAGAGACAGGAAGATCAGGAGTTCAAGTTCAAGACTAGCCTAGGATCCAAGAGACCTTATCTCAAGAAAGAAAGGAAAAGGGAGAAAAGAAAGAACCAGAAAGAAGGCTTAGGAGAAGAAGCCACTAGGGCTACCTAGGCTTCCATCTGTGGCTTGTCTGCTGGTGTTCTTTGCATGTGGAGATACAAAGGTTGTGTTAGATCAAAGTCCAGAGGAGGTTTTCCTTGTGCAGGACTCTCTCTGATCGTTGAGCTGTTAACACTTAGGGACAAACAGTGACCTGTTATCCCTGCATTTCTGTGTGTAGAGGCCACCCTTTATGTCTCGTTCCTTTAAGCACACTCATCCTGATGGCTGGCTTATGTTAATGTCACCCAGAAGACAAACAGAAGGGAGCTCACAGAAAGTTCAGATGCCACACCCTCGGCCTTCTGTCCAGACATACTCTTTTGCTAGACTTCTGACAACAGAAGGAAATTCCAGCCTGGGTAACCATGTGAACTGGGAACCTACCGGAGCCCCATGTCCTGTTTGCAACTTGTTTATGGTGCATACAACACATTACAGACCTTAGAAAATGGATTCTCAACCTTTGGGTCACGACCTCACTGACAAACTTCTATCTCCAAAGAAATATTTACATTACGATTCATAACAGTAGTAAAATTACAGTTATGAAGTAGCAATGAAATAATTTTATGGTTGGGGGTCACCACAACATGAGGAACTGTATTAAAGGGTCACAGCATTAGGAAGGTTGAGAACCACTGCCCTAGAAGAACTTAATATCTCCTGAAGAAGATAAGCAATGACTTGGTTGCTGCTAGGAATGGCAGGAGAAAAAGAAATACTCAATTTGAAGTCTCTAATTATGAAAGGGTAGAAAATACAGGGAGAAACTACAAGAGATATAAAACATAGTGAAGAACTCTAACGTAAAATGCCAAATTCAGAGATCTTTTCACAAGTGAACATCAAGACATTGTACACGCATACTGAAATCAAGGCATTATGACACTGTAGAATAATAGAAAATCAACCAGTGTAACAGAGTAGACATTCCAGAAACCAAGCCAGGGAAAGATGGGCTTTTCAATGGGATTGTGACCACAGGTGGACTTTTCGTTAGAGCAATGGGGAAGGGCGGGTCTTTTCCAGATGAGGTAATGGTAGGTTGGGTGTCCACGTGAAATAGTAATATTTATCATGTATCATAGTATACATTAAGTTTTTCTGGTATACTGTAGAGCTACATGTAAATTCCATAAAAATAAAGCGTACACAAATTGGTATAAGTAAATACCTTTCTGATCTTGGAAGCTAGAAAAAGACTTCTTAAACAGTCTAGTGACTTCTTAAAAGTCACTAGCCATAAGAAAAAAAAATTGACTCCTTAGACTATACTATGACTCTGATTTATATTCACCTAAACACACTTTTAAGAAAAAGAAAGCACCAAGTTGGAGAGGACATCTGTGAGACAGCAGGGGACATCATCTGTGGGACAGAAGGGGGCGTTGTCTGTGAGACAGCAGGGACATCATCTGTGGGACAGCAGGGGACGTCTGTGAGACAGCAGGGGACGTCTGTGAGACAGCAGGGGACGTCTGTGAGACAGCAGGGGACGTCTGTGAGACAGCAGGAGATGTCTGTGAGGCAGAAGAGGATCCTGGTCCACACTTGCAAAGCCATCAGCAGGATGGCTCCAGGGTAAAAGCACTTGCCACGAGAGCCTGATGACCTGAGTTCAATCCCCCAGTATCTTCGATGGAAGGAGAGAGCTGATTTCCAAAAGTTGTCCTCTTACCGCGACACCTGTGCTATGTATGGCCTGCTCCTCTTCCTTCAGTTCTGGGAGTCAAACTCAGGTCCTCGTAGCTCTGAGGCAAGCACATTACTAACCGAGCTGTCTCCCTAGCTCGGTAAAATCTTCCACAGCCTTGAAGACTCACCCAGGCTGTGGCCTGTGCTAGGTGAATCCGGTGTCCTTGAAACTGTCTTACCTTCTGTTTGGTCATGTCTAAGAGGCCTATGGAGTATCTGTCACAGTTGAGGAAAGCACGGACTGTGTACAGGGCTTTGTGGAACTGTCTCTCTATATCCGTGAGCTCTTCAAAGACCTTGCTCCCAGACCACAGTAGTATCTGCAGACATTTGAAAAAGGATGATCAGAGTTGTTGAAAGTTTCTTAGAAAATAACAATTCTGCAAGGCTTTCTAGTTTACTCCATTTAACTCTCACAATAGCCTAGAGAAATAGGCTCATTCGCCCCATTTTATAGGTGGAAAAACTGAGGCATTGGATCCAACTTTTTCCATTTATTTTATCTCATGTGTTATTAATAATATATATTAAGCACAGGGTTTAAGGATGCAGGTCAGTAATACAGGTCTTGAGTTCAATCCCCAACAGTGCAAAAACCATACAATAAAATAATAATAAACAGTTGAAGTACCCTACACATGTCCTCTTATTTATTTTGATAACGCTCTTTTGAGAATGATATATAATTATTCCCATGTTTTGTTTTGCTTTGTTTGTTCGTTTCAGCAAGGTCTTAACTAGCCCAGTCTGATCTCCACATTCCTGATCCTCCTGCCTCTGCCTCCAGAGTGCTGGAGTGACAAGCTTGCACCACCACTCCCATCTTACGTATCCGCATTATCAGAGATGCTTAGCAACTAGCTTAAGGTCCTCCAGCTCATTAGTGGGCAAACATTCAAATCCAAGCACAACCGCTCTAGGATACAACTTTACACGCCTCCGCCACCTCCTAATACAGGGCACTCCCACTAGGCACAGCTTGGATTCACAGTACCTGCACACCAGTAGAAGGGCATACTCAGGCTGCTCACCTGACCACGCCGAGTCTCACAGCTGTGCAGGTAACTCAAATGGTACACCTTCATGATCAGATTCACGAAGTTGAGGTACTTGAGAAGAATCTACAGATTCAAACAGCAGATGAGACAGAGAAATCCTTCCTCTGGCCGCTTCCGCCACCAGCAAATGTCTGACCATCGTTAACACTTGCACAGAAGCAATTTGCACAGCTGAACCATGAGTGGCTGCACGAATGGAAACTCACCATGCTTGCTGATTTATTGAGAGTGTATTAATGAAAATAGCTAGTATTTATTGAACTTGGTGGCCCAATGTTAAGTCACTGGTGTATGGTACCCAATCATTACAAGCCACTCTGAGGTTGATACTGTGAAATCACTGACACTTTACAAATAAAAAAAAAAAAACAGATTCAGAGAAGACAAGTTATTTGTCCAAATAAAACAAGAAGATTCTGGAAGATCCAGAACAAATACCTCTCATTCCTAACTCCAAAATCCAATGTCTGGACAGACATATTCCCCTGCCTCCCTCAGAGATTAGCATCTGGACCCCGACCCCTCTCTCTTTTAGTTTTTGAGACAGGGTCTGCCTAATATATAGCATGCAATGCCCTAAAACCCATTATACAGCCCAGGCTATACAATTATAATTATAGTTGTGCACCACCAAATTGTGACAATACTCCTGCCTCAGCTTCTCAATACCGGAATTACAGACATGGGCTGACATACTTGGCTTGTCCTCCTGATATATATATGGGGGAACTAAAGCCAAACCAAATGGCAAGGTTAGGGAATTCCATGAGCAGGAGGAATGGGCTAGCATGGTGTCCTCAACAGTATCTCAAGCAGTCTTACCTCTTCGTCTCTCTTAGTGAAGTGGGGTCCGTCTATTTTATTCACAGCCATGATTACGGCTACCACGTCCTTCCCATTCATGATGGGGGAAGCCAGGATGTTCTTGGTCTGATACTCCGTGAGTTCATCCACAAAGTTACAGAAATGCTCATCCTAAGAGAAGGCAAAGACAAGCAAATGACCACAAGGACGGGGGAGCATCTCAGAGCCCCTGCTGTTCATCTGTTCCCCTTTGGCAAGGGCAGAACAACTTGAGGTGACCATGTACACCTCCAGCATCAAAAGAAGAAGGCCTGAGAGACCGCCCAGCAAGGGCCACGGAGGACAAACACTTCAGGGCAGCGAAGCCCAAGGTGGAAACTTAAATGGGAACCATGAGGGAGTTAGGGGCATAACCATGAAGATGCCAGTGGGCGTTGCACAGGGCACTCCATCTCATCCTTTCATCTTCATTCTCCCAGCAGCCTAAGAGAGAGGGACCAACAGCCCACCTCACAGAAAGGGGATTCGCAACTCAAAGTTAACACAGCTTGGGAGCTGCCCTGCTCACATAAACCCCTGTGAAGTTACACTGGGGTCCACTCATTGGACCAAAGGCTTTGTTATTTTCAGCCCCCACTCCCACCCAGTCTTTTATTTATTTGGGCACAGTCTCCCCCTATATTCCACGCCCACCTTGAACTCTCCAGTCCTTCTGCTTCAGCCTCCCACAGGTGCTGATGTTTTCACCTTTCATAACAAGCTGATTACAGTTTACGTGACCATTTCTTTTTTGTTTGTTTGTTTTTGTTTTCTGAGACAGGATTTTTCTTTGTCGCTTTGTTGTCTGCCCTGGAACTAGCTCTTGTAGACCAGGTTGGCCTCGAAGGCACAGAGATCCTCCTGCCTCTGCCTCCCAATTGCTGGGATTAAAGGTGTGCGCCACCACTGCCCAGATTTACATGGCCATTTCAGAGGCCATCCACATCCCAGAACTCTATGAAAGTGCCACTACATGTCAGGCCTGTACCAAGTGGCTAAGACTAAAGCTCCCCATTGCGGAGTCCCTAACTGTAATTCTGACTGACATCTTGTTTAGGTGGAGAAGTTCCTAGGAGACTAGTGAAGCAAACCTGTGGGCGTGTCTATGAGGGACCTTCCAGAGAGGATCGCTGAAGTGGGCTTACAGGTCGGTGGCACCATCCCATAGGCTGGTGGGCCAGCTAGAGTAAGCCGTGGAGTAGGGAAAGTCAACCTGGGACATCACCATTCCCTGCTCCATGACCTCCATATGAACTGCCCTGTCCCTTCACACCTTCCCCATGCTGGACTCCTAGCCCCAAACCATGAGCCAAAGCAATCTTTCTTTCCTTCAAGTAAAAACATTATTTATTGTTATTATGGGAGAGGCATGATGTTTATAGTGAGGAACCAGTGCTCAGGTGGCAATCAGAGGAGAGCTTGTGGAGTAATTTCTCTTCCCACCTTTACATGGCTTCTGGGGATCACACTCGAGTTGCTCCTGAGCCATCCCAATGGCCTCCTTCTGTAGTTTCTGTCGGGTAATTTGGTCACAGCAGCACAAGAGAAGTTAATGGAATAATACAGATCCTAAGGGCTTAGCTGAAAACTGCAGACCTCAGAGGTGCACACACCCTGACTCCCAATCCCGAAGGCAGCCTGACAGGGCTTTGGCCAGAAAGGGGAGACAGAGGCTGGATTGTCTAGAGTCAGGAGAATCCACCTTTCTGTCTCTGACACCATGGTAAATTTCCTGACTTCCCCGTCCATGGGACATGAGCCAGCCCAAATATGTCCTGTGTGTGCTGTTCTGAGAAGGGCGATTCCGCCGCACAGCCAATCCCTTGACTGTTTCTAGAACCGAGGCGGCAGAATTTTCCCTACCGCTCGTATTCCTGGTGGGATGCCCTGCATATCGGGATTTCCCTCAGGAGAGAGTGAGATTAAATGAATAGACAGTGGCAGAAGGTCAGCGAAGTTGGCGCAAACGGGTGAAGGGTAAAGGAATTAAGATTAAGCCAGTCATGCTCCACTTGTATTAGCAGTTGAGGATTAATTAGAACAAGCTGGGAGACAGCAGCAGCTCAGGGGTTTTCTGTGTCATTCTCGGTGGACATGGCTGAGCGCCTGAACTGTTCAGGGCCGGGCATGTTCAGATTCATTTCAGTCAGTTCAGCTATGCAATACTTACCTTCGTCCAGGGAAGCCAGTACCTGGGCCTCATCTACCTCCGAGACAGATGTCTCTAAATCTACCAGCACCCTCTTTTTTAGTGGGTTAGTCACTTTTCTCATTACTATATTCAAATACCTGACAAATACAACTTGGTGGAGAAAGGCTTATCTTGGCTCCCAGATTGAGGAGGTACAGTCTACCCTGTCCCGGAAGGTGTGCTGGTGGGAACACAAGCAGCCGATCACATTACAGCAAGCCATGAGGAACAAAAGGAAACACTCTGTTTGCTGTCTCCCTTTTATACTGTCTGGAACTTGGGCCCATGGAAATTATGCTGCCCACAGTTAGGGTTGCACTTTCCACTTCAGTTAATCTGATCACAATACTTGCTGGGTGGTGGTGGCGCATGCCTTTAGTCCCAGCACTCGGGAGGGAGAAGCAGGTGAATCTCTGTGAGTTTGAAACCAGCCCGGTCTACAGAGCAAGTTCCAGGATAGGCTCCAAAGCTACAGAGAAACCCTGTCTGGAAAAATCATTTAAAAAAAAAGAAAAGAAAAGAAAGACAATAATCCCTCACCAACAGGCCCAGAGGTCTGTCTCTGAGATGAGTCAAAGTCCAAGTTGACTCTATTCTATTAACTACCACTGAGTTCTCAGCCAGGGAACTCTTCACAAACACTCCAGCCCCCGTGCCTGGAGTCGACCTATAGTTATACCATAATAAATAGCAAGCAACCACAACATAGGCCCTCAGTGGACCAGAAGCAGATGATTTTGGAGGCATCTCCACTAAAACCATTTATTCTAATTGTGTGTGTGTGTGTGTGTGTCTGTGTGTGTGTGTGTGTGTGTCTGTGTGTGTGTGTGTGTTGTGTGCATGGGACTGAGGTGAAGGCCAGAGGGGGACATCTGCCTTGTTTCCTTGAGTCAGGTCTCCTATTGAACATGAAGCTGGTCAGTTTGGCTAGACTGGCTGGCCACTGCGCGCTAGTAATCTGCCTGTCTCTGTCTTCTAGTGCTAAGGTTGTAAGCACAGATAGCCATACCTGACTGATGTGTGTCTGTGTGTGGATGCTGGGGATTTGAACTCAAGTCTTCACATTTATACAGCGAGTTCTCTTACCTACTGAGTCATCTCCTCAGTCCCAAACCATTGGCTTTAAAGCCCAGGCACAAGAGACATGGCTGAGGAAGGCCCAGTGTCACCATCCATTCACTCAGGATTGACAGAATGCTTTCTATTTGAGGCACTGCTGTGACCCCTGGGGCTACAGCAGAGAGCAACAGATTTCAATCCTGGTAAAATAGTCAGTTAAATAGAGGAGACAGAAAAAAAATAAAAATAAAAAAAACGGTTCAGCATTCTCTCAGCAGCCTGAGATGATGTGCTCTGGAGGTAACAAACCAGAAATACCTTAGCAGTGAGGGGAGGGGTGGCAGCCTGAAGCTGTTTGGGTTTGAACGGGAGTTTGGAAGCCTTCTCTGGAGACACAGTACTGAACTGGAAGCCCAGAGCAGAGAAGAGTGTTCATTCCAAGGAGGGACATAATGACTGCAAAGTCCAGGAGGTGGGAATGGGCTTGGAAGACTTGAAGAAAAGAAAGATGTATGTATCTGAAGCCTGGACCCATGGTGATATCACTTATTTACTGAATAATAGCAATGTGCTACGCTCAGAGCCAGACAACTTAGATACATAATAGAATTAAGTCACATCGGCCCTGCCAAACAGAGCTACAGAGCTATCCCTTCTCATTCATGGACTAGTCTCAACAGATACAAGAAAATTGAAATAACTCTCTGAACCTACTGGATATCAACAACAACAGAAGCAGGATGCTAGGTTAAATCTGAATTTCAAGTAGATGATAATTATTTTTATTTGTAAGCATATGTTAAATACTGCGTGGGACATACTTACATGAGAACATTACCCTTTGTTTATTTAAATTCAAAACTTAGCCTATCATCTTCCATTTTATTTGGCTTGCTTATCCCAAGTCTTTTAAGAACAAGAGCAGAAGGATGAGCAGGGATTTGCCAGGGATGCAGAAGTGTAGGAGAACCCTGGAAACTTAGCTTGTAGTTTCAAGTTCCATCAATGCAGTTATTGCAACCAGTCTTACACTTTTTAGGACAATGAAGGCTCAAAATACAACTTTATGGAGGTTCAGAGACAACTTAGAGCCCAGTCTCTCTCCACCATCTTCTTTCTCCACTCAACCTCTAGTTACTGTTAGTAAGATCACGTCCATCCCAGAGCCTGACATTGAATGAGATTTCCCAAGTAGAACAAGCAAGCAACATGCCAAAGCTGAACACTCAGGACTTCCTGGTCTTAACTGAACTTTCAAGCAGGCCTGAGTCACTAACAGCCAGGGACGCTGCCCCTGGGACTCAAGGGCTTCTGGAAACATATGGGTGTGGCTGCGAGGCTGAACTTTCAAAGCTGAACAGAAAATAATAACAGATCAGCACGGAGGTTCATCACCCTTTCAGGCCTGGGTCTTCTGGAATCAGAGGACCTTCTCAAATCCTCAGTTCCACAACACCAAGACCTACAAAGGGCTCAGCGCTTCTAGAGACTAAAAGACTCTAAAAGGAAAATTCCAGAAAGGCAAGGTTAGAATCTTTTCCATACTCTACAGTAGTGGAATGGATCTGTTATTTAGGATAGATCTTTACTAACAGTAATGGAACTGAAACAAGGAACAGAGACTGCCCATGTAGGCCCTGTCCCAGGAGGCTGGCAAAATAGCTCAATGGGTAATACACATATCCTACAAGTCTGGGCCCAGAATTTAGAGCCCCAGAATCAGTGTATAAGCCGGGTAGTTATGGCAACCCACCTGTAATCTCAGTATGTAGGAGGCAGAAACAGGGTGCTATCAATGGTTTATAAATTAAATAGTGAGCCCAAGCAGACTAAATATTTGCCAAGGCTATGTTCTTAGGAAGTGACAATATTTGCACCCAGCTCTGATCTCAAGGCATAAGGTCATAACTCTTGAAATATGGTTGGAAATAATCTTTCTTAAACAGCACTCCATCCCATGACCTCATTCTATAGATAAAGAGATGTGCAGCGTAGCAGAGGGTTAAGAGCATGGGCTCAAGGCCAGAGAAGCTGAGTTTAGATTCCACCTGAACTTTACATCTGTGTCACCCTGAGCAAGAGTTTCCATGTCAGCATCTGTTGGCACAAGATAGGGAGAGTTATTGCCCAAGATTGTGTCTTCACAGTCTTGGGAGAATGTCACAAAGTTTGGGGGGAAGTGAAAGGAGGCACAAAGTATCCAGCAAGACTCCCCCAAAACCCTAGTCCTGGATGCCAAGTAGACATGCAGGGAGACATTAACCCCATGACGGTAGACTAGCTCCCACACAACTGGTGTCTGCAGCCCAGGCTGGCCTGAGACTCGACTCTGTAGTTCATGCTATCTTAGAACTCTCAGTGACTCTCTAAACTGATGGATTTTTTTAGGAAAACAACCAGATAATCACTGTTTGATGGCCCCTTTGAATTCTTATGCCAGATTGGGCTAATGCTTTGGTGACCTTGGGCAAACCCCCTCCCAAGACCTCCAGATCCTGTTGGATGAGACGTGTGTGTGTGTGTGTGTGTGCATGGACACACACATGTGTTTAGTACACTTATGTGCATCTGCATGTAGAGGGAAATGGTCAGTCTTGGGTGTCGTTTCTTAGATTGCTGTCCACCTTGTTTTTTGAGACAGCCTCTCATTGACCTAGAGCTCAGTGATTTAGCTAGGTTATCTAGTCATTAAACCTCAGATTCTGCCTGTCTTTATCTCCCCAGATCTGGGATTACATGTATATGCCAGAGTGGTTGGCTTCTTTGATTTTTTTAATGTGGGTTCTAGGAGTTGAACTTTGGTTCTCATGTTTGCCCAGCAAGCACCTTGCTGAATAGGTTATTTTCTAGTCCTTCCTCTTCCCCTGTTAACCTTAAGACTATTTATCTGAAATAAATACAGAAGCAAGGGGAAGACAAAATCACAAAATGTCCAGGAGGCCAGGCATGTGGCGCATGGAGGCAAGAGAATCTCTGTGAGTTCAAGGCTATCCTGGTCTACAAAGCAAGTTCCAGGCCAGCCAGGGCCACACAGCAAGGCCCTGTCTCAAAATAACCAAACAAATAAAAGTAATACAAAACGTCCAGGGCTGACCTTGAAAATGGTTAAATTGGAGGTTGGTTTTTTTGGTTTTTTGGGGGGTTTTTTTGGTTTTTCAAGACAGGGTTTTTCTGTGACTTTGAAGCCTGTCCTAGAACTAGCTCTTGTAGACCAGGCTGGCCTCGTACTCTCAGGGATCTGCCTGCCTCTACCTCCCAAGTGCTGGGATTAAAATGTGCACCCCCACCTCCCATCCTTAAGCTGGATTTCTTAGGATGGCTGGTATACTAGTAAATGAAGCCCCTGGCATCTAAGGATTAGTTTTCCGTAAGCGAATGGGAAATCCCTGTCCTTTAGGCTGTGTTTATTAACCACTTGCTTTGTGCCTGGCCTTGTACAGGATCCCAGGATAAATACCAAATAAAGAAGGTCCTTGATGCTAGCGCTCACCTTGATGAATCACTTCAGGAAGGGGACAGCTATGACAGAGGGTGTTCCCAAGGAAGTGACTGTTGAGCTGAGACCTGAAGGGTAAGTGGAGTTGACTTGGGCAGGAGACCAAGAAGACCTGCTTTAGAGCTGTCCAAGTTAATAACCAGCAGGGAAATCGGGTGGCTCGTGGGGATCTTGGTCAGAACTGTCAGTAAATTTCCACAAGCTGCAGGGTTTGGTTGGCTTGTTTTGGTTTGGGTTTTTGAGGCAGAGTCTCTGTAGCCCAGGTGACTGGACCTTGTAGTTCACTTAGGCTTAAATCTCTCACAGACCCTCTAGGCTTCTGGATTTTTAGAACCATCAGGTAATTACTGTTAGCATTTTCAGTAATGGGGCGATCATCTCCCATGTCTCCTGCTATAAAATCTGAAGAAAAACATTACGTTAGTGATGCTTCTGTGAGGATGTGAAACCCAATCTAATTGTGAAGCCATAGCAGACTACCAGGCATGGTGGCTCGCATCTAATCCTGTCACTTGGGGAGCTGAGACAAGAGGATTGCCAAGAGTTTGAGGTCATCCTGGGCTACCCCAGGGACTTCTAAGCCATCATGGGATGCCAAATGAGTCAGTCACTCAGTCTGTCTGTCTGTCTCTCTCTCCTTCCTCCCCCAGAGTATAGTAAACACAATTTAACAAACCTTCTAATAAACACATGGGGGGGGGATTAAATAAGTCAAAATGGAAGGGAATTTCTGTAAAATATTTGTGGGTTTGTATGATTTTCCAAAATAAAATATTTCTTCAAATACACCAACTTTCCAGAAAGCAAAGACAGACTGAGGAGCGGTCTCAGCTGGGACTGGAGAGACAGAACCACATTAGCGTACACGAGACGCCTGGAAAACACTGCATATGAACTACTAGATGATTGTGTTATGTGGGCGCTGTGCTCCTCGAATTCCACCACTGTACTGAGGATATGGAAGAAATGTCCTGTCCTGGAAATACAGAATAAAGGCCGTATGGACAAAAGGGCATGCCTGAAACTTCCTTATAACAGGTCACAGAAACAGAGGGAGAAGCCGACGCGACAAGATGCTAATAACTGGTGAATATGACTGAGAAGCACGCAGTTCTTTGTAGTATTTCAAACTCCTGCTAGTTTTGAATATTCCTTTTTTTTCTAAATAAAAAGTTCTAATAGATTGTCAATAAATAATAAGATTGACAATAAATAGAGGGCAATTTCATGCCATGACTCGCCCAGGCTTGATGGCCAGCAGCAACTCAGCCCACTTGGACCCTTGAACCCCAGAGAGCTGTGTACCCCCAGAGCCTCTCATACAAGGACAGCATACCTCCTCTGTGTTGGGGACATTGGCGATCTTTTTGGAGTGTGCGACATGGCCCACCACACCCATGTCCAGAGGGAAGACGATCTCGGAGTCAGGCATCACCAAGCAGTCCTCCAGGACGGCATCCTTGTGGACATTGAAGAGCCTGGTGGCTAGCTCGGCGATGCCATTGCGGGTCCTGTACATGAACAGGCTCATGCGGTCAGCCTGCAGGAGGAAGCAGAGCTTCTTCATGACGTTGAATGTGCTTTTCTCAGCCTGTAGGTTCTCCTGAAAGTCCCGCAGCAGGTCAAAGATGATTTCACTCTCCTCCACGCTGTTCACCGTGTGGTAGTTGCTGAAGTCCACCGCTGCCTCCTTGGCCCCCAGGAGGTCTGAGATGACCTTCCCCCGGTAGTGGTAATTATAGTATTGCTTGGCAAAGCCAATGTTTGAGTCCAGGAACTGCTCTACCTCCTCTGCTGTCACCTCACCCATGGTTGGGACTCCTTCTTGCTGCTCCCAAGGAGGGGTTCAGGCTCAGGCCTTTCCAGAGCCGTTTCCCAGCAAATTGAATTCAATGTGCCCCGTATCAGTCTGGACCTCTCTGGGTCTTGTCTGTAAATCTCACTGAGAAGGCCACACGGGAGCCGGAGCAAGCAGAAAGATTAAGTCATTAATACCTCCTAAGAATAAAAATTATGAGGCTCAGCATGTTCCAGATGCCAGTGGGCTCTGGGAGAGAGAACAGGAGTGGCTCCTTTTCATCCTGGTCCGATAAGGGCTTAGAGAAGACATTCAAGTGCACAGCACTTGAGGATGTCAGAGGCAGCTCGGGAACAGCCTACTACCTACCCATAAATGTTCTCTCTGCCCCCAGTGGCTTTCTTTGGACCTGTGACACCCACACCTGACAATTAGTATTTAGGAGATTGGTTTGGCTTCTTGGTCAATCAGAAGAGCTAACAAGAATATCTATAGTCCTCCATACTGTTAGAGCTTTGACACAGCCACCTGTGAGCCTCCCTACCCATTCCCCCAGCCCAAACCTGTGATAAAATGCCCTGACAAATCGCAACTTGGGGGGGGGGGGAAGGATGTATTTAAGTTCACAGCTTCAGGCTACAGTTCATCACTTGCGGGGGATCGGGGGTCATAGCAGCAGGAGCCTGAGACAGCTGATCACACTGCATCCACAATCAAGAGCAGAGAGAATGAACGCAGGCATGTCTGCTTGCTCGCTTGTGCTTGGTGCAACTTACCCATTCTTCTACAGTTCAGAGCCCCTGCCTAGAGAATAGTGTTGCCCAAAGTAGGCTGTCTTCTACATCAATTACCTTAATTAAGGCAACCCTCAATCCCTCATTGAGACTGTCTTCCCAGGTGGATCTAGGTTGTGTCAATTTGACAGTTAAAGCTAGCCACCCACACTCATTCCCTCTTTCCCTAACCCTCCCAAGTGTGGGACTTCCATTGCCATGGCTGCTCCAGGCTGCTTGTATTGTACACAGGTATATCATGGTCTAACCAACTCTTGGCCTGATTTCATAATTTCTGCACACAAGGCTTTCTTGGGTTTGTATTTCAATGGTTTCTAATTTTAGTATTCTAAAGGCCCTTGTAAAAAATAACACACCTTCCATAGTTTTATTATAAAAATTATATATATATCCTCTGTAGAAAATAATGCGAAAAGGACAATTAAAAGCACACGTGATTCTACTTCTCAGAGGTAACCTCTAGTTCACAACTGGTCCTTCCAGAGAGACTGACTTTTGAAAGTCTATTTCCTTTCAACTCGATCTTTTTTCCTGGTTCCTCGATGTGCTTTTTCTGACTCTAGCCTGTGCCTCCTTGGGTCGTTCATCAGAAATGGACATTGCAGTCTGTGAGCTATCAACTCCAGAGACTCTAGACACTCCAGCATCCTTCTTGATGTGCTTCTTCTGCACAAACGGAGGAAGAAGCACGCGCTCTTTCTGCGCGAACCTTACCTTAGGTTCCATGACAGCCCTGTGCTGTGAGCAGTGCCTTGTAAATGCTGTGGAATGCCTGATTGTAAGCAGTAGCTGGCCCTTTGAACTTTGTAAAGGGACTTTATTGTCAAGTGAATTATGTCCTCCCTTGTAAAGTGTAATAAATTCTTGGGGGCATTGGACCCATTTAGTACTATGTACAAAGGTACCCTTCTCCACCCAATGGAAAACCATGACTTCTGCATGGGTTAGTGCTGCAGAATTCTCAGTTCAGCACATTTGTGATTTTCATCTGTATTACCATGTGTGACGGTAGTTCATTCTTTCTTGTGGCTCCTCAGAATTCTCTTAGTGGGATGGACAAGTCATAATTTATTTATATATTATTTTGAAAGGGGGGGGAAGGGTGTCCCTTACCCTGACAGCCCACATGACCGTCTGAACTTCTCTAAGCCAGACGCCTTTCCCAGTTCTATGCAGTCTGCAGACTGTCAAGCTTTAGAATCACCCCTCGTCTCTTGTTATCTTAGCCCAGAAAAGTTCACCACCTTCCCCCGGTTCCTGCCGATCTTCCCATTCTATTTCCTTTGCTGTGTTTATTCTTTCCAGAAATTCTCTTGGCTTTCCCGCCCTTGTTCTCCTCTCTGTCTTCCCCCACTGAACTGGGAGCTTCATGAGGGCAGGGACCTATCAGTGTTTCTCCCCTAAGCCTTCTTCCAGGGCTGTCTGGAACACCCTTGGGGTAGAGCATTGTTTTGTTTTTATTTATAAGTTTTAAATGTTCTTGACTGCTGATCCTTATGAAATATAGGAAAACAAAAAAGAAAATTAAAGATGAAATTTTTTTCATGCTTTAAGGTTTTTGAAATACTTGCATATGCCAGATTAATGTGGTTTTTCCATCTTTGTCAGCTGTCATGAACATCTTTCAAAGGTACTTCTCGTCCACTGTAATACTGCAGAGTATTCCTCTGTGTTGTGGCACCATCTTCGACAGCAAGGGCTCCTCACTTTGGCCCCATCAACATCTTGTGTCCAATAGTTCTTCATTGTAGGAGTTTGTCCTATACACTAAAGATACTTATCTCAGTTTCCACCCACTAAATGCCAGAGAAGTCCCTTGAAGCTGTGATAATTAAGAATAATGTAGACATTTTCCTGTGCCCTCTGAGAGGTAAATGAGTCTCCATAGTTAGATATTTTGGTTTCTTTTAAAAATATTTATTTTTACTTTTGTTGATTGTGTATGTCTGCATGTATGTCTGTGCATGTGGGTGCTGGTGCCCACAGAGGCCAGAAGAGGGCGTTGGATCACATGGAGTTAGACTTACAAACAGTTGTGAACACCTGATATGGGTGCTGAGACTCGAACTCTGGTCCTTGACAAGAGCAACAAGCACTCTTAACTACTGAACCATTTCTCCAGCCCCTATAGTTCAGGGTCTGATTTTTCTAATACTACAAATGTTGTAGTCAGTATCTATATATATATATATATATATATATATATATATATATATATAGTAAAAATACCTGTAAATAAAATTCTAGTCCCAAGAACTTGTAGATAACTAAGGATTGGAATAAATAATGTCTTTCCCCTAAGGCTATAGCCCAGTGAACAAAAGGTGTTTGCACCCTCTGCACCAGCCTGTTGCCTATTCACCTGATATGAATAGTTCTACAGAATCTGGCCCTCATAGTCATTCTAAAATCTTTTATTATAGATAACTAATTTTGCAGGCCAGTGGGTATGAACATACCATGATGTCTGTGTGGAGGTCGGAAGATGATCTGTGGGAGTCAGTTCTCTCTTTCCACCATGTGGGTCTTAGGGACTGAAATCAGGTCATCAGTCTTGGCTGTAAGTGCCTTTACCCGCTGAGCCGCCATCTTGCTGGCCCCTTTTGTTGTTTTTCACAACTTCCACGCACATACTCTAAGGTCCATCCTAATATTTTTTTCATCCATTTGGGGCTTTGCATTTTATTCGTGCTGCTCCCCACCAACCCTGTCCCTTCTGTTCAGCTTTTGTGCCACAGCCTCCCAGGATTGTTCTTTGATGTCCCAATACATTATTTTTCTATTTGGGACCCCCCAACACATTGATCTTTTTCCTTTTAAAGGGAATTTCTACACAGGCTGTGCTATATCTGTGCATCTCTGCTTTCATACAGTTCAGCTCCTTGAGCACAAGAGTAAAATTCTACTCAATCAATCAGATGTTCACTTTATTTCTTGAAATAATCTTGGTGCTTTGCCCAGGTTGAGCACAAGAGGCCATCATTAGCTTCCTGAGTACCTAAAACTACGGATGTGTATTTTGGCTTTAAACTAGGTCTAAAAGAGTATCCCAAAGAGGCCAGTACAGGACATTTCCTATAGTGTGACACTAAGTTTGGTTCTGATTATGAATATTGGCCTTGTTTTATAGGATAATATACCTTACCGCCTTTTTCAATGAGGAAAGCAAGGCTGTTGAAGAAACGTGGTCTTCAGTGGCAGCATGAGGCTGTGGATACTTTAGAAGGTAGGGTCTTATGGAAGATATCTAGGTCATGAAGCCTCCACTCTGCTGAAAAGATAGTGTTGTTGCTAGAATGATCAGTTTCTGGGGCTCATCAGGTGCTCTGAAGATGGAATGTTACAAGCAAGCCTACTGGATTTGGTTCTCGGTTTTCAGCATACTAAAATGACTGCTGAACTTGCCTAAAGGTGAGATGGTCCTTCGGGATTCCTGCTTCATGAAAGAGTCTTCCAGACATTCTGCAGGACACAGAAGAAAGTGACTGACAAACTGCCAATATAAGCAAAACAGTCTTTCAAATTTCCTGCTTCATGGAAAAGTCTGCCAGACACTATGGGCCTATAGCTTAAGATGGATGCCCCAGCACTACAGAAGAACTTTTGGTGACTTTCCAGGCAGCGAGATGTCTCTGTCAATTCTAGAGTTCTGAAAGTTGCTTACCATGCACTTTCTCTTTACTTGGGTAATATTATATCCTTCTGGGGTCTTTGATGGAGTTGAAGACAGATAGTTAAAGATATAGTTTTCCTTAGTTTGGATAAAGGATAAATTAGATATAAAAATTAGACTCACGAAGAAATATTGTAACCATTATTCTTGCTTGGCACCTGTTTTATTATATGTAATTTTACTATGTTAAATTCCTTTTTATTTAGACAGAAAATGGGAGATGATGTGGGATTCCCCTCTGTATGCTGTGAATATGTTTTATTACTACTGGTTAATAAAGAAGCTGCTTTGACCTATGGCAGGGCAGAATATAGCAAGGTAGGAAATCCAAGCAGAGACAGAGGAGGAAAGAAGGCAGAGTCAGGCAGACACCATGTAGCCGCCCAAGACGCAAGAGGTAACAAACCACGAGCCTCGTGGTGAAATATAAAATAACAGAAATGGCTTAATTTAAGATGTAAGAGTTAGTTAATAAGAAGCCTGAGTTAGCAGGCCAAACAGTGTTGTAATTAATATAGTTTCTATGTGATTATTTGGGTCTGGGTGGCTAGCAAACCAAATCAGAGTGTCAGCTTACACACAGCAGCTCAAGTCCTCTTCACACCCCTCACCATTTCGACCAAGTGTCCAGCAGGAGATACCATCTAACGTGAGGCAAGCAAATGTCAGAACAGCGTTCCTAGACCTCGAGGAGTGTGAGCTCCATAAACCTCCGTGTGTGTGTGTGTGTGTGTGTGTGTGTGTGTGTGTGTGTGTGCCTGTGCGTGTGTGTGCACAGGTGCACATTCCATGCCTGCACCCATGAAGCCCAAAAGTTAGTGTTGGGTCTCTATCACTCTCCACTTTACTTTTTTGCTTGTTTGTTTGAAGCAGAGCCTCACTATGTAGCTCTGGTTGGCCCGGGACTCTCCTTGTAGACCAGTATGGCCTTGAACTCACAGAGATCCTGCCTGCCTCTGAGCACTGGGATTAAAAGCATGCCACTATGTCCAGTTCACTTTACTTTAAAATAAAAAAGAGAGAGAGACTTGTTCATTTATTTATCTAATGTGTAGGGTTTTTTTTTCCGTCTAACCTTTTGAATGTGTACTGTGTGTGCAGGTGCCTGTAGAGACCAAAAGAGGGCAGCAAAGCCCAGGGAGCTGGAGTATAAGCAGTTGGGAGCTGTGGGGTGTGAGTGCTGGGACCTGACCCCAGATCTTCTGTGAGAACAGCAAATGCTCTTAACCACCAAGCCATCTCTTCAGACCCTCCACCTTCTTTTTCGAACTGGGGTCTTTCACTGAACCTGGAGCTCACTGATTGGAGAGACTGGATAGCTACTGAGCATCTGAGATTCTCCTATTCCTCCCCCTTTTCTCAGACTACACCACCCCCAGTGCTGGAATTACAAGTAACATGCTGTTTTGTATTGTTATTATGTGAGTGCTGAGGATCCAAACTCATATTTTCCAAGCACCTTATCCCCTGAGCCATCTCCCCAGCTCCAAACTTCTTAACAAATTACCCAAATACACAGGGCAGTTGATGGCGCACACCTTTAATCCCAGCTCTTGGGAGGCAGAGGCAGGTGGATCTCTGAGTTTGAGGACAGCCTAATCTATATATAGAGAGAGCACTCCAGTACAGCCAAGGCTACCCAGAGAAAACCTGTCTCAAAAAAAAGCAAAGCAATACAAAACAAACAAACAAACAATCCAAATCACTTAAATGAACTGATGTTTGCAATAGGTTGTTTCTTAAAATGTCTCTGGTTTCAGATATTAGGGAAAACACTGGAAATGCAGTGCTTTGGAAACAAGGACTTCTAAAACCACAAAGGAAAGCCTTTTTATGTAATTCACTCAAAAATTCACTAAAAAAATTAAAGTGCTCCCAGGAAGAGGAAAATCAGGTTATAAGCCCAACATGACACTCACTCATTTTGTGACTTTGAGGAAGTCCACCTTGGCCAAGTCTTCAATTTCATTATCATCAAACAAAGGAGTTGATTTATCTCTAACCTGCTAGCCCCAAGGTTCCAAGTGAGTTCAGAGTGAGGGAGAACTGGCCAGGAACAGTTAATCCCTCCATTCCTAGCCCATAGCCTTGCTAAAGGAGCCTTCTGAAATAATAGCTGCTGAAGTTTATTTAGAATGACCCCTACTCCACAATCCAGACTTCTCAGATGAAAAAAACACAAAACGGAAACCTTAGCTGACTCAAACCACAGGTGATTAAAGTAATTTCTAAAGTGAGACATGATGTGTGTAACATGAATTTCACCATTTGAAACATGCCATCTTCAGCACTTGGGAGGCAGAGGCAGGAGGGATCACTTAGAGACTGGCCTGGTCTACAAAGTGAGTTCCAGGCCAGCTAGGGCTACACAGTGAGAACCTGTCTCAATCATAGTCATAATCATAACAATCATCACTATCATAATGATGATGATGTACCATCTGATACAATTCCTACCTTGTGCAGCCATTGCCACCAATTGCAGAATCACACTAAGTCTCCTGTCTGTCTAAAGTCACTCCCAGATCTCCTCCCTGCTCACACCCAGGCAAACACTGACCTACTTCATTTTCTTTCCTGTATATTTCCTAGGACATGAATTGTGCAATGTGTGGCTTTTGTGTTGGACTTTTTCTTTCATTTTCTTCCTTTCTTTCATTTACTTATCTATTTATTCATTCATTTATTGTTGAGGAAGAGTCTCCTGTAGCCCAAGCTACAGGAATTGATGTAGAAAAGAAGACTTTAACTCCTGATCTTCCTGCTTCCACCTCCCAAGCAGTTGGGATTGTAGGGTGCACTGACACCTTGTATAACTTCTTCCAATTAGCATAATATATTCAAGGTCTCCATCGGCTCTTGGTTCCTTTTTATGTACGGTTACACCACAATTTGCTTACTCATTCACCAGACTGAACGTTTTGGTTGTTCCCACTTGTGGGCTATATGTTCAGTTGTTTTTCTCACTGCTCTGACCAAATGCCTGGCAAAGAGCAACTTCCATGGGGCAGGAGGGTGGAGACTGTGAGGGTCTATCCTGGCAGGGAAGCACGGCAGCACACATGTGGAGCAGCTGGTCACATTGTGTTCCCAGGCAGGAAAACAGAAGCAAATGCTGGTGTTTGGCTGGATTTCTCCTTTCTGTTCAGTTCAGAACCCTGGATCAGGGCGTGGAACCCTGGCTCAGGGAGTGGTGTTGCCCACCTAGAAGGTGGAGCTCCCCTGCTCAATTAGACATTTCTACAATCACCCTCAAACAGACGCATCCAGAGGTGATTAAATCCCGCCGACTGTCAAGATTAACTATCATAGCTGTTGTGAACAATTGTGTACCATGTTTTTATGAACATGTCTTCAATAGTCCTGAACATATTCAGGAGTGGAACCGCTGCAGGTGATTTTAAGATTCCAAGTTTTAGGGTAAAGAAGATGAAATCAAAGGAACGAAGACCACACAAGAAAATACACAGGGCTAGGAGAGGTGTTTGTGGGTGTAATGGTCTGTTCTGTCCCTTTAAGAGACAAGGCCCCCTCCCCCATCCATCGCTGAGGCAGGCAGATCTTCCTTCCTCTTCCAGTCTGAGTCCTTTCTTTTCTGTCTCTTTCCCCACCCCATTTTGGTTCTCTCTCTCTCTCTCTCTCTCTCTCTCTCTCCCTTTTTCTGTTTTTTGCCTTCTCCCCTTCTCCCTTCCATAACTCACTAAATAAATATCCAACCTCACTCTGCATGGCATGCCTATCCATCTTGGTCTCTCACCTGGCACATGGCTCCCTGCCTGGGACTGGCTGCCTTGGTGACCCACTGTGGTCTTGGGACCCACTGTTCACTACCACCACTCATGGACCTCCAGCGTTTCTGCTGCTGCACCCCTTGGGGAACTGCAGAATTTTTATTTTAAACCATAACAGTGGGAAACTGAAGGATTGGGAGCGGTGGGGAACAAAATCATTTTGGAAAGATCAGGACTCTGAAATCTGAGGTCTGATTGAACAAAAGCAGGCTGGTCAGCATATTAATGGTCACCACACATTGCAGTGCTGGGTGAAAGGTTTTCCACAGACAAGGGTGAAGAGGCTGGGGGTGTCTGACCAAGAGAAATCTCTGAAGATCTGTCGGGAGGGTGCCAGCTTGTTTAGAAAGGTTCCTGGGAGCAGGGTGATCTACTAAGACAAATGTATAAGTTACTATAATCAAAAGGAGAAAACTGGGTGTGATGTGCATAGCAGTAATTCTAGAACTCAAGGGGCTAAAGAAGAAAGATTGCTATTTAAGGCCAGCCTGGGCTACATAGGAAACTTTGAGGCCAGTTACAAGCTATACAGTAAGACTCTGTTTCAAAAAATAGAAAATGAGACAGAAGGAGGCTAGGCCTGGTGCTGCACACCTGCTATCCCAGGACTTGGGAGGCTGAGACAGGGGAATGAGAAGAAAATCTGTCATATGCTGCACCAATTACTTAAAATCATTTTATGTGGCTATTGTGAGGGATTAAATGAGTAATGTTTTATTACTCTATAATATAATACAAAGTCGTGAATGTGAACATTAAGCTGAATCATGAAACTCACAGAAATTTTATTTCCACACCCAAATGGCAATGCATTCAATTTGATGGTAGTTATTCAGTTATTCTTCATTTATTTTATTTTAACTATAAAGTACTTGGCTCATCATATGGGTAGTAAGCTCCATGCCGTTGGTACCAACTTCTACTTAGTCATGGTTCTAGTACTGTGAAGACACACCATGGCCAAGGCAACTCATACAAAAAAAAAAAAAGCATTCAATTGAGGTTCGCTTACAGTTTCAGAGGGTCAGTCCATTATCATTATGGCAGGGAGCATGGTGGCATTTAGACAGGCGCTGGAGCCTGGGTCATCTCTGTCACTGTGATTCTGTAGGAATCAACCTACAGGACATTTCGCTGTTATTAAGTGTTGCTTTAGCCCTCATTTCCTGATGGAAGGAAGACCTTTCTCTCCTAGACTTGCCCCACCTCCAGAAAGCCACAGAGGCCAGTTTCCCTGACAGGATGGCTTCTTTAGAACTGCTGGATAACCTTGCAGGACTCCACCCTCATTTTACACACATCTTGGCTCACCCGCATATTTTATTTATTCTTACCCTTGACCTAGAGTTGGTGTCAGTTCCTGTCTGACTACCTATTGACTACTCTTATTCAGTTAGATGGATTTCCTGTTGAGTTCGGAAGATCCTTTCTGGTTTTGGTTAACGATCTAACCTGGGGTCATGGGTAAACCTTGTCAATGTTTGCCCTTATCTTTACCTTGCTTCATGTTTTTTATCCTTTAGGCTCAAATTTGATATAGGATTCCCCTCCGTGTGCTGTGAATACCATTGGTTAATAAAGGAACTCTTTGGGCCTATAGCAGAGCTGTAGGGGAACAGAGCTAGGTGGGGAAAACTGAACTGAATTCTGGGAGAAAGAAGGAAGACTCAGGAAGAAGCCATGGAGCTGCCACCGTAGATAGACACACTGAAATTTTTCTGGTAGGCCACAACCTCGTGGTGATGCTCAGATTAATGGAGATGGTTCAATTAAGATGTAAGAGAGAGCCAATAAGAAACTAGAGTTAATGGGCCAATCAGTAATTTAATTAATATGGTTTCTGTGTGGTTATTTCGGGTCTGAGTTGCCAGAAGGCCAGGAAACAAACAAGTGGCCCTTCTAACAACAATTCTTTTTTTAAAACAGAATTCTGTATTGATTCTTTGGGAATTTCACATCATGCACCCCAATCCTGCTCTCCTTCCAGTCGGTTCATATCAACCCCTCACCCTTGCATCATTTTCCCCTAAGAACCCCCCAAAATCAATTAAAAAAAAACAACACAAAAAACACACCTCGCTCCTCGTCTTTCTAGCACCTCTTCATTCATCCTAGTGGCATTGGGTGCTGCAGTGTGTCACACAGTTTACCCTTTACTCCAATCAGCCCAACCCACAAAATGTTCATTGCAATGAGTCATTGGTCGGTTCAAGTCCTCTGGCCTCTGGCACACGATCATCACTGGACCCTCATCAGAGCTCCTCTCAGACAGCCTGCTGTCGCCCCGAAACAATTTTTAGCTTCTTTTTTATTTTATGTGCATGAATGTATTGCCTACATGTTTGGGTCCAGTGTTCACAAAGCTCAGAAGAGGGATTCAGATTATCTGGAACTGGAGTTACGGACAGTTGTGAGCCCCCATGTAGGTGCTGGGAATTGAACCTGGGTCCTCTGTGAGAGCAACAAATGCTCTAAACCGCTGAGTCTTTTCTCCAGCTAGGCCCAAATTCTTAACAATGGGTTGTATAACCTTTTTTTTTTTTAAGTTAGGAATATATCATATTTGGGTATATCATAGTCTGGTTTCTAGGACTGCATGCAACAAAATACTCAAGACTAGAACTTACAAAGAAGAGAGGTTTATTTAGGTTAGGAGTTCTAAAATTTCACAAATCCAGTGTTGTGGTGAAGGCCATCATAGTTCCTGGCCATCATGGGAGTGGACAAGATCACATGGCATGGCAGGAAGCAAAAGCTTAGCTAATTTGTTTCAGGTGATCTGTTGCCTCAGTGTACCTCAAAAATGACATTAACCCCTTTTATGAGGAACGTCCCGGATATCTGTGCCCCCCCACCCCTTCAAGGTCCCACAACCTCAGCCTCACCACACTAATGGCCAGCATTCCAGCACATGAAAAGCATTAATAGAAAATCAGGATCCTTCTGAAAAGTTCAGCCAAATCCCATCTTAAGTATAGCTTTGACAACGGCATAGAAAGGCAGCAGGGGGGCACACACATTTAGGTGCCAGAGCCAGACAGAGTTCAGTTTGAACCCTGTTCCTTCAGCGAAAAAGTTTTTGCCTTTGGGGAAATTATTTAAACTGCTGTATCAGTTTCCTTATTTGCAAATTATTGATAATGATATTTATTGCTAGGCCTGCTGGGAGGCTTATGCACTGAACAACTGACAACTAGGTCTCAGGAAACATAGCTATTAAACTGATAACACAGTCCAAGCACAAGGCAGCATTCATTTGCTTTTTGTTTCCGTGACAAAACAGCTCTGACCAAAAGCAGCTTAGAGGAAGAAGGAGACTGATTTGGCTTCCACTTCCAGGTCAAAGTCAGCCCACCCTGCAGGAACTCAAGCAGAAACTGAAGCAGAAATCACAAGCAACACTGCTTCCAGGTTGCTCAGCGGCTTTGCTTATACGTCACAGCCCCCACCTACCTAGGGATGGTGCTGCCCATGGTGGGCTGGGCCCTTCCTCAGCAATTATCAGTCTAGACAATCTCTGCCAGAATAGCCATGGGCCAGTCTGACCAAGGCAATACTTCTTTGAGGTCCCCACTTCCCAGTTGATTCTAAGTTGTATCAAATGGAAGGTAAAACTAATGAGGACAGGCGGTGACAGATGTGCCCATTTCTCCATTATTTCCTTGGAGGTAGGGTCTCTTAATACAGCCCAGGCTATCTCTCGTCCATCTTCCAAATGCCATTGGGCCTGGTTCTCCTTCTCCTCCCTTCTCTCTTTGATTTTTTTTTTTTTTTGGAGAAGGTCTCATATGCCTCAACCTCCTGTTACTATAGCTGTGCACTAGCATGCCTGAATCCTTTTGTTTAAAGAAACTTTTTATTATTTTCTCTCTTTATAGAGTACATGAATACACATACAGGTACATTTTATAGCATAGGAAGCTGAAAAAATTGACAGGCAAATAAAAACAACATAGCAGTTATCACTCAGAGACACATCTTCCTTCTCTTCCTTTCTGCCTCTTTCTCCTCCAGCCCTTTTCTTTCTTTCTAAAAGTGTCTCTTCTATCCCAGGCTGGCTTCAAACTCTCTATATAGCTGAGAATTCTTTGACTTTGATTCTCCTGCCTCCAGTGCTGGGACTGCAGGCATGAGCCAACAAGCAGTGCTGGGGATTGAACCCAGGGCTTCGTGGGTACCAGGCAAGCACTCTATCAGCTGAGCTACATCTCCAGTCCCCATTTTTCTTTCCAAACATGCAATTAAACAAAAAAACCTGTGGTTGTACAACACATCCTTCTGTTTGATAATATGTATATATATATATATATATATATATATATATATATATATATATATATATTCCTGTACCATGAGATATTTTAGCAGATGATTTTTAATGGCTTCATTGACTTTTTCTGGGTGGTTGCATCATAATTTATTTAACATATTTTCAGTGGTTATTTGGGCTGCTTCATTTTGTGTGTGTGTGTGTGTTGTTTATAAATGTCTTAGTTTCATTTTCTGTTGCTGTGATGGAAATCCTAACAGAAGTGACTTAAAGGAGAAAGAGTTTATTTCGCTCACAAGTCCAAGCTACAGTCTATCGTTATGGGGACCAAGGAGAAGAAAACTTAAAACAGTTAGTCCCATTACATTTATAGTCGAGAGTGCAGAGAGTGATAAATTAATGCATGCATGCTTGCTCAGCTCAGTTACACAGTCTAGAATCTGCTTAGGGAAGGATATAACCCACAATGAGCAGATCTCCTCAATAAATTTAATTAAGAAAACATTTTACAGACATGGCCAAAGCCTTGACTGCTAGATGATCTACTTCATGTGGTTGATACTTAAAACTTACCATCACAGTGTCTTTATTTTACATAGGGTTTTACTATGTAGTTTAGGCCGACCTCAAATTCACTATCCCCATGTCTCTACTACCATTCAAGTGCTGGGGTTATGGGAATGTGCCACCATACCCTATTTTTGTTGATGTTTTGTAGATTTTTTATTTTATGTGCATGAGTGTTTTGCCTGCACGCATGTGTATCACGTGCATGGCAGGTGCTCCTGGAGGTCAGAAGAGGACATGAGATCCCCTCGAACTGGAATTACAGATGGTTGTAAGCCATTATGTGGGTGCTGGAAACCAAATCCAGGTCCTATGAAAGAGTAGCCAGTACTCAACCGCTTAGCACCAGCCTGTGTTTTTGATGAACACTTGTATAGTTAGATGTCTGTATATTTTATCGCTTTCTTATTTTCTTAACCAAACTCTTGACCAGAAAGAGAACAAGTCCATCTCTAATCTTTAAGACATTGTCTTGACTATCCATCAGAGTTTAAACAAATAATGCAAAAGTCAATATTTTATTGCCGAGATCACATTTCATTTTGAGTGTCCATTTCCCACAGTTCTTAGCCTGTGTTCTTAAAAGCAATCTGGACACTGTGCCTTGTGACCGCTTACTTTCTTTACCTAAATATTTATAACAAGGGATGTGTGCTCCTTCACACTGGGTGTGAGAATCACATTTCTCTTCTGTCTCCAAATCAAAGTTTATGTGTTCCAAGTGCCCACCCCACAGTGCTGGAAAGACATTCAATCCCAATTGTTATAACCAATAGCCTAACATCTGATCTTGTGAAAGTCCGCTTGGCTAGCCCCATAAGAGCCTTCTGGCTATGACTATACTTGGCTACCACATGTATGTTTCTCATTCGAGATGACATGGCTCCCAAATGCACTGAGTCTTCTCTCAGCTGGAGCTCAGGAGCTGTGCTTGGCCTTCATGACACAGGCGCCCCTTCCTTGGGGCACCAGCCACTGCATAAGATCCTGACGTGGCCCTTAACCCAAATGATTCTTTGCTTGCTCACAACGCCCCCAGCTAAGATACATCATAAGTTACTCTTTGATGGAGCAGTTTAGAACAGAATAATGGGTAATGCATGTGGCTCTCAGGCTGCTGCCCCAGCTCCCATGAACTGGAGACCAGCAAAAGGGAAAATGCTCACTTTGGCTTAGGCAGGTTAACGAGATCAAGGGGCTGTATAGCCAGCCTGCAGACCCATTTTTAAAACTGATCACCAGGCAGCTCAGCTGCAGTCAGGAAACTGGTTATCTTCCCCTGAGCCTGCTATTGTTCAGAACCACTGGCACTAGCAAGGGGAAGACCAAAGTCCAGTTCCGCTGAATGTTTTGAGTAGGGAGATGCAACAGGGAGCGGCAGTGAGGAATGCTGAAATGGGAGAGCAAACCTAGGGCTTCTCTCTGGTACCTTCCCTGGCATTGGACATAGCTGAGAGTCCTCAAGTTTGGGCATCTGATAGCTTCCACTTCAAAAATTCATTTCTGGGTCACCACTACTTCTTGGTGGCATCATTCTGACAAATAATACCTTGATGAATACCAGGATTCTCAATTTCTTCATCTGTAACAGAGGTTGATACAGACTGAAATAAAAAAGAAAGAAAGGAAACAAGACAGATACTTGTCTTTACTGAATTTGTCTAACCTTTATAGATTTCTGTTATGCTCAGGGATGAGAGGAGATGGAGGTTCTTATTCACTAATGTGATTCAAGAATGTGGACTTTACCAGGCAGTGGTGGCACTCATCTTTAACCACAGCATTCAGGGGGCAGAGGCAGACAGATCTCTGTGAGTTAAAGGACAGCCTGTTCTACAGAGTGAGTTCTAGGACAGCCGGGGCTACACAAAGAAATTCTGTCTCAAAAATCAAAGAGAGGGAGGGAGAGAAGAGGGCTTTGCACCCAGGTGTGACAGGGCTAAACATATCCTGTTACTTACTGCCTGTAGACCCACAGTAACTCACCTGTTTGAGTCATATTTCCTCACTACACAAAGAGAATCACAGCCAGGTAGGGTGGTTTACACTTTTAATCACGGCATTTGGGGAGCTGAAGCAGGATTACTATGAATTCAAGAACAGCCTGAGCTGCAGAGACCTTGCCTCAAAACAAAACCACCAGCACCACCCCAAATACCGGGCTTTAAGACGGTTCAGTAGGTAAAGTGCTTGCTATGAAGCCTGACAACTGGATTTGATTCCAGGACCCACATGGCCACATGGCAGAAGGGAGAGAACCAATTAGACACCCACACCATACCCTCTACCTCACCACACAAATAGATGTAATAAAGAAAAACTTTTGAAGCATTAAATATTTTAAAAGGAGAAAAATCATAATGCAATATTTTCTCAAGCTCTGAGGACAGAATAAAATAATGTATTGGACCGGGCGTGGGTCTACAACTTTAACCCCAGCACTTAGGATGCAGAGATACGGATCTCTCCCTTGTGTAGCAGAAATAAACAATGGTGGTGGTGCCAGCACAGAGACCATTTGATTTTTCTCCCTAACTGTCATGAAAAGCCAGGAAAGTGTCAAACAACAGTTGGGTGAAATTTCATATCTATCTTTACTTTTCCATTGACACCCTTTAAAAGCACTCTCTGGTTACTGGGCTCTACGGAGAACGGAAGAAGTCCTGGGGCAAGAGCCTGTGGCCATTTGAAGCCTTCGGACGCCAGCTGAGTTCGAGGAGGGCTCTAGCTGAGTTCGAGGAGGGTTCTCGAGAGCCCCGGCACCTTCTTCAGGCTGCTAGCTGGAGCCCACCTCGAGCCCAGGGAGTAGCTGGCGGGATCCGCAGATAACTCGGAGACCTTTGATGCGTGGCAGAGGGTCCAGAACAGTCAATCGCGAGAAAGCGAGCGACCGAGGGGCGGGGTGATCGCTGGCCGGTCGGGGTGATTGGCTAGCAGTCGCGCCGCCAAGCCACGTGACTGCCACGCCGCTGGGCTCGCTGGGCTCCTTCCGCACCTTTCCACCGGTGACAGTGGCGGGCCGCCTCCTCGGGGCCGGGTAATGGGCGGGGACGGTGACCGGGGGATTAAAGGGAGGCTCACTCGCGGCCGCACCGCCTGTGCCCGCGCGGCAGCATCCCCGCAGCCCAGTCTTACGGGAAGACGCGCCTCGGAAGCCCGGGCTTGGTAGTCCGGAGCCTTAAGGTGAGGACCGGAGACGGGAGGGGAGCGTCCGCAGTCAAATGGGACAGGTACCGCTCTCCTCGTACCTGGGATACCTGCAGTGGGCTGGTATGCGTCCGGAATGGATGGAGGAGTCATCTCCGCCTTCCACTCCTGGTTAGGTACAAAACTCAGTGCAGAAATCCTTTTAAACTCTAGACTAGAGTTGGGATTCTTTCAGTGCTTAGGTGGACAGACACACTAAGAACTCATCTAAAACAACCTAGCAAGTCCCTGGCATAGCTAGTAAGTGAACCCCGCCTCTACTCCACGTGCAGCGTCAGACTGCGTCCTTTTCTCTCATAACTTTGGGTTCACCAGTGATTTAAAAGCATTCACAGCCTAAGTTCTCTTTCTGACACTATACTAGTGTTAGTTTTCTTCCTCTGCCTCACGGTTCTTTTTGGTTATAGAGTTGCTGGGGACTGAACCTGAGGCTTCCCCCAAGTGTGGCCCTAACCCCGCGATTTTTTATGGGACATCCAGAACCAGTGTGATATACTGTGTTGGATATAAAAGAAATTCTTGTTTTTTGAATAGATCAGTAAAAAAAAAAGAAAAGAAAAAAAGTAAGGTTATTTAAGAATTGCCAGAGACATTCAGTAAAAAAAAAAAAAATGGAAGGTCATTTAAGAATTGCCAGAGACATGGGCTAATAACTATTATGTATTGCATAATACTTCTGACTTGTGTACTGTACTATTCTGAGCTCTTCTTCACTTGTGTGAGGTACTGGTAACCTCCCCATTCTACAGGTCAGGAACTGATGCCGAGTAGGTTTTATCTGGTACCATAAAGCTGTTGAACAGTGGCTGGGATCCAATGGTTATCCGATCCCTCCTATTGATCTGCCAGCTTTGGTCCCATACTCATTAGCTCCCCGTCACCCAGAATACAGAGGCTTCTGTTTCCTAGGATGTGCAGGGGCAGGCCCAAGAATCTGCATTTTCATCGGCAGTCTATGCAGAAAGTCACCAAAGTCACCGTGTAGTACCGTGCTGTGCTGCCTCCTAGAGGAAAAGGGAGAGGTGAACATATGCAGGGCTTTGGAATCTCCAAATTGTATTCTAGGGTAAGATTGAGAAGTCGATAGTATAAACTTTGAGTGAGGGAAAACCCAAGTAGATGCTTAACGAACTATAGAATGTTGATGCAGTCTTGGTTATAGTATCTTGTACAAAGAGGTGCACGCAGTTGTTGGGTTGGATGAGAATAAAGGAAATAACTCCCCTTTCTTCCCGGCAAAGCTCTTAAACTGTCATTCATCCACTTTACAAATGCTTGTAAAACACTTACTAGGTGTTAGGCAAACAACTTGAGATTACAGTTTAACCTAAGTATAGAGGCTGGAAAGACAGCTCCGTGCTTAAGAGAATGTACTGCTCTTGCACGGGACCTGAGTTAGGTTCCCAGGACCTGATGGGTGCCACACAACCACTTGTAACTGATAAGGGTCCGAGACCCATTTCTGGACTCCTAGGGCATCCTCCCTCACGCTCACATACACTCGTGCACGCACGCACATGCGTGCACACACATAGTTAAAATGAATTTTAAAGTCAATATATGATATGAAGTGGCATGGGGGAAAACATCAAGCCAAAGAGAAGGGGGTGGCTCCAAGAGGCAGAGCCGGAGATGGAGAGGTGCTAATTTACATTCTGCATTTAGTAAGAAACTGATTGGTAAGGTGACATTTGAGAGAAATTAAAAAAAAAAAATAGGTATGTATTTAATTGAGGAAGGGCATTCCAGCTAGAAGAAAACAAACAAAACTATGGAAAAAGCCAGATCTTGGTTGGTTGAACTTAATAGAGGCCATGGGACTTGCTCTTACAGGGAAGACATTTAGTAGTAGATAGAAGCCTTGGCAGAATTTGGAGAAACGTATCCAAATTGTTGACCTCATATTGTTAAAAGACTGTCTCTTCCAGAGAAGCAAACCACACAGTGGTCATGAAATGGAGGGTTGTAGCTGTGTGTAGTGCCATAGTCCCAGCATTTGGGAGGCAAAGGCAGGTGGATCTCCAAGAGTTAGAGTCCTGCCTGGTCTACATAGCAAGTCCCAGGCCAGCCAGAGCTACATACTGAGACCCTGTCTCAAAAACAAGCAGATTGATAAAATTTAGGTCTAGGATCAGTGAAGTGTTGAAGGTGTGCATATCCACAGCCTGTGAATGTAACAAAAACCTGAACTATTATCACATTGGTGCTATGTAGTCATACAGGTATTTCACATACTTTTTCATTAAAATTTCCTGTGAAAATTAAAAAACAAAAAAATTTATTTTGAGAGAGGGTGCATATGGGTGGAGGTTCTGGGGATCAAATGCCAGTCACTGTATTTGGACATGACAATGGGGATAATGGTCTTTTTGTGCCATTCAGTTAGCATATGATTTACAAATTCTTCATCAAGGGGGCTCACGGGATGTCTCAGTGGTTAAGAGCACATACCACTCTTGCAGAGGACTCAAGCTTAGTTCCCAGCATCATGTCAGGCAGGCTGTGAGCTGCAACCACCTATCACTCCAGTTCCAAGGAGTCCTATAGCCTCTTCTGGCCTCCGTGAGCATCTGCCCTCCAGTGCACAAACTCCCACACAAGTCCACTCGTATCTTTTAAAGTATCTTTAAGCCGGGCGGTGGTGGCACAACGCACGCCTTTAATCCCAGCACTCGGGAGGCAGAGGCAGGCGGATCTCCGTGAGTTCGAGACCAGCCTGGTCTACAAGAGCTAGTTCCAGGACAGGCTCCAAAACCACCTGTCTCGAAAAACCAAAAATAAATAAATAAATAAATAAATAAATAAATAAAGTATATTTAAAAATTCTTCATCCACATTGCAAATGAAAAATATTAGACCTTTAATCATTTTTAGTAGCTGAATAATAATCCAATCCAAGGCTGTACCACATTTTGTTTACCTGTATGCGTATTGAGGAATAACTGAGTTATTTCCACCATGACTATGCTTTCATGAACAATGATGATCAAAGGTTGGCAGGAAGGGGTCATATTTTACATTTATATGTGTTTATATATTTATATTCAATATTATTTTATGTTTAGTTAAACACTGCATCTTGAAAGCTCTTTCTCAGTTTCAAAGTTTTGAGGGTCTTTTTTTTTTTCCTGCCCTTAGGTTAAGAATATTATGATTCCTGCGGGGAAGGTAGAGCACGCCTTTAATCCAAGAACTTGGGAGGCAGAGGCGCTCAGATCTCTGTGAGTTCAAGGTCAGCCTGGTCTACGCAGCGCAGCGAGTTCCAAGACAGTCTGGGCAACACAGAGAAACCCTGCCTCGAAAAACTAGAATTATTTTATAAATATATCAACATGGAAATGTAAAGGAGCCAGCGTGAGTATCTGAATCTTAGGTCTAACAAAATGGTATTATTTCTGTTCTTTCTATGCCCTGTTCTTTGTGTCCTCCTGATCATCCAGGATTTGGTTATCCATGTGTGGCCAGTGCTGTAATGCTTGAGCTGCATCTCGTCTCAGTGTGCAATGGGAGAGCTCAGAACCTCGTGGTCTTTATACTTTGAGGGAAAAAAGTAAAAGTGTGTTGTCTTTGAGAGGAAACCAAGTGGCCATGTAAAGGACGTTTTAAGAAGATGCTTCACGAAACTAGGCCAGCATACTCAAAGGATCTGGGTCACTGTGAATCACTTCTAGCTCCTCTTCCTCACCCTCACCAACGGTTTTCTTTGCAAGTGCCTTTAGACCATTGGGTCAGTACTGTAGCTCCTACCGCTAACCTACACAAGCAAGGATTGTAGCTTTATATCTGTTGGAAGAAAGAGCTGCTTGTTGGTTCCTGGCTGCTTAGTCCCGAAATAATCACACAGAAACTATGTTATTTAAAACACTGCTTGGCCAATTACTTAAGTGTATTGGTAGCTAGCTCTTACATCTAGAATTAACCCATCTCCATTATTTTATATTTTACCACAAGGCTCATGGCCTACCAGCAGGGTTCCAGCGTCTATCTTCAGCAGGGCTATATGGCTTCTCTCTGACTCTGCCTCCTTTCTCCCAGCATTCAGTTTAGTTTTCCCTGCCTAACTCTGTTCCCCTATAGCTCTGCTGTAGGCTCAAAGCAGTTCCTTTTTTAACCAGTGATATTCACAGCATACGGAGGAGACTCCCACATCATATAGAGTCATTTCTTGTTCTAAAAGAACAACTGTCAGGATTTGATTCTCATGGCTAAACGAGAGAGCCTAGAAGTCAGGAGCATTGGTTGCTCTTCCAGAGGATTTATATTTAGTTCTCACCACCCACATGGGTCTGGTTGTTATTATTATTGGTAGTAGAAGTGTTCTAACATTTCTTTGTCTTATCTTAGGGTTAGAAAAGCACTTTGACCAAAGACTGCCCCAGACAGAAAATCACTCAATCAAGCTCAGGAAAAGGAAGTGAGAAGACAGACACCGCATGAGGACCAGCTCACTAACCATTTGACTTGCTCAGGGTCAGTAGTCTTCTAAATCTGGTCTTCTCTCCTTCTGTATTTCCTAAAGACCATCAGAATAATTATTGCTTTTCTCTTGTTCAACCTAAGTTAAGCAAATATGGGTAAGTTTTATATATCTTGTGTTCTTGAATAGGGTATGGACTCTTCAATTATAACGTCTTGGTAATGACAGGTCTTTAGAACCTGACAAGGGTCCCCTTTCCTTCTGTCAATTCAAAACTTTCTGAGTCCTTCATCTATTTTCCTCTGTCTGGGCATGGTCACAACGTGTTCTTTGATTGATTTGAACATGTCAGTAAACCTGCTATCTCAGTGTTACACTTGGTGGTGACTACATGATGGACAGAATGGCACACCTTTCCTGCAGGAGCTTCACGGGGTCCTGCTTGATTAACGGGTACAGAATGCCACAGGACCCGAGGGAAACTGATTCATTTGAGCTAAGGGGATTGTTTGCTGCTGTTAGTAGCAATAGCATTTCAGCTGGATTTTTACACAATTATTAAGGTCTTGACAGAGACCTAGCCATGCTAGATGTCTTAGGTTTTTATTGCTGTGAAGAGACACCATGACCACAGCAACTCTCTTCTTTGTGTGTGTGTGTGGGGGGGGGGTGGGGCTGTTGTTGTTGTTGCTTGAGACAGGATTTCTCTGTGTAACATTCCCGGCTGTCCTGGGACTTGCTTTGTAGACCAGGCTTGCCTTGAAGATCCACCTGCCTCTGCCTCCCAAGTGCTAGAATTAAAGCTGTGGCAGCTCTATACCACCCAGCTCTAAGCTTTTCTTAGCTGGTAGGATCTTGCCCTGAGGTCACCACTCCCTGTATTCCATTTCTTAATCTGTTTATCTCCTTGAACACAGGATTTAGCTGCATTCCACTTGCTGGTGCTTTTTCTCCTCAAATTTTACATTTTGTATTTTTTCTTGCTCAGCTTGCTTTTTTCATTATAAATCTTCATTAGAGTTAGTACTAATAACCACATGACAGAATCTATGCTAGGCTGTTTTGAGAATTCGACTGCCAAGGGAATTAATCTAAAACTGTTTTCTTTAGCTTTAGGTAGACTCTTTGGACAAGGGCAAAAAGCAGCCACATTCTTCACCAAAATATCATAAGACCAGTCTCTAGGCCACATACTAAGATCCTTCTCCTCTGAAACATCTTGATCCCCACAATTCAAATAACTTAGCACCACTGTCTTCCACGCTCCACTAGGATGGCCCATTAAGCGGTGCTTAAAGCATTCCACTGTTTTCCTAACCCAAAGTACCAAAGTCCACATTCCTCCAAACAAAAACATGATCGGGACTGTCGTAACAATACTCCAGTCCCTGGTACCAACTTCTGACTTACTTGGTGTTTTATTGGTTTTTTTTTGTGTGTATGTGAAGATATATTTTTATTACTGTTGTTGTGAAGACATACCATGACAGCAACTCTTACAAGGGAAACATTTGATTGGATTGGCTTGTTTACAATTTCAGAGGCATTATCATCATGGTAGGGAGCATGGCAGAGTGCAGCAGACATGGTGCTGATTAAATCTGATCTGAAGGCAACTGGGAGTAACTGAGACACTGGGCAGTACCCAGAGCATAGGAAGCCTCCCAAACCTGCCCCCACAGTACACACTTCCTTCAATAAGGTCATTCTCACTCCAACAAAGCCAAACCTCCTAATAGTGCCACTCCTATGAGATTATGGAGACCAGTTACATTAAAACTACCATACAAAGCTAAGCTCACAGTTGATGTGGAACTAATTTGTGACATAATCATTGACAATTTACTATGCTCCTTTAGAAACCTTGTTCTTTTCCTATTGCTGTAAGACCTTTGGTTGTCTTTTTTTGTTGTTGTTATTTTTATCTTTTCGTTTTGCTTTGTGTTCTTCTAGTTAATAGTGTAGATCCTTTGGCACCAGATCTGGAATTTAGGGCCCAAAGGTCTAGGTAGGGTCCCTTGTGCATCTGCCAAGTGAAAATTCTGGGCAACATTACTTCTATACCCAGCCTGTGAAGACCTTGGTAGCATATGGAAAGGAGAAAGGCTGCCCTGATAATATTTTTTTAGAAAAATCTTCAGGGAATCCAGGAAGATACAAAGGAAAATATTTAGTGTTCTTGGGAAGTTTTGAACCAACCTGGTGACTTTCTGTGTATAGTCTACTTCTGGCCTTTCCCCCTGACCTCTCTCAGGCCAGGACAGATAAGGCTCAGTAAAAGAGTAGATATTTGAGCTATCTCCCCCCAGGCTGGACATGATAGCCCATGCTTTTAATTCCAGTATGAAGGAGACAGAGGCAAGTGATCTCTGAATTTTAGCTAGCTTGGTCTGCATCACAAGTTCCAGGTCAGCTAACTATATAGTGAAACCCTGCCTCAAAAGAAAAAGCTTACCCCAAATGGAATTCTTTAACCCCACAAATGGGTTAGTAGGACTGCTAATATATGTGAGCACTGAGAACTAATTTATAAGTTAACGTTTATATTTTCTCTGGGGTAGGAAATAAACCATCTGACTCCAAAAATGTCTTCGGAAGATAAAGAGCAGCATGACTTTCCACTGAGGGACTTACCTGAAGAAGCCTTCAGTCTTCCATCTGAGGTCCCACTGGAGGCCCAAAGGGAATCAAGCACTGACTTCAAGCAGTTTGAGACCAATGATCGACACAGACCTTATCGTAGGATCCACATGGAACCTCAGGAAAAGCCAGATACTAACATCAAAAAAGTTGTCATCAGAAAGCTGCAGAAGAGCTGCCAGTGTAGCCCGGCCAGAGTAAAAAATATGGTTTTTGATTTCATTCCTATTTTGCGGTGGCTCCCAAAATATAATCTTAAGAAAAACATTTTAGGCGATGTGATGTCAGGACTGATTGTAGGCATACTTCTGGTGCCCCAGTCTATTGCCTACTCCCTGTTGGCTGGCCAGGAGCCTATCTATGGTCTGTATACATCATTTTTTGCCAGCATCATTTATTGCCTGTTTGGTACCTCTCGCCACATCTCTGTGGGCATTTTCGGAATACTGTGCCTTATGATTGGTGAGGTAGTTGACCGAGAACTACATAAAGTCTGCCCCGACATTGCTGCTACATCATCTTCATTTGCAGTGACTTCAAATGGATGTGTGTCAGTAAACCAAACATTAGATGGGCTTTGTACCAAAAGTTGTTATGCAATTAAAATTGGCACCACTGTGACCTTCATGGCTGGAGTTTATCAGGTAAGAAATGGTGAACAGTTAGGCTGGGTGTGGTAGCCTAGCACTCAGGGGGCAGGGGCAGGAGGATCTCTGTATTTGAGGCCAGCCTGATTTCATAGCAAGTTCCAGGACTCCATGGTGACACACTGAGACACCAAGGAAGGACAAAGAATGAGGGAGACTTAACAATTGGTTAATTCTGGCAAAAGTAATCAATATACACAAATCTCTGGTGTGGGGACTGTTAGGGTTATAAAAAAAAAAAAACCCACCATTTACTGAGTGCTGAAGATATGAACAGTAGAACCCAAAGCCAAACTCCACTGGTAAAATAGGGCTGGCTTTCCTGCCTGTTCCTAGGCAGCGACCAACAATCAGATATTTTTTATTTAAAAAAAGAAAATAGACCAGCATGGTCCTCAGACCAACTAGTACAATTTTAACTTTCTATGTTAGAAACACTGGGTTTGCTTAATATCACGTGTGGCTGATTATTAGTAAAATCACCATGAGTAGTCAGGCAAGAGGGATAGATGGGGGAGGGATGGGGAAGGGAGAAGTGGGATGCCAGAGTCATTCAGATTACTGCCAGCTCCCATCTTCCTTAAGAATAGCTACTCTGTATAGCTCAATAAAATAAAATAAAAAATGAATAGCTACTCTAGTGAGAGACTTCTACTAAATTTAGTAGTTCTCTTGGATTGATGAAGAGGGAGAGAAAATCTTGAGGGCCACTCTTTGACCTGCCAAGAGAAATGATTACAAAATAGAATCTTCTCGAGTCTCGTGTGGAACCTGCAAATGTGTTGATACGATTATGCCCCTGCCTTTTAGCATCCAGAAACCAATACCAGCATTAGACCTGTTCTCTATGTAGGCTTTGGAGCTAGGAATAATAGTTGGCTTTAGTTGGTATGGATGAGGTGGGAGAAACGGAAGGAGGTGATGGTTGTCTTGCCTAGAGCCCATGTTGGCTCTCTTAGTATATCTCACCAAGGTGAGGAGGGGTAGTAGAAGTCTACGGACTAGGGCAGCAGAGGCTAGAGTAGTATTGCTAATTCAGAGGCATGACAGAGCATGATTCAGTTTTGATGTGAACTTAATTTTTTCTAGCAGCTAAAATTTTACTTTCATCTGTATAGTAGTACATGCCTGTAATCCTAGCATTTGGGAGGAAGAGGCAGAAAGATCAGGAGTTTGGGGTCATCAAAGTTCAAGGCTATCCTGGGACCATGAGACCTTGCCTCCAAAAATAAAAATTAGAAACCTTCCATTTTATGATAATGCTTTTTAATTTGGAGAAAATGTTTTCTTAAGTAGAAGAAGACTTTCTCCAATTTGAGTTTGTATACATTTGTTTGGAACCTTGAAAGCAATCTGAACTATGTCCCAGCTTCAAATTATTGGATAAGGTGAAAGCCCAAGTCCTCATAGGGAGGCTAGTGAGTATGACTTTAGGCAACCTTCCCTGCCTTGTGACATGAAAGAAAAGTCATGTATGGTTGTGTTTCTTTTAGCTCTGACGGTCTCTGGTCGTCTGGTTCGTCGCAGTAGAGGAAGGCCAGGGTGGTATGAGACACTCGTTCCCATCTCTGTTTAACGCTTGCATATGCTCTCTTCCAGGTAGCGATGGGCTTCTTTCAAGTGGGCTTTGTCTCTGTCTACCTCTCAGATGCCTTGCTGAGTGGGTTTGTCACTGGTGCCTCTCTCACCGTCCTCACATCTCAGGCCAAGTACCTCCTCGGGCTGAAGCTTCCTCGGAGCAGTGGTGTAGGCTCGGTCATCACTACCTGGATCAATATCTTTAGAAACATCCCTAAGACCAATATCTGTGATCTCATCACCAGCCTGTTGTGTCTCCTGGTCCTTTTGCCAAGCAAAGAACTCAATGAACGCTTCAAGGCCAAGCTCAAGGCGCCAATTCCAACCGAACTCATTGTCGTTGTGGCAGCGACATTAGCTTCTCATTTTGGAAAACTAAATGAGAATTACAATTCCAGTATTTCTGGACATATTCCCACTGGGTTTATGCCGCCCCAAGCACCAGACTGGAGCCTGATTCCTAATGTGGCTGTAGATGCAATAGCTATTTCTATCATTGGTTTTGCTACCACTGTATCTCTTTCTGAGATGTTTGCCAAGAAACATGGCTACACCGTCAAAGCAAATCAAGAGATGTACGCCATTGGCTTTTGTAATATCATACCTTCCTTCTTCCACTGCATAACTACGAGTGCTGCTCTCGCAAAGACACTGGTGAAAGAATCAACAGGCTGCCAGTCCCAGCTGTCAGCTATCGTCACAGCCCTTGTTCTTTTGTTGGTCCTTCTGGTAATAGCTCCTTTATTCTATTCCCTTCAAAAATGTGTCCTTGGTGTCATCACTATTGTAAATCTCCGGGGTGCCCTTCTCAAATTTAGAGACCTGCCCAAGATGTGGAGGGTTAGCAGAATGGATACGGTTATCTGGCTTGTTACTATGCTGTCCTCCGCTCTGTTAAGCACCGAAATAGGCCTGCTTGTTGGGGTTTGTTTTTCCATGTTTTGTGTAATCCTCCGTACTCAGAAGCCAAAAGCTTCACTGCTTGGTTTGGAAGAAGAGTCTGAAACCTTTGAATCCATTTCTGACTACAAGAACCTTCAGACCAAGGCAGGCATCAAGATTTTCCGCTTCATATCCCCTCTCTACTACATAAACAAAGAATGCTTTAAATCAGCTCTGTACAAGAAAACTCTGAACCCAGTCTTGGTAAAGGCAGCTTGGAAGAAGGTAGCGAAGAAGAAACTCAAAGAGGAAACAGTGATTTTCAGTGGGATCCAAGATGAAGTTTCAGTGCAGCTGTCCCATGACCCCTTGGAGCTGCACACTATTGTGATTGACTGTAGTGCGATCCAGTTTCTAGACACCGCGGGGATCCACACACTGAAAGAAGTTCGTAGGGATTATGAAGCCATTGGCGTTCAGGTTTTACTGGCTCAGTGCAATCCTTCTGTGAGGGATTCCTTGACCAGAGGAGAGTACTGCAAAAAGGAAGAAGAAAGTCTTCTGTTCTATAGTCTGTCTGAAGCAGTGGCTTTTGCAGTAGACTCTCAGAAGCAGAAAGGAGTGCCTGCTCTCAATGGTCTGAACCTTTCTGGTGACTGAGAAAGTAAATAAACGGAAGAAGAGTGTCTTGCCAGTTTCAACATGCAACGTTTTCTACCGTGAAAGGAGAAAGTGGTACACACTTGAAATAGTTTCTCTTTGAAGCCAATAGCCTTTTGATATTCTCACGTGCGGTAGAGCTTAGAGGTGGGCAGAATCAAAAAGAAGAAAATGCTGTGGCTTCAGACTTTGATGCAGATAATCATTCTTGGGGTACAATATAAACAAATGGAACTGTAAAGCAGCCCCCAAATTTGGTCACCTTGCCTTAGGGACTGTACATCTGAACTCTATCCTCCAGGAGGCAGAGAGCTGAAGTTGGGGTTTGCTTTACACACACGAGCCTTCGCATGGCTCTGCGGAGCAGGGAAGAAAGACAGTACTGCTGGTCCAGGGACTGGTGAAGCACAAGGGCCTCCTAGACGAGTTCTGTTCTCACTGTCGTTCTCTGTTTTGCTCCCAGAGAGCAGTAAGATCTCTGGCTGGTAGTGGGAAGTCGCATTTCTCCTCTCCTTTACACAGGAAGTGTGGCATAGTCTCCTACGAGAAGCTGGTCCTGACAGCCAGCCCGACACTGTACAGACCTCTATTGTAAACACTGATGTTTTTAGTCATGCCTTTTTATTTAGAATAAGTAGGTAAGGAAAAAGTTCAAAGTCAGAGAGACAGTGGGAGTCTTTGTTCTTCAGCTCCATCTTTGTTTCTGAGAACCTGCCTACTGTAAGCTGTTTCCTCTTTGGCTTAGCCTGGTGCTTTCTCCTGAAATCTGTCTTAAGTTGGTATTTCTGAATCAGTGGCAGTCTTGTCAGACAAAGCAGAATATTGTCTCAGCAAGTTCTTTCAGCCCTGTAAATGGACTTGTGGTGCATAGTCAAGGAGAGATTGTAAAAAAACAAAAGAACGAATGACAGTTCCCCTTAAGAAATGCCACCACCAACAGTAATCCAACACACTGTCGTGTTTTAGCAAGGATCTGCTGGGCATTGGTAGTCTTTCTTAAGTAGAAGTAGCTGCATGCAGGAGGACTTGGAACTTTCACGGAACCTTAGTTTTACTGGTGTGTCATTCTTGGTGGCTGGCCACAGGTTAGGAATTGCGTAGTTTCTTCAGAAAAATACTTTGACAGGTGAGAAAAATAGTTCACCCAAGCAAGGCATACAGGACTAACCAACCTTTGAGAGATTAAAGCACTTACTACCCAAGTCATCAAAGTCACAATTGCCAAAGTACAAAATCATGTTTTAGCCTGTTCTAATATGGAAAAAAATTTAAAATATTTATGGGAAGCAAACTCTAACTAATGTATTGAGGCAGAATGCTTTTAAACATCACACACACACACACACACACACACACACACACACACTCCAAAAACTGCTTCTGTTGTTTTTTCTGTTGCCATTACACTCCTGTTTGCTCATGTGAGAAATACCTTTCTGTTTTCCCAATAGAAGTTTGACTTTCTATCTTAGAGGTTTGTGCTGATAAAGACTACCTTGTTGTGGTGTTTGACATCCCTTTTGAGCGCTCCCCCAGGAATTCAGAAGTGTTAACAGCTGCTTGCTTGTTTTCATTTCGCTCTCTAGCTTCGTGAACAGTTGTAAGATTACAGTATCCTAGTCATTTTTTTTAAAATCCCTCTTGCCCTTTCTTCAAGCGAGGTTGGAATTAAGACTGTTACAGATGTTGAATACTCAGTGAGAGACTAGTAGGTACATGTGAGTGGCAGCTGGAGAGATGCTCAGTAGTTAAAAGTACTCGCTACTCTTGCAGAGGACCCAAGTTCAGTTCCCAGCACCCACATTAGGCCGCTCACAGTCACCTGTTACTCCAGCTCCAGGGGATTTCACCTTCTCCTGACCTCTGTGGGACACACACACATTTTTTAAAGCACGTGTTTAAGATGACTCTACAATCCATTCAACATCAGCATAGAAAAAGAATTTAGTTCAGTGTTTAGAAAGTATCTGCCCTTTGCCTGCATATGAGTTTATAGTGTGGCTCTAATAGGTTCTGGAGCTTTACATACGCATTAGCAAATTACTGAGTTATGTTCTGGTTTGTGTTTGTCCCACAAAAGCAAACACGATCCTGCTTTTCATAGCCATTTTAAAAACATGATTGCTCTAGAATCTGTTGTATCCATCTTTGGGCTGAGATCTTCCTAACATCAAACATTAAAATTGATTTGATTGCTAATAATTGAAGGAATCAAATCTAGAGCCAAAGTCTAATTTACCAGCAGCAGCAACAATAACAAATTTTCATTTGCTTTTTAATTCTTTAAACACATTCATGTAAGTTATCTTGTTTACTAAGAACATTAGAGTGTAACAGAGATGTAAAACCCTGAATGTTGTTAAGTGGCTGTCACTTAATTGAAATACAGAGTGAACGTGTGTCTGTGTGTACTTTATGACAAGGCCTTATGTAGCACAGGTTGACCTCAAACATGCTAAATAGCCGGGGTGATTGTGAGCTTTTGGTCCTCCTGCCTCCTCCTCCAAGTGCTGGAGTGACAGGTGCATAGGGATGGCATAGCTAGCGCATATGCAGACTCACTACACAAAGAACCACAGCTCAGGGGAGTAAAAGGGTAGATCACTGAAAACTATCTGTCCAGAAAGGAACAGACCTGGCTAGACAGGGTCTCTGTCCTGGTAAACTCCACATCTAAGATCAGGATTCAGAAGCACACCTCTAAGAGCAAAGTTAGAAAGTGGTTCTGTTTCTAGAAGGGGAGAGGCACAGGTTCGCCAAAGCCCCAAAGAGCTCAGAAGCATATTCTCAGGTTGTAGCCAGAGTGTGGGCACGCCTGCTCAGGAGTAGCCTTCCCTGTGAGCTGAGTGGCTGCAGTGCTGTCTGTCTTAGACAGGGTAAGACTGGCAGGCGCCTAGTTAATTTTAAGCAGGGTCAATGGAACAGATATAATTTATATAAAAGCTTCCAGCACAGCAAATGGTGGACTTGGAGACTGCATGGAGATGCTAGATGATCCATTAGACTAATGCTCCTGGCTACATTCTAGCACAAACAGCAATCGTCTGCAGGCTGTTCCTGGCAGTTCGACATTGTAGAACACATTGCCAGGGTTAACCCCACTTTGCAAAGTACAAGGAGGAATGAAGTAGGTTTGGATTCGGGCTCTGTAGCTCCTGTTAATATCCTTACTGAGCTGAGGGTTCTCTGCATGGAAGTAAATGCTTCTTCAGATATTCCCAAGTATCTGGGAGACAGGTGTCCTAGAGGGGACTCGGAGAATGCTCTAGAGAGAGTGCCTGAGCTGAGATTCTGCTGAGGCTGGAGCAGGAGGCAGTATATTCAGGAAAGAGTCTATAGAAAAGTGGAATTGTCCAGTTGATAAGCTTTATGTTTTTGCCCAGTCTTTTGTTCTTTTTGTTTGTCCCCTCTTGGAATCTTTTCTTAATCCCAGTGATCCTTAATTTGAAGTTCGCTTTAAATTAAATTGCAGAATGGATGAAATGCTGCTCAGAAAGCTGCTGGACTCTGTGGGCATGGTGGCCTATGAGGCACTTGGAGGCTGAGGCAGGAGGATTGTATCTTTGAGGCCAGCCTGAGATAATTGGTGAGACCTTGCCAAAAAAAGAAAAACGAAAACTAGCTAGCGCTGGGGACTTTTTGTCCTCCAAGCCTTTCTCTAAAATTTTTAGATATTCATGGATGACAGTAAATTTGGGGGCTAAGTTTAAGCATGAAAATTATAATGGGACAGGATAAACAGTACACCAGCTGGCTTTTTATAGGCTATATCTTAAATTAGAATACAAATGAATTACTTTAAGTTAAAAGTAAAAATTTAAGGTTTTTAAAATAACTTAAAATGGAGGCTTTGATGCAGAAGGGGGCATTTTTAATACAGTAATTTTCATCATGGTAAGAACTATTTTTTTACTAAAAGTATTTTGTAACTGAAATTTTAAAGTTAATCTGTTAAATACAATTAAAAAGTCAAATAAGCAATACACTAATTGATTTTTTAGTATGTGTTTTATACCCTATGACTTAATTTAAAATAAGAATGTATTGAAGACTGCAGATTGGGCAGTGAGGGCATCAAAACTTTGATTGGAGACACTGATTCTAAGCTGGTCACAAAGGGTTTCCATTTGACACTTGAATAAACTTATCCTGCACTCTGTGCCTCGTCCTCAGGAGGAAACAGAATCAAACAGCTCCTTCCTCTTCAGTGCAATTCGTTTGGGAAATTGGGGTCAGAGTCCCGATGCTACCATGGCTTCTGCTTCTCAGACGTGAGTGTGAATATTACCAGCACAACCTACTTTCCCCCTTTGTACATGTTTACCTGTGCAGACAACATGGAGACAGCTGAATGCACCTGAATTCTCAGTTTTTACTAAAAAATGCTTAGCTGTCACCATCCTTTACCATTAGGGTCATATTTAATAGTAGGATTTTTTTAATTCAAGTAAGTGCCTTGATGCTGTTGTTCATAAATCATTGCTCAACCATCCTTCAGGACAAAAATAAGGTGTTTCTTGTTGGAGGGAGGAGTTGTTAATCATTTTGTAAGGTCTTCTACATGTTTGAGATCTCAGGTACCATTTCTTTTGTTAATAAATTATCACTGTAATAAAATATTACTGTGTCAAAATTATTTTAGTTCCGGGGGTTCCGACTAAAACATTCAGATACTGGTGAATTTGATTTAAAAAATTTTAACTTTTATGTTTTGGGATATTACCTGCATTATGTCTGCGCTATAAACATGCCCTGCCTACAGAGGCCAGAAGGGGGCATCAGATCCTTTGGAGCGGGACTTAAAAATGGTTGTGAGTCACCATGTGGGTGCTAGGCATTGAACCTTGGTTCTCTGAAAGAGCAGCCAGTGCTCTTAACCATCTGAACCATCTCTCCAACCCCAGGTACCAGTGAATTTGAAAGTGCTATTTTTGTGGGTATGGTGGGCAGTCTTGCTTTCCCAGCACTGAGGAGATAGAGGCAGAGGCAAGTGATAGAAAGATCAAGGTTGTCTGTTGTAGTAATTCATTCTGCCAATAGCTTTGGGGTACTCGCCTTAGGACGTGGCTTCTTGTCTGCAGATGTGATCTCTTAAAAGGAGAGAGACAAGTTGCATGCTCTCTTGGGTTGTGAAGACCCAGTTAGGCTGCTTGAAGCAGTGTGTGTAGCTGGTTCCTGGCTCCCTTGGGCAGAACAGAAGGGCTTTGCAACTGATCATACCTTGTCCTGTATCCTTGAGTCTGTTTTCCTCATAGCATCCCCTAATAAATTTATATATATATATATATATATATATATGGTTCTCGTAACAGTTATCTCAATAAATAAATTACATTTGGAGAATGAGTCACTCAGTTCTTCCCAACTGCACAGAAGTATCCAATCATTGACTGTAAATGGAGGCTGTGCATTTGTTTCCAGCCACCCAGACTTGAATAAGCACACAAACTATATTAATTACAATACTTTTTGGCCTATGTCCCAGGCATATTTCTAGCGAGCTCTTATATCTTAAATTAACCCATTTCAATCACTCTATGTATCACCACAAGGCTGTGGCCTACCGGTAGGCATTTTTCTCCTTTGGCAGGTACATGGCGTCTCTTCAACGCTGCCTGCTCTCTCTATATATCTCTGTTTGCATTTCCTGCCTGGCTTTATTCTGCCCTGTCATAGGTCAAAGTAGCTTCTTTATTAACCAATGGTAATAAAACATATTCACAGCATACAGAGAGGAATCCCACGTCGCTTGACAAGGCTCGATGCTTTTCCTTTGGGAGCTTCGTTTCTCCATTAGTGAAGACAACAGAAGGATTAGACTGCTTCAAAACCCCTCCGCTCTCTCAGGCACAGTTCCATTTTTAGTCATTTGAATAAATCCCACATTCTGTGTCTCCTTCTCTTTGCTTGCCTTCCCCCTGACTCTACCATATCAGAGCAACTACAGCTGGATGCACCTAAGGCTTTTTCAGTTAGTCAAGCTTTCTCCCTTATGAAGCCACCTTTCCCTCTAGTGGCAGGAATATGCAACTACACTCTAAGAGAAATGCCAGTGGCATGGATATTATTCATTCAGCTCTCTAACTTGAAGCTGTACTTTTGGATTGATTTTCTAAGAAGATTAAATGATAAAAAAAATTAAACCGTACTAGATATAAACGGGCAAACAGTAAATCTTAGTTTTCTTCCCTTTGATGAAAGAGCCCAGCAAAGGAAATTTCTGGAACACTGAACCCAGGTCTGTGTGTGGGTGTGGGTGTATCATGCGTGCCACATTGCGTGTGTGGAGATCAGAAGACAAGATTGAACACTGGGGAGTGGGTTCTCTCCTTCCCCTGTGGATTCTGGGAATTGACTGAGCGCAGATGACCAAGCTTGCACAGCAATTAGTATTACCCACTGGCTCTGCTTTTCAGTTAAGTAAAACAAACAAACAAAAAACAAAGCAAATTTAAACACATATTTAATTACTCAGGGCACTGAAATGGAGCCTGGAGCATTTCTTAATAAATTCCTGCCTAATAAACAGAGGCAAAAGTCTTACAATGATTTTGGTGGAAGAGCACAAGTTTAATGCTGTGTGTTAGAACACATCAAACAATAGAATGTAACTTGGATTGGGATACAGAATGATGCAGAAAACTTTGGCCAACCAGTTTCAAGTGAGCACAGCCTGTCCCCGCAGTCCCAGGCAAGACACCATTAAGAGCTAGCTGGTCCTTGCTCTCTAAGTAAATGCTACAGAGCACTGGGAAAATATAAAGGAACGGGGTGAAGGGTCTGCTGGTGACAGAAACTTCAAGAAAGCCTGGAGGAAAGGACTCCTGTCACATCTTAAAGACTGAAGTGTCTAGCTCAAGAGAACAAGTGAGGCACTCAGGGAAAGACACACAAGTGGAAGTGGTTACAGGTAAAGGAAGACAAGGGCCGTACAGGGAGCATCATAACCCTGCTTTCCAACCAAGTTGGAAATGAAGGTTGGCGTCAACTATGCAAGGTGAAAAAACTCAAGAGGAATGCCCTGGTTTTGTATTCTTGTGGGCATTTGAGACCCAACCTAGAAACTTGGGTCAGGGAAATGGCAAGCTCCCCAAAGAGCTAGCCCAATCAGCGGTGTGGACTGCAGGAGAAGGGTGGAGGAGGAAGGATGCGGAAAGTACTCCAGGAGCTAATCAGATACAGCACAGGATCTAGCCGGGAGCTAATCAGATACAGCCACAGGATCTAGCCAGGAGACATCGTTTTCACCCACCACGTGTTCAAAATCTAAAACATGAGACAATCATCAGCATACACACTGCTAATCTCATAACTCAGAATGTTGAGGCAAGGGCACTGCAAGTTCAAGGCTAGTCTGAACTACATGAGAGTCTGCCTCAAAAATGGAGATACGTTCAGTAGTTTTATTTTAAAATTTTATGCTGCTTTTTATTTTTTTTATAAAAGTAATTGACAGTAGAGAATACATTCAAACGGCCATCAAATGGCTTTGGAGCCTGTCCTAGAACTCACTCTGTTGACCTGTCTGGCCTCGAACTCACAGAGATCCACCTGACTCTGCCTCCCCAGTGTAGGGATTAAAGGTGTGCACTACCACCACACGGCGAAAAGGTTTATTTCATCTACAGCTTGTAGTTAGTCTGTCATCCAGAGAAGTGAAGTCAAGGTAGGCACTCAAAGCAGAAACTCAGGTAGGAACTGAAGAGGCCATGAGGAGTGCTCCTTATCGGCTTGTTCCCTGTGACTTACACACCTTAGGACCACCTGCTCAGGTGTGGCATCACCCACCATTGGCTATGCCTTCCCAAATCAATTATTATTCAGGAAAATACCCCCTGCAGACTTGCCTAGAGGCCAATCTTAGGGAGACACGTTCTCAATTAAGATTCTCTCTTCACAGATACATCAAGGTTTGAGTCAAGCTGACAACAACCAATCAGCACTGTCCCCTTCAGCAGAAGTGTGTTCAGGGGAAGCAACTAGGAAAAGCCAACTCCTGCTTCCTCAGATGTGGTCTGGACTATAGTCAGCAATCATGTCGCTCATTAACCTTATGTATTCATTATGTCACTGGCCTTTCTGCAGAATGCTTTCAAAGCAGTTCTATGGACATCTATAAATCTGCTCAGCCAGCCCACAGTTGCTTGAAAACTGGCACAGGCGAGCATGTTGGCCAAGTTTAATGCCTCTTTCCCATTCACAGAGCCAGGGGTGAGAGTGGATTTGGCGCAAATTTCTTGAAACCATGCAAAGAGCCTATCAGCGCCGTGATAGAGAGCATTCCTCATCCTTTCCCTCTGGGGTTCCACGGATGCCTCTGGCACTTCCTCTGTATTTGGCATGACCATTTGAGAGAGCAGACAGGGTGGTAGTGAAGCCTATGGCTTCTGCAACTTTCATCTCCTCCTCCAGGGAGGACACTGCTGAAGTTTCTCATTCCCTCTTCTTCACCATTTCTAGGGATGAGGGCTGGGCTACAGCTGAGAGGGCTATATCTGTTCCTCCTTCTAGCTTCTTCTGCCACAAGTGCGGGAAAATAAAAAGGTAAACTAAGTACCTCGCAGAAGCCTAAGTGAGGGTTTAGGGTGTTAAAATTTCTGGTAGAAAAATTCGTGGAAGATAGGATTCATGACACTGACTTTGTGTCAGTATTAGACTATCGGCAGACTCAGAACCCTTAAGACAGAAAGGGCCTTGAAGAAAATCTATTTACGTAAGCTTTCCAAGCCTGGGAATAGTAATGTTTGCCTAGGCTGCTATGACAACAAATTGTAATAAGTTGCAAAAACTTGCAAATAGCAACACACTATAAACTCAAAGAGCTGTAGGCCTTGTTTTGTAGATACAGAAACAAGCCAGAGGAAGAGCCTGGCCCATGGCCATGAAGGTTTCTCAACTCAGATCACTGATGTATCTGGCATGCCATTGCCCTGCTCAAAAGTCCACCAAAATGAGAACTTCAAATTCTCTCACCATCTACCTTAAAAAGGCTTTCACTATAGGAAGCTGTTTCGGGTGTCACATATTCACTTAATAAACATTTACAGGTTCTAAGCAGTAAGGATTCAGTGATGAACAACAGAGTCAAGTTATATGCCCCCAAGAAATAAAAAAAATGAGGGGAACAGTAAATAAACAGATAAATAAGGCAATTATAGAGTGCAACCAGTGCTGTGAAGAAAGTAGGAATGAGGGTACAGAAGAAAAGCAAAAGGTCTGTCTGGCATGGGGGTTGTAAGTCTTGTAATAGAGCTACAGGGGAGGTTGAGGGAGTAAAGTCAGTTGGTGGTCAGCCTCAGCAAATTAATGAGACTCCTATCTCAAACAAACATGTTTAAGGCTGGGGATGTAGCTCAGTGGTAGAGTACTTGCCTAGCATGCTCAAGGCCCAGGGTTCAAGCCTCAATACTGCAAAGGCTGTGGGGGTCGGGGGAGTTATTTACAAAGTCACAGAAAAGATGGCATTTAAGATGAGCTCTCCATGAAGAGCATCAAAGAGGAGCAGTGCAGTCAAGGATAGCGCATCGGCCAAATCTCAAAAGCAGGAAAGAGTTAAGTGTTCTGAAGGATTTGTATGGCTCCAAGAGGAGAGCCAGTGCATTCAGATGCTGTGGTAAGCAGCAAACACTTGGCTCGGTGCCTCAGAAAGCTTCTCAAGTTTTCCAGGGAGTTTGTGGACAGAAGCGCCATCCATATCATTCTCATTCATATTCTCTGTCTCTCCTCTCTTGCTAGATAGACAGCAGGCTAACCTGGACCTGGAAATCCTTTGTCCCCAGTCTTCCCCAGGGCTAGGATCACAGTCATGAACCACTATTTTCTGCCTGCTTTGCATTTTTTTTAAATCAATTTGCACTCAGGAGGCAGAGGCAAGCAGATCTCTATGAATTTGAGGTCAGCCTGGTCTACAGAGAGAGTTCCAGGACAGGCTTCAAAACTACACAGAGAAACCCTATCTCAAAAAAACAAAACAAAACAAAACAAAATCAACTTCAACAGGCAGTGGTGTCACATATATTTAATCCAAGCAACACAGGAAATAGAGGCAGGTTGATCTCTGAGTTCAAAGTCAGCCTACAGAGAGCATTCCAGGACAGTCAAGGATAAAACACACAGAAGAACCCTATCATTAGAAACAAAGAAATAAAAACAACAACAAAATCAGTCACATTATTTTGTGGATATGGATTGGGATGTTTGGATGCTACTGCTGATGGTTTGGGTAGGAAATGATGGCAGAAGTAATGAGTGAATTGTAGCACACTCCCTCTTTGGGCTTGTTTCCTGTTTGAAAACGAAGTTAGGCATGATAGTACATACTTGTAATCCCAGCACTGGGGCTGCTTAGACAGGAAGACTACTGAAAGTTTAAGGCCAGCCAAAGCTATATAACAAAGACCCTGTCTCAAAACAACAAATAAGTAAAGAACAGCAGCAACAACAAAACCTTTAGACTCGATAGGGGGAGGCACATCAGATCTGATATGCAGGCATGACCTAGCACTTGCTGGATGAAATCTCCATGGGGACATATTTAGTTTTTAAAAACTCAAAGTGATTTTGATACATTGCATATTTGAAAACTGTTGTGGGATATCCACAAAGACTGCTCAGATAGGGGTTTAAGCAAACAGAAAGTCTTTACTAGCTGGTCAGCAGCTACACTGGGTGGTCAGGTGAACTTCTAAGCACCAAATCCATATTTTGGGTTGACATAATTCAGTTAGCAAGAACAATGAGCCCGAAGGCACTACAGAAGCCCAAAGGCAAGGTTGGTACATTTAGAGACTTTCCCAGAACTACAGAGTATGATGGATCAGTTCTTTGTTTTTATGTTGGCAGGTGGTACTGTCTACATGCTGAGTTTTATGGCCTGAATGGTACTCCCATCATGGAGTCAGTTGTGCTAAGGTCTGGGAGACTATTAAACTCTGGGACCCTGTTACAAAAACCAAAGGATCTGATGACTCCCAAGATTGCCTTCAAATTAAAGTACTAGGCCTTAGATAAATACTCCAAGTTCAATGCCTATAGAGGCCAGGCTCAAGTGACTGAGATAAGGATAGGTATTTGGAGAAGTTGGGGTATAAGTGCCTGATTGTGGTTTGAATGTAATTGGCCCCCTTAGGCACATAGGGAGTGGTACTATTAGATGTGGCTTTTTTGGAGTAGGTGTGGCTTTGTTGGAGGAACTATGTCACTGTGGGTGGGCTTTGAGGTCTTACGTTGTGGAATATTAATTTAAGATGTATTACACTCATTTATGCTGTGAACTAATTTGTTTAATGATACAAAGACGTGTTGCATTTGTTTGATTAAATAAAATTAACTTGGGGTTAGGAGGCTGAGTCAGCAACTAGCTGACATGAAGTGGTAGGGTGGAACTAAGTGTAGCAAGGGTTCTTTTGTGGGGGTTGAGCAGGACGCCCTGTTTTTCAGGAGATACGAGTTAGAGGAGAAAGTTAGATACTTGTTCTTCAGCCCCTCAGAGTGAGCAGAGCTTCACCTCAACTTTTGAACCCTGAGTTCTATAGAAGGATAGAGATCTTAAAAAAGTTTCTTTTGGCTGTCATGATAGAATTTGTGCCTGAAGGAAGAAATTCTCACCTGGCCAGTCACCATTGCTAATAGCTGCAGAGCTACAATTGGCGATTAGGAGAGCAGTTGCTTGAGGAGCAGCTGCTGAATTTAATGTAATTCATTAAATGAAAACAACAGTCTCATATATACTCAAGTCACATCCAGTGTGCCTGTGGGATTAAGATGTAGTTCCTTCTCCACTCTCAGCTCCTTCTCCAGCACCATGTCTGCCATCTTGCCACCATATCCTGCCATGATGATAATGGGCTAAACCTCTGAAACTATAAGCCACCCAATTAAATGTTTTCCTTTATAACAGTTGTCATGTTCATGATGTCTCTTCACAATGATTGAAACCCTAAGACACCAATCTAGAGCTTTGGAGATTTAAAATAAATGCCTTTTCTGGTCAGACAAAACACCATCCAGCAAGAAGTGTTTGGAATTTATTTGTCTGTTTATCCAGTATTTATGTTTGTTGTACTTGGAGTTGACCCTATAAAATTTGGAGGCTAATTTGAGTGCAATAGTGAGTTCCTGAAAGACTTTAAACAAGAAAAAAAAAAGGCTGTTGTATAAGAGAATAACATAGGAACGCCAGAGTTTAGAGTGTGGCTCCATAGCAGGGTACGCATACAAGGTCCTGAGCTCAACCACCAGCACCAGCTGGGGACAGGGGAAGGGTCCAGATCAGATATGGAAAGCTGGATTAGAGAAAATGGTGAGAGGCAGTCAGGTAGGGCTGTTACTGTGGGCTAGGTGTGAAGTCAAGGCAGAAAGGATAACTCGCAGGTTTCTGGTTTGAGTGTTGAACAATTCAGTGGATGCTACTGTAATTTACTGAGCTGGGAACCAATCACGGAGAATACACTATGTGAAGCACTCTCTATGATTAATACAGCTTCCTTGGAGCAGGACACATGTAATGCTCCAATTTGTTAGGTCCAAAGGAAACTCCAGTTCCCCAAACCCCAAAAGGCAGTCGGTCCAAATACTCACAAATGGGCTCAACCTGAATACTGGAGGATTTCTGTGGTTAGAGAAAAGCCAGTATTCCTCAGGGACTTGTAATGTCACTTCTCCTCTACCTATCCCTGGCAGAAGGGACAAATGGCTTTCTGTGGTGCCTCTTAGCATATTAAAGCTCAAGCCGGCCAGCCTCCCTCAGGATCACAAATCCGTGTTACACCCTCTTTTTATCTCCTCCCCCTCCTTAAACTCCCTCTGGCTCTTGGGCTTCCCTTCTCAGCTACTCATTCTCCTTATAACCCTGCTAGTTTTTTTGTGCTCCCCCCTCTCTCCCCCTTGTATAAACAGACGGTATAACCACTCTGTGGCACTGTTAAGGGGAAGGTTTCAATTGTAGATATGAGAGAACAGTAGAGGCAATCGGAAGAGTCTGGAGCCGAGAGAGAAAGCAGCAGACTGAACAGCAGCAGCAGACTGGACCTGGCCATGAGGGCCACAGGAGTAGAGCAGAGAGATGGGTGGGGGAGCAAGCATACCTTAGCAGGGTTATAAGGTAACTGCAGGACGGATGGAAGGAGTTTAAGGATTTAAGGATAAGGGAGGCGGTGGTAAGAGCTAGGAGGCTAGCATGGACTTTGAAATATTTAACAGGTACTTGTAATACTGAGGGAGCCTGGAGGCCGGCATGTGCTTTGGTATGCTAATGGACACCACAGATAGCCATTTGTGTTCCCCACCTTTTGAAGTTTGGGGGAATGGAGCTTCCTCTGGACTGGACACTTCTTTTACCCAGGTTCAGTCTGTTTGGCCATGTTCAGTCTGCTTCTTTTTCTCTCTGCTCTGAACTCTTTCAGATTCTTCTGACTGTTCTCTCTCTCATATCTATAATTTAAACCTCCACATTAACATATCATAGAAGTCATGTTGTCAGGTTATATACTAACGTCATAACTTGTTTTGAAAACTACTGATATTGACAGTAGACATGTGACGATGAGAATACAAATCTTTTGTTTTGGTCAAACTATTATGTTTGAAACAATTGTCTTGGGGATTGAACTCAAGGCTAAGCACAGGCTAGGGAAGCCCTCTACCACCGAGCTACAATCCTAGGCTCAAAGACAAGACACCCGATCAGACTTAGCAATGCAAACGGACCAATCTGCTGTGTTGACTGTAGAGATCAGAGAGGAGGTGAGAAGAACGGGCAGACGATGGTAGCTTGGCAAGGTGGTGACAGTGGCAGGTGGAAAATAGAAAAGACTAGCACTGCATGTGCAAGCGGTCTTGCAGGAGCGTGTTTAAATGTGGCACAACCTATGACGTGAAAATCTAATTCAGCCCTTCGTTCCCAGAGATCTCCATTCCAGAAAAATCACTATTGTTACAGCTCACCGGAGCGAGGTGGGAAGCCTGGAGCAACATTAAGTATCATCCTCAACCTGAAGGAGAGAGAAAGTTCTGAAAGGTGAGGCCGAACTCGATTAGAGCTCCACCCTGTTACCTGACTGTCCCACATCCCTATCCCGAGCCTCTTAGCTTTCTGGTTTCACAAGCTCAGCCCCTATTTCCGGCTCCGGTGAGCTTGGCCGGAAGCAGTCCGTCCACCTCAGCGGATCCCCTTCCACCCTCCATCCCCTAAACCTCCAATCGGTTCCAACAGAGGACCCGCCAGTTGCGCTTGCGCGGGGGTCGCACGCAATCACGCGCGCCGTCCGCTTCCGGTGCGCCGCGCGGGCCGCCGGGACGGGTCTCCCTGGCGATCCGTGGTGTGCTGTCGCCGCTGCCAGCAGCGCGCCGGTGCCGCGTAGACGCTCGCGTCTTGCTGTCTTCCTCGGGCTTCCCGGGGCCTGACCCCCCCCCCCCGGGGCCCTCGGCAGGCTTCGGCCGAGCCTGTGCGCGAACCTGCGGTTCTCCGCTCGCCCTTCATACCCCGCAGCGCAACTCGGAGGGAGAGCGAGAGGGGCTTTGGCGACTCCGCGCCGTGTGTCGCCGGGCGGGGCCGCGGGGCCGGGGTTCCTCCAGCCCCCGGGATGCGTGCGCGAGCTCTCGCCTCCACTTTCTTTTTACCGCTGTCACGACTGGAGCCGCCTCTCGCCTACAGCGGGGAGCGCGAGTTCACCGACCGGCACCCCTGTCCAGCCCCGTGGCCGGGTACCCTCGGGAATGTGAGCCGCCAGGCTCACAAACTCCTCCGGGTAAGTCCTGCCCACTAGGCTCACGCCGCCGGGCCGAACTGCCCAGCCACTTGAGTGCGGATCCTGCGGCTGCCTCTCCAGCTTCTGTTGCCTCGTGCTACCCGGTGCACCATTCCCTTAAGTCTGTACCTCAGGGACAGCCCAGAGAGGGAAAGAAGGTAGCCCGTGGCTGAGCTGCCAGAAACCATCACCTGAGGTTCACAGAAGGTTTGGTAGGGTAGTGAAAGTGTCTCATTTCAAGGGCTACAGTTAAGAAAACTACGGCTTCAAGAGGGAACGTAGGATGCTTAAGGCCTTAGGGATCTGTAAGAGTGCTTTTCTGTCTCAGATCTTATATCCTCAAAAGACGCCCCACCCCTGCTCATCTTGTTTTGGTGTTTGAGACAGGATTTCAGGCTGGCTTCAAACTCATCAGTAGATGAGATTAGCTTTCAACTACTCCCGGTCTTTCTGCTTCCAACTCCTAAGCCCTGGGGCTGGCTGTAGGCACACCACCACACCCTGTTGTTTCTGACCTTCATATTTTTCTGCATCTATTTGCTTTGCTTTACCAAGGCCTAGGATCTGAAAACAAACTTGGACCCAGGTGTAGGACACTGTAGTCAAACAAACAGAAACCCAAGATAATCCTTTCATGCCCCAAGGTGTAACTAACTTGGTTAGTTTTGGCCACTAAAACACGTTGTCCATTCTTTCCATACAGGCGCTCCGCTGGAGTAATACTGCTTTCTTCACAAGGCTGTTAAGGGCCAGGGAGTCGATTATATATAGGGCAAAAAGTTTGACCCCCATATGCCCTTGACGTGAACTGCACCTGCCGGTTAACCAATCTGCCGTTTGCTCATAGAGCCACAGTGTGGACTGTCTCATTAGGTTTCACTATGACTGTTAGGAAGTGAGCTTCCCCATTGCTCCCCCTACCCCATTACATTTTTAGGGAAGATTGGAGGAAGAGAAGTCACAAGTATAAAACAAGTATGTTTGTAACCTGCTGTGTACCTTTAAGAGGGGGGCTGGAGAAGTATCTCAGCAGTTCAGAGAACCGGCTCTTCCAGGGGCCCCAGGTTTATTTCTCAGCACCCACACAGTAGCTCACAACTATCTGTAACCCAGGTCCCAGGGGACCTGATGAAGTCATCTGGACTTTGTGGGCACCAGGCAGACGTGTAGTGCACAGACATTCATGATGCAGGCAAAACCACCCATGCACATAAATAGTAATTTTTTTTAAAAGTGGGGTGAAATGTGTGTTTGGGGGTAGCAGAGGAGGGGGTTTAGTTTTTACATCTGTCAGAAGTATTGCTTGGCTGCTAGGAACATGGCTCTTGTAGGAGAGTGAGAGCTCGGATCTAGACCCACACGTGTATGAGGTGAGCATGATGGCCTGTCTGTAATAGTAGCCCCGGGAGGCTAGTCATGGCCATCTCTGGTTTTGGGTGAGAGACCCTGCTTCAAAGAAAAGAAAGAGTGATCTGGTAAGATTTTGGACATTAATTTTGGGTCACCACATACTGCATACTTTCACCTCCACACGTGAATATGCTTGCACACAGCACACACACACACACCCATTAAAAATAAGAAAAAGACCAAAAGGGGAGGAGGGGCTCTTAGCTCCCAGGGTTAGGCACAGTTTATTCATCCTCAGCTCCTAAAAAAACAGCTGACATTTAGGGTGTGGAACACACGTATCTCTGTTCTAGTGGTAAGAATTTCAGCTTGCATCCCAGTCTCCTGGGTTCCCCTTTATCTTTATTCTTCTCAGTTATCTTTTGTGAGGTCTAAACTGTGTGTGGGCTTCATGCCACTCCTGTGGGTCCTGTTTGTGTTTACTGCCACAGCTCTATTTTCTGGTATCTGTTTGGGAGATTTTCAAGAACTATGCTCCCTGCTCATAAAATTCAGGTGATTCTGGGATCTTTTTCCCTCTAAGGATTAAGAGGTGAAATTGCAATCTAGTGCTTGACCCCAGTGAACTATTCATTCATATTTTTAGGCCTGTTTTTTTTTTTTTTCTAGACAAAAAGGCTGTTCATTCTGCTTTGGTTTTGTTTGTTTGTTTGTTTGTTTGTTTTATTTTAGGCTAACACCAGAGAGCTATGTTGGTTTGTCAGATTACTGTTTATTTTTTGGCTTTGGTTTTTGAGGCAGTATCTGAGTGCCACGGTCTGGTCTTTAACTCCTGATCCTCCTGTCTCTGCTTGCCAAGTGCTGGGATTACAAGTATGCTCCAACATGTCAGTAAGGTTACTGTTTAGATCTGTGTTGTCCTATACTATAGCCACTAGCCATACAGTTACAGTTCATCATATTGAAAATTAGTTCATTTTTGGCTGCTAGTCCTATTCCAAGTGCCTAATAGTGATCTGTGACTAGTGGCTACTATATTGGACAAGATTAATAGAGACCATTTCCATCAGAGTTTATTGAATTGTCCTTGTATAAAAATTTGCTCGTCAAGTTTGGTGACAGCACAACGTGAAGAAAAAGACCAGGAGCTGAATTTTTTTTAATTACAAACCTATTTTCAATATTTGGGCCTCGTGGCCATGGGCAGGTTGCTAACTCTTTCACTACAGATGATAGTCTTTAATAATGAACTCTTTCATTAGTACAGTACTTGGCTGTTCTCCAGCAATTATGTGACTTAAATTCTTTTGAGTCTTGCCTTGTAAATCTGTGGGAATGGGTCTGGTCGGTGAAAGGCTTATTGTGGGTCAGCATAGGAGTCTGAGTTAAGAAAGTGCTGGGATCAAGAGTGGCTGGCCTAGACAGTTCGGGAAGCTCCACATGCACACACTTGCACCCACTCCCCTGCATGTCCTGGCTAGTTTTTATGTCAGCTCAAGAAAAGCTAGAGTTGTTTTGGAACCTCAATTGAGAAAATATCCCCACCAGGTCATTCTGTGGGCTAGCCTCCATTTTCTGACTAATGACGGATGTGGGAGGGCCCAGCTCACTGGGCAGGACTACCACTGGTGGTCCGGGGTGCTATAAGAAAACAGACTGAAGCACTGGTGGCGCAGCACTCAAGAGGCAGAGGCAGGTCAATCTCTGTTAGTTCGAGGCCGGCCTGTTCTATAGAGCAAATTCCAAGACAGCCAGAGAAACCTTGTCTCAAAAAAAAAAAAAAAAAAAAAAAAAAACCTGAAGAAGAAAATAGAGTGAGCAGTCTATGAGGAGCAAGTCAGTAAGCAGTCCTCATCCATGGCCTCTGTCTCAGTTCTTGTCCTGACTTCCATTAGTGATGGACTGTGATACAGAACTGAAAGCTAAAGTAAACTCTTCCTTCCCAATTGCTTTCGGTATTGATGTTATACCAATAAATTCCTTAGTTAGGAACCCTAAACCTTATGTGTACCCACAGGAAAACCCCCAACACATATACACAAGTCTGGGAAGATGAGACCTCTTTTAAAATTTTTAAAATTGGATTTATTTATTGTATTTATTTTAGTGTTTCGCCTGCATATGTATGTGTACCACATGCATGCCTAATGCCTATGGTGGAGGCCGGTCAGAAGAGAGCATGACATCACTTGGAAATGAGGTGTGGACACTTGTGAGCTGCCACACGGATGCCAGGAACCGAATAACTGCTCTTAACCACTAAGCAATCTTTCCAGCCCCTACCCACTTTTTTAACATGCAGGAAAGGGTTAACAGAATCTAAAGTAGTTGGAAGACCTGCCTCAAATCACACAAGCTGGCAGAGTAAATCTCTTCCATATAAAGTTCCTTATTAGACGTTTAGTTGAAACTGTTATTTAAAGTGATAAAACTGTAAGGGTATGGCTAGAATTTCTAACTCTTGGCCAAGTATTCTTTAAAAAAAAAAAAAGTTTGGTTTCTTAAGAAATTTTCATGAAAGACTCTCAAAACCTGTGGTCCCTGATTTGCCTGAAGAACAGACTAACTGAAAGCATTCGATTTCCTGCCTTTTAGAGTCTCACCCAAGGCTGCAATGGAGCCCTTGAATCTGTAAGAATCAAGTACCACATGTGCTTGTTAGGATCTTTTGAGCTGGGGAGATATCTAAACCTTTAGACCCTGGCAGAGTTGATTTGCACTGCAGGCTGCAGTTCCTTTTGCCTTGGATACTTAAAGCTTTCTGTTGACTTCCCTCTTCTCTAGCCATGGATGCGCCGTATGATGGTGCTGAGGTAACTGTTGTGATGGAAGAAATCGAGGAAGCTTATTACACTTCTCCTGGGCCACCTAAGAAGAAGAAAAAGTATAAAATACAAGGAGAAAAGGCCAAGAAACCCAGGTTAGCTTTAATATTTTGGTTGTTGATGTTATTTCTCAACAGGTCAGCTTGGAGGGCTGAGTTGAAGAAGATAAAGATTCATTTAGAATGCAGTTGTCAGAGTCTGAGTGGGCATGTTGTGGGGGAGAGAGAGACTGGAGGTGCAGAGGTACAGACTTTGCTTATCTTTCCAGACTGTTAGAGGAACTTGTACCGTGTAATGCTAGAATCTGTGGATTCTTTTTCGTGTTATTTTTTGCTCTGTCATTGTTTAAATATTTAAAATAGGCATTAGTAACATTAAAGTTATAAGTAATGCCAGCGATTTCTACAGATATTATCCACTTTAATTTTCCTCTTCACTTTGAATACTAAAAACTTCTGACTGATGTTACTAGCACTGGACCACTTTTGACAATTACTTGCTTTCCTCTCTCAGCCTTGTTGAGATTTTTGATCAAAAACAGAGGAGTGATGTATGTGTGCAATAAACCTGGGTAGTCAGCCTCTGCTGTAACCTTGGCCTGCGAGTGGAATGATAGGACCCTGCATCTTTGACTACATTTGATTATATGACTGGGGGTGATACAGAGGTTTTTTTCTTGTCTAGAGACAGTGCTTTGAGTTGAGAGGTTTGACTTTGCTTTGCTTTGTTGGCCTTTGACTAACACCCCAACTGGCAAGTGCTAGATGAAGTAAGGTCCCTTCTTGATTCTGCAGGTCTGCTTACCTTCTATACTACTATGACATCTACTTGAAAGTACAGCAGGAGCTCCCCCACCTACCACAGTCCGAGATCAATAAGAAGATAAGTGAGAGCTGGAGGCTCCTCAGTGTGGCTGAGAGAAGTTACTACTTGGAGAAAGCCAAACTAGAGAAAGAAGGTTTGGATCCTGTAAGTATTTTTTTCTTAGCGCCCCGCCCCCATTGTTTTAATGGGTAAGGACCTGGGGAGACCAGCTCCTCTGTTCTCATGACTCTTATTAACTTCTTGAGAAGCTTTGCAATTCTCTTTCTTGAGTCAGGTTTTGTGTCTGTTTTCATGATGCTCTACATTCTTTTTAAGTGCAACAGCGCTGAGAGCTGACATTTTCTGAGTTCTTTATAATGAGCCTCTGGTTCCTTTTCTGATCTTTACCGTAACCTGAAGCTCCTTATCCTCATAGTAATATCCTTTCCTTGATACAGTGGCTTAGATAGGCATTTCTTCTATACTGTGTTTTCATATTACTAATTAAATGTGGTATAGTTCGTCTGTTGTTTTGCCTGCTATAACAATCAGGAATCAGGTTTGTATGAAAAGCAGTAAAGTAAAACTGCTTTGTGTGGTCCATGTGCTTTTGAACTATACAGAGGAGAAATGCAGGGTTAAAGCCAAGGTTGATGGTGACTGGGGCTTTGAGTCCTTGAACTAAAGAACTAGTGAGGATGAATTTAGGTTGATGTCTATCTGCCATTTGTTATCTCTAATTCAGAGCGACAGAATACACTTGTTTTGATGGTGCTGGTGGCAGAATCCAGGATTTCATTCATAGTAGACAAACTTCGTGCCAGTGAGCTCTGTGCCTCCCCCAACTGGATTTTTGGTTTTTGATTTTTTTGGCCTTTTTTTTTTTTTTTTTCAGTTTTTTGAGACAGGGTTTCTCTGTAGCTTTGGAACCTGTCCTGGAACTAGCTCTTATAGACCAGGCTGGCCTGGAACTCAAAGGGATCTGTCTGCCTCTGCTTCCCAAGTGCTGGGATTAAAGGCGTGCGCCATCACCGCCTGGCCCCAACTGGGTTTTTTAACATTGAAATTCCCATAAGAACTCTATCATGATTGCAGACCAAAACCGTTTAACCTAAACTTTTTTTTTTTTTGGTTTTTCGAGACAGGGTTTCTCTGTGGTTTTGGAGCCTATCCTGGAACTAGCTCTTGTAGACCAGGCTGGTCTCGAACTCGCAGAGATCCGCCTGCCTCTGCCTCCCGAGTGCTGGGATTAAAGGCGTGCGCCGCCACCACCCGGCCAAACTTTTATTTATTTATTTTTTAAGCTTAGACAATTGTTTCCTATTTCTTTTTTGGAAATGTAAAGAACAAAGGTATCAATAGTTACGCTGTAGGTGAGCTGGACTTTTTCTTAACTGAGTCTGTCTGTCACTGCCAGTCAGATTATTTTGTCCTTACTGTCTAGATATTCCTCTTCCTCCTCCAGTAGCTTTGTGTTAATCTACTGTCTAGAAGATGCTAGTATATATTTCTGCTGCTAGATGATTTGTTTATAATAAGTCTAGGAAATAACCCCAGCAAAGGTAAGACTGTGAGAAGGTAAAATATAAGAAAAGAATACCTATTCCTTATGGCTTCCATATTCTAAAATATGCAATCTTAGGAGTTGGGATTGAACTCAGTGGCAGACCATATGCTTAGCATAATTGCCCTGGGTTCCATCCTTAGAGCCAGCCTCTTTTAAAACAGTAAATAAAGGCATCAAAACTTTTTCGTCTAATAATCTCAACTAACTCTGGAAGGTTTTTTTTCAAGACTGAATTTTTTACATCATCTGCGGTGATTTTTTTCCCCAGCTTATTCGTGTGCTTGTTTATATTTACTCATTTCCATCACTATCATCAGTAAATAATTTTGGAAGAATCAATTAAATTTTTGAACTGATAAGTTTTCTGATCTGCAAAATGGAACTCGTAGGCAGTCATAATATTTAAAATGTATAATGTAGGACTGGAGTGATAGCTCAGTGGTCAAGAACACGTGCTGTGTTTACAGAAGACCTGTGTTTGGGTCCCAGCACCCAGTGGTGGCTCACAGCATCTGTAACTTCAGTTCCAGGTGGATTAATTCTCCTACCCTTTTTTTTTCTTTAAACTCTCTGAGGACACTAGGCACACATGTACTGCGTAGACATCTAGGCAAAACACTCATAAAACTAAATAGATAAAGTTAAAATCACTTATCTGAGTTCTTGGCAGATTTTGATCTAATCCATAAGTGTTACTCTTCAGTAGATTAAAAAAATCCAGTACTAGGGGTGGAGAGAAGGTGCAGCAGTTAAGAATACCTGGCTGTTTCTGGCAGGATCCTGGTCTGCCCACATGGCAACTTACAACCATCTGTAGTTCCATTCCAGGGGAGCAGATGCCCTTTTCTGACCTTGGACACCAAGCATACAGGTGGTGCACATACATACATGCCTGAAAAACATTCATACATGTAAAATAACTAAATATAAAACATTTTTTTTTAAGATCCAGCCAGGCTGTAGTGGCACACATCTTTAATCCCAGCACCCAGGAGGCAGAGGCAGGCGAATCTCTTGAGTATGAGGCCAACATGATCTACAGAGTGAGTTCCAGGATAGCCAGGGCTACATAGAGAAACCCTGTCTCGAAAAACAAAACAAAGAACCTAACAAACAACAAAAATACAGTACCATGTAAGAAGAAAAGGTGCTGGTTAATGAGCACTGAAGCTTGGCAAAGTTTCTGTGCTGAGTTGTCCTCTATTGCCTGGTGTGCGGACGGGACTTTGCATCTTGAGAGACTGATGGCCCTTCCTGCTCAGTCCAGGACCTGTGATTTTGCATTAGTCCTTCAAGTCTGTATAGTTTTGTCATGTAGTCCTGTTCTGTCTCTTTTAGTCCAGACAATTCTTTGCCACCAGTTAATCTTGTTGCTTTAATGTGTATTCTTCGGAGGGTGTTTTGAAAATGCCATTTTCCTTTACCTCTGCAGTTCTATAAAGGACCCAGTTCTGTCTACCTTCACATTTCGTCTGAGTGCTTCTTTAACTCTTATCTTTGAGTGCTGCCTTTGAGCCTTAAGTAGTCCCATCGACCCTCCCTTTTGAGATCTCCAAAGATGTTCTTGTAATTGATTTTAGTGTGCCTTTAAAAGGTACTTTGAAATTTTTTTTCCCATTAAACTTGGGTTTTTATTTAACCATTCACTTTGTTCTGTTTCTCTTACTGGATGACTTTTAGTTTAAGTTCAAAAAAAAAAATCAAACATTAATTCCCCTTTTGAGAATGGATTTGCTATGTGGGGCTGTTTCTAGGAACTGGTCTTGATCTTTTAAAAGAAAAATAAAAAGCAGAGTTCAGGTTTTTACTTTTACTAATTTTATGTCTTGGACTTTTAACCTCATGAATTTTGACTTTGATTTTCTCATGTATTAACTGATAATACTAATAGTATTATTTTAGAGAAAAATTAAATCACAAGTTTCAACAAATTTCTGAGTTTTAAGATGTTAGGTCTCCTCCCTGCACCTCATTAACATATTCAGGGCCTTTTAGTCCTCATCATACATAATTCATTTCTCTCACAAAGCTTTCTTAGCTTTGTGGCCTGCTCATCCTTTTAAGTTTGGAAGAATTACTGAGGTCAGAATCCTGATGTGCCATCTTGAGTTCCATCTCAATCTTCTGTATCGTTGCTTTTCATACTTATTTAAACCATCTGCTACTCTAGTAATACTTGGTTTGGTATTTATTTTTTTTTCCTTAAAAGGAAAACCACTAAAAAGCAAACAGGTGGTTGCCGAGGCTTCAAGAAGGAAAAGAATTTGCTCAAGACTGTGTAGACTCGATGTTCATGCTCCCAGTTTTGGAAGCTGAGATCTGTGCCCTACCCAGAGTTCAGTGCCATAGATGTAGTGTATTTTCTCAGGATGTGCAAGCCCCTCAATTCAATCCCTAGAACTTTGAAAAGACCTAACAGCAGAGTCTAATCCATTCTACAGTTTCTTGAGCAAGTGAGGTACGTTCATCCCAATGACGATGACACTGTTGTTGCCAGCAGCTGATCTTTTCTGAGTTAGGGCTAATATAAACAACTTGAGCTCCTCATCCATTCATCTCTGGTTATTTCTCTCATTCTCAGAACTCTAAGCTCTCTGCACTGACTGCTGTGGTTCCGGACATCCCAGGTTTCCGAAAGATCCTTCCCCGATCGGATTACATCATCATTCCCAAGAGCACCCTGCAGGAAGACAGGAGCTGCCCTCAGCTAGAGCTGTGTGTGGCTCAGAACCAGATGTCCCCTAAAGGATCTGCTCTCGTGTCTCATGCTTCCCCGGATATAGTAACCAGCCATGCAGGCATGGCCGAGCAGTGCCTCGCTGTGGAGGCCCTGGCTGAGGAGGTGGGAGCCCTCTCCCAGCCAGGTGCGGTGCAGGAGATTGCCACCTCAGAGATCCTCAGCCAGGATATGCTCCTGGAGGACGCGTCCTTGGAAGTAGGAGAGAGCCACCAACCTTACCAGACAAGCCTAGTAATTGAAGAGACCTTAGTAAATGGCTCACCAGATGTCCCCACTGGAAGCCTGACTGTGCCACACTCCCAGGTTGGAGAGAGCTTGTCAGTGGTAACAGTCATGAGGGTAAGTGGCTTTACACAAATGTCTTTTGCTTGCTGGCATTCTTATAATGGAGGGTATAGGTATAATAACTCAATGTTTCTAGGCCTTGGACTTGCTCCAGAGTTCTCAGCTTCGCAGGCATCTTACCACCTCTCAGTCTAGCCCAATGAGAGTTTTCCTCACATAAGATAAGATTAGCAAGAGAGCTGGAAATGGATTGAAGCTGTCTGTGAGTCAAAGCCAAGAACTTCATGCTGTTAGTGCCAGTCAGGATTTGTGTCCAGAAGTCTCTTTCAAAAAAAAAACCCACAATGGCATCTTGAACTATATGTGAGAATTACTGGAGGAAACTTTGGATTTAGATGGAAATAGGAAGAAAAATTCTCTTTAAGGACAAGGTTATAGAACTAAGACCTGAGAAAGTCAGACAACTCTGGGGCTAGTGAGATGGCTCAGTGGATAAAGGTGCTTATTGCCCCAATTTTTATTTAAAAAGGAAAAAAAAAAATCCCTAAACCAAGGGATTCTTGGTTGAGATAAAAGCAAAAATCTCATTGATTCTGGGAAAATTGCCACAATGTCCTAGTTATAGTGTCCCTCTTCTTCCCTGGATAGGATAGCATCCTAGAGGAGTGGCAGTCCCCTTCAGGATAAGGGGGGCAGTGTGTTATAGCATACATGATAACTTGGGTGCAAAAGAACAGGTGGCCTAAAGAGCTCTATCCGACATCTATTATATCTTTTATTTGTTGTGCGGTGCTATTTTATGATTGTAAATCGTTGCCACTGATCTGATGGAGGCAGTAAAGAACAATTTTGAGCTGCCTTGTGAGTTCTGGGAACAAATTCAGGTCCACTGGAAGAGCAGCCAGCTCTTTACCACCGAGCCATGGTTCCAGTACCACTTATAGAATATGTTAATAGGGTCAGAAGAATCGGATTTTTTTACTAAGTGCTTAGGAGATCTTGGGGGTCCCTAGGCCATCACTGCTCTAGTTTTCTCACCTGTGAAATGGTCATAGCACATCCGTGGTAGTAATTTTTTCTTCGTTTCTGTGTTATCTTATTTTGAGATAACGGTGCTTGTTCATTTTGCTGAGCATGCTGGATGAGCACATTGTCGGCACTTTGTGCTTGATGCAGCCTTCCAGTACTGTGGATGCCCTTGGGTGTTCTGGACACTGTTTAACTGTCCTCTCCATTGTGCACAGGATTCCAGTGAGAATAGCTCCTCTGCTCCAACCGCTCAGTTCATCATGCTGCCTCTGCCTGCTTACTCGGTTGTGGAGAACCCTTCCTCCATCAAACTGGTCAGTATTGGGGAATCAGGGCTCTATAAGCATTCTTTCCTATTAAAAATAGATGGAGGTGGGTGGTCCTTGGACTTCCCACAGGTCAGGGAACCCTGATTGCTCTTAGAGCTGATGAGGGAGGAGGACTTGAAATGGGAGGCAGTGGTGGGGAGGAGGCAGAAATCCTTAATAAATAAATAAATTAAAAAAAAATAGTTTTCCAAGGTCTTAAAGCTTTAGAACATGGGAGCCAGCAGTTTGGAATTCCCCGGGCCACATGTTGATGGTCAGGAGCCCTGTAGGTACAGCTCCCCAGTACCTGTGAACTCCCCCAAGTATATAGACTTCTTGAAACACCCTGAGGGTAGGTTTCAGAACACTGTGGAACCACTGATCTAGTTAAGCGTTATCACCGCATCACCGCACAGATGCTAAAACAGCCCAGAGAAAGAGGAGTTGAAATCCTCGAGGACGTAAACCAGGGCTCTGGCTTCTTGACTCAATTGATGTTTTCCCATCACACACCACAGCTTCTGGGCTGAGATGTATCCCTAAATATTTCATGATTTTGATGCTATTATAAATGGCATTCTGAACTACTTAGTCCCTGGCAGTATGTAGTAATAAGGGGGACTTTTTAGAAATTAATTTTGTTTTGTTTTGAGACAAGGTCTCACTGTGTAACCCTAGTTGTCATGGAGCTCACTTTGTAGACCAGGCCTCTCTCTACCTGTTTCTACCTCCCAAGTGCTGGGGTAAAAGACATGTGCTGCCACACCTGGCTGAAGTGGTAGATTTCATTGTTGATTTAGTAGAATGTTGCATTCATATCAGATTAGGTCAGGATAATTGATAATATTGTTCAACTGCTCTGTATCCATGCTGATCTTTGATCTGTCTGTCCTGTCAGCTATTGGGAGAAGGCATTCAACTGTCACTATGGATGTTCTGTTTCTTCTTAAAGCCCTATTAGTTTTTATTCCATACATTTGGACTTTATTTGCATAAACATTAGGATTGTTACATCATCTGCATAAATTGCCACTTCATTATTATGAAATGACCTTGAGTAATGTTGTTTGCTCTGAAGCCTACTGCGTTCTTTAGTTTTGCTTTTATTAGTTACTATTAGCAACTATTTGTTTCCATGCTTTTTTATCCATTTGTAACTTTATATTTAAGGTTTGTTCTGTTTTATAGGCAGCATGTAGTTAGATGTAAAACAAAGACAGTCTGATGAAAAGCATTTATATTTGATATGGTTAGGTTTGTTTTTGGTTTGTGGTGGGATTTTTTTTTTTTTGTTTTTTTTGGCCTCAGTCATGGTGGGAAGGCATGGAAGCAGAGTGTGAGGCTACTGGTCATACGGCATCTCTAGTCAGAAAGCAGACAGCTGAATGATGGTACTCAGGTCAATCTCTTCTTTTTCCCTTTGTATTCAGCAGGACTCCAGTTCTTGGGATGGTGCTGCCCACATTTAAGTTGGGTCTTCCTCTAGTTAAATCTCTCCAGAAATGTTCCCACCGACGTGCCCAAGGGTGTCTCCTATTTGATTATGAATCTAGCCAAGAAAAGTCTACCCCTTGCTATTGTGACACGAGACACAGTCACTGTTTTTTTTTTTTTTAAAGATTTATTTATTATGTATACAACATTCTGCCTCGATGTATGCCCGCACGCCAGAGGAGGGCGCCAGATCTCAGTACAGATGGTTGTGAGCCACCATGTGGTTGCTGGGAATTGAACTCAGGACCTCCGGAAGAGCAGTCAGTGCTAGTGCTCTTAACCTCTGAGCCATCTTGCCAGCCCCTTGTTTTTGTTTTTCAAGACAGAGTTTCTCCTTGTAGCTCTGACTGTCCTGGAACTCGCTCTGTAGACTAGACTGGCTTCCAACTCAGAGATCCATCTGCCTCTGCTTCCCAAGTGCTGAGAGTAAAGGCATGTACAACCATCTGGCTCACAACCACTTAAAAAATTTTTGTTTCTATTGTTATTTTTGAGACAGAATATCTCTATGTAGACCTGGCTGGCCTCTTAATTCAGACAGATCCCCCTGCCTCTGCCTTCCCAAGTGCTGGGATTAAAGGTGTGTGCTATTCTGCTGGACCCACAATCACCTTTAAATCATAACATTCTACCCCAGCCCTCAAAAGGTTTATGGCCATCTGATAATGCAGAATGCATTTAGTTTATCTCCCAGGAGTCCCAAAGTCTTACCCATTCTAACACGGAGTCCAGAGTCTGTTCCAAGCGCTCAGGGCAGTCTCTTAACTGTGGGCCCTTGCAAAACCAAAGGTATTTCCAGCATATAATGGTACAGAATAAAGTGGCAGGAGGAGTGGCAGGATAGCAAGGACAGGTTGAATGAAAACGAAGCAGGACAAACACTGTACCCTGTAGCTCCAGGTCCAAGAGCTAGGGTTTGTCTTGGTATCATCATGGCTCCAGCAGGCTTAGGCAGACCTACTCTCCAGCTCTACTGCCTGCAGAGCATGTGGCCTTTCTAGTCTGTGCCAGAAGTCTTAGCAGACATCCCACAATCCTAGCATCTCCAACATTCTGAGGTCTCCATTGCATCTTTACCATCACACAGGAGTTTCTGGGCCTCCTTGTGGGGACTCTGGTCTTGCTACATGTTACCTGGCCACAGAGGCGTTCTGGATCCTAGGTGCAGGCCTCTATGACCCCATAAATCTTTGATTTTGCATGTCTACAAAACCATGTAGAAAGTGTTGGTACATTGTCTTGCTCAATCAAGATGTAGTCCTGCCTACACATGCCAAAGCTTTAGTGGCCTCCATGTGCCTTGGCAGCTGGACCTGGGAAGACTTCTCCAGGTGATTGTTTTTGAGTAGAGAACTCTTTCAGCCTATCTCCCAGTCCAGACTGTCTCCTGAATTTGCATTTTCAAGAGTTGGAGCCTTTGAGGTAGGGTCTTGCCTTCAGGCCACCTTGCCTTTGTCTGAGTTTAGAGCTAAAGGTTTCTTGTTAAGAGTTACAGCTACTTTCTCTATCCCGGCCTCGCTTATTTCCTCTCCATTTGTATATTCATGTCTTTGTTCCCTCTCACTGTAGATCTGAATCAGAGCTGTGGGCAGTAGCTATCCTGCAGCCTGAATGCTGTGGTGTCCTGAGATTTCCTCTGCTAAAGAAATGGTCCATTATGTTTAATTCAGCCTTACTCAAGTTACCAGGACACAGGAAGACTGCAGATATATTTCTGACTATAATAGAATGGACTCTAGCCCAGTTCTCAATAGCCCTTGGTCTTCTCTGAAGCCTGATAAATCAGGCCATTACTGCCTACATTTCTGTTGGCATACTGTTCTGAACTTCCACCAGAATTGCTTAGTGGGCTTTGCTTACAAGATTCTAGAGCTTTTGTTGCTCATAGGTCTAAACTTCTTGATTTCTTGCATAAACCAGGCCTAAAGGCCTCTAAACCACATGGCCATATAGTCTAGAAATATTTAGCTCCATCCCTGGTACCAGAATACATATTAGGGTTCTCTAGAGCAATGAAATCAATAGGTATATATATATTATAAAGGGGGGCTTACATGGTAGGGACAGGTATGTGCCATTGTTTCCAGCTAAGTAGTATATCCTTGGATGAGAAAGTTGCTGCAGTGTGTGTATGTATACACATACACACGTGTGTGCATGGAAATTAAAGGTTGATGTCTTCCTGTCTCTTTGCACTTTGCTTGCTGAGACTGAGATCTCTCTGATCCTGGAGCTCATTGATTTGCTAGACTCAGTGTCAGGCTAACCTTTGTCCTCTTCCAGCTCTGGGACTCTAGGAACACATCTTTCTGCACTGGTGCTGGAATCTAAACTCAGATCCTAATGTTTGTGTAGCAGCATCTTAAAATAGGACCTTCCACTGCAGCTTGATTGACGGAGACATTGGCTATTTTTCTGGAATCCTTATCTTCCTGGAAGTGACAGTTCTATCAAGAGCCAGGCTCTTCTAGAAGTGTTTCATTTCATTTTTCTGTGTTTTAAGGCTGAAATAGCTTTAAGCATCAGCATTTTTGTTTAGTGTTACTGTTCCTTCAGGCTGCTGTTGAGGAGTGTTTCCAAGCTCACAATGACTATTTCTAGGACTGCCTTCCTTACATTTGTATTCTGCTTTCTGTAGGTATTTGACATGCAGAGTCTTTATTAGTATTGGATTAGTCTGGGAAAAGATGAGAGAGGTTTTGTCTTGATTATAATAATCTCAGAACTGTAAAATCCTTTACAGTTTACTATGCATGTTTCCCCATTCTTGACATTTGCCCCTTGGCATACCTCTGTGACCAGAAGAAGATGTGATTTTTCCAGAGGAGAAAACCAAGTGACTTTACTTAGGTCATTCAGTGTGTCGATGGCAAAGTTGGAACCTAAAGCTTGGTGTCTTTCCTAACTTTCCTAAGTGCTACTCCACTTGGCATTTATTCTTGACATGGGGCCACAATCATGGGCAGCTTTTCCTTATGCCTCCTGGCAGAGGTGACTAGTGGCAGTTTAGTATTTTAGATTGCTTTTGGCTGGGCTAGAGAAATTATGGATTAGCAGTTTAATAAACATTTCACCATATAGACCAAGCTGGCCTTAAACTCAAGATCTGCCTACCAAGTGCTGGGATTATAGGTTTAAAAGGTGTACGGCACTACACCCAACTAAAAATCTTGATGCTTTTGTTGTTTTTGTGTGTTTGTGTGTGTTCCCTGCGTATATGTCTGTTGCCACATCTGTACCTGGTACCCAAGGAGGACAGAAGAGGGTGTCAGATCCTCTGGAACTTAAGTTATAGACAGTTGTAATCCCACCATATAGGTGCTGGGAATCAGACCTGGGTCCGTGGTAGAGCAGCCAGTGCTTTTAATCACTGAGCCATCACTCCAACCCCACTATATGATTTGAGGCAAAACATTTCAACAGTATTCGCCACAATAGCAAACATTGCTAAGGGGATAGAATGAGATTCTTATACAGTGTTGAGCACTGTGTGCTACCTTGTTCATTAACAGCCATCACCTGTGTAGCCCTGGGGCGTTTGTACCAAAGGACCTTTCTAACAGATCTTCTGTGGTGTCGTGAATGTTTAAGCTGTTGTCCTCTGCATATTGTGGTTATAGTAGTTAGTGGTCTTGGACTGGATTCTTGGTCTTAACTCTTATTTGTTTGTTTGTTTATAGACTACTACATATACCCGCCGGGGCCATGGGGCATGCACGAGCCCAGGTTGTTCCTTTACCTATGTCACTAGGCACAAGCCACCTAAGTGCCCAACTTGTGGTAACTTCCTGGGAGGGAAGTGGATACCAAAGGTAAGGTTCATTCAGTGTTTTTGTTTGTTTGTTTGTTTTTAAGTTAACCCTGACTTGTTTTTAATCTTTGTAAAGTGTGTGTGATGTTCTTGGGTGTGTGTGCCTGTTTAGTTTGAGTCAGTTCAACTGCATGCACGCTGTGTCACTCATGGAGGTCAGAAAACACCGTGGGTGTTGGTCCTTGCTTTTCACTTTAAGACAGCATCTCTTAGGTTGTTCACTTCTGATATGCCAAGATAAAGTGTTCCTCAAGCTTCTTGGATTTCCACCCCTCATCTATCTATCCATAGGAACCCTAGGATTGTAGATGCAAGTCACTACACCTGGTGTATGTGGTGCTGGGCCGACAAGCTCGGGTCCTCACACCTGTGCTCAAGTGCCCTGCCACCTTTTTCATTTTTAGTATTGCAGATGGATCATTTTGTTTATTAATAGTTTCTTCAATGAAAAGTTAAAAAGTTAAACACAATCTTGTGTCATCAAAAGAAAAGTCATCTGTTAATATTTTAATGTGTTTTTTGTTAGTCATTTTCTTGTGTTTATGTAGCTTTTTTCCCATTTATTTTATGCCACTAAGTTGATTTTTTTTTCAGCATATTTATTTATCTTACGTGTAAATGTGTGGGCCTAGCCATTACACACACATGGAGGAAGGAGGCAACTCCTGGAAGTTGGGTCTCTCCTTTTCCCATGTGTATGCAGTGGATCAGATTCATCAAGCTTAGTGACAAGTCACCTAAGCAATCTTCTTGGCCCACCATTATCTTGAGCCAGATATAGCGGTGCATACCTGCACTCCCAGCACTAGGGAGATAGGCAGGGTTGGAAATTTAAAACCACTTTGGGCTACTTAGTGAGTTCAAAGCTACCTGAACTGCATAATTGCTACAAAATTTTTCACAAATGACTACAATGTGGTAATTTATTCACTTCCAATTAAATTAATTTTGAATTTTAACAGTTTACACTAACTACATAGTTCTGTCTGATGATGGCTTGCTTGTATCTTTTCATTCTTTAGCCCAAGATCCTCTCCCTTTTTTCTCTCTTTTTTTTTTTTTTTGTTTTTGTTTTTGTTTTTCAAGACGGTTTCCCTGTAGCTTTGAAGCCTTGGATTCTGTCCTGGAATCCCTCTGTAGACCAGACTGACCTCAGACTCATAGAGATCAGCCTGCATCTGCCTCTTGAGTGCTGGGATTAAAGGCGTGCACCACCTGTCCACCCTTCCTTTTGGTTTTTCAAGACAGGGTTTCTGTGTAGCCCTGGCTGTCCTGGAACTCCTTCTGTAGACCAGTCAGGCCTCTAACTCACAGAGATCCCTGAGTGCTAGGATTGAAAACTGCAAAAATCACCATTGCCCGGCTCAAGATCTCTTTTAATAGCAGCTATTGAAAATGAAAGTCCTTAGGCTGATATTCAGAGTCCACTCTGAGTATGCTTACTCTCTCCCTGCACCTCACACCCTCCACTACCCTTCTTTTCTTCCTTTCTTCTTCCTTCTTCTCTTCCTCCTTCTCTCTTTAATTTTTTTGAGACAGAGTTCATCATGCTCAGTTTCCATGGTACTGGGGATTAAGCTCAGGGCCTTTTTTTTTTTTTTTTTTTTTTTTTTTTTTTTTTTTTTTTTGGTTTTTCGAGACAGGGTTTCTCTGTGGTTTTGGAGTCTGTCCTGGAACTAGCTCTGTAGACCAGGCTGGTCTCGAACTCACAGAGATCCACCTGCCTCTGCCTCCCAAGTGCTGGGATTAAAGGCGTGCGCCACCACCGCCCGGCTTGCTCAGGGCCTTTCATATGCCACATTTTCTGTAGTCAAATTCAGACTTTACAGTGTGCACCCTTCCCACCATCCCTTCTTCCTCCTATCTCTCTGTCTCTGGTTTTGTATGCTTAAAATGAATGCAAAATGATGAGATTGCTCATTGTAAATGTTAGTCTTGCATGAAGCACTGGGGCTTCCTGAGGGAAGAACAAGTGGCTGTCTCTGTAGGCCCTTAACACATTTATTCAACAGTTATCGCCCTTTAAAAAGATTGTTATTATTTTTTAAATTTTATCAGCATGAGTGTTTTGCCTGCATGTATGTAAGAATACTACATGTATGCAGTGCTGCAGGAGACCAGAAGAGGGAACTGGAGTTGTGAGCCATTCCAGGGTGCTAGGAATCAAACCCTGGTCCTCTGGAAGCGGAGCCAGTGCTTTTAACTGCCAAGGCATCGCTCTAGCACACTTTTATTTTCTTTAAATTATGTGCATATGTATGTGTTTGTGTGGGGGTATGTGCCCTTATAGGTCATAGTAGGGTTTCTGATCCTCTGGAGTTGGACTTCCAGGCATCTGCATGATCAGTGAGCATCATAGTTCAATACTGTGTGTTTGGGTAACTTACTGTTCAGTTGGCACTGACTGGATAAAACATGTACTTGCCCTGTTCTTTACATGAGATTGTAAATTTTTAGAATCAAAATGAATGGATGAGGCAGTCATGTCTCAGTTTGGAGAGACCAGACACTTAGAAGGACTAGAATAGACAGGAAAGGAGTTTTGTTTTGTTTTGTTGTTTTAAGATTTATTTATTTCATGTATATGAGTGTTCTATCTTCATGTACACCTGCATGCCAGAAGAGGGCATCAGATCCCTTCATAGATGGTTGTGAGCCACCATATGGTTGCTGGGAATTGAAGTCAGGACCTCTGGAAGAACAACTGGTGCTTTTAACCACTGAGCCATGTCTCCAACCCCTGGAAAGGTTTTTGTAGAAGCATTAATGCCATTGTGTAGGTAGAAAAAGAAAGAGGACTTGTGAACCATTTGTCTTATGGCCAGGAAGCAAGAGAGAAAGGACTGCTCTGGCATCCCACAGCAGCCTGTCACCACTGAGCAACAGCATGTTTCTAGTAGCCTAAAACTTCCCTCTGGGCCCCACCTGGTAGGGTTCACCACCTCCTAATAGTGGCCTTCCTTGGACCTTTGGGAGACACCCGAGATGGAAATACTAGCAAAAATGTAGTTCTAGAGTTTACTCCTAGAGTTCAAACTTCTGTTTTCCAAGTTTTTAGCTATGTAACTGTCTTAAGGTTTTTGTTACTATGAAGAGATACCAATACTGTGACAACTCTTATAAAGAAAACATTTAATTGAGTGGACTTGCTTACAGTTCAGAGGTTCAGTTCATTCATGGCGGGGAGCTTGGCTGCATACAGGCATACAAAATGATAGAGCTAAGAGTCCTATATCTAAGAGTTTGAGGCCAAACTGGTATATGGATCTGTTTAGCAAGGTTTAGGCTGGCTCAGGGTACATAGTGAGACTTCTAACATAATTAATGTGTGTGGATTAATTTGAGTTTTAGAAATGTGTACGTCATTCATATCTGACTTACCTGAAAGATTCTGGGGCTGAAGGTTTTCTCCAAGAGAGTGGAAATAGTGTATACCTGAGCACATTAGGATGGACTGAGTCTCATAGAAGGGCTGCCAAGGAAACAACTTAAGACTACAAGATAATAATAGCTTCTTTCTAGATGGGAGAAGTGGATGTGGAACAGTCAGCCAATATGTGATGAAAAAGGGACATGTCAAGAAGTTTAGATTAGTTCCCGAGGTGTCAACACTCTAGTGAACAGAAGCCATAAAGTCAATTTTATCCTGACTCTTCACTGACCTGACTCAGTGTCCTTTTTTATTACTCATGCGTTCTTAAGGGAATCAAATTAGAGAATATTTTGAATGTCATTATCATCTGCAAGATGCCATTATGTATATAAGGTCTTGTTCTTTCTAGGAAAAGGCAGGAAAAGTCAAAGTGGAACTGGCTCCCGGTGTCTCCTCCAAAGGCTCAGTGATCAAACGAAGTCAGCAGCCTGTCACCACTGAGCAAAAGCCCTCTCCGGAAAACGCCTCAAAACTGACTCTGGAGAACTCAGAGGCTGTAAGCCAGCTCTTAACTGTAGCTCCTCCAAGAGAAGTAGGCGAGGAGAATGAGTGGGAGGAAGTGATTATCTCCGATGATCATCTTTTCGTCAAGGAAGTTCCCAGGAATCATGGTACAGCGGTAACTAAGACATCAATTGTCAAGAGTGGTATGCAGGCTGATGTCACACTGGGGACAACTGAGAATGACAGTCTTGGACCAGACATACCACCATCAACAGAGGGGACCAGCACCTCCACTTTACTTCCAGCTCAGAAAAAGTCTCCAGGGTATGCCAGTGTAATTATATATTATTGGGACTGTGTTTAGAACAGCAGCTAAGCAAGGGCCCCATGTTTGCTCTGTGAATGTCTTTACAGCAGTCCCAAGAGAGGCAGCAGAGCCCAAGAGACATGGTGTGATTTACCTTTCCCTCACACTCTATCATACATACGTTGCTATTATACTCCTTGCACATCTTTTCTTGTCGGTCTTCCTAAAGTAGTGGTACAGGATGTTGTCAGAGATTAAAAAGCAAAAGCAAAAAACCCACCTTGTGTTACCAATCCAGAATACAGGATATGAAAGAGGACTTATTTTGGGATCCTTTGGTAGGATCCCGTGGCTGGTGGTCAGACTCAGTGAGTCCTAACCATCTCTGGCTTCTGTTTGATCTTTGACATAGTCACCTGATGTCTCTTAATTAGTTCTGAAAAACCTTGAGTTGGATATTAAAAAAAAAAAAATGAAAAACAGTATCTCATAGACTAGGAAAGATTGCTTTTAAAGCATTCAGACTCGTATCTTCCAAATAGAAAGTCAGTAAGTTTGGGCATTTTCTCTCCCCTCCTTTCTTAGAGGCTTAAGTGGCTTCTAAATGTAGCACCCCAGAATCTGTCATGTTCTGTAACTGAAGACTCCTTGTTCATCTCAGTAGTTCTCAGCTGGGAAGAGCTTTGCCCACCAGAGATGATTTGGCAGTGTTGGGAGGTATTTTGATTGTCACAGCTGGGGAGAGACTGGGTAGGCACAGCAGGTTTGCTGCTAGTGCCTAAGTGGGGAAGAACTACTAAACATCTCGGCACATACGGGACAGCCTCCTCCCCTGGGGAATCGGCCTCTACAAAGTATCGTAGTTCCACATGTGGTTTCTTTTTTTATTTGTAGTTTATGTGCATTGCTGTGCATGTATATCGGTATGAGGGTGTCCAATCTTGGAGCTGCCATATGGGTACTGGGAATTGAACTTGGGAACTCTAGAAAAAAAAGCCAGTTCTCTTAAATGCTGAGCCATTTCTTCAACTCCCCACATATGGTTTCTATTGGGATTTATAAAGGGTTTTTTTTTTGATTGAATTACTAGAAAATTTTTTCACATAGCTCATATTTTAAAAGTATAAGAAATATTTTTTAAAATCTTCTCTCTGTCCCATTATGTAGTCGTTATTTCCCAGGGATAGTCAATATTTCCAGTTCTCTACTGTGTAGAGTTAATTTTAAACAAACACGTTTATGTATGCATGTATTTCCTACTTGCTTTTTTAAAGGATTTATTTTTATTGTGTGTGTGCCGGTATTTGCCTGCATGTGAACCATGTGTCTGCCTGGTGTCTGCGGACACCAGAAGAGGGCATCAGGTCTTTGAAACTGGTGTTACTGATAGTTGTTAGCCACCATGTAGGTGCAGGGATAGAACTTGGGTCCTTTTCAAGAGCAGCCAATGTTAGCTACTGGATCTCTTCAGCTCCTATACTAGCATAGTACTTCTGAATCCATCCCTCTTTTCCCTTAAGCAAGTATACTTTGGAGATAGATACTAAAGCATGAAGCTGTGGCCTTTGGACTGGTATTTGGGGCATGCATGGGACACGTATCTCTTTAGGAGTTGACTATCGGGCTTTCCATGATTCAGCCCTTGTGCTTAACACTGGCACTGCAGAAATTAAGAACAGGTGATGAGGTGTATTAGCCAAGATGTCTTTGCTGCCCTCATGTGGGAGCTTGATAGACTTCAAGTAGTACTGTTCTAACTAGAGGCAAATTATGTGTTATAACTATAATGCCTGTTGCTATTACATACTGTAGATACTTCTCTATACTTTATATTATTTATTTATTTGGTTTTTGAGATAGAGTTTCATGTAGCCTAGGTTAACCTCGGACTCACTGTGTTGCTGAAGATGACTTGAATCCCTTATCTTCTAGGATTATAGTGGTACACCACAATACTCATTTAATTTGTGTCTTTGTGATGACTGATATAGATATTTACTTCTCATTTTGTGTTTAAAAACTGTAGGTTAACAGGAGTAAAATTGCTTGCCTAGAGCCCTACAGATTTATAAAGGCTAAATTTGTTGGGGTTTTTTTTGTTGTTGTTGTTTTGTTTTGTTTTTCGAGACAGGGTCTCCCTGTGTTGCTTTGGAGCCTGTTCTGGAACTAGCTCTTATAGACCAGGCTGTCCTCGAACTTGCAGAGATCCACCTGCCTCTGCCTCCCAAGTGCTGGGATTAAAGGTGTGTGCCACCACTGCCCAACCTATAAAGGCTAAATTTGAATTCAATTTGTCTAAAGCCTACTGGCTTAGTCATTAATTTGGATATTATACTTTGATTTCTTTCCTTTGTTGTAATGATGTTTCAATTGTATTTTAATAAATAAAGCTTGCCTGAAGTTCAGAGAGTAAAACAGCTGCACTGGTCAGCCTAACCGACCAGGCACTGGTGACACACACCTTTATTTCCAGTAGCCACACTGGTTTGCCATAGAAACTGCGCAGTAGTGGTGCACACCTTTAATCCCAGCCCTATAGAGAAATATAAAATGGGAGGAGACAGCTCTCACACACAGTCTCATTCTGAGATTCCTGGAGGCAGGATCACTATTTCAGATTGAGGTAGAGGTAAGAGCCAGTAGCTGGCTGCTTTGCTTTTCTGACCTTCAGGTTGAGCCCCAATTTCTGTCTCTGGGCTTTTATTAATCATGCTGTACTTTGTCCAAATTTTCTGACTTTCCTTCATGGTTGTTGTTGGTTTTTTTCCTCCCCCTCTCCAGAGTTGACCTGTTCACCACTGTACCCAAAGGCAGACCACGGGGCAAACCCTCCTTACTGGCTGCAGCAAGACCTATGAGAGCAATACTGCCAGCCCCGGCAAGTGTCGGACGGGGAAGCAGCATGGAACTGCCTAGGGCCAGACAGGCTTTCCCCTTGGGTAAGAGCTAGTGGAGACCTGGTGGGAGGGACTGTCTGATGGTAAGGATCCAGGTGGGGTGGTGGAGAATGGAGAGGGGAGAGCTGGGGAAGCTGAATGCTTTAAGTCACCAGGTTGACTTCTGGTTCTCTCAGATAAGACGCCCTCTGTGAGAACTTGTGGCCTGAAGCCAAGCACACTGAAACAGCTGGGCCAACCCATCCAGCAGCCATCCAGCACTGGTGAAGTAAAGGTAAGACCCACTCCCAAGAGGAGCACTGGAAATCTGGTCACTGTGTTTAATGTTTCAGAGTCAAAAGATAGACACCAGTTTCTACATGATAGGTCTGTGGGACCTATATACAAAAATAAAAGTAATTTGATGAGTACCCATAAAATCTTTACCCAGAATCACCTGTTAACATGTGACCCAGTGCCAGCAAGCTGGCTCAGCACTTGCTGTTAAACCTGAAGACTTGTTCAGTCTGTAGGACCTACATGGTAGAAGGAGGGCATTACTCTTGAATTGTCCTCTAGCCTCAACATGCACGCTCCTGCCACATGTGCACACATGTGCAAAGGTGTCTGGACCCCGAGGGCAGGCCAGTGCAAACACCTGAATACTAACATTCCTCCCTTTTGCTTATCATAAAAAGGTGAGGAATTAGGGGTAGCAGGTGAGGCAGGAATGACGATATTGTATTCTTGAGACTCTGCTTCGTGCTGGCCTCCCTTTTGCTTATCATAAAAAGGTGAGGAATTAGGGGTAGCAGGTGAGGCAGGAATGACGATATTGTATTCTTGAGACTCTGCTTCGTGCTGGCCTGGGGGCATCACATTCTTTGGGGGACCTGAGAATTTGGGGTGCTGGCCAAGTCCAGGAATAGCTGGTTATTTTCACCTTGTTCTCATTAGGATGTCTTTTGGAGACCCACGACAGCTCCTTTCAAATCAAATCTGGCCTCATTATTCCTTGGATCAGGCAATCAGGAAACCGAGAAAGAGTTCTCCCCTCTTTTTCTGTCTGTTCTTCCTCTCTAAATGTCCTGTTTGTTTGCTGCAACGTGAGGGTCAGATGGAGAAGGCAGCTTCCTCTTGTTCAGCACATACCGGTTCTCCCTTTCTTTCTAGTTACTCAGCTCCTGTTTCCATCTGGCCCTGGTGATCTTTCCTCTGTCGTTTTTCCTTGCCTTCTCAGGAAGACAGTCTTACCAGTTTGGTACAAATTTGTTCTGTTTCACCTTTTACTTTTGACTGCCCTCAGTCAGTAATCAACCACCTGTGTCTCCTGGTAAATCAGATACAAAGAAGGTGTCTCTCTCTCTCTTTCTGTCTTTCTCTGTCTCTCTGCTTCTCTACCTGTCTCTCCCTCTGCCTCCCTCTCTCTCCCTCCTCCCTTTCTCTGCCTCTCCTCTCTTCTACTGTTCTGTCCCCAGAAGCCAATCCCCCCCTTTTCCATTCCCTTTCCCCCAGTAAAAAACCCCTGCACATGAGCTCTGTTGCATGGTGTCTTTCTCTCTCGTGCCACTTTTTAAATTATAACAGTAACAGTATTCAATTGTATGTCTATATGGATAGCTATTACAATTGTATTGCCCCAAAGCAACTGTAAACCTGATGTGAAATGTAGTGGCCCATAGACTTGAATCCGATGTTCAGTCTTTGTACTGGTGACCACCAGCGAGCATTCCTGAGGGTGCATTTGGAGCATGAGTCTATAGTTTCCTCAGGAATTATTTCAGGTTATTTTAGGGCCCAGAACCTGAGGATTTTGCCTAAGGTATAGAACAACACTGATTTGTTCTAATCCACAGCTATCAAATTGCTCAAGCAGCAGGACACCTCAGGTCAAAGTTGTGGAGGTCAAGCCAGATGTGTTTCCTCCATACAAATACAGCTGCACTGTCACATTGGTAAGTGTGCGCCCTGGTGGTGGGAAGTTGTTTTGATTTTTATGGTTGAAGGTTTGTAGGAGCCAGGAGCAATAGCAGAGAATGAGCTCAGCAAGGTCAGAAATGAGTGACTGGTGCTAAACACCCCATTGCTGGTACAAATGATGGTTGCTGGGTGAATCCGCTGAGTTATATTGGTTTGTTTGTTTCAGGTAGATACAAAGTATGAGCCAGGACATTTTTGTTAAGACTAAGTAGAGATCAGAGTTGGAATGTTAGCATAGAAAGTGGGTCCGGAGCTGGAGAGACGGCTCAGTGCTTAAGAGCACTGGCTGCTCATCCAGAGGACCTTATTCAGTTCCCAACACCTACATGGTGACTCACAGCTGTTAGTAACTCCAGTCCCAGGGAATCCGATAGCTCCAGTCCCAGGGAATCTGATAGCTTCTGGCCTCCGCAGGCACCAGTCACATATGCAGTGGTGAACAGACAGACATGCAGGCAAAACACCTGCATACATAAAATCAAAGAAAGAAAGGGGCTAGGCGGTGGTAGCACATGACTTTAATCCCAGCACTTCGGAGGCAGAGGCAGGCAAGTCTCAGTGAGTTCTAGACCAGCCTGGTCTATAAAGTGAGTTCCAGGAGGGGGGGAGAGGGGAGGAGAGAGAGAGAGAGAGAGAGAGAGAGAGAGAGAGAGAGAGAGAGAGAGAGAGATATGAATGAGAGAATCCACAGGTAAGTCTAGGCAGTAGTGCACTTTCTTCTCTAAAGCATGAACATCAAACACAAATCATCTTCATGGATTTGAGAAGTGTGCTGATAAAGCAGCTCATGTGGCTCCTGTGGCCTCCCCACAAGGGTTTCCCTACCCTCCATTTCTGTACTGGGGATTGAACCCATAACCTCACATGCTCGGCAAGCACTCCAGTACTGTCATTCCCAGCACTTTTTAAGATTTTGAGACAAGTCTCACTAAGCTTTTTAGCCTGGCCTTGAGCTCACTCTTTAGCCCTAGCCTAGCCAGCCTTGAAACTGTGTTCGTGCATTCGCCTGTGGGTGCATGCGTGCATATGTATATGAGTGCTGAAGGTTGATGTTAACACTTCCCTCAATTGCTCTTCATCTTATTCTTGAGGTAAGTTTTCAGTCAGATACCGTGATCACTGGCTAGTGAGCTTGTTCTGGGAAACCCAGCTCTGCCTTCTATTGCTGGAATTATAGGGGAGCTGCTGTGCTTACCTGGCATTTATTTGGAAGCTGGGGTTCTGAACTTTGGTCATTTTGCTTGCAGGTGCTTTCACTGCTGAACCATCTGCCCCTCCCTTTTGGTGAGGCAGGGTTTTGTGTACGAGTTTTAAACATGGGTCTCCCTTTTGTAGGATTTGGGCCTGGCTACATCAAGAGGACGGGGAAAGTGCAAAAATCCTTCTTGTAGCTATGTCTACACCAACCGGCATAAACCTCGGATTTGTCCCAGCTGTGGTTTTAACCTTGCTAAAGACAGGACTGAGAAAACCACGAAGCCCGTGAGTTCCTTCCCCAAACACTTGTCTTAGACTTGAGTTGTGCTTTGGATTCTAGTACATGATAAGGTGGTTAGAGTCAGGATTTGGGACCAGGTTGTATGTTCTGAACTTGACAAAATGCCTCCTCTGGGCCTTGTCCTCAGTGCCAAAGTTGATCCATATCCTAGTCTATTTTCTGCTTCTCTAACAAAATGTCCTGGATGGATAACTTAACATAGAAGTAGGTTGTGCACTTTACAGTTTTGGAGGCCGAGAAGTCGAGAACATGGTGCTGGTTGGTATCTGCTTAGCATGGGGTGTATCATGTATCAAGTCTCACTGTATCATGACGTAGTCGAGGGCATCTAAGACAGAATGAGGAGCCAGAGGGAGCTTGCTTCATAACTAAGCCACAGTTAATCCATTCATGAATTAATCCATTTGAAACCACATCCTTTTAAGTTCCATTAGTATGTGACTCGGGATTACTTAATACATGAACTTTGTAGCCTGTTGACTACACATTGACCACTGAGACCCAAGAGTTCAAGCACTGAAAAGAAGGACACATTAAGGCCTTACCCAGACGAGCACGAGAGACTTCTTAGGACGGTTCTATTGCAGTGACAAAGCTCCACCACCAGGGCAACTTATAAAAGAAAGCATTTGATTGGTGGCTTGCTTATAGTGTCAGAGAGTTAGTCCATAACTGTCATGGCAGGGAGCATGATGGCATGATGTTGAAAGCTTACATGATAGGAAAGCAACCACAAGACTTTAGAGAGAGAGCTTACTGGGAATAGTGTATACTTTTGAAACCTCAAAGCCCACCCTCAGTGACATGTCCTTCAACAAGGCCACACCTCCTAGTCCTTCCCAAGTTCCACCAACTGCCAAACAAGCATTCAAATATTACAGAAGCCTAGCTCAGACCTGAAAGTTGATTTATTCCTTCTGAAGTCACTGCCAGCCCCAAGACAAGTGAGGGGGAATGGGAGTGTCACTTAGAGCAGGTTAAGAATCAAAGATGAAGTATGGCCACTCCAGGTCTAAATTGTATCTCTAAAGAAGAACAGAATTTTGATGGCCAGAGAAGACATGCTCAAAAACAAACATCTTAGGTTTGGAGCTTATTTTATTTTTGTTGCTGTTCTGTTTTTCTTGTCATCAAACCCAGAGCTTCCTAGAGGCCAAGCAAGAGCTGTTGACTAAGCTGCAGCCCCAGCCAGTGACCAACGTGGAAAGTAAAGAGTTTTCCATTGACTAGAGAAGGTATTTTAGGGTAGCAGGAATCAGATAGGAAAGCTATATTGGGACTGTTCCACTTAGAACCTTTCAGCCAAGGAGAGGCCTAGAGGAAGTTATTTGAAAAAGGAGACAAAATTTAGAGAGAATTTAGAGTTTAGAAGTATTGAGTGCACTTGCAGAGGGTCTGAGGGCCTGAGTTCAATTCCCAGCGTCCACATGGCAGCTGTATCTTCAGGTCCAGGTCCAGGTGCTCTTTTCTGGCCTCTGCAGGCGCTCGCTAGTGGTGCACAGATATATATGGCAAAACATCTAAACACATAAAGTAAAAAGAAATAGATTTTTTTTAAAAAAAAATCTGAAATGGTCAGGCAGTTGTGGCACGCGCCTTTAATCCCAGCACTTGGGAGGCAGAGGCAGGTGGATCTCTCTGAGTTCGAGGCCAGCCTGGTCTACAAGAGCTAGTTCCAGAACAGGTTCCAAAGCTATAGAAAAACCCTGTCTAAAAAGTGAAAAAAAAAAAGGAGACTTAATAGATTAGGGAGTATTGCGGAGAAGTTAAGAATATAAAGATGGGGAAGCTGCTTCAGGCCTCAAGTTCCCTCTGCATATGGAGGGAGCCTTTATGGTGATGAGCTTTGCTCTCTGGTCTCCACATCTGTTTCCAGCCTGAGGTGTATTCAGGGTCACTGACCTTGTGAGAAAGGGGAGTGGAACTAATTTGGGAATGAGATGCTATTAAGATTGAGAACTGAGAGTCCTGACTGAGTTGGAAGCTTAACTTCTGAGATTTAGTTTCCCATTAGTGAAACAAAAGAGGGAGGTGAGCTAAATTAAAAATCAGCATTTTACTCGGAGAACCAGAAGCCCAAGGGAATGTTTCCTTGAGCTTCCAGGAGTCTACTCTAGGCTTGCTGTGGGAACGTCGATCTATAGCCTTCCTCTGGTTCTCTTGCTCTGCCACAATCCCTTACCGGAAGTGAGCTTTCTATCCTGGATTCTGTGAGCGTGCAGTGCTCCTCTTCTCATGGAGCTGATTGTGCCCTGTGTTGCCTGCTTCCCTCAGCTCCCTACAGAACATATTTCTTCTTCTAGACAGGCATTGAAGTTTTCTCCACATCCTACTCTAGAGTCTGAATACACATGTGTGTTGAGAAAAATAAAACTGGTCAGCCACTAGAACATTTTTGTATAGCCTTTGGAGCCCTCAGGTGGCAGTACATTCTCTTTGCACTTTGTTTGCAGCTCTTGTAATTAAAACTGTATCCTTTCTTGGCTGCTGTGGCCTTCAGTCCTTTCTCTTCTTGTCTCTGGTTCCAGAGAGATAGTGAGGCTCAATGTCATCACAGCAGGGAATACATAATCTTCCAGGACGGCCTGTCCTGATCTTCTTTTGCTGTTATTCATTTATCAAGCATATGTTTAATGCCATATGAGCCAGGTGTTCAGAAGTGACTGTCATCCGGCCCCTTTCCTGAAGAGCTTACAGTCTAGTGCAGGAGAAAGTCAACCCTAGGTTTACAGACAGAGAGGCAGAATGCTCTAAGTAAAGAAAACACACTCTTGTTACTCTGCAGTTAGCTTCTAAAGAAGATTGTGACACAGGTCTCTTGCTTGTTTGAAGAATAAATAGGCAAGTAGGTGCCTGTCCTCACCAATGAGGGGCCAGTGACTGTATTAGTTACTTCTCATTGCTGTGACCTGACAAGAAACAGCTTAAAGGAAGAAAGAGACCTGGTGTGGTAGCCATATAGGCAGATGAATCTCTGGAGTGTGAAGCTAGCCAGGGCTACAGAGTGAGTTCTGGGCTAGCCAGGGTTACACAGAGAAACCCTGCTCTGTAGGCGAAGGCTGCTTGTTTGTTTCTCAGCCATCCAGCCCTGAAATAATCACACAGAAACTTTTATTTATTTATTTATTTTTTTAATTTTCGAGACAGGGTTTCTCCGTAGCTTTTGGTTCCTGTCCTGGAACTAGCTCTTGTAGACCAGGCTGGCCTCGAACTCACAGAAATCCGCCTGACTTTGCCTCTGTGCTGGGATTAAAGGCATGCGCCACCACCGCCCAGCTTCACACAGAAACTTTTACAACACTGTTTGGCCAGTAGTTTAAGCATATTTTTAGCTAGCTCTTACATGTTAAATTAACCCATTTCTATTATTCTGTGTATTGCCCCAAGGCTCGTGGTTTATCAGTAAGGTTCTGGCTGGCAACCAGGCGTCTTTCTACTTAGGCAGCTACATGATGTCTCTCTGACTCTGCCTTCTTTCTCCCAGCATTCAGTTTAGTTTTCCCACCTAGCTCTATTCTGCCCTGCTGTAGGCCAAAGCAGCTTTATTCATTAACCAACAAAAGCAGCACATGTATAGAAGGACTTCCCACACTATTTCCCTTTTCTGCCCAAATAAAAAGGAAGGTTTTAACTTTTAACATAGTAAAATTACATATACAAAACAGGTAACAAGCAAGAATTACATTTACAATGTTTGTATCTACTTTATCTTTTATCCTAACTAAGGAAAACTATAATTATAACTATCTATTCTTCAACCCCATCAAAGACTCCAGAAGGATATAATATTACCTAAGTAAACAGAAAGTACATTGTAAGTAAATTCCAAAACTCTAGAATTGACAGAGACATCTTGCTGCCTGGACAGTCACCAAAAGTTTTTCTGTATTTTTGGAGTATCCATTTTCAGCCTACAGGCTCATAGTATCTAGTAGACTTTTTCATGAAGCAGGAAATTTCAAAGACAGTTTGGCCTATATTGGTAGTTTGTCAGTTACTTTCTTCTGTGTCTTGCAGAATGTCTGACAGACTCTTTCATGAGCCAGGAACCCCGAAGGACTGTCTCGCATTTAGGCAAGTTCAGCAGTCATTTTTCTGTGGGTCCTGAATGTCCAGTTCATACAGCATAACATCAAGCAGTCCAGGCAAGAGCAGTGTTTTGCCCAAATGGCTAACAAACTCCATGAGGAGCCTCTTCGAAGTAGATCCGTGCTACCAGGAGCAGATGTGTCTAATTGTCATGAAAAGTCCTCAGTTCTTAAAACATTTAAATGTCATATTCTGTAGGTCTTTGAAAGATTTGAAGAATGTCCATCTGAAATATATCTCTGTACATCTAGAAAACCTAACATGACTATAAAATTGACTATTATAGATAACTATCTATTAACCTGTATTTGTTAATTATACATTACATTTTAAAATGAACTGCACAAACAATACCTTAATCAAGAGCAGAAATATATATAATAAAATTGACCTCAAATTTGTATCATTAAACCAAGATCCATACCAATACAAAGTATTCATCTCTATAGCATATCCCCCTTTAAATGTAAACAAATATTTATAAACAATCATTTTGGGAATTTGGGCATAGTTTTCTCCAAACTGCTTCCTGCTGTTTTATGGGCAAAGTATTTTTAGGGTTCTTGAAGACTTTTCAGGGTGTCTTGGTCCATCAAACCACATTAGTCTAGAAGGAATCTACAGGTTCACATCCTCTATGGAAACAAAAGCAGAACCTCTTTTCCAAAGCAATCCTTAGACCCAAATTTTGAAGTCAAGATATCTTTAAAGCAGAGAAACGCTGTCTCAAAAAACCAAAAAAAAAAAAAAGATATCTTTAAAGTATATATGTTGGTTTAGTTTAGTAGCCCATACAATGAAATGTCTCTCTGTACTTAGCTCATTCATAGTCAAAAAAAAAAAAAACACAATAGTATACATAATCCAGACTCTTTGTATGTATTCCATCCTTTTTTTTTTTAAAGATTTATTTGACACTAGATCTTATTACAGGTGGTTATGAGCCACCATATGGTTGCTGGGAATTGAACTCAGGACCTCTGGAAGAACAATCAGTCAATCAGTGCTCTTAACCACTGAGCCATATATATCCAGCCCTATATATTCCATCCTTATGTGGCATATTTTTCTTACTCTGTTACTTTTTCTACAAGTTTAATATTTATTTTATCATCTTTACTCCTTTAATCTATGACTGTCTATACTCTTATTGTAACTGTCTATACTTTTTTTCCTCTCCCAAACCTATGTACATTTGTCCAGCACTGTGACCCATTCAGAAGTCTTTTTCATCTGAATGCTGTCTTTATTGCATATCTGTAATTATTTTTTGACCAGGAGTGCTCTTTTTTTTTTTTTAATGCTAAGCAGGCGTGGCATAGGACCAAGGCTGCTTTCCCTTTTGGTTCCTTCCAGTCTAACATGGCGGAGGTCCATTTACTGTCAGCTCTACAAGCCATGCTCTCCACTCCAGCTCCAGGGATGCAGGGGGTCTATGTTTCAATAAAGCAATTTGTAACATGCTGCTCATAGACCCCATTTAAGTGCAGGACCTCCTGAAAGAGCCAGAGATCATTCTGCCAGCACAAACCAGGAAGCCCTTTTTAAAGAAGCCATGCAGTTTTGCCACTAAAGATGAATCAAGAAACTTTTTAAAGGAGCTGTGGTGCTCCTGCTCGCCACCAGCAAACAGAGCCCATCAAAAAAAAAAAAAAAATGCAGCTGCCAAAAAGCTGCGTTAAACTCTGTTCTTTTGTGTCTAGAATTCCTTTCCAAGTTCTCTTGGGTTTTACATGGATGTAGTTGCCCACATTGGGTGCCATTTGTAGATGGACACAATAAAGTTATCCCACATTAGCTCAGAATGCAGTATAATAAAGGATTCTTTATTTAGGGGGAGACTCACAGGTCAACAGTCCTGCACGAGTGGGGAACAGGAACTGAATCCAGTAGCCAAGAGACTGAACACGCAAACTTTATGGCTGCATTTATAGTATAAGAGATGATGCCCAAGTGGGCTGGTATCTTAAAGGCTATTGGCTGAATGAGTTCCCACAGCACTGATCTCCCCCACCAACACTACCAAAGAGAGAGAGGGAGAGGGAGGAAAGAGAGTAGCTTTATTTTGTTCAAGGTTTGGTTTAAGGGGCATAGTTTATGGCTAGAAAGGCTTGGTAACAGAGTAGCCTAAGGCTGTGCCATGGGGATGTTGGCAGATCAAGATGATGCTAGTGTTCGGCAGACTGGCACCTTATAGTTTAGGGGATCTATTCTCTCCTTTCACCATGTGGATTCCTGGGATCAGACTCCAGTTGTCACAGTTAGCATGACAAGTGTCTTTACCCACTGAGCCTTCTCTCTAGTCTCCTTTTCCCCTTTTCTTTCAGTGTAGCACTCTAGCCTGTGGGTTGAAAGGGGGATCTACATACACACTTTCAGGTAGATATTCCCTCCTCAGTTAAACTTCTGTGCAAACACCATCACATCCAGAGGTGTATCTCCTAGGTGGTTCCAAATGACTGAAGAGCAACAGTGAAGGAATGCACTCAGGGAACACAGAGGAGGCATCTGCCTGAGAACCTTGTCCCAGTAGTGTAGGAGGAGGCTGCTTATTGGTTCCTGACTGCCCAGCCCCCAAAAAATCAAACAGAAACTGTGTTAATTAAATCACTGCTCAGCCCATTAGCTCTAGCTTCTTATTGGCTAACTCTTACATATTAATTTAACCTATTTCTATTAATCTGTATATCACGACGAGGTCATGGCCTATCAGCAAAGTTTCAGCACGTCTCTCTGGCAAGAGCTCCATGGCTTCTCCCTGACTCTGCCTCCTTTCTCCCAGCATTCTGTTTTAGTTTTCCCCGTCTAGCTCTGTTCCCCTATAACTCTAATTAACCAATAAAAGCAACACATAGACAGAAGGACCTTCCACACCACAGTAGTGTATAACACTCCCTTTGGCCCTGAAGCCACACAGAATTAAAGACAAAGACTTTTTACATATTTAGGCATCAGTGGGTCCTCATTGAATTACAGTCACTTTGCTGATTGACTTGCGCAGTATCTCAATTAATCTGTACAGTGGTTTCGGAAGATTACAAGATGTGTTTTGTTGATAGAATAATTGAGCTCCGGAGAGCCTTTAGTGGCGTGGGGAGTTATTAGCTGAACTGATAGGAACTTTTTTTTCCCACCCCAGGCATGGGCCCATCCCTCTGCTCTTTGCAGAATGATGGCTTTGGGCTGAGGCTGTCTCTCTACCCCTGCTTAATGATTTGATCCACTCCTTTCTCAGGAGGCGAGCTCACCACACCCAGATGTGCCAAGTACCACAGAAGCCCTGAACACAGCCCAAAGGGAGATCCAGCGTCAGTCCACGCTGCAGCTGCTGCGAAAAGTCCTGCAGATTCCTGAGAACGAGTCGGAGCTGGCTGAGGTCTTCACCTTGATTCATGAACTAAACAGCTCTCGACTTATCCTGTCCAACGTGAGTGAGGAGACAGTCACCATCGAGCAGACCTCTTGGTCGAATTATTATGAGTCTCCATCCACGCAGTGCCTTCTCTGTAGCAGCCCATTATTCAAGGGGGGACAAAAGTAAGCACCACTTCACCCTGCCTCTAGCTGCCCCGTCCCTCTTGGCTCACGTTGCCTCTTTCTTCAGACAGCTTTACAGTTATAGCTTGTGTTTTCCTTACGTTTCCTTTACCTTCTCAATTGCTAATGGTAAAAGAACTAGCAATCAGGGACCGGAGAGTTTGCTCAAAGATTAAGAGCAATTTTTGCTCTTGTAAAAGACCCGGCTTCATTTCCCATCACCCGCATGGCAGCTCACAACTATCTGTAACTCTAGTTCCAAAGGATCTTATGCCCTTTTCTCTATAGGCACCAGACAGCACACACATGGTGCACATATATACATGCAGGCAAACCATACCACTTACAAATAAATAAATAATTTTTTTTTTTTACTTTTTTTTTCTTGAATTGGCAGTCTGTTTTAGAGATGCCTAAAACTTGTTGTCACCAGCCTAGGATTTAGATTATGTCTGTCCTGCCCAGTGCAGCTTTGGAGTTTTCAGTCATATAACAACTTGAGAGTCAGATCACCTTGTAAGTACAATTTAACAGCCCAGATTCCAATGAAATGGAGACGTTCAGCTAGACAGTCTTGGAAATACAGCTCCAGTACCTTTTGTTGGTTGCAGTAAAGTCTGGAGAATTTTGCTTCTGACTACAAGCCTGTCGCTTGCAGAAAGAAACTGACTTCCCTCCTGGTTTTTGTTCTGGCTTTTAGCTCTCTGGCTGGGCCTCAGGAATGCTGGCTCCTGACAGCTAACCGGCTGCAGGTGGTGACTGCTCAGGTGAAGATGTGTCTGAACCCTCATTGTTTGGCCCTGCACAGCTTCATGGACATCTACACAGGTAGGTGCTAGCCTTCTCTGTCCTTACCACCCCAGAACAAGTTTTGATATTGATTGTAGCTTTGCCCCTCTGTGCACTGCATCTATTCTTGGCAGCTTCTGAAGAAGCAGTCTTTTTCCTGATTACCTCAGCCCCAGTCAGTTTCCTCAGGTGAGACCCTTCTCTGGAGTCATTAGTTTAAAAGTAACAACTCTCAACATATGTTTAATCCCAGCACTTAGGAGGCAGGCAGGTGGAGCTCTGTGAGTTTGGGTCCAGCCTGGTCACATAGTGAGTTCTTGGCCAGCCAGGCCTACATAGCAAGACCCTGTCTCAAAACAAAGCCCAAATCTTAGTTGTAGAAAAGCCGGTCAATGCAGACAAGTTTAAAAGACGGCAATGTTCCCGCCTCTCTGATCCTCAGACCCATTCATTGTCTACAGAACATCAGGAGCTAGAGAACATCCTAGGTTTTCTTTGAACAGAGGTGGAGTGGGCTGGATATTATGGAACATGCTGTTGTAACTTAGCACCACACCGTCGTCATCTCTACCAGCAAGTAGGGAAGCAACCCTTTAATAAAGATGTTTGCATTCCATTTTATAGTCTTGCTTATAATTAAATAATTATGTGTGCCTTTCTTTCTTTTGGGCAAATTCTCAAAAGTGGAAATTCTGTATTTTTACTCTCCCCTTTATTCAGCACTATTAGACCATATACAGCTTTTCTCTTCCCTTTTCTAAACTTGCCTTCTCTGGTGCTTTGGGCTTCCTTACTCTTTGATTAAAGCTCTCCTCCACATACAGTTGCTTATCCGACTTGTAGTTGGCCAATCTCCACGTCAGTTTACACGGGCTTGGCTTTTCCCTCTTCTTCAGTTTCTCTGGGCAGCTCTGAGATTTACAGCTTCCTGCCCTGATGTTTTTCTTTAAACACACAATTAAAACTGTTTTTGAACCTCAAAGACACAACAAAACCCATGTACCAATTGTGAGAGTGTGAATCCTGAATTGACATGTAAAATTTGTGCTGAAGATTAAGATGTAGTTGTTTTTTGTCTAGACAAGGTTTCTCTGTGGCTTTGGAGCCTGTCCTGGAACTCGCTCTTGTAGACCAGGCTGCACTTGAACTCACAGAGATCCTCCTCTGCCTCCCGAGTGCTGGGATTAAAGGCGTGCGCCACCACCACCTTGTGAAGTCTTACATTGTCAGTTAGCACTTAATATTATTTTGTGTCCCAAACTTAAAGTGCCCATTTTTCTCCAGTGTAATCTATGTAGGCCAGTGCTCAGGATTATATATATTTTAAGTAAAATTCTTTAAATTTGCATAGAGTGCCCAGCATTTGAAAGGCAAAAGCAGAGAGATCTCTGTGAGTTTGAGGCCAACCTAGTCTGATCTACATAGTGAGTTCAGGACAACCAGAGCCACATAGAACCTATCTTGAAAAAGAAGAAGAAAAGAGAAGTTACATAGAGTAGCTGTTCTTTGTTGATATTCTGTGAGTTTCCTCTTAGACATGCACTGAGTCCTGAAACAGTCAAGCCTCTTGTTCCTTTATAGTTGAACTCACTTCATTTGGTAGTGTTATGACCAAGTTTCTGGTCCCCAAATGAATTCATGGAGCTGGATTTCTGATGCAAATTACATGAGGGTTTTTTATTCAAGCTCAAGTTTGGGCCAACACTTTTCCAGCATCCCAGCATGGTGGATGCAGGAAGTGTAAAGAAACAAAAAGTAGAACTTTTTAAAGGGGAAATGCCATAATCAGGGGAGTTTGTGTCCTTTCATCTTGGGATTAGGTAAGAAGGGCATAGGATAAGGTAGTTTCTGAAACCATTGGTCAGTTTTTGGGCACAAAAGCCTAACAAAGAGCCATTAATAACTGACAAGGTATCTATCTTCAAGGACAGGATGCCTCCTAGGAACATCTGGACCTCATTAAATTTTATGCCCCTGCTCCCTATCTCCTTAATTGACTATTTTTACAGTATCTATTCATATTTCTGCTGTCGCAGCACATCTCTGGAGCTGAGATCGCCCATCCCCCAGCTCATTATATGGATTAAGATGAAGCCCCTCTTTAAAATGGAGTCTGTGAAGTCAGGTTCTCACAGTAGCTGCTTCATTCTCACCCTCGCAGTTCCTCTACCAAAACATGCTGTGTAAACACAACGATAGTGTGTGGTCCTCTGACCTGTTTTCCGGGCTTTGTTGTGCATTAGTGCATGTCCTTTTCATCAGTGACTGGTCTTCTCTGTGTGGATGTGCTAGTCTGTCCATTCACCTGCTGAGCGATGTTAGAATGTCTTCCAGTCACGAATAGAGCTGCTCCAAGCCTTCATTTACAGGATTGTTTGTGAGCAGATGTTGTCACTTCTGACTACATGATGATTCAAATGGTTAAGTGTATGTTTAGTTTTATAATTGATTGCCAAACCATTTCCAAAAAGGCTTTATCATTTTGCATTCTTTCCATTAGTGTGTGAGAATGTTTGCCTGAGGTGGTGTTTTTAGCCATCCTAATTGGTGTATGCAATGATATTGCATTCTAGTTCTCCACTGCCCAGTGGTGGATGCGTGTTTTTGAAGAAGTATTTATTTTTAGCCTTTCTCTGTGTATTAGTGTGTGCCGTGGTGCACGTGGGGAAGCCAGAGGACAGCCTTGGGTGTCAGTCCTCACTTTCTGCCTTGTTTGAGACAGTTTCTTGTTGGCTGCTGCCTCAGACAGGCTGGTTGGTCCAGGAATTCTCTCTGCCTCCCATCTGGGAGTGCCGAGGCTACAGATACACTGCCATACCACCCTTTCCTGGGTTGTGGGGATCCAGACTCAGGTCCTAACTCTTGCATAGTATATACTTTACCCACTGAGACATCTTTCCAGTCCTTAATGTCTTTCTAGCCGGAGGTCTGTTATGTGGGTTAGGGTGGCTGGCTCACAAGCCTCAGTTTCTGCTTCTCCTGGGATAACAAATGTGTAATACCATGCCCGACTTCCTGTTAATCTACACACGGCTTCTAAGGATTTAACCCAGAACAGATAGTCACTTTATTGACTGAACTGTCTTCCCAGCCCATATGATCCACATCTGTTTAACTGTTGATTTTATATATTTATTTTTATGCCATGTGTATATATGAGTGCCTGCATAAATGTATGTGCCCCTTATGGGTACTGGTATCAACGGAGGCCAGAGAGCATTGGATCCCCTGAAACTGAAGTTATATAACATAGGTGCTGGGAACTAAACCCAGGTCCTCTGCAAGGGTAGTAAATGCTCTTAACTGCTGAACCATCTCCCCAGCTCCTTATTTTAACCTTTATATAAAGCGTAAGGTTCAGATTTATTTGTTGGCTATAGATGTCCATTGTCCCATTACTGAAAATCCCTAGCCTATGTACATGAGACTGCTTTGAGACATTAGATTGTTCCATTGTTTATCTTTGCCAGTATATACTGCCTTGTGTTGTTGTTTTGTCTTTCTCGTTTTTGTGGCAGCCCTAGCTGTCATGGAATTTGCTATGTAGAACAGGTTGACCTCTAACTTAAAAGAGAGTTATCTATCTGCCTCTGCTTGGATTAAGGGTTCATACTGGTTTTTTTTTCATTCATCAAGAGAATAGAGTTTTTTTTTACATGACTTTAAGGAGAGTAGGAGAGTGTTACTCTATTGTGAATTACATTTGTGAATTTGCTATGTAGAACAGGTTAGCCTCAAACTTACAGAGATCTATCTGCCTCTGGTTTCCGTTTTTCTTGACTTTTTTGCAAGTTTTCTCTGTTTATGGTCTTTTAAGTTTGTGTGTGATGATTTGGGGGACACAAAAGGTTTTATTTGTTTGTTTTCTCTTTTTAATTTTTGAATGGCCAGGGCTTTGGTATTATGTTCTCAGCCTTTGCTGTCACACCTAGAAAGGCCCGGGAGTACACGTTCCAGAATTTGTTTTTGTCATGGTGATGCTTATGTTGTATAAATGAAAAAAAACTCTGATTTTATTGGTCTGGACTGCACTTCAGTTCACCTTACTTTTTATCCCCAGGGTGATCTTAGAGCCTGTGCTAGACCCACCACGTCCCTGCGCTAAGAGGCCCTGACATCCATGGTGCAGCTGTGGGAGAGAGGGAGGAGGGGCACCTCTGGGCCTGACACTGAGACAGAGATAGAGAAAGGCTTCTTGTTTAAATTAAGATTAAAAAAAAATGCTATAAATAGTGTTTCATTCAACAGTGGCTTATAGACAACTTCAGAACACTTAGGTCTACTTCCCTTTTGTAAAATGTGTTGTTCAGCTTTAGGACTGTACTGTGACCTACTCCCCTGTAGTCGACATTGTTTGCACTGTTAATGCTATAGTAGTAATCCCTTTGCCTGTTTTCAATCTGCAGGTCTTTTTAACGTGGGGAATAAGTTGCTAGTAAGCCTGGATTTGCTTTTTGCAATTCGGAACCAGATTAAGTTGGGAGAGGACCCCAGAATGTCTGTCAGTGTTGTGCTGAAGTCTGTGCAGGAGCAGACAGGTAAGGTCATTCCAGGTCCAGTCCTGAGCACTGAACTGAATTTTAGTGATAGACTTCAATTGGAATGAGAGTCTAGTATTTTGGAAAGGAGATATTTCTGATTTTCTAATAATATATTCTTCCTTCAGAATTTTATAAACTGACTTTGGAAAACGTTTTATACATCAGGGCCTTTAGCAAGAAATTACAACTGACTTTTCGAATCATATCCATCTGTCATATGTGGATCTGGCTTTATGGTATATTAGTTGGGCTCATTCTAAGTACAGAGCTCCTTGATGTCTTCCAGTTCCAAGGCTCGTGTGGAGACCCAGGTTTAGGGATCTGGGTCTTTGCTACCTAGAAATTCTTTGCCTGTGTGCTTTCCTTCTGCTTGTTCTTGGTCTGTCCCATTTCTACAGACTTCAGTTCTGTGCTTTGTCTGCTGTGGTGAGACAGACGGCCATGTAGGCTTCTGTTTGAGACTTGACTCTGCCACGTAGTGGCAGTGTGATTTTGAACAACTTGTTCTGATTATCTGACCATAAAAGAAGACAGTAATAGCTGCTGACTCATAAAAAATTAAAACCATGTAAGAATTAGTCTAAGTAGTATATTCAAAACCTTCAGACTAACATCTAGTACCTAGGAGGTATTAGTTCAAAGCAGCTGTCCTTTGATTGGAGCTGCCACCAGAACTCTTGCAGATTGCTGTTCTTGCTGTCTTCTGGCTTATCTGGTGCTTTTAGGGTCTTTTTCTGTGACCTCTTGCTGTCCTTTCAGAGAAGACACTGACCTCAGAGGAGCTGAGCCAGCTGCAGGAGCTGTTGTGCAATGGCTATTGGGCTTTTGAGTGTCTCACTGTTCGTGACTACAATGATATGATCTGTGGGATCTGTGGTGTGGCCCCCAAAGTGGAAATGGCTCATAGGAATGAAGAGAATGTGCTGGCACTGAAGAGTGTGGAGGTAAGTCCCTCTCAGCCACCATAGCCACTTTCAGAACTGTCCTGTCATTTGAGCAGCTTTCCTCCTGCATGCTGTTCCCAAGAATACATGGCTCCAGTCCTGTGTAGGTGGGGCCAGTGGCTTTTTCCTCCTACAGCCTGTATTTCATTTGAGAATGGTCAGAAGGAAACAGGGTTGGTTGGTTTGTTTTCCTTTTTTATTCTCCCTCTCCACCCCCTTTCTTTTAGTGATGCTGGAGATCAAACCCAGAGTCTCCTGTATGCTAGGCAAACACACCCCAGTGCTTATTTGTTTCTTTTACCTAAGAATTGAACCGGGAACTATGTGCATATTAAGCATGTGCTCTGTAGCTGAGCTACACTCCTAGCCCTTACATGCACTCTTTAGGCTTCTTAGAAAGTAGTTTAAAAATGATCCCCAAAACTTCTGTCTTCATGGAGACAGAAGACAACTTCTGCTTTGGGAAAGATAGATAGGAAAGAGATTGTTTTCAGTAGTAATGAAACAGGATGGTGAGAAAGGGTTTCTCTTTATAGAGGGTAGTCAGGGGAGGTCTCTGACAAATGACATGAACAGAGCTGTAGAAACAAGGAGATGTTTTACTCTTTGGTCCAGAGCATGCTGTGGTGTGAGAGGGAGTGAGGGTGTATCCTGGCTGTCAGGTTCTTGGTCTCCCCAAAGCCCTGCTTTCCTGGTACATAATATAGGGTGCACACTGTATTGTTCCTAATCTGTAGCTCATAAACTTTGCCCTATTTTTATCTCTATTTTGTTTTCTTTCTTTGCCTTTTTTATCTTGACCACTTTATCTTGTAGTTTACCTGGCCAGAATTCTTGGGCTCCAGTGAAGTAAACGTGGAGGACTTTTGGACTACCATGGAGACAGAGGTGATTGAGCAGGTTGCCTTCCCTACAAGCATCCCCATCACCAAATTCGACGCCTCTGTTATCGCTCCCTTTTTCCCACCACTCATGAGAGGAACTGTGGTCGTCAACACTGAAAAAGACAAAAATCTGGATGTGCAGCCAGTACCTGGTAAGACCACTTGGTTTCTCTTTGGTGTTAAGAGGATGGCTCGGTCAGAAGTCTTGAACATTGGCCATGGCCAGAAAGAGCAGTGGCAGAGTACTAGGCCCAGCTCAGGGACTGTGTCTTCAGTACAAATCTCTGTCTGGGCATAGTAGTAAATCCTTTTAATTCTCGGAAGGCAGAGTCAGTTGGATCTCTGTGTACAAAATGAACTCTGTCTCTAAAAAGGAAAGTTACATTTTGCGTTATAACCCAAAATGATATCCATACTCTGGTGCATGTCACATCTATTGTTAGAAACTTGCAAAGAACAGTCATTTTCCTATGCTGAGTATAATGCACTTTATTTTTGTTTTAATTTTTAAAAGCCTAGAAATGAAGTACTAAGTTTGTCAGTGCTCTGTGTGATACACTGGCTACAAATATTGTTTCTTTTTTTGGCTTTTTTTATTGATATTTATTGAGCTCTGCATTTTTCTCTGATCCCCTCCCTGCCTCTCCCCTCCCCTTTCAACCCTCCCCCAAGGTCCCCATGCTCCCAATTTACTCAGGAGATCTTGTCTTTTTCTACTTTCTACTTCCCATGTAGATTAGATCTATGTGAGTCTCTCTTAGTGTCCTCATTTTTGTCTAAGTTCTCTGGGATTGTGGTTTGTAGGCTGCTTTTCTTTGCTTTATGTTTAAAAACCACCTATGAGTGAATATGTGTGATAATTATCTTTCTGTGTCTTGTTACCTCACTCAAAATAATGTTTTCTAGCTCCATCCATTTTCCTGGAAAATTCAATCTGTTGTTATCTTTTTTTCTGCTGTGTAGTACTCCATTATGTAAATGTACCACATTTTCCTTATCCATTCTTCAGTTGAGGGGCATTTAAGTTGTTTCCAGGTTCTGGCTATGACAAACAAAGCTGCTATGAACATAGTTGAGCACATGCCCTTGTGGCATGATTGAGCATCCTTTGGATATATACCCAAAAGTGGTATTACTGGGGCTGGAGAGATGGCTCAGCGATTAAGAGCACTAGCTGCTCTTCCAGAGGTCCTGAGTTCAATTCCCAGCAACCACATGAAGGCTCACAACCATCTGTAGTGAGATCTGGTGCCCTCTTCTGACCTGCAGTTGTAAATGCAGACAGAACACTGTATACATAATAAATAAATAAATAAATCTTTTTTTTTTTTTAAGTGGTATTACTGGGTCTTGAGGAAGGTTGTTTCCTAATTTTCTGAGAAATCACCATACTGACATTCAAAGGGGTTGTACAAGCTTGCATTCCCACCAGCAATGCAGAAGTGTTCCCTTTACCCCACAACCTTTCCAGCATAAATTGTCATCAGTGTTTTTGATCCTGGTCATTCTTACAAGTGTAAGATAGAATTTCAGAGTTGTTTTTATTTGCATTTCTCTGATGACTTAAGGATATTGAACATTTCCTTAAGTGTCTTTCAGCCATTTTAGATTCCTCTGTTGAGAGTTTTCTGTTTAGGTCTGTACTCCATTTTCTTATTGGATTATGTGATTTGATGTCCAATTTCTTGAGTTCTTTGTAAATTTTGGAGATCAGACCTCTTAGTGAAGATCTTTTCCCATTCTGTAGGCTGTTGTTTTGTCTTGTTGACCGTATCCTTTGTTTTACAGAAGCTTTTCAGTTTCAGGAGGTCCCATTTATTAATTGTTTCTCTCAGTGTCTGTGCTGCTGGGGTTATATTTAGGAAATAGTTCCCTGTGCCGATGCATTCAAGTGTACTTCCCACTTTCTCTTCTATAAGGTTCAGTGTGGCTGGCTTTATGTTGAGGTCTTTGATCCATTTAGACTTGAGTTTTGTGCATGGTGATAGATATGGGTCTATTTTCATTCTTCTACATGTTGATATCCAGTTATGCCAGCACCACTTGTTAAATATGCTTTCTTTTTTCCATTTGATATTTTTTGCTTCCTTGTCAAAAATCAGGTGTTTGAAGATGTGTGGATTGATTTCTGGGTCTTCTATTTGGTTCCATTGGTCCTCCTGTCTGTTTTCCATGCCAATATTTTCAGTACTGTAGCTCTGTAGTAGAGTTTGAAGTCAGGGATTGTGATGCCTCCAGAAGTTCTTTTATTGCCCAGTATTGTTTTGGCTATCCTGGGGTTTTTTTTTTTTTTTTTTTGCTTTTTCATATGAAGTTAAGTACCATTCTTTCGAGGTCTTTGAAGAATTTTGCTGGGATGTTGATGGGGCAAATATTGTTTCTTAACATTAGCTACTTCCTCCCTTCAGCTGCTTTGTCTCTGAGCTCTGCTCTCTTTAGGCTAGGTCAGGAGTATAGTATATAAAGAGCATTTTTTAAATGACAGCTATTGCCCAGGCCTCGGTGGTTAAGAACACTTGTTGCTCTTGCAGAGGAAACCCTCATGGTGGCTCATAATCATTGGAAACTCCAGTTCTAAGGGATCTTATGCCCTTTCTGACCTCTGTAAGCACCAGGCATGTACATGGTTCACATATATACATGCATATGATGTGGGATTCCCCTCTGTATGTTGTGAATATCATTGGTTAATAAAGAAACTTGCTTTGGGCATGTAGCAGAGCTATAGGGGAACAGAGCTAGGCGGGAAAAAACTAAACAGAATGCTGGGAGAAAGAAGGGCAGAGTCAGAGAGATGCCATGTAGCCCCACCAGAGACAGACACTGGAACTTTAGCCAGTAAGTCAAAGCCATGTGGCGATACACAGATTTAAAAAGTGGGTTAAATATGTAAGAGTCACCCAATAAGAAGCTAGAGCTAATGGGCCAAGCAGTGATTTAATTAATATGGTTTCTGTGTGATTATTTCAGTTCGGGGCAGCTGGGATAAACTAGCATCCTTCTTCCAACATGCATGCATGTACTCATAGGTAGAATAAATTTAAAGTAATAGCTCTTGTTCCTCTTGTTGCATATGAAGCATCTGTGCTCTTAGTTCTGAAAACAGTATTTGTGGGTTAAAAGGTGACTTGTTTCAGGGTTATTGGCAATGACTTTTTCTGTTGTCAGATGTAGGTATTTCAGGGGCATGGTCCAGTTCTGAGAGCCTTCAGACAGCAGTGAAACTGTAGACCTGCCTACTACCCCACCTCTCCCAGCACCATGGTATCAGGTGACTGTCAGCAGCACCTCCCATATTATGTGTTGCAGGTAATGGCAGTGCCTTGGTGAGATTGCTGCAGGACGGTATCTGCAAGCTCGAGGAACTTAGCTCCTATGGTGGGGAGGAACTACAGCACCTCCTGGAGCAGTGTGGCATCCCATTTGGCCCAGAAGACTCCAGGGTGAGTGTCGAGAGCAGCTGTGGAGACCGGCTTTGGGAGCAGGAAGGATAATCTTTCTTCTGTACAAGTGATAAAGCCCATATCATTGGGCCCCTGTGCTGGGCATTGGGTTCTAGAAGTGAAGAAACCAAAGAAATAGCGGGAGCTAGATGGTGGCATGTATGTGATGCCTATACTAGACTTAGGTGATTTTAAATTTGATTAACCTCATTTACAAAATCAAAACAACTGGAAATTTACAAGGCTCTTGTAAAGAACATTTCACACAGAGACTGGTGTTAGGCTCAAAAATGGCTGTCGTTAATGTAGATTGTATGCTGTGTGTAGATTTTAGCAGTACCTTACTTGCTTTCTGTGCTATTGAAAATATGCTTTTTTAAATTCAGATTCCTGTGGTTCCTCCTCTTTCAATGTTTCTCTGACAAGATAGGCTGACAGCTTCCTGTGTCTTCCTGAAGTTTACCTGTATTTAGAGGAGGGGTTGCCGAGGTTCTAAGGCCTAGCAGCAGATCCCTGTGCTTTGGGTTTGGAGAGATGTTTGATACTGAGCCTTAGCATTTGTGCCTGACCTTTAGCCTTTTCCTTCTCTCCAGGATCAGCTCTGCTTCTCCTTATTGGCCCTCTACGAATCTGTACAGAATGGAGCCAGAGCTAGAGCACCCCCCACTCACTTCACAGGGGGTAAAATCTACAAAGTGTGCCCCCATCAGGTAAGAAAGGAGCGTGAATGAAGCATGGCTTGAGCTTGCTAATGTTGAACTGCCTACAGAGAATCCAGCTGATCCCTTTGGCACTCAGACATCCAGGGAATAATTGCCATTTGGGAGGCTGGAGAGGGAGCTTGGATCATTCAGTAATATATATTATATTAAACACCCTACTACGTGCTGACCCTGAGTTGCCCAGTTGTACAGTGATAAAAGACAGAGATATTGTTCTTCTTTAGTTGACCTCCGATTGTCATGGAGAAAGAAAGTTACCACAGCTTGTGATGCTAGCTCTGGAGGAACTGAAGAACTGAGGTAGAAAGTAGGGGTGCACCTGCAATCTCGAGACAGCAGAGAAGGCCAGGCCCTGGGGATAAAGGAAGAGCCCAGAAGAGAGCCAGAGAAGTGACTCCTGTGACCATGTTATTCTGAACATGGTCAGAGGCCTTTAGGATAGTGTTGAACAGGAAATAGGGCAGTGAAATCACTCCAGATGCCCTAGAAGGAGATGGCTAGGGTAGATAGAAAAGGCTACGAGATAGGTCATGTATGGCAGAATTGGCCTGGGAAGATACCAGAATGGAAAACCAGGACTAAGTGGGCATTGTCAACAGATTCAGTTCATAATGACATGAGTGTCAGGCTGAACTGGCCATAAAAGGAGGGTGAAGCAGCCAAGCACTGAACAAAGCTGGGGGCAGGGGCTTTGAAGCTTGCTCTCTGGCAGATGAACACTGCTGAGGGAGTGTGTTCAAATGTGCCCATCGTCATCTTCTGAGAAGGGATTCAAGTGCTTTGTTGGGACTGTGGCAAGGAGCACTTCATGTGGACATGACTGAGAAGTGAGTGTGAAGGCGGAGTTCTCCAGGATGCTCAGATCTGCACAGCACAGGAGTGACTGGGAAGTGTTGGTGGATGTGCTTACTCGGCTCCAGCAAAGGCTGTTGTTTGGACAGCCTGTTGAGGTCTAATGGGAATTTTGCTCCGAATACTCGTGGCTCAGTCCAGTGGCCCTAAGCCTTGTGTGTTTACATTGCCAGGATAGTTGGTAGGGTGATATGGATGGTGCAGGGTTTAAAGATGTTCTGAGGCACCTCTCAGCCTAACTTAAGTCCTAGCTGTTCTCAGGACAAGGATGAGCTGGTGACTTCCTTTAGGGATAGAACTAGGAGGGGAGGGTAACACAGTGACTCAGTGGCTGAAGGTGCTTGCTAGGCAAACCCACCAACCTGAGTCCACCTCCAGATCCAGTGTGGGTGGAAGGAGAGAACCAACTGATCCGTCCTCAGACTCACTATGTGTGCTGTGGCATGCACAAGCCTGCATTCACAATAGTAATCCTTTTTGAGAGGAAGAGGAGGAGGAGAGGGACCAAATGTCATAGTCCCTGGCTTCAGTCATGAGGCTAGTCTTCCTCAAAAGAAGTGAGTGAGGGCCTACTCCAGCCCCTGCGTGCCGGCCACTTATCTCTGAACTATACACTCGTCTCCCACAGGTGGTCTGCGGTTCCAAGTATCTTGTTCGAGGTGAAAGTGCTCGTGACCATGTGGATCTGCTTGCCTCTTCCCGCCACTGGCCACCTGTCTATGTGGTAGATATGGCCACACCAGTGGCCCTATGTGCTGACCTCTGCTACCCAGAGCTGACTAGTCAGATGTGGGGGAAGAACCAGGGCTGTTTCTCCAGCCCTACAGAGCCAGCTGTGGTGAGTCCCGTCCTAAGAGCAGGTAGAAATCCCTGGGGTACAGGAAGGCCACCCCCAGTTATCAGGAGAGCCCGCCTGGGAACTGTCTCTACCTTTCTTTCTCTCCATCAGTACTTTATCCTAATGCACCAGTCAGATTTACTGACTTACCACAGTAGAGGTTACAGTGTGTCATTTAGTGTGCTTGGAGTAGTCTACACAGGCATCTTGTATGAGAAGAGCTTACTTTCCACAGAAGCCAGGAAATTGCTACCTTGGGGAAGGTGTGGTCACCCTGAAGCACGCTGTTTACTTGCACCATGAGTATGCTGTGGGGCACTCCTGCTGAGGTGTAGATACAGTAGTCTTAGAACTATAAGCAAAATCTAATTTTTATTTTTTTTAAGATTTTTAAGAGCGGTGGAGTCTGAGGTTCAGCACTCAGCACCAATCTTCTCTGACCCCCTCCTTTGATTAGAAAAGGAAACTGAGACCCAGGGAGGGGCTCGGACTTGATCTGGTCATATAGCAGGTCAGTAAGAGAGTCCTTGTGTGTGTATCCTGCTGCATTGTACCAGGAGGTGGTCCCTGTGAGGGGCATGTGCACTGCAAGGCTTGCCTTCGGCCTTGATTAGAAGACGCATTAGAGTTGATGCTAGGTGAGAAGAGTCACGGGAAGTGAGTGCTTCTGCACAAGTGCATTATGGGAGGTGAAAGTTTCTGGCTTGCTTTGGAGCAGACATTCTTCTCATTCTCTGGGGTTTTTGGGCTCCAAGAACTTAATAGAGACCCCAAAAGTTGTCTGAAGTATCCCTCAAAGCCACTCCCTCGCATTCCTCTGGTTCCTAAATTGTCCTGAAGCAATGATGACAGCTGAAGCAATGCAGCATCTGTGCTGGGATGACCCGTTTTCTGTTCTCATTCCTATAAGAAGAAATGGAGGCAAAGGGGACAGTATGCAAGGGCTCTGGGATTTAAACAAGGCTGCTGACTCCATGGCTCCTGCTCTCTCCCACAAGATTCTCCCGCAATCATTCCCTCTTATAAAGTGTTTCTCTTCTCTCCTCTAGAGTGTGTCCTGCCCTGAACTGGACCAGCATTATTCTGTGGATGTGCCAGAGGCTGAAAACTCTGTCCAGCATCCAGTCACCAAGACTGCCACACGGCGTATTGTCCATGCAAACACGAAGCCCGATCCCAGTGATCCTAGTGCTGGCCACCATTCCTTATCACTGTGCCCTGAGTTGGCACCCTATGCCTCCATCATGGACTGCAAACTCAACAGTGTCCGCCAGCGGCCCATTGCCTTTGATAATGCCACCCACTATTACCTCTACAACCGCCTCATGGACTTCCTCACCAGCCGAGAAATTGTCAACCGGCAGATCCATGACGTTGTGCAGAGCTGCCAGCCTGGCGAGGTGGTCATTCGTGATAACCTCTATCGCCTTGGGGTTGCTCAGATCAAGACAGAGGCACAGGAGGATGGGGAGGAAGAGGAGGGAGCCTCGGGGGCACAATAAGCCAGGTTGTCATGTACTGGGCCTATACCATCTCTCTCAAGCCATAATATGCCCTTGCCCAAGGCAGACCTATCAAGGGGACCTATGGTCCCCTGTAGGGAGGGCCTCTGACTGCTGGAACTGACCAAAGAGCTTCCATTTCATGAGCACAGTAGGGCCTTCAACCTCTGGGGCTCAGGAGAGGTGCTGGGAAACCTCTAATGGACCTGAGAGAGCATGTTAGGGGCATGATATTTTAGGAGAATGGCTGGGAGCTGGTTGTCTAGGCCCTCCACCACCTGTAGTCCCTGTACCAGGTGAGGAGGCCATTGAATTAGGCTGTCCCATGGGGAAGAGCTCTGGCTCCAGTCATACGGGTTTCCTAGCCTGTTGCCTTTGACTAGGAGCCTTAATGGCTTCTTCATTCTTGGGGTCCCTTTTGGGCTCTTCGTCCTAAAGGAGGGGTGCATTCTCTTTTCCTCTAACTCTCCCTGTTCCCACTACTTGGGATGGCTGAGGAGCGAGGAACAGTCAGTTACAGCTCCCTCCAGGACTGTCCTCTGCCCTGGGTTTTGGGGAAGAGAATCCTTCCTCCTTTCTCTGGCCATTGCTACTGTACCCTACATCCTCCGGGCCCTTGGACCCTCACCGCAGAGGGGATGTGGCCCATAGTTGTGACATAGCTGGCAAGCAGTAGGAAAACTCCCTTCTGTGAAGGGGAAGCAGATAGGGCCATAAGCAAACAGCAACACTGGCTCAGGTGCCCGTGGTTTGCTCGGGGCCCAGGGATTGGCCGAGTGCTCTTTAATTTATTGAGAGGGTGGGATAGGTGGCTTTCCCTCTCGCTCTTCCCCAACAAGAATAAAGTTTATTAAATTATCTGATTTTGAAGAAGCAAGAGCCAGTTCAATGCTCATTGTGTCCTTTTGCTGTGGAAGCAGGCGCTTGCTACTCACTTCTCGTGAGGGGTTGATGGAAGGAGGTCCCAGGGAACTGGTAGGCACTTGTGTGGTACAAAAAACCAGACACTGCTGGCAGTGTTAATGCTGTTAGTTTAATGTTGACTGTTAATGAGGACAAATCACTTGGAGAAGAGCATGCAGTAGTTGCTTGGTGTGTCCAGCCTTGCACCAAGGCCCCATGCCTTCTAGCTTAGAATAACAGGGTATAGATAGAACACCCCTCACTTTTAGCTGCCACTTGGCTCATTCTAGCAGTACATTATCCTGGATGAGGTGGGACTATAGAGAGTAAAGGTCAAGAGTAGAGACCAGTCCTGGGAGCTTAGGAAGGAGCCATCCTGCCTCAAGAAACCAGTAGTCTTTGAGCATGGCAGGGAGGCAGGCCCTCTGCTTACCTACAGCCTTGGGAGCCTTGTCTTTCTGAGACATAAAGTCAGTCTTTCCATTGAAACACAAGAGAGTTGGGAACAGGATGAAGATAGTGAACTAGGGGTGCATGAATTGGCATAGTAAATATAGGCTAGCACTGTGAAACCCCATTGGCAGTGATGGCCCAGGCTCTGGAAATGGGAGCCTCTGACATCCCCAAGACCCCTCAGGTTCTGAAGTTTCAGAGCTGGGCCAAGCTGAGGACAAAGTTCATATGTTCTCCCCATGTCGCCCGTCTATGGAGGAGGTAGAGCTGGGAAGTTGGGAGCAGCAGCACTCCACTGCCCCACTTTAGCAGAACTGGTAATTGTTGGGCTGTAGCAGGGGCTGGGCGACATCCCCTGGCTCACAGCAGGCCAGGTGCTCACTGGAGCTCTCCTCTGGCTCGCTGCTGCTGCTGCTGCTGCTGCTGCTGCCGCCGCCGCCGCCACCTCTGTCACTGCCGCTGCCGCTGCTGCTGCTTGGCAGGTTAGCATAGTCCTGAGGGGGAAGAAAAGCCAGAGACAGTCAGCTGAGAACTTTGAGGAACAGCCCAGCCTGCTCTAGCCAGCCAGACAGCCATTCCATCCTTCTCACCTGCTCGTTCCTGTCCTGTTGGGCCTGCTCCTGAAGGAGGAAACAGATCTGCTGGAAGGTGGGTCTCTTGGTAGGCTCCAGGTCCCAGCAGGACTGCATGATGCTGTATCTGGAGACAGAACAAAGTTTGCCCATGTCAGGGCATATCACTAGGGAGATATACCTAGTGAAGGACCCCCAAAACTAGTCAGAAGTAAGTTAGGGGCTAGAGGTATGGTCCAGTGGTACAGCACCTATTAGCGTGCTTGAGGCTCCTGAGTTCAGAGTTTAGTATAGAACCTTAATATACTACAGATAGAAGCCTGGAGCCTTCTGGACAAAGACCAGGGCCACATGCTCATCTAACAAACCACCCAAACTCTAGAATCCATTTGCCTCCCTTAGGTGCCTTTGCATACATGTTCTTTGGCGCAAATACAGGCTGGGCCATTTGGTATCCATCCTTCACCAGTTTGTAGAACTTGCTGTTCACCAGGATGCCTGGATAGGGATTCAGTCCTGCAAAGGCCAGGAGTGTATAAGAGACCACCCTTGCTTACCCCTTCCCCGCCCACGTGTATCTCAGGCAGTGTGTAAAGGCCCTATCCCAGCTGTAGTTAGAGCAGAAACTACTCGCATGCCCAGGAATTCCTAGGTGAGGTTTACACGGTAAGCACGCTTAGGCTTTGGGAACCCATAGCCTTCAGCCCCTCATCACCAAGCACAGAGGGTCCAGCATAGGCTTTGGAAATAGATGGAACAAAGCCTGGATTGCAAATCAGCAAAGAGGTGATGCCACATGACTTGGTAGTACAATTACGGACTCAGCACAAGGGCCCTGTGCCTACTCCCCCGTAAACGGGAGCTAGATGGTGACTAGCGGCATGACATCTTCAATGGCATTTGGCAGGTGGCATTCTAGATAAAAGCTACTGCCAACCAAGCAGAGGCAAGTGAAGGAAGGACTCAGGAAATGTGCATTGTGTGGGGTGTCTGGATTGCAAACCGGTACTGCTGCGCTGGTTCAAAAGCCCTTGCCAGCCCTTGCTGTGTCTTGGACACCAGGCGTCTTTGAATAGATTTCATCCACAAGGCTCAAGACACCAGTCGAGTAGCCAAAGACAGGTCAGCTCTAGACTGTGCCAGAAGCAGGCGTAGCAACTCACCAAGTGAGAAAATCTCCCAGAGGAGGATTCCGTAGGACCACACATCACTCTGAACTGTGTAGACGCAATCGAAGATGCTCTCTGGGGCCATCCACTTGACAGGCAGGCGGGCCTGACAAGACAGTCCTACATCACTAGGGGCCGTGGCTCTCCACAGCCTGCCCGACCAGTCAGTCACATTAGCTCTCAGCACTCACATTGCCCTTGACGACATAGTTGGAATCATTCATGATGTCCCTCGCCAGCCCAAAGTCCCCAATCTTGGCCACGTGTCCACTGGTCAACAGTACGTTTCGAGCTGCTACATCCCGGTGGATGCACTGAGGAAAACACAAGCCAGGAGGGGGAACGTGAGCTCTTGGGTCCCTGATGAGGGAGTAGATGACAGGTTTTGGTAGTCTACTCTCTACTCCTGTTCAAACTTGTGCAGGCCTGAGCTCTGAGAGAATTTCATGTGGCCAGTTTAACATTTAGAAAGCCCCACAGCCCTGTCTGCCGCACTCCTTGCCCTCAGCAGCAGTAACAACTGGGCGGTTGCTACCTCGGAAGCAATGGTCCCTCTGCTGTGAGCACCGGCCCACATCATTCCTAACACCGACAGCTGCCACCTCTGGACATACAGTACCAGAGCATTTGCATAACACAATAACATATTAGACCTAAACAGTTCGTGAGAGTACCCATTTTTGTAGGCACAGACCTTTAGGCTTATGGACTCTGAACTGTCACAGCAAAGAACGGAACCAGCAATCAAACCTTTTCCCCTCAAGTCTGCTCTGGGGGCAGCGGAATGAGCCCTTGAGTTCTGACATCCTTATAGCTCAGCCAGCAAGACTAAGTGCTTCATGAAGAAAAACAGCTGTTACAGTTGTTAAGCTGTTAAACCTGTTCATGGTCACGTAGGAAAACCAAACAGGCATGCAAAGGCCCGGGGCCAGGCCTCCAGGAGGAGCCTGCCTCAGCACCGTTCCCTCCCACCACCTCCTCTGTAAACTGCCCACTTACTCTCTCACACTCCCACCCCCCACTGCTTCTCCCCGAACCCCCCTTTCCCCTTTCCTTCTTCCTTCCCACAGTCAGAAGGAAGTTCAGCCTCCCCTCACCCAGACTCACATTTTTAGAAGCCAGGAAAGCCATGCCCTGAGCCACTTGGCTGGAGAAGTGGAGAAGGTCCCAGAGCTCCAGTGGCCGGCTGGCCTCTTTGTCCAGATCTAGGAAAAGGCATCCAGGCGACCCCGTCACACTTTGCTCCTCCTCAGCCCCAGTCCCCAGCCCCTAGGCCCACCCTGGCCCTGGCCCGATACCTCCGCACCTTGTTCAAAGAAGGAGTCATTTGAAGACGTAGAGACAGGCCTCATCTCCACATAGGTGTCTACGCCCTGACTGGAGAAGCCACTGTCCCTGGATCGGAAAGAGAATTGGGAAGTGATCAATGCCCAGCCCTGCAGAGCCTAGCCCAGGCATTGCCCTCCAGCTGCCCTGTGGACTCCCCGAGTCACTCAGCAGAGAGGAAGGAACCTAAAGGTCAGCCTGAGTGTCCCTCTCTGATAAGGAAGGCCCCATGCCATATTCTACTTAAGCAATCATCGTGCCCTGCTCAGCCATCCCCAGTGCCAGAGACACCCACCCCATCCTGTCATTGGGCTTTGCTACTGCTAATACCGCCGTCTCTCTCCTCAAAGACAGCCCTGCTGGAATGTGAATGCATTCCAGGCCTTCCCTGACCTGATCTCACCCTACAGTATCTCACCAGCTGGTTTCTCATTAAAAATTTCTCCAGGAGGGTGGCACTATGGCTCAGTGTAAAGGCACTTACAGGCTGAGCCCAATCCCAGGGACCCATGTGATGGAGAGAGACCCAGCTTATATATCAACACTACAAATAATTGTAGGAAGAAAAAAATAAAAATTTAAAAATTGTACAGGAAGAGGCCTGGAGAGATGGCTCAGTGTGCTTAGTTGGAGAATCTTGGTTTGGTTCCTGAACCACAGGGGCTCACAGCTGCCTGTAGCCCCAGTTCCAGGGTATCTGGCACCATCCTAGCCTCTGTGGGAACCAGAAAAACATACGGTACTCACACACTCACACACACACACACACACACACACACACACACATTCATACATACATACTTAAAACCAATTGCTTGGGGGGGGGGGGTTAACATTTCTCATGCCCCCTGGCAGCCACTAATAGCATTAAATTTGCCCAAATCTAGAGCAGAGCTTAAACTGGCCAGGGAGATGTTTTTTGTTGTTGTTTTTTGTTTGTTTGTTTGTTTTGTTTTGTGAAGACTGGGTCTCTGTAGGCTTGGGTGGACAGGCAACACCCAGGGATACCCTGGCTTTTCCTGTGGGTGGTGAGCCACCTGTAGAAGCACAGCCCTGTCCTGAAGAGCCACTGTTGATGCTAAGCAGCCAGCCAGATCTGGTTTGCCAGCAAGCTATTGCCCATACTCTCAGCCTTCCCGGAAGAGAAACTCGGGTCTCCATTAGGATCCATCCATGGCACAGTCGGCATCTCCTCGTTCTGGAAACCACACTTCTGTAACAGTGTAACTTGAGTTCCCTAGGTAGGTCCCATTTAGATGCCACTTGCTCCTGAAATGTCCCACCCTAAGGATGCTTTGATTGTCTGTACACTTAAAGAAGGAAGCTAGGGAACCTCCTTCTCCTGTGGCTCCCCCGGCCTCACCAGCAGCCAGGGCCTTCACTACAAGCACAGAGTACACTCCCCTGGTTCTGAGCATGGCCTGATCCCAGAACTGCTGCACTTATACCCCCACACACCATGACTCAAAACGGAGACTCCAACGTAAAAACATAGGTTTAGCCCAGGTTCCCTCTCTGCCCATCATGGGCAACAGGAAACTTGTTTCTTCCTCTCTCTGCTTCCCCATGTGGCTCTGTCCATAACCTCTGGTGGCTTCCGAGAATCACAGAAGACCCCAAGAGATTCAACACTGTTGGCTTATCAGGGGAAACTAAGGCCTGAGTGGACCAGGAACCTCACCACAGGCCAGGCTGTTTTGTTACCTCCATCCAACAACTAATAAACTCTGTTTTCACTTCCCCATGGGGATGTGCAGACAGGTTGGCCACTCGTGAGGGGACTATGTGTCCTGCAGCCCCCACAGATATGCTGTGAGACAAACAGGAACACTCAATTGCCCCAAGTCCTCCACGTAAGGGCCTAGGAGAATCTTTCCACACTTGAAGGTGATGGATTCATGAACCAAGCCATCGCCTTCCACATTCCTGGAGCATGCTAAGTGTTCAGAATGATAAGGCTAAGTTGTTGAATGATAGGAATGTGTTGTAAGAAATCAGAGTTCCTGTAAAGACTGGGGTAGGTACTCCTCATGACACAAACAGGCTGCGTGGGACCCCTTCCCGTCCTGGCCTCCTTTCTGTCCTGCCCTTTGCCAGGGAGATACCTGCGCACGTATTTCTTCTCCAGGTGGATGTTCTTGTAGCCGGAGTCCCCCTCAGGATCCTGACCAGGACTCAGGCTGGGTCCCAGCATGGCCTCAGCTTTCCGTCGCAGGAAGTTGAGTAGGTCGCCATAGCAACAGTATTCAGTGATGACCAGCACTGGCCCTAAGGCAGCCAGAAGAGGGAGTGAGAGAGATGCACCTCAAGGTTCTACTCCCCATGTGAACAAGGGCCTCTGAGTTCTAATCCTGCCTCTGGGAGCAAGCTTCTCAGTGTTTTAATAACCTTATTTGGGCTGGAGAGATGGCTCAGAGGTTAAGAGCATTGCCTGCTCTTCCAAAGGTCCTGAGTTCAATTCCCAGCAACCACATGGTGGCTCACAACCATCTGTAATGGGGTCAGATGCCCTCTTCTGGCCTGCAGGCATACACAGAGACAGAATATTGTATACATAATAAATAAATATTTAAAAAAATAATAACCTTATTTGTGTAAAGCCACTAAAAAAATTAACAAAACTCTCAAAAAAGCCTAGCCTAGCCTAGCCTAGTCTGATGATGCTTGCTTGTCATCCTGGCCCTTGCAAAGCTAAAACAAGAAGATTGCGAGTTTAGGGGCAGCTTAGGCTACACAGCAAATTCCAAACCAGCCTGGATTAAAATGAGACCGTCTCAAAAAAGGAAAAAAGAAAATTTTAGCTCAAAAAGTTTTTTTTTTTTTTCAGAGAATGGCAGTTCAGTACAGGACAACGCTGCTATAATGAAGAGGAGAGAGATGAGTTGGAGTTTGGGGGCATGTACATCTGGGGTAGGAGCTTTTTAAAAAGTAGATCTAAACCAGGCATGATGCATGCCTTTAATCCTAGCACCCTGCAGGCAGAGGCAGGTGGATCTCTGTAAGTTCGAGGCCAGCCTGGACAATAAAGTGCATTCCAGGACTACACAGAATAACCCTGTCTTGAAAAGTAGAAATCAAAACGAACACAAAAGACAACAATGATAGTAAATCTTGGAGGGTGAGGAGAAAGGTAGATTTGGGGCTTCATGATAAAAATCCCTATTAAGTGGGCTTAGTGGGGGCTGTACATAGATTTCTGCATCTCCCACCTGTGAGCAGCTCCTGCTCTGTCTATGAATCCAGGCTATCAGGGATTTGGAGGCAGGAGTCCTACAGGCACTTAGAGCTCAAGGGGACCTTGAAGCCAGATGTCCAGGCACCCTCGGATACCCAAACCCATGAGTATACCCCTTCCTGCCCAGCTCTCACCTCCATGCGTGCAGGCGCCCAAGAGGTTGACTATATTCGCATGCTGTCCCAGGTGACTCATGATCTTCAGTTCTGACATCAGGGCCTCCTTCTCATCAGCATGAGCCGTGGCTGGGAGAAGAAGCACCCGGAGAACCAGAGGGATCAGAATCCAAAAGAAGGAGGAGAAATACAGACATTCAAATGGGAGGGAGGGAGAAAGACAGAAGGAGAAAGGGGGGAGAGGAAGGATGCGCCTGTTACTGAGCTAATCTGGAGGGGAGGAAGCCAAGCTGTGACAGGGTCATTCCCTGGGTGGCTTCTGTTCACCCTAACTTCCCTTGGGCTCAGTCAGAAGGCCCATTTCTCCTCAAAGGTTGACAAAGACCCTCAGAACCAGGAAACGCAAGGAGGCTGGAGCTCAGTCAGGAAGTCAGGTCCCAACTTAAAACCCGCAACAGTTTGAGAGTGCAGACAGCACCTCTTGGGACAGCGGTGCCAGCCCACTCCCCATCCCCCATGCTGCACCTCCTCCGACTCACACTTCAGCATCTTCACAGCCACCTTCAGCACGGCATCTTCTTTGCCTAGACCAAAGGCTGTGGCCTCCACCACCTTCCCAAAGGCGCCAGCTCCGAGCGTCTTACCTATCACAGACACACGGGCTCCTTACTCCTGAGGCCTACTGGGTCCCTGCAGCCCCCATCAGCCCCCATCAGCCCTGGGATGGAAGATCACAGAGTGCTGAGACCACTCTCACCAAACTGCAGGTTGTTCCGGGGGAACTCCCACTTCTCATTGTAGGGCAGCTGGGTGGGGTCGATGAAGGTGTAGTTGTTGCCTTCGTAGCTCTCAATGATCTTCCAGCGCACCTGGTACTTAGGCTTCTGCAGAAAGAAAAGGAGGCATTGCAGGGGGGCTGATGGGCTGGCAGATGGACCTTGCATCTCACCTCCTAAGAGCACGAGAAGACAATGCAGAAGCTCTCAGCCTGTTGTGAGTTAAGAGGGAGAGAGGCATCTTGTGGGCATAGCAGCAAAGCTAGTCCTGCTGGATTCTGCCTTACTGTGTGCCCTTCCCTTCTCCAAACCTCAGTTTCCTTAGCTGTTCATTCAAAGACTTGGATAAGATAATTTCTGGAGGCCTTGATGCCTCTGAATTTGATAATTCCTGGGCCAAAGTGGAGGGTGGACGTTGAGAACTATCCATTCGTTCACGAACCATTCTCTCATCCAAATAGTCTATGTTGGTGGTTTTGTTCTAGGTGCTAGGGACTGGACCAGGGCCTTCTATATGTAGAAGTACACACTGTACAACTAAGCTATCCTCCTCCAGCCCTACATTTATTTTCAATTGTAATATACAAATATACAGAACGGAAAATGTACCATCCCAAACATTTTCAACTGTACACATCAGTGGCATTAACTGCATTCATGCTGATAGGAAACCAATTTCCAGAACTCCTTTGACCTGTAAAACAAGTTCTGTACCCAGGAAATAGCAGTTTCCCACCACCTCCCCCTTTAGAGCCCCTGGAAGACACGGCTCTACTTCGTCTCGAATCATTTTGTTGCCCTGGGTATTTCATACAGTATTTTCTGTGACTGAGAATCATGCCATCATCACATCTATGCTGAGGTCAGAATTGTTCTTTTCCTAGCCGAATAATACAGCCATGCAGTAAAAGAATACATTTTACTGAGCATTCATTTCTATCCAGCACGACTGATTCATTATTGAACAAGGCAGACGCTTGATCCCATGGGGCTAGCATTTGCAGGGCCAAGAGAGGCGTTCATCTTAAATACGTAGATAGGCAACCTTCAAATAATGCCATGAAAGATGCTCCCATTGGTGCAAATAGTGTCAAGTCTGTTATGGGGTGATCGTCCTCTTTCTGATTGGAACTGAGGGTACAGGAAGGAATCCACATACGGTACTGTGTTGGTCAAAAGTTCCTGGCTAGGGAAGTTCTTAACCCTAGTGGGGAATATGCAGTTGTTGTTTTGCTAAATGGATCTGATATGCCTGTCCATTAGCCTTCTAAACAATTCTGTTTATCCCCGTAGCTCAGCGTTGTTCTTAGCTTTGGGCAGAGGAGCTGCTGGTTGCAATAGTCAGCAGTAACTGCAGAGACTCATGACGAGTCAAAATGCTGAGAGTAACTGACTGTTGACTGCTCAGCTGCAAATGAGACATCTGTGTTCCTCCGAGGCCCAGAGGACACCGTAGAAAAGACAGGAAGAGTAAGGGTGGGGTGAAGTGTTACGAAAACTGTCTTCCAGGCATGGGACAGCTAATGGATTCTTGAATTCACAGCAGCTCTGAGTACCTACATAAGACCTGGACAGTTTGGGCCTGCCAACAACCTGTCATGGAGGACAGAGAGGCTCGCAAGTGCCGGCTCCCTGAAGAACTTTAGGCAATTACTGGTTATGGGGGTGGAGAGACGTTTTCCTCAGTTGTACAGCCAGCCCATCTCTGTAACTTCTCACCTACACTTCTGTCAGAAACCCTAACAAAACATATTGGAACACACGCATGTAAACACACAAATATACACACATGCATATGTACACATACATACATAGTCTCTCTCTCTCTCTCTCTCTCTCTCACACACACACATACACACACACACACACACACATACACACACACTCACACACAAATTAAAGTAAAAGAGTTTGGAGAAAGAAAGGGGACCAGCAAGTATGGGAGAGGGGAAGGAGAGAGGGTAATGAATATGAAAACGATTAATAGCATCAAGATACATTATGTACGTGTTTGAAAACGTCATATTGAAACTCGCTATCACATATAAGTAATAGATGCTAACAAATCTCTTAAAACATTTGAAAAATAACATCCTGAAGTCAGCAAAGCAGGGTGATGTGACAGAGAGTGGTGTGTCATGAGCCAGGAGAGTCCATGAGGAGCCAGCCTGAGAACTGTCCAGGCAGAGAGTGCACAGATGCTGAAGAGTTTGCATGGGCTAAGATCCTGACAAACTCAACTAGGTGACAAATGCAGCTCAGGGGATGAGAGGGGAGCTTTTACGCAGGAAGGCCAGGAGGACTGTAAGAAGTGGGCTATCTCCTAACTCTAGGGGAAGGAAGAGGAGGTGAGGCAGAGCCCTCTGACAGAGGGGGTGTCCACATATTACACCTTATGCTAGATCCAGTTCCCTCTCAGGATCTCTGTGCCCCCCCCCTACATCTAAAATGGGGTCTGGATAGAAGCGGGTGATTGTTTCACCTTCTCCTGGCCCCAGGGCAGCTGTGTGAGGGTACCACATCATGAATTGACCTGAGAAGTGCTGAAGGGAGGTCCCATTTATGGGAAAGTGGAAGCTGGGGTAGTAGTGGAGGACACTGGGTCAACAGACCAACTTGATGTCCAGTCAGGCCTTTGGGACAGGGACTAGGCCGTGGGGAGGACAGAGTCTAGGCCTTGGGTGCTTCAGTGAGAAGAACTAAAAGATGTGTGAGTGTTGGAGGAGGAAGAGTTTCCAGTTGGACGTTTGAGACAAAAGTTAGACATAAAGAACACTCGGCTGGTCACGATGGCACACGCTGTAAACCTAACACTTGGGAGATGGAAGCAGGAGGATGGGGGTGTTCAAGGCCAGCCTTAGCTACGGAAGGAGTTTGAGGCCTTCCTGAAAGATATAAAGACCCAATCCTCAAACAAACAAACAACAATAACAAATAAAAACAAGCAAACAAACACAAAACTCCACCAGTAACAACAAAACATCTGCACATTATGGCTTGGGGAAAGAGTCTGAAAGGAGATTTAGGGAGGAAACTCCCTTGGGCTGAGAGACCCCTCCTGCCCCTTGCATCCTGCATCTCTAGGAGTCTCTGTGGCTGCGACTATTTTTCTCCAAGCCACTTCTGCTTCCCTGTTTTTCTGCAGCTGGGCTGACTCAGCCCTCCCACCTCCGCTAGGGCCTAGCTGGAAGGGATGAAGGGAGTAGAGGGAAGGGTGGGGGAAGGGAGGTGTGGCTGGAAGCTCCCAGGGCTGAATTTATGATTTTAGTGCTGGACCCCCGCCCCCCTGCCAAACTCGGGGATTTCTGCTATCCCAGGGACTTGGGGGCCATCCTTATAAAAGTGAGTGGCCTGCAAGGTTTCCTCCTATCAGGAGTGGTGCCTGGAAGGCCAGCTGCAGGGGCTTCCTAAGCCTTTCCTGGAAGCTGGGCCTGCCTAAATTCTCACTGCGTATCAACCAGTTTACCAATTGCTCATACCAGCCCTAAGCCCCGGTCCTCCTTTATCTTCTGACTGAAGAGATGTCTGGGAACATCAAATCTTGGCCACTCCCCTGATCAGGCTCCTGGCTCTTTGGGACTGATATTGAGCCTGGGGAAGGTAGAGACCTGAACACTTCCCACTGGAAGCTCCGCAGACCCTCCTGTCTCAATTTAGGCCTGGTCCCAGCATCTCTCCAATCCTCCATCTGATTCTGCCCTCCCCTCCTCTGCGCCCACCTCTCTCCCTTCCTTTGCCCCTGTCCTTGGGGCCAGCTGACTCCTGCTTTTTCCTCTTCCCCTGTTTCTTCCCGGACTGTTGTGGTTTCTTTTGGTGACAGAAGGTGATGACTCAGCCCTGAGCAGAAGCCACCCTTCCACAGGCAGGCCCCTTCTCACCCAGATCTGGGCGACAGACAGACAGGTCGGGGATAGACAGGTGGCGCCAAGTCACCTGGGCAGAATCTGTGCAGAAGAGAACCGCCTCCTGCCCTGACCCTCAGGGGTGCCTCAGCCAGGGGACACCAAAGGGTGTGTGGAAGAAGGCAGCCTAGCGCTGCAGGTCTCCTGGCCTTAGATTACTTAAGAAGCAGTTAAATATCCTGCATGGGACATGAGAAGGTACTTGGAGCAAAATACTCAAAGCATGGTGCTTGCAGAGAGAATGAGCTGAGGTGCTCTAGACCCCCATCAGGTGACACCCGACAGCCAAGGCAGAAAGACCTGAGGGAGCCCGTGGCTCATGGGGTACCAGAGAAAGTTTTTTAGGTTAAAATAAGGAAGAATTTTGTATATCTCCGAGGACTCAGTAGCCGTGACAGTGACTAAGCCATGTCTGTGTGGTGAGCAGCACCCAGCAACCACTTTGGCGTGTGGTCAAGGAGATGCCAACTTTAGCCACGCTCCTGTCCCAACGTTCAGGAGCTGGGTCTGCAGCCAACTTCCTCCTTGCACAGAAACACAGGCTCCACCACCAAGTCCTGTCTTTCTTTCACAACCCACCCCGGTTCTATACACACAGGGTAGAGGATCTTGGTGATAACCTGCCATCATGAACCCCAATTTACAGGTAGAAAAAGGAACTTGAACATGTGAACATGCCCATTGCCCACTGTCCCAGCAGCAGAGCTGGGCAGAGCTAGGCACCTTAAAAGGCAATTTTATACCTTCTTTTATACCTTCTCCTCCCCACCACCTCCACCCCCAATGGTCAAGCATAGGATTATTGCACCAGGAACTTCTTGGTGCTAGCCCATGTTGACACACAGTAGACACCTAATGAACAGCCCTGGTTGCGTGACAGCCTGTCAGAACGAGCGAGCATGAGCAGGGGTCCTCCTCCTCTGGCTCCCTTGGGGGCCCGGCCCAGCTCCACAGCCCAGCTCACCTGCTTGTACTTGTATAGGAGCAGCAGCAGCAGTAGCAGCAGTAGAGACATGACAGACATACAGGCTACCACCACCGGAGTGAACAGGTACTCATCGGGGAGCTGCGTTCTGATTTCTTCTGGAAGAGGGGGCAGAGGAGTGGGCAAGTGGAGAGACTGTATTCAGTCCCATCCCTCTGCCAGAGTGTGAAAATTCTCTGTAGCAGGCTGGCTCGGTGGCCAGCTACCACTTGGACGCAAATCCTAGTGTTGGGGCTTTATCGCTTGCACCTGCGGGCAGAGAGGCCTTGGCAGGGAAATCCTCCTCGGGTTTCCTGTGGCTTCCTCCAGGTGCTCTGTGTGACTTTAGCAGCTCAGAGCCAGCTTAGGGCCCCCGGGTCTCCCCTTCCTGACCTCTAATCTTCATGTGGTCAGAAGGACACAGTTCATTTCCACGTCCAGCTAGGAGCTTGGGTCCCTTAGGTGATGCGAGATACCAAACTGGGACGCCTTTAAACATTTCAGGTGTGTTGTCCTTCCAAAATGAAGGAAGGAGGGACTTTGCTGCTAGTGGGTGAGGGGTCGTGGAAACGAGCCTGGTACAGTTCCAGCATTTGTCACCATGGGGCTTCACTATTTAAAACCGCCACCACCGGCAGTGACACAGCATTCCCGGATAGCAGGGCCCACGGGCCTGTCAGCAGCTGCTCGAGGTTAGTGACTGGAGGACGAGTGACATGATCCCTGAGCCAAGCAGAAGCCAAGGATTGAAAGCGTCACCCAGGCCCCGGCACAGTAGCAGTTTAGGGGCTCGGGGAGGCTGTGGGCTTCTGAGTGAGACTAGGCCCAGCTGCAGACTCCAAATCAGCACTGGGCAAACCCTTGGGCAGTGGCCCTGAGTGAGGACTGTGTCTCAGGATCGGGCAGGGCAGACAGCAAGGGGGAGCTGGAGAGGATGGGAGGAAGCATCCCTCTAGCCGTGGACTTGGGATGAACTGTATTTCTTCACTCAAGTCTTTTTTCCCTCACGTGAGTTCGGATGCAAGAAGGAGCCAAAGGCCCAGACTAGTAGACCAGCTTGCTGGTGTCTCTCAGTATCTCTCAGTCTCTCTCGGTCCTCTATAAGTCTCCATCTGGGGTATCTCTGCCTCATTCTTTTTTCCCACTCCCTGATCCTGCCCTTTCCTCTTCAGTCCCCAGTGAGGGACGCTGGACCTCTCCATATCACCATGTCCAGAGTCCTGTGGCTCAGGACTAGCCAGGGTGACCCAGAGGTGGAATTCAGGATGACTGGGATCTCCTCCAAGTAGAAATCCCTGGGTTGGGGGTGAGGGGTCAAGTAGTCTCCACATGTTGGATGCCCATGCTGGCTGAGGAGGATGGATTACCTGAAGAGACCGCCCTGAAGGCCTGGGAGCTGTTCCCCACATCGTTGTGGGCCCTGCAAATATAACTTGTGTTGTGTTTCAAGGCCCCAGTGGGCAGCTGGTTCTGAATGGTCACTTTGTGGAAGGGCTCCTGACTCAGGACTTTGGAGGGAACATCACTCCAAACCTGCAAGGCCTGGGCCTCATCACACCTGGAAAGAATAGATTTTGACTCAGGGCTTTGGAGTCTCCCACATCAGCATGCCCTTCCCACTCATGGGTACCTCACCCGAATGCTCAGCCTAGGGAGGGGAGTCAAGCCCACTGACCTGTCAGTGTGACCCCTGCACTGTATCCACATCACTTTGGGCTGAGGGAACCCAGAGACATGACAGAGCAGGACATTAGAGTCATTCACAGCGATCCACGAAACACTGACCTCTGGGAGATCTGAGGAAGAGGGGAAGGATGAACGAAGGCAGGATCAGCCTTAGGGGTGAGGTCTCTGTCTCTTGACCACCTGCCCTGAGCCTGCTACCCTCACCCCTCCCAGTATACCCAACCCTGGGCAGCCTCCCTGTCACTCACATTGCAGGGTAAGTTCAAAGGTCACATTGTTCCAGCCTGCCTTGTTATGGACCGTGAAGGAGTATTGGCCAGCCTCCAGGGGCTTTACACGGTTCAGGATGAGCGTGGATGTGTAGCTGCAAGACACCCGAGAGACACTACTGTTATAAACTGGTGTCCTGTGACGTAAAGCGCACCATTTTTTGTTAAAGTTTCAGGGCCCAGAGGTCTTGTCTGAGCCAGGCCTTGAGGAGTGTGCCACTGAGACAAGAGAAACCACCTACCGCTGGTCCTTGTCTGTCCTCTCATCTCAGGGTATTCTGTGTTTTCCCCAAAGGTTTATTAGAGATGATGTCCGCAAGGTCCTGGGAGGTATATCACAAGTTTCTTCCTTCTTACCACTGAACTAAGTGTTCACAAGCACCACAACCCCTACTGAGCATCCCTAATGTGCTACTGGGTCCTGGGGATGGTGACAGGGACAAGAGACAGGACTGGTTCTGAGCCGTGTAGCTACAGAAACCAGAGACCAAATTCCACCGTTATCATTTTTGGCTGTGTGACTTTACATAGACATTCAACTGCTGTGGTCTTCTTAACTCAGGGTGATTCAGGGTTTTTGTTTGGTTTGGTTTAATTCACCGGATTGGCTTGAGGGTTGAAGGGATGTGCATTTAGAATGCTGAACACTCATAATAGGCACTTAATTTAATGGTTCTCTTTACTATAGAAAAGTCTAAAAACAACGCTAAAGCAAAAAAGTCACCTTTGGTTGTTTCCAGGTAATTTTCTTAGTCTCTAATGGATTGTTTATCCATTATGAGTGTACTTGCTGTTGTGATTTGAGACAGGATCTGATATAGCCCAGGCTGGCCTCTCTAACTTCCTGTGCTGCCTCTAGAGCTGGCCTTGAATCCCCAATTCCTCTGCCTCTGTTGCTCAAGCCCTGAGATAATAGACATCTGCTAATGAACGTCCAGCTAACGAAGGCAGCACTGTTTAGGTAATGAACATGTTTTTAAACAGGGCTGGAGAGCTGACTCACTGGTTTAGAGCACTGTGCTCTTGCAGAGGACCCAGGGTTTGGTTCCCAGCACAGACACGGTGACTCGCAACCATCTATAACTCCAGTGCTAGAGGATTTGGCACCCCCTTCTGACCTCTGCAGGCACAAGGTACACAAGTGGTGTACAGATATACATACAAGCAAAATATACACATTAAATAAAATGAATATTTAAAATGCAGTTTAAAGGTATATTTTTATATTTTATGTGTATAAGTGTCTTGCCTGCTTGTCTGTGTGTTTACCACATGTGTGTCTGCTGCCCACAGAGGCGAGAAGAGTCCCACAGATCTGTTGGAACTTGAGTTACAGACAGTTAATGCTTATGGATGCTAGAAACGGAACCTGGGTCCTCTGCAAGAGCAGCAAGTGCCCTTTAACCCCTGAGCCATCTCTCCGGTGCTAATGCCAGCAAAGTACCAATCCTTGCTTGGACAAAATCTACCATCACTGCTGGACTAAAGTTCACTTCTGGAAAAGGTGTCTCAGGTTGGGGTTGGACTCTGCGGTGGAGTGCTCAGCTAGCAAACTTCAGGCCCTAGGTCAGGAGAGTAAGACCTTCACAGTCACACTTCATTCCGAGACAGGCAGTATCCCTTTACATCGGTGGACACATGACCAACCCAAGATTTAGGAGTAGAACAGTGCCAGCAGAGTGGCAGTGGGGGGAACACACACCCCGAAAATATCCCAGAGCCTGGGGAGAATATACTGAGAGGAGATTTTCAGGATGGTTAATCTTTTAGCAAATGCACGATCGTGTCCCTCTGCCCCGACCCCATGTGAACAAGGTAGGTGCTTTGCATGGTTGTTATCTCAAACACATCTTGGGGTGGAAGTCACAGTCACCTCCTACATTTGCACTGGCCATAGAAAGGACAGGAGGTGAAGCTAAGAGGTCCCAAGGGACCTTGAGAACATGTACCTCCAAACAGTAGAGCAGCTCCTGGGAGACAGTATAGAAACTCACGGGGTGACCCAGAGACACAGGGCAGGGACTAGGACAAATGACATAGAGGACTGATACTCTCATAGTCAGGGAAATGAGATAAAGAAGAGGAAGGGGATCTACCCACGGTGGGGCAGCACAGATGGGACAGGACCCAAGCATCCTCATTTCTGGCGGAACCCCCGACACACACACACACACACACTCACACACATTGTCCGTGGTCTGACAGGCAGTACCTGTATGTGGTGGTCCTTTGGGTGATAAAATCAAGGCTGTGCTGATCTCCAAAGAATGGCCCCAGGTAAGTCCAGTTATAACTCTGGAGGCCAGGGTAGGCGTCTACATTGACTGTGAGGGCGAGGCTCTCACCCACAGGTACCTCCTGGAAGAGGCTTTGCTCGGAGGTCAGGTTTAAATAGGCGCTCTCTGGAAATCAACACAGAAGATCTGGGGTTAGTGGGGAGATGGCCCCCTCTTTCTGTCCACTGGACCCTCTACCCCTTGACCTGATCTGAGGGTCTGAGCGCATCTCTGCTCCAAGCTCACAGTTCCCAGCCCCAGCCAGAACTCACCTCAGTCACCTGTATTCCTACTATTGATCCACTCAGTTGTCCAGACCCTTCCAGCCACCCCCACTATCACTCGAGTCTGGACTTATCACCTTGGACCACTTGAGCTTGGACCACTGGGATAGTCTCCTAACTTACTTCCTCCTCTTTCTCTCCCCATAGACGCTCCTCCACAGAGCACCAGAAAGCCCTGTGCTAATCTACTACATCCAAGTCTGATCACGATGCTGCTTTTGCTCAAACCTTCTGTTTCTCACCTCCTCCAAGAAAAAAGAGGCCTAGGTCCCATACATGAGATCTCAGGGCCATTGGACCAACTACCTGCCCAGCTTACCTCTCTGACTTCATGTGGTACCTCTTGTTCACACCACCCCAGCCCTACTGGTAAACTCATTTCCTTGAATATGGCATGCAGACCCATCTGAATGGCACAACAGCTGCTCCATGAACCGGAGCTCTCTCACCCAAAGTGTCTGAGCTTGCCCTCTGCCCTGCCACCCTCAAGCCTGAATACAGACCTGGCCAAAAGCTGAAATAGTATGCATTTCTTTTTTCCTTTCTTTTTTAAAATTTATTTTTATTTTATGTGCATTGGTGTTTTGCCTGCATGTATGTCTGTGTGAGGGCGCTTGAGCCCCTGGAACTGTGGTAATAGACAGTTGTGAGCTGCCATGTGGGCGCTGGGAATTGAACCCAGGTCCTCTGGAAGAGCAGCCAGTGCTCCTAACCGCTGAGCCATCTCTCCAGTTCAAGTATGCATTTCTTGCATTTACTGAGTGACCAGTGAATGCCCGAACTGGGAGGCAGATTGGCTAGAGCCCTAGCAGAGGGTTGACATTGCGTGAGTCTGCCTCTCTTCCCTTTACCTGGCAGAGTTCTGAAGAGTTCCCTGTGTGTGTTCTGAGGCCAGTGATTCATGCTTCCCTCCTCTCCTCCTCTCTGACTCTCAACACTTCAGCAGGCCACACTGCTAGACCACACTCAGAACCCCTTCGCACACTGTAGAACTGCCTTGTTGTGGGGTTCTCTGTCTGTGGAGTGCACTGCTTCCCTCTCAATCGCCAGGCAATCCATCCTTCCTCATTCCCATGGTTGGCGTCCTCACCACCTTCTGTAGCTTCCTACATCCACTCTTGTGGCTGCTCCCAGCTCCCCTCTCCCCACCGCCAGGGCGAGTTTTCTACTGTGGTATTTGCTCGCATGCTCCAGCAGTGCGGATCTGACCAGGGCTTCTTCTAGGTTGTCTAAATACAGTCATTTACTACTGACCTCCTCATTTTCTTTCAGGGAAAGGAATTGGTAGACATACTATTTGGCAGAGCCAGGTTTGATGACACCCAGGAGTGGGTGCTCCTGACTCCCAGTCCCCTCTGGACCTCAGCTCCCTGCTTTATAAACTTCAAGACCTCTCAAAAGGGCGGGATGCAAATTCTCCTCACACTCTGCTAAGGCTCCTTTGCTACCTGGCTCCTGCCTCATCTCCCCTCCCCCAGAGCCATTACTCACACCCCACTCACATCTCTGATATTCTCGGCTGCTTTTGGTATCTCAGAGATGCTTGGGCTCTTTTCCCTTGGGGCTTGTACATGCTGCTCCTTCTTCAAGACATCCCGTTCCCTTCCTTTCTCATTGAGGCCCAACAACTCCACTCTCACGCCTCCTGCCCCAGCTTGTAAGCCCCAGTAAGAGGGAGCATTGGTGTTTAGAGATATAATGTTCGTGTGTCCACGTGACACAAATATCCCCCCCGCTCTCAGGAACGAGGAAGCCAGCATGATCTGCTGTAGGGAGCTGCTTTGCTGGGCTCCAATTCCAACCCAGACCAGACCATGTTACAGTGAAGCACCACCCACTTCTCCAAGGGCTTGGAGGAAGTGGAGGGTCTAGGATGTCTCCTAAGATGGGGCTCCAGGACCAAGCCATCCTATCTCCCAACAGCCATGGGCTTCTCCCACTACCTGATGCTCACCCACCACCTGGAAGATCATGGAGGATGTGTGTGTGCCGAAATCATTGCTGGCCACACAGGAGTATTTGCCAGCATCTTGGAAGTCCACGGCATTGAGGCTGAGGGTCTGGACTTTTTTATAACGGTCATTTTGGAAGTCGCCGCTTATGGGGATTTCAAGCTGTAGATAGAAGGAATAGAGGTGACGTACCAAAATTGTTTAGGATCTGAATACAAATCCTCCACCTTTAAAATGATGATCGGCCTGTACTCGGCAAGGGTCTAAACGCTGAGGCTTAAATCCTTCATCTATAAAATGGGATGAATACTGGTCCCCTACCCCTGGGTTAAAATGAGAGTGCATAGACTCACAGAGCAAGGGCTTGGGGATGCACCTCACACAGGATGCGCATGGGGTGAGGAATCTAGAAGGCAGCCTTTCCCTGTTCCTCCCTGGGGATCCTCACCTTCCCTCTTACTAAAGCCTTTCTGAAATAGCCAACATAGCTCGTGCTTCTAAGGGAGACAGGAAACCTCATTATGTCGGAAGGAAGTGTTCTCTAAGCTGTAGCAAAGGGATAGAGGAATCCCTGAAAGGGTCTGGATTGCCACCTCCATCCCCAAGACCTAGCAGCCTGAGCAGCTGCTGCTGGCACAGGGTCTCAGGCCCCTCTTCTCTGTCCTCTGGGCCACAGCCATGTCTCCAGCCCAGAAAACCAGTTTGAGGTGAGGATGCCTCTCAGTGCTGACAAGATGGGCAGACTTCACCATGTCGTCTCCTTTCCCTGGGGACTGACCTTGGTGTCTCCACGTTTGAGAAAAACATTAAATTCGGGCTCCATGTTAGTGGCAGAGCACACAATCTTGGCAGCCTCCCCGCGAATCCGCACCAGCTCCGTAGGCTCCAATTGCACATATGGGGGCCCTGAGGGGACTGAGGCCAGAAATACAACCCGTGAACACCTAGACTTGCTGGCACTGTGCCCGACACCATGGGATCAGTTACCCTGGTTAGTTCATCACAGTTGGTCTCATGGTCAGAGTCCCACCCAACACACCTCACCCCACTTGCCCTGGAGAGAAATGAGTGATTGAAAGAAGAGAGAGGATTCTCTCTGTCCTCCCCACACCCATGGCTGCCAGCTCTCCTTCCCGCCTCCATGCCCGGGCAGGCTTTTTTCATCCTACATACCTTTTTCCACTTTAAGTTGGATGCTGACGGAGAGGGATTCCTTACCATTCACCATAGCTTTGCACTGATAGTAATCGCTGTCAATAAACTTCACCTTGTGGATGATGAACCCTTGCCACGGGGAGAAGGAGTAGGTTGTTCTGCGTGAGACCGGCTTGCCCCTGGCTCGCACTAGAGAGACATGGGACTGCAGTGCGGGGTCGGTGATCAGGCAGGGCAACACAGCTTCCTGGCCCTCAATCGCTGTCACCTTCTGTGCTAGCGAATTCCAGGGCCGGACTGGATCTGAGAAGAGGATTCAAGGTGACAACGAACATTAGTGACAGGGAGCAGAAGCTTGAGCATTTGCTCAAAGTAGTCCTGGAGAAGAACCATACAGAGGGTGTTTCAGGTTGGCTTCTGTACCCTTGGGCACTTGCTGCCGTATGATCTCAGACAAAAAAAAAAAAAAAAAAAAAAAATCAACCCCTGTGAGCCCCTGGAAAATGGAGGTAGTCATAGCATCTACTGCATAGGGTTATTGTGAGGCCTGCCCTAAATTGTAAACACTGGATAAAGTTTGTTCATGGCCAATGCTCAAACTCACAAACTCAGATCTGGCTTACTATGCATGCCAATGCCAGGAGCTAACCCTCCTGCCCAATGCAGGGAATTTGGTATCCTCACCTTTGACATACAAGTGGATGGTAGTACTGCCCCCCAGGGGATCGTCCAGCTCAGTACAACGATAGATCCCCGTGTTTTTGAAGGTGGCATTTCTTGTGGTCAGGATGCTTCCGGGAGATTCAGGGTCCAGGGTCCAGTAGGGAGAGATGGGGCCGTCCCATTCCACACTGCCGTTGCCCATACATCTTAGCGTCACCGTTGCGCCAGGCTCTACAACCAACACTGGGCCACTGGGCTCGATGACAGGGGCCCCATGACCTAAAGGAGGGTGCAGACAGAAGTGAGGCCTGGGGTGTAGCCCTGCTACCCCTCCAGTTGAGCTGGACCATGCTCTGGCAGCGAGAGTTCTGGTACTGTGGAGTCTTTATCACCTAACCCTCATTCAGCTCCCAAATCTGTGGACATCTGCTCAGGGAGCCACCTCAAGTGGATGGTGGTACTGCCCCCCCAGGGGATCGTCCAGCTCAGTACAACGATAGATCCTGGTGTAGACTTTCCCATAGAGCCATGGGGACCCAGCCTTCTGCATCACTTCCCACCCCAGGACAGGACCTCATCAATCCCATGTACAAAGCAAGCTGTGACTGCAGAGCCAAGCCCAGGGCCCCGTTTAAGCGCGACAAGTTTCAAAGAAGCAAATGGAGAAACAGATGGCCAAGTCCTGACTTCCCTCACTTGGGAAAGAAGAGAAGATGTGAGTTCTTAGCCCAGTAGAGAGAAGCTCCACGTGTCTCCTGCTGTGCCCTGTCCTACCACTGCACATCAGGCCCATGCCTTGTGGGGTGACCTGAGGCCATCCATCCTCCTCACTTTGTCCCCTCGCCTACAAATGCAGACAGTGATCACACCTTTCCAGCAAGGTCGTCCAGATGCCGGGAAGTCTTGGCAGCATCAACTGTTGCCAAGTAAAGACTCTGATTGTCATGTCTATGAATGAAACTGCTGAGGTGCCCACTCTGTTCTCATTTCTCCGGACCTGCCGGGTTTCTTGGTAGCCAATCTCTTTTTAAGGAAAATTTGCTTGAAGGACAAAGGAGAACTTAAAACCCTTGTCAGGTCTTAAGGAAGGAGGCTAGCTGCCTCTGTAGTGTCAGCAATTTTCCCAGGCCTGAAATAGGGGTGAAGGAGGGAAGTGAGAACTGATTCACAGCCTCTGAGGGGCCGGCAGGCACTCTGGGCCTGTGTGGGCGGAAACACATTGCTGGCACCAGGCTGGCCCCGGTTTCCGCCCAGCCTATGGCCCCTTCTAGACTGGCGCTCTCACTTCTGCTTCCCTGCCCTCCTGGCCATTGCTCCTCTCCACACAATGAGGGAGTCCTGGAGTCGGGGGACAGTGTGCTGGGTCTCAGAACACTCTGTGCAAAGAGTGTCTGTGTCACTGTCCTGTTTGCTGACCGCCGCAAGTTAACCCCTCCAACTCCAGCTGTTGATATCGACACAGTGACATGGCAGCCCCAAGGACACCAGGCCCTCAGAGTATTCCAGTGGTTCCTAAAACCACTCCTCAGGGTACCCTCCCCACACCCAAGTGTGAGCCCATAAAAGGAAAGTCTCTCCACGCAAATGATTTCATAGCCTGGTTTAACGTCTGCTCTGATTTCAAACCCATGGAGAAACATGCAGCCTTTATCTGCCCGAGCTTCCGATCAGCCAGATGTAGAAGAAAGAACACTGCCACTGCTGATGTAGATTTGTGGCTTTCCTGTGCAGTATGACTAGCAGGAAGAGGGACGAGCTATTTCACCCTGGCCTGGGCTCATGCTGACTAGGGCTAGGGACCCTGACTGTCCTTTCCAGATGGGGAAGTTGCTGACCCTCGGGGCTTCGGACTCTCTTCTGTCTGATAGAACCAATCCCAGTGTTCACCTGGAAAACAGCAGAGCCCAGGGGGAGTCCTTGAACCTGCCAGATAGTAACTTAAGAGTTTAACCCTTAAGGTCACAGGATTCGACCTTGGGTTCTAAGCCCCTGCTCCTGGCTTATCTCCCCGTTGGTTTGGTCGCTTTTCCCTTTCCCTCCCCAGAGCTACTCTGCTCCCCTTATCTTGGTCTCCTGTCTTGACCTCCAGATGTACTCTGGAGGCTTCTGTCTTACTTCTTCCTAGCCCGTTTTCCTGGATATTTACGCAGAACAGGGTTGACACACTCCACATCCACCGCACGGCTTTCTCACTTCCCGCGGGCATGGTTGGCAGGAAGGGAAGCCCACTCATCATCTCTCCCTTCCCTTGGATGAGCGCTTGATGGCCACTGACCCTGTGCCTATCCCTTCTTCTATCTCACACGTCCCCCCTCAAATTCTTCCCCTGACCCAAACCTCCTCCTTTTTGTACCTACATACTAGACTCTCACCAGCAGCTCCAGCCGGCACCCCCACAACCTTCTGCCCTCATGACCACCAGCCAAAGAGGAGAGGCCAGTCTCTTTCTCCCTCTAAGTGCTTCAACACTATTCCTATCCCTTTAGAAGCCCCCATGGTCTCAATCACCAGTAACCTGTTAGGCTAAAAACTTAGGTTTCCCACCGATGTCTCTCACCTTCTCTTCCTCCTGGAGCTGGACATTGAACTGGGACACACACACACGCAGTGCACATAAGCAGTCCTAGAGATAAAGCCTGAAGGAGCAGTGACTCAAATCCACAGGACTTTCTGGGGTGAGAAGGTCTTATTCTCAAGAATGTGCGTTTCCTAACATTTACCACTCACATTCTAATAGGAAAGTGCCAGGACACGAGACAGTGAGACTGGCTGAGCCAGCAAAGAATCTTCAGTGGACTGTTGTATCACCAGCAGCACCAATTCCCTAGGGACCGGAGTGAGCCTGTCCTTCCCCACCAAGTTCCATCCTTTCTCCAAATAAGTAGGTGTCATAAAATACAACATTTGTGCTAGACGAGCTCGCCGGGCCACTCTGGGCCATGTATGCCAGTCCTCACCCTTAGCCTGACACCTTCCGAGATGATAGTTTCGAAGCAGCTTCTGCTGTCCAAGAAGTTGAGGGGGGGGGCATCTAGGAAGACAATGGCTGGGGAGACCCTCTCTGGCTTCCCTGGTCCCCCTCTAACATTCTTGCTTGTTTACTCAATAACAAGTTCACGTGTGTTCTCTTCCAACCTCCTCCGAACTCCCCACCCTCAAACCCTGGGCCAGAAAGACCAACCTCTTCTCTTCCACCCTGGCCCCTTTACCCAAGCTGTCCAAGAAAGGGCCTTTCTGAACCGAGTCCTGCCTAACCATGGCTACCTGGGCTGTCCAGCTGGTGGGATCACTCAAGGAAGAACTGCAGAAGCCACTGAGCAGTGGGGGACTCCTAAGATTCTCTCAGATATGCAAGTGTCAGTCGTGCCCAAGACCTCTCAGCATCTGCCTTGAAGGAGTTTCCCAGGTAATTTCCTGCAGGCACAGGAAACATCCGAAAGCTTTGCCCTGAGTTTCACCCATGCCCACTTTCCCACCTGCCAATGAGGAGTGTGGCTAGCGGCTTCCAAAGTAGCAGGGACACACTGAAGATACACTGTGAGCCAAAGGCTACACTTGCCTCCCTCACAGCCCTGGCCAGACTGGTTCCACTCCACTCTCACCTTCTTTTCTCTCCAGATAAAAACAAACATGCGCTCCGGTGCTAGAGCAGACGGAAGCAGAGAGTGGGGGCTGCTCGTGTGGGGCGGCGACGCTCAGGGTCCTTTTGCGGGCCCTCTCTGTAACACCCTCACGAACACCCCCTTTTCTGCTCTTACCATGCCAAACTGTGGCCAGCAGCAGGACCAATGGAGCCCCCAGCTCCATAGTCTCCCCGGGGGCAGCGTAGGCTGATGCAGGTTGGAGGGTCGGCTGAGCGCAGGGCTCCTAGCTGCTAGTTCTGTGAGGATGAGGACAGCTGAACACACTCTTGTCTGCTGCACTGGCTGTCAGTCTTGTTTTCCTTTTCTTCCTCCTCGTTGGCCTGGTCCTCTTCCCCTTTTTTCTTTCTTTTTTTTTTTTATGAAGCTAGGCTGAAAGGGAACTATAGAGTTTGGAAATATCGGGTCTCAAAAAAAAAAAAAAACACAAAGCATCACTCCTGAGGGAGAGGTAGAAGGAGGCAGAATCTGTAGCAGAACTGAACGGATCCTGCAGGGAAATGTTTAAGTCTGAGGGACTTAAGAAGCCACCTCTAAGAAAACTCGGGAGAAGAATCATGCTCCAGTGCAACGGTCAGTGAGCACAGATAGGAGTCTCCCAGAAGCCCCGTGAGTCTGCCTGAGACATGCTAGGCTCTAAATTCTTCTCGCCTTTCTCATTTGCCTTCCAGGTTGAAGGCATCAAGATAAGGGCCACTGAGGAACTGGGTTTCTATGGTATCCAGCCTCTACAGAAGTGACTGGAAGTTTCCATCACTTGTCCTAAACCAAAGTCAACCTGGGTTCTAGAAACAGCAAGCCCTGCAGACAGATGACCCCATGATGAGATTGTCCTCGCTTAGTGGTAGTGAGAAGAAATGAGGCTGTTCCTAAGTAGGAACCAAGTTGTCCACTGAAGCTAGTAAGCCAAGAAAGACCCCTCGGGGGCCGATTGGTAGAATGCAAACAGAGACACTGTCAACCCGACAGCACAGTGCCATTAGCAGGACCTCTTTCCCCCACACCAGGTCTTCTTGTATTTAAACCTGGACCCTTTCCCAGAAGACAGGCCCACAGTTGCTTAAATTCCTTCACTGCCTTCAACTGTCGCCTTTTCTATTCAAATTCTAGGTCAAGTGGTCAGACCCTGATTTGCTGAAATTTGTCCTGATTATCTAGGATATCATGAACTCATATTTGCTGACGCTCAATCCCTAACATCTTTGTGAGCATCAAGACTGTACATTTTATGAACCATTGAGTTGACTAGCAGCTGACAGCCCTCAGACAGCTTAAGATAGAGTCTGGTTACCTGAAAGACTAAGGGAAACCAGAAGTTTCTGGTTAAAATAGAGGTTCCTAAAGGAGGGCATGGCCCCTTACTCCAGATCTCTGTCTGGGGGACAGAGTCTCTAGTTCTTTGTCATATCTTGTATAACAAATCAGTAAACATGTTTCCCAGACTTTTCTGTGAGCTGCTCTAGTGAATTAAAGAAATCCATGGAGGAGGTCGTGGTGCCTCTAGTCAAGGAGTGGGGTAAAGTGGAGACTGAGTCCCTAAGTCTAGATCTGAGCACTCTCCAAGCAGACGGTGGCAGCACCGAGGAGACTTAAAAGACAAGCTGAGAAGGGGTAGTTTGTTTGGCATGTGACGTAGTCCACTCCCACCACACACATTTGGTCGCAGAAGTCTTCTGTGCTGATAGAGAACACAGGAGAGCCAGGGTCTGCGGGTTTCTAAATCCCCAGTGATAAGGACTGTTACTACTCTCATTCTGCAGCTGGAGAACCCAAGCTCAGAGAGGTCAAATACCTTTAAGCTTGTTCACGGACTCACAGCCTCCAAGGCGATAAGGGTGTAGACCTTTTTGTGATTTTTTTTTTTTAACAAGGCATCTAAACGTTCTTCTATTTAAAAAGAGCATTCTCTTGTCCTTCTTTTTGTCTGTGTGATATATATGTGTCTGTGTTCATGTTTGTACACATGGGTGCGGGTACGGTGTGAGGGGAGGTCAGAGGTCAATTCTAGGAGTCTGCCCCAGTGCCTCTTCACCTTGTTGGCTAGACTAACTGACCAGAAAGCCCCAGGGATCCTCCTGTCTTTGCTTCTCCAATGCTGAGATTATAGGAATGTGACACCCGGCCTGGCTTTTATATGGGTGCAGGGGATCTGAAGTCAGATCCTCTTTACCCATTGAGTCACCTCCCTGGGACATCCTCACTTTTCAAAGGCAATCCATTTTGTGTGTTTTAGTTTATTCTTTTATGATTTTCTGTCTTATCTCTAAGTACCGTAGTTATAAACTTATACCCTGAAACTGAAAATAATCTCAATGTAACACTGACCCAAGAAAACGGTCATTGTTCCTTTATATGCACAAGTGCATTTATGTAGCAATATGCTTTTCTCAGGAAAGGGCTAGCCAAAAAATGGCAAGAAAGCAAAGCTGCAAGTTAAGTGTGGAGGTTCATGCCTATGATGCCAGAACTCAGCAGGGAGAAGCAGGAGGATCATCACAATCCCACGGCCAGCCTGAGCTATATAATGAGACCCTATCTCAAAAATGAAAAAGAAAAAAAAACAAGAGGGGGGGGGGCAAATGTACATATGCACTGTATATGCAGAAAATACTAGCAAATCAAATCCAATAACGAATGTTATTGGAGCTATGCCAGCTACACACCGCACAAGACACGCCATGGCTAAGGTGAATTTGCGTGGGAATCCCAAACTCACTCAGAATGTGAGAACTCAGGGTAGCACATTGATGGAACACACAACCCCACCTGAGCATCTCCAGGGCTGCAGAGAAAGAATCCTTGACAAAATCCAACGTGCATTCGATATTTTTAAAAATTTCAACAAAGATGGAGCGAAAGGGAACAGCCTCAGTGTGAGCTGGGGCTTGTGTGTAAAGGTACAGCTCGTTCCGTGGCCAGACAAGAAGCCCATCCTCCTAGATCATGGCTGCCTCCTCCTTCATGAAATAAATGTAACCAAGGAAATGCAGGACTTACAAACTGAATCATGAAGCTGCCCTGATGTTCAGAAGACTTACTGGAAAGATTTCACTGTAAGACAATCATATTGTCAAGATGGCAAATTATGTATCAATGAAATTCCTACCCAAGGTCTAATAGTCATTTTCCTGCTCAAATAGAAAGGCTGACTGAAATTCATGTAGAATTTTAAGTGACATAAAATAATTAAACACTTTGAAAAGAAGAACTAAGTTGGAGGAGTCACACGTCTCAATTTCAGAACTTATTACAAACATATTGGAACCAAAGCTGTATGGCACTGGACTAAGAGTAGACGCAGATCAGTAGAAAAAAACAGGAATTGAGAAGTAAACCCTCACGAGAGTGGCAAGAGTATTCAGTGGGGGAAAGAGTATTTCTTTCAACAAATCTACAGAGCAAACTGGGTATCTGTGGCTCCAAGAACAAATGTCCACTCTTGTCACCATAAGCAAAAATTAGCCAGAGATGAAACAAATCAAAGGCAAATGATAAAACTCTTAGAATAAAGTCGGTGGAGGGGGGCGGCTGGAGAGATGGCTCAGGGGTTAAGAGCACTGGCTGCTCTTCTAGAGGTCTGAAATTCAATTCCCAGCACCCACATGGTGACTCACAACCATCTGTAAGAGAATCTGATGACATCTTCTGGCCTGCAGGTATACATGCAGAGTACTCATACATAAAATAAAATAATAGAGTTCAGGGTAATGTTCATTACCAAACTAAAAAACGGCCCTATCTTAGCCCTATCACTCAAAACACAGGCAATCTAAGTAAAATTAGATAAACTGGACTTCGCCAAAACTGAACATTTTGGGACACTAAAGGACAATATCAAGGGAATGAAAAGGTGACGTGGGGAACAGAAGACAATACTTGCCAAATCACATGCTGAACAAGGCTGTATGCAGAATGAACAGATACACACACACACACACACATATGAATAAAAGCCGTAAACTACAACTCAGTGACAAAAGGACAAACAACTCAAATTTTAAATGGGCAAAACCATTAAGTAGATATTTCTCCAGAGACTATATACAAATGGCCAACACTTCACATGGAAAGATACTCAGCCACATAAGTCACTAAGGAAGTTTAGGCCAAAACCACAATGAGAGGATGTGTCACCCTTACTTCTTGGTCATCATTAAAAAAAAAAAATTCGGAGAGCCCTGTTGTACAGTGGCACATGCTTTTAATCCCAGGGCTAGGGAGGCAGAGGCAGACAGGTCTCTGTGAGCTCCAAGCCAGCCAGGGCTACAAGGTAGGAACTTGTCTCAAAAACAAAACAAAATAAACTCAGAAAGTAACAAGTATTGTTGCAGAAACAGACAAACCAAAACACCCACACGTTGCTAGTGGAAACGTAATATGGTGTGGCTTCTATGGAAATTAATTTGCTAGTTCCTCAAAAAGTTAGCAACAGAAGACAAGCATGGTGGTGCATGCCTTTAATTCCAGTCGTTGAGAGGCTGGAGCAGGTGGATCTTTGTGAGTTTAAGGCCAGCCTAGTCTACAAAGCAAGTTCTAGGACAGTCAGGGCTACACAGAGAAACCCTGTCCCAAAGAACAACAACAAAGTAGCAACAGATTTACCATATGACCAAGTAATATGGTTGGTTTTAATGTCAACTTGCCACTGAAGAATCACCAAAGTAGAGAGGCTTACCAGAAGAGTTGTACCAATTGCCTTAATTGATGTGACCTGTGTTGGGGAATACTATTTTGAGGTGTGTGACTTTTGTTTATCTTGAATTTGTTTAACTCTGTGAAGCTGTGTTACTGTGCCTGTCTAACACACCTGCTGGTCCTAATAAAGAGCCACATGGCCAATAGTGAGGCAGAAGCAAGGATAGGCAGGGCTGGCAGGCAGAAAGTATAAATAGAAGGAGACCTGAGGAAGAAGAGGAGCAAGAGAACAAGGAGAGGAGGACATCAGGGGCCAACCAACCAGCTACACAGCAAAGTCATGGGGAAAAAGTAAAGAAAGATATACAGACATAGAGAAAGATAAAAGTCCAGAGGCAAAAGGTAGTCAGGATAATTTAGGTTAAGAAAAACTGGAAAGAAACAAACCAGGCTAAGGCCAGGCATTCATAACTGAAAATAAGCCTCTGTGTGTGATTTATTTGAGAGCTGCCCCCCTCCCCCCCAAAAGAGTCAAAAGAGCTTAACATCATACAATAGCCCTGATTGTGCCTGGCACCTTCTGGTCGCAGTTCAGATAAAAGAGCGTGACAGAGGAAGATTCCTCGCCCTTTGCTCCCTTGTCTTTCTCTCTGGCTGCCAAGTTGTTGATTCTGTTGTTGCGTCTGCCCGAGTTCTAAGATGTTATCAGAACCAGTGTGTCCAGGTTTTCATTGTGAACTAATGGCCAGCAATTCTCCAGGAACCTTCTAGGCACCCAACCTTATGAACTGAGTAAGTACCAGGTTGTCCACCTCCGCAACGAGAGACAGTTTACTCTGGGACTATTCCGATTGCTGAGGCCCCTAGCCTCCGGGACTGAGCAACTAGGGCTCTCAGCTCTCAGGTGTGGTTCGGTTGCTGTTACCGTTTTAATATTTATTTTATAAAGCATATATATTCATATATACTAATAAATCACATATATATGACTATATGTATTCATCCCATTGGTTCTGTTCTTCTAGAGAACCTTCATTAATACACTCAGCATTTGTACCCTTAGGCGTAATCAAAAGAACTGAAAACAGGGACTCAAACCAATGCTTACACATGGATGTTTGACTCAGCACTATATCCAATAGCCAAAAGGTGAAATCAGCTAAGAAATACATAGCAGAATGTGGCACCACCATGCACGGAATATTGCTCAGCTACAAAAGGCATGAAGTACCAATAAATGTTCAAGATGAAGGACTCCCAGGCTGGCAAGATGACTCACCTGGTAAAGGTGCTTGCCACAAAGTTGGGTCCCGAGGACCCACATGATAGAAGGAGAGGGCAGACTCCTGGGAGCTGTCCTTTGATCCCTCTGCATTCAAATGTGCTCTCTCTCTCTCTCTCTCTCTCTCTCTCTCTCTCTTCCTCTCTCAATAAATAACTTAAAAAGTAATGATTAAATATTGAAAATACAGAGCCGAGTAAAAGAAGCCAGACATAAAATGCAGTGTATGACATAACCCCATTCATCTGAAACACTCAGAATAAATAAGTCCATAAAGACAGGCAGCCAACTGGTGGTTGCCAGGGGCCGCAGAGAGAAATGGGCAGTGGCCACTGAGTTGGTGTGAGGGGTGAAAAGGCCTTGGAACCATGTGGAAATGCTAGACCTAAAGTGACCACTTAGGAACAAAACGAACAAGAAGATCTTAGACAAAAGCTGACTGTGGTTATTGCCAAGCTCACAACCGCACGGTGGCGGTCGTGGTGGGGAGCCCCTCAAGTGAAAGACTGGGATACAAACCAGAAACTAATAATATAATAAGAGAAGCTCAAAGCACAACTACTGTTTAATTGCTCTAAAGACAATTATCTTAAGCAAACCTTGGAGCCTTTTACGTCTTCTGGCCATAAAAGCCTTCTCACAGCTACTTCGCCACGGTGGCCTCTTGGCCCATGCATGGCACAGATGATGCGTAAACCATTGAGAGTAACTGACAACTGTTTTCAAAACCAAAAAACGGGAAGCAGTCTCCATTTGGTCCAAAGGCCACTGCATGCCAATGTCTGTTAGTGCAAAACCAGCAATCACAGTGCTGGGCTTTTCTGCCCAGGCAAAGGGAAATGAATGACAGCAGCGTCCCAAAGGGTGGAGGGGGCACACTGCAGAGTGGTCTTCGGGGCTGGGTTTAATTCAACATAATATTATTCAGGTAGACATTCTGAACTAAAGTCATACGCTTGTCTTAACCCTAAGACAAACACTGAAAACTGCCAATGTTGTAGCCAATGTTGAGGCGAAACTAAAACACAGTCAATACAAACGGAGACAAAAGACATCTAGAGAGGGCCAGAGAGATCTGAGAAGGTGGCAGATTTAAATCCATTGTATTAATTACTACTACAAGTGTAAGTAGTCTGAATAGATTCATCGAAAGGCACAGGTACTCTTTGGGTAAGAAAATAAAAATCAAACCATTTTTTTGGTCTACAAGAAATTCACTTTAGAGCCCCCCCCCCGCCCCCCTGGGTGTTGCCAAGGCTTCTGTAAACAACCCTAATCACACTCACCAGTTCAAACCAAAGACAATAGCTCCTGTCCACTCGTCTACTCCTGATCTTTAAAATCTCTCATAAGATAGACATGCTGGCTCACACCTGTAATCCCAGCACTTGAGAGCTGAGGCAGGAGGATTATAAGATTTAAAGGCCAGCTACACACTGCTCCCCCCCCCCGCACACACTCTATCTGAAAAAGAAAATCAAACCAAATGGTGACAGAATGAATACTTTACTCCTAAAATAAGAAACAAGATGTCTATTCTCTTTTTAAATACTAGACACCTCAGACACTGCAGTGAGGCCAAATAAATAAATAAATAAATAAATGGCACACACATTTGAAAAGAAGAAATAAAATATCTCTATACGAAAATAAAATGTCCTTACAAAAAAAATTTAAACCTACTAAAACTAATAAGGAAGGTTAATAAAATTAAGGGTACAGAAGCAAAACGAATGCACAAACATCAATTGCATTAAACCCCCCGGTATAGCAAGAACTAGGCCAACAGGGGTTGTAGAGACAGAGAAAAATAAAAACCCTAATACTTATTTTTTAGAAAAATACTGTTTTACTTATGTATGAATATATTCATTTATTTTTTTTTTAGAAACAAGCTTGCTGAGTGTACACTGCAAGGGACAGAAGCTTGAGGAAAGTAACAGGGGCACCTACTTCCAGCCAAAGCTGCCATTTCTAACAGAGACATAGTCAAACTTAACTATGTAGAAGTCTGCAGATCAAATACAAAACACTGAAGAAGACGTAACCACACACTGAGATGCATAACATGTCCGTGGATTGCAAGTTTAGTTTTGCTAAGCATGTCAGTTCTATCCCACTTGAAGCCTTAAAATGTATATAGACACAAAGGAGGGCTGGGGACATGGCCTAGCAGGTGCAGGGCTAGCTGTGCAGGTGTGAGCAGCAGTGTTCAGGTTTCTAGCGCTCACATAGATGCTGAGTGGGCATGGTGGCTCATCTGTTAATTCAGCATAGGTAAGGTGGAGACAAGCTATCCCTGCTAGATTCGTTAAGTCAGCAATCCCCGTGTCATTGTGAAGAGACCATTCCTCCATATATAAGGTACAGAGTGATCTAGTAAAGCCCTGATGTCAACTTAATTTCACACACACACACACACTCACACTCACACTACACACAGAGACATGTAAAAAGAGAGAAAGAAAGTGGTGGCACATGCTTTTAATCCCATTACTCAGGAAGCAACGGTGGGTAGGCAGATCTTTGTGAGTTCAAGGCCAACCTGGTCTACAGGGCTAGTTCCAGGACAGCCAAGGCTACACAAAGAAACCCTGTCTTGAAAACGAAAATCAAATAAAAAAAAAAAAGGAAGAAAGGAAGGGAGAGAAGGGAAAGGAAGGGGAGGGAAGACAGGGAAAGACAAGAGAAGACAAAAAAAGAAAAATGAAGGAGCAAGGAAGAAACTCCTGTCTTGGGCAGCAAGAAGTAAGCCAGGTCCGTGTGGGGGATGGGAGGAGGATGACTCTTTTTGTTCTCCCTGCCCTCCTCACTTTTCCCTAATTTCTCTCCTGCCTCAATATCACTCTGTTTCTAGACTCCCAGAAAGCTGCCCTGTGGCACTTTCAAAGGAACAGACAGAAACGTGTAGGAACTCATCATAATAGAACCCAGAATCAAACACACACACAACAATCAACAACACATCTTAGAAATCTTTCCATGCCATTATGTGGAAAATGTGGAGGAAAATGTCCTGTCTTTTCTATCAAAGGGCTTCATTTAAAAAGGGATCGTAAAATGATGCTAGGCAGAAGCTCCAATTCCTCCAAGGTCAGTGTCTTAGGCTCCTTTTGCTGCGACGAAACACCATGACCAAAGGCAACTTGGGGAGGAAGGGGCTTTTATTTTGCTTACACTGCCAGTCAGGGAAGGAACTCAAGGCAGGAACCTGGAGGTGCAAAGATTATGGAGGAACACTGATTACTGACTTGTTCCCCATGGCTTGTCCAACCTACTTTCTTACAGCACCCAGGACTACCACCCCAGGGTGACACCACCCACGTGAGCTGATTATTAATTATTAATGGATTATTAATCAAGAAAAGGCACCACAGGCCAGTCTGGCAGGGATATACTCTCCACTGAGGTTCCCTCTTCAGAAATGACTCTAGCTTGTGTCAAGTTTAGTAACGTCAACTAGCCAGCAGTCGGGAGGTCTTGAAATCAAACGCATGTTCAAGATTACACTCAGTGCTCAGAATGCATTCTGCCTGTCACTTGTTGCATATTTAATCACCGAATCATGTAATAATTGGAGGCTGATCTCTGATCACTCACAGGGCACAGGACCCCTTTGTGTTAGGAATAAAAACTCATCAGGACCCTCTTGCCTTCTTGATTTGGCACAGCTAGACAACCTTCTACAGAAGTCAAGCTTTTGCATTGCCAAAGTACTCTGGATGTGATGGTCATTTTCTTGAGACACGGGACCCATTTCTTAAGAGTACAGAGATTTACCTTGCTGTTCTTATTGCTTCAGTTTGGGTTTTATTCCTTGAGAAAGTTTTCTGCTAGATAGCCAGGCTGGTTAAACCCGTGATCATTCTGCCTCTGTCTCTGGCATTCTGGAATTATGGGAACACACCACCGCACACTCAGGGTACTAGTTTCTTTACATTGCTGCATTTGAGATCTCTCTAACCAATGGGCACTTTCATTCCTTCTGGTTTTTCTCTATTGTAAACAATACCACAGTGAACACATGAACCTCTGGGCACAAATGCAATTATTTGAGCTGGATCCAGTTCTAGAAAAGTGATGTCTGGTCAGCATAGATACTTGAGATGTGGAAATACTGTCCTCTGAAAGAGGCAGTACGCTTGTATACTTCCACAGCCATGTGGGAAACCAGCATCACTGTGTTCTTGCTGACACTGAACATTACTGGTCTTTACATTTTTTTCCCAGGCCTGGGGGTGCTGATAATTGTTAGAGAATCTGCCTAGTATGTGTGAGATCCTAGGTTCCATCCCCAGCACTACACACACACACACACACACACACACACACACACACACACCAATCTCCTAGAAACAAGCATTAATTTACTAGTGTTTTAATATTGTTTTTCTGGATTTGTGATGAAATAAACACTTGATTCCATGTGCTCACCATCCATCCTTCTACAGAGATCTTTTGTCTACTTTTCTATTTTCCCCTTTTGTCTTTTATTGATTTGCTGGGACTGTTTGTAAGCCAGACTATTAACCCTGTGGCCGCAGATGTTGAAAACGTTTTCTCGCAGTCTGCCACATCTTTCGTGTTCTTTGGACAGTGTCACGCACGCAGGACTTTCTACGCTGTAGTCAAACCTCCCCATCTTTTCATCTGTGCTGAGCTTGCGTTGTTTATGAGACACTTTCATTTCCATTTTTCCATGCAGGCTGGGGTCACAGGGGATCGCTGTCCTGCTTTTTATCCGCTGTATAGATAAGAGAGGGAATGATGGGAGGGCAGGCATCTTATCCGGGGTTCCACAACTGCTTTGGGAAGACTTGGGTGTAGAATTGAGTCTCAGACCCAGGTAAGGGGTTGTTGTCCCTGCTACCCAGGTGAGATAGCTGGTACATTTCTCCTACACAACTTCTACTGCTGGAAAGCTGTGGGCCTGCACGTCCTTAGTGAGGGCACACTACCTCCCCAGGGCACCCACCCGTCCTGCTGCTGTCCTGTGGATCCCCAGAAATACTGTTTCCTGTTCTGAGACAGCTCTGCAGTGTTGGAAAGACAGACCCTGCGGCTGTCCTGGCTGTGTCCTTAGACCCTTTGGAACAGGCTCTCCAGCACATCCGGTCTCCGCACCCCTCATCACATCTCCAGTAATATGCGTCCGTGCCACGCTCCCTTCTTAGTCTGACAAGCTTGGAGGCCAGCAAGTGTGGCTGTGACAGAGACAGGAGATTCTGTGGAGGTTTCCAGAGCAGCGGTGCCCGAGCTGACCTTAAGGAGGAAAGGGGTCCTCTGTTCCAGAGGACTGTCTCAGAGAAGGGATCGTGTTGGGACAGAGGCTAGTCAGAGTAGGAGTAATAAGAGGAAGAGGAGGGTGAGGCCCGTGTGCAAAGACTTCTGACCCAGCTAGGAGATCAGGCCTAATCACATAAGTGATGGCATCTCAATGGCCCAGAGGTTTCCAAGAGCAATGTGGGAACACGAATTCAAAAGTCGCAGGCACATACAGCAGACACTGGGACCAGCCAGCTCTGCTACCTTAGAAGTGAATGGGGAGGATGATAACATGCACAGCCAAATCTCTAGGTGTTCTTATTGCTGAGGCCACTGCCCACCCACATCTATGGGCACTTGGCACACTCACTAGTTCAAAGACCCCAGGTCACTGTGTTTTCTGGTGTTTATCAGCACAGGCTGGCTGCCTGGTTTCAGTTAACTCTGCCATCCCCAGGAATTTGGGTAAGGAACCACACCTCTCTGGGTCTGGATTTCATTATTCACAAAATGCTGATTGTGAAAAGAATGAGCCTTGTGGGCTGAGACCACTGTGTGAGATAATTACACAGAGGGCCTTGCACGGGGCCTGGCACAAAGTCTCAGTGGGTGGCCCCGGGTGAGGAGGTCTCAATGATGCTGTCGGGAGGACGACAGACAAGGACCGAACGGTTCTTCCTGAGGTAGAGTTGAATCTGAGTCCAAGGATTAGGAAAACCTGCTGAGAGTAAAGGGACACACAGTGCTTCTGCACCTGTGGAGAGACCAGCCTTCATCTCTCCGTTTGGTTCCTGGAATCTCTAGATGCCATGCGCCCCATACTCTGGAACCCTCTGGGCTAGAAACCAGACAACCAACATCAGGGTGGCTTGGCAGCTGGTTTGTATCAGCTCCAGGCCAGAGAGGGCTAACCACACCTGGCTCTGGGGGTGAGTGTTAAGTGGGTTCCACCTGACAATCTGGAAGGGGTCTCACAAGCACCTTTATGCCCTACCCCCTGCTGAATGGCCTCTTCCTCTCCGTCCCCCCTACGCACAGTCCTGAGTAGTGTTTTGCAGCTTCTTCCTGTGCCACTGTGCCTTCCTCCTGTCTCTGTCTTGACTGTGGATACCCCTCTTTCTTTCTATCTTCTAGCTCTGTGTCCATCTTTGACATCCTCAAGGCTTTTCAGCTCTCATCCAGCGTGAACACAGTTGTGAGGGTGGTCATTGATATCCTGCGAAGGTGACACACACCTGCCAAGCAGGAGCTCCCTGGTTGGAGCTGCAACAGCTTTTGTTTTTGGTCATGCCTGGCAAAGGAGAACTCAGTCCCCGCCAGATTGCATGAGTAAATGCATCAAGGGTGAACAAGCCAAGTAGAACAAGGCTTCCTCATTTCCAATAACCAATTCACTTAATGAATACCTCATATGTTAGGCTTTGCTTGGGGCTTGGGGAGCCCAGGGTTCAGCACTGGTCCCTGCATATAGAGCCTTTACCGGCCTGGGAGATGGAAGAGCAAGTGGCTAGGGTGGGGGCAGTTACGATAATAAGCTGGTACCAATAAGCATCTAGAAATAGACTCCCTGCCATGAAGTCTGAAGGTTCCAAGAACCAAAGGGAGTAAATATGGCTGGGCTCCCTACGTGTGTTAACACATCTAGCGACAGATGCATCTTACCTAAATGAAGATCTCGGAGACCGAAAGGGTGACGCGAACGTTGCGCCGATGCAGGAAGAAAGAGTTCTGAGACTATGCAACGGTGCCAGTCTCTCGACTAAGCTCATTCATGGTCTCTGTCTTCTGGAACTCACAGCCATGGAACTGGAATGGAGGCATGGGTGTGGTGCAGGAGGTCCTGAGGGCACCAGAAACTGTGCTGGGGAAGGGCTAATCAAAGCTAAGCAGGCGGTGAGAGTGAGCAGGAGCGTGGAATGTTCTAGCAAAGAGAAAAAGCGTGACAGAGGCTTGGTAGTAAGAGTGCTGAGGACATCAGAGGTCAAAGTCACTGAAAACCAAAACAAAAACCAAAACAAACCACCACCAACAACAAAAACAGCCCTCAGAAGGTCCACACTCAGCACAAAGACAGGAAAGTTTGTGGAAGAGGCAGCCTCTGCTGCCTTAGGACTTAAGCAAGATGACCCTTTACCACAGAGGCTAGGAATGCCAGGTGGTAGGTGACATGCAGAGGTCAGCAAGTGTGTGTCTCACATAGCAAGAATAGGCTTTGAAAGGACAGAGGTGGGAGAGGGAACAGCAGGGGGTGGGCTCATGGCCAGGATGGATACCACATGCCTACTGGGTCAGGCTGTGAGGAGCCACTGAAGGTGTCTGAAGAAGAAGAGTAGGTGTTACTTGTGAGTCACAGGTAGACAACAAGGAAGCGGAGAAACACAGCCCTAGGAGCTCCCTCTGGCCTCTGAGGAGGGGAGGGGACGCTGACAAGCTGAAGATCTTCCACAAGCTGTGTTACTCCCCTGTGTGTGACTTTTCGGATGTGTTGCAGTGACAGCCCACAAAACCCAACCCTGGAATCTGTGGAGCTGCAACGATAGAACCAGGGAAGTTAACAAGGGGCAGCCTGCTCTACGCCTGCCAGGAAAACAGCAGGCTCTCAAGTGGACACCGAGGAGGAACTGGAGGGTACGGACCTGCATGTTGTCGGACACAGAGAGAAAAATGACACTGGAAGACTGTATGGCTTCCAACTCCCCTACCCCTAAATCCCTGACCAGAGCAGGGACCCCGATCAGGCTCTGAAGCACCCAGAAAATTATACTCTCAGTTGTTAACACACCCTCATAGCCCAGAGTGGGCCGAGAACTCTGTCTCATTGAGGAACCCCCCTCCCAGCTTCATCCCAGTCGGCACTATAACCCTAGGCTCCACCCACTGTCTTTAAGGAGTTTTGGCCTGAGCCAGGAAGGCAATGACAAAGAAAGACATGGGCAACCTACCCAGGCCCTAAGGTTCCAGGTCATTTGAGCGTCTTTCTTCAGTTTCTTTCCTCAGCTCATGATGAGGACTGAGTATCCCCAGAACTTTAAAGTCTGAGATGGGGTACCCCCTGAAACCTGGGAGGGAGGCCCAGCCTGGGGAGCATCAGATGCAGCATGGGGCCATCTGCCTGGTCAGTGGCCCTGGGGCTTTGGTCTGTGAGATCTTGATCTGTGTTCCCTGCTTGCTTCTGGCTGTTTACAGTAAAGCTGACAGATTCCAGACTTCCAGTAAGGCCAGGACACCTTGCTAGATCCAGTATTGTTCTCGTTCTCATGTTGAATTTTATTTTATTTTATTTGGTTTTTTGAGGCAGGGTTTCTCTGTGTAACAGCCCTGGGTGTTCTGGAACTCACTCTGTAGACCAGGCTGGCCTCAAACTCACAGAAATCTACCTGCCTCTGCCTCTCAAGAATTGGGATTAAAGGTGTGCACCACCATGTCTAGTGGACTTTTTTCCTTATGCTTCCTAGAGGCCTTATGACTTTGCACATTTTAATTCTTTTTTTAAAAAATATGCTTATTTATTTTCCACTTTACATGTACGCATGTCTTGTTGCATGTGTACCATGTGCATTGCGATGCTCTGTGGGTGCCAAAAGAGAATGTTGGATCCCCTGGACCTGGAGTTACACATGGTTGTGAGCCCTCATGTGGGTGCTGGAAGCCAAAACGGGGTCCTCTCTCTGTAAGAGCAAAAAGAATTCTTAACTTCAGAGCCGCTCCTGGAGCTCTAACTTTGTGTGTTTTAAAGGGAACTGATGTGGAGTGTGGTGTTTCGTGCAGCAGAAGAATCAGAAGTTCAAGGTCATTCTCAGCTACATTGAAAGTTGTAGGCCAGCCTGAGCTACTTTGGGACCCTAACTCAAAAGCCCAGGTGCTAGGAAGGCAGACTTTGGGTTCCAGTAACTCTTTGATGTTGTTGTTTACTGGAAGACGGAGTCTTTCTATGAAGCTCAGCCTAGTCTAGAATTTGCTATTCTGTTCTCACTTCCTGCATGCTGGAATTACAGGTGTGCGCTACCATACCCAATGCCAGGAGAGAGAGACAGAGAGACAGAGAGATGAGGAGAGAGAGAGACAGAGAGAAAGAGACAGAGGCAGACAGACAAAGACATGGGCTTACTATGATGGTCCTCCTGCCTCCACTTCCTGAGTTCTGGGATTATTGGTGTGTGCCTCCTCTCCTATATTTTTAAATAGGTTATCCTCTACTCAGTAATTCTGGCTGGAGATATATCCTACAGAAACACAGATGTGTAAACGCAGCGTGTTTCAAGTCAGGGTTGTTGCAGTGTAATTTATAGGTGGAAAATCGGAAATGACGTAAGTGTTCATCAGTAGCTACTTGAGGGCCCAGGGATGCTTTAAACCGCATGCAGCTCTAAGGATGGATGAATTTATGTCTGTATGTTTCCCTGAGTTAAAATACTGTAAAGAAAAAACTAAAAAGGTGCAAAATGCTAGTAATAGCTTTAAAAATGATTATAACTTAATTATTTACAAAGCAAAAATGTTAACATAAATACAAAGAAGGAAAAATCCTAGATAAATGTAACTAAATTTTGCAACGAGAAAAAAAGAATTCTCGTAAGCTAATTTCCTATCCCCTGGGTAAGCAGAGAGAGTAAGCATTTACAGTGTTATCAGAATTTCAACCATGAGAACACATAAGAAGTTTCGAGGGTGGTGGTGTAAATTATATAATAATTATAAACTTGAAACACATCCACAAAATGAATGAATTGATGCAAACCTAAATAACATACTCAGATAAACAAGGCCTTATGGGGAAAGGGCCTTAACCTGGAGAAGGGGTGCTGATAGGGGCTGGAAACACTTAATCGGGGCACACAGGGCCCCACAGCCACAGCGTGTTTCAGTATTTCCATCTTTTTTCCAGGAAAAAAGGACTCCTGTCTGAGAGTGGAATCTGGAAGAATTGAATAGCCCAGGTGGCTCATTTGTCTGGAAGGAAAATTCCAGCTCATTTATTTTCCCTGTGTGACGAGGCTAAGAAGCAGGAACCCAAACAGGCCTTGGAGATTCAAGCCGGTCTCCAAACATTTTTCATTAATTTGATGCAACCTCAGTGGCACTGGATAGAAACACGGAAAAAGGCAAAGCGTACACAAGGAAGAGTCGCGCCCACCCCCACTTTGACCTTTTGTGGCCTGAGTCAGGAGTTTCTACATACAGACTAGAAACTTCCCTACACAGAAACCATATGCAGAACTGTACTCTCTTCCTAAGAATACCACAAACAAGGCTATAAACACAGCTGACAGAACATGCTTGGGATAAAAACACAGGTCTTCATCTATTGGTGGAATCTGTGTAAAGCAAAACTCCTTTATTTTTTTAAATTTTGATCTACGTGGCTGGAGAAAGTGGTTAAGAGCACTAGCTGCTCTTGCAGAGGACCTGAGTTCAATTCCCAGCACCCACATGGTAACTCACAACCGTCTGTCACTTCAGGTCCAGGGGAACCTCATGCCCTCTTCTGGCCTCTGCAGGCACTGCACGCACAGGCAAGCCAAACACCCATACTCATAAAATGAAAAAGTAAATCGTGGGGAGCAGAGGAAGCCCTGAGTATATGAAGGTCTGAGTGAATGTGTGTTGTTGACATGGACATAGCCATGTCAAAGGCCCTATAGCTTCAGACCTGGCAAAGCCTTCTTTAGTTCCTGTGTGAATGTTGACCATGTATGCAGAAAAGGACCACCATTCTTCCATGGATGTTTACCACCTGCAGACAGTTCCATCCAGAGACTGCTCCTACTGAAATTAGCTTAGACCACCTGATCCCAGGTATTTCTGCACGTCTGTCTGTCTTTTCTTCATTCCCTTGCCTCTCCAGTCAGGTCACTCCTGGGAGCCTTGCAAGGATGAGGCAGTGTGTGTGTGTGTGTGTGTGTGTGTGTGTGTGTGTGTGTGTGTACATATATATATGAGAGAGAGAGACAGAGAGACAGAGAGAGAATTTCTACTTTTTCCCAGCATCCACAGAACAGCTCAAGATGGTCCATTATTCCAGTTATTGAAGGGGGAAGGGGATTTCTGATGCCATCTTCTGGTCTCTATAGGTATTGCATGCAAATAATAGCCATACTCTGTACCCTGTATACATAAATCTTTTTTTTTAAGTTAAAAAAAAAAGTAGGCATTGTGGTACCTGCCTTTGATCCCAGTAGAGGCAGAAGTAGGTGAATTTAAGTCTTTGTCTTAGCTGAAGTTCTTCCTGGAGTGGATGCCTGACGAAGTGACTGCATGAGCCACCCTGCGATTCCATTCGTTAATATAAAGACGTTTCCAGTAAAGATGTGACGAGGACAGCACACTTTTCTTCCCCCTCGCCTCAGTTATGGGCTACCTGCCTTAAACAGTGTAACTCTAAGAGCTCGGATCCCTTCCATAGCTGCTGCTGGAGCCTTTATGTGTGTTCTTCTGACGCTCACACGGCTCTTCAAGGGTCTGCCCTTCTGCCTAGCCAGGGCACTCTGATTTTGTTGCATTTTGACTTGTCCTGAAACCCCATTGCTCTCTGGAAGTCAAGAATCCATTCTGTGTAGAGGCCCCTGGGGCTCTGATGGGCACTCCCAACCTGTGTTTAGTTGGGTTCCCCTTGGATGCTGGTGGCACTAAAGGTCATTCACCTCCCCCCTTTTCTACCCAGCACTTTTAACTCATTCTTTTAGGGGACACACAGATCCAGAAAGACCTGGAGTCAGGAGACAAGGATTGGGTCCCCAGCTGTCAGATATCTGCTTCCTTTCCCATCTAAGTTGAGGTGGAAGACAATCAGATCACAGTTTCTTGTCAGCCTGGCACAGCAACCACACCGGAAAAGTCGCTTGGGATTCTCGTCTCACTTGGACTAAGTTCGGTGTCCATGGGACTGAGATAGGGGCGAGAAGATAACGCACATGCTACAGCCAGCCAGCGTTGGCATACCTGCTGTTGGGTGAATGGCAGCCAAGGCTCTAGCGTACTTCACTCTCAGTGACCTTGACAGTTCCATACACCATGGAGAAACTAAGGTCTGAGGGGTGTCTTGCACCTCCGGTCTGTAAGAATCAGTCTGAGATGGGCGGCTGGGGCTCCTGACTTCCAAGACCAGGGTAAGGGCATCCCAGACACAGAAAGTCTTGTCTGAAATGTGAGTTTTGCTTTTTGCAAGGCAGATTGGGATATTGCTTTATTCCATGCCTACCACAGCCAGGGCAGAAGGGTGTCACCGCCTTGGGGTGCCCTCTAAAGCTAGGGGTCCCGAGAGAGGTAGCAGTGTTTAAGCTAGGTTCTCTTGTCAGGTGGTTTCCCCTGCTGTGTCTCAGCTGCCTCTGAGCCAGCAGCTGTCTGTGAGTCAGGGCTATCGCATGGTATAACTCCACTCTTACTCACCCTGGGAGCCATGGCCTGAAGCTCCTGAATCCAGAGATGCCCTCCCCTCAGTTCACACAGAGTGAGGGGAGGCCGGACAGACAACAAGGAATGACAGGCCTCAGGCGAAACTTGCTCCCATCTCAAGTGGCCCCGCCAAACAGCTGAGGTGGGAGGGTCTGGGAATCCCAGCCTGAGTTGGAACCCTTTCCCCATTGCCTGTCCCGGGAGCTCTAACGTCCCTGGTTCTGAGCTGCTGTCAGTGTCCCACAGGCCAGTGTACTGTAGGCTGCGATCAGAATAACCTAAAGCCAGGACCCAGCGAGAACCAGATTGCTTATCTGATGCAATAGATATGCTGACCCCATAATCTCTGGGATGCTGGAACCACCTGGGTCTGCACCCCTCTGTCCTCAGCCAGCGTGGTTTTTCCCCTCCTGCGGCCCTACTCCACCACACTGCCCCTCAGCACTTCATCTCTCCCCCACCCCTAATCCTTCCTTTCTCTCTCTTGCTCTCTGGCCCTCCTGAGTATTCGGTCTGAGCTGCTCCTACCTGGGTTCCAGGGACGACTCTCAAGGACCTAGGATTCGGACTCTGGTAGGCACCTCTCCTTAAGCTACCCCAGCTCAAATCTGGCTGTGGGCAGCAAGAAGTGGGACAGGGAGGGTGACTCAGCTTAGTGGCCAAAGCCAGAGCACATGGTGAGGTGGGCAGGGTGGAGAAGGCTTTGGCATCTCTGTAAGCCCACGCTCTCCTTCCAGATACCACGATCAGAAAAGTCTCGCTTCACACCTGGAAACCCAAGCACAAGGCCTAGGTGGTCACCCAACCACTTCCCAGGATGGGAGGAAATGAAACTCGCTTTTTAAAAAAGGTAACTGTGAGTCGGAGCCAAAGGGACGGACCTGTCTGGAACAAACTGTCTCCTCAATCCTGGACACATAGACCGAAACCCAAGAGAACAGTCTCTCAGTGAGAAGCACCAAGTTTAATATTACATTTTTTTTTTCTTAAAAAAAAAAGTACAGATAGAAAAACTTAACAGCATATAAAATAGCACTTCCGGTGTCTAAATGTGGGTTATTGTGAGTCCTACAAGTACTTGTAAACCTAGGTGATTACATCTTTGGTACCGTTGTGAGCAGTGCTCTCCATCCTCCAGCAACCTCTGCTGCTCCGGGCAGGGAGCTGCCAGCCAGCAACCCAGCATGGGAGGGCCCCCAGAAGGGCTGACTTCTGCTACACTGTCCCATCCCACCCCTCACTCCCCAGGGCCCTACAGTGTCCATTGGTTCAGGGTTAGTGAGAAGCCAGTGACGGAAACATTCCCATGTGGTGCTGCCTGAGGCCTGGGACAGCTGCCAGTCAAGATGGCAGCCCCCATAGCGTCTACTACTCATGCCCACCTCAAGCCTCCCTCTGTCCTCATTCACTCTCCATCACATCTGTCCACACTCCTGGTGACAGTGGCCTGAGGTGACCTGGTTTGCCTTCTCTGCCACTCTTGCTGACTCCAGAGTTTACCATGGCATAAGTAGGGTCTTGTGGTCCTTCTGTGTCCTCAGGATAGCTGTAGGGGGTTTTCCTAGGACGCTGACTGTTAGGCCAAGTCAAGGCCTGGGCAGTTACACTTGGGGACCTGAAGAAGAGGCTCAGTTCCTGAATCCCCAGATGTGGTGTTTCTGGAGTCTTTCCAGAGTTCAGCTGACTCCCAGAGAGGTGGCTTAGGGACTTGACCCCACTTTGCCCGGATAACGGCAAATCCCTGGGGCACTCTGGAATTATAGTATTGACAGGGCACTCAGAGTCAATGAGTACAACTTGTTCATTTTTCAAAGGGGAAAGAAAACTGGTACCCAGAGAGAACAAGGCACCCTCCAAGGTCTCACTGCAAGTCTAGTGCAGAGTCAGGGCTCCCAGTGAGGCACACTTCAGGGAGATACAGCTCACTTCAGTGAGGCATATCCTAGGCGTGGATTAGAGGGCCTGCAGACTCTGGTGGGCAGGTCAGCTGAGAGTGAGGAGGGACACGCTCCAGCACTGAGGAGGACGAAGGGCATGGGTACTTCTTGTGGCCAGCTGTGCCCTGAGGGATGCAGGCCAGAGCATCCTGTATTCAGCTCTGCCTTCACCCCTAACCATGTTCATTAAGCATGGCTGGCCCCAGACCAGCTTGGGCCTAGGGTACCTAAGATTGGCACCAGGGCAGGACCTTGACCGAGGCTGGCCTCTGTTTGACCAGGAGCCAGGCACCAGGTTCTTGCCCAGTTCTTGTGAAGATCGAAGTGGAGCGATCCAGCTGGCTACACAGGAGGAAATCATGAACACACCGCCTTACACCCAGCACTCTCTCCAGGAATCCAGGCTCCATACCTGTCTGAGAGCCAAGCCCAACGCTTCCTCTTATATCTGGGGAAACTGAATCCCTTGGAGGAGCTCTGGCTCCGAGTCTCATGGCCTTCCAGAGGCAGAGACTCGATCCCCACAGTTCTCTTGCCTCCTAAGCTAAATTGGTCCCTGGACCTTGGGTCCGCACACCAGGGTCCTTCTTCAAGCAGCTGGTGGCAGTGCAACAGCTTGGTGGCCAGGCCAGGCCAGGAGGGTTGGGTGCTGGGAGGCATACGGGAGTTTTGGACAGGGTGGGGTGGGTCCAGTCCCTACAGGAAGCTGTCCTCTGCTTCAGCCAGGGGTTCCTGGCAGCCCGAACCCTGTGGCTGCTCTGGGTCTGCCTCGGGCTCTGCCTGTGGCTCTTCTTGGAGCTCCAGGGGACTGTCACAGGAGATGGTCGAGGAAGTGTTGACTTCGTTCAAGGTGGAGCTGGAGGAAGGAAACCAGTCAGAAAGGAGCTGGGGAGAGCCCAGGAAGAACTAACAGTATTGTCTAAGAGCTTTCTGTGTATTGACTTTCCACACTGAGAGGCTGCACCACTGGGAAGCACAGCTTTGAGAGTTTATATCATTGTTCCCCAATACACAGTGATGGAGTACAGAAGTCGGAACTTGAGGGCAGGACCACTAAGCTCTCGAGATCCTTTCTCATCCTCACCTGCCTTCAAGGCCTGCTAAGGCCTACATGTACTACGAGTTCCTATGGAGAAACGGAGGCTCACAGAGGCAAGGCCTGTCCACCTTTCCTAATGACAGGCTAGAAATGAAAACCAGCATGTCTCCTTCCACTCCTCCATGGGCTGAATTTTGATTTGAGGAGTCCCCACTCCAGCTTGACATCAGTCTAGGAAGCATTAAGGCTGCCCTAGAGCCCACCCCACAATGGACTTGCCACAACCCAAGGCAGACCGTGGGTCTTTTCCCCTGTCTGAATTCTAAGCTGAATTTGCAACACCTCCATCTCCTACAACCAAGTTCTCTGGAGCCCTCTGGACATGGTGTGAAGAGAAGCCATGACCCACACTAGCAGCTAGGAAGTGTTAAATGTTTCCTCTCTGTGCTCAGGACTAACATAGTACCTGAGAAGAGTCCGCTGGGTGCACCTTGAAAAGGAAGAGCTATCTGGCAAATGGGTTCTTGAACATCTTATTTCATTCTAGAATGCCCTTCCCACCTGTGGCTTCAAGGCCTGAATAAACTCCAGCCTCTGCTGGCCACTGGGCAGGAGTTAGTCCTTTCTCTAGCTAGCTGTCAGTTTTTCTGTGGCGAGTGTAGTAAGCGTGTGCACATACTCGTGCACACACACACACACGCATGCTCGTGCACACACACGCGCATGCTCGTGCACATGCGCACACACAGACAGAGAAACACAAGCACTATTCGCATGATGTCTGGGAACAAAGGGTTAGGGTGGCTACCTGGCAAGGCTGGGGGAACCTTCCAGGAGGCCCTCATCAGCAGCATCAGGCTTGGGGTCAGGCAAGGGGATGATGTAGTCATTGTCACCCTCGTTGGGCTGCACAGCCGTGTAGAGGACAGAGCTGGTGTCCAGGGGAGATCGGAGGCTGTGGAACCCTGGCAAGCGGGCTTGAGACCTCAGGATGGCTGGGTGGTCACTTCTCAGAAACTCCTCATCCACCTGCTGGTATTTCTGCTCCACAGGACAGGGAGAGAAGGAAAAAACTGGGTGAGAGACAGGCAACATCCTAGAGACCCTCTCCCCCAGTACACATGAAAAGGGGTTCTGCTCAAAGCCACACCGATGAGCTGCCTTCCTGCTTGGTATCCCAAGACAAAGCACATGCTCAGAGTCCCCTAGAGAGGGGAGGGCAGGTAGTCAGGCAGCACCATGACCCTTGCTGCTACCCCACTTCAGAGTAACTAATATGGAATCTTTTTTTTTATTGAAAAAAAATTTCCGCCTCCTCCCAGCCTCCCATTTCCCTCCCCTTCCTCCCCCTCCTCTCCCCCTCCCCCCACTCCTCTCCCCCTCCCCCCACTCCTCTCCCCCTCCCTCTCCAGTCTGAAGAGCAGTCAGGGTTCCCTGCCCTGTGGAAAGTCCAAAGTCCTCCCCCCTCCATCCTGCTGATATGGAATCTTATCCTGTTGTGGTCTCCCATAGCCGTCTGTTGGGGTTGGGGGTCAGCGTCCCTTGCTATGAGATAGTGGTGAGTCTGTTCTGCTTTGATCTCCCCAGATGGGAAGAAGTAAGAAGCCAAGGTCAGGGCAGACTTGCTCCACTGGCCTCATATAAACCTGGGACAAGGTTTAAGTGGTTGGTGTGAGGACTCAGGAGAGCCTAGGGTTGCTCACACTTCTGAAGGAGCACCCTGGTTGTCATGGTGCGCAGGTTTGACAGGATTATCAACTGTCTGCGCCTCCCTGGGTCAAACTCGTCGGCTTCCACATCTTGGTTCTACTAAAATAAACTCCTGGTTCTGACATGACTCTTTCTAGAACCAGCAAGGAAACTGAGGCCAAGTGTGTGCGAAGAATATTTCCTCCCAAACACCAGCGCATCACTCCAGGCCCAGCGTACAGGGTTGAGACCAGAACTCTGTCTCCCACCCACCTTGTCTCCATACCTTTTTATAACCCTCGCCCAGCAGCCTCTCCAGGAGCAGCACCAGCTGGGAGAAGGGGGGTCGAGTCTCAAACTTCTCTTCCCAGCACTTCTGCATGATCTCATAGCTGGGGGAGGCAGAGAGAGGGTCAGAGTCTCTGCCTTAGAGGCAGGACCATGCAGTAGGGTTCAGAGCAAGGTGGAGGCAGAAGATGCTGGGAAGGAGCCGCATCAATATTGTTAACACCATCACTGCTTCTCACCAATCCCTTGGGAAGTCTTCCCAGCTTCCCTCACCCATGTGATTCTGTGTGGTCCAAGATGCCATGGTGAGCACGTGACCTGAATTTGTCTAATAGGGATTTTCATCTTCCCAGCACAGGCCTGGATCTGATGGCATGTGACCAAACTGAGCTCTTAAAGTCCACCTCTGGGTCGGGTTGGAGATATGGCTCAATGGTTAAGAGCACTCGTTGCTCTTACAGAGTAGTTGGGTTCGATTCCAAGCACCCACATGTTGCTCACAGTCTCAGAGGATCTGACACCGTCTTCTGATCTCCGAGGGCATCAGACATGGATGCCATGCCCACACAGGCATGCAGGCAAAACACTCATACACTTAAAAAAAATAAGGTCAGCTTTGAGTCTTTTCCTGGAGCAGTGCAAGCAGTAAGATGTTAGGGCAGTACTAACGGCAGTCACATGAACAGGACAGGCTTGAATTTGAAACCAGCCTTGAGAAAGTGGAGACCTGGGCTGGGATAGAACTTTCTGATGGCTCCATTTCGAACAGCTTGATCCAGTTCTAACAGGATGTGTCTAGCCTCTGAGTTGGAGATGCACACCCTCTGAACCCTCAGATCCTTCCCAAGTGCGCAAGGTTCCACTCACATCTCGTCAGAGGCATGAGCGGGCTGGGCCATGCGGTAGCCCCTCTTGATGGCATTGTAGAACTGGTCGTTCATAGGCAGCTCTGGATAAGGGGTGCCACCTGTCATGGAACAGAGACAGGGACATTAGTGTCTCAGCATGTGGGAAGTGGCAGGGCACACTGTCCTGATGTATACGAGAACACAATTCCCTTGGCATTGGAGACAGAGATGGAACTAGAGAAGCAATGATACCCAAGCAGGATCTGTGTCTGTGCTTTTGGAGTCTCAGTGTAGCCCAAGCTGGCCTGAAACTTTCCATCTTCTTGACTTCCAAGTATTGGGATTACAGATGTACACCATTATAGCTGGCTTCAAGCATGCCTTTTGATATGTCTAACTCCTTTGATGCTTAGATGGGAAGATAGAAACCCAGAATAGGCCAAGAACTTGCCAAACTCATGCAATGGAAAGAGAGGCACAGCCTGGACTTGCTCCTGAGTCCCGCTCATGTTCCAGTGTCTGCCCCACAGTCCCCTGCTTCCAGCCTGAGGAGCAGTCAGGAGGGAGGTAGGAGCAAGAGGGTAGCTGCTCTGGGGTATAACTTGGGGCTGGGAGAAGAAGCGGCTCACCCAGCGTGAAGATTTCCCACAGCAGGATCCCGAAAGACCACACGTCACTCAGCGTGGTGTAGAGGCTGTTGAAGATGCTCTCTGGGGCCATCCACTTTAGAGGCAGAAAGGTCTGCAAGGGCAAGGCAGGTACTGAGTGCATGGAGGGTCCTCGTGGCCAGTCTCTCAACCCCACCTCACCTGGGAAGGAGGAGGCCCAGCATCTCCCACACCAATTCCATCTCACTCCACTCCACGGCTCTCAGCACATTCCTGGCTAGAGTGCTGCGAAGTTGTTTCCTAACTCACTAGCTAAAGACATGGCAGCCTGTGTTCCTGGGGGAAGCCTCTAGGGTGTGCTTTGCATAGACGTGAGCAGCCATGGTCATGGCCAGGAGTTCTCTTTGGTCTCTGAAGTCTGTAGCCCTTCTACCCCTGGGCTTCAAGACAACCTATCTTACCACATCTTCTGGGCTCCTTTCTATGCTCCTCGACCTTACATCTCCTAATACAGGGGTGTCTATACTCCCTTCCTATTTACCCCAAGCCCACTGTAGCTGGTTCCTTGGTCTCTGCTGTGACAGTCCTGACCCTCTCCCAGTCTCTCTCCACTGTGCACAAAGCTAGGCTCCTTGTCCTGTCCCTGCTCATAGGTAGGGAGCATTGACATCTCTGCTGGTAGGATAAGCTACCAGTGGCCCCCTACCAAGCTGAGGCCACATGAATCAGGAGAAAACCATGTCTAGGGAGAGAGGCACCTGGGGACAACCCCACGGATGATGAAGGCACTCACACTGCCTTTGGAGATGTAGTTTGAGTCACGCATGATGTCTCGAGCCAGGCCAAAGTCACAGATCTTGACCAGCTTGCCCTCGCAGATAAGCACGTTCCTGGCCGCCAGGTCTCGATGGACACACTGGGTCAGGGAAAAGGGGGGCTGAGGCTAAAGGGCAACTGTGGAGAAGATCCTCTGGGACAGAGATTTAGGAAAAATCCGTGCCTGCCCGGGTGTGGGGTTTCTCAATGTCCTGCCCACCAGAGGGCTGGGAGCTATCTCACCCATAGATGTGGGAGAGTCTAGTTGGCTAGATGACCCCTCTCCCCATAATTCTGCCTTCCCCATCAGGACCACACTTACGTTTTTAGATGCCAAGAACTCCATGCCATTGGCCACCTGGTAGCTGAAGCCCACGAGGTCTGTGTAACTAAGCACTGGAGACTCATTGATCAAGGTGGCCCGATAGGTCCTTTCAGGGGCTAGAGAGTGCAGAGGATTATGGGTTACTTTGTGTACACCACAGGCCTAGAAGACTCCTGTCTTTAGGCTTGTAGGTGACTGAGAGTTCAATACAAATGGCTACTGATTTTCTAAGTGTTCCCTTAGGAGAATGAGTTTTGTTTTTGTTTGGTTGGTTGGTTGATTGGTTGGCTTTGTCTTGAGAGGCAGGGTTTCATTATAGCTTTGAGGCCTATCCTGGAACTCACTCTTGTAGACCAGGCTAGCCTTGAACTCACAGAGATCCGCCTGCTTCTGCCTCCCGAGTGCCGGGATTAAAGGCGTGCACCACCACCACCTGGCAAGAACGAGTTTTTAAGTGTCTAACCTAAACCTCTTCTGCTTTCACTGTCCTTACTGGCAAGAAAAGCCCTAGTCCCGAAACCACCAGCTAAGGCTTGCCTGCCTGTTTCTCAGGACATTAGATGATCACACGGCCAACCCAGAGCACATGTGTCTTCCTCCAGGCCCTAGAAGGCCATCTCTACCCGCTCTTCCCCTCTTACCAGAGTGTGCATGCTTCTAGAGCCAGTTACAGGACTCTGGTCAGGGCTCCACTGCACAGAAGCACTGGGCAGGCAGCTGGCCTCAGTTTCCACATGCATGAAATGAGCTCTCTGCCTTCCAGGGTTGTCACAAGACTGAGCACATGAGGGACTTTGAAAGGAAAGCGTCACTGTGCACACGGGGTGAGCCTGCACACGTGTGCCAGCACCACATTCACTTACCAGATGGGACATAGTTGTCATAAGGAGCCATGTAGTTGGAGGGCTCGATGTCCGCATATTTGATGTCTCCTTTCATGTCCAGCATAGGCACGTAGTCTAGAGATTCATCCTTGCTCATGTCCATGTAGCCGCCATCGCTCTCCCCAGTCAGGGACAAATGGCTGTAGGTGAGAGGATGGAGTCAGGAGAAGCCATGGATTTCTCTTCCCTCCTGCTCCTGGCCCTTGCTCAGCCTGAGACCATGTGGCCTGGTCATCTGTAGATCTCCTCAGCCACTGTACCCACAGTCCTATGGTCTGCCGCCACAATACACTTCCAACTAATCTGTATGGCCCTGAGCTGGACCCTGGGGCTGCAGGGATGATATGAGACCCAGCGCGTGTTCCAGAGGTCCTGAGTTCAATTCCCAGCAAGCACATGGTGGCGCCCAACCATCTATAATGACATCTGGCGCCCTCTTGAGGAAGAGACCTGGTCAGTCATCATCATCAACTTAGACCAATATGGACAAATTCAACAGAACTGCCATATACGGGCTGCCCATGCATGCTTCAGCATTGCCAGGGCACAAATGTCAAACTTCAATTTCACATGTTCTCAGCGTTCACACCCAGGAGTAATTACAGCAGCCAGGGAAAGGGTCATACATGGGTCTGCAGAGCAGTTCCTTTCTGGGCCTTTCCAGTACCTATCTATGCCTACAGAGCGGCGAGGTGCATGGTCTAGGGTGGCAACGAGGCCTCACCTGGACCCATCGGGTCCAGCCTCAGTTCCCCAGGGAATAGTGGAACCAAACACACATGTGCGGGAACACGTCACAGTGTTAGGACCAGGTGCATTTTCATATCCCTGAGTACACTTTTGCAAAGTTATTATCTTTGTTTTTTTAAATTAACAAACAACAACAACAACAACAAAACAAAGTAAGCGGGGCTGAAAATATGGCTCAGTGGTTAAGAGCACTGACTGCTCTTCCAGAGGACCCAGGTTCAATTCCCAGCACCCACATGGTGGCTCACAGCTATCTGTAATTTCAGAATCCAACACCCTCACACAGACATACATACAGGCAGAACACCAATAAAATGAAAATAAATAAATTAAAAAACAAAAAACTAAACAAACAAATGAAAAACAAAATAAGAAATGTTCTTTATGAAATAATCAGAAGACAGAGTTGTGTTGCCTGTAGAGAACTGGGGAGGCTGGCTTGTGGAGGGTAGGGAGCTAAGGCCCAGAGCCTAGTATGTAGCATCTTAGAGTCTGGCTCTCAGTTTATCACTGCCTCTGCCCCTAGGTCCCTAAGGCAAGAAAAAAGGACACCCAAGACACGAGAATGGCATGTGGGTTCAAAGAGTCACATCTTCAGAAAGGTTAGGAAGGAGCCTGCCTCACTGAGATGACATGGAGTTACAATTGATCCCTCTCTCCTTCCCATCATCATCGTCTGCCTGGTTACGACCCTGTCTCTGGGAAGTGACTCTGCCCCAACGCTCACACCCTCATCTTTGGGCTTCTGAACACGAGTGCCCATATGCTTGGCAGGTCCTCACTCGGGGCTCCCTCCCTCATACCTGGGTGGGGAGAGCCCCACTGGCAGGGCATTACTGTAGAGCTCAGCACTGGGTGGGCATGGCTTGTTGGAATGGCGCTGCAAGAAGGTGTGCTTGTTGCGGTGCAGGTAGTCCACCAGGTCCCCGTAGCGGCAGTATTCAGTGATGAGGTAGATGGGCCCTGCAGAAGGACAGGCTCAGGGATGGATTCTGGGAGAGGCCTCATTCTTCCCAGCATGGCCACAAGGCCAATCAAGAGTCTTGGGTGTGGAGACACAGATGGCAAGATGGCAAAGAGAGCTGGCACCTTGCAAACCTGGATCCTCTCTCTGCCTTCTGTGACTGTAAGCTGTTACTCTCTAAGGGCCTTCTTTTGCCCTTCTAGCCAGGGGCTAACAACACCCACCCTTGGGGTTGACATGAAGACCCCTGAGATGATGTCTTTGAGGGCTCGGCACGGGGCAAGCCTATGACATCAGTTGCTGCTGCTCTTCTCAGACTCTTGGATTCTGATCTACATGAAGTAGGTAAATGTCTCTGTCAGCACCATTTACCAGTTACACTTAAGTTCAACGCACTTAAAGCCACCCAAAAGATGAAGACACTTTTGAAATACGCCCAGTACAGGCACAGACAACGCTCTGTGTGCAATGTACTTCTGTATTTAGACAGATTACACAATACCGAGGAAAATCCCAGATCTCACAACAGGCAGCTGCGAATGGCAACAACTTCACTATTATTACTGTGTCCACAGCCCAAGGGTAACCAAACCCTCAAGTAAACACGATGGCCAAAGTGACTTTCAACACCCATGTGAACAAAAGCCAGCTCCTGGTTTGCCCGCTGATGGGCTCTGCTGTCTCCAAGCCTTAGAGGCTGTTACTTTCCCACAGTTTCAAAAATGTATTGTGAAAATACAAAAATGGAGGTTGAAGGGATGGTCAGTAGTTAGGAGCCTTGTTAAGAGCTCTCACAGAGGACCCTGGTTCCATATCCCACACCTATGTGATGGCTCACAACCATCTGTAAATCCAGTTCCAGAGGGTCTGATGCCCTCTTCTGGCTGCCTCAGGCACCTGGCACACACATAGTGCACAGACATACAGGCAAGCATGTACTCACATAAAACTTCAGAATCTGAAGAAAATAATGTCTGGAGAGACTTGGGTTTGGAAGCTGCTGGAACTAGTGGCCCCAAGAATCTCTCTGCCCTGAAGTTATCGTGATTCTGAGTTTCTAAAACCAAACCCAGTGGCTGGAGAGATGGATCAGCGGTTAAGAGCACTGGCTGCTTTTCCAGAGTTCCTGGGTTCAATTTCCAGCAACCACACGGTGGCTCACAGTCACCTATAATGAGATCTAGTGCCCTCTTTTGGCCTGTAAGCATAAAGGACAGCAGAACACTGTATGCATAATGAATAAATAAATAAATTTCTAAAAACAAAAACTAAACTCATCTTGTATTGGGACTAATGAGTCCTGGCCTTCAGCTGCTCTTCCCTGCTAGAGCCTTCTAATTGAAGTTACTAGAAGCTGTGCCTAGCCTAGAGGATCAGAGGATGGGATTTTCACCTGTTGGCCATTAACCGCAGGATATTTAAGCCTACATGGTGCTAATAAAGAGGTGCTTTGCTATCAGTGTTTAAAGGTCTGCATGTCGGTCTGTCTCTGCGTGTGTGTTCTCAACCTCCAGTTCCTTCCTTTTCCGAAGCTCGCGAACTGGGGTCTAGCGCATAGAGCGCAGACCAGGGTCGTGGTGCGCGGCAATCTGGGATAGTGAAGTAAAACAACACCACTATCATCACTGTCAGCAGCCCAGCGGGTCACCAGCTGGTGTGCTGGGCAGCAGGTGTGTGGACACTCCCACGAGAGTGTCCTGTTGGTGGCGGACTGAGAACAGGAAAGAGAGGAGCCTCAGAGTCCTCTGGGACATGGCTTGAGTACCTCCTTTGGTACAGGCTCCCAGCAGGTTGACCACATTCAGGTGGGGTCCGAGGTGACTCATGATCTTCAGCTCTGACATGAGGGCTTGCTTCTCACTGCTTCGGGCTGTAGCTGAGGAGAGAAAGGGGCTCAGTCTGGGTGGGCCCCACCAGGGCCTACTCTGTCCCACTCTGATGTAGGACTAGTGTCCCAGGGGGGTGAGGACCTCACTGGAGCAGGAAGAAGGTGGAAGGAGGGAAGAGAAAAAAGAGGAATCCAAAGAGGAAACGGTGAGGAGCCTTTCTGTCTCACAAATCCAGGTCCAGGGCCCTTCAGAAGAAACCAAATGTACAGGGAAGGGTAAGGCAGAGTGGGACCCTAGGTGTGAGGAAGAGGGCTGGCTCATGTTTCAAGACTCACATTTCAGCATCTTGACAGCCACTTTCATGGTGGCGTGTGAATGGCTCAGACCATGAGCTGTGGCCTCCACCACTTGTCCGAAGGCCCCAGAGCCTAGTGTGCGTCCTGGGATGGAAAGAAACTCTCAGCTCTTGGGAACTAGGATCCTTACCTCATCTTCCCACTCAGAACAGGGGACTATTCTCTTAGGTCATCCTTCCAACCACCTCATTGTGCTCCCTCTCAGGAAGCTTCCCATCCTTTGGGTCTCCTCTAGATCCTGTCTGCCTCCCCTAGAGTCCCTAGAAGACCTCCTGCCTCCTCAGGAAATCACAGCCCCCCTGCATCTGCCTCAGACTCCCCAGCCTCTCTGGTACTTCCTCTCTGGCCTGGAGGGGCCCCATATCAATCTCAGGTTCCTAGGGCTTCCGTGCTATCAGGGATCATCTTGTCTTCACCATATAGAGAGGATACTGAGAGCCAGAGAAGACAAGATATCAGCTCTGGGCCTCAGCTAGTCGTAACCATGCTGGGAGCAGATCTCAGGGTCTCCTTTGCCACCAAAGACTTCTTAGGACTGACCGAGCACGAGCTGGTCCCGTGGCAGCTCCCAGGTGGAGTCATAAGGCAACTGTACAGGGTCCACGTAGATGTATTCGTGGCCATCAGAGCTCACAGACTCAATCACCTTCCATCGGATCTCATAGCGTGGTTTCTGCAGGACAAGACCAACAGATGAGCTGGTTGGTCAGAGGGCATCTTTGGCCTTAAGCCTATCAGGTCCAGCCCTTAGATGGCAGATGGGACAGGAGACTCTGAGACCAAGAGAGGGCGGGAATTTATTTAAAGGGATACAGCGAGTGACCAGCAAAACCAAGGTCTCCATGAGTTCAGAGGCAACTGGCACTAAGGTGCCCCAGAAGGTGGAAAGTGTGGCTGAGATACCCTGAGGACGCTGCCTCTGGAGAGCAGCTGACAGAGTGGCCCTCACTCACTAGAACGGCTTTATCAGCTTCTCCCAGAGGCCCAGTTACTCCTCAGATGTCAAATGTGGGGGGCCCTCCCCATGTCGGGTCTGTCTCTGTGGGATCTCAAAAGGATGCAGCCTTTGAATGTGGAAATCTTAGATGCTGGAGTCACAGGATTGGAATCTTATAATGACAGGATGAAGGGCACTAAAGTCCCAATTCAGGAATTGTAAGCGTTTGGAGCTACAGAACGGGAAAATGTCAGAACAGAGCATTGCAACTTTAGATTCGTGGGGTCAGATTGCATTCTAGTGACTCATGGGTAAGAGCTGGAAGAATCATGGGGCCAGGGTAGTCCACCCACAAAGTGCCATTTGTCCCGCGACTGGATTGAACAGGAAAGACCTAGGCAGAGGAAAGAGCAGGGGTCTGGAGTCAGTCCTGGACCACTTGCAGCAGGCCTGGGGTCAGCACAGCCCGCTGGGGATGGAGGGAGATGGGGACCCAGTGCTGCTCTGAGTCAGCTGAGCTCCATGCTAGGTCCTTCATATGTGACAGACTGTGTGACATTCAGGGCAGACCTCGAGGAAATAGGGGTACCACTGTGCACCTACAGGCTAGAGGCGCTTACCTTCTGCCACAGCATGATGAGAATGATGAGCGAGATGACAGTGAGGACCACCAAGGCCAGGATAGCTGAGATCACCACCACTTTGAAAGGCAGGGCTAAAGACAGAGACCAGAGTAGCCGTAAGCAAACAGCGGCTGGCAGTTGCTCTCCCCACCATGCTGTGGGCATCACAGATCCACTGGACTTGCTCTGCCTAGCACAGAAGACCTTACTCTCTAGATAGCTGGCCTCAGGACCCTCGCTCTGGCCTTACCTGCAAACCCCAGTGACCCTCAATAATGCCCCTTCTCAGATCATGGCCGGGCTCAGGCTGGCCTTTGCATCATCCTGCTAGGCTACTGAAAACCCTCTTCCGGTTCCTGGTCATTCTCTGTGCCTCTCACAGCATTAGGCACCCTGAGGACCAGGCCATGCCCTCCTTTCTTCCAGGCTGATGCCCTGGTGGGTTGTCATGCCTGGGTCATAGATTTAGGTGCCATTTCTAACCAAATGGTTGAGGCATTCACTAAGTGACTGCTCGAAAGAGCCAACCCTGAACTTCAGCAGCCTGAAGAATCCACACCCTGAAGAGTCTGTTCCTCCCAGCCCCTCCTTGGGGAACAGCTGGTGTGTGTGACAGAGCGGTCAGAGAGTGCACTATCTAGGGCACTGAGGTGAACACACAGCTCTGCCTGGGTCCCCTGAGCCCTGAGTCTTCTCTAGCCCAAGGTTTCAGCTTTGCTGCTACCCAGTCACCCTGGTTGAACCTCTGTCCTTCCCCACTTAGCAATAGCTGTTGTCTTCTGGGAACGTGCTTCTTCCTCCTTATGTCCCCTTCCTGCCCTCCTCTGTTCCCCAAGGAGCCTTCCTCTGGCTCATCCACACCCTTTCCTTCTGAGGGTCACTGGCTGACATCTTTGTCCTCTCTTCCCAACAGCCCCATGTCCTAGTCTTGCAAAGGGAGCCTGCACCCTCCAGGGATCCATCAGAGTCATCCTCCGTGTGATAGTACACGGTGTCCTGTCCAGGCGTCACACAATGACTTTCCTCCTGTCTTTACTCAGGCCTAGAGTGGGTCTATATGTCAGGCTGTGCACACTCTGCTCTGCCCACTTGCTCAAGGATGCATGTGCACCTACGAGAGTGTGGAGAAAATAATTGTGTTTTATTTTTATGTACGTATATATGTGTGCATTTGTGTGCCTGAATGCCACGTGTGTGGATGCTGATGGAAGAAAGCATTAAATCCATGGGCGCTGGAGCCACAGGTGGTCGTGAGCCCCCTGACATGGCACCGGGAATGCAACTGAGGTCCTTTAGAAGAGCAGCCAGTACACTTAAGCCCTGAACATCTCTCCAACCCAATAGGATATTTACAAAGCTCACTCATCTTCTAGGGCAGGTGACAGGGATGTACATAGACAAACTTGCACAAGGCTGTGGAGCAGCCTGTGTGTGTGCATGTGTGTGTGTGTGTGTGTGTGCGCGCGCGCGCACACGTGCATGCGTGTGTATGTGCATGTGTGTGTGTGAAGCTCTGATTTTTCTGACTTCTGTATCCTGTATCCCCACTCCTTACCACTTCCTTCCCTATTACTTCCCCTGCCTCAGATCCACATACAGCTTGCTTTCCAGACGGTCTTGTTTCCTTGAACTTCTCAGAAACTAATCTACTGCTAGGCGTTTCCACCAGGCCTCCCTGACTGCAACACCACCCCTCCCAGGCTAACATTAGCCATCGTTCAGCATTTGATGTAAAGCTTCTTTTTCCTGGGGTACTTCCCCAACCCAACGGTTAGCATAGAGCTTCTTCTCTCTCGGGGCTGCTTCCTGGAGGCTGGTTTACTCCTTTGTCGGCCTCCTGTGTACTATGAGTTTGGGTCCCCATAACTTACTGAGCAGGAAATAGGTGAGTGATGAAGCATGCACACACGTGTGCGAGCAGGGATGAGTGGACACACACATCTGGACTCTGGCAAGTACTGTTTATATGTGCAATAACCATACACATATGTGAACCTGCTGTACACATTTTCTGGAGGTGTGTATCTACAGACTTGTGCTCAATGCTTTTTTATGTTTTATATGTTGCAACTATGTGAGTGCAGATATGTGCCATGCCAATTTTCACACACGCACAAGGTTTGTACATGCATGGTTTATACACTTGTATGGGGATTGTACTCCCACATGTACCTGTGTGTAGATATTCATTTCATGGATTACATACAAGTCTTAGATTTGGGCAGGCTTATATACACAGCTTACAAAAGTATACCCTGCAGTTTTTTTTTTTGTTTTTTTTTTTTGTTTTTTTTTTGTTTTTCGAGACAGGGTTTCTCTGTGGCTTTGGAGCCTGTCCTGGAACTAGCTCTGTAGACCAGGCTGGTCTCGAACTCACAGAGATCCGCCTGCCTCTGCCTCCCGAGTGCTGGGATTAAAGGCGTGCGCCACCATCGCCCGGCACCCCTGCAGTTTTATATACACGGACAGTATTGTGCTTGCAGGAGCACATGCTAACATATGTGTTCTCTAGGGATTAAGCATCCTCAGCACAGATTGCATGTGCACATGAAGGGTGTATGCCCAAGTCCCAAGATCAGCTCACTCATGTTTACATCATGTTTACATCATGCTTACATCATGTATCATGCATACCAGTTCATTTCCTACGCATGAATCAATGCTTTTCATGTCTGTGCTGTATAGACTTGTGTTTGTGCACTTGTGCCCACATAATATGTTGTGATGTGTGTAGGAACATACTCTGGTGGCTTTTGTTATGTTCCTATGGGCTTTGTGAGCACGCTGACTTGACCCACTTTGGGCATGCAGGCTCGGCGTAGCAGGATCAAGGAAAGGGTGAAAGGTCATCAGAGCAACCCAAAGCTGGGACACTCACAATGTGGTACCACGGTGACCTCCTGCGAATCTCTGCCCATCGAGTTCTGGAGCATGCAGCGTACTGACAGTGGCTGATCCACGTGACGCAGGCGCAGCGTGCTCACCACCTCATATACCCGTTCCTCCTCCCAGAAAGTCACGTTAGTCTCTAGCTGGTTCTCCTCCTTGGAACCATTCCCCAAGGGTATGGGTGACAGCTTTCGTGGACACCTGCTAGGAGACACAGGGGCAATAGCTTGCATCCTCTCTTAGTTCCCCTCTGCAGATAGGGGAACCGAGGCTCAAAGCAGGCTGTACACTGAGTGGTGTATAGAGAAGGATGTTTCATTTCTATGACTGCTTGGTCCTTAAGCAGGTTCCTACTGTGTTGTCTAGATGGACCAGCAGGGGATGCTAGTACTCCAGAACTGAGACTCCTAAATGGCAAAATTCGCTCATTTGACCCTCAAGGTTAACCAGTGTATCAGGGTTAGAGGCAAATCCTGAACTCATCCTATGTCTCTGTACTAGACTCAGCTCTGGTCAGGGGTATAGAACAACTACTGGATGAATTAGACACCTTTAGGGGCCAGACCCTGCACCTTCCAGGGCCGAGGATGGCTCAGGGTCAAGATAAGAAAAGGAGCTACTGAGGTTATGCACAGTATCTCCAGGAAAGCAGAGGACTGGTCTAAGATGTGGCCTGGATCTCTCAGGAGAAGAGTCTGGTCTGGATTACCGTGCACTGGGTCATTCTAGGCAGATGAGGGTGTTCGGGAAGGCTGAGGCTCAGGTACGCTCACCTTTTGAGGTCTCTGCAGGTAGACCAGGTGATGTTTGGCTGAGGCATGCCCCGGCCACGACAGCGGATTGTCTGCTCCCCGTTGGCAGGGTGGCTCTCACTCAGCTCCAGCACACGGACAGGAACTGAACAGCCAGAGAGTAAAGGGTCAGGGAGTGGGGTGATCAGAACAGACCTCAGGGGACTTGCTCCAGAATTTCCCCAAGGCAGGAGACTACAGGGGGAATGTTATATACCAGGAGCCACAGTGTGAAAAATGACAGCTTCCTCTCTGGGACTTCAAAGGGCAAGGCTCAGAGTCTGTCTCTAACATCAGTCTGAGACTTGTTCTTCCCTTAACAAAGAGAGAACAGGTCCAGAGACCAGGGCCCTGGGCAGCTAGGCTCATGAAGCTAGACTTTGACAGCATTGCTTTGTTTTGTTTTGTTTTCCTGATTTTACTTCAGTGGTTGTTTTATATTTATGTCCTATGGCACTGAGTTTACATCTACAACCAAGATGCTAAATTTTGTCTTTCAAAATAGATTTAGTTTTAGAAAGCTAATTGACAAATCGTTAAGTCTTTATCCTGTCATTTCTGTGCACAAATCCTTCATTTCAGTAGCAATGGAAGCCAAAGCTGTACCAAGCCCACAAGCACTCACCCAAGTACCCCCCGCCATCCTTCCTCCATTTCTACCCTGACCTCATGCCCTCCATATATGCCAGAGCCCTCTGTTCAGGCCATACCCACCTTCCTACTATTTCTCTGGCAACGTGACGCATGATCTGGAGTGTTCTTCCCTAAATATCCACTTGTCTAATGCTCTCCATCCTCAAGTCTTCTCACAAAGGCCGACTCCAGAATGAGGTCAACCCTGATCGCCACACTGGAAACTACAACCCTCACCACCAGGCTCCTCTCTGTCTGTCTGTCTGTCTCTCTCTGTGTATGTGTGTGTGTGTGTGTGTGTGTTATGCCTCTCTCCTTCCTTCCCTGCCCCCTACATTTACTTCTCTTCTAACCCTAACCTTCCTCCTTCCCCCACTAGGATGCAAGCTATAAAATGTAGAACTCTGAACAGACCACCATATTGAAATTACTCATCCAAGTACGAATTGTATAAGCGAAGTAAAATTGTGGTGTTGACTGATAAATGACTCAGATTTGGGGGAACACCAAAACAATCTGGTGGTCATCTTTTGCCGCTGGGGAAACAGAGGCCCAGAAAGGGGACACACCGGGTCAGCTGTCTAGAATGCAGCCTCCTTGGTTCCAGGCCCTTTCTCCAGCCACTCCCATGGGTGGATGGGCAAAGAAGGAAGGGAACGGTTTGAATGGGGAGGGAGGGAAGGAGGAAGGAGGAGAGAGCGAAAGGGAGGTGATGTTTACCGTTGACCTGCAGCTTGAACGAGAGCTGGGCCTCTGCGTCCTCGTGGAAGGCCCGCATAGTGTAGTAACCAGCTTCTGCCACCTTCACACGCACCAAGGTCAGTTCGGATATGTACCTGTGGAGCAGGCCAGGCCAGGGGACTTCAGTCAGAACTTCAGAAACCCCTACAGCATCCTCGCCTTCCTATAGTCTGTCAGGGAAGGGATGTGCTTGCCAAGACCACGTGGGTGATGGCAGCAGAGTAAGCATTCACACAAGTCTCCTGAATCCCTACCCGCAGGCAGTTCCGCTAAGCTAAGAGGAACACTTGGGGAGGATCTCCGTATTCCTCTTTCCACAACCCACCCCCTTCAGAAGGGCACAGTCTGATCAGTCTGCCTCAAGGACACCCGCTTTCCATCCAGACATTTTGCTTTTGGCTGTCACCTGCTGTCGCCTCTCATCGCAAAGGTAACTAAACCTCTAAGCGGCCGAGCCACCAGTGTGTTTCCCCCTCCAGGCGGGGCAGAGTGGCTTACTCTGGTCCTGAGCATCCCTGGCAGCTGGCATGTGCTTAGCACACAGCAGATTCTCAGGCAAAAAGGTTTGTGGTATCTGAAGGCAGCTTTGAAACTTGCAAAGCAAGTGGACTAGCCGGTGCTCACCGGGTCTCGGACACGTTGCGGGTGGACAGAACCATCTCGCCAGCGCTGGAGTCACCCAAGGTACGGTTGTCCTTCAGCCACAGGACAGTGGGTGGCGGATAAGCCTCAAACACCACCTGCAATGTCCGGCTCCGGTGCAGCTCAGCAATTTGTACATCACCCAGTGTTCCCAGCAGCCTCACGTAGCCGTTCTCTGTGAAGGTATACAACAGTCAAGGGAGGGTCCTGTGGGCGGGGCTATGCCCAGACACCAGTGAGGGTATCCATCCAGCTAGTGGGGTGTTCCTGGTGGCCTGTGTCAACTAGAGGTCAGAGAAGTACCTTCTAGGGGCAGGGCTTCTTGAGGTAACAGACCAGGAGTTCAAGCTTGGTCTGGAATTGGAGCAGGAGTGGAATTTGGTGCTCTTAGTGTTGGGGTCAGTGCTGAGCCTGGGACTGGGGTTGAAGTTTTCTGTTCTGGCTCTATATTACATACAGGATACATCGGAACTTCAAACTAGTACAAGGTTGACTTTGGCAATGGGACTGCCAAGGCCGGCATCAAGGGGTTGATGATGAACTGGCTAGGTGAGAAGTCTAGGATGGGCTTAGAGCTAAGTCTGGGGCTGACGCTACATTTTATTTGAATCTGATACTGAAATAGACCCCAAGCCTGTGCCAGAGTCTGGTCAGCTCAGGGTGGGGTAGAGGGCTGAGTCCCAGGTACTCACCGATCACAGTGATGTTGATGGCCTTTTCATCTCCATGGTCATTCACGCTCACGGAGACATTGCAAGTATAGGTTCCCGAATCACTCAGCTCAGCGGCCGGGATGTGCAGGATGGAGCCAATTCGGGAGGGCACCCCAAAGAGGTAGTCTGTCACTGGCTCCACCAGTCGCCCACTCTGCAAGGACAAGTTTCCAAATCAGAAGCTGGTATGAGCCGGGACGTCTGTCCTGCCTTCCAACCCTGGCTCAGTGGTACCTTCATGCGGGGGTATGTCCACTGGAAGTTGACCACATCATTGCCCATCACGATGCACTTGATGGTGATGCTCTCACCCTGGCGGACCAGCGTCTGTGCTGCGTTCACAGAGACATTGATGGATGACACTGGAGTGGGGCGAGGAGATTAGATTAGGGCCACGGAGATCATCAACAGTCACCAGCACTTGGGGGCTGGAGAGATGGCTCAGTGGTTAAGAGCATTGCCTGCTCTTCCAAAGGTCCTGAGTTCAATTCCCAGCAACCACATGGTGGCTCACAACCATCTGTAAAGAGGTCTGGCGCCCTCTTCTGGCCTTCAGGCATACAGACAGAATATTGTATACATAATAAATAAATAAATATTTAAAAAAAAAACAGTCACCAGCACTGAGCTTGGGAATGGGAGTGGGTAGCTGTTGTGAACGATTCATTCATGGGTCCTATCAATAGTAATTAAACACTACTATATACAAGTACTATGCTACACTAGGGACAGAGGAGTATACACCTCAGACAGAATCTCTTTCTTCATGGCACTGACAATGGGATAACCATCTCAGAAGCCATAATCCTCTAGGAACCCAGGGACATTTACCAAGCACCTATCACCTTAACCTCTTTTATTTTACCTTTCCCCAAATCTGTGAGGAAGGCAGTCATTGCCACCTTCGTCTTATTGGAGGAGAGGGAATCAGGCTCATGGGGACCACGAGTCTTGTGCAAAGTGGTCCAAATGGGAAGTGACCAAGTTGGGATCCAAACCCAGCTGTCTGCAAGCCTGTGCCTTTGTCCCCACCTTACGAAGCCCAGACTGGCCTTTAGTGAACTACGACTGTGGACGAACTCCATCCTTTCTCTGAGCCTCGGTTTCCATAGACATAAGAGGGATAAAATGCTAACTAGCTCCCTCCCAAAACTACAGGAAAATCCAACGAGATATGAGGCTGTGCACTTAGTAAACCGAGGAGCTGTTCCCCAGAAAGGGAACTCACCCTGCAGGCTGTAGACATAGAAGGTATCGGAGTCCACTTCCCTGTCCCCAATGGTGGTTTTGCAGATGTAAGTCTTGTCCTCAAATGTACCAATGAAACCTCGCTGGTGGTCGTAGGGTATGTGTAGGGGGATATCCACTTTCTTCTCATGCAGTGTCACCTCCAGCTGGGGGTCTGTCACTCGGCATGGAATTGTCGTCTCAGTGACATCCGTGACAAAAATGAATAGGTCCTCGGAGTCCATAGGGAGGAAGCCCATGGTGGGATCTGTCAGGAGTAGAGCCAAGGAATGAAAGTCCTGACTAGTTTTTTTTTTTTCTTCCAACTTTGACATAAGCTAGAGTCATCTGGGAAGAAGGAAGCTCAACTGAGAGAATGCTCCCATCAGTTTGTCTGTGGGGCATTTTCTTGATTAATGATTGATGTGGGAAGGCCCAGCCCACTGTGGGTGGTACCCCTCCTGGGCAAGTAATATAAGAAAGGTAATATAATACCTTTGGGTAATATAAGAAAGCAGGCTGAGCAAGCCATGAGGAGCAGGGGAGTAAGCAGTGTTCCTCCGTGGTCTCTGGTTCAGTCCCTGCCTGACTTCCTGGCCTGACTTCTCTTCCCGATGGACTACGAGCTGTAAGATGAAATAAACCTTTCCCTTCCTGAATTGCTTTTGGTCATGGTGTTTAATCGCAGCCAGGATAGTGAGTTTCTAGCTGTCTGGTGAATTGCTGTTTGACTTTAAGCAGTCTCTTCTCTCTCTGGCCTCAGTCCCCTCGATACAGAATAAGGATGCTGCTATAGTTCTGATGTTGGTCCCCTCCAAACTGCACTGAAATATAGTTGTCATTGTAACAGTTCTTACAGGTAGGATTTTTAAAATGATAATTGTCAGCTGGGTAGTGAAGACATATCATCATCATCATCATCATTATTCCCAGCCTCTTGTGAAGCTCATGCAAGATGTCAGAGGACTGATTTGAGACATGCTGAAGCTACAGAGTGAATTCAGGGCCAGCCATGGCAACCTAGGGAGATTACGTCTCAAAACAAAAAAGTTAAATAGCAATAGTAAGGAACTGGAGAAATGGCTCAGGGGTTGAGAGCACTCGCTGCTCTTCCAGAGAATTTGAATTTATTTCTTAGGTAGTTCACAATTGCCTATAACTCTAGCTCAACACCCTCTTCCGGCTGTTATGTGGCTGGCACACACACACACACACACACACACACACACACACGACACACAGTGCATTCACAAACAAATAAATAAAAATAGCTAATTAATTTTTAAAAAAAAATCACAGTAGAGAGGTCTGGGCATGTAGTTCAGTGGTAAAGTCCTTGCTTAGTATGCACAAGACCTTGGGTTCAATCCCCAGCACCAAAAAGACAAAGGTGTGTGCGTGGGGGGGGGGTGATTAGCCATGAGGGCTTCATGGATTGATGCCATTACAGAAGTGTAAGTTCAAGCCCCTCTTGTTCTTCTTGTGTTCGCTTGCCTTTCTGCTTTTTCCATGGTATAACATTGCAAGAAGGCTTTCACTGGGCCAGGGGTGTGGCTCAATGGGCAGACGGCTTGCCTAGCATGCATTAAGGGGTGCTCTAGTGCATGCATGTGACTCCAGCACTCAGGTGGTAGAGGAAGGAGAATCAGAGGTTCAAGGTCGTCTTTGGCCATATAACAAATAGACATTGCCTCAAAAATAAAGGAGAAGAAGCCGAGTGTGAAGGCGCACACCTTCAATCCCAGCTCTCAGGAGGCAGAGCAAGATGGATTTCTATAAGTTTGAGGCCAACTTGGATCACAGAGGGAGTTAGTTCCATGCCAGCCAGGGCTACATGGGCGACTCACCCCTAGGGTGGGTGGGGGGAGGAGAAGAAGGGGGAAAAAGAAAGTGTTCTTGCCAGATGTTGGCCCCTGCCTCCAGAACTGTCTTCTGTTATAGTAGCACAACGGTATTTAGGAAGATGTTCTCAGAGGCCGTTTCCTGCTCTGTGTTTGATGTTGATAGTACTGGCGTTGGAGGGAGGGGGTAAAAAGTCATAAACTAAAGAGTAGCTGCACCTGGATCTCAGAGAAGAGGGCACTGGGATACGGGGCCAAAAGGAACAGGTTGGGACCAGCTGAGAACGCGGAACTCTTGGGAGGCAAGAGTGAGAGACAGGCAGGCGAGAGCAGACAATGAGTGGACCAATTGTGCCCCTGACTGACCCAGGCTGGATGTGCTCTTTGCCTGTGTCACATGGCTGCCTCTCACTCTGTCCTCGAGACACTTCCTTTTGTACTATGCACCGTGGAGATGAGGGTGCGGGAGTAGGCACCCAGGTAAGGTCCTTACCTGGCACAAAGATATAGATGCGCTTCCGTTCACCGAGCTCTGGCCCCAGGGAGTTGTTGTAGGCACAAAAGTATTCTCCAGTGTCGCCCCCGGTGACATTAGTGAGTGTCAGCACACTGGAGAAGGTGCCGTCCTGATTCACGGCCGTCTCTTGCCAGGACACCTGGGACATCTGTTCCCATATCACCGGTGCTGAGCCCAAGCAGGTCAGAACAAAGGTGCTGGAGACGTTGAGGATGAACTCTGGCCCAGGGGGTGTGATGACTAGGCTTTGGCAGGTCGGTGGTCCCAGGAGCAATAGCAGAGACAGCAACAACTGGCCTTTGTGGCAGGAAGGGTCAAATGTCAGGGGAAAAAGATCTTAGCCACTCCCCCAGAGTTGTCCTGGAGGCCTGTCTGCACATCTTCCCATTCAACACAGGCCACTTGACCACTGTCAGGCCCTCAGGGGTTCCTGTCCTGGGTCTCTGCCTCTTTTGACTCTGGCCTCTAAGCCGTTCAGCTATGCTATGTGTAGGCGGTAAGCAAGAGAACGGGGCAGGAAATCCTGTGGAAGCAATCCCTAGGCCTCCAGTTCCTGCATTGCTGTTCAGGTCACTCCCTAGACCTCTCTGCAGCTCCTCAGTGAGCCGCTGAGGCCCCTGGGGCTTGAAGGATGGGGCAGGGTAGGGGGTTAAGATACGTATGTTAGATGATTGGTGACATCCCCTGGCGGAGGACCAGGAGAAGCAGCCGCCTTTACCATTGTACATCATTGTTCACAGTGAGGGTTTTAAAGGCCACACCCTCGTGTTCCCTGGTAATGAAAATCAGGACAGGTGCAGCCAGACAGCAGGGCCATCAAACCACGGTCAGTAGATCAGGCCACTGGCTCATCCCTGGTTGCCTGGGCATTTGCCCAGATCTTGGAGAGCTTACGGCAGGTATCCAGCTGGACCGAAACGGGATGGGGGACTGTCTCAGAGGCGCTGTGGGTGCAGAGGGATAAGTGGGGAACTTGGGCTGGTGGTTCTGGACGAGGAGTGACCTACTGAGGGGATCTAACAGACCACCTCCAAATACAGGGAAACTGAGGCTCGAGCATACTACAGAGCTTCCAGATTCTTGAGTCTTAGTGCTCCTGAGCATCACCACCGCCGGCTCCCTAGGATCCTCATCTTTGCCCCCCCCCCAGCCTCCTTACCTTTGATGACTGAAGCTGGCATCACACCAGGAAACCCCATGGTGCCCTGTAAAATTAAACGGAGATCAGGGCCCAGGGTGGGCAAAGGCAGTGCCAGGCCCACCTTAGACCTGGTTCCTGCAGAGTCAGCCCTGCTTGGGTTTCTAACCTCATGTCTCAAGGCTGCAAAGACATCCGGGGCTCCAATCCCTCTCCCTTCTGTTTCCAACCCTCATGTAGCCTTGTCTGTGTCCTTCGCCCATGGGTCTTAGATTCCCTATGTATTACCTAGGAGGTGGGGAAATTGGGCTAGCCAGGGGACTGCCAGCTCTGACAGCCTGTCCTCCGGGTGACAGTTCCAATACCAGGCACTTATCTGCCAGGACAAATATTTGGGAAAGTGTGATGAAAGGCCTGGGGGAGTAGAAGGGGGAGAGAGCCAGAGCCTGGAGAACTCCCGCAGCGCCCTCTGCAAGCACAACAGGAAATGGGACGGCTGTGGGAAGGGAAGTGGGGAGGGGGTGAGGGTCAGGACTGAGGAATGTGGGAGTGGGCTAAACCCCCCCCCCACACACACACACAGCACAGCACTGCCCAGGAGGCCTGGGAGAGAGAGGAACCAGGTTCTCAGTCTCAACTAATTTATCAGGTTTTGAGGTCCTTAATTTATCAGGTTTTGAGGTCCTTGGAGACCACTGAAGCCAAACTTTCAACGTCCATATGAGGAAACTGAGGCTCTGAGAAGCAAAGCCATTTCCACAAGGTTCCTAGCAGGGCCTGTCTGAGAGGGAATCAGAGAGTTCGATGGTGGGAACTGAGGAAGACAGAGAGAAGATCTGGAGGGTGCTGGAGCAGGGACACAGATGGGTGAATCTTTGATTGGTCCTTCCTTCACTAGCAATCAATCACCAATACTCAGGTATGGTCAGAATCATGGATGGAAAAACCCAGGAGGCAATCACATGACAGACAACGAGGAGCATCCTGAGATTGTGGGCCCAGTTTGTCTCCGCTCCGCCATGTTGCCTTTTCTAGGTTCCTCCCCAGGGCTGAGGAGTCAGGTCTCATGAACTCCACTGCCATCTCTTGTGCCAAGGCTGTGCCTGTGGACAGAGCCGTTAGCCAGCAAGGAGCTGACCAGTGAGGGCTATGGTCACACATGGTGTGTGAGACACAGGCAAAGCTCCCCAAAGTTTTGTTTAACACAAACTCACTCTGTAGACCGCTTCTCCTCCCTCCTCCTTTACCCTCTCTCCAGACAGCCTGCCTCGGGCTCCGGGTCACCCCTCTCAGAATTATTACTGGTCCAAACCTTCCTGATGCCCCCTCTACAGTCATTCCCCTCGCATCCCTCCAGGGCTGGCTCCTGCAGCTGGACACCAGGCCCTCTTCGGCAGCACAGACAGCATCGGGTACCCAGGCAGGGCCAACAGGCCCTTCAGAAGCCCATCTTCCTCTTGGTGGGTGCCCCTCTGGCTCCCCACTTCCTGCCAGAGATGCAGGCCAAAGAAAATCATTAGCAGCCCAGGCTGGGGGAGGGTTCACCCTAGCCTTCTTCCCCTCCTCTCCCAGCCTCCCCGGCTGGCCACACTGTTTATTATTCTAAAGGAGGAATTTGGCCTGCTGGCCAGGAGATGAGAGGTCACTGCAAGGAGTCTGGCCTGGCTCTGGCAGGCTGTGCTCACCATGTAGGTTAGAAACTCATGGCATGCAGACCCCAGCCCTACTACTTGATAGCACTCCCTCGTCTCTTCTCAGGCTCTCTCCTGCAGGGAAGAAGGCTGGGGGAGCTGAAAGAAAGACTCTAAGCTGGGAAGGAGTCTTCCCAAGTGGGAAGTAGAGACCCAGAGAAGCCCCGAATCATGACCAGGTCACATAGACACAAAGTGGGTCCCCTCACCAGATCCTTGAACCAGCTGTGACAATGACTGGGTCTCCTGCCTGCTCTGGGACTCATTTGCATATCCACTCACAGAGAGGTTGTGATGGTCATCTGTTTTGTTTGTTTGTTTTGGTTTTTTGAGACAGGGTCTCTCTGTATAGCCCTGGTTGTCCTGGAACTCGCTCTGTAGACCAAGCTGGCCTTGAACTCATAGGGTCCACCTGCCTCTGTCTCTACCTTTTTTGACTACTCAAAGAGAAGGTTCCAACTACCATTAATCTCAATGGGGTAACCTGAGGAAGTAATGATTGGTCAGGATTGCAGACGACATATTTGAGGCCACAGTACCTGGGAGTCCATGACCCACATCCCACTGACTTAGTGTGTCGATTCAGACACATTGTCTAAATGGCCTCAGTTTCTTCCTCAGTACAACTGGGAGTTGGATGGTTTTTCAGATGACTTCCCATCAGTTGAATCTGGGGTACCTCCAGGGTGGCGTGGACAGCAAACTACACGTCGAGGACTCATCAGAATGGAGCCTAGGCACCCAGCATAACCTCCTGGCCATCTCAATGTCTCTGTGCAATCTTAGCTTTCCATGTGGTGCTTTATGGAACATTTTGTGCTTCTGGAAGCGCTGTGTTCTGAGCAACCCCAGGAAGGACCAGGCAGCTAGCTAACTTGCCCTGATGGCATGCCTCTGACAACTTCCTTTCTTCAAGAGAGGGAGTTGTGCTTCAGGAAAAAGTTACCTAGGTCGCCATGGGCACCACATCAAGAGGCAGGCATCCCCTACCTGCCATGCTATCCCACCCAGTGAGTCCCCTATAGTGGAGAAAATTCCTAAATCCCACTCCTTGCAGTCAGAAAACCCTCAGCATTGCCCCTGTTCAGGAAAGGTCTAAAGAGGGGGGTCAGCTCAGCTTCTCCCAACAGATCTGAAGCACTCCTTAGGGAATCAGAGTGAGGCCCAAGGGAGCAAGCATGCTTGGGAGTCATCCCCGGAGCCTCAGCCTTCCCGCTCACAGGCACATACAACTCCCCACTCCTTTCCCACCAACTTAATCTAAATAAATCCAGCCCATCTTGGCCACATCCGCCAGCATCAGCTTTCCTCCCTCGGGGTCCCAAGGCTCCCACGACACAAGTAGTCTGGGAAGGAGGGGGGGACGCTGCACTGTTGCCAGAGGGAGGCCTGCACACGGTGAACACATGCACACAGCCCAGATGCTGCCTACGCTCTCTCTCACACGCTCTTCTCAAGCATACACATGTGTAGCTATTCGGATGGGTGCCCAACCCTCAGGCAGGCACAAACCATGTGCGTGCCCACAAAGGACACACATGCACACAGCTCCCCCAGTGCTCAGCACATGTGCCCACTGCACAGACCAATGCCTGGGTGCTTTACCACATGTCCATCAGAGACACAGTCAGCTGTGACAGTCACACGTATACCCCCCATGGGACAAATACAGAACACGTGTGCACAGGACCACAGTCACCTGTATCTGTGCACAGCACTGCATAAGGAGCTAAAAGCCTCATTTGTTGTGGTAGTTGGCATGCACTGTCTCACTTCATGCTCTGACAGCTCGGGGCAGGGAATAATTATGCCCATTTTATAGCTAAGAAAACCAAGGTGGAGACTGCTTTGGCAAATTGCCAAGAAATGCAGACCAGACAAGGGGAAAGTAGAGACCAAAATAAAGCAGTGTGTCTCTCCACTGCCTGCCACCCCCTGCAAGCTGGGCAGAGGGCAGTGGGTGGGGCCTGACGAAACAGATGGCTTTGAGATTAATGTAGCTGAGAGTCCATGGGACTTGGTAACTGCATGTCAGAGGGGCCCAAGGGGCAAATTTCAGAGATGAACTATGGAGGGCAGGAGGGCAGATGACAGGAAGAGAAAGCCGCGTTCTAAGAATGAGACTGCACAGGCTTAAGAGATGCTGCTGAGCTGGTTTCAAATGTGCAAGGTTCTGTTGGCACGGACTGGAGGCAAAGAGCAGGCCAGGCAGAAATGTAACCTCATGGGAGGGGGGAAAGCCAGCTGTGGCTCAAAGGGGCACTTGGTGCATTTGGTGTCACCAACTTCAGTTCCATCAAGTTCTGAATAAACAAGATACCCAAGCAGGAGGCCCGGTCCTGGGGTCGCAAGGTCGGAATCTTGGAATGTCAATGCCCTGCAGCCAGGAAACATCTAACTGATCCCTTCCTGAGGCTCACTGTACAGGTGGGGAAAAGGAGGCGTGGGGCAGGGAAATGAGAAGTCCCACTGGGTCTCAGCAGGATGGGTTCTGTGCCCACCTGCCTGGAGTCCCACTCCCAGCACCTGCTCACCGTCTAGAGTCTAGCTCCGCAGGGCTCCGCCCCTCCACAGAATGGTCACTTTCCTTAACCTGTCCCAGACACGGGGAGCCCCGTGACAGACTCAGGGGTGTGAGCCACTCAATTGCTGGCAAAAGGGGAACACAAACTTGCTTCGTGGTCTTGTCTGTCTTACAAATCAGGGGCCCTTCACAGCCCCTGGGTGGGAGGAACCAAACCTGGTTATTATTTTCTCTCTACAAGAAAGTGGAAGAACTTTCCAGGCTGGTGGTGTGACTCTCGGGACCCTTGCCCTGTGGATTTGGAATGCCGGGTTAAGGGTGGGGGTGGAGGGAGTCTCCCCAACCCCGACCGACCGGGATGCCATGACTCAGCTCAGAAGAGGCAGCCAGCTCTAAGCTGGGAGTGTGTGGGGGCAAGAAGAATCTGCAGCCAGGGACAGAATCCTTGGCGAGCGGCTGGACAGTGAGCAAGTGACAACAGCCTACTCTGGACCTGACAGACTTTGGCACTTCTAGCCTTCCCGTAGCCAGCTGATGTGGGTATAGCCTTATAGTACCAGTCAGGAAGCCCAATCCTGGGAGCCAGAGACCTGCCTGAGGCTCTGTGGCACTCAGGTAAAGGCGGCTTCTGAGCCATGGCTGTAGGAACGTAGGAACCATCTCTCGCACTCAGGCCACTGCTCCTCACTGTTGAGGGAGGAAGGTCACCGTCCCCTCAGTGGACAGTGTCCCCAGGGTCCCACACTCATCCTGTCTTCCTCTCCCCCAGGAGGCCTCCCCAGGGACACAATGGAAAAGAAATGGCCTATTTTCTGGAAGTCCAAAATAAAACGAAACATCTGTCTGGAAGGGAGCCAGGCAGATAAAGAAGGAACTGATCCCCCCTGCAACAGCACCCCCCACCCACACAGTGTGTGTGCTGGGGTTGGGTGGTGGGTGGAACAGCCTGTGGGAAAGTGTTCAGTGTGTGCTAGGGGCCCCAGGGAGGGAGCAGCCTGGGAAGGAGGTCCGAGAGGAGGATGGGAGGCCCAGTCATGCCCCTGCCCACAACCCAGCCCCCTGCAGAGCAAGCCCTTCCTGACTCCTGCCTCAGGCACCTTGCTGGCCTCAGGCTCAACCCCCATTGCTTCATCCCAGGCCAGATAGCCTGGCTCTGCAGATGCCCTGGGAGCCCAGGGCCTCACTCCAGCCCTCCCTCGTTAGTTCAGAAGAAACGGGGACATAGAGGGCCTTGGAGAGTGCAGGATGGCAGCAGCTCTACCTTAGGCCATCCCCACTGGGCCCACCACCCTTGGCACTGTCACAGGGGTCCTGTTTAAGGCCTTGCCTGCCACCAGGGCCAGGCTACTCCTGAGAATGATCTTGTCAGGTTCTCAGCCCAGTCCCCTAGGTCCTGCTACGTGCCTGTCTCACAGATGAAGAAACTGAGGTATAGAAAGGGCTCACATTATTTGCTCAGCTGTGGCTAGCGTGCAAACCCTTGGCAGACTGACCCTACCCCTGTCAACACACAGACCGATTCCCACCTACCCACTCACCCACTCACCTTTCTTGCAGGACTAACAGCTACAGGCCTACAGAAAGGACAGTGGGAGCCCGGGCAGCACCAGGCACATGCTAGTCTCGAGTCTGCAGCCTGCTTATTCCCATATCTGGACTTCTCAACACTGCCCTTTGAGCTAGGCCAAACCGAAGTCAACAGTCATCGGGGCTACAATCTTAGGACCAGCAGGGGTCACACATGCCCTGTTCCCCAACTCCCGTGCAATTGCATACAGCCTGTGATAGGAATCTTATCACTTCTCCCAGGGCCCTTTATACCCAGCGGCCAGGATCCTCAGAGGCCAGGCTAGCACCGTGGTCTTATACTAAGCACAGCCCATTTCACTATGTCCCCTTCCTCTCAGTTGGTCCTGCTTCTGTCCACCAGTTTCCCGTAACCACTGAACAATACTTTTCTTCTCACTCACTGTTTCAACCTGAAAAACCAAGAAAAGTCCCAACTAATTTGGAGCCAGACATTCTGCTCGGCGAAGTGATCCAGAAATTCTGTTATGTCAACACAGCAGTAGTTGGGAAATGTGCTCATTATACCCATTTCACAGAGGGGATCACTGGATCTCACGGAGGTGTGGTGACTTGTCCAAGGTCGAGTGGCCAATAATCAGAAGAGCTAGAACAGCATGCAAACCCAGGCTGGGTTGGGTCCAAAGCCTGTTTTCTGAGCCAGACAGTTGATCTTCGAACTAAGAGCAACTCTATCCACGGACAGGAGGATCCTCCAAGGTCAGGGCCCTGCCCCTCTCCTCACTGAGGGCAGTGTGCAGGGAACTGGCACCCGCATGTTCATCCAACAATTTGAGAGACAAAGTAGAGACAGAAATCAAAGCCCTTTGGAGACATCACAGTAGCACTCAGGAGAGGGGCGACTGGCACAAACCTTTAATCCCAGCACTCGGGAGGCAGAGGAAGGAGGATCTCTATGACACTGCAAGTTCTAGGCTGGCCAAGACTGTGTAGTAAGACTGTCTAAAACTCAGAGAGACGTCCTTGCAGAGAAAACCCGTTTGGCCTTGTCACTAAGGTCTCTGAGACAGATAATCTCGGCAGTCTGGCTCAGTGTGCTGCCAGGGCCTGCGGATCTGCCTCTACCGGCCTAGCACCCCCAGCATAGACACAGAACACTAGAGCCTGAATCCAGAGTTCCAGCCTTCACCTCCCCAGGCTGCTCTCCCTTCCCCCCACTCTCTAGAGCCTCATCTCGGGCTGGTGCCATGGCAACTGAGAACACCAGGCCTTGGCAGCTGAAGGAGCCCCTGAGAGGGGTCCCAGGCTGGGGCTGGGAGGGTGCAGCAGGCACAGACAAGCAAACCTTCTGTTTCCCTGGCCGCTGCCATCGGGACCAGCCGTAGGCTGGGGGGCCTCGGGGAGAATGCATTCTCAGAGCCAAGTGGGCAGGGGGCAGGCCTCGAATCCCAGTCCTACTGACCCACCAGCGCATGGCCTTCCCGCACCAGCCCATAAACCTGCAGACCAGGCAGGAACCACTGTGCCAACTATAGAGCATTGAGATTCCCCTCAGAGCCCTCCTGGGCGGTGAACCGGGAGGGAAAGCGTCCACGTTTCCATCACCCCGGCATTTTCTCAGCATCTTCCCTATCCCTTCCTGTAGGCTCTGCCCTTTGGCTCTCCCTTGGACTGTCTCGTGGCTTATCCTCTAGGCTAGAATCCAGGCCTGTGAGCTGAGTCACAGGGCCTGTGGATGAAGTTCACACAAGCCAATGCTTGGCAGAGGGCCTGGTACCCCATAGGAAGTCAGAGACCACCTTTTCCTCCCTCTCCACCCACGGGAGCAGAGTCACTTGGCCAGTCTGGAATGCTGACACCTGGTAGACGAGATTGGTCAGGGAGAGGATGCAGGTGATAGACCAGATGGCACAGGAGGCTCCATGGATGCTCTCCCATGTGTTACGTTGAGGCTCAGTTAGGAGTTTGTTCAGCTATTATTCCTAAATCTGATGATGTCTCCCAGTCTACGGCTGTCAACTAAGTCTTCTCTGTCCCTCGAATCTGACTCCCCACAGTTCAGGGACCATACCTAATGATTATGTGGGACCTCTCCAAATTCCCATTATGGGACTGAGCCTATAGTAGGTACTCCATTGATGCTTACGCAGCATGGGATAGAACAGCTATATGGAGTGAACTCCTCCATGCCGCAGACCTTGTCCTCAGCTGTCCCCTCGCGACACTGCTCTCTAGGCTGGGGACTGGGTTGGGCAGACAGGGGTGACTCTTTCCTCTTGGCAGCTGGTGGGAGCAGGACAGACAGACCTACAGTGTCCCAAAGCCAGTGAGCGAGCTCTCCCTGATGGCACCCAGGACAGGGAAACAGCATGGGAGCTCAGGCAGGTTGGGAGAGCTTCTCCATCTCCAGACCATTTAATCCACACCCACATCCCAGTCCTCGCAGCTGACAGTTGTGTGACCACTCTGCGTGGAGCTTGCCTGAGCGTGTTTTCTGAGGAGTGGCATGACAGCCTTCTGCTATTGCTATGACTGCTCAAAATGATGCCGGTGGCATCAACTATGATTCCGTGGGCTCTAGGACAGATGATGTCAGAGCAGGCTACTCCACAGAGCTCTTGTGTAAGCCACATTGAGGAACTGGGAAGGTGTCTGGGGGAAAGGGCAGTGATGAATCTGTTAGGCTAGAGCTGGGGTTCGTCTGCAAAGTGATAGGTGACCAGCAGGAAAAGAGGGCAAGCCTTTGGGAAAGGTTCAGGGTACTGTGTGACAATTTGGGCTTTGCCCTGGGTTTATCAATATACTGACTTTTAGGGGTTCAGCAGAGATGGTGAATGACTAGCCACTGATAAAGTCATAATGGTAAGCGTGTATGGGGGTGGGGCCTGTAGGAGAGACATGAGCAGGTATATGGGGTGGGTTGTGAGCTGGCATAAGAACGGTGGAGCCAGAGACTCCATTTTCCAGAATGAGGCCATGCTAAACCCAGACAGAGTCCCCAGCAGGAGCAGCTATGTAGTTTGTGGGGCAGGTGTAAAGTAAGGGGGCGAGGTAATTTTTGAAAGTTATTTGTAGCTTCAAAATGCTGCTTTGAGGGCATTATGCTAAGTGTGGGCCCTTCTCAGCACAGGGTCCTCATGAGGGCCAGAGCTGATGAAGTCACCTTTGGTCCTGGAATAAAGGGGAGGTCATCTGTCCATCATCCATCTATCCATCCATCCCTCTTGACGGCCATTAATTTCCTATTCACCATAGCACTATAGTTCAGTAGACAGACCCAGGTTGGGCATTGATAAAGGCACAGGTAATACAATCTTAATGTAATCTTAATACAGGTAAGACTAGAATGGCCCATATCGTTGAGCCTGAATGTTTACCTTCAAGCCCAATGCTAAGGATTAAGAGAAGTCAGGGCATCTGTGGCCAGTTTAGAAAGCTGGTTCTTGTCCCTCTGGAGTGGTCTGGGTATCCCTGCTATCTCTGTTCTTTTTATGCTCAGGAGAAGAAGAGCTGGTGGTACCACAGTTCTTGGGGACCCACTTTCCAGGAAATGAAAGTAACAAGGTCACCAACAAAATGTGGCAAACAGCCATAATAAGCCTGGCAAAAGGGCCGGGGTGCAGGTCAGTTGGTGGAGTGCTTGCCTAACATGTAAAAAACTCTGGGTTTGATCCCCAGCACCACGTAAATTGGGCATGGTGGTGCACGTCTGAACCTCCACCACACAGGAGGTGGAGGCAGGAAGGTCAGACATTCATGGTTAACTTCAAGTACATATCAAGTACATACCAAGCAAGTGTGGGCTACAGAAGACATTGTATACAGGAGGAGGAAGAGACTGCAGCCATGACACATGGGAGGGGCACTGAGTGCTGAAAGCAGAGCTGGGAGGGCCTCTGCAGCAACCCCTTTCCCTCCTCTTTTCCTCTTCATAGAAGAGAAAACTATGGTCAGAATGGAGAAGTGATGGGCCTGGAAGCCTTCTGACCCAGAAAACCACACCCGGGGGTGCGCATCCTCCAGGCTCTTTGGGTTGTGCCTGAGTGAGCAGAGCACTTGCCCTGCAAGAAATCTTGGTCCCCAGCACTGCATAAAACTGGGCACAGCGGGGCATGCTTATAATCCTAGCACTCAGGGAGTGGAGGCAGGAGGATCAGAAGTTCATGGGCAGCCACGGCTACAAATCCAGTTTGAGGCCAGCCTCAGATACCTGAGACCCTGAGAGAAGGGAGGGGTGGGGGTGAGCTTTGTTCCTCTTCTGTACGTATCTGTCCTGTAGCCTTACTCCTGACGGTTGAGGAGCCTGGTCCACAGACAGCAGCTGGTGCTTGTATGCCTCTTTTTTTTTTTTTTTTTTTTTTTTTTTTGGTTTTTCGAGACAGGGTTTCTCTGTGGTTTTGGAGCCTGTCCTGGAACTAGCTCTTGTAGACCAGGCTGGTCTCGAACTCACAGAGATCCGCCTGCCTCTGCCTCCCGAGTGCTGGGATTAAAGGCGTGCGCCACCACCGCCCGGCTATGCCTCTGTTTTTTAGGTGATAATATGGACACGGGCATGCTCCATCACCTGTGGTCTGCATAGCTTGAGATAGAGCCTTTTTTTTTTTTTTCTGACTTTGGGTCTACCCCCATACCGTAGTGAAATCAAACCAAATGAGTCCCGAAACCCTTTTCATCTCTGACATTCAGGCAATTCTTGAGCCTCTGACCCTCCCCAGGGACAGCGCTGTCCATCACAGAGCGGAGAAGCTGGACCTCTAGGAGATGAAAGTGCCAAACATCAAGACATCAAACAGGCGTACGCGGAGGCCGGAGTGAGGGTATTAATGTGATTAAAGCTGTACACAGACATACTTTGATTTTCCACCCACCTGCATCAGGCTGAGCATTATCTGAGCCCCCAAGAAAGTGCTTGGGAGTAGAAGAGCCTTGGAGCCAAGTCTGGGGATTCAGAAAGCTGTTTTCTGAGTCTTTGGATTTAAGACTTGGTGGTAGAGGGGTTACCAGGTGGGCTTCTGTGCAGAAAGTAGCAAGTGTATGAATTCTATATCTGATCCCACAGAAGTGGGTCCCTGGGCATCCATTCCCACCACTTCTGCTAATGCCCCTCTTTCTTTGGGGCCCAAGCCTACTTCCTCTTCAAACCAAAGCTCAGCCCCGAAAAGGACATACAGGATCTTTCTTGTACAGCCCTCACACCCTACTTCCCAGACCTCCTTGCTCTCAGGAAAACAGGCTGCAGGAATATGTCCTGGGACGGGAAACTGAGCACATTAAAGGGCCCCTCTCCTGTTTAGAAAGTTCTCCTCCTTATTATAGGTTGAGGTTTTCCATTAGCAGTCATTGATCCAGACCTCTTTCTGCAATGTGTAGAGACAGGGTAAGAAAAAACTCTTTCATTGTAAAGTTAAATATGCATGATCCCTGAGTACACAGCAGGGCCTGTGCGGCTGCCAATCTGCTCTGGCAGGGCTTGGAATCCTGGGATTGTTCTGTGGTGGCAGGGAGCTTAGTGATCATCGAGGTCAACCTCTTTGTTCAACTGAGGGAGGACTGAGGCCCATGGTCACATGGTATTCTGGGACTTGAGGCCCCGCTCTGGAATGCTGAGGACAGATGAGGCCAGTCCTCGGAGTTTATGCTGGGTCCCAGGCCCCACCCAGCCTCTTCTCACAAGGCTCTGAAATCAGAAAACCCAAATGTTGATCCCAGATCCTCTTACCTCCTATCTGTGGGACTCTGGGCCACTGATTTAGCTTCTTTGGGCACTTCCCCATCTATAAAATGGGAAGAATTTGTATCTACTCCTCGAGATGGCAAGATTTTGTTAACCTAGCAGATATGTAGGAACTTCCTGAATGCCAAGCACTGAGGACCAAAGAGAGAACTTCAAGGTTTCTTCAAGGCAGGAACACGGTTAAAACACTCATAATAACTAACTGTTCAGGACTTGGTTCTGCTCATGTTAGCTGAGGTGCCACAGAGGCACCTGGGGAGGTGCCACGCCCTTCTCCCAGCTCCCTGCTTCCACAGTGAGTTGTCTATGGAAAAAGTCCCATTCCAGGGACCTACTGTTCGGGATCCAGAGCCATCTGGAAGGAATAGAAGGGCCTTTCCGGAATGTCTAGTGATTCTCTCTCTCTCTCTCTCTCTCTCTCTCTCTCTCTCTCTCTCTCTGTCTGTGTGTCTGTCTGTCTGTCTGTCTCTTCTCTCTTCTCTCCATACCACAAGGCCTATCCAGAACAAAAGCCAGATTCCCTCTTACAGCCCCAGGGCATCTAGTCTCAGAGTCAGCCTGTGTACTGGCTCTGGAGAAAGAGGTATTAGATACCAGTCCCTTCCATAGTCAAGGTCTTTAGGGCTGTACATCATTTTTCTAGCCGGATGCTCACGCACAGAAAGTGGAGGGCACATGTTCTGCTCTCAGCTGTGGTCACAGGTCCCACCCGACAGGTTACAGAGATCAGGCACACACCTTGTATCTTGGTAAACCCGGTTCACAGAGAAGACAGAGGCTAAGTAAGAGAAACAAAGTGCTGGCCGGGGCCACACACCGAGACAACAGCAGAATCAAAAGTCAGCACCTGGCTATGCTTGGTAATGCACACTTTTGATCCCAGAACTCTGGGAGGCGGAGGCAGGGGATTTCTGTAAGTTCAAGGCCAACCTGGTCTACAGAGTGAGCTCCAGGACAGCCAGGCCCTGCCTCAAAACAAACACCTGGTGTTGACCATAGGGCTCACAATCCCTAGGTATGGAGCAGCCCAGGGACGCCCACAGGGTGCTCATGCAAGAATAGGCTCGGATTTGGATCCCCTGGGCTTCCTGCTGCCTCCCTACATCTGCTAGCAATTACACATCCATCTTTTTCCCCCCTCCCCCCCCCCACAGAGGAAAGAGAGCTGCTGATAACACTGCCATGCTGTGGTCTGAACTGCTTCCCAGACAGCCTCCCTCCTCGCTCAGGACCAGAGATGGGGGATCTTGGGGCATCTAGGCCTGATGCTACAGCTTCTGTTGGGGATGATGGAGGCCGGGAGGAAGCACTGCAGGAGGAGTGAGACTGCCCAGATGATGCAATGCCAGGATGTATGGGGCACACAGTTTGGTTTGCTTCCCCCTCAGCCTAAACACTAGCGCTGATGTGTGAGCCTGGAGTCACTTAGCTTTGGTTTCCTCGTCTGCAAACAGGGATAACAACACTGACTCTGAAGCCTTGTTACAAGGCATACAAAGTGTACACCCAGCTCGCCTGTGACAGTGCCTCTGTGACAGTGTGACCCCTATGCTGGGGCTCCAGGGGCACCTGCCTGGAGACAGGGGAGGACTGATCACTTTAGAAAGGCCTGTCAGAGGCGTTAGGGAATCCTGGCCACCACATTCTCACTTCCAACCCAGGGTCAGGCACTGAGGCTGCAAAGCAGCCAGAGTTGGTTCCGAACAGGCTGTGGTGGGCAAACTGTGAGAAGAAGAGAGGCCGGGTGTCAGGGTGCTAGTAGAAAAGGCACAGCAAGCACCTGAAGACTGGAGGAAGCAGAGAGGGCTCCCTGGAAGAGGTATGGTTAGAGGGACCAGGAGAAGGAAGTAATGAGGAAGAGCATTCCAAGCAAGAGGGATGGAGGGGCAGGCAAATGCCCACAGGCAGGGTGGTGCAAATTCCTTTCACAGATCCTAGAATCTAACCATCTGGAACCAAGAAACCAGGCTGGAACCATGGGTCCCAGTCTGGGGCAGTGGGGTAGAGGAAGTTTAGAGTCATTTCAGCCCATAGGCTGAGCAATGGTTGGTTCAGTGGTCATCACATCAAGGTAGAGAAAGAAACCATCCCTGCATCCCAGAGGACATTCAGAGTGCTGGGACATTCCTTCTGCAAGAGGAAGCTGCAGAGAGATCTGGGCAAAAGGGAATTGTGATGAGAATCTGTTCAGATTTTAGGATAGAGTAGAGGGGAAGGAGCAGAGTCCTGAGGGAGAGAGCAAACTGGGAAACAGACCTGGAACAGCAGGAAATGGGCCAGCCACCACCCCCTTCACGGAGCAGCCCCCCAACCTGATAGCCCAGAACTAGATCCCACCCCAGCAACAGCACCACTAGGCCAGTTGGTAAACTTCCCTCCATCCAAAACTTTGAGACCCAGAATTTTCTCAGTGGCTAGGGTTTTGGAAGGACATCTTAGGAATCTGGAAAATTTGCAAATCTATTTAAGATCTCTAAAGTAGGCCTGGCAATTGACTGGCCTAAAGCCAGACTAAGCCTTAGGCACAAGACTTGGTCCAAGGGACAGGGGCTAGGATCCTGAGGTCCCCACTTCTGCAAAAACTATTAGCCACCTCTGGATCACCCTCCCCTGGCCCTGCTATCTCTCCCATCCTCCACAGCCTTTGCTGTTCCTTGGAAGTCCTGCTCAATTGGCACCCAGAAAGCTCTGGGGGTGTCGGAAGAGGTCTGGCAGGCAGCAGCATTGAGGGAGCAGCAGGTAACCATAAGAGGGGGGGAGAAGGACAGCCCTGCTATCAAGGGGGAGTTCCTGCTCTCCTCCCATCTGATTTTGTTACAATGTTTCCCTTTCCCCCCCCCTGAACAAAGAGGCACAGGCTGGGGCAGAGAGGCGACAAGAAGACATGGGATGGGTTTTCTGCTCCCTGAACTTACCAGGCTACAGATGGCTTCTGGTGTGGGCTATCACCCCCTCCAGGAAGTCCTCCTCACTGTCCTCTGTTATTTTGCTGGACCCAAAATGGACAACAGTAGAAGGGCTGGCCTGATTGCGGCAAGCCCTGGGAGAGTTGAGGGAATGGAGAGGGTGCTCAGGGGTGAGTTGCAGCCCGGCCCCTCCTCACTCCAAATGCATCCTTTGGGAGGAGCGGAACAGCCTGGAGGGGCCGCCCTGGGTCTCGCTGGCAGGCAGAAGGCTGAAGACTGGTCTGGGCCCGGTCAGGCTCTGGCCTCCTCTCTGTTCTCCTCTTTCTCAAAGTTACTCCCAGAGCAAGCTTTAGTCTCAGATAGGGCAGCCGGGACTGTGACCACAGTCAGCCCCAGCGCTCACACCACTGTGGGCTTTACGTGCCTCCCCCCAACACCACACACTTTGGGGGAAAGGCTGCAGGGCCGATTCTGATTGGCCAAGCTGGGGGAAGGGGGGGAGGTGGAGCAGGGAGGGTGGACGGCGTGTGTCTGTTTTCAATTTCAGGTTTTTTTTTCTCCCTCTCTCTTTCTTTTCCCCCAAGTTTCTTGTTTTTCTTCCTCCTTTCTCTCTGCTCCCTCCCTCCTCCACCGGCTTGCTCAGGATGTGAGGGGATGTTTAGAAATTCCGCTGCCCACGCCAGCCACTGAGTCACTGTATTAGAGTGGCCTGTTCTACTTGCCTGCTGCCTGTCAAAAGGAGTCTCCCTTCAGCACAGCACCTGGGGTGGGAGGGGGTGTGGTGTGCCTCTATGCCTTAGTTTCTCCATCTGTAAAGGAAGGACTGCTAAGTTGTGTAGCGAATTCAGCTCTGACTCGGTGAACAAGCCCACTGAACATTCGCCCTGTGTGAGGAACTGTACTATAGTACGAGACCACCTGAGTCAGAGAGACATTCCCAGACAAGCAGGGACCCCCTAGAGGAGTGGCCGACCGACAACCCCACAGAGGATACCTGAAGGAGGCTGGAGGCGATCAGATAGCACTTGGTCATAGGGCCTTCAAGGCTGCTACCACGGAGTCCTGACTTTTCACCTGGGGCTGGAGCTGTCTCCAGGCTGTCTTACACTTTGGGTCTGATTTCTGTCCATCTCTGCATACAGATGAGTCAATCATCAGAGGAGTGTCTGACTAAACACTCAATGCAAGATTAGAACCACTAAGCCACTGAGAGTGGTGGAGCAGTGCCTGTGACCCCAGACAGGCACACCAGAAGACCAGTCTTAACTACACAGGGAGACGAGACACGGTCAGAGAAAAACAGCATACTCTTAGATTCCAAAAACAGACAGTCTTACAGGCAGACCACCCCAAGCGTGATGGGATTCTCGCAAGCTGCGGCAACCTCCCAGGAGCCAGTGGGACCCTACAGGACCAGCCCCGCGAGCACTTGGAGCCGAAGCACCGGATGGTGGGAGACAGCCTGGTTTGTGCATCCCCTCCTCCTGGTCCCTGCTGTAGATTATTCCCCTCTATCTCTTGTTAGTTCCACAGACAGGGCTTAGGAGGACAGTGCCTATCTCCCTGGAGATACAAGGGCTTTCCTTGCTTCACTGCCACGCTTCTGACTGGACTCTCCAGGCGGCCCTGGCAGAGCCTGGTGTGTTAAGCTCTGGTGTCAAGTCTCTGGCCTGGGGCCCCTGAAACTATCCCAAGAAGGATAACATCAGCCTTGTTTCCTCCAGAAGAAACAAAGGCCCAGAAGTGAACTGGCACAGGAGGGAATAAGACTTGCCCAGGTTCACCCAGCACATTGCTTCACGTGTTCATGCCTACCCCCTTTTAACACCTTAAAGTCCCTGAGAAAACAGGAAAGGTATTATTTGCCCTGTTTTAGGGCAAGGAAACCGAGGACAAGTTCAATGAGCTTCTTGAGCTCCCACAGCAACAGCAAGGGTGGAACTAGGTTGTCTGAAACCACACTCACAGAGACAGGCACCCTGACCTGCCTTTCTCCTAGCATAAGGTACCACCTATGGGGTTCCTGTCCATCTCACTGCCCTTCTTCCCGAAGCCCCTGGCTGTTTCTCTTCCACCTACCTCTCTAATTCCTGGTCTTTTGGTGTTGTTGTTTTGTTTTTTTGTTTTTCAAGACAGGGATTCTATGTAGCTTTGGAGCCTATCCTGGAACTAGCTTTTGTAGACCAAACTGGCTTCAAACTCACAGAGATCTGCCTGCCTCTGTCTCCCGAGTGCTGGGATTAAAGGTGTGCACCACCACTGCCCGGCTGATTCCCTGGTCTTAAACCCCTAGTCCTCAAAGATCCACTGGGTATTGTTTCAAAAGCACTTGGAGCCTTGAATAGAGCCACCTCTCCCCAGCCCTGGGGAAACTGAGTTCTAAGATGTGGAGAAGGGGTGTCCCAGGTCATGCACAACTAAGTTCTGTCCTCTTTTTTACCTTGTCTTCTGTGTCCCTATATCCCAACTTCCCCATCTCTTCTCCAGTCCCACCAAGGTCTAAAATCAGGGGCATCTGAGATTCCATTCTTGAACTTGCCACCACCCTATCTCAATAGCAATTGCTCAACAGAGTACTGGGCGGGACTGTGTGGAAGAGGGGACTCTGACTGGCCCAGACCATGTAGGGCAATGAGTCTCTAGAAGGTGAGCCTGGCCCAGGGCTTGGTGTCCACACAGGGTCATGGGGGAGCATGGATGATGCCGAAGGTCACAGGGTCAAGCCTACACAGGAATTTCCTGTGCCAAAGACTCCACCAGAAATTGCCAACTCCCTGGGTTTGAGCCCCAAGTCACAAAACAGAGAGAAAGAGAGAGGTGAAGAGAAGGGGGAAACTGTACCCTAGAATTTCACTTGGTTGTGTTCATCTGGACTCTCAGACCAATCGCAGGGACCAGAATAGCTTACAGGAAGCAAGGAGTGTCCACTCCTTAGTCCCGAAGGAAGTGAGGACACCTGGCCCTGGACTTTCAGTCACTGGATGGGTCCCTATCTTATCTGAGCCTCAGTTTCTCAGTTGGGGGTCACTGCTGCACAGGACTTTGGGATGTTCGTCTGCAGGCCCCCTTCATGGCTGGATATTGACTAGGGAGGGGATGATGGCAGATGCTGGAACAGGGACAGCTGGGGGCCAAAGATGCAGCACAGAGGGGAGGAGAGGTGGCGGCGGCTCCCCAGGGGAAGCTGGGGGCTGCCATTTCCGGCCAGCCCAGCCTGTCCGCTGGCCCATCTGGAATCACTTAGCTCTACCACCATTAACCCTTGGTGGGCACAGGAGCTGTTTCTCCTACCACTGATGGTGGTGGGGGCAGGAGATCCAGAACTACACAGAGTGCCACAGGGTCCTTCCAAAGGATCATGAGGCTAAACTGTCACAGCTGAAGGTAGATTTGGCACCCAGAGACTAAAGTTGGGTCAGATTCCAGCCTCTCCGTTCCAGGCTGGAGGACCTGAATGAGCCTCAGTTTCCTGCTTTAGAACACAGGTAAGTCAGGGGCTGCCAAGATCGTCACTGTCCTCCAAAGCAGCATGGTGCCTGGAAAAGCGACAGGGCAAAGGTGGCTTCTCTCTTTCAGAGTACCCCATCACTAAGTGCTTCTGTACTTGCTGCTTCTTCACAGTTCTGTAGGGATGACGTAGCACCATCACGCTGGGGCGGCAAACATGGCCCTAGCCCCACTGTGGACAGAGCAAACCATGCACATCCACTCCCTGCCCATACCCTAGAAGCTAGTTTGGCTACAGTCAAACAGTGAGGGTGATGGGGAGAGCTCAGAGGGGGCTTGAGGTTTTGGGGCACCACACTTCTCACCCCCACAGTCTGACGGCATACTCAGGGGGTAAGGGCTGAGCTTACCAGCCCAGTTGCTTCTTAGCTGTATGACCCGCAGAATGCCCCAGCCTCGGGACTTTAAAATAGGGATACAAGTGCGTAGCTCACATGCTAGGAGAGGCATACAGGACCCACAGAGTTTGTTGCAAGCCCGAGGCAGAACAGTTAAGAGTGCTACAAAGAATAAGGGATCCTCAGGTATTCCCAGGAGCTGCTGTCACAGGAGTCCATGACCAGAGCTGGAGGGAGGCCTCTCCACACATTCATTTTACAGCGAAGTTAGGGGCCGTGACAGAAGCGGCTCATGCCAGGCCACGTGATCCTGCAGTGTGGGTCCAGATGTGACTGCAGCGAAGGCTGGCTCTCAACATTTACACTCACGTTCTGCCTTGGAGAGGGCGTCCAGACTATGTGCAAACCCTCAACATCTCCCTCACCATCAGAGCAGGAAGCAGCACTCCGTGGGGTGAGCCGAGGGGCCGGAAGGGGAGCCCCCGTGGGAGAAGTCCCAGCATTCACAAGGCAGGGCCAGCAGCTACCACAGCTGGCTCTCCCACGCTCCTGGAGCTGCCCTGAAAGCTCCCAGGGCAGGCATGGGGTGTGAGGAAGCAGCGCACGTCCCAGACCTTAGCTAGACCATCTCAAGTGTCATAAGGGCGTGTTCAGCACAAGTCATGGACGGGTCTGGAGGATGGAGGGTTTCATGGGGATATGCCTGAGTTTCAGGACCCCCAGCATCCTTCCCTACCACATGCAGTGAGCAGATAGTAGATCCTCTACCCATAGCAGGAAAGCCAGAGACTTATTAGAGCAGAAATCACAGCATGGAGACTCTTTGAGCAGGTGAGGGGAGCAGTGGGGACACAAGTCACCTTCCACAGAGACTCTTGGGACTTTTCTGACTGTCCTGGTCCAGGCTGTAGCGAGTGAATCAGGCCAGGATGGCAGGAGATCTGGAGTTCAGGACATGTCCATTCACACTTACCCCAGACCCCTGATTCATACTCCCCCGTGCCATCGCGGTGTCCCAGGACCACAGGGCACCATGGTGCATCCTCCTACCACATACAGAAGTCTTAAAGACAGTTGGTCAGTGGTGGCGCATGCCTTTAATCCCAGCACTAGGGAGGCTGAGGTAGGCAGATCTCTGGGAGTTTGAGACCAGCCTGGTCTACAAGAGCTAGTTCCAAGACAGGCTCCAAAACCACAGAGAAACCCTGTCTTGAAAAACCACAAAAAAGAAGAAGAAGAAGAAGAAGAAGAAGAAGAAGAAGTCTTAAAGACATACAGCAGGGCCCTTGAGGACTATATTGTTTCTCCCTCATGGGAACACTGGCTCTTAAGGTTCAGAGGGGGACAGAACCTGCTAGAAGGCACATAACAGGTCTTCTGTGGGGCCTCTCATGACTACACTTAGGCTGTCCTGTTTCTCCCATCATGCATTTGCATGAAGAAAGTTCACTGGGCACCTACCTACTATGTGACCAGCCCCTACATCCCTCAGAGCTCACCAGCAAACATCAAGGAAACAACACTGATACTAATATTTGGTTGGTACAAAAAAAGAGATTCAGAGAATACTGGGTTGGGCAGATGAGAGTTCTTATTAGGGTCTCAGAAGTTCCTTCGGGGAAGACATATTTCAGGTCCTACCTGAGGTTGAAAGCTCACACATGAATGGGAACAGTGTTTGAAGCAAAGGGAACAGCCTTTGCAAAATCTCTGAGGCTAGAAAGACCTTGAAGTGAGATATCGGAGGGAGAAAAGGTGAGGCTGAGATCTTATTAAGGATGGGGAGGTAGCTGAGGGCCAGCCTGAAGGCCTTGACGGCTTATGGCAGCCTGGCTTTTACCCTGAGACCGGTAAGTCTCTGCAGCTTAAAAATGGATACGACCAGGAACAGAGCGGAGTTTGAGGCTAGGCTGGCCTGCTGGGGAGCTTTCGGGCAACTGGGAGCCGGAGTTGAAACTTCTGGGTCCTGTCTGAGCTTTGACCATTGAGTCTCTGCCAATTTTTGTTTCTGGCACATCATTGACGCAGGACCCCTCTGATGAAGACAGTCTGTGCTTGCCCTGGGCCCTGGCTCTTGTGTCTCCTTTGGTCTCTGGGGTGTCTGGAGAAGGATGCTGCCTCTGTTTCCCAGCATAATAGTGGTTTCTGTCACCAGAGACTAGGCAGTAAGGGATAACTCCTCTTGTAATGCTCCAGAGTGACAGCAGGTGGCGACCGCACCTCTAGAGGGGCAGAAGGAGCACTGGCCAGGGTAGACAGGATCGTCTGAATGGCAAACATAATTCCAGGGAATCCGTCCACACATCGAGGTTCACCTCTACCTCTGAGACATGGACAGCCACCCCCATTTCCAAGGTGAAGAAAGGATCCAGAGAAGGGAATTGACGTGCCCAAGGACACAGAGCAAGGCTGAAGCTTGGTTGGCCCTTGGTCTGCTGTCTAGAGAGGAACTCAGGAGGCTAGGGGTGGGAGCCCGGTGGGTCTAACACTGACCCTGGTGCCTGCCAGTTTCTCTTAAGCAAAATATTTTCAGCAGAAACCTAGACCCAAACCTTTCTCTTTCAGAGCCATAAACCAAGTTATCAGTGAGATCTTTATGAGGCCTTCATCAGGGCACCCCACCCCAGGAGGCCCTGGTGTGAGAGCGGCCTGGTGTGAGAGCTTCCAGAGGGAAGAGGGAAGAAGGAGGGGCCCAATAAACAGCCACACCCAGAGATAAGGGGGCTTCCCAAAGGAAGAGGCTGGTTTAGGATAGGCGGGGACCATGCACAGTGGTCTTGCCATCTGCTACTACCAGTCCCGGTGGGCACATGGGAGGCAGGGGTTCAGGGTCTCGAGGTCAGATGGCAGGTCAGAGGTCAGAGGTGGAGGTATGGGCGCTACAGTTTCCAATCGGGGCTTTTAAATAAGGTTATGATATCTTTCGTTATGGAACTGGGGGGAGCCACATCCATGATGCTAAAACCTCTGATTGACGAGGGGGTCCACCAGGGGTGAAGGTGAGGAAAGCCTAGAAGCTCTTTTGCATGAAGAAGCCTGAGGAGGAAGAGGAACCAGCAATTTGTTTAAGCAAAATCCAGCTATCAGGTCGTGGGGTGGGTGGGGATGTAGACACACATTCGGGGTCACTCTCTATGCTTACCAGTCAACCATCTCTACAGAGGAGGGAAAAACTGCCAAATAGGTCATTGACTTGCTGTGTGACCCCAGGAAGGTGACTTTACCTCTCTGAATCCATGTTAATCTGAAAGAGAAAGCAAGGGTAACAGTCACCTCCATTTCCCTGGAAGGTGGTGAGGATGGGTGGAAGTGAAGTGCGGTTTGAGACCTCACTCTTAGCACCTGCTCAGTGCGTAGAAATGTCACTGTCACAAACCAGCCTGCCGCTTCAGAGAGAGGCAGCGAATACTCAGAATACTCAGAAAAGAAGGTGCACCCCAGGAGTGCCTGCAGAGTGAGGACATCCACCCCGGATTCCCTGACTGACTGCTCTTCCCTGCCATCGTCCCCTGCTACACTGACCTATATACCCTAAGCCACTACCAAATCCTGGCTATGCCTCAGCCACTCAGGATCCCTCTCCAGGTACGAGGGGTCGGGTGGGGCTCTCAGACAGTCCCCTTCTCCCCACTCAAGACTGGGTTATCAGTACTAGGGGAATATTCCTGGAACCCTCAGGGCCTCTGTTTGTACTTGGAGGACATTACCCTCCCCCACTCACCAGGCCCTCCCCCACATATCCTTCTTCAAGAGTTCTCTAGCCTTCTGTTCCTACCCAGAAATAAGATGTAGCATCCCCTTCCCTGTGAACATTTAGCATGCCTGGCCCCCAGCACTGAAGGCCTTCTGAGCACGGTGTCAGCACAGGTATGTAGGTCAGTCTGTACCTGTCAAATGAATGAATATAGAAACCAATGAATTTCTAATTTCAAATGCAAAGCCTCTCCATTAGGTGTGAACTAGAATACTCGGGATTAGAGGCCCTCACCAGAATGAGATCCCTCGCTGGAGGTATCCAGCAATCCCTGGCACACTTCCCCTTGGTGGCAAACTCACTCTCTGCAACCCCTCCTTCATGCTAACCTATGGTGAGCACTTCCTTCTGGACAGGTAGGTCAGGCTCCACACCTGCAGTTTTCCCGCCTTCAGGTCCCCGCCCTCCCTGCCAGGCCTTCACTTCCCACAACAGAAGCAGCCCTAGTTGTCCCAGCTGAGAGCAAAATTCCTCCCTCCCAGGCTTCATCTTCCACCCCTGTGTATCTCTTGGTTGGGCTCTCAGCGGAGCCCAGAATGTCAGATGTCTTCCAACGTGGGGAAGTGGTAGCCTCTCCCGCTGAGATGGCTGTGAGCTCCACTGTGTCATACACTCAGTCGTCATTATGAAGCATGAACAGAGTTTTCCCTCTCCTCCCTGGGCCTCCCTGCTTCCATCCGTTCAATGGGCAGTTTCCCCGGAGCTGGAAGAGAACCGCTAGGCTTACTGCTATGTGTAAGTGTGATTCTCATCAGGGACGCCTGCTCCGGCCAGTCGTCTGTACAGTCACACAGGGTTCAGTTTCAAAGGACCGCATGCTTGGCTGAATCCCACCACCATGAAATGCCAAGTTCATTTTGCACTGGGTCCTCCAGCAAGTTGCAGTGTGACCTTGACTCACCTGCCTGCCCTGAAGGGATGCTGCCTGGTCCTGGGAAGAGAAAGAAAGCATTAACAGCTAAGACCTGGTTCTGCCTTCTTTTGAGGGCTCACGCATCCTGGAATCCTGCGCATCTCGTGGCGCTAGGACAGGAGAGAAGATCAACTCTCAGAGGACTCTTTTGCACTGTTCCCTCCCTGGCCCCAAGCGCCATGCGGAGGGGTCCTCATCTACACTAGCCTTCCTGACCCAGAGACATCTTTTCTGAATCCTTCCCAATTCCTCAGCCATGCCCCCCCACCACTACCAGTCTCAATGATCCCCTTTCCCATTCAAGCAGCTGTGGGTTGTCTGCCTGTTTTCAATGGAGTAGGAGAGAACACACACAGACATTTAAAATGCCAGCGGGGCCCCACCCGTAGTCAATGAGGATCCATCAGGTCAACTGTAAAAACACACTTTTCCCAATCAGTTGGAGTACGTTGGCTATAAGCTGCATTAGACGATAAACACTCAGGAATTTGTCCATGTATTTTAGAGAATCGGGCTGACACGCGTAGGGGTAAAATGACATGAAGCCTGAAATTTGATTTAAAATGCTTTAGGAAAAAGGCAGTCGACGGGGGAAAAAGTGACAGAAACCTTATAATTACAGAAGCTGCACGGCGGGTTCATGATAAAACTCTGTTTTCATGTATAGTTGAAGCATCTCAACCAAAACGATAGTAAGGAAAGATAAGGAGCCGGGGAGAGCTTGTGAAGTTTCCCAAGGTGTCCCCAGAAATAGCCCACACCTTTGAGAAAACTCTCCGTGGAGCCACCAAGGGAAACACACTCAGTAGCAAGCAGACAGGCTATCTGCATATGCACATTCTCCGCAGCTTTCATCTGGGACCCGAGAGGTCGTGACCCCTGCCCCCCCCCCCAGACGCCCTCTACCTTACAGACGGAACCCCGTTTGAAGTCAGTCTTGCTCTTCCCCCCTCACCTCAAATTGGTGGTCACTGCTGACAGCGCCACAGGCTCCTTGTGCTGTGTGAGGTTGGCCTAAGGTCCTCCCCCACGCCCCTTGGAGTCAGTTTCTCCACCTGTAACCCAGGGTCGGTGATGGGGAGGTCCCCGCGACCACCGAAGGAGGAGTCGGAACCTGAAGCAAAGCCTGGAACCTCACCCAGGCCGCGCCCTCTGGGTCCCCAGCCCCCAGGCCCATCCACCTCCTGCTTAGGGCGGCAATTTGTCTCCTTTTGAACCCCTTCGCCCGACGGGCTTCCCCCTTTGATTCGCGGCCCCGAGGCTTCCCCCCGCTTTGAAATGCAAAGCCGCCCGGCTGGGGCCGCGGACGGCCCGCGGCTATAAAAGGCCGGGGTGGGGCGGGCGCGGCGGCGGCCGCGGGTCCAGGTGAGCAGTCGCTGGTCGTCGGGGCGGCCGACCGGCGCGGCGGCTCCAGGGCCCAGCATGCGCGGGGGACCCTGCGGTCACCATGTACGTGGGCTATGTGCTGGACAAGGACTCCCCCGTGTATCCAGGCCCTGCCAGGCCATCCAGCCTCGGTCTGGGCCCTCCGGGCTACGCGCCACCCGGCCCGGCGCCCGCACCCCCGCAGTACCCCGACTTCGCGGGTTACACGCACGTGGAGCCCGCGCCTGCGCCCCCTCCGACCTGGGCCGCGCCCTTCCCTGCGCCCAAGGACGACTGGGCAGCTGCCTATGGCCCGGGCCCCGGGGTCCCCGCCGCCAGCCCGGCCCCGCTGGCCTTTGGGCCCCCTCCGGACTTTAGCCCGGTGCCAGCGCCTCCCGGGCCTGGTCCTGGCCTCCTGGCGCAGTCCCTCGGCGGCCCGGGCGCACCGTCCTCGCCAGGAGCGCAGAGACGGACGCCCTACGAATGGATGCGGCGCAGCGTGGCGACCGCAGGCGGCGGTGGCAGCGGTAAGGACCCTTCTCCCGCCCTGGACCTTCTGACGGGCTCCTGGCCCTGGCAGGTGCCCAGGCTGCCCTCTCTTTGACCTCTGCCCTGGCCTTGACTGACTTCTCAAAAGAGTGTGGCCCACCACCACCTCTGCCCTGGGGAGTCATTTTGTTTCGCCCTTTCTTATCTAGGGGCTTTGCGAGCTTTGAGCAACACAACTGAATCCTTCTGTATAGATGGGGAGACTGCTACCCCGTGAAGAGAGGACACGGGTGTGTGTAAGTGGCAAGGCCGGAATTAGAAGGCCAGACGCCAAATCGCAGCAGCAGCATTGGCAATGGTGATCTTTCTTTCGTAGGTAGCTTCTTCCACTCCTAAACCCGCCACACGCACACCCAAGCACCTATCGGCTGTGGGAACGTGCACGGGTCACCTCTGCAGGACCAACTGGCTCCCTACCATACAGTGAAGAGATAGGAGCCTATCCTTTGGTTGACAAAGCCCCCATTGGTTGCATTGGTACAGGGGTCCCTACCTAGCCTCCCCAGGACTCTCCCTGAACTCTTGACCCCGGGGGAGGGGCAGTAGGAGCAGTTGGGAAGGTGGCTGCTGTTTGGCTCCTTAGCCTGTGAAGCTCCTGCCCCCAGGCAGGCCTCTCTGATCCACCCTCTTCAAAGGCAGGGGACGGGGCTGGACAAAGGTTCAGCTTACTGACGGACAGCCTGACCTTTCTAGGTGCCCCCCTTTGTCATGTTAACCGGCTTTGCTTTAGCTCAGTAGTGACTCCTGTTGGCAGGAAGGTATACAGGATACCTCATTGTCCAGATTGTGTTTGGCCTGTCCTGACAAAGGCCACCTGGCCTTGAGGGCGGGAAGCTGGCCTGCCTCCTCTTTGATGTTCAGCCCCTCCTTCCCTTCCCCCAGCTGGGAGCCGGCCCGGAACTTCCTCCACCTCCTCCCCATTCCCTCCATTTTTCCCACACACCCATCAACTCCTCTGGGCAGCTGCGGGGAGGGTTTGAGCCGTAGCAGCTCCTTAGCAGTCCAAGGGTCACAGAAGCTCCTGTCTGACTTCAGGGATGTTTGAGGGGCAAGGCTGGACCACTCACTTCTGGCCTTGAGTAATAGCAGTGGACATCTTGGAAGTCTTCCATGAGATACTGCTATGGGTGCTGTCCCTTCCTATTTGGAAGATGAAGACACTATGGTACAATGATGGTCAAAACTGGTCCAAGGCCCCAGCTGGGGACCAAACACCCTACCTGTGCCCTAATCCTCTGTCCAACCAATTCCCTGGATGGCTCACCTTTTCTTGGTCTCGTTTTATGGCCATTAACAAGGGACAGGGGAAAGTTACATGGCAACTTCTACCCTGCTTCAAGCTGCAAAAAAGAGTCTTGAAAAAGCTGATGGAGAAGATGATGGTTTCTCCTTTGGTAGATAATGTGGGCTCTCTCTCTCTCTCTCTCTCTCTCTCTCTCTCTCTCTCTCTCTCTCTCTGTGTGTGTGTGTGTGTGTGTGTAGGCCCTCTGAAGTCTTGTCCGTGAAAAGCATGGGGAAGAACTTCTCACTGAGTGACTGGGGAGGACGAATAGAGGCCTTGCCCCCCAGCACCCTGTGGTCCGCTATGGAAGTCTAGGAAGGCAGGCACCATTTCTAATCTCCCACTAGCACTTCCTGTGGGTCAGGTGGCTCTGGAGAAGGATGGGGAGATTCCCCTCGGGTAGAGCCTTGGAGAAAGGCCATCGTCGTGCAGCAGTGTGAGCAGGAAGGAGTGGGCAAGTAGGGTAGGAAAGGAGTGTAGTCTTCCAACTTGGGTGAGATCTGAGGTCCCACCAACCTCATTTACCGTTGGGCATGAACTCCAAGCCCAGTTCTACTCCCAGGCACCCGTCACTTATAGATTGTTCCCTGCATGCAGATAGGGCTGTGACTATCCAGAAGCAAAAGTGTTTTTCTCTTAGTACTGAGAGTAGAGGGCAGGACTTCGGGCTTGGATCCCAGGAGGCTTGAGGAAGACTTCTGAGGAACCAGACATTTGGCTGAGGATGCAAGAGGCTGGCCTTCTAGTCTGCTCAAGCCATGGGCTTCTCTCTCATGCTCCAGAAGGACTGAGAGAAAGCTGGGGGAGGGGGTCTGAGCTCTTCCCCCACCCCGGGAAAATCTCTTCTCCTCCCCCTCTTCTGCTCAGTTTTTCCTCCGCAGCACTGAAGGCACAGGTTTCCAGAGGGGACTCTTGTACAGTGCTGTTGTCTAGGACAGCTCAGGGAAGTTCACTGCATGCCCCCCCCCCCTTGCAGTGCCCAGTGACACTGGTCACACAGTCTTCAGCTTTCCTCCCTTCTCTCTGAGCTCCTGACATTCTAGAATGTCTGCTTTGGACAAGAGCAGATACACTGACGAGGAAAGTGAGGTCCCGAGGCTATAAGGAATGTTCCAGATGCAGATGAGTCCATTTAAATTTTTTTGTGTGGTTTCTCATCCTGTTTAGGATGAACAGCGCTCTCCTCCAGGAGACTCTATAACTCCCTGTTCTGGACCTCACCCCGGGCCACTCCCCTTGGCCACTAAGCTCCAGGACCCAGCCCACTTTGAACTTCGTGCCCGCCAAGTCTTCTTCAGGTCTTATGTCCAGGTTCTTTTCTCTTCCTTCTGACTATTTGCCCACCTGGCTCCTTCTCACCTTCAGTCCATAGCTGAATGAGAGGCCCTTTGTGATTCCCAAATTAGACTCCCCGCCTCCACTCCTTTGATGACTTCTCCTGGGTGTCTTTTAGAACAGCAACAAATTCCAACTTGTTCTCCTACATGCTGTCTGTTCCCAAAAGCTCCAGGGCCACGTCTGTCTGACCCAAACTGCCTGGGGGCACCAGCTCTGTGCCTGGCATCAATATGTGCTCAATACATTCCATTAGATGGATACACCAGGAAAATGAAGGGGCGGAGATGCCTCTGGAGACCAGAAGAGAAGAAAGAGCTCAACCTCCACAAGTTTCTAGGATCCCTCCCTAGGGGTTGGACCTATGACGGTCCAGGCAGCACTTCAGGCTAGTGGTTTGAAGCTTGGCTGTCTTCCCCACACTGGGTCAGAGCTCCTGACTCTAAGCAATAGGAGTCGCCAAGGCTAGACTGTGATTTGATTTGGTTTTATTCTAAGAAAGGGTGCCAGACAGAGGAGGTGGGGGGGGGGGGCTGGGGCGGGCTTCAGTTAGGCTATACTACACGAACAATTGTTAGCTGTCACTTCTGAGGCCAGGGTGCAGATAATTGCAAGGGGTTCCGTTGTCTGTCTGGCCACATGTGTTTAAAATATGAGTCTTGGCCCAACGATGGTAGCACATGCCTTTAATCCCAGCACTCGGGTGGCAGAGACAGGCGGATCTCTGTGAGTTCGAGGCCAGTCTGGTCTACAAGAGCTAGTTCCAGGACAGGTACCAAAACAACACAGAGAATTCCTATCTTGAAAAACAAAAGACAAAACAAAACAAAAACTTATGAGCCTTTCTGTCAGGAGGTTATAATTGTCCTTCGCCAGAGGCCCTGTTTAATCCCTCGTGGCTGAACACTGATTCACAGGCCTGGAAGATGTCTGCCCAGATGATGGGGTTATTGTAATGGGTTTGCATCCTGTCTAACCCCTCAGCTCCAGATGTGGAAAATGAGGCACACGAAAGGATGAACACAACCCCCGCCCCCATCCCTTACCCCATAACCACAGCCACTAACCTGGACTCTCCCTCTTACCTTTCATGACCTCTGCCCATCTTCTAAAGCACTGCCAGACCTCCCTTATTAGGGCAGGCACATGACTGCCCCTGGACCCCCATTTCTGGGTGCCCTGATTCTGAGGCATCTAGAGTCCTGTGGAAAACTGATCCCACTCAGTGTTGACACTCTCCTGGAAGTTTGCTTGGGGCCCAGGGACTTATTAGAACGTGCAGCTTGGGAGACTTACCTCTGGGGTTGCGTTGTATGTAGCTAGAGGCTCATTAGCTTGGATCGTTTCTTTTTTCTTCCTTCCTTCCTTTCTTTTGAATTTTATTTATTAGCATGGGGAGTTGCATGCTCACACCCCGTGTGGATTCCAGAAGACAGCTGTGTAGTCAGCCCTCTCCTTACCCCTTCCTGTAGGATCTAGGACTCAAACTCGAGTTGTCAACTTGAGTAGCAGGTGCTTTTTACCTCTGAGCCACTCCACCGGCCCCTATCTTGGATAATTTCTGGAAGCCCAGTGTTTGTAAAGCACAGCTCAGCATCAGGCGGGCCACTGGTGCTCAGTGTCACTTCTTGGCAGATTGTACAGCAGGCCTAAACCTCACACTTCCTGCCTCTACATCCTGGGCCCTTTTCCTGCCCTGCCCTCTCTACTGCATCTTTACCAGTTCAAATGCTGTGCCTTCTCCAAGGCCACCTCCTCCAGGAAACCTTGATTCTCCCGACTTCAGTGCAGCACTTGGAGTGACATACAGTTATAGCCTACGCACAGCCTCTTGTTTTAGCCATCTCTGTCACTATCTACCTCTGTCAAGTTGCTTATGCCTGCCAATTGCCACCTGTAATGCCATCAAGGACTAGTACTAATCAACCCTCTCCTGGCCAGGCTAGCACATGGTAGGAGTTCATCATGTAGTCACTATGCAAAGAGCTCCTCTTGGGTCAGTTCACTTAGATCTTATAACTACCCCAAGAGATGAACGGGTCTATTATTGGACACGTTTTACAGATAAAATTGAAGAGGCTTAGAGAGGTCATGTGGCCTACCCAAGCTCACACAGCTAGGGTATGGCGGCATATGGTTCTAGCCAGGATCCACAGCCTGCCGAGGGTCTGTCAAGTAAAGCAACAATCTCCAGCTCACGATCTCTCCTCTGCTGCATGCTTCCCAGCCAGTGCCCACCCAGGTGAGGAGAAAGAGGCCAGCCGGGAGGAACTGGGTAAGGTAGGTGGGAAGGAGAGGGAGAGAGAGAGAAGGAAGACTACATCTTTAAAGCTGGCTTTCCCTGCAGCAGAAGCCGCACCTGACACCTCGGCTCTCAGATGTAGCTGGGAATGACCTAGTTAGAAAGTGGCAGGAGATTTTTGTGTTGTGATTTGTGTCCCCTTCCCCCAGCAGATCTTGTATTTAGAGCCTCCGGAGTTGTTTTGACATCCAGACAGCTTTATTAGCAGCAGGGACCAGGTTTTGTGAAGGAAGTCCTCTTCCTGGACAGGCCTCTCAGGACAAGCCACCAAAACGTCTGGAGTCAGGGTCATTGCTATGTCTTGCTCTTTCCCCTCTGTCTTCCTCAGCATTCTCCTTTGCGTGAGCCAAAAGGAAAAGTCTGAGGTTGCCACTTCGTGCTTGATATCCTCAGCTTTGCCTGGGCTCTGGAAATCAGACGTAGACCTCTCAACCAGAGGTTCTGTTAGTCCTCCAGCTGCAGCTTCTGCCTTCTCCCCTTCATCTTCCTCCCTTTATCCATCCTCCCCAAAGGCAGGCAATAGTATTCTCTTCTATGCTGAAGATTCTGTTGGCTGGTGGGGGACCATGACTGAACAAAGGTGGTGTACTACTTGATCCCCCACTGGTCCTCATCAGAGGGTCTTTCATCAGCAGTTTTTTCTCTCTCTGGAATACTGTTCCTCATTTTGTGACATGGAAGCTTCCTTTTCAACTTGCAGGTCTTGGCCTATATGCTATCCCTCTAAGAGACTTCCCCAAGGCTAAGTAAAGGGGGTCCACCCTCCAACCAACTTAGCCCAGCCCTCATCTCCTTATTCCTGGTACTTCACACTCCTCTTTATACTTGGTAATCACTTAATTGGTGTGCTTGCTTTCTGCATGCCTGCCACAGGAGCAGGGACCAGAACAGTGCTGAGCACCTAACACAGGGCGAAATGGGCTGGCATCTCCCATGCATTCAGCGTGTGTGCTCAGCCCCTCTTCAAATGCAGCATTACTGACCCTAGAATAGTGGGCTTCTCGAATGGCATTGAGGCTGAGCGAAGATGAGAACACCGTAGCCACAGGCAGGTAGGGCTGCTTTGGAGGCTGAGCCATCAGCTGAAGGGATGGAGTTACACTCTGGACCGAGGGTCCTTGTAGAATAACTTTGGAAGGATGAGAATGGGTGACAGGAGCTGCAGCTAGTGTAGACTCCGTGTAGTTAGGTAAGTTAGGCAGCTTGGCTCCTGGTCCCTGGTTGGCAGAGAACCAGCAGTGGTGAGTGTCTCACAGAGCTTCCTGTCATTGTGGAAATGCACAGATCTGGACTCTCCAGCTCCAGCCAACAGTGCAGACAGCAGTGAGCACTTGGAATCTGGTTATTGCAACAAAGAAACCAAAAATAAAAGGGCTCTAGTGGTTTGCCTGGGGACACATCACCAGCCCATGGCCAATAGGTGCCGACTTTCAGGGCCGTCAGGCTCTAAACTTCTAAATTATTCTATTATGTATATGAATGTTTTGCCTGTGTTTATGTCTATACCCATGTTTGTGTCTACTGTGCCTGTGGAGATCAGGAGAGGGCATCACATTCTCTGGAACTAGAATTACAAATGGTTGTGAGTCACCATGTAGGTGCTGGGAATTGAACCCAGCCCTCTGGAAGAGTAGCCAATGCTCTGAGCCATCTCTTTAGCCCAAGACTCTAAAGTTCCTTTTTGCTGCCACCCAAAACAGGCCTGGTTGTGGGCTTTGAGGAAGATAATGGTGGTCAACAACACACAGGTGGCTCCAGAGCAACAGGGCGTAGCTGTGATCGATGACTCTGACTAGGAAGAGGGGTGGTTCAGGGGAGCCTTCACCTAGGTTATTGATTTCCTCATGAGACTTCCTCAGACTTGGCTGTGTTCAACCCAACCCTGCCAACCTCATCCTTCCTCCAGGCCTTGAGTGACGAGCCTTAATATTTTAGTCTATAGTTGCCCCTGAACCTCAAGGATGAACAGTGGGCTCAGCAGGAGGCCCCATGACTCCAGAATGGCCTCCATCATCCTGAGGATGGGCGGGGCTACTGCTTCTGCAGCAGAGACCCCGCCACAGGTGACACAGATCGGGAAACAGGCCCAAATTGAGACAGCATGGCAACTGATGACCTAATCCGCTTTCCAAACTCCAGGGTATTCTTTGACATGTGACTTCCCATCAGGCAACATTCCTCCTGCTCCCAAGGGAGCTCTCCAGCATCCGCTTCTGCAAATAGCTCAGTTCTGCTTTTTGGTTCCGTAAAAAGTCCTTTGCCCTTACAAACTGTTTTCACATCTATTTTGTGTACTAGGCAGGGAGGGGACCCAGGAAATCTCTGGTTGTTCCACTAACGATCTAGACTGAGCCACCTCCCAGCTCTCTGCCTTGGTGCTAGGCTTAGACCCTTCAGAGTGCATACCGCAGGGATGCTCACACCCTGTCACTCCTTAGCATCCTTCTTATGTTACTCTGTTCCTATGTGAGAGTTATTTGTATGCTCAGCATACTTGGAATTCTCTCTTCTCACACATCTAGACAAAAGATGCTCACCCTGTTTTTACCTCTTTTTACAGGACATAACACTGTCCAGCTCTTTCTCAATAGATGGGGATGTGGAGGCACAGAGTGAAGAAGGGGGTCCTACCAAGACTCAGGGGCAGTGCTGGCACAAATCGCCTATGCCAAAACCTGTTCTTTGGTGCCTGAGAAAGGTGTTGGCCAATGGTGCCCAGATACCAGTGTTGGCAGGAAAGCTGGTCTTCCAAATACCTTTGAACCCATTCTTTCTTTGCTTCTTTTTATTCCTTGCCTCTACAACTTCCTCATCACATGACCTGATGACCTTTCTGGGCCTGTTCTGTCATCTCCATCTTGAAGTGGGATCCAATGTCTTCCTCTCCCACCTTCCCTGTATCCCCCAGCAGGCACCATTGACATAGATGGGCAGGCCATTGCCCCCTGCTCTACTAGGCTGGAGGGTGTGTGGGTGTGCTCTCCCTATGCATGTGCCGCGGAGTGGGTGAGCAGTGAGTCCCTGCTAGTGAGTTGTCCAGAACTTGAGCATAGAAAACCTGTAGTCTGGGGTTGTAGTTGAGTGGAAGAGTACATACCTAACATACCTAGCCTACATGAATTTCTGTGTTCCACACCTTGGTGCTGACACCCATCCTTCATTAGGAGAGATGGAGACCCACAGATGAGGGGCTTGTTTAAGAACACTCCAGCTAGCCAGGAGGTGGTGGCACACGCCTTTAATCCCAGCACTCGGGAGGCAGAGGCAGGCGGATCTCTGTGAGTTCGAGACCAGCCTGGTCTACAAGAGCTAGTTCCAGGACAGGCTCCAAAGCTGCAGAGAAACCCTGTCTCTAAAAACAAACAAACAAACAAAAAAACCCCAAAAAACAAAAAAACAAAAACCACTCCAGCTGGATCTCGTTAAAGGCGAGAGGGATGTGGTATAGCTCAGAGGCAGAGCTGGTTTGGTCCTCAGTATTGCTATCAGCTCCCCCCCCCCCAAATAAAATGGTAGGGAGGTGGAGACCTAGACCTGAGTAGAGCCCAGCAATAGCTATTTTAAACAAACTCCCGTACACACGTGTGTTTGCCTCTGTGTGTGTGTGTGTATGTGTACATGCTGGGTGTGGGTGACATCTTAATGTACAGCCAGTCGAGGTGTCCCCACCCCCCAGTGAGAGCTCACAGAGGGCCTGGGACCGGATTTGAGGTCCATGTCTTGAAAGTCAACCCTAGGAGCCACAAACACAGAAGCAAATCTGACCTAGGGACCACGTGATTCTTCTGAGAGTCACTCTGTCTTGGAGCAGAGTCAAGGCTCCTCTTGTCTGTCCTGGGCTGGATGAGGGCCCCGATACAGGCCACCACAACCCTATCCCTGTCTTCCAGCTGGGCAGGCCTGGTGTCTAGAGTCTGAAACTGGGAAATCAGCCTTAGAGTTCTTTCAGCAATAATAACAAACACAGTCTAAGAATCAACAAACATTAGAGCCTCCAGCTTCCAAGTTGGAAGGGACCTGACAGATCCAGCATACCGCTAGACACCACCCCATTTCCTGACATTCCTACAGGGGGGCTACCCCACCAGTATCGGGAAAGAGTAGTCTCCCTCCCTCCCTCTGTGTACCTGCTACATGTCAGGTATTACACAAAGAGACCTCCTCATCACACGTGAAACCCTGTATGTCTCAAACCTGGAAAGGATTGCGAAAAACCATGCCCTATGTGGTGGGTTCTAGTGTTTCTTTTTGTTTTGTTTTTGTCTGTTTTGAGACAGGGTTTGTCTGTGTAGCCCTGGCTGGCCTAGAACATACTCCGTAGACAATGCTGACCTTAAACCCAGAGATTCACCTGCCTCTGCCTGCCAATTGCTGAGCTTAAAGGCAGGCATCACCATGCCTGGCTCTAGTGTGTAAATGGAGCCTGTGCCTTTGTTTCCCTGGTTGCCCAGACAAATTTCTAAGTACAAATATCTTTGTGTAGTTTTGGAGTCTGTCCTGGAATTTGCTCTATAGACCATGCTGGCCTCGAACTCACAGAGATTCTCCTACCTCTGCCTCCCAAGTACTGGAATTAAAGGCGTGTGCCACCACCACTCCCTGGCTAGATCTGGCTTTGAAAACAGGTGCAATTACATTTGTTTATTTGGGACCTATGGGTCCCAGGGATGGAATTCAGGCCATCAAGCTTGGCAGTAAACACCTTACCTGAACCATCTCCCCAGACCTGGACAGTCTTGAGCCCCATTGTTTGGTATATAAGCCTCACTGAGCCCATTTCTTTTACGTAAAAATGGATACATAGCCAGGCATGGTGGTGCACGCCTTTAAGCCCAGCACTCAGGAGGCACAGGCAGGCAGATCTCTGAGTTCGAGGCCAGCCTGCTCTACAAAGCAAGTTCCAAGACAGCCAGGACTGCACAAAGAAACATTGTTTCAGAAAACAAACAAACAAACTACATTACACCATCTCACTGGTTGTTGAGGCACAAATACAAAGTGTTTGGCCCATGGCCATGGTGGCTGTTCTTAATGGTTATCTCCATATTATAGATACTGGGCTTAGAGAGGTAAGGAGATGGTCCTTAGCCACCCTGGCATGTAGGTGACCTGCACATCCCTAGAGGTCCTGCTTGTTCAAACAATCACATACCATGGACACCTGGAGAGCTAGCCAAGTACCAAACCCCAGGAACCAGTGTCAGCCCCACCTACTGCAAATTTGGGGACCAGGATTTTCTGGACAGCTCACCAGGAATGCTGAGGTTAAGGGCCAGTCACTGGGAACCATCTGCCTGAGGCTTCCCTGGACCTTAAACTGCGCATGCTTTAGAGATGTGGAAGTCCATTCATGCCTCTCATGGCAGCCTGTTCTATGGGAATGAGCCATTCTGCGAATGACAGAACCAGAGCAGAGGGTGAACTCTCACCGCTTAGGTGAGTGAACCAAGGCTCTTCCACCATGCTCAGCCCTGAAAACCTGCACCCTCTCCCCTTTCCCATTCTCGCTGGCATTTTGCCCAGAAATTACTCGTTCAGAGTCTGGGCGTGTCTGGCCCCTCATCAGACACCTGTTGCCGGAACCTGGACTTCCCCTTAGGCCCAGTGTCCTAGGGGCCTGTAAATCATTCACCTTGCCACCCCCTTGCTCTGTTCCTCTCATGCACCACCTTGCCCTTCCTCTTTGGGTTCCAGGGGGCACAGGTGCTCACAAAAAAGTTACCGGTTTGAGTTCTGTCCAGAGCTGCAGCTGGAACCCAGGACTCCTGACTGTCACTGAAAATACAGTTTCCCAGGATGGGGGAGGGGCTCTCAAGGCCCCACCCCTGGCCAAGGAGCTTTTGGCACTGGATGGCTACAGGGGAAAGGAGAGTCATTTTTCTTTGGCGTGGCCACTGGTAGGTGTCTCATGCTCCAGCAGATGGCCTCACCCTCAGGCGCATACAAACAGCACTAAGTGGATTCTGGGTTAGAGGGGAAGGAAGATGAAGAGGAGGGCGGGGAGGGGGTAGCAGATGAAGTTGGGAAGGAGAAGGTGGCTCCTGGGGGAGCTGGAGGAGGACATAGTGGTGGTCATGATCAAAATCCATTATATATATATGTATGAAATTCTCGAAGAATAAAGCCGGGCGGTGGTGGCGCACGCCTTTAATCCCTGCACTCGGACGTAGAGGCAGGTGGATCTCTGCGAGTTCAAGGCCAGCCTGGTCTACCAGAGCTAGTTCTAGGACAGGCTCCAAAGCCACAGAGAAACAATAAATAAATAATAGAGTTGAGGGGCTGGTAATGTAGCTCCCTGTAGTGCTTGCTGTCTTAGCGTGCACAAGACCCTGGGTTCCTTCTCAGTGCATATAAACCAGGGGCTGTGCTACACCTGTAATCCAGGTACTTGGAGATGGGGACAGGAGGACCAGGCGTCTAAAGTTATCCTCAGCTGCACAGTGGTCCAAGGCTAGCTTGAGACCCTATCTTTAAAGTAAATACATAAAATAAAAATAAAACCAGGTCTGGTGAAGGAGGCCCGTATCCCCACTCACAAGAGGCCGAGGTAAGGAAGTTTATAACTTCAAAAATTGCCTGGGCTACAAAGTGAATTCAGGGTTCACCTAGGAAACTCTTATCTCAAAGTTTAAAAAGAACAAAAAGAGCTGGGGGGAATATATATTCATGGTCAAATGCTTGTCTACTACAGATGAAGTCAACCTCCACTGACATGCACACACACACACACACACACACACACACAGAGAGAGATAATGCAATGGATCTGAACATAGTGAAACTGGAAGCCTCTAAAATCACTCTCGTCCCTATGTCTCTCCACCTCCAGCTGCCTTCCTGGAGGAGGTAGCTTCTGTTGTTGGCTTCTTGTACATATTTTTAGGGAAAAAATAACATAAAACTATAAAATGATATGCTACTTAAAGTTCACAAATGTCTAATTCTTATGTATTTTTGCGTGTGCCTATGTGTGTGTGTGTTCATAAACATGTGTTCACCTGTACCTTTGGGTATCTCTCTCTAGCGCCCTCCACCTTAGTTTTCGAGGCAGGGTTTCTCACTGAAGCCATAGCTGACCGTTTCAGCTAGACTGACTGGCCAGGGAGCCCCAGGGCTTCACCTGTCTCCACCCTACACCCCCAGAAGTGGGATTACAGGCGAGGGAGCCCCCATAACTGGCTTTCCATGGGTTCTGGGGATCTGAACTCGGGTCCCATACCTGTGTAGCCATCACGTTCCCTACTGAGCCATCTCCCCAGGCTGGTAGCAGGCTGTTCTTCTAGTAGCCCGTGTCTTGCGCCCTCATACATGTCTAGTTGCTCAGTGCTCCTCTCCATGGGGGCTCACCAGCTCCCTGGTCTTAGGTATGGGCGTTGTGTTTAGTCTTGTGCTATTAGCAACAATCACTGCTGTGGGCAGTTCTCTGCGAGGTTGTTTCCTGGGAGTCGAGCTTATGGCCAAGGTTTTGTGCGTGGAAAATCAGGATACATGATGCTTAGTTGGCTCCTAGGAGGGTGCTCCAGCTAGTGCTCACCCTGGACGGTAGATAGAAGTCCCTGGTTTCTGGACCATACAAGGGATTGAACATTTTGCTCATTGCTGAATGTTTCTTAGCAATCAACCTGTGCACTTTAAGCAGCTGGGCTAGATAGAAGTTGGCCAGTAGGTTCCTAATTCTATCAACTTCCCTCCAGGGCTATGGACTAGAGCTCCACTGACCCCGGTGGGGACAGAGGTGCTGCAGTGCAGCCAACACCCTAATCTGGAGATCTTGGTTCCTGTTATTACCAGGCTGATGGCCTCAGAGAGAGTAGCTTTCTGTGCCCTGGCTCCCAGCTATAAATGACTATTGTGGGTCCCTGCTGTTCAGCATAAGGGGACAGAGGCAGGGAGCTGAGAGAGACAGAGAGGGCGAGCAAGCTAGGTACTAAAAGAACAGCTGCCTTCATGACTGGGCTCTTGGAATCAAAGCCCCCTCTGCTGCTCAGCTTATCCTTTTGGACACCACTAGGAGTCTTCCTGGCATTTGAAATTCCCAGCCCGAGGTCATCAATCCCAGCCGGCCCAGACTTTCTGGTCTACTTTTGCCATGATCTGACCTTTTATTCCAGGGAATGGACATAGAGGCGTGGTATGCTCTGTAGCTTCTATTGCCTACACAGGATATTGGGCAGCTCGGTGGTACCTAATAATGGTGAGATGGGGAGCTATGCGTTGGAGGCAACTCTAGGCTAGAGGGCATGACATTGGCACATGTGTGCCCACTTGTCCTCTTGTGACCCTGACTCTGCAGAGAGGTTGGACTAGATCTAGCAGGAGTAGCCAACAGTTTGACATTATTCTATTCAGTAGTAATCTAAGGATGTGTAGGGCAGCGCCCATCGCTGTCGTGGGACACTTGGGCCCCACAGCTGCAATTGGACACTCCTGGAAGAGCTCACTGGCCTCTTATTTAGACCTCCAGCAGCCGCACGACTTCCTTAAACCATGGTCTCTTCATCTGAAGCTGGCAGGGGACCAAAATCCCAGGACTCCTGACTCTAGCTAGTGACCCCAGTAGTGGGCTGTGGATTCAGAGCCCAGCTAAGCTGTGGTGGTAGCAGCCTCAGGCAGAGCTGTTTCTGAGCCAAGAGTGACTTTTCTAGGTCAAGGAGGAGCCTCATCTGGAGCCTTGGCCTTAGCAGCCTCTCCCTCAGCCCCTCCTCTCACCATGCCTGGCACAGGACTGAAGGCTATCCTGGGCTATGTCTCTGCTGTCAGGTGGTACTGTGAGCTTGGTGCATGTGGAAGTAGCCAGTTTGGCTCTGCCATTCTGGCAGATAACCCAGGGAGAAGCCGCCTAGGAACAGCTGTTGTCTCCCATTCCCCCACAGAACCACTTGGCTGGAGAAGAGCCTGAGTCTGTCCTGCCAAGTCCGTGTGGGATGGATGGGTGGAGGTGGGCCAGATGTAGGTCTTTAGTGCAGGAGCATGGGGGGACAGGCATAGCCAAGGCACAGAGTGGGGAGGCAAAGGCCAGGCTTTTTGTGGGTGCGTGGGTGGCAGGGAGATCCAGGGTTATCCCAGGATCGGTCGTGCCCTGGTGTGTGCATGCCTGCTGTCTGCGTGCACCTTCTAGTTCAGTCATGGGTTCAGGTTCTTACAGAGAAAGCTGGTGTTCATCCAGGCCCCGTACAGTAATATTCTCCACAGACAACCCTCCACGCTCAGCTCCAAAGGCAACCCTGATATTAATAACCTCAGACAACCCTTAAGTCCAGCTCCTGGCCCAGGCTGCACTATCTGGAAACCAAGCCACCACCCTCTTTTCCTGAGACATGTCAGTCCTTCCTGCACCTCCTTCTTATTCCTGCCCCTAATCTACTCTCCACACAGCAGCCAGAAAAACATGAAAGCCTGCAGCAGACGGCATGTCCTCTCTGCTTAGAACTTTGCAATGACTCCCATTCCAGGCAGAGGAAAACCTAAGCCCTTCCCCTTGACCTCTGCCCCATCCCCTCTGCTCCTCGCACCCTGTCCCACCAGCTTCCTCACTCATGCTCAGACATGCCCCCACCTCAAGGCCTCTGCATTCTCTGTTCGCTCCACCAGATTCTGTTTCTCTAGGTAGCCTGCATGCTCTTTCTCTCGGTTCAGCTTCAAGAGCCATGGTGTTGAATGTTTGACTTTTTCTTTTTCCTTTTTGAAACAGGGGTCCCACTATGTTACCCAGTCTGGTCTTGAATCACTGGATTCAAGTGACCCAACCGAGTAGCTGGGACTATAGGTGGCACTGCCACCTTCCTCAGCCAGCCCCACTCTGTCTGAAATTCCCACAGCTTCCCACCGCCAAATTCTTAGGCGCCCTGTCTTCTTTCTTTCCCTCAAAATAATTGCCAGTGAACAATGCCAATGTTTTCCATTTTTATTTTCTTTTTGTCTGCCTCCTTCCCCTAGCATTCAAGTAAGGACTTCTCATTTTTTTCCCTGCCCACCACAGAGTGTGGCTTGAGGCAGGGACTTGGTTTGTCTAGTGGAAGGAGCTGAGTCATTGCTCTGTGCTTGGACATGGGAGGGAGTGTGGACGGCTCGGGTAGATCAGCCCCTGGCCCCTGGTGCAACCTAGAGCCAGGCCTGGTGTCCTGAATGTCCTGGGTACCCAGCAGACCCTGGGGTTCACCAACAGCCCCCGGCCTTTCAGTCTTTGGGTTAGCACTCAGTAGATCTGGGGAGCCCCTCAAGCTAGGGTACTTCTGAGTCCTGTGCCTCCTCCACCGTTGTGACTTCCCTGCACAGGGTGGGCAGGGGGAGCATCTGGCAACTCCCTTAGCCCCAGTCTACCCTCACCAGTCAGGTGTCCCCTTCATAACAATGGTGTTCAGACGCACACCCTGGGGACCCTTGAGTCACAACCATCTGGGGAGTTCGTTCCCACAGCACTGAGCCCTTCTGAGTGAACAGATCTGACACAGCTAGCAGTGTCTTAGCTGCCAGCTGCCTGCCTGGGGCCTCCTGGCCTTTAGGGGTGCTCCACTGCACTCACCCTCCCTCACTGCCCCTTCTGCTCCTCAGGTAAGACTCGGACCAAGGACAAATACCGAGTGGTCTACACAGACCACCAGCGCCTGGAGCTGGAAAAGGAGTTCCACTACAGCCGGTATATCACCATCCGACGCAAGTCCGAGTTGGCTGCTAACTTGGGGCTCACAGAGCGGCAGGTATGTAGGTCCTCCGCCTCAGTTCAAGTAACAGGGCCCAGAGTCAGGCTTTCAGGATGTCATGAAGATACAGGGCTCACAAAAAGAGAACAGAGAGGTTGTCTCCCCGACTACTGGCACATACTACACAATGCACGCTGCCATACTGTTACCTAAGCTCAGTATTGCTGTGCATGTGTGCACATACATACACACACATATACACACACAGGCTACAGTGGGCATTAGTGCCATTCATTGCTCTTCAGACCTAGACAAAGAGTGGTCACAGGACACAGGGACTCTGGAGTAATCGGGCCTTGGAAGGGGAAGAAGGAGGTTACAGAGAACGGTGTCTAGGGCACAGGAGAATGTGTATCAGTGCCTGAGGTCTGGTGGCTACAGCAGGAAGTGGACCATGAAGACCACCTACCCTGACCCAGCTCCCTCTAACCCCTGCTCCATAAAAAGTCTGTGCAATCCCACAGGTAAAAATCTGGTTCCAGAACCGTCGAGCCAAGGAGCGCAAAGTGAACAAGAAGAAACAGCAACAGCAGCAGCCCCTACCTCCCTCGCAGCTGCCCCTGCCGCTGGATGACAACCCCACACCATCAGGGCCACCCCTGGGTAGTCTATGCCCCACCAGTGCTGGCCTTCTGGGTACCCCCTCCCCAGTGCCTGTCAAGGAGGAATTTCTACCCTAGACCCTTCCAGCCTGGGGCCCAGGGATCTAGGGACTCTAATGCTGGGCACCTGACTTTGCTGGAGCCAAAGAAGCCTGTTTTGAGTTCCAGCCCTGTTGCTGACCCTTGAGGTTACTGTGGACAAATTTCCTATCTAGGACAAGTCACTTGCCAACTCCCTGCCTCCCTTGGCTGGGCTATGTGATGGATGAGCCTTTTGGACAAGGACCTCTTCCAGCTCCTGTGTCCTAGGCCATGGGGTGATGGGGGGGCCACACTGAGAGGTCTCAGTCACCTGGAGCTATCTCAAGATCCAGAGGGCTCAACAAGCTGTCCAGACAAGACTGAGGCTCCACCTCCTCCTCCTCCTGGGAGGCTGCTGCGTGCAGCAGACTGGCCCTGGAGAGGAGTCAGTGTTGAGAGAAGAGGCACACAAGGGTCTAGACTCACATGTGAAGTGTAAGGTTGATGCCAGTCCCACCTGTCTCCACCTGAAACCTCACCTCCACCTGCCCTCACACCCCATGCTCTATCCCTCCCCAGCCTGGAGGTGCTCTCAAAGCTACCAGGACTGGGCCCGAGGTAAAGGCTGGGCAATTGTCCCTGCTCTTGAGACAGAGCTTGTCCCCTCCCTAGCACCCCAGGAAGGTCTATGGATGAAAGGGAAGCCTCTCAGGGTAGACTTAGACAGAGTCTACCGCCTGCCCATGCCACCTCCCCATAGACTGACTGTCCATCACACCCAGGGAGCCCCCAGGCCATGGGGAACTCATAACTGGACAGGGGTTACAGAGAAAGGAATCTCTTGAATGCAGGTTCAGAAATAAGTTTTCCCCCCTTAAACAATTTATAAAAATCATACATAGGATTAAAGGAATTTTATAAAAAGTTTCATCACCATCATCCTTTCCTCATGACTGTGTCTCCTTCCCATTCTGTAGTTCCCCCAACAAAGTCACCTTTAAAACACAACCAGTCGCTGGGCGGTGGTGGTGCACACCTTTAATCCCAGCGCTCAGGAGGCAGAGGCAGGTGAATCTCTGTGAGTTCAAGGCCAGCCTGGTCTACAAGAGCTAGTTCCAGGACAAGCTCCAATGCTACAGAGAATCCGTGTCTCAAAAAACAAAACAAAAAACCATGACCCGTCAAACGGGGCCCTGCCAAGGCAGGTCTGAGGCTGAAGGAACGCCAGTCTTGGGTGAGCGCTTCAGAATCCTTCTGATCCTGGCGCTTTCAGTTTAGCTTTTCCTGCAACACTGTTGAAAAACACTGTGAAAAAATTCACACTGCGCTCTGCGCACCAGGCCTTGCGGGAAGCACGTAGTCCTTTCCCCAAGAGGTACCTGGCCCAGTGGGAAGAGTGCCACAAGCATAGTGGTGCTAATATAAAAAGATAAGGGCCAGTCAGAACTTTGCTCTGGACACAGCAGGAACCAGCACGGTGTGTGGGGATGGAATGCAGATGGGCTCCCTGTGCATCCAGAGGCCTAGGAGGCTTCCTAGGGAAGGCAGTGCTGAGCTAAGACCCTGTGTGATGGTCAAGTCCAGAAGGGAAGGAGGAACAGCGCAATGGGAACGTAGAGTGTTCCATAAGCTTCTGGGAGGGGACTTCTCACCTTCTTCCCAGAGAGGTGGGCAGAAGTCACTTACCTAGGACCTTCTCTGCCCAGAGGGTTCTGGTGCCAGCTGCTTGCCCCTCTGTTTACTGTTCTGGGAGGTGGCTAGGTCATAAAAAGTGTGCTCAGCCTGCCTGCCTTCGCCCTTTGCTCCTGGGCCTGGGATAAGAGTGCACAGGTGTTCCAGTCCCAACACACCAGCCTCTTCTCTCTCCTGCCATCCTCTGGGGGAGACAACAGAGCCTCCTGTAGCAGTTTGACATCTGAGCCGCAGAAATCAGGTGGCACCAGAAGAATGGAGTGGGGAGAGGCTGGTAGCGGCTGAGTTTAGCTTTCTGATCCACGTGACCATAGGGTAACTACTTCCCCTCTCTGGGCCCCCATTTCCTGCTCCGGTCCAGTTGTTTTGGATGTAAATGGAATTTTGCAGCAAATGCTTTTACCTGTTGAGCCCTTTTACTGCCCAGGCTGACCTCAAACTCACCATATAGTCTAGCGTGGCCTTGAACAAAAATTGATCCTCCTACCTCGGCCTCCAGAATGCTGGGATTACAATGTTCCTCATGCTTCAAACCCAGGAAACTGATAATAGCACCTATGACCACACCCTACTTCCCCCCCCCACACACATACAAGGGAGTTCTGGAAGCTTCGTGGCTGAAGGCCCATGACCTCCTCATGACTGACTGGATCATCAGGTATTGGAGTTCAGTGTGACAGTTGGGTGTAACACACTGGGTTCCAGTGTGATGGCCTCTAGGTTATGAGACTTGGAAGCTAAGATGTGCTTAGCCTCTCTGGGTCTCCTCATCTGACAGAGAGAGCTAAAGCAGCTATTCCTGGGACTGAAGTGTACAGGCTCGGCATATGCTTTGCACCCCACTTGAGATGCTTGCATGTCTGGCTGAAGTCCCAGCCACTATAGCCCTGAGGTCAGTTGGTGTCATGAGGAGATGAGGTCCTGGCTCTAGAAGACCCTGCCCAGCAGACAGTGGTTACTCACATGGGAGCTTGGAAGGTTGGATGTTGATTACCTGCCCCTTGGTATTTGAACTCCATGAGGAAGGGACGTGGCCTGTATATGTTTATAAGCATGCTATGGTCTTCCTGTCACCTAAAAGCATTCCATTGGAGGGCTGGGGATATAGCTTAGGTGGTAGAGGTGCATGAAGCCCTGGGTTCAACCTCCAGGACTGTGGGTCTGGTGGCACATGCCTGTAATCCCAGCACCTGAATGGTGGAGGCAGGAAGATAAAGAATTCAAGGTCATCCTTGGCTACATAGTAAGTTCAAGATCAGCCTGGAGAACCTGACACCCTGGCCAGAAGAAACATAAGTTCCAGGAGAGGTTGAGGGGTGTAGCAGTGACTAAGGAAAGAAACCTCCTCAGGTTGCATCAGACCCTGCAACCACCCCAGAGATGGAGGTGTCCCAGCTATCCTCTGGGGACAGCAGGTGCTATTTTGTACAGGGGAGCTATACATGCCTTTCTGCTAAGTGACAGGCCTGAGCTGCTGCTGGGGATATAGAATCCAATAGAAGAGCTGGCTTAGGCTGGTCCTCTAAGGCACTAGCAAATGAGACAGTTTTGAGCTGCCATATGGATACTGGGAATTGAACCCGGGTCCTCTGGAAGAGCAGCCAGTGCTCTTAACCGCTAAACCATCTCTCTAGCCCGAGCTCTAGCAAATGAAAACAGAGCACAGCAGCACTGTTTTGCATATAGTTTCCTTGGATCCATAGAACCCTAGCTCCACACTGAGAACCCTAGTCCTGTAGAAGCACTAAGTCACTATCAATTGCCACAAGTATGGCAGGGGCTATGAGGCCCCAGGAATGCTCTAGAGACTCCAGGTTGGAAGCTTTGGAAGAGGCGGGCTCCAACACCTGAGGGGTTATGCGTGCATGGCAGCAGAAACTTGGAAAAGGTCTTCTATCTGAGAAAAACTCCCTGGCCTGCGATGGGGAAACAGACGGGCAGCCCACCAGAGCGACCCTAGAGGGCAATCCCATCCAGCTGGTCAGCCGGGCTGTTCTAGAAGGGCATCCTCCTCTCTGCACCAGATGGACTGGCAGTCTGGAGCCTCGGTTTTCACAGTCCCCACTCCTCTCGTAGCAAAACACATGCTCTACGGTGACAAAATTCGAACGTTTAAGCAAATTAAAAATGTTTATTTATATGCACTTAAAAATATCTCCCTATATAATAAAGGAAGTACATTTCCATCTAACACTTTCCTTAAATCAGCACGCATCTCCATTTCACTTCTGGCTTGTGGTGAGACCAGGAGATGTGCCTGGAGAAGGAAAGGGAGGGGCAAGGATAAGAGGGCAGGGGAAGAGCATTTAAGGGGTGTTAGCATCCTAGTCCCTCAGGATGGGTGACAGGGAATAGTCAAGTATGTCTGGTCACTGAACCCTTGCTTATTGCATAATTGCAAAGTTGGAACTTCACGGGGTAGAATGACTGATGTGGGCAGCATCTGCCAGAAAACCTTAGTATTTTGCTTTTTTTCCCCACCCAAGGCTGGTGACAGGGAGACGGTGGCAGAGAGGTGATCTGGAAGTGTTGCCTGCGTGGGCTCACATTTGATATTCCAGGTGTGGCTCTGCCCCCCCCCCAAGTGATTTTTGCCAGTACTGTCCTCTATGAGTTTCAGTTTCCCCACCTGGAGAGTATGGGCGCAGCCCCCTGCACCCCATGCCCTCAGTGACTATCGCCAAAGCTCAGTGGTCATCATACTTGCTCAAGGAAGGCTAAGTTTCAGTCTGGCCTCCGACTTCCAACCACATGCTCCTATGCAGGGGCCAGAAAGAGGCCAGTATTCTGGGATCCAAAGTCAATGGCCTCACCCCAGCCCTGTCCCGAAGTCCTCTGGACCTTCCAAAGGCCTGGCAGTTTCCAGTGGCAAAGGGAGAATAGTAGGAGGGAGAACCTGCAAGAGCCTCCTTCCTGAGCCCCAGGCCTCTGGTCCTCCCCAGACAGGACCATAGGCACTCCAGGCTTATTCCAAAGCCCAGAGATTCTCTGAGGTCTTGGGCATATGACATCATTCCTCTGAGCAAGTTTCCTCATGTATAAAATTTGTTCTACACATACCTGCTTTCTGGGGCTGTTGGGTAGAATTAATAATTGAATACTAGACATGAGCGCCCATCATAATACAGCAGGGCTCAGGAAATGCCCTCTGCCCATCTTGGCCTCCTGAGGTTCCTAGGGGCAGAAGCAGCTAGGGGAAGCTCCTTCCTCCTAAGTCAGGGAAGCCTTGACTGGTTAGTCTCTGGTAGGAATAGCTCAGATGTTGGGAAAGCGAGGTGGGCCCTCTACCCAGCTCAGGAACTCTGGAGCTTTCTCCTCTTCTCAAACCCCAGAGGTCAGAGCAGACCTATCCTGTCATCTCCTGCTGGAACTGGCAAACATGTTAATGGCAAATGTCTGAAGGGGGCACCTTTAGCGGCCAGGGATTTGCCATGTCTGGTTTCTCCTAGTGCTCTGATCTCTCAGATACCCCAGCTCTTATTTCCCCATCCTAGCAGAAGGCTCACAAGATGCCCAGGCGCTCAGAGAGCTCAGCCAGATACCTGCTGGCTGATGGCCCTAGTCACAGATAAAACACGTGGCTCTGGGGCCATAGTGCTGGTAGACAGGAACTTGGTTTATCATTACATCACAAGCCACCACAGCACAGTGAGATCTACCTGTCCTTTTCCTCCCCCTGAGCCTCCCATGGGATGCGCTTTCATCCCATGAAGAGGAGTAGTGCTGGGGCACTATTTCTACGGGAAGACTATGAAGCCTGACTCTGTTGTTGATGTCACACACTAACTGTGTGGCCTTACCTGTTCTTTAATTTCCTCACCTGTGAAATCGAAGGACTAACACGGGCCTCTCTAGGTTGAGAAAACGAGATGAGGCCAGGATCATTTTAAGGTACTGGAGAAGTACTGATAGACTACTGGAAACAACAGTCAGTTAGTAACAAGCAGCTTTACTTGAGTGCCTACTGTGTGGCAGCTCCATGCTGGTTGTTTTGTTTGGCCTCCCTGAGTTCCTTACGGCCCAGTAAAGTGTAAGGTAAGAAACTTAAGGTCATCAGCAATGAAGATGTAGTGTACTAGAACTCCATACATGAATATTAGTGTTCAGGAGCACTCTGCCTGCCTCTCTGCTCGCCCATCTAATGAAAGGGAAACCCAGAGAAGGCAGTCACTTGCCCAAGGTCACGCAGGAGACCATAGCTGCTGCCGATGGTTTCTGTCACGCACCCCCCCTCCCCACCCGCTCCGGCCGCTCCAATCCGCATCTCTGCGTGCGGGGGCGCGCGCATCCCCCCGCCGCCGTATGTCCGTCATCAGATCTGTCTGGGTGTCTTCCCGGCGTAGGGCGCTGAGCAGAGACAGAGAGACAGAGAGTCAGGGCGTTCGCAGCGCCCCACGCCCGCAGCGGCCTCACGGCAGCGCCTGCGCCCTCCTCAGCTGGTGCGCGGGAGCCGCGGGGGGCAAAGGCGCAGCGATAGGACCAGCGCTCCGCCCGCCTCGCTGGCTCTCTGCTCTCCAGCAAGCACCAGCGCCAGTTCTCCAAGATGAAGAAGCTCCAGGGAGCTCACCTCCGCAAGGTAGGGCACGAGGGCGGAGCGCACCTGCCTGAGGCTGGGAGGATCGACGGGCCAAAGAGATGTCCCCCCCACCCCACCCCGCAAGGCTAGAGAACCTCCTCCCAAGATGGATTACGGGGAGGGGCGGGGTCACGATCTCCACTGGTGGGTCGCGGTGTAGAGCTAGGGTCCAGATTCACTGTGCTCCATCTGCAAACAGGTGTCTGCAGCCCCAGGGGGCTCGGATGGATGACTGGGGTCAGATACCGCCCCCTCTTCCAGTTCACCATCTGTTCTACCAGGGTCTGACAAGGTGGGGGCGTTAAGCGCTACAGAGCTCTTCTGAGGTAGTATCACGCCCTGACCTCTCCTGGATACGCTGTATAGACCCAAGGGTCTCTGTCCGCCTCCAGCACACTCACTTCAGTCCTAAGGACTTGGGCCGGGTCCCTCTGCTGTATCCCTTGTCCGTTTTCACTGCAGCCTTCCCTTTCCTGCTGAGCCGACTTCTCCCCTGAGGAGACCCCAGGCAGTCCGTGATCGGGACTGAAGGGAGGCAAGGGTGGGATCTGGGTACCTAAAAATAGGAGGTAGGGTACCGGTAGAGATATCAAGCAGACCTCCATCTCTCTACCTTCCATGCTGGACCTCCCGGTTGTTTGTGGGGGAGAGGGACTACTGAGGTAAGTTTTCCGGCGACTAGCTTTAAAGAGTCAGCCCTAGACAGGGTAAGAGAACTGAATACTGCTTCGGAAGCTGCCACTAGGTGGTAACTGGTCAGGTTCATTCTCCAGCCAGTCATCTCCCGTGTGGAGAAAACAACCCCTCACCCACTGGGTTGTGTGAGATGTGGAGATGCTATAAACAGGAAGGGGCCACTACAATGGAAAAGACTTCACCGGGGCTGGCTGCTGTTATCACAACACACACACACACACACACACACACACACGCCTTCATTCACGATTTCTGTCCTTATGCTCCCAGGCCTGGAAACGCTGGGATAGTTGGGTCTTTTCTATTGGCTGACAGGAGTCACTTCTTAAAGCCGTTTATGGTCTCTTGGATCATATTGGGTCTTGTCCCCATTCCCCCGAGGGTTTTCTTTCTCTTCTTTGCTCTTCCTTCCCACTAGAACCTCTTCCCCTCTCTGTCACAGCCACACGTGATAGCACGCGGTAGAAAGCTCTTGCTGGGTGCTCCACAGGAGCTTCTCCAGCCTCTTCTCCTTGAGCCACGCACTAGACTCCACTAGCCCATTTTATAGATGGGGCAGCTGAGGCATAGAAGGAAGTGCTTCACGACTTACCTGGAAGTAGAAGCTACCTAGAACAAGCAGAACAGAGCTGACGCCCCCGCCCCCCATGACTCAGAGAGAAGAGGGCATTTGTGAGCAATGCCAAGGGTCAGCAGAGTAGCAGCTGGCTGGGCTGGGGTGGGGATCTGGTCTTAGGAGAGCTCTGCCCTTGACTTGCCATTTGACCTTGGGCCCCTCCCTTTCCTTTCTGAAGCTCTGTTTTCTGCAGTGAAGTGGGGATTCCCCAATGCTTTTTGTCTCTACAAGACGGTAGAGGATCCCCCCCCCCCCCGCAGGCTTGGCAGTACTCCCTCTCCTAGCCCCCTTCTCCTGATGTCTGGGAGTGGGGACCCATATCTGTTGGTTCCTAAAAGGGGGGGTGCAGGTGCATGCTCAGAAGTGTTTTCCTGAATGATTCAGAGTGGGGAGCAGGAGCTCCCAACCAGGTGGAAAAGAAAAGCCAGCCAGGTAGGTTCTGGCCCTGCCCCATTTACTTGGCTGCTGTCTGCAGCTCCTGGACCATCCCCAAAGCCTCCTGGAATTCACCTGATGGTGAGGCTAGGGTGTCACGTAGGTTCCTGATTGGCTCAGCTTTGGGGGACCCCCTATCCCCTGGCCCTAGAATAGGAGAAAGCTTCCTTCTGATTGGAGGAGGTGGGGGACCAGTTGGCAGCCTTCTGCTCTTAGAACTCTCGTCGCCATGGAAACGGATCGGACTGCTCTGTGAGTGTGGAAAGGGCAGCGTCTCTGAGGGGATCAGAAGAGCCTCGTTACTGGGACCTCCTGCCAGCCCGCCTGAAAGGGGCAGGGTGTCTGTGGGTGACAGGCCTACCTTGGACCCTAGTGACAAGGGTAGCTGGCTGACACCGCCTCGCTCTTAGGCTGCCTGTACAAGCCTGAGGGTCCCCAAAGGCTGATTCTCACACCTAGAGAGGCAGCCGGAGAGCAGGGGAGGGTGGGGAGGGAGGAGCTCAGCTAAGCCTGGGAGTTGCTGTCACCCTCACCACAGCCTGTCCTAGGCCACAGCGGAAAACCGCCACTCCAGCATCTACGGATCTTAGTTTTAAAGCACCTTTTTCATTTTGTCTGTCACCGCCACCCACAATTATGCAGGCTGTCCCTGACACTGTTGCCTAACCACAAACACACTTGCTGCCATGGTCACACCGCTGTCACTGAGTCACCTCAAGCCTGCAATTTCAGTGCGGCCGCAGGATCCACTGTCCAGCCTGACACTAGAGCAGACATCTCCAGCTGTGTGACACTTCGTTCACCTCTATTCTCCTTCCAGGGATGGAAGCCAGGCCTGGAATATGAGGACAGATGATCACCACTGAGCCACACCCCGGCTCCCCTTTCATCAGTAATGCTCATGTGGCCAGTGCCGGGTGACGCCTCCTCTGTCACTATCTATTTTGGGTGGAAAGTCTTTAGGAAGAAAACTCCTCTAGTCTGTGGTTTGGCTGAGTCCCTGGGGAGGCTTTTACCTGGCCCCCAGTCATTGTGAGCCTCTAGCGAAGACCTTGGCTCCCTGACACTGCCTAGACTCACAGGTACCAGCACTTGAGACCCTTTTCTTAAACAGAAATTAGGAACATTGCATTCTAGTCCCTATTTGGAATGGCCTGGCTCACTAAATAAGCTGTCCGGTCCTGCAAGTGAAGATAAACATTTTAAATTGTATTAACCCAGCTTTTGACTGGAGAATTCTTCCACAGAATGCCTATGAGCACCTCAAAGGATATGTTTCTGGAAACAATGATCTCCCCAATCTCCACATTGTCTAGATGGGGAAACTGAGGCTCAGAAGACTACGGTCACACAGTGTATTAGCATAGGCCAGGGGCCAGAATCAGTGCCCTGGTTCCCAGGATTTTCCAGGATAGGAAGCTGAGGGCATGTGCTTTTCTCCTGTGGTACACACCATGGCTGGATATTTACCGATTGGTCTGCTTTGTATTTCCATTCTCCTGGGCACTAGGGAGTTTCAAAAGCAAAGAGGCAATGTGGGCTGCCCTCTTCTGACCCCCTCCCACGTTCCTTCCTGGGAGTTGCTCTCTGTATTTCAGATGGTCCTTCTGGTACCTCGGAGCCTCCTTCAGGTACTAAAGCCAGAATAACTCACAAACAGGCCAACTTGCATTCTTTGGGGCCAAGATGCCTAGACCAGAATAACTCACAAACAGGCCAGCTTGCGTTCTTTGGGGCCCAGATCCCAAGCGTCTGGAGCTGACCTCGGCCTCTTAGCCCCAGCCACAGGGAGAGTACCTAGGGGGCCGTGCCAACCACAGCAGATCCTGGAAGGAACCAGTCAGGACACTTGACCTCATTCTTGTCTGCATGTTCTTCTCCATTAATGACAGTTGGACTCTGACTCTCTGAGACAGAGCATAAGAGGTTTCTTTCTGAGTGCAGGCGAAACCCACAGTCCCTGCTAGGCTCTCTGAGCCACAAGACAGAATTTGGATGCCTTCCTCAGGGAAGCCCACATCAGTCAAGTTCTTTGCCTCCCCTACCAAGGGTACCCTGATTTCTTCTCTCTGTCACCCCTGGAGCCTCTTTTCCTGAACACCTTGCAGTCTGTCCACCTGTCCTTGGGTGTCCTAGTATCCTGATGGAGATAACCTCCAAGTGGGTAAACACCAGGCCATTAGCCTCATGAGTGCTGGGTGCCAGACGTGGCTCTCCTAACAGCCAAGCAGGCAAAAGCCTCAGGTAGGTCATGACCCCTCCCGGAGCCTCGCCTTTCCTCGTGCTCGGAATGCAGTGTGGGTGAGTAGTTGGCTCAGGTGACATGAGTAGAAAGTTTAGTGCTATGATCACTAACACACAGTGACCGTCACAAAGGTCATCGTTGGCCATGGTATTAAAATAGGATCATTCTTGGCCTGTTTCTGCTGGCCAAGATGAAGCCAGACAGTTTCCTAAGGCCTGAGCTACCCTGCTGGTCCCTCAAGATCTCCAAACTAGAGCCTCTTGCAACCAGGTGAAACCGCTTGACTATCTGAACTGATAGAGCATCTCCCACTCAGCCCTGTCCAGTTCCACGGTCTTGGCTTGGGTTCCCAGCTCCACTCTGGCCTCATCTACCTCCCTCTTTGTTTTGTTCCCCTTTCCTGGCAGCCTGTCACCCCAGACCTGCTGATGACCCCCAGTGACCAGGGTGATGTGGACTTGGATGTGGACTTTGCAGCAGACAGGGGCAACTGGACGGGCAAGCTGGACTTCTTGCTGTCTTGTATCGGCTACTGCGTGGGCTTGGGAAATGTCTGGCGGTTTCCCTACCGAGCCTACACCAATGGAGGCGGTATGAGTCTGGGGACCTCTTGGGAGTAGCTGGGGTGACAGATCAAGACTTCTTGTGTTGGGGGAGCTATACGGTGACCTTTGAAGTAAACTTAGGAGGAAGGATGCTCTTTTCATCACCATCCCAGACTCTTCAGTGGGCAGGAGGAGCTGCCCACTAGCTCACAGTGTAAAGTGTAGTACCCACAGTCACTACTCATACACTTTGCCTTGTCTCCTGTCCCCTCCCACACCTCCTCCAAGGCCCTGCCCCACCCACCATTCCTGCTCTAGAATCTTCAGTGTCCCCTCTCCTAATTCTTTCCATTCACATTGCAGACACAAGATCTATGCTATTTTACAAGCAATTCCCTTTGTCCTTGATTCTCCATCAGGTTAACATTCTAAGCCTCATCAACAATGGCTAGGGCTAGATCCTGGGCTTGGTGCCTGTCTCATGCCCTGAGAACAACCCTTCTAGGTAGGCACCTTGGAAATGCTGAGGTGATCGGGGTCTGGAGAGGCCAAATTATTTGTTCAAGGTCACATGATGCAGATTCAACCTTCCAACTGTCTTCCCCAGGGCTACGTGCTCTTACTATAGCTCCAAATCCCTCTCCCAAACTTGTTAAGAAGTGTGTGTGTTGGTAAAGAGAAACCCAGGTAACACTAGAGCAAGCAAAATCGTGAGCCCACCACAGGCCTCCAAAACCCCAGGACTCTCCCCTCCCCCACTCCCTGCTTCCCTATCCTTTCTGTATGTTGATCTCACTTTTTCCTCAGACAAGCAGCCCTCATCCATGAAGTTGGGGTGGGGAGCCCAGACATAGGCACTTCCGGAATGACTCTGCTCTGGAGGGTTTAGCCATCCAGAACCTCTTGGAAGATCACCAGAATTGGTGCACGCCTTTAATCCCAGCACTCAGGAGGTAGGGGCAGGCCAGCCTGGTCTACAGAACGAGTTCCAGGACAGGCTCCAAAGCTACAGAGAAACCCTGTCTCAAAAACAAAAGCAACAAAAAACGATCACCTGAATGAATCCATATACAGGATTGCAAGGGAAGGGAGGGTGTGACTTGGATATTTACCCACATCTCTTCAGGAGGGAGGGCAGAGGGCTAGCTGTGCAACGCCAGCCCTTCCAGAGCCAGCTGGTAGTAGGCAGCTGTCTGAAGGAGGTGGCTGTCTATGTGCGAAGAGAAGGGGAAGGATGCCAGGCCCAGGAAACTGCAAGGCCCATGAAATCTCAGGTGTCAGCCAGCTCGTCTGAGGCAGCATTCATGAGGAAGGGACCACTGGAACCGATTCTGGAGGTGCAGAGCTGGCGCTCTTGGCAAGATAACTCATTTATCCACTCTTCACGAATTCACTCACTCAGCAGGTGCTTCTGGAGTGTCTGTTCTGTGCCCAGCCACTCCTGGGCTCTCTTGCTACAGGAATGTGCAAATACCCACTAGCTCCCCCGGCCTCAGTGACTCTTGGGAGACGTGCTCCATCCCCCACAGGTGGATGGTAGGTGGCTGCTGTCAAGGGACAGCGGTGGGGCCTTGGGGGGTATTCACCTGACTCCCACCCCCATCTGCTTCCTCTCTGCAGGAGCCTTCCTTGTTCCCTACTTCCTCATGTTGGCCATCTGCGGCATCCCCCTCTTCTTTCTTGAGCTTTCCCTGGGCCAGTTCTCCAGCCTGGGACCCCTGGCTGTCTGGAAAATCAGCCCCCTCTTCAAAGGTAAGGCCGCAGTGATTCCTGGCTTTGTCGAGCCAGCGAGCCAGCGGGAACCTTGGGGGAGAAGTTGCCCTCCTCTCAGGCTCTAGCAGGGAGGTGACGCTGTCCCTTCCCTGCTCCAGGTGCAGGTGCGGCCATGTTGCTCATCGTAGGCCTGGTGGCCATCTACTACAACATGATCATCGCCTATGTCCTCTTCTACCTCTTCGCCTCCCTCACCAGCAACCTGCCCTGGGAGCACTGTGGCAACTGGTGGAACACAGAGCGCTGCCTGGAGCACAGAGGCCCCAGGGATGGCAATGGGGTGCTGCCCCTTAACCTCAGCAGTACTGTCAGCCCCAGCGAGGAGTACTGGAGGTTGGTGGGACTGGGGTAGCCCCTGAGGGTGGGCAGGAGGAGGGGGTGCTGTGCCGGCCCGTGGAGGCTCCTCTCCTGGCCAGCTACTTTTAGAACAGGACAACTGCCCTGACTAATTCAGAAGGTGACTGTGCAGGGAAGAGTGCATGAGAACTGTGGTCTAGCTCCAGGGTGAGGGGTTAGTAGGTGCCCGTTTATTAATGAGAGTGACGTTTATTATCAAAAGTGACATGTTAGAGTCTCAGTTTCTTCCACTGTCGCAGTGGGGGTGGTAACCACACGGGCTTCATAGGACCTTTGTCCATTTAAGTCACTCTCTCATGTATCCGTTCTTTGAATGAGCATTTATTGAATTCACTACTATGTCATTTGGTAAAACACTTACCATAGAGCCTGGTCCCTATGGAGTTAGAACCATCTCAGATTAGTGTAAGAGCAGAGGTGAGATGAAGGTTGCCTGGGAGGTTTAAACAGGCAACATGGATAAAGCTCTCATGAGCCCCGGAATGTTGGCTTCGGGAAGACATTGGGGCTAATTAGCCTATCCCAGCTGAAAAACAAGGGCCAGGAGCTTGCTCAGAGGCGGCAATGGTGATACTAAGGATTCCCGACTCTCTGGTCTTGTTCCAGGATGTTCTAGAAGAGCCCAGACCCTGGGTGACTAGTCCTCCCTTCCCCTTGCTCATGATCACTCGCAAGGGTTTCCCTGTGTGTATACATTTGCAAATACCAGGTTCATCAAGCCTACACCTGCTGTTTGTGCCCCAAAGGAGGTGGGGAGAGCTAGAGGCAAGCTGGGCTCAGCCAGTCTGAGAAAAATGGGAGGGATTTCCAAAGCATCACATCAGGGGGGAAGCTACTGGACATGACTCCCCCCACATACCTATGGAGTGTGGCAGGGTGACCAGAGGATTCTCGGATTGTTGTCTCCCACAGTCGCTATGTCCTGCACATTCAGGGCAGCCAGGGCATCGGGCAACCGGGGGAGATTCGCTGGAACCTCTGCCTCTGCCTGCTGCTGGCCTGGGTCATCGTGTTCCTCTGTATCCTCAAAGGGGTGAAGTCCTCGGGCAAGGTGAGGCTTGGGAGGCAGGGGGCCAAAATTCAGGGGCTGGAGAGGAGGTAGGGTGATGGCCAAGGTTGAGAAGGTGATAGAATTCACCTGGTGAGGGCTCTGCTCAGAGGGCATGGAGGTTACTAGGGACCCTGGGCCTCCCTGCTTCTCTAGGCTGGGTACCTGCTTTGGGCAATACCCATAGATTATTCAAGTTGGTGTCCTTTCTCAGAGCTTGACAATTTGCAGATTCAGTGAGGGTGTGTGGAATGCTTATGGGATGGGTATATAGATCAGACCTCTTGGAGCAGCAGGTGATCTGTACCCAGATGTTACACTAACTGGAAAGCACCCCCCCCCCCAAGGTGGGAGACAACTTTGGCATGGGCAGGTCTGGGGTTCCATGGCTGTTACCACACTATGCTCCTCTGATCTTTCTCTCACTGAAGCCTTCCTCCACATTGGCTTCCTCCACCTGCTTCTCCAGTCTGCAAATCTTGTAGAACTTACCTTATTGGGTAAGGCAGGCTTACCACAACTTACCCACCCACCCTATACCCGATCTTTGTGGCAGGAAAGGATTATCTGTTTGGCTTGGCCTGTTCATGAGCCCACCCTGCTGCTGGACATGAAGTGAATCCCTTGTAGGGAAAGTTGGACTATTGTTAGCAGGTGAAGACAAACTAGATATAATCAGTAGGCACTGCAGGTGGTGGGCAGAGAGAAGGGCAATAGGATGTTTGTCAAAGGCCATAAATGACCTTGGCTAAGCAAGAGGACATCACTATACAAAATAGGGTAGAAAGTATTAGCCAGGAGGGGCCACCACGGTCACCATCAAGGCAGAAGATGAGATAGAGAGTGGCCGACTAGATGTTCAAGAAGTTGGGAGTGTCTGGTAGCTTACAGGGGTACCAGCTAGGCACAGGAGGAGGAGACTCACCACCAGTGGTGCTAGCCTGTATCAGGGGAAGTAGTAGAAACGGGACTGGGGGTCCTTGGAAGGAGGGTAGCAACACTGGGCTGCTGATGGATGGAGCAGGACCAGAATGATGGCTGTTCCTGGTTCAGAACCACCAAAAGTTGAAAAGGTGGGTGTCCGGGATGAAGTCTGGGTCAGGCAGAGCTGTACGGAATCCTCTGCCACTCCCACCTGCCCTCTTCCAGGTGGTGTATTTCACGGCCACCTTTCCCTACCTCATCCTGCTCATGCTGTTAGTGCGAGGAGTGACCCTTCCCGGGGCCTGGAAGGGCATCCAGTTCTATCTCACACCCCAGTTCCACCACCTATTGTCTTCAAAGGTGAGTGGGGAGCATGAAAGGAAAGGGGGGCAGGGGTGAAAACCCTCCAAGGGGAGCCTCCAGCAGTAGCAATTTACCAGCCCTTCTTGTATATCAACGTTTATTCTTTAAAATCCCATGAAGCAGTCACATACACACACACACACACACACACACACACACACACACACACAGAGAGAGAGAGAGAGAGAGAGAGAGAGAGAGAGAGAGAGAGAGAGAGAGAGACGCTTACAAGAATTAGTGATGGGCATAAGGTCTCATAGCTGGGGCTCCATTTAGATCTGTCTGGCTCCAAAGCCCAGGTGGGGACTTCGTACCAGTGATGACCACAGCATATTCGACAGCTGACACTATTGACCGTTGACTATACCTGAGACTGCTCTACTTTCATAGTGGTTTAACCCTCACTGTGCCTCCCCACAAGGCAGGCACTATTCTAGGTCCTTCACCACAGATGAGGGAGCGCAGAGAGGCAACAGGGCTTGTCCAGGATGTACAGTTAAAAACTGGTAAAGATGGGTCCCAGTTCAGATACCTCTGACTCCAGGTAGGGAGTAAAGTGGTTACATGGGCCTGTGTTCAGCTCCAGTCTGTTGCCAACTCTACATTAGTCACACCTTCCCTCAAGACTGGGTCAGGCTTAGAGACCGTTTGCTAGACCCTGGGTGGTAAACTGAGTCTCAGAAAAGGGGAAGGACTTGCCCACGTCCCGCATCATAAGTGCTGGGGCTGAATCTGCTCCTGGCCCTCATTTGTGACCCCAGATATTCCTCATTCCTGAACCTATCTCTCATCCTCACCCTCCTCCTCTTCTCCTGGGCCCTCCCTGCCTTCCCCGTCCCTCTTTCCTTGGCACAGGTGTGGATTGAAGCTGCTCTTCAGATCTTTTACTCCCTGGGAGTGGGTTTTGGGGGTCTCCTCACCTTTGCCTCCTACAACACATTCCACCAGAACATCTACAGGTCAGTGCCTGCAAGCTTCCCAGTGCCAGGGGCCAAACTCAGGAGGACAGTTGCCCAGGAGGCTCTCTTGGGTTGAGGTTGTGGCCGGCTCACCCTGGCTTGGGTTTGGACTCTCCCGGCAGAGACACGTTCATTGTTACTCTGGGCAATGCCATCACCAGTATCCTGGCTGGCTTCGCTATCTTCTCGGTGCTGGGCTACATGTCTCAGGAGCTGGGTGTGCCGGTGGACCAAGTGGCCAAAGCAGGTAGGTGGGGGTAGCATTTGAGGGTTTGGTTGGGTGACTGGTGACTGGGCCACAGGGCATGCTATCAACACAGACTGGCGAAATAGGGAATAGCTGTGTTCACGCACACGCACGCACGTGTGTGGGAGCATCCGTGTGTAGATGCATGGGTGTGCAAGAGTATGAAACAATCTGCTAGAGACGAGAGAGTTTCTGTATGAGGCTGTCTTATCTTTTGGGTCTTGTTTGCCCACTCAAGTCACGTCCCGGGTTGAGTGCATGTGTGGAAGTGAACCTAAGGTGCCAGTGGTCTGTGAATACGCGTGTCTTGTGTCAGTGGATGAGTGTAAGTGGGATTCTCTGTACAAAGGAGTGTGTGCAGACCTGTGTTCTAATTAGGGGCTACATTTGGTTTCTGCGTGTGTTTGTGCATGGCTGCTAATTTGTATTCAAGGGTCCCATGCGCTGGGTACCTGTCGTGTGCCAGCCTGACTCCTGGAAACGAGGTGTGAATGTTAGTGTTCAGTTAGTGTTTTTCTCTGGACTTGGGTGTGGTAAATGAGAACAGTTCCACACAGACACAAGCCACCTGTGTATTTGAATGCATAGTGGGGCATACTGTGTCCTTCAGGCTGCTGACCCTGCACGTCCTGGGCCCAGGCCCTGGCCTGGCCTTTGTTGTCTACCCACAGGCCATGACTATGCTGCCCCTGTCACCTTTCTGGTCCTTCCTCTTCTTCTTCATGCTTCTGACTCTTGGCCTGGATAGCCAGGTGAGCCTCACCCATGGGAGTGGACGCCGATATGTGTGTGGGTAGAACTCTAACCTCAATACCCTTTGCAGTTTGCCTTTCTAGAGACCATAGTGACCGCAGTGACTGATGAATTCCCATACTACCTGCGGCCCAAGAAGGCGGTGTTCTCAGGCCTCATCTGCGTAGCCATGTACCTGATGGGGCTGATCCTCACCACCGATGTGAGTGACTTGCAGGGGTGCACAAGCTTGGGGAGCTGGGCAGGGCAGTGCTTGCTGCAGTAGTTACTCCAGAGTTCTGACCTGCTTTAAACCTCAACCGTGCACGTGCTGAGTGACTCCAGACAAGGGAATTTCCCTCTCTGAACCCATTTTTCCTCATCCATAAATGGGTTCTGTTAGGAGATCCGGTGCTCTAGCTGCTTCCCACTCGCCTCCTACCGGAAGAAGATAGGCTGCAGCAGAGAAGGAGACCGAGGCTGGAAGCCCAGTCCTGTGCTTTGTGTTCTAGGGGGGCATGTACTGGCTGGTCCTTCTGGATGACTACAGCGCCAGCTTCGGACTCATGGTGGTGGTGATCACCACGTGCCTCGCCGTCACCCGGGTATATGGTGAGAAGGGCCGGGGGAGGCAGGCTGACACGCCTCAGAGAGAACAGGGTGTGGGCCCTGTGCTAGTGGTCAGTCAGGGAAACAGGCGTGGAGGAGGGGGTCCCAGGTACTGGAGGGACCCTCATGAGGACACTCCTTCTCCTCCCCTGTGCAGGCATCCAGAGGTTCTGCCGAGACATTCACATGATGCTGGGGTTCAAGCCAGGCCTCTACTTCAGGGCTTGCTGGCTGTTTCTGTCCCCAGCCACACTCCTGGTAACCAGGGGTGGGAGGGAAGGTGGTTGGCTGGGGCCCCAAGGTCAAGGGCAGGTCCCTTTGCACTTAGTCCAGCTGGCTTGCCCCTGCTCTGAAGGAGCCTCTACCAGTAAGCATAAGGATCTAGTTTTCTGAGCTGAGCTATTCTGGCAAGTGGATGGGACTTTGCTAATTCCTAGGACCTTGGGAGGGGGTCTCCGTCGTAGGATGGGAGCAACTGGGAGAGAGCCTGTCTCAGGATTTAGGATATGTCTGACCTGGGCTGTCACAAACTTTCATATTGAGTCAGCTTTGAAGCTGGCCAATAGCCCAGGTCTGGCAAAGGACCCAGAGATGGACCGTCTTCGGTTCTGGTACAGCTTAGAACTATGGGTAAGTCCCAGTTAGGCTCTCTCAGGCCTTAAGGTGTCCAGACCCAGACCCAGGCCATGCCATACTCTGAGTCCCATTGAGGACCAGTGATGCCGGAGTCTCCACTCTGCAGGCCTTGCTGGTGTACAGCATCGTCAAGTACCAGCCCTCGGAGTACGGCAGCTATCGCTTCCCTGCCTGGGCTGAACTGCTAGGCATCCTGATGGGCCTGCTCTCCTGCCTCATGATCCCAGCTGGCATGCTGGTGGCTGTGCTTCGAGAGGAGGGCTCACTTTGGGAGGTGAGTCTACCTTTCCTGCCTACCTACAGTCTTCCGGCCCTGCGGCCGAGCCCTCGGTGTTATAAAACCACCTGTGCCGACATCTTCTCCAAAGCCTGGCAGGATTCTTTTTTTTTTTTTTTTTTTTTTTTTTAAAGATTTATTTATTTATTATGTACACGGTGTTCAGCCTCCATGTATGCCCTCAGGCCAGAAGAGGGCACCAGATCTCATTACAGATGGTTGTCAGCCACCATGTGGTTGCTGGGAATCGAACTCAGGACCTCCGGAATAGCAGTCAGTGCTCTTAACCTCTGAGCCATCTCGCCAGCCCCTGGCAGGATTCTTGTAGCCTGCAGAGGCCCGTGTGGTCTAGATTCACTTGGGACTGGGATCATGATCTGAAACTCATATCCCATGGGGCCGTGGTGCTGGGATTAAAGAGAAGAATGAATCCAAAGACCACTGATGATAGTGTAAGGGTCAGGATGTGAACTTGGAGACCAGAGCCAGTGAACAACATTGAAAGACCCCAGAAGGTAGGCTGTCTCCCTTGTTCTGTGTCTGGGATCCTGGCTGGGTTTATAGGTACTAGGACAGAATGGTTATTTTAAAGAGAGTAATTGGCACAGGAGCCAACAGGGCTCCAAAGAGACAGATAGCAACCCACAGTGAACCAACAGATATGCTGTATGACCACAAGGGGATCCTGTCTGTTTCTGAGCCCCGGGCACCCTGGCCATTATGAGTCTGGAGTCCTCCCATGACCAGAGTCCCAACAGCACTAATGGCCCTCCTCCAGATTCCTCTAGTCTGTCCTTCTCTATAAAGACAGGGATGACTGCCAATAAGGCTGCTGTGAGGAGAAAAGGAGCCAGTCAGACTAAGGAACAGAGAAGCAGAGCATTAGAAAAGTTCAGGATGGCGCCTATGCAGGTTCAAATCCCAGTGCCATCACTTCCCACCTGTGTGACTTTGGGCAACTTAAGTGACTTCTCTGAGCTTTAACTTTCTGATGGTATGTGTGGGAGCAGAGAGGGTGGAGTGTGACTGACCCTTTTATTGGGTGCTTCCAACCAAACAGGTCCCACAAAGAGTAAAAGGGCCAACACCTAGCACAGAGCTTGGGCGTTCTACGTGCTCAATTCCAGACCAGGAGTTTCTATAGAGGGTGGTTTTTCCTTGATCAGTTTCCAGGAGTATTGTTGGTGGTTGTGGAGGGTACCTGAAAGGACTATAGGCTGCGGTTGTGGTTAGCACCCTCCCATGTACAGGACAGCCCCACAGCTGATGCTAAGGAACCACGGCTTGGACTTCTTTTTGTGTGTGCAGACACATCTAAATCCTTGCTCTCGGGGACCTTGTATTAAGGACTTGGTAGTGCTGGCTGAGCGCTACCCCTCAAAAGAACAAACTGAAAAGCAGAATACAGAAATAGAGTGATAAAAGATGCTATTTTAGCTAGGGCAGTCAGAGTCAGAGAGATGGACAAGGTGATGTGGAAGAGAACACTCCCGCAGCAGGCAATAGAGACAAAAGCCATGATAGAAGGACAGCTGGCATGTTTGAGGCCAGCAAAGAGGCCCATGTGACTGGAGCAGATAATGGAAGGAGAGCGACAGGTCCAAGGTTGTAGAGTAGCTTACTTTGTTTTCTATTGTCCTTAAAACACCACAACTCGGGGCTGGAGAGATGGCTCAGTGGTTAAGAGCACCCACTTGCTCTTGCAGAGGACACGAGTTCAATTCCTATATCAGGTAACTCACAACTGTCTGTAGCTCCAGCTCCAAAAGGTCTGCTACTTTCTTCTGGTCTCCCCAGACACCTGCACTGACATGTACACACCTATACACAGATACATGCACATATATGTATTTAAAAGTAAACTTCAATACACACACACACAACATGCATACCACAGCATGACCAAAAGCAAGCTGGGGTGGAAAGGATTTATTTGGTTTGTGTCAAGTTGGCAAAAACCAATTCAGTACAGGAAGGTAGGCAGGGCAGGGCACAGAGATCATGGCAAGCATCCAGATTTCATTCCAAGAAAGAGAAGAAACCATTGGCGAGTTTGCGAGGAGCTGGCTCTCGCCAATGAGTGCCACCACAGTCTGAGTGCCAGTGACCTTGGCACTAGACCAAGAGCTTTCAGACTGTACCCTTGGAATCTGCACCCCATGAGCTTCATCAGTTGTCAGTGGCCCCCTTCTTTTTCTCAAGGTACAGGGCTCTTCCTCCGGGAGGACGGGAAGAGGATGAAGGGGATCAGGAATTGTAGGCTTCATCAGTTCCCCCCTTCTTGGACACTGGACTCTGAGAAGTGTCCAAGGAGGTCACCTCAGCTCTGCCTCTGTTCTGGCTTCCACTTCTTCCATAAAAGCCCCCAGAAAGTCTGGATTTGGCTTTCAGCAGAAGGGAGCTGAAGTGGGCTCTGAGTCTACCCTTAGATGCTTGTCAGGGCATGTGTGCGTCTTGTCTCATAGCCTCAGAAGCCATGTTATTCCCAGCATCGATTGGTTATATCCTGACAATGTCCCAGTGTGGAGTTTTACAGACGGTTCCTTGATGCCACCAGTCCAGAAGTGGCAGAGCAGATTCCCACTGGGTACAGGCAGGTCTTTGTTGGGTACCTGGTCATGGGAAACACTCAACGCCTGTTGTCATTGCTCTGCCACAGCGGCTTCAGCAGGCCAGTCGGCCTGCTATAGACTGGGGCCCATCCCTGGAAGAGAACCGGACAGGAATGTATGTGGCCACACTGGCTGGGAGCCAATCACCAAAGCCACTGATGGTGCACATGCGCAAATATGGAGGCATCACCAGCTTCGAGAATACAGCCATTGAGGTGGACCGTGAGATCGCAGAGGAGGAGGAAGAGTCCATGATGTGACACTGGGGACCACCAAACAGGAGGGCTGGCCGGGGCCTCGCAGGGGACAACTATGCCTGCTGGGATTCTGAAAGACAGATGGAGGTTACTACATCCATGCCAGTCCCCAGTATAAGTCCCTCTCTGTGGCCTCTGCCTCTCCTGGGACCTCTATCGAGATGGACACACACACACACACACACACCACGTAGTCCATTCAAAGCTGCAATGGTCCAGCTCAGCCCTCACTTTACAGAGGGATGTGTTGAAGCCAGGGAGGGAAGAGCTGGTCCAAGGTCACATGGCCAAGAGGACTTGTTCCCAAGCCTCCAGCCAGCTAATTCCCTTTCTCCCAAGTTCAGCGGGACATATTTGATATCTTTGTTCAGACATTTTGACAAGACACATTTCCATACAAGCCGACTTTAGACCTGGGGTTCCAGGTAGTGAGAAGCCTGGAGGGTTCCAAGGACCTGAATATAGAGTTAGGAAATGAATTGGGCAGTAAAATATCTCTGTGGGTTCCTGTGTTAAGGCCAAGTTTCCCAGAAGAGGTGGGAACCTAGGGGGCTGGCGGATGTGATGGATTGCAGAACAGACTGGAGGGAGGGCTTATGGGTCAGAGCTGTCCCGGAGCCGGGAGGGGGCCAACCTGCCAGAGCAGGGACCAAGAATGGCTGGAGATGGCGATTCTCACAGGTTACGAGAGGGAGTGAGGAATAGCAGGGAGGGGGAGCCAGAAAGGTGGGGTGGGAGGGGCTTGCATGGCACTGCGTATCATTTTAGGTCTGTTTAGTGTGGATTAGGGACAGGTATAGAGACGGGAGGCTGGTGAAGGACAGGTGAGAGGTTTGGGTGGGAGTAGGTAGGCAGAGCCCACCCTTCACCCTGTGGACTTTATGCCATGGACTGGCAGGAGGCCCGAGGGACACCAGCCATGAAAATAGGAATGCAGGCCACAGCCAGGACCCTGCTCCCCTGTCCCTGTGCTTTCCAATGACAGAGACACCCAAGACTCAGAGATGGTTCACATAGGACATATGTCCTGATGCTACAGGGCACCTGACATGAGGGAAGCCTCTGTCCTGGGTCCCCGAGAGATGGCATTCAGGCGTGGCCACCAGGCGTCCGTCCTGACATTGCATTTCCCAACAGAGCAGGGCACTTTTATACAGCATAGTGAGTGACCCCTGTGCCCACCGTTCTCCTGGCATCTCTCCAGCCCATTTGTGTTCTGCTGGCTGATTGTCAATAAATACCAAATGAGGTCACCTTCCTTATCTGACTCTTTGCTACTGAGGGGCACAGTGGGCATCACAGAGTACGTGACAGCTCCCACTGGACAGAGGAGGAGCCCAAGGCTGGCCACCTGTGCCTTGCAACCCTGACTTCTGGTGTTCGCTTTGTCATGTTTCTGTGAATTAATGCTGAGCTCCTAAATGCCGTGCACCATGCCTCCCGTCTGCCCTCTGTGCACTAGAACCTAGTTCGTGAGCTTCGGGCAAGGGGCTGGAGGTTGAGGAAACACACGCAGAGACAGACCAACACAGGGACCTCCAATCGCTGGTACAAAAGCCCCTCTTTAATAGCACCATGGAGGCTTAAATACCCTGCCGTCAAACGCCAACAGGTGAAAATCCCATCCTCTGATCCTCTAGGCTAGGCATAGCTTCTAGTAACTTCAATTAGAAGGCTCTAGACAGGGAAGAGCAGCTGAAGGCCAGGACTCAGTTCGTCCCAACACCTAAAAATGCTCAGTCTCCCCATTTTACATAAAGACAAATGGAGCCCCAGAGGGGAGAGACTTACCCAAAATGGAGAAGACAGCAGGTCCACCACCCCTAAAGTCTGAGCTGGAGCTGATGGATTGGTCTTAGGGTTTGCTAAGCAGAAGAATCTCCTGGTGTTCTCAGCCCCTTCCCGCAGGGCCTCAACACTTGAAAGAGCCCCGAGCCTTTCTAATGCAGACCCAGGTATCTGCAAGGCTTTGATGGGGAAGAAAGGAAGGTGGCTGCCGTTGGGTATTAATACATTTCCCTTTACAAAGGGCCAGGCCCCCCTTTGCTGGTACTGCAAGTGGGAAAGGGTTGATGTGGCACCCCTTTTTCCCCAGGCAGGCTCCCCTTTCCACACCAGGTACAGCCTCCACTTTCTGTCGGCGGTGGGGGGGAGGGGTTAGGCTGGCCTGCAGCCTTCTTGCCACACCCACGGAGAGCTGACTCACTCTGCTCACTGGGGTTGAGGGCCTTGCCTTGGGCACCTAGTCAGGGCTGCAGCTGGTGACCAAGGCCTGAGACTGGAGGACTTGGAGCTGAGACCTCACTTTTCTCAAATTGCAGTGCGAGGTGGAAGGGTCGGAAGGTTATGTGGTACCCCAGTTTCGTGACTGCAACCTCAAAACTTCAGCTTTCCTTTGCACACCCGATTTCTTCACCTTCCTGGCCCTGCTCTCCAGCCCAGGCCCTGGACTCGCAAGTTCTTGTGTTAACTCCGCTCAGTTTCTAGCCCAGAATGCCTTTTCCATTCCCATGTTTTCTGACTGTGCTTCCTGTTGGGCCACAGTGTCCCTTTGCTTGTGCCGACTCCCAACTGCCCCGACCTAGCTCTTCACCGATTTCAGATCTCTCTGAGTCGCAACAGACTTGGGTAGATGCCAGCCAGTTTGGGGAGCTAAATGGGAACCAGAGATCCCGTCTGGAGGGCTCCATTGCAGCATAGGATGTAAACAAAGGAGACACTGGCTCTGTCCACAATAGGAAGGACCCCAGCCTGGAATCTAGAAGGTACTGGTTGCATAAAACCCCAACGGTCCATAGAACCAGGTTAGGGAGGCAAGGTGAGCAATAATTTTGAAATGGGTGGGAGGACAAGGAAGCGATCCTCTTTGGGTATTGGCAGGACAAGAGGGCGGATGGGTGTGGGAAGCAGAACAGGAACCATATCTATTGTGGTCTTGATCTTGAGACTTATGCCATGTCCCAGCAGGCAGCCTGGTTGCAGTGTGTCCTAGCTGCTCTCAGAAGGTAGATGTGTGTCCTCGCTTCCAAAGAGTACTTGGTGGTGTGGATTTTGGGTGCAGGTTCTAAGCTCAGCAGACTCAGGGCTGAGCAGCTCAGAGGACATTTTGGCACTTACCAAAATCTCCCAGGACCGTGCTGGAGCAAGGCCAGGCCTAGTCTCTGTTCCTACTGGGCCATCTGCTTCTAGCCTCAGCTGATCTCTGCATCCATGCGTCTCTGAATTTTGTGCTCTTGGGGAGCACGGAGAGACAGCATGTCAGCCTGGCAGGGATGTGGTAGAGGATGCTCTGGGTCCATGCACTTCTGCCCTAGAGTTTGTTAGAGCGAGTGTCCTCCTGGGTACCGGAAAAGGCTGCTGACTCTTCCCCGCAACCACGTCTAGTTTATTCTCTTTGGATAGCAACCTAGATGGGATGGGCCAAATGTCTCTTCTTCAGTCAGGTTAAAGATAGCCGTAGTCGAACCAAAAGCTACAGAGAAACCCTGTCTCGAAAAAAAAAAACAAGATAGCCATAGTCCCAAGACCAGCAGAGAGGAGGGGGTGGGTGGCACATTGGTTACCTTAGCAGGTCCTCAGTAGCCCCACCCACTCCTGCTGCCCTCCACCAGCCCAGGAAATTCATCTCTGCCTGTGTCCACACCGACCCAGGCTGTCCTCTGCTTAGACCATGCCTCCACCCTGATCCTGTGCCATCAGACTCCTAGCCAACTACATGAGCTTTCTTCAACTCCCAGCCACATGTGACTCCTGAGTCTGACTCAGCCCCACATCTGGTGAGTTCAGACAGCCAAGCCTTTATGTCTGTGGCACTCATGTCGTTCCGAGACAGCATATTCTATTTCTATGCCATCGAGATACTTATCTCATGCTCCTCGGACCTAGGATGCGGCAGGGGACTCTGGCTGTGCAGCCACAGGCTTGGCCTGTTCTCAGCCCTGCCTGCCTGAGCCATGTGATCAAAAGAAGTCGCTATGCCTCTCCAAGCTTCAGACTCTTTCCCTGTAAAGGGATAGCCACAGTTCTTCAGTAGGAACCTCAGTGGGGCTGAGGGTGTGTGTGTGGGGGGGGGGGATTCTGTGAGGCTCCAACACAAGCAGAGGCATACATCTGTCGGTTGAAGGCCTCCAGGACCAACCTTGGACACCACGGGTCTTTCTCAGACATGCACAGGGGAATGGCAAACTGAACTCAGTTCTCTGGTGGCTCTGGGGACAACCGTCTAGCGTTAAGAGAACTGTGGGCCCCTGGGAATACCATGGGTCCTGGGTTGTTCACCTTTCAGGATTGTGGTACGCTGTTTTTAACACTCTTTTTTTTTTTTTTTGCTGGTGGCTCATGGAAAGTTTGGCTTCTTTAGTTTCAGGCCCCTCCTTCCAGGGCCTGAGTTCTCAGTGACACTGGCCCTGGCCTGGAAAGGCGTCCAGGGATGTCTGCCCACAGCATGTCCTTGGCCTGTATCCCCCTGTCTCCGCCTGACTTCCTGTAACCCGGGACTTCTCTCCAAGGGACTGGGCAACAGTCCGCCCACTCAGTCCTGATCCACAGGGAGGTCTCCTCCCAGCACCCTTGTCCAGGCTTGGGTTTTTTTTTTTTTTTTTTGGTTAGGCAGAGAGAAAAACGTTTTTTCCATTAATGTCCACAGCGTCTGGGAGCTACAGTCCCTAGGGGATTGCTGTATGTAGGAGCCAAGGCAGTGCAACATGGTCAGAGTCAAATCCTGGCTCCACAGCCCTGAGAATCTGCTACTTGATGTTTCCAAACCCAAAGCCCCTTCTCTGTAAAATGGCGAGTTACTTTTCCTTTTGCAAGAGATTAAATGTGATACTGTTAGGTCCCTAGACCACACTTGGAAAAAAAATACCATCAAAGTGCCTAACACAAAACTGAATACTTAGAAACCTGTTAGGTAAGATCATGCAGGCAAGAAAGAGACTCAGCTTCCACCTCCAATAAGCCCAGGGAGGAGGAGGCCAGGGTCTCACAATGCTGGAGCCTGGAACAAGCAGCCATCGGGCCCAGGACTTAGCAATACTGTGACGACAGCCCTCAGTGCTCCCATCCTAAATCAAGTAAGTTGAAGTGGGAAGCCTTGGGTAGATTGTCCCCTAACGGCATCTTGGGGCAGCCAGCATAGCATTTGAGACTGGGAGGGGGTGGTAAATGAGTGCAGAGCCCCTAACTAAGGGACTTTTAAAACCATTGCTGCCTGGGCCCCTGCCCAGTCTAACAGATCTTACTCCCAGAGAATAGGGCCTGCTACACGCATGTATCTAGTGGACTCCACGAGTGAATCTGAAACAGCCAACCCCAGTCCCACATTTTAGAACCACAATTCAAGGTCATTCTTAAAATTTATTTATTTTTATTTTATGTGCCTTGGTATTCTGCCTGCATGAGGGTGTCAGGTCCCCTGGAACTGGAGTTACAGACAGTTGTGAGCCGCCATGTGGGTGCTGAGAATTGAACCCCCCCCCCCCCCCGTCCTCTGGAAGAGCTGTTGGCACTCCCAACTGCTGAGTCATCTCTCCAGTTCCCCAAGGTCATGCTTATAATGAGGAAACAGAGGTCCAGAGAGGGGCTGTGTCTCACTGAGAGCCATACCAAGAGAGGACAGTCTTTATCCTTCTTCTGAGTGTTAGGAAGCTAACACTTCCAGCTCCTTCCGTCTAGGTCTGAGAAGTGAAGTGTCTGGGTTAGACTTCCCTCAAGGAAGTGGCCTCTGGGGCCTTGGTAGTCCAGGTGGGGGAATGGAGGAAGGACAAGGAGAGAGGCCATTCCCTCTGAGTTTGTATTTGTTCTGCCTCTTCCTGAGTAAACACCCCCAGAACCCACTAGGTAGGGGGTGTTTTCTGAGGGATTTACACCCCAGGCCCGGGGAGCCCGTTTCCACTGCTGGAGGCCCAACCATGCTGCAGTCCGTTCAGGGCTCCCTTGGCCCGCTCATACTTCTGGTTCCCCACAACTTCCTCCTACGCCTGCTTCCCACACGCACACACTTCCAGGCTGTCCACTGGTGCCTTGTCTCTAGTTCTCTCCCGTCCCTCCTGTGAGTGTCCCCGCAGAGTCTCCTGTCAGCCTCTCCTCTTTCCCCCAGCCCCAGATCTGCTCCCCCCTCCCCAGCCTGTCCTGAGACTTGCCTCTTGTGGCCCGACACAGTGTCAGGGATTCCGGAAGACAGGAAATAGCTCATTTTCAAGTCTTCTTGAGACCCCAACCTGGCCCCAGCACAGCCCAGAAAAGTCAGCGTTTGGTGTGGCTCGGGATCCGACTCACCCCCACCAATACCCCAGCCTCATTGGGCAGCTTCTCTTACCCTTCAGCTGCACAGTTGCCCTATTCACACGTGGCCCGCCATGGGGCTGGGCTGATGACTGAGAGCATCCAAGTGAAAAAGACGGGAGATGTGTGGACTTGGTCAGCACCTAATAAGGGATGGCCATTGCTGTTGCAGATTGACGGGATGACGCGTCTGCTTGTGTCGTGTCTGTGCGTCTTTAATCCCAGCGACATGCTTGCTGGGGTCGGCTTCAGGCAAGAGGGGAAATGCCTCCTGCATGCGTCCCGAGTGGGTACTTGCTGCCCTCCTGCCTTTGAGGAGCACATGGATTTATGGACACTTGTTTAGGTCTGTTGATGGGGTAGGGAGAGGGCATTGTAGGAGGCTGGGACCTAACCAAGAAGGTAGAAACCACAGGAGTGGACAGTAAAGATGAGGCTAAAAGGGGATCAGGTGTCAAAAGTGGGGGAGCTTCTCAGATCCCCACTCACTATTTGCTGATGTCCAGAGTTGGAAAGGCACAGAACAGAGGAACGGGGATCCCTAGAGGACCTAAAAGTTGGGTGCGTTTGGGCTCAGGGTTCCCAAGCAGCTGAGTCTTGCTGTCTTCCTTGCTCCCCAAAACTGTTATAACTAGGGAAAGTGGTGTGAAAACACACTGAGAACTGTAGCATTGCAGGCTCGTATGAGGTAAAAAAAAAAAAACACAAAAAAAAACAAAACAAACAAACAAAAAAACACAGTTCTAATCTGAGCTGGGACACTTAGAGAGTTCAAACGCTCCCTTGAGATCAGCAGGACCTGCCCAGACTACATACCCGTGACACACGCCTGTAACCCACTCATGTTCTGCCACCTGCTGGTGAGAATATGCAATTGCACCCTAGGCAAGCTCTCAGGCCCTCTGCACGGTGCCGGGGGGGGGGGGGGGGGGGGGGGGGGGGGGGGCCTGTGGATGCACAGTTTAAAGAGAATTTGTGTGCTCTCCCACGTTCTTCTGAGCCTTGATCTGTAATCTCACTGTGAAGATCCTCAGCTGTGTGCAAGGGGCACATTTCTCTTAGACACTCCCTTTGGCTCCCCCACGTACCATTCATACGGACAGACCTGGAAAGCAGTTGATACAGGGACTTTGGGGTACCAGCACAAGGACCACAGTTTAAGAGGACACCATTAAACAATCCCCTTGGCCCTGTGAAATCCAGGCCTTTGGGGTTGTGGCTTAGGATGACTGATTCATCTGGCTTTCCTGAGACTGTCCTTGCTTGTTTGGTTTGGTTTGAGTTTTTCGAGACAGGGTTTCTCTGTGTAGCTCTGAGTGTCCTGGAACTTACTCCACAGACCAGGCTGGCCTCAAACTCAGAGATACCCCTGCCTCTGCCTCCATAGTGCTGGGATTAAAGTTATGTATCACCAGGCCACGTCAATTGTCCTAGTTATAGGACTAAGAAGCTTATGTCAACATCTGGGACGGTCTCAAGCAAACTAGATGAGTTTGCTGGTGTCCGCTGTGAGCAGAGGAGGGGGGAATGACGACAGCACACAGACACCGCCACCTTGTCACACCAGCCCTGCTGGGCTGAAGGTGAGTGGTGTGGGCACATAGAATTTCCCTGGAGTCCATGGGGCCTCTCACTGGCACCCTGCTGTCTGGCAGGCATAAGGCTCCTCCCAGACAGCAGTCTCGCTAGATTACATGTGTAGTCTGGAGACCTTTCCTCCCCTTAGCTCATCATCGCATGGCTCACTGGGGACTCTGAAGCTTAGGGATTGTCTTCAAGGTCATGCAGAAGGTAAAGAACGGGTAGGGAGGGCCTCTTCTAGACAACCCTTCTCATTGTCCAAGGGACGCTGAGGCCCTAACAGAAGATGAACCTTGACTTGAAGGCCCCTCAGAGAGACTTGAGTTCTTGACTGCTGTGACAATCCATACTCACCCCTAATTCTTGTAAAGGGTACCCCAAAGTGCCTGAAAGGAAGCAGAATCCATCCTTGGTCCTAAGGGTGCAAACATGTGGTCCAGACAATCGCATATCGATTGACTCAGCACTGAGCATATGAACCGAGTTATTCTGACCTACTTGAAGACGGACCAGGGCAACACGGGAGAATTGGAACAAAAACATCCCCTAGAGTTCTGTGCCTTGACCAATTCAAGAAGACATGGAGCCACATAAATTTGTAGCTATTTATTGCACTGAAAACACCAAGAATAAAACAGACACCTCTTCTCCCCTCCCCCCACCCCCACCCTCACCCCCAGTAGCAGAAAGTTTGAGCAGTGGTCATTCAAGTTCACAGCCACATAGTTAAAAAAGAAAGAGAGAACCGAAACAAAACCCCAAACAGATAGTAACAAAGAAACCAGCATGGGAGCCTAGCAAACATACTCCCCCGAGCCCTTTGAAGGGGGCCAGGAAGCCATGGGGCAGGATTTGAGCTATGGCGCATAAGGCTGGAGATGCTTTTCCTATAAACCTGATGAGAGGCTGAGTTTTGATTTGGCCTTCCTTTCCTTTCCTTTCCTTTCCTTTCCTTTCCTTTCCTTTCCTTTCCTTCCTTCCTTCCTTCCCTTCCTTCCTTTCTTCTTCCTTCCTTCCTTCCTTCCTTCCTTCCTTCCTTTTTTCATCTAGAGGGTATTTGGGAGGATCATGGAGCTTGTCTGGTGAGAGTGGGCTCTGGGCAGTTTTTTTCTGCCAGTTCTCCTGCCACCTTGGGGGTCACTGTAGTGTCCCAAGGTCTATACTAGTTGGCTGCCCACCCACAGGAGCAGCCTCCGCAGAGCGGGCCATCTCAGACTGGGGTAGGGATCTGCCTCCATTCTTCCACATGTGGAGAGGCACAGTGGGCATGGGGCATGTTAGCCAACAGAAGGCAGGGCATAGGCGTCTTCTGGTTGGGGAAACCGAGGCCCCACGAGGGGCAAGGGCTCACCCAAAGCAGGTCTAATCAGAGCCTGGAATAAAAGACACCAAAGTCCCCAAGCACTTCTTTTCCCTGCAGTCCATTGCTGGCAAGCAACAGACAGGCACCAAAGAGGAAAATGAGGGGCAGGCAGGGAGAAGGATAGGGACTGGCCAGGCTTGGCACATAAGAAGGCCAGCCAGTGACAAACCCAACAGGTTCTCAGAAGTGGGGTGGCGTAGACATGTCACTATTTGTTTGACCCTCCATCATTCTGGGTAGGAACACTGATAGAGAAACTGAGGCTTGAATAAGGGATTTGATCTTGATTGGTAATTACAGCATCCCCTGGTAAAGGCCACACCCTCCTTTACCTTTGCCTGAGGATGGCTAGGAACAATGGGTTCACTGGGCCTTATAAGGAAGCCTGGTTCTGGGGCAGGGCCAGGGCCCATCCTTGGGCCTAGGCAGTAGTGTCTCCACCAAGGGTAGAGGACTACCATGGGGTGGCTTACACAATAGAGCCACTCTCCTGCCCTGTACTTGTCCCTGGGCAGCAGGACTTGAGAGAAGAGCCCAGCACATAGCTCATTACACGGGGGAAGGGGGAACACCAGAAAGTTCTGGATTAAACATCCCTTCCACTTTTGCTCCAACCAACCCTCAGAGAAGCCGAGAGAATCAGTGTCATCTCCAAACCCCTGGGCACATGGCTCTTCCTCCCCTAGGATCCTCCAGAGGGCACAGTGTCTCATGCTGGCAAAACACAGCCACACAGAGACCAAAAGCACAGAGAGGCAGCAACGTAATCCCAAGTTGGACACTGAGAATACAACCTCGAATGTTATTAGTATTATTATTTTGTCCAAAACATGTCGTTTGATTTTTGCTGAGTGTTTTCTTTTTTTTGTTTTTTTTTTCAACATACTTACTGCATATAAAGTCATGCAAAGAAAACAGTGCAGACAGGCGATCCCCGTGGATGAGACACAGCATTCCAGATCAGAGCCAAGAAGAGGGAGAGAGAGGAAGAGAAAGAGAAAGGGAGGGAGAGAGAAAAAAGAGGGAGGGTACGGTAGGGGAGGGCAGGCAGGCAAGCGCACTACAGCGCTTGCCAGCCCAAGTTCAGCATGAAGTAGGAAACTAAGTTTCTGGTGCTCTGTTTTGTTCAAGTTAAGAGAAGCAATGAGGATACGTGCTCAGGAGGTAGTGGGGGGTGGGATAGGGAGGTGGCACAAAGATCTAGGGGAAGAAGTCTTGGGAAGTCCAGTAGTGAGGACTCCAGTCACAGAGATGTCAAATCTGGAGCTTCTCATCCTGGTGGCCTCCCCGGCCCTGACTTACTCATTGTATATTAGTCATGCTGGCCCTGGAAGAAATCCTGTCAGCTGACCGTGGGGACCAGAATGGAAGGCAGCTGTGCTCCCTGGGGGGTGAGGCCACCTCAGAAAGGACCCCCGCCCCCCCCAAAAAAAAACCTGGAACGGAGTGAAAAATTCCCCTCACCCCTCTTCCCACTTCCCGACCCGATCCAACTCTTCTTGAGGTCTAGTTACACATACATATCCGTTAACGCAAAATCCAGTTACGAAATACACAGAAGTTTGGCTGTAAAAAGGCATGCGTCCAAGTAGAAGATGATACCTAAGTGTTGTTTGCTTTGCCCCTGAAACACCATCCGATCTCCTCTCAGACGGAAGAGGCTGGAATTCTCCATGGACGTTGGAGGGCAGATTGGGCAGGTTAACACTGGAGGCAAACTTTGCAGAAGCACTGAGGCAGCGAGTGGGGTGCCTGAAGGGTAGAGCCCACCCCCTTCCCCATAGTGGACGGTCTGATGAGCACAGGGCCAGCATAGGAGGGAAGCAGATGAGAGCGGCAGTTGAAGGCAGGAGCTCCTGGCAGTGGCTCCTCTCTTACTCTCTCCCAGAAACAGTTGGCTTGGAGATTGAGGGGGCTCATCTCTGCTTCCCTGGGGACCCCAGAAGAGGAGAGATCGAAGAGGGGGATCCGTGTCACACTTGCCCTCCTCTTCCTGGCTTCCTGGTAAACACAGCTGGGGCTTCCTCACCTACAGTCAAAGCTAGGCCAGGCCAACAACAGTAGTTGGGGAGTGGGGGTTCCTGGGGCCCGCATCCTGGGTACCGAAGCCTGAAGAAGGTCCCCACTGGCAAGAAGAGGGTGTGGGTGAGAGCTTTGATGTTGCCATGGCTTTTTTCATGATGCCAGTACAGAGTGACAATGGCGGGGGGGGGGGGGCGCTGTGACAGGGAGAATTCCAACAAAATCCAAGAGAGAGCCAGCAGCCACATTCCACGGACAAAGAGTGGATCTCTGCGGTGCGACAACGCAGGGACCCCGGCCCGGTCCTTCAACTGTAAGACACAGTAAGTCCACCACCTTAGACACGGTCACCTCTCCCTTCTAGGTTTTCCACCCACCTTCCCTCCGCATCTGTAGACCCAGAATCTCCTTGCAGGAGTCTTCTCACCCTCTCTGTAGATATTCAGAGATAGAAGGCAGCAGCTGCTCCCCTGGGCATGCCCCACTGCCCCCACCCCACCCCACCCCAGGTCAACACCCTTAATATCCCCTTAGAGGTTTAGGAAGAAAGGATTCTTACTGGGGCAGGACGGAGGGTGCCCCCGATCTGTGGAAGTGGACAATCTGCCATTTGCCATCCCTGCGGTGCCAGACACGGGTCTCCTCTGACTGGGCTGTGCGGGGGATGCCACCCGCATCCAGGTACTGCGTGATGCGGATGTAGGCGATGCACGCTGACTCGTCGCCCATCAGGTGGATGTGGGGGTTCAGGATGGTGGTGTGCACGGGTTTGCTGTTCCGGGACCACACTGGAGGCAGGGACGGGAGGGGCTGAGGCGATGCAACCCAGGGGTTCCTGCCTCATTCTTCATCCTGCCTCATCCTGCTCTCAGCTTCCAACTTCCCTTTCCAGGGAGACACCTTTGCCTGACTCGTGCACAGTAGGGGAATCTCTGGGACAGGGATCAGCTACCTGAGAGTCAAGGCAGAACTGCCACGTAACCTAGGTAACAGGATACCACCTCCCAGATAGGGTACAATGAACTTCAGACTTGCCAAATTGCTCAAACATGGGAGAAGTGGGATTTTAGAATTAGCATCTTGTACACACGAAAGCATGAATCCCAGACAGGATTACTTACTGAGCCAGGTAAGGTTTTTTTTTTTTCTTCAACACAGATTCATACTGGGACCAGGCCAGCACTTAAATGGTAGAGGCTGAGCTGGGTATAAGATGATGGATAGCAACTGAGCTTCTATCTCTGGGTCAGGGAGACAGTAGAGAGTAAGGGGGACAGTGGTGGATAGAACACCTTGTCCCATCTTGAGGGCACCCTGCATATATATATATATGCATATATATATATATATATATATATATAAAATCTCCTCTGGGTACCATGTGCATCACACCTTATTGCTCCTCAAGGGAGTCTGGAAATCTGTCTGGATTTTCATATGGAAAGTCTTCACTTTTCACCGCTGTTCTATTATTCAAATGTAACACTGTCTGTAAACCGTATGAAATGTCTGTAATCTAGACATGCCCCACCCTGCTTATCAACTCTATTGTGATCTATTGAATTATAGAAACAGGGGGAAAGGAACTGTAGAATCTTCCGACCTTCAATTTCAGGGGGCTAGGGGGACACAGGAAGATCTCATTGTCATGACAACTAACCAGAGTGCCTAGGAACGGTTCCCACCTCCAGTTTCAACATCACCAGAGTGTTCTAGAAACTCTCAAGTTGTTTATCAAGATACGAAACAGAAGCACAGAAAGACAGTGGCCCAGGGACAGACAGAGGCCTTCAGGTTCTCACTCCGATAAGAACCCTTGTATCCTCCCCTAGTGGGGCGCAAATAGTGGTCACAACCGTGTCAACAGCTAGCCTCAAATGTGAAGTCTCCAATGCCACCCAAGACGCCCCCGTGTGAGACCCTGTAACACCATAATTTCCTCTCCATCCCTTACTCTAATTCCATTACCCAACAAAATGTGTAAACTGATATCCCCTAAAACATGTAAAATGGCTTTTTTTTTAGTCTGAAAAGAGCACCTGATGGTCCCTCCCTTTAGTGCTATAATCATTGCGTGCTCAAGCCTTCAATAAGTAAGTCTCAGAGAAGCAGAATAACAGATTCACAAGCTCTCAGACACAGAAAATGTAAAGCTTTAGAATAACCTTAGCACAGTGGTTCTCAAACCTGTGGGTCATGACCCCTTTGCGTCAGCTGACCCTTTCACAGGGGTCGCCTAAGACCATCAGAAAACACAGATATTTACATGATGATTTATAACAAGTAGCAAAATTATAGTTATGAAGTAGCAACAAAAATAATTTTTTGGCCGAGGGTCACCACAACATGGGGAACTGTATTAAAGGGTCGCAGCATTAGGAAGGCTGAGAACCACCACCTTAGAGGCTAACGATCACCAAGTTTCTCTTTTCCAAAGTGCATGAGACTTCCCTGAATGTGTGTGAATATCATATATGAGGCTGGAAGCAATGTGTCCATTAATATGTATGGAAAATGAATCCAAAACCATTATCTGACTTGGTCAAAGTTGTTAATTCCTGGGGGGGGGGATGAAGAAATCAAGCTCACAGTGCCTGGATTAGGACAATCCAGGTCCATTCCAGAAGGGACAAACAGCTTAGCATTGGTAGTGGTGGGGGACAAGCTTTGCCGCTGTTGATTGTGGCTGAGATCCCAGGGACTCTAACGTGACACGGTGTTACTTAACCAGGTTAGTGTTTTCCAGGTTACCCTTTTTCTCGACAAGGTGGTAGATAGAGCCAGGTGCTGGTCAGGAAAGGGCAGGCAGTGGGAGAAAGCTCTGCAGGGGTGAGAGGCTGTACTGAGTCACACCCCAGTGAGTCCTCCTTAGAGGTAACCAGAGGGTTAAGCATAGGGTCTAGGAGTCAGTGCTGAGGTAGCATCTGCCGCATGAGCAGACCAGAAACATGGACTTCTTTCTGCATTTGGACTCCTTAGTGGTGGTCCCCACACCTGCACCTGCGCAGTTGAACCTTAGCCTGGTCTCTGCCCAGCTCTGGGAAGACTAGGGGACCGCAGCTGGGAAACAGCGCCCCCAGAGGACAGAGGTATAATGACAGCCAAGGCAATCCTTAAATGTGGGGACTGTGCACAGGATGAGAGAGCCCAAGATCCAGCTTCTCTTACTAGAATTCAGTCTCCCATCATTCAGCGTGGAGGATCCTGTCTGATTCTTTAAGTAAATTTAGCTTCTTCCTTTGCTTTTTTTTAAAGGAGGGAATACTTGGAACCTCAGTACTCGCTAAAATACAAGCAGAGGGGTGCAAACTCGGAGGTGGGGAGGCCTGCTGCTTTGCTGACAGAATGGACCCTATCAGCAGAAGAAAGGCGCCAGGTTGAGACAGAGCTAAATCTGCAGCTGGCTTTGTGCACTCTTTGGGGCGAGTGGCTTCCGCTCTCTTGGCCGCAGTGGAAATGTCTTTCTGAATGACAGAATTGGGCTTCACCTTGAGTGGCCGCAGAACCACGTGCACTGAGTTTGTTAAACCATATGTGAGCACCATCTGTCCTTATTTCATAAAATGATTTTCCTGGTTAGCTTCATGATATGTTTACTGTATTTATTTTTAAGATTTTATTTTTAATGTGTTTGTGCGCTTGATGGGGGCAGGGAGGGGCGGGGGAGGGGGGTGAGTTATATACAAGGAGCACAATGGCCTGCAGAAGCCAGAAGAGGGCACTGGATCTTCTGGAGCTAGAACTCCAGGCAGTTATGACAGGGCAATGGGTGCTGGGACCTGAACCCAGGTCCTCTGCAAGAATCGGGACACACTCCTAGCCTCTGAGCCATCTCTCCAGCCCTAATGTGAATATTGTAAATAAGACTTCCCAGCACCAGCACCTTCATTAGTGGACGATCAGCCACACTGAGCATGCAGGGAGCAGAAAGTCTGGTGAGGAGAATATAGTTAGACCATTCCTGCCCCACATTCTTGCCTGCAAGGCATCTGAACCCTTGCTGCCCTTTGAAAAAAGAGGGAACTGGTAACTGTGAGAGAGGTGTGAGCTGAGTCCTCCTGTGCATGAGAATTCATGAGAATTAGTCAGGAAGGGCTTTCTTGCCGTTCGAGTCAATGCAATTCCAGGTGCCTAGAAATACCAGAAAGTCTGTGTGTGGTTTGTACCTGTCATTTGGGGCTAAGATCACTATACTACCCCTGAGATCCATCCTCCATATCCTAACCTTGGCTTGGTCCCTGTCTGACCCCGGCCTGGGTAAGACACAAACAAGCGGGAAGCTCATTGGCTCAGGCCCAGGCTCGGCACCCTGCCCACCCTCGTTGCAAGCTTCTGAGACCTCTCCTGCAGAGGAGAGGCCCAGGAAGGACAGACACGCAGGACAGAGACCTGGACACACAGGCAGGGCACAGCAGTGTGAAATCCCTGGTCCTCCCTACCTATGAGGTCATATGGGTCACACCCCAGGAGCTGCTGTGTCACCCGCTGGACAGCTGGGGTGGCCCCAAGCCTCCAGATGACTGTAGCTAGCCGTGTGAGTTAGTGAAGGGTCCCTGCTTATCAGAAAGAACAAAGACCTGCCACGAACTCTCCCAGGCTAGAAGGCAGGAGGGGGCTAGGGAGGCTTATCGTATACGTCCTTTGTCTTTAGGGACCCACCCCGGCCTCACCCCATCCTCAGCCACAGGAAGGACAGCTGGCAGTCCAGCTCAGTGGGCAATCAATGGGGAGGGAACCAAGAAAGTACCAACCCCTGTCCACAGGGACTCTTCCTCTTCACTGGCTCCTGAGCCGCCCCTGAGGCCCTGCCCGTCACCCTGCTGTGCCGTCAGCAGGACATGGAAGGAGAGCAGACAACAGGCACCCCAGAGAGAAGGGATTGCTCACGGTTTTCAAAATAGAATCGATGAAAGTCCAGGCCCTCGACCAGGTTCCCCAGGGCCTCAGGTTCAAAGGCTGTCATTCCGGGATCACACATTTTCCTGGGGAAAGGAAACCAGAGGAAAGAGGGGCCTGAGAAGACCACTTCTCATCGCCCCCCTGAAGGGCAGCAGCTGAATGGGAATGGACACGCCTTCCTTGAGGGCTCAGCAAAGGAGGAGTTCACACAATGTGGAGTGTGGGCAGAACTGGAGGGTGCTGGCTACATCCAGGGAGCCCAAGTTCAGGTTCTGGTTCTGCCACTTACTGGTGAGAAGGTCCCCAGAAAGAGTGCCAGGGGGGTGAGGTGGTCATGCTGTACAGCCTGGTCCTTATTCTTCACACTGTACCCCAGTCCCGGCAGTGACCCAAAGGGGCTTTTCTCTTGAGTTGTAGGAGTGAGGTGCCTTTCCCTTTGCATAAAGTGACCTCAGCTCCCCAAGACAGGTTGTATATGGAGGATGTGCATTTTAACAATTTGGACAAAATTACCCTATGTCTGGAACACCCTGACTGTTTCCTCGGCTGTAAATGGGGGAAAGGAGCCTTAATGAAGGAGATGCCCATGAGGCTGGAGAGATGGCTCAGCAGTTAAGAGCGTTGCATGTTCTTCCAGAGGGCCTGGGTTCGATGGTGGCTCACAACCATCTGAAACTCCAGGCCTTCTTCTGGCCTCTATAGGTACCAGGTACATAGACATTCATGCAGGCAAAATGCCCGTATACATAAAATAATAAATTTTTAAGAAAGTGATGTCAAAGAGGAAGCAGAGGATGTGGCAGGGGTGGCCCTCAGCATAAGGAAGCTGTGTGTTTTCAGCTGATTGGCCCTTCCAGGTGTCAGTCTTCCTGAGTGACTGCTAGGCAGGGGAGTCATTTACATACCTGGAGGGTCTTTTCAAGTACAACATAGACCCCTATGACCATAGCAAAGAAACCAGGGACAGGAAATGCCCCCACTCAAGCTAAGCTTCTGGTCCACAGGAGAACTGGAAATCTCAGAAGAGGACATCAGGCCAGGCCTTGCCTGCGATGAACAAAGCCTTTGAGGTTCCCTCAAGTCTACCCCTGCTGCAGAACTTGGTCGTCTGGACTCTCTGCATCCGTCAAGGACTTGAAGGCTCTCTGCTCTAAGTGCATCATACAAATGTAGAAACTGGGGGCTGGAGAGATGGCTCAGAGGTTAAGAGCACCGACTGCTCTTCCAGAGGTCCTGAGTTCAATTCCCAGCAACCACATGGTGGCTCACAACCATCTGTAATGAGATCTGGTGCCCTCTTCTGGCATGCAGGCATACATGGAGGCCGAACACTGTGTACATAATAAATAAATAAATCTTTAAAAAACAAATGTAGAAACTGAGGCTCAGGGAGATGAAGGGGCTAGTTCAGGAGCGTGTCAGGGAGGCTCCAAGGCCATGGTAAGTTTCAGAGTCTTGCGCAGGATGAAAATGCCATCATCGCCTGTAACATTCTAGAGGGACCCCCCCAGAAAGGTCACCTCACTAGCTCTTTATTCCCTGGCTGTGGTTTTTCAGAGTCACCAACCTGGTGTGCCCTGACTTAACTTCTTTAGGGCTACCCAGAAAGACTGGCGACAGAGTCTGCTTCCATGCCTTGCTGTAGCATCCTGCTATACTCTGGCACACACCCCTGTGCACATTCCTTGAACATAGACTTATAGCTTGTGCACATACAGGTGCGTGTGCAAGCCTACGTATAGTATGTGAGGCCCCTGGGCTTTCACAGATGCCTCTTGAGTACCTTGCCCCTCCAGAGAGAGCCAGGGACTTTCCAATGACTAAATTCAGTTCCCACGGTTAAAATGCAGCTTCAGGTGGCCTGAGATCACACCAGCCATGCTCACATTAACACCACCTCACATTAACCCCACAGGCAAGGGTCACTCTGTCTTGGCTGGAAGTTTTCGCACACCAAAAAGCAGGTATTGGATTGCCAGGTCCAGGCCCCATCAGCCTTGGTCAAAATGCCAACGCCTAGACACCCAGAACCTTCCAATTTCTCTGGGTCAGGCAGAGAGAGAAGCAAATGGGCAATGACCACTAGGGGGTGCTGAATCCCAGTTTATGCATACAGTCACCTGGCTAAGGGCTGGAGCGGGTGTGTGAACAGAGAATGTTCAGTTTAAGACTGTGCCTTATGCCCAAAGGGTTTAGGGTTCACTTGGCTCACTCTTGCTCACGAATGGTGCACACCCTTTGGGTCCCTGCCTGTTCCTGCTCAGCTGAAGACCTCTGGAGATCCAGGAAAAGGACTCAGACCCACTGGGCAGGCTGGAGAAGGGCCTGCCTCCATTCCCTCCTTCCCATACTAAGGCACAGATCGCCCTTCTTTTTTTTGGGTGCGGGGAACAAAGCAGTTTTACTGGAGCGCCTCCCTGGATGAGGCTGGCAGGAAGAGGAACGTGTAGTGTCATGAGCACCCGGCTGAGGGGGACTGCATTCTTATTCACAGCACATGCAGAGAGTGAGTAAGCTCAGTCACCCCTGGTTAGCACCCCTGAACCCGATCCAGGCAGAACATGCAGAAAGAGCCTGGCTGACTCACGTGTAGGACTCAAAATCTCCATTGCTTATGGCTTCAATCAGCTGTTCTGTCACTTTTATAATTTCCTGCTTGCGCACTGTAAGGTAGAGGGGGCACACAAATAACAACAGTGATAGTCATGAAGGACCGAGCACCAGCTTCCGAGTCCCCAACACGTGCCAGGTGGGCTCTGTAGCGACCTGACACTGTACACAGACGAGCTCACCCATCCTTTTGCTGTCCCTGGGAGAGAGAGGTGGTTAGCTCCATTTCCCACAAGAGATTGAGGCTCAAAGCAGTGTGTGGGGGAAATGTAGTTCCCTGAGCTACAAAAGACAGAGGCATTGCCTCAGCTGGCAACCTTGACCTCCAAACACCACAGTGGGGGACGTTCAGACTTGTTCAGGTCTTGTTTGAAGCTAGGTTTTGACTACAAAATAGCCATCTTGATTTGCTGTGTGAATCCAAACAGTGTTACATGTTGCTTGTCAATTGTTACAAACCAGGGCTCCCCCACAGGCAAACATGGGGACACAAAGGAAAGTCTTGGAAGTAACACATCTCTTACTGTCTGGGTAGTTTTTGCTCAATTTGAGTGACTATAAGATTCAGGCAGAGTTGTCTAGAAGCTTCTAGAATCAACCACTTTCCCCCGTCTGATGCAGAACACCAAAAAGCTACTTTTCTGGTGGAGTGTTAAATGCCAGTCCCCTTGTTAGACAGGCAATGGCCTGGCCCTCAGCATTCCCACCCATGGAATAAGATTCACTCAGAGTTAGACGGCAGCGCCAAGAACTCAGGTCTCAATTCCAGACAGATCTTCATCCTAAAACCACCTCGGAGCCTTACGCTCTGTGGCGGCTGAGGACCACAAGACTGACTGGCTGGTCAGATGGAGACAAAAGTGTCCTCCTCCCAGAGCTGGTCTGAGGGTGGGACGATGAGGTGAGCATGAAGCAGTGTCTCCAAGCCCTACCCATAGCAAGTGTTCATGGTAAGCATAGCCTTTGCCTGCAGCCCACACTTCAGCTTGACTGTTCCTCCCAGACCCCTGGCAGGTAGGCCACAAGGAGGTGACTGACCCTCAATAAACAAGGAATCGGCAGTGTCCTGGTTCCCAGTGGAGCTGAACAGACACTGCCTTAGTCTAGGGCAGGCCCTCTTTCCCTCCTCCCTTCAGATGCTGTTCTCCCCCAAACCTGGCCACTCCATGGTAGGACGGAAGTCACACTGTCCAAAAAGTGGGCCCAGCAGCTCTCAGCACCTCCCAACCTCAGAACCAAGTCTGAGTGAATCTCTGACTCGCCCTTTTTCTTGTCAGCTGCCTATGCTGCCTCAGGCGCTCATCTCAGACCCAGGGGAGATAGACTCTTAGGGCATCCAGGCTTGGGAACTACTGCAGGCCAGAAATCCAAACTCCTTTCTGGGCTACCGAGGAAACCGAGGCCCAGTGAGGGTCAACAACTTGCCCAAGGACATGGAACATAGGGTACAGTCTGGCTGACAGCCCAGAACCTTTTCTACAGGACCCTAGGACTTCAGCCCACATGATCGCACCCCATGTTCTCATAACACTAACCCCACACGGCTGCTTGGCACTCACTACCTAGCTCTACATTCGGTGCCAGCTAAAGGAGGTGGGGCTCGGGCTTCCTTGAAATCTGAAGCTAGCATGACCTTACGGGCTACCGTACGGACTAAGCACATGGGTGAGTGGGCACTGTCGTCATCAGGGACTTAGCCTGCGGAGTTTCAGAGCTTCATACCCATGCCACAACTGAACTCTGCCCACATCTACACCCGGCGTAGCCTTTGGCATGCAGTGTGTTCTTGGCAGAGGAAACAGTGTTCCAGCAATACAGCCACCACGTTGCCCTCAGCCAGCTTGCTCTGACTCTGGTTAGAAACTCCCGGGCTGGGAACATCTAACAGATCCTGAGTGTCATCTGTCATGAGGGTTTTTCTCCTCTTTTCAGGGAGCCACCAGGGCAGAAGTTGTGTCCAGCACACATATGTAGAGTGAATGAATGAATAAATGAGCAGATGGCTCCAAACCAGAGTCTGCCCTGTCTCTGGAATTGCCCAGGTTATCTGTACATCTGTGTATAGGGGTTTCAGAACCTGGGCTCCTGGTCAGCCATTCCAACCTTTGTAAAAGCAGAGACAGGTCATGGGACAAGCGGGCTTTGCCAGCAGGGACTGCACCCCACCACCACCACGGGATCAGAGGGGAGGATGCAAAACAAACCCACATGCTCCTGACAGGTTGTGAAAGATGGGCTTTGGGGTCAAACTCTCTAGGCTTGGACTGCGGTTCTGTTGCCTCATAGCTGCAACCTTGGATGAGTTTCTCCATAAGAATAATGGAGATATCATAGTACCCACATTTTAGGGTTATTCTGAGGCTCGATAGAAAGAGTCATCACATGCAACCCTACCCGGGAGCACCTGTGCTCCGAGCACCCAAGATCAATGCATCACTTGAGTGATAGTGTCTGTACCCAAGCATTTAGAGAGCAAGGCCTGGCACTCACTGAGAGACAGCTGCCAACCTTCATCTGCACACTAGGGAACAGAAGCTTGGCCAAGCCCTACCTTGAGGCTCCCAATGGGCTGTGAGCTTCCTGGAAGTTTGAGTCATGGGACACAATCCTGCTGGAGTTAGAGGCTGCAGTAGCCACCAGTCTGATGACTATGTGTACCTCATGGATTTGGGTTCAGACTTCCAGGCTGAAGTCGGCCTCTGAAAACTCCTATGTATAGGAACTCTGCCCCCAAGTAAACACCCGTTCCCTAGTCTCTGTCCTTCCCTGGCCAGGTTTCTCTTCTCAGGAATGTGGTTTCCAGATCCACCGCAAGTTTGCATCTGTCCTCCAAGCTCCCGAAACTGTCTGAACATGTCTTGGTGTGACACGCACTCTCAGATGGTACATTATCAGGTCTGGAGACAAACTGAACATTGCACCTCTATGCATTCGGTGCTAGGTGGGCCTGTCTTGGCTATGCCTTCAGGCACCAGGACACCAAGCTTTCTAAAAGTCAAAGCTACCAGCTCTAGCTTTGTTCTCTGGGGCAGAAGACCGGACTGGAGGCTGGTGCCTGTGGACCTGAAGGGCACTCTGACGGGGGCCCTTCCCGGGACTCCAGCAACCCCGACTGCTTTGCAAGCCGCTTTCTAGATGTTGGCTAGTCTCCTCACCCAGATGTTCTATAATATTCCTCTACAGACAAGAAAACTGAGGCCCCAGAGATATTAAGAAAACCTCTTGGTCAGGTGGTGGTGGCACACACCTTTAATCCCAGTACTCAGGAGGCAGAGGCAAGTGAATCTCTGTGAGTTTCAGGCCAGCTTGGTCTACAGAGCGAGTTCCAGGACAGTCAAGGCTACACAGAGAAACTCTATCTCAAAAAACAAAATGAAACAAAAACAAAGAAACTCTCTTAAGCTCACACAACACACTGATGTGTGTTGGGGCCTGCATTCCTAACTAGTACTTCCTAATCTCTACCCAGCTTCTGGCAGATGCTCTTTAACCTGGAGAGAGGATGGGTTGCACGCAGAGGCAAGGGCATGGGGTAAAGCCTAGTAGAGTCTGGTACGGCTCATAGATCAGGGGCTCTTCTAAAGCTCTGAACTGTTCTTGTCCCTTCTTCCCTCCAGGGATGTCGTTCTGACAAACAGCATTTCCAATTAACTGTAACCCTGGGTCAGAGTTTACCAGACTGACTACTATTCTCACTTGGTAAGAAGACTTTACAGGCTAACTCCAGAAAACAGCATCCCACTCTGGGAGCTCCCTCTGTGCCAGCGGGGCTGGCGGCTGTAGGCTGGGTTTAAGGGCTTTGCTCTGCTCTTACAGGGGCACGTTTTTCAAAACACTGTGTCACTGGGCCTTTTGTGCACGAGGAGGAAAGGCTGGGGCAGGGAACAAGGTCCCCAAATCGTCAGCTAGTAACCATGATGGCTAATCTTGATCGTCAAATGAACAGACAGGATTTAGAATTACCACAGAAGCACACCCTTGAGTGTGTCCCTGAAGACATTTCCACAAAGGGTTGCCTGAAGAGGGCAGGTTCACCCTGAATGCGGGCGGCATCTTCCCATGACTGGATGACCGAGAGGAAAAGGTGAGCCAAGCATGGGTATCTACCTCTGTTTCCCGACTGCAAATAAAGCATCTCCAGCTGCCTTATGCTCCCACGGCCATGGCTGCCTACCACAATGGTCGGTACCCTCAAACTATGAGCCAATATAAACCCTTCCTTAAATTGCTTTTGACAGACTACTCGCCACAGCAACAGGAAGAACTGCTAACACCATAACCCACGTGGGCCTTCCCTTTCTCTGTATAAAGGGAAAGAAGTAAATTAAAATCCGAGACAAATTGTTCCCCGGATCCCTGAAAGCGGAGGAGGTTGTTGGCAAAAGCGAGGCCTCGCGGCACAGCCCAGAACCACCATCCAGGTGGAATATATCACTGACAGCCCCTATTTTTCATCACCAGTGCATACACATTTTGTATTCTATTCCAAATAGTCTGTCTGTTTAACATATAAATATTTGTCTTAAAATAGTCTTTGAATCAAATTGACACTCCAAGAAAATGTCATGGGGCTTACTGTCACTCAACCATGAACTCCAGTTTGGAAAAAAAGAAAAAGAAATGAAGATGTCTTCCAATAACCACCACATGTCAAATGCTGCATGGGGACTGTATACACAGCTGCCATTTCACCTGTACAGGAATACCAGAAGATGGTGCTAAAGGACACTGAGACTCAGAGAGTTTGAGTAAGTTGTCAAAGGTCACTCAGCCGATGGATTAAGGAACGAAATCACCTCCATGCTCTCTATCTGCCCTGAGGCCAGGAATAGAATCGAGTCACCTCAGAATCTCAGAAGCCATCTCTTCACTCTGGGGCCGAGAGTCTCCCATATGGTAAACATCTAAGAAGCAACTCAGTCCACCAGAGACCTGTGACCTGAGGTAGGGCTGGGCATGTGCTAAGGACAGACTCACGCAGCCGACTAAGAGGATGCTAGCCTGCAGTTCTCTAAGAGAATGTATTGGTGAGGCTGTCCATAGATCCACGAAAGAGCACCAATTTACCAGCACTAGGCTGCATCCCCCATCAATTTGGGAATGGCCAGGAAGGACATCAGCAGACAGACTTTCTTCCAGGTGCCTGCAGGATCGGAAGGAGGTCATCCTGTGTGGAAACTGCCTGCAAGCCTTCATTGCACCCCACATCCCATTATGACATTATAAAATGCTTGTCATATAAACACAATCTTTTTTTTTTCCAGTTAGGGATCAAACCCAGGACTCCTACATGTTAGGCAAATGCTATCACCAAGCCATAACTCTTGCCCTACTATATATTATTTTACAGTAAAATATCTAACCCCCCCCCAAAAAAAAATGTCTCAACTAGTACCGTTGAGATTCCTCCAGACCAGTAATCTTTTTTTATATTTCAGCAACCCCTTCCCAGAAGGGCATCTCTGGCCCCTTCCCCAGCATGCAGATGCTGAGGGCTCTCGTTTCCCTGGCCTGGGAAATGTAAGGGTGCCGGTGCAGGTGGAACCGTGGGGCTTTGCTAACTGTCAAGGATCTGTGTTTCCCAGGCAGAATCGGCACACATGTCCTTCCCAGAACACTTTCCCGAGGCCTCCAGTACACTGTCTGCTCGCCAGGGTCCAGGTGCAGACTGCCTGGGTTCTGATCCCGACCCCACCTTGAGCCAGTTTCCCCAAATTCTCTATCCTGTATTCTTGCCTAGAGAAGAGGACTCATGGAAGGGTAAATGTGAGGCTACAGAAAACCTCAGGTCAACAGTTTTCAACCTGTGGGCCTTGACCCTCTTACGGGTCATATATTAGATATCTTGCATATCAGATATTTACCTCATGATTCATAACAGCAGCAAAACTATAGTTATGAAGTAGCAGTGAAATAATTTTATGGTTGGGGGATCACCACAGCATGGGGAACTGTATTAAAGGGTCACAGCGTTAGAAAGGTTGAGAACCACGGCTCTAGGTTCTCTCTTTTCCCACTGTGAAGTAATGTTAATCTCTGCAGTGTTCTGAACAAGAGCTATGCAGTACAGTCATAAAAGTTTTTTTAAAAAACAATACAAATTTAAAAAAGTTCACGTTGGGGGCTGGAGAGATGGCTCAGTGGTTGAGAGCACTGACTGCTCTTCCAGAGGTCCTGAGTTCAGTTCCCAGAAACCACATGGTGGCTCACAGCCATCTATGATGAGACCTGGCGCCCCCTTCTGGCATGCGGGCACACATGGAAGGAATGCTGTACACATAATAAATAAATCTTAAAAAAAAAAAAGGTCACGTTTTGGGGCTGGAGTAATGGCTCAGCAACCAAGAGAACTGTCTGAAGACCTAGGTTCAGTGCCCAGAACCCACGCAGCGGCTTACAATCGACCATAGTTCCATTTTCCGAGAGTGCAGTGACCTCTCCTGGCCTCCGAGGACACCAGACATGCACTTAGTGCACTGATCCATGTGAGCAAAATCTTCATACACATAAGATTAAAATACATGGATCTTTTAAAAGATGTCAGGTTTGAAGTAAGTTTGCGAATTTATGTTGGGCTGTGTTCAAGGTTAGCCTTGGCCACAAGTACCCTGCAGGCTGCAGGTCGGACACACCCACATATCGGTCCATGTATAGGTTTAGCAAGTGTCAATGAACCAAAGACGGCTCTTGCTATTTCTTTTCTCAAGACTCCCGCTCATGTGGGGCTCTTTGCTCCCTTTTTCATCTGATAGGTTTTGCTACGAGCCCAGGTTTCAGCATGCTGGCCCCAGCTCATGCTTTCTCTGCTGGCCGCTCAGGCACTGAGACTACAGATATACCACCCCAGCTGCTGATCTGGGGCGATCGGGGCGCTTCTGAAAACAACAGGCCCAGAGCTGCAAAACCCCTGCATCTTTAGTTTGCTGGTCTTTGGTTTTGACTTCACTTGCCCCAGTTGACTAAACCTTCTGGATTTTTATTCTCTGTTCCTTTATTCTTATTGCTCCATATTTTAAAAGTGAAGTCAGTTTAAAAAAACTAAAATAATTTATTTCTAAAGGAAAATTTATGACACCCCTGTGTATCTATGGCTTAAATGTTATTTTTTTTCCTCTGATAGGTGGTGAGATAAATCCATAAGCTAAGTACCCCCAGTGCTGGGCACTGTCTGGGGAAGTCACACCCACAATATGTCCTGGTTATCGGAAGTCAAATCCAGGCTGTGGCAGTGGAACAGTGGTGAGGGTCTGCTCAGCAGGCCAGGCCTCCCTACCTTTGGTGTCTTCATCCTCGATGGTGGTATTGGTGCTCTCGGAAGATTCCTGTCAAAGAGAAGAAGAGGGAAGCGGTGAGGAGGGCCTAGCGGCCAGTAGGGGTTGGGTTGGGTTGGTGACCTGGCTGCCTGGTGATTTGCTGAGCTCTGTGGCTTCCCAGGCTATGCGGTCCAGATGCTTAATACAAACCCTGCCAGACCCTTCAATCTGAGGGGACCCAGCTAAGCAGGTGGCTGGGGCAGGGCCCGTATGAAGCGGTAACCTGCAAGGAGATCCCTGGCCTCTCAGGAGGGCTGAGAGGGGCTTCCTGGGTCCTTTCTGCTCAGGGGGCAAAGACGGGATACAGAAGAGCAGAGAGACACCATGGGAGCCACAGAATGAGGGAGGAATACACACACTGGCAGGAAAAAGAAGAAAGAGAGAGGCAGGCCCAGTGGGAGAGAGGGTGGGCTTTTCAGAGGGGAGAAAAACCGCGCAACTGAGACAGCCATAGAACCAGAAGAAGAGGGGCATGGGCCACCATGTCACCCCTGGCACTCTTGACAGAGGCAGGGCTGTGGTTCTTCTGCTGGAGTGGCCTGCACAAGCTCAAGGAGCCTCCATGATGCCTGCTGCTTTGGCCAAACCGAGCCTCGCCCTAGCAGCAAATTGCACAAACCAAGCCTTGAGATGAGCCCTTGAGCAGAGGGGTGGGGGAAGCAAGAAGCCAAGGGCTGGACTTGGTTCAAATCCACCTTTGGACTGGAGGAAGGCCTTGGATCTGCTGATGGCCTGCTGGTCTGGGCCATGGGATTGGAGGTGTCAACAGAAACACGCAAACAACACACACACACAACACACACATATTGTCACACAATGCACACATACCACACATGCCCTGAGCACTCTCTCCCCGCCCCGGATTCCTGTGCAGCCTGCAGGAGGGAGGCAGGAGCGAGGGAGCGAGGGTCTGAGGCCCAGCATTTACCGGTGTTTGGGAGACGGCGGACACTCACCATTAACTGAACGCTGGAACTGGACTTTCTTTTCTGGAAAAACAAGGAGAAGAGATGGGACAGGAAAAGACACCGCATGAAAACAGCAGGGAGGTTAGGAAGCAGGATGGCCTCAGGGCCGTCCTCTGTGGTCCTTTCCGATCAGCAACATGTGGCCTGGCAAATTCTGGGTCCTCAAACGCCTGTACCTGTCTCTACCAATCTAACATCATCCAAGTTCAAGGCCAAGTCTGCCTTCAACTAGGGCTGTCTACTATGCCTTCGTCTGACAGGGAAGTTAGTCTTGGCTCTTAGATGCTGACTGTCTGTTTGTTTTAGGGGACAGCAGGGTGCTCAGAACTGGACATGAGCCCCAAATTCTCTATGCATTTCTATTTAAGCATACTTAACTCCAGGCAACCTGCCACTGGGGAAACTTGCCTTGTTTTTGTTCCTTCTGAAACCCAAGTCTTATTATACCAGCAAGCTCTCTGTCACTGAGCCCTGCACAGAAGCAGGTCCCTTCTAAGGACTTTGATTAAGTCTTCGTGGGACTGGTCATGCCCACTTTCAAGAATATTGTCAGGTGACCCTGGGGGCACCTTTCTGTTCATAACTTCTCATAAGTGTGTTCTTTGGCTCCTTTATGCTGATAGAGGAACTGAGGCATGACCGGAAGTCTGGATCCTGCCTCTAGTGGATCTGCCGGTTGGCCTGATCTAATCTTTGTGGACTATACCAACCCTGTGTTAGCTCTGGGGTCCAGGAAGGAGGTGGGGACAATGTGGGCTGCTTCTCCTTCACTCAGTTCTCATAGCCAGGCATTTGAAGACTTGCTTATAGAGTGATACAGGTCCTGAGTGGCACTTACATCCAGAGAAGAAGCATGGGGACCCTGAGAGGGCTCTCTCAGAAGTCAATAGCTATGCTAGGGGAAACAGAGGTGCTGGGCGGGGGGACAAGGTTGCATCTGTCCAGGACCCCAGACTGGCTCCTCTTAAAGGCTCGTGCTACCTTAGATAACCTCCCTTCTGAGAGTTAGGAGCCCGTTGCCTAAGATCCCAAGAAGAAAGTAAAGGCGAGACTTAAGACCTTTCCAGGGTCAGCCTGATCTATAATAAGCACTGGATATGCTATAAGAGACTCAGGTTAGATTTGGGGCTTCCTGCTTTTATAGTCCAGTAGGCATCTGCATGCCAGGGCCTAAATGTGTGCCTTTTAACCAGAGCCTCCTTGCTGGACATTTCTATCTCGTGTATTCAAGAGGCACAAATGCCCACCTTCCTTGGTGGCTGGGGAGTGTGGCTTCATTGTAAAACTCTGCAACTGCTCCTCCTCTGCTCTGCTCTCCTCTGCTCTGCTCTGCTCTCCTCTCCTCTGCTCTCCTCTCTTCTGCTCTGCTCTCCTCTGCTCTCCTCTCTTCTGCTCTGCTCTCCTCTGCTCTCCTCTCTTCTGCTCTGCTCTCCTCTGCTCTGCTCTCCTCTCCTCTGCTCTGCTCTCCTCTCCTATGCTCTCCTATCCTCTGCTCTGCTCTCCTCTCCTCTGCTCTCCTCTGCTCTGCTCTCCTCTACTTTCCTCTCTTCTCCCTGCTCTCCTCTCCTCTACTCTGCTCTCCTCTGCTCTCCTCTCTTCTCCCTGCTCTCCTCTTCTCTGCTCTGCTCTGCTCTCCTCTCCTCTGCTCTGCTCTCCTCTCCTCTGCTCTCCTATCCTCTGCTCTGCTCTCCTCTCCTCTGCTCTCCTATCCTCTGCTCTGCTCTCCTCTCCTCTGCTCTGCTCTCCTCTCCCCTGCTCTCCTCTCCTCTGCTCTCCTCTGCTCTCCCTGCTCTCCTCTCCTCTGCTCTCCTCTCCTCTGCTCTGCTCTCCTCTCCCCTGCTCTCCTCTGCTCTCCTCTCCTCTGCTCTCCTATCCTCTGCTCTGCTCTCCTCTGCTCTGCTCTCCTCTCCCCTGCTCTCCTCTCCTCTGCTCTCCTCTGCTCTCCCTGCTCTCCTCTCCTCTGCTCTCCTCTCCTCTGCTCTGCTCTCCTCTGCTCTGCTCTCCTCTGCTCTGCTCTCCTCTCCTCTCCCTGCTCTCCTCTCCTCTCCCCTGCTCTCTTCTCCCTGCTCTCCTCTCCTCTCCTCTGCTCTGCTCTGCTCTCCTCTATGCTGGCCTCCCTCCATGACTGCAGCTTGGCCAAACTGTGTGGGGAAGGGGGACAGGCCCATACAGCTCAGCTGTCAGCAGAAACCCAAGGAGACCCACATGGGCCAGAAGGTTCCAGGTGGAACATGAAGAGGAAACACAGAGCAGAGACTGCATCAGATTCGGACGTACAGTGACAGGATGGGACATGGGAAGAGGTCAACAACAGCACGGATGGGACACCAACAGGGCAGTGAGTGCAGTGAGGGGAGGGAGCAGTGGACGCCTCCTACAGAAACCGAGGCCTAAAGGAGGCCAGGGCTAGACACTGCTCCTTGAGGACAGGGATTCTGTCTCCTAGAATGACAAATGAGGGTGACCATCATCCTGCTTGACCAGCACTTGTGAGTTGCATGGAAAGGGGCTCTGTCAGCAAAGGTAGAATCGCCTCTCTTAGAACCACAAATGGAAGCTGGTTCCAAGATCAGCAAGGGATCCAGAACAGCCGTCTAGTCAGTCTCAGCCCTGAAGAGATTGTAAAGGCTCAAGAAGTTCCTGTCACTCGGGCTGAGCAGCCCTTCCCTCGGTGACAGAACAGGCCACATAGCCTCTCCATTAAGCTCCACATGGAACCGTTCATCTCTCAGCACACAACTGTAGAAAGAGCACAGATTCCCCTCCCCCTCAAGCTGCGTGTGAGTCTACATGACGCAAATCCCAGGGGTCGCTCTGGTGAGGCCATCTCACCAACCTTTGGAAACTGCTCTCTACTCTCCTGGTAGAGATGGCAGAACCAGGACCAACCCCTGGGAAGAGGGAACAGCGAGGCCCGCATTCAGCCCCGTGGCTTTTAGACTTGAGGATCTGAGAGAATGGAACTGTCACTTCCCCAAGCCTGCTGCCCTCCCCACTTCATGGAGGAGCAGGGCACCCCCAGTCACTCCCCAAGTTACAGGCCAGACCCAAATTACTCCTCCTCTTTCATTTCTAGGAAAGGAAGGAGGTTGAGCTATAAAGAAGTGATTGGGCCAGGGACAACATTTGAGTTTCTCTTCGTCCACATCTGGGCCACCCTAAGAAGTCACTTAGGGTGTGTCTTACCCTGAAGGAAGCAGAGACATTTTTTGCCAGTTGTGCTCGCTGGAAAGCACCCTGGTGGCAAGCAGAGCATCGTGCTGTAAGTTTCTAGCCTTGGCTAGTCCTACCTGCTGCCTCTGTCCAAGAGCAGCTGGAGCTGGAGATTCAGTCCTGACCCTGGCCCAACACGAGCCTCTCCTGACCCCAAACCCAGTGGCTCCTCAGCAATCTGCCAGGGCCAGTCCAAGACCCAGGCAGACCAGGGCACCTCAACTCAGCATCTAGACATTGTGTGTGGAGAGGGTCCCCAGCCACTTTAGGCCTGCAGCCCCATGTAGTATGTCCCTCTAGCGCCCGTCTCAGGTTGGGAGCAAAAGTTGGCTCAAGGACACTCAGACGGCAGGCCAGGGCCAACTGCAACATGTGTGTTAATTCTATGACAAGCGTGTGTTAACTTTTTGTCTGAGATGTCCAAGGGTTTTCTTGAGCATACTCTGTTTTCAAGAGAAAATGAAGTCTGACCCCACAAAACAGGGAAGGTATTTCTGTTTCAGTGGCTTCTTATGCATACGAGCACTGTTCACGCTTTGAATGTGTGTTAGCCCCGCTTATCCTCACAGTCAGCCAAGTGGGAGGGAGGAAAGGAAGCACAGCCCAGGACTTGAACCAGCCAAGCCCCAGCTGTCAGTAACCCACCCTATTTTTTGACCCACCGTGATAACTTTGACATGAAGTTGTTGAGACTGCAGGGATCCCAGGACCTCAAAAACTGTGTCTTCCCCTTTCTAGTCCCCCTCAACTCCATCTGCTGCCAGAGGAATCTCCCCAGAATATTTGGGTCCAAAGAATTCATTTTGAAAAGCATTGATTTTTTTTCTAATAACCAAATAACTATATATAGTCATGTGTTTCTTAATGGTAGGGATATATTCTGAGAAATGTATCATGAGAAATCATGTCACTATGCAGGCAGCATACAGTGACCTTAGGGCATACGATATCTCTAGGCTCCAAATCCACACAGCACGTTACTGTACCAAATCCAGTTCACATCTGTAATACATGGCAAGTACCGTGCACCTAAGCCAATCTAGGCAGGTCTAAGTATGGCAAGGGCCTGGCATGGCAGTGCACACCTGTAATTCCAGCCCTGTGGAGGCTAGGCCAAAAAGATGGAGTGCTTGAATCTGGCTCGGGCTGCATGGGTGAGATCCTACCTCAAAAAAAGGAAAGGGGGGAAAGAGTGGGGGAAGAGTACAGTAAAACTGCTAGGCAATAGCAAGTCCATGGCTCCACTGTGGTCTGTGAGGAACGCCAATGCATATAAAGTCTGTCGCTGACCAAGCATCATTCCACAGAATGTGGCCACAGCCCTCAAACACACAAGATGAGAAGGGAGAATGGTTAGATTTGGGAGAAAGGCTGCTCTTCGGTATGTTTTCAGAGCTGAAATCTTAGAAATTATCACCAAGTCCGCATACCACCTGAGGCACCTAAGAGAACCTCGGGTGGAAAAAGCGATGGGCAAAGGGGAAGCCCAATTCTGGCTGGACACCCAGCCCAGAGTCTCCCCCATGCAGTCCCAGGCAGTCCGTAGCCATTCTAATCAAAGCGGTGCAGCCGCCAGCACACGCTGAATGGCCTGGGTGGCCATTCAGGACCTCACACCATCTAATGTCCTGGGAAAGTGGGTGCAGAGTTCACAATAAGGCAGTCTCCAGAGATGAGACCCCGTGAGGCAATCAGATAGCGGAGGAGAGGGGCTGCAGAGAGCAGAGGGGCTAGGCCCCCCGATAGCAGAGCGAGAAATGAGAAGAAAGAGGAAAGAGGGGCCAGTTAGGTAAGGAGAGAGGTAGGTTGGGCACCAGGGGTGGGGACAGGGGACAGGCACGGGTAGAGACGAGGGCCTTCTGGATCCCAAAGCCTGGAGAAATAGCTGCCCATTCTCCATGGGTTACAGGCTATGTTAGTGTACGCAGTTCAGAGCCCAACCAGTCCCTCACCCTTGGGCAGGATGAGGTCACCTTAGTGACCATTTCTGTCCCTTTTGGACCCTCCTGTCACAGTTGTCCAGTCCCGTAGAGCCCCAGAAGCCTCCTCAAGATCTGCCCCCTTTACTGAGCTCCACGCAACCCAGGCTACCTGCCATTCCCAGTCTGCTCCCAGCAAACACGGTAAGAGGCAGACACCAGAGCACAAACTAGGTGATCTGGGGAGAGCTTGGCCCTGGCCCTTCATGTCACCGTTAGTGAAGCTAGGACTTGCCCAAGGCCTGACAGCAGGTCTCTGCCAGAGACAGGCCTGCAGGCTCCGGGGGGACTTACCTTCACACCATCGTTCTTCTTGTTTCCTCCGCTCTTCCCTCCTGTGGAGGAGAGAAAGTAGAGCGTAAGTAACACCAAGCATGGCACCAGGGCCCACAGGGTGAGGAAGAGCAGCATTTGCATGCAGCAGAGCGGCGGGCCGGCTGGCCGGCTGGGCTGGCCAAGAGTAGCAGAGGGAGGGTCGGCTGTCTGGGAACAGAGCTGGCTTGGCCACCAAGGAGAGACTTCCTCCTCCTTCCTCTTGTCTTCCACCTTCCACTCCCTCTTCCACAGTCCAACAGAGCGGGCCTGTGATCCCCAGTTCTCAGTGATCTCGGGGATAGCCCTATGACTTTGGGGCTTGGAGAGGTGTCCAATGCGTCTCGGGACTGTCGGGCTGCTGTGTGAGCCTGGGGATTCCCTCTGGATTCCGGTCACCAGGGCTGTTGGTGGCCAACTCAGAGAGGCCTGCAGCCTGATTCAGGGCTGGAAGCTCCCTGCTTTGGCCCCCACCTGCCCCGGCCCTCTCTAATTTTAGTCCCATGCTGCTGCTGAGGTCATGTGTCAGCCCTGCCTACTCACTCTGGACAGCTGCAGACTGCATTTTGCTGGTGACAAGAAGCAGACGTCCCCTGCTGGGGCCCACCCCTGTCAGAATGTTCATTCTCTGCCTTTCTTCTCAGCAGCACAGGGCCTAAGTTCAACCTCTGGAATCTCACTCTCGGGCTGGCTGAGTCCTGGTGGTAGCCATGCTCTCACAGAGGCTTGGACCATGCATTCCCCTCCCCCACTTTATTTCCTGACTGCAGTGGGCATGAGCCAGAAGGTAACATGAATGCCCAGTCCTGCCCTGACTGGTATTCGGTCACTTCAGACCTTTCAAAAATGCCTTAAATGACACACGTTTTTGTGAAGTGCTTAGCACAGCATTCAGGATATATATAGTTGGCCCTCTATGACATTTATGACTAGTCCTTCTCCAGGGAGCCCCAAGAAGGTGAACTAGGGATGGGGGTGAGGGCGTTGAGGGATGAACTCACAGATGCCCCAGCGCTCAGTCCCTCCATAACTCCCCCTGTGACCTCTCGAAACTCCTAAGGGGTGGAGGTCGTTTCTGTGTGCCAACCCTGAAAGGAATGGCATCTGTCTCACCAGACTATGCAAGTGGGATCAGAATGCACAGCAGGGAACAGTGTTCACCTTGGAGACACTCCGCTCCAGCCCAGTGTTGGACAGGTTTGTATCCAGTGTAGCCAGACCTTGATTTTATTTTCTTTACAGAATAGACCCAGACTGGCCTTTATTTACTGTGTGACCTTCTTCATGCCTCCATCTCCTGAACCTTGGATTACAGCCATGTGCCACCACACACATGTGATGCTGATTTTGTTTGTTTGTTTTGTTTTGTTTTTCCAGACAAGGTTTCTCTGTGCGGTCCTGGCTATTCTGGAACTCGTTCTGTAGACTGGGCTGCCCTTGATTGTTATTTGGTGCTGGAGAAGAACTCAAGGCTTCAGTCTGACCATGATGGCACACGCCTTTAATCCCAGCACTGGGGAGACATAGACCAGTATATCTCTATGAGTTCAAGCCCAGTCTGGTCTACACAGAGAAACCATGTTTTGGAAAAACAAAACCAAACAAACAAACAAACAACAAGAACTCAAAGCTTCATGCATGGTAGGTAAATGATTTACAATCTAAGCTACATACCCAGGTTCCAAATTTTTGAAAGATCACAGAAATTTCTCTCTCTCTCTCTCTCTCTCTCTCTCTCTCCCCCCCCCTCCATAATCTCTTCATTGTGTGTGTGTGTGTGAAAAAGCTGATGTGTGTCTGTCTGTGTGCACATATGGATGCTAGACGCTAATGTTGGATACCTCCCTTGGTCATGTTCTTCCTTTTTTTTTTTTTTTTTTGGACAGGGTCTCAGTACATAGCTCTGTCTAGGACTTGCTATGTAGACTAGACCAAGCTGACCTCAAACTCACAGAGATCCATCTGCTTCTCTGCCTCCTGAGTGCTAGGATTAAAAGGGGAACCTTTTTAAACCACCAGTTCCCCTTGTGTTTTGAGACAGGGTAGCTTATCAATCTGGGACTAGTTGGCCAGCTAACCTCATCTCTGCCAGCGTCGGGATTACAGACAGGCACTGACACATTTAGCTTTCCATGGGTGCTGGGGATCTGAACTCAGTTCCTCATGATTGCCCAGCAAGCACTTCATCCATGAAGCCATCTTCCCAAGCCCCCAAATCTTTGGTTCTTAATAATTAGAAATATATTTCCCCAAACTTTTTTCTTTTCTTTCCTCTTTCTCTCTCCTGTTCATTTTTGTATTGGAAACCAAAGTCAGGTCCAAAAATTCTTCTTCAAAATTTTATTTAACTATTTGTGTGTGTTTGTGTGAATTTCTGTGTACCACATGTATACAGGACCCCCATGAATGCCAGAAGAGAGTATTAGATTCCCCTATAACTGGAGTTACAGGCAGTTGTGGGCTTCCATGTAGGTTCTGGGAGCCAAGCCTGGGTCCTATGCAAGAGCAGTAAATGCTCCTACCTGCTGAGCCATCTCTCCAGAATTCCTCTGCCACCCTCAAACAAAACAACCCCTGTCTGTGCAGCTCAGCTTCCAGTGTTCAGCGAGAGGAACGGCCAAGTCCATGAGTGAAGAGAGTTCAGCGTGGTCGAAGCCCACTTCTAAAGCTGGGTCTTCTCCTGGGTCATCACACAGGCAAACCCTCCTAGGGGACCCAGGCCTGCGCCCTACTCAGAAGTGACCCCTGGCTGCAGTTGGCCTGTCTGTGTGTGCAGCTGTCTGTGCTGGCCCAGCCTCGGTGCCAGGGCCCCTCCAGCGAGCTCTGCCACTTCCACTGCCAGTATCTGAGTCAGCACCCAGGACTCCCCAGGGAGAGGCCTGAAGCGGTGCTGGCCCGCCCCTGACCCGTGTGCCAACAGGAGTCGTTAAGCTCTGACAATAATCCCTTTTCCTCCTGTTTGAAGCTACACGCCCAGGACTTGGCCACTCCCTGCCTGGGAGTCTCCCGCCCTGGGTTGCTGGTAACCCAGCATGGATAAGAGCATCCGCCCTGAGTTGGTCAGACCTATGCTGAAGACAGGGTCAGCCTCTCTTGAGTTCTGAGACCTGCTAGGAGACAGAGCACACTTAAATTTTTGTCACCCCATCTGGGAATAAAAGGGAAAGGGTGTCACCCACTGCCGTGTTGTGTTCAACTTGAACTGAAGCCAAATGCCTGTTGTATACGGCTCTAACATCAGCGTCTCCTAAAGTCTCACTCCTTCCTGCTGGACTAGACCGCAGTAACTGTCCACTCCTCTAGTGGCCCGGCCTGAGAACCCCAGCACTGCTGTGGGCTGGAAAACCAGACTGAAGCTCTAACCAGGCTTCCGTTTGCTGACTTTTAATCTCTCCTTTCCTTCCTCCATGCCGATTGTGATGGGTTAACAAAGCCTGGACCGCGGTATCTTCTACAGCCCTGTCTCTGGGACACCCGGCTACCCAACAGTGTAATGGCATCCAGCAGGCCAGTGCAGGATGTACCGGGGACTCTAGCCCCACCACCTACCGGAGAAGTTCCTGGTGGCCAGCATAGTGGTGAGGATGGCTCCCTGCAACAGATAAGATGGGCCCAAGAAGAGGCACAGGTGAGGGGAGGAACATAGGCAGGAACAGAAGTTACATTGGGGGAAGAACAGGCAGTGTGGCCTTCAGAGACAAACCAAAGCCCCTGCCCCTCCATGTGACCCCTCCCCACCCTCCAGCCCAGAGCCCATCTGCTCTCCCTGGAGGAGCAGCTTTGGCAGGCCCAGTTCTTGAGATAGGAGCAGACATTAATAGGTCCCACAGTCTAGACAAAACTAGTGGACACAAGAACACTCGAACAGGGCTCCTAAAGACTCTGGAAGTTTCTTGTGCTGCTAGGCTTGGAGAATCTGGCTCTAGAATCAGTTCTTCCCTCCACAGCCCCTGGACTATAGCCAGGAGGATATCAACTTGGAGAAGCCATTTCTGTTGGTGAGTGGCTGGAAACCAGGGCCCGACTGGTCCTCGTGGTGTCTCTTTAAGACCTGACTCAGACCATCTCCGAATCCAACAGCCCCTCGGGTTGAGAATTCCTGATTCCTGCACTGGGAAGCTTCCTTCTCTGGGGACAGTTGCCAGTGGGGTGAGAATGACTCAGTTTCCCCGACATCATGCTGGTCATGACACTGTGGGCTTCCATTCCAGGTCTGGGAGCAGTAGGTAAGGGAGTTGCCAGTGAGTCAAGGCCTCCACATCTGTCCTTGCTGTCCCTGTCGGACACACTGACAGCTAGCTATCCTAGAGAAGCCTTCTTAGCCTACTGAGTACAAGACCTGCTGAGAAGGCTCAGCTCAGGACCCACTTTGATTCCACAGTGGCTTTCACAGGCCCCCCAACCTATCTCTAATAGACTCATCCATTCTTCCTCCATCTGGGGTTTTCTCTCTCACACACACAAGTGTGGTATCATGTCTGGTCACATGTTGCCCCCCTCCCACGCACACAAAAACAACCTCTCTTAAACCATCTGTGGTCCCCTAGAGAGTAGTGCTCCCTCTTGCAGACATCTGTAAAAACCGTCGCTCCATCTGGATCATCTCCCCCTAGCCACTTTACACCCATTTGTCCCCAAGAGTCAACTCAAAGGCCCCTGCCTCCAGGAAGGCCTCCTGAAATCCTCCCCGGAATCCTTCAGACCGGGGAATGCCACTGCCCTGCTGTGTTTCCCACCCCATCAGGCACAGTACTCACCCTCACCACGCCCCAGCAGTGTCTTGTTTGTCTGTCCTCTCAACCAGAGTGCAGACAGGGTGGGATGGGGTCAGATCTGCTGCTCACTCCCCCAAACCCTTGGTGACCAGCGTGCAAGATTGTCCAGCAAGCACATGGGAAACTGATGAAGGAAAGAAGTAGTGAGTTCAGGGATGTCACGGATAGGGAGCAGTTACCTTCAGTTTCCTTCTGGCATTGAACTTCTTCAGGCAGTCCACGGTCTCCTGTCTGTGCATGCAGGAGGCCACAGTGGAGCGGTGCTGGAGAAAGGGTAAGAACCGTGTGAGGGCAGATGGACCCAATGGCATTTGAGCAGAAATGACAACATCTTAAAGAGGATCATCCTTCATCTTGCCACAGGGCGTGGGATGGTTAGGATGGTGGCACCGGTGGGCCAGTGCCAGTGCCAGCCCCCAGTATGATGTCAACCAACCCAGAATATCCCTCAATTCAATATTGTCCCTGAGACCCACTGGGAGCCAGAGATCCTTGGATAAGGCCCCCTCAGCTCCACCTTGGAGCTCTGGGGGTAAAGGAGAAGACCTGAGGGACCAGACCTCCTGAGTGGGCTGGGCTGAAAAAGGCTCACCGAGATCCAGGGGTGCTTGAGAGCCTCAGCGGCTGTGATGCGTTTGGACGGGTTGATGGTCAGCATCTTATTGATGAGATCCTTGGCTTCGGGGGTGACGGTGTCCCATTCTGGCGATGGGAACTGGAAGGGGCAGAGGGGCCAGGTTTGCCTAGCCTGCCCCAGGCCACCCCTGCGATCTTCCAGCCCCTGACTGGCAGGGGAGCAGGCAGGGGTTCTCATGCCCAACCTCTCAGGCATCCACAAGGTACTTAGAAACTTGGGTGCCAGACACAGATGGCTACACCTGGGTCCCAGTCACTAAGCCTCTTCCTCCTCAACCTCTCTCTGTGTATACTGAAGGGTAATAGATTATGACTATGTCATAGATTGGAGTGATGGTTTCATGTGATAATACATGTAAAATATTCAGAATAACGAGACAGAAGTGCTGAGTTATTTTAATATATGGAAGAAAAAAAAAGGCATGTCTCAGACTCGGGTGTGGTGGGACACATGACTATCTCAGCACTTGGGAAGTGGGGAGAGGAGAATCAGAAAGCCTCGATTACATCGTGACTCTCAGACCACCCTGATCTCATGAGACATTATCTTTTTTAAATTAATTAATTATAAATAAATATGCTTGGGGCCTGTTCCTTGCCTCTACCTTCTTCTAGTGCTCCATAGAATAAATTCCGTTATTTTTAGACCCTAACCATTAGTTACCATGTGATCATAACCTGACTCTGCTGGTCAGTCTTGGGGCTACCCACCCTGCAGTGGTGAGAGCACTGGCCTCTTAGGCCACTGGTTCTCACCAGAAGGGGAGCATCAGCGGGAGAGGGGAGCAACACTCACATCATAGGCGCCAGCCTTGATCTGCTGGTACAGGCGGTGCTGGTCCTCGTCCCAGAATGGGGGGTACCCAACCAGCAAGATGTACAGGATGACCCCTGGGGAGAGGAGCAGGACAGGGGTGGTGAGACAGGAGAGTGAGGGGAAGTGGAGAGGGACCTCTGGGTCCAGGTGACAATCAGGCCTTTGGATGGACTCACCGCAGGCCCACAGGTCCACGGGCTTCCCGTACGGGTCCTTCCGCAGCACTTCTGGGGAGAGGTATCCAGGTGTCCCTGCGAACCCTGCTCCCCAGACACACAGACAGGCAGACACACACACAGAGGTTGGCACGTGAGTAGCCTGGAGCAAGACCCTGCAGGAGAGGGGACGAGGATAGCCCTGGAGCTGGAGAACACAGCCCCGCCCCAAAGCTGGGGTCGTACTGTGCAAACCCAGGGGTCTTGGTAAGCTGATGAGGCCTGTACTCCAGTCTGGACCAGACAGGTATATACCACACCTGCCTTCTACTTGCCATCCAGAGCCTCAGTAGACAACAATCAATCACATAGCTCCTTTTACTATAGGCCCCAACCTTCCCTGTAGCCATTACCTACCACTTGTTGGTGGCCTTTAAGAGCTGATCCATTGCCCATACCCCACACCCTGCTCAAGGGATGCTCATGAGATAACAGAAATTTGGTCCTAACTCTGGCTAAGCTCTGTGTGTGTGTGAGCTGTGTGTACGTGAGCGTGTGTGTACATGCATTGTGTGGTATATGTGTGTATGTGTGTGCATGTATGTATGTGTGTGTGCTGTGCCTATATGTATGTATGTGTGTGCTGTGTATATGTGTGCATGTGTGTGTATTGTGTGTGGTGTGTGTGTGCGTGTGTGTGAGCATGTGTACATGTATTGTGTTGGTGTGTCTATGTGTATTGTATATGGTGTGTGCATATGTGCGTGTATGTATGTTGTGTGTGTGATGTGTATATATATATATGTGTGTGTGTGTGTGTATTTACTTTCTAGACCTTAGTTTCCTATTCTGTCAGATAAAGGATTAGATGATCTTACCTTTAATACCTCTCAATACTGAGAAGACTGTTGGAATAATGAACACCGAGATATCTTAACTAGATATCTTAACTAGTCACCTCAGGAGTAGTTACTAGTTGCTGCAGATGTGTGCTAAGCATTGGGCTGGTCACTTCACATGCCTGCTATTAGTTACCGTCTTGGGATCCCTGAGGGACATGCTACTATCCTCTTCTAAGAGATGAAGAAAACAAGACTTGATTAAAACCACACACCTTGTAAGTAGCAGAGTCAGGATTTGAACCCAGAACTCTGGCTCTTACTTGTTTTTGTTTAGTTTTAAGGCAGGGTCTTACATATGTAGCCCAGGCTAGCCTTGACCCCCTGTTTTTCTGCTTCTAGTTCCAGGTGCTGGGGTTAGAGGCCATTGCCGTCACACCCAGTTTAAGCATTCTGGGTCTTAACCACTGGTCACTATTGCTTACTAAGAAGTACCCCAAAGGAGGAAACATGCCCCATTATTTCCAGTCCTGACACATGCTGGATTATCTGCACTCAAGCGCCAGGGCTTCTATGCCTATCCAGTTCTGACCTTTCCCAAGCCGCTTAGCTTGTCCATTCTCTGTAACACCCAGGGGAACCCTACAGAGTTCCTGCCAACCCTGAAGTTCATGCCCTCACAAACAAGACGTACCACTGGTCAGTGATGGCCCTTTGCCTAAACCTAGTCCTGAGGGAAAGAAGTAGGCACTGCCCACTAGCCCAGAGGCTGACTAGGAGCAACCCTAGACAGCCAAACAGCCATCTCTAGCCGTCTCATCTTGAACAGAGGGTTCCCAGGAGCACACATGTTGCCCGGAGTATGCCCCTCCCTTCCCCGCCACTCCACACCCCACTCACCAAACCATGCCTGCTGCTCCCCCTCAACCTCTATGGCCAGGCCAAAGTCCGCCAGCTTCACTGCAGCACCCTTGAGCTTCGAGGCCAGCAACAGGTTCTCAGGCTTCCCGGTGCCAGGAAGGGAAAGAGGGAAGGAGGGACCAAGAGATAGTCAGTAGGTTCAGAACCTCACCCATAGCCTGGGCATACCCAATGAGTGGCTGAATGGTTCAGGGTCTCATCCCCTCCCGCACCTCCGGATCCAGGATCTTGAGTTCCTGTGCCCAAGCGTGCAACTATGGCAAGACCCTCAGCTTTTGCAACAGAAAGATTCTTTCTCCCACAGCCTCCCCAGGGTTGAGAGCTGGGGCTGGGGAGAGCTGAGATGGACCAGGGTGACACAGCCCAGCCTCCTTAAGAAAACAGCTGCATCTTTTAGCACCAGCTCAGTGCTGTGGTCCACTATCAACCTCTCACCAGTGGCCCCAGGGACCTCAGGACAGGCATTAGTCTTTGCTTCCCATGGTGACTGCTTCCACCCCTCTAAACAGTTCCCTAGTCCCCAGCTCAGGGCCTTTGTGTTGCCTGTGCTCCCTACATGGCTTGCTCTTCTCCCAAATACCTGTCCTGTTCTCAGACTCATGTCAGCCCTCCAAAGGGCTCTCTCTAGTCTGTGCTAGCTCCTTATGTGCATATTATCACGTCCGTAAGATGGAGAAAGTGGAGCCCTGAAGGAGTACGTGACGGGTGTCACGGCAAAGGCTGACTCCATCTTACAGACAATGGGGCTTGGATGTGGGACATGGGGGATGCCCACAGCTGACCTCTGGGGCATCAAGGCTGCTGCCTCTGGCCTAGGTGCCCAAATCTTGCTACCATCTTGAGACTCTGGACAAAGGGGAACTGAGACTATGGAGTTCCACATTTTGTCTCAGCTTCCAATTCCAGCACTGCCAGGGCTGTGATGGAACCTGGCCAAATGATTTCCCTGCTCTGATGGTTGGCTTCCTTTCAGAGAAAAGGGACAGATGCCTGCCTTGTAGCACGGTGTCTAGGTGTGTAAACAGCAGTGCTTCGGGTTCTGCTTGATGGGCGCCAGGCCCTGGTGCTCAAACTTCCTGCTGGGGGCGGGGCTGAAGCCCTCTGTAGAGACAGCTGGTGTCTGCTCTGGCTCTTGCTCTTTCCCAGCCGGACTTCCAGGACCCCCTCCCGACCTTTCGCGGTCCAAAACTAGCACGACACAAAGAAATAAGACCCTTGCCCCTGACTTGGTGAGGCCTCCTTTATCCGCAGGGGCTGTGTTCCCAACATGTCCTGTGTCTCAGTAGTGTTCTGCCCTGATTTGATGAATGTACCACTAATTAGTGATTCCAGAGTGGCCTAAATCTGGGTCGCTTCTCAGCTCTCCGGCTTCCGGCTTCCTCTTCCCCAGCATAGTCTGTTACCATAACGAGAACAGACCCTTGGGGAAAGCCACCCTTCCCTCGGACTGAGACCTTGTCCCTGGGCCTACCTTTTTGTCACCAAGGTAGAGGGAACTCACCTGGAGCACAGGTAAGACCTCAAGTAGAGCCTAAGATAGTACGAGAAAGGTAGGGAACTTTTTCAGAGCACTGTGCCCTGAGCAAGGATGGGGACTGGCTGACTAGGGAGGTTATCCAGGCTCAAAAGGGCCTGGAGTCAATCCTGGTGGGAATGGGGGTTGCAACTCTGGGAAGCCTGAGAATTCCTCAATAACTCTGGGGCTCCCAAGTTCTTTTGTATTTCAAACTGGGGCTGCAGGCAGTGTCCACAGTGAGTGTTCCTGCCAGTGCTACCCCAGAGGACGTCCGCAAAGTTGCTGATGTCCAAGATTCCTGGACACCTGGCATGCTTGTCCCAGAGTGGCTACCGCAGAAGCTGAATTGGATTAAATAGCTTTCTAGACCTACGCTGTGGGGGAGGGGCCCAGGCTCTGGGCTGAAAGCAAAGCCAGGGGTCCTTGTCCTTGCTCAGACTCCACTGAAATGCAGGCCCTTGACAACCCCCCCCGGACTCTCCGTTTGTTTCCTCGCTTGTAAAATGAGGGTTCTGTGAGTTACTGACTGCTGATGTCACAAGGCTGATGAAGGAGCTCCGTGAGGTCCATACATACTGGGTAAGGTCACGTAGCCCATGACTGATAATGCTAGACTTCTTAATGCTATCCCTTTCCTTCAGGTGGGCAGAAAGGGGGTACAGAGGGTCTCCAAGCCCTGATTTCTTCTCCTCTGCCTGACAGAGACCCAGGAGCAAGAGAAACAGGATGCCTGTATTCCAGGGATGTTGTGGTTTCCGTTAACAACCTCATCAATGGGCAGAGGTTGCCATGACAACCCCTCTGTAGGGAAGCTGAGTCACCTGGAAGATAGTCCAGCTAATGGGTTAGAAAGATGGCTCAATGATTAAGAACACGGGCTGTTTGCTCTTCCAGAGGACCAGGGTTTGTGTCCTAGTGCCCACATGGAGTTTTGAAACTGTCTGAAACTCCAGTTCTAGGGGGTCTGATGCCCTCTTCTGGTCTCCACAGCCACCAGGCATGCATGGGGTGCACATAGGCACACACACACACATGTGATGCATATACATAAAATAAAGAAACTTAAAAAAAAAGTCAAGTAGTTACAAGGCAGGAGGCTGAGTTCTGCTCCCTTTCCAACCCACGTGGCCGCCTCAGTCTGATACCCTTCAACTGCCTGGCACAAGCAGCGTGAGGCCTAGGCCTAGTAGTCCTACCTCCCTGAACTCAGTTTCCTGACCGGACAGCTTTGACAGCTGGGAAAACAGTCACCCACCACAAGGTGGAGAAATTAAAGGAATTCAGGGGGAATACAGAGCAGAAGACCTGGCTGAATGACTGAGTTCCCTCCCCAGGCCCCAGTTGGAACGGATTTGGGTGGTGCTCTTTATGGGGGTAGGCTGGGAGAGCAGAGCCAAGGGGCTGGGCCTCTCCAGGGTTACTCACCTTCAAGTCTCGGTGCACTACTCCCATCTGGTGACAATGCAGCACAGCCTCCAGGATCTGCTGGATGCAGTGACTGGAGAGAAAGGGGAGGGGTCAGGCCCCCTGGGAAGCTGGCTGCAGGCAAGGGCACCCTCCCCCTCCCTCCAGGCGCCTCTGCTAGGCTGCACCTGGTACTCACCTGGCATCGGCCTCGCTGTAATACTCCCGGGCCACGATGTCTTCAAACAGCTCCCCACCAGTGACCCTGGGGAGACAGGCACGGAGTCACCCTTCCACTGAGACTCCAGGTGCCACCTGGCCTGGAGGAACCTTCTGGAAATCATCTGAGAAGGGCAGGGCCAGGGACCTTAGAATCCCAGCCCTCAAAGGAAGAACTGGATCATGAATGTCCCTGCTGCCACCCCCTTCCTGTTTTCTGACATAGCCAAATTTCCTGATGCCTCTTCCTCCTCACACTGGGTCCAGACCATTGGGGACAATAGCGCAGAAGCAATCATTGGGTCCATGAGGCTTCTGGAAGCCCATGGTCCATTTGGCTTTGCTTAGCTTGCTTTTCTGTTTATTTTAAAACCATTTTTGTTTTTTTAATCACGTGGAAGCTATGGAGATTTCTCGTGTGCTCCTGTCCCCAACATGCCTGCCCCCCAACACCACTTTTTTACAGACCAGGCCAGCATCCTCACCGATTGCCACCGCCCACCCAAGAACAACTGACGCCTGTCATTTTGTTCCTGCTTTGACAAACCAGATTTCAAAATGGAACTTGATATCACTACCATGAGCGGCAAGGCAGCATCACTGGCCACAAATAGAGAAGCAAAAATAAACTGATGATGCTGGTCGAATGTGTCTGGTGTTTTAAACAGAAAGACCAGCTTGCACAGCTTGGGCAGTGGCCGGCGACATTTAGGGGAACTCTAAGAGCATTCGGACTGAGTCCTCAGACCGAGTCCATCAGGGCCGTCCCTGCCTAGACACCCTTCTCCCATGGCATGACGGGGGGAGTGTGGATAAGACTCACAGATCGAAGATAAGGTAGTGATGTCCCTCCTCAGAGATGCTGTCATGGAGCCGGACTGTAGACAGGGCCAAAGCAACTGGTTACACGGGGTTCACTGCTCACCACCCCTCTGTCCCTATTGGATTCCTGGAACCACCACCTCAACCTCAGTCCCTGAGCACAGACTTTAACAAAAGCAAGGGGAATGGGCTGACCACACCAAGACCCCCAACATTACTGAAAGGGGACTAGGCGTAAAGACTGAAGACCTCTGTGTGTCAGCTTGGTCCCTCTCCCTGTTCCAGCCCTCACATCCATTGCTGGGCAAACCAGAGTGCTACAAGAGCCGGTGGTGCCAGTCTCTGCCACAAACTGGCTGTGTGACAGTACCTGGGCAAGTTACTATGCCTCTCTGAACCTCTTTTTTCCTTATTTAGACTGTGCTAGGTCGTTACAGGAGTCCCATGAGGTGCACAGCCGTGCCCACTCAGTGCTGGCCCCCGACTGACATCCCTGCTCTGCAGTCTAAGACAATAGTGTTCCCTGGGGCTGGAGTGAGAGGGACAGCAGTTGGTTTCTGCACTCTGAAGCCTGCAAATTTGCCATCTCTTCACACCTCATTTACCGGGAACAGAGAGGCAAAGCTCCCAGGAGCCCAGAGCTCCCTAAATTGCTCAGCTTTTAAAAGAAGGGCCTGCAGCCTAGGACTGGCTCTGGAAGCTATGGCCTGTTAGCCAAGGACCAGTTCTCACAAGCCTAGGGTTGCCCATCCTTCTCTGTGTCATTGACAGTCAGGGTGGGCGTGCTAACTGAGACAATTAGGATCCTCCTACACAATAGAAGCCACACAGCTGTTGAAATGATTCGGAAGTTCACCCGCTGGTTTGGAATCTTCTCCAAATTATGTCGTTTGGTGAAAAGGCAAAATGTAAAGCTGTGGCGTTCTTTCTTTTTTATTTTTTCCCTTTTTTATTTTATTGATTTTTATTGAGCTCTACATTTTTCTCTGCTCCCCTCCCTTCCTCTTCCCTCCCCTTCAACTCTCTCCCAAGGTCCCCATGCTCCCAATTTACTCAGGAGATTTGTCTTTTTCTACTTCCCATGTAGATTAGATCCGTGTATGTCTCTCTTAGGGTCCTCGTTGTTTTCTAGGTTCTCTGGGATTATGATTTGTAGGCTGGTTTTCTTTGCTTTGTGAGTGAGTACATGTGATAATTGTCTTTCTGGGTCTGGGTTACCTCACTCAAAATGGTGTTTTCTAGTTCCATCCATTTGTGTGGCGTTCTTTCTAAAAAAGATGTTTGAGCTCAGGTCTGATACACGTCTGTCTGGGAAGATGAAGAAGTGGACAACAGGGTTGTAAGCTCCCTTCTCACTGGAAGCCACAGCTAGCATCACTGGGTGTGTGACAGCGGCCTTGAGTACAACTCAGTGTGGAGCCCTTGAGTGGTCCATAGCCTTCAGACTCATATATAAATTCAGTGGACTGAGAGGCAGTTCCTGAATGGATGCTCCAGGGGTCGGGAGATGGCCATCAGAGATAGGTGATGGAGGGGGAGGTGTTTTACACAATCTTAAATGAAAATGGTAGAGCTTTTCCCTTTTGATAGCGCTGGGGATTAAACGGAGCAAAGGGATGTAGGGATGTTACCCCTAAGCAGCATCCCTAGACCTTGTCTGTGGCTGTTGTTGATGTTTGTTGCTTGTTTGTCTTTAGAGAGACATAGCTCAAATTCACAATCCTCCTGCCTCCTAAATGCTGGGATTACAAGCATGTCATGTGCCTGGAATGTTAACCCAAGTGTGAAGTATACTTTCTCTTTTAGAGTTCTCTCTCTCTCTCTCTCTCTCTCTCTCTCTCTCTCTCTCTGTGTGTGTGTGTGTGTGTGTGTGTGCACATAAGTGTGCAGGTGCCAGCAGAGGCCAAAATGCCTCAGGTCCCCTGAAACTGGAGTTTCAGGTGGTTGTGAGCCACCTGATGAGGGTGTTGGGAACTTGGGTCTGTCCCTCTGCAGGAGCAGTTAAGGGCTCTTAATTGCTGAGCCATCTCGCCAGTGAAAGCATTCTTAGACGCCTGTAAGCTGTAAAGGCTTTGGATATGAAGTGTCTCCCAAGACTCGAGTGTTAAAGGCTTGCTCTCCAGTGAATAGTGCTATGGGGAGTGACTGGATCGTGGGGATACTAACCTCCACTCATTTGATGGACGTTTCCATTGTGGAGATCATAGCTGGATGGGCTATCAGCAGGTAGAGCATGGTTCGTGAATATCTTCCCATCCCAAACTATTCACTGAACTCTCAGGTTGCAAATAGCCCCTCAAGGTTTCCCATACTCTGGCATGGGCATGAACTTCTGAGGTCTGTCTATCATAAGTGGTGATGGTACCACCCTCACCCAGGCAGGAATGGAGGGGTAAAATGTCTGCAGACACAGCTGGATCAGCCTGTACTGAGATCCCCACTCCCACGCCTTTGGACAGGACAGTGGACACAAGCAGATAACAGCCCATCTGCCTTGCCTGGACTTGCCAAGCAGAATAAGATCTTGTGAGATTTCTCCAGGCACGATGCCCTCTGGGCTCCTGCACCATATCTATACCCTGTTAGATTTCTCTGGCAAGATGGCATCAGCTTGAGATGAGTTATTGGGCAAGATAGGGGCCTTTCCAGCTTCTTCAGCAGTAGTCCATGGCTTCTGTTCCTCTGAGATTCTTCTGGCATCATGCTCGACTCTGCTCCCCACAAATAGCCATGTTTACTCAAGTGTATTCCCGCCCTCATTTCTCCTGACAGCCACAATGCCTAGAAGAGGTCTGAGCATGTGTTAGAGCCTCCAGCGAACTTGACATTGTGTGAACGAGGAGTAAACACCTCCATGGAGACAGTGGAAAGGTGGCAACTCCTCTCTGGGCTCTTGCACCTCAGCATGTCAGGGTGTCTACCTGTGCCAATGGTGCAGAGCAAGGGCTGTGTGGGGTCACAGGTGAAACTTGTCTCCTGGGGAGATCGTGCTGCAAAATGGGCAGATGGGGCTCGGGGTCCTGAGCAGTGTAAAGCACGTTCACCCTGGCATTGCACTATGCTCTCTTGAATTACCACACCTAGCAAGGCAGGGTAATTCTGAATTTCCAGAAAAGTCTGAATTTCAGAATGGTAAGGCAAGGTGTCTAGGGTTGGCTAAATAGTAACAAAGCAGTGTTTGAGCCACAGCTTGTTACCCCACGGCCCATGTACTCCTGTTACAGCCTGGAGTGGGAGGGAGAGAGACATAGACAGGAGCACTGAGTTCAGACAGAGCAGCTGCATGCACAAACCCATCTGGATACGTGTGTGTGTGTGTGTATGTGTATGTGTGTGTGTATCACACACATCACATATATCCCATACACACACCACACATGCACAGAAATACCACACATAGACACACACACATACAGAAATATCTAGATACATGTGTGTGCACATCACACACACACAGATACCACATACAGACACCATACATGTACAGAGATACCACACATAGACACACACACATACAGAGACATATAGATAACGTGTGTGCACATCACACACACAGAGAAACCTCATATAGACATCACACACACAGAGAGAGCAACCACATGTAGACATTACACACATGCAGACACCACACACATATAGAGACACACCACCGAGACACACATATAGAAACAAACACAAAGAGAGATGATACACATGCACAAAGAGAGACACATACAGAAATATGCACACACAGAGATACAGACACACATACAGAGACAAAGACACATGCACAAACACAGAGATACCACAAACACACACAGATAACACACACACGTATGTCACTCTCCTCTTCCCAACCTGACAGCCTCCTTGAGGACATGGGTTTCTATCAGAGCTCCCTGGAACCTTCCATCAGCAGTGAGCGGTGGAGGACCCAGGTAAGCAGAGCAGGGTCCAGCTAGGGCCCTCCTCCAGCTGTGGCCTTTGGCCTCTTCTCTGCTACTGGCTGCCTCTGGCTGCTATGCAGGGGAGGGGAGGGGCCTCTGCTTGAAATAGCAGGTGGAGGAATCTCCCTGGGGAAAGTTAACTCTTCCTGCTCTGTGCAGGAATCTGCTTCCCCTCCATGAGAGAAGGCAGAGCTATAGGAACTGGAGCTCCCTCAGAGAACTCAGAGGCAGCTCACCTGGAAACAAGCCCCGGGAACCAGCAGCTTAGCTTCCCCTTTGAGAGCCCATCTCAGGCCTATAAAAGCAGAAGCTGCCATAACACAGGACCCCCAGGTGACAAGACAAGGCCATGCGCCAGTGAAGATGAGGGAAGTGGCTCTGGAAGCAGCTTTCCCACAAAGGTCTCACAGCTGTGCCAATAGAACAGGACCTGACAGCCCTGCTCTTCCCTGACTGGAGGGATCGGCAGACCCAATGCATCCATGCATGCATTGGAGGGGATAGGTAGTGAAACATAAGACAATGAAGTGTGTTTTAGGACCTTCCCTGTGGTCCTGCCACCATGGACCAAGTGTCTCCAGAAGACTGACCTTGGTCTAACTCTGGGGCAGGGGCCAAGCTCCTGAAAGGGCAAGAGAGAGACAGGGGCAGGACTCAGAAGCTGGACAGGGCCATAGATCCAAGCTAACACTGCATGTGGTGGGTCGGGGCGTGGGCCTTGCTGGTCAAGGCCAAGCTTCCCCCTGTCCTATTTTCATCTTTCTTTTTCAGCTTCAAGAGCTTTCCTGAGACAGCTTTTCCGAAGGAGGCTGCTGGCAGCGTGGGAGGGAGGAAGGGTCCTTTTTCTTCACCTTCCCCCAAAGCAAGCTGGTCCTGAACAAGACGCCCCCTTTCGCATCTTCCTCCACAGCCTCCGTCCCCAGAGAAGAAAGTGGCTGCTCCCCGCTACCCCACATTGTACCAGGACCCCCTCACACTCCCGGGGCTCACCGATATTGGGGTGCTTCAACAAACGGCAGATGCGGGCCTCACGCTCCAGCTTCTGGTGATCTGAAATACAGATTCCCACATGAATCCCAGAAATGTTAGACTCCCACCCTGCTTCTACCATCCTTTCCTCTGAAAGGGTGGCCCCGGGGACTGGAAAATGCACACTACATTCCAGGGCTTCTGAGTTCCCAGAAAAGGCAAGTAGGTGGTGGGGACCTAGATGAGTCCCTCTCCCGGTCCAGGCCTCAGTATCCAGGGCTCTTCAAGCACAGCCTTCTCCAACCCCTTCTTGTACGATAGAGCCCAAACACCCTGAGGTCTGGAGCCCGGGTACAACTCCCTGTAACATCCTAGGCCTGCCCTCAAACCCTAACTCCAAGCACTGCAGAGTTTGCCTTTCCTGGGTCCCCTCTGGGAACCACCAGTTCCCTGGGCAGGCAAACCTTATCACCAGCTATGACTCAATCCTACTGTTCCTTGATGTCATTGGTTTCTAGAAGCTTACCCTGACTTTAAGCCTGTAGGGACCCTCCTCTAGGCTACAGAGAGCCAGGCAATGTTTATGTCTCATAGAACCTACATCCTTGGGCAGGGTCTTTGTTGTACCACCTGTATCTGCTTGAAGGCCTGGTACATGCTAATTATTCAAGAAATCACAAATGGATGGATGGATGGATGGATGGATGGACGGATAGATGGGTACATGCATGAATGATGGACAAATGGACGGAGGGATGGATGAGGCAAGCTTCCTAATGTAATTTTTTTTTCAGAAGAGCTGTACCCCAGTAGCCCCCTCCATTTCATAGAACACTGGAAGCCGTGACAGGCATCTCCAAAGACTTACAAGGTAGAATTTGCTGTGTCCCTCCCTTGGGGCTGGCCCAGAGCTGCACACCTACCTGCCAGGACCTCTGTCCAAAACTCCCTGTCCCCCAGCCACCTGTAAGAGCTTGTATAAACTCAACAGACTGTGTGGTTTCAGCCTCAGGCTGCTGGGAACAATCATAGCTACCACCTGGTCAGTGCCTGCCATGGTGGTCTGTGGCACCACCACCCCCATTTCACAGATAAGGACACGTGGCCCAAGCCAGGGGCAGTCTTGGGGCTGCCGTGGCCATTGTGTAGTCTTCAGTTCCCTTTGTGCTGTCTGTCCACAATTCGTTAGTTAATGCTTGCGTTAAAGAAACAAAACATTTAAAGAGAAATTGCTAGCAAATGTGGAATGGAGGTTGAGCACCCTTTGTCCAAAATGCTTAGAAACAGGGACCAAAAGTGTTTGAGATTTGGGGTTTTTGGACTATCTGCATATACAAAATGAGTTGTCTTGGAAAAGAGACTATAAACTAAGCACAGAGTACATGTATGTGAAATATACATGCATCCTAGGGGTAATTTGACTTCAGTACATGTGCTGCCAAAGTCGGCACCTAAAGGCAATTTTATATGATTTTTTCATGGTGTTGTGCATAAAACCCAGTTTTTCCTAGTGTGGAATGTTCCACTTTCCGTATTACATCCATCCTCAAAGTTTGCATTTTCTAGTTGGAGACTCTGAACCTGAATTTACTTGATGCCAGGCACAGGGCTAAGCATTTGCTTACCTTTCAAGCACTCCTTAGGGGATACTGTCACTGTTCTGACTTCACAGAGGAAGAAGAAGCTAAGGACCCAGTCCAGGCGGTGTGATTGGAGCTGGACTTTAAACCCTGTGTTGTACTGTTCTCTGTAACCTGACTCAGGACTCTCCCTTTGGCCTGCCTGTGCCCCAATGAGGAGGTTGGAACACATAGAAGGACACTTAAGCTACAGTTCAAGGCTGACCCAGGACTAAAACCTCACCACAGGATGGCCCCTCCAGAGCAGGTGTGGCGAGGACAGAGAAAGCCCTTCTTTCCCCTGCTCGCTCCTCTAGATCAATTGCTGGCTGCCCTCTGCGGACTGCAGAAGCCACGATCAATGTTGAAATGCGGCTTTCCCATCAGCAATGCAATTAAGTCCAATTCTGATTTGATAGGCTCAGCTCCCCAGCTGACAACCTGCTGCAGGCTACAGGGAGTCGGGATGGGGTGCAAGGCTAGATCAGCTCCACAGACCCGTCTTCTTCCCCCCTCCCTCCCAGTCTCCTTCAGCACGCTCAGAAGTGGTGTGCAGATTCCTAGCAGAGGAGAGGACTCCAACCAGCCCCTGTTCCCCCCCCCCCCCCATAGTTCACCTTCATCCACAGCAGAACTAGAGATCTGCAGAGGCAAGGCCCAGCCTATCAAAAGGAATGGGATCTTCTGGTCCAGACAACACATTCAGAGCGATAGGGTGCAAGTCTAAATGACGTGACATGTCCCCCTGACATACTAGACAGGGGGTGGGACCAAACACTGGTCACAAACCGGTCATCCCTGTCTGATTACCAGACCTCCTTGCTGGAACTGCCAAATCCTTGGTTTTAAGACTCTGTCGCCAGCCGCAGGCATGGCACAGCTGCCCTGCATGCTGCCTTTCCCTGTTTAGCCATACCCATCTGCTGCATGGGAACAGAATGTTGTTCAGGATTTTCTAGCCCTGTTGATAAAGTTTTCATTTGCTAATGCACCGAGATGCATGTTCTCTTGATTGTTCTTGCTCTGTTGTGTATAGGAAGAGAAAGGCAGACCTGGTGATAAAGGAGTAGTCCCCTCTTCAATGTCACTGATCAAGGCAGCCAGTCCCTTTCAGAACTTAGAGCTCTGAGGACCTCGCTTCTAGACTGAGCAACTCCTCATCCTAGGTATTTGACTCTGGTGGTTAAGGCCTTTGGGGGGGCGGTATATAAATAAACCGCTGCTCCTCCTGGGTATCCAACAGACTAACAGCTTCCCAACGTGTTATGATCCAACTCTAGGCTATATCATCTGAGCCACAAAGTCCAGTTACACTGACTTTTTTTCTGGCCTGGCGTATATTTCTGTTTTGTTTGTTTGTTTTTCAAGACATGGTTTCTCTCTGTAGGAACTCCCTCTGAAGACCAAGCTGGCCTCAAACTCACAGGGATCTGTCTGTCTCTGCCTTCCAAGTGCGGGGATTAAAAACGTGTGCCACTACCGTCTGGCTATACCATGCTTCTTATCTTAGGGTGTTTGGCTTGCTGTGTCCCCTTCCTAGAGTGTTCCTCCCCTGGGCCTTCTTCTACTGCTTTCCTCCTCCTCAGACAGATGCCAGGACGAAGTCACTTCCTCCGAGAGCTTTCCCAGCTCTCTGCAATGGTCCGTCTGCCCTTCACTCTCCTTCACCAGGTCTGACCTTTCTTTCTTTTAGACTGTCTCTCTATGCTTTAGCCCTAGCTGTTCTAGAACTCACTGTATAGACCAGGCTGGGCTTGAACTCAAAGGTGTGTGCCCCATTCCTCTCTGATTCTCTTGGTAACACACCTCAGTTCTCCCTCTACCTAGTGTATAGGTGTGTTTCATATCTCATTCCCAGGAAAATGGGCCTAGTGGAAACACAACCTTGCCCACTGGTTACTGCCAGGTTCTAGGGGCCTAGCATGGCGTTTCCGAGAGGCTTGTCTAAACCCCTAGCACAGGCAAGCAGCAGAGCTGCCTGTCAGTTCCTGCGAATAACTGCATTGATAATCGGTGTATGACTCAGTCCCAGCCCACAGCGATGAGACATCCAAGGAAGCTTAGAGTCTCCACACACCCTGCCTGGTACCTGAGAACATAGCCCCTAGACCCACGATGACACCTTGGGGACCTTCATCCCGCTTTGGTTGGGTCAACCTCAGGGTATTGAGGCCAAATTGGAGACAGCCTAGTGCCAGGATCCAGACAGTCCCAGTCGGGCCAGGCAGGACCAGAGCCTCGCAAGCACACAGGAGGGCTCCTGCAAACAGGTGAGCACAGGTTTGTAGCAAGAGGGAATGATGAATGGGGGAGGGCACTGGGAGCAAAAAAGGCCCCTCCCCGCCCATCCTGGGATATGAGAGAAATAATCCGAAGACCAGAGGTGTCAGGAGAGTATGGGGAAGACAGACTCATGAACCTCAGAGCCTCCCAAAAGCATTGTAACAGGCATCTTACTGAACCTCATGGCACATGAGCCTGCGCCAGGAGTCTGAGCCTAGAGTCTTAGAAGACCGCCCCTGAGCACTGCACCAACCCCACCTTTATGCCCAGAGTCCCTAAGAGGTCCATCGAGCACCTGGGAGGGTCTAGCCCAGAGCACATGGCTGTCATTTACTATGCCAGGACTTTTGCGGTCCAAAAGCCTCACTGAGACAATTCATCTCCAGGGGGAAGCTCATTTTGTTTCCAAGACTGGAATTCAGGACCAGCAGGGATGTAAACAGGCAAAATCTCTACGTTTCATTTTATTTGCTTGTGGTTTCTTTGAATGACACTTGGAATGTGAAGGTTTTGTTCTTAAGAACTAATTTTAAAATACATATAAAAATACCTCCCGGAGTTGGGAGCTACTTGCTAGAAGAGGCCATGTGGGGTGTGCTAGGGGAAGCCAGGGCTTGCTGGGAGGGGTGGATAGAAGCCCCGGGTGGGTCCGGCTCCTGCCGGGAGCTGCGGGAAGCCATCCCAAAGAGCCAGCAGGGGAGGTTTAGAGAATAGCGCCAAATGTGACAGCTTTAATGCCCCCTGTGGAGGCGAGTGACACAAAGAGACCTGCTAAAGGAGTCTCTGCTCTCCTCCCTGCTGGGGAGAGGGTTCGGTGGCAGCAGACAGCCTGTAGAAAGTTCCCTTACACACCCCTGCTCCTAGCCTCTTAGGCAGGCTTCCTTTCCTCCCAGGAGGTCACGGTCTCAACAGAGAGTCAGAGAGAGAAGGCCTAGGTAGTAGCTGCCGGACACTAACAGTGAGAGCCTCTACTGTCCAAGAATGCTTAGTCACCTTCCCAAACAGGAGTGATGGCCTCTATGTCTCTGTGTCCCCTGAGAAGATAGAACTGCAGCCGCAGCCAGCATGATGCTCCCCTGTCATCTTCCTTCCTGATGCTCTTCTGGAGGGGAAAACTTGACCTGCCTTAACTATAGCCCAGGGTTCTCAACCCACGGGTCATGATCCCTTTGGGGGGGTCGAATGACCCCTTCATGGGGATTGCCTAAGACCATCAGAAAACACAGACATTTACATTGTGATTCATAACAGTAGCAAAATTACAGTTATAAAGTAGCAATGAAAATAACTGTGGGGGTAGCCGGGCGGTGGTGGCGCACGCCTTTAATCCCAGCACTCGAGAGGCAGAGGCAGGCGGATCTCTGTGAGTTCGAGACCAGCCTGGTCTACAAGAGCTAGTTCCAGGACAGGCTCCAAAACCACAGAGAAACCCTGTCTCGAAAAACCACAAAAAAAAAAAAAGAAAAAGAAAAAAAAGAAAATAACTGTGGGGGGGGGGCGGTGTCACCACAACACGAGGAACTGCATTAAAGGGTATCGGCGTCAGGAAGGTTGAGAACCACTGCTCCAGCCCTATCCCCAGGGTCTCGGGAACTGGGGCACAACTAGGCACGTAACAGCTGAAGGCTGTGCCAGGCTGCCAACAGGAAGCAGCACTCTGTTCGGACTTCCTGCCCATCTGCTTCCTTGCCTCTGACTCCAACCCCAGACTTTCTGCAGACCTGGCCTTTTCACACTAGTCATGCCAGATGGGGACCCTCAGAGCCTCTCCTCCTCGCCGGATGCAAAGAAGTAAGTAAATAGAGTGTTGTGGGCCAGACGACAGAGCTGGAGACAAAAGGCAGCAACCACAGCCCAGTCCAGGGCTTGCTGGGAGGCCTGCAGAGAGCAGCGTGATCACCGTGGTACAGCATCCCTAGGACCTTCATAAGCCATGCACCTGCTGGGCCCTCATCCAGACAAAGCTTCAGCCTACTAAACTCTTAGACACACTGTGCCTCTCTCCCAAGATTCTGCACCCATCTCACCCAACAGAATTCTCCTTACACAGGCCTTCAAGGCATCTATTGTGGGGGAGGGCGGGGGGGTTGGCTTATCAATACACTGACTTGGTCACCAACTACTGTCCTAAGCACACAGGAATGACCAGAACTCTTCTGGGCAGAGTTCCCAAACTCCAGTGCCCCTGGACACCTTAAAGATGTAACTTTAACTATTTTAGATTGAAACACGGGCCATCTCTCAGGGTATGGTGCTGCTGCTGGCCAGGGTCATTCTAAGGTTTGGGAGACAATGTTCCTAAAGCCTCTGAAGCTACAATTAGCTGGATGTTCTTTTCAAAAGCAGGCCGCACCTCAGAGCACCTATTCAAAAGCCAGTGCCTCGAAAAACCAAAAAAAAAAAAAAAAAAAAAAAAAAAAAAATCAAAAGCCAGTGCCCTGGGAGCAGAGCCACGGACAGTTCTCAGGTAGCACAGAGGCCTGGCGAGGGTGCTGTCCTGGGTGCTGAGCCCAGAGCAGTGGGTGAGTCCTGTTCACTCAACCAGGGATTAAACAAGGAGCCAAAGTGGGGCACATAGTGAAGTGAGCCCGGGGAACAGCTACGTGGAAATCAAAAACAGTGGAAAGAGAAAAATGCAGACTGAGCAGAAGGCAAGAATACTGCTCCGAGGATGTGACCCTGAGTAGAGACCTGGGAAGAGCAAAGGGGCTGCCCATAGAAGGAGCCAGGCTAAACAGAGTTACAGAGGTTGGGTGGCAAGCCATGGAGGACATGGTAGAGGGGAAAGGAGAGGGAATACCATGGAGGGCTTGACCTATGTGAGAGACACTGAAACCCCTAGCCTGGATTTCCTGAGGAAGGATCTATTCTCATCACACTCTCAGAAGGAAGAGCTTCCTAGCCTGCCAGCAGCATCTCCCAGAAGTCAAGCTCGGGGTTCGGGTCCAGGGCGAGAGCGATAGCAGAGTGGAAAACAGGCAGTGGGCAGGCAGCCCGGAACCCACCTCGGGCTGAGAGCTTCTTGGTGTTGATGATCTTGGCAGCATACTCCTGGCCAGCCAGCACCTTCACACACCTGCGCACCACGGAGAAAGCTCCCCTGGAAGACAGAGAACAGTATGGCACAGCCTGAGACCTGTGTCCACAGGCTACCAAGAGCTCCTACAGCTGAACTGTGAAAGAAGCGAGACCCCTTCATCAGAGTCATCTATGTCACGAGAGCTGCAGGGCCTGGCTTACAGCAGCACTGGTCAGGAAGATCCAGAGAGGGGCCCAGATCCTTGGTCTCATGCAAGATGAGCCCTCCGGGTCTATAAAAGTTAGGTCACCAAGTTATAAAACGTTAGAAGCCTGGAGTGAGAACCACAGAATCTGGGTCTCGGAGAATCTTTAGAGCTTTGTTCTTAGAACAAGTAACACATCACACAGCTCCAGGTTCAAAGGAGGTAAATATGTAGACCTGGAAACATCCTGCCTCCACTCCAAGGCCCCAGCCCGCAAACTGTCCTCTTTACCATGGCCTCCATTGCTGGGGCCTGGAGTCCTTCCTTGCAGACCTCGCCTCACACACAGCACCAGGTAGGTATACTGTTCTGTTTTCTCCTTTCTGCTGTTAACTTAGTTTTCCCTTTGAGACAGGGTCTGACCGTGTAGCCCTGGCTGGTCGAGAACTCAAATCCACCCGCCTTTGCCTCCCCAGTGCTGGGATCAGAAGTGTATGCTAACATGTTCTCTGCTTCTTGATCTGTTGTGATGTGAACAGACTATTGTGTGTGCTACTTCCACAAACTAAGACACTTTGCCGTGTCTGCCTAGGCACAAAACAGTAAAACCCCCTGAAACTGTGAGCCAAATTAAATCTTTCTCTCTGAAGCTGCTTGTCAGGCAATTTTGTCATAGATATATAAAAAAATTTCTAATATAGTATATACATTTTATATATATATAATCTCTAATATAGTATATATATAATCTCTAATATAGCATATATAAATCTCTAATATAATATATATATACTATATTAGAGATTTTTTGTATTAGTGATATATATATAATGTACACACACATACATATATATATATGGAAACCAATTTTCTCTGCCTTTGTCAATGTGGTGTGTTACCAAGCTTTTTTGTATTTGCTGGTAAGAGGGAATGCCAATTTGACACAGATTCAGTTTTGTACATGTGTGTGGTGTGCGCACATGTATGTTGTGATGTGTGTGCTCGTGCAAGCCCTGTGGAGCCGGACCAGGATGTCAGAAGTCTTCTGCTGCTCCTTGCCTTATTGCCTTGAGATACTGTCTCTCATGAACTGGGGACTGGATGTTTTAGCTAAGCTGGCTGCCCATCAGATTCTCAGGGTGCCATGAAGCCCCCGTGTAGAAAAAGCTTACCTGGTATTAGCCATCCCCCCACAGTACTGGCCACCAAATAAAGGAGGACTAACCAGTCCTCCTGCTGTCTGTACACCCGTGGAATGTCTCCCAAGTCACTCCTGTGCCCCCAGTGCTGGGACTAAGGACATATGTAGCAGTGTTTGGCTGCTTTATTTCAAAAGAGTTTGAGCACAGAGCCAAAGAAAACTAGTTTGAGGGCTGGATTTGAGCTTGAGCTACCATTTTTGTGCATAATAAAGGCCATCTTGTCAACCCCTCACAAGACCACAGAAAAGTGTCACCATCATCACTGTCCTCACACCAGTGACCAGAAGAAAGAGCCTGGGATGACTTCTCAGATGCGAGTGTGCTGTCATTTGGACAAATCATCTAGACACAGTGCAAAAACCACAATCCAGAGGCCTCCTGTGTGGAGCACGGATCAAGGTGCTGAGCTCCAGGGTGCAGCTCCATGTAGATTGCTCGAGTTCACACTGCACTCACAAGCAGAGCTGTACCTGGGCCTCACACATTTGCGCTTCTGGATTTTTAATGCCGGCACTGAGTACTCGCCCAGCTTCCTTTTGGCCATGCTCAGTTCCTGATAGCCTCCAAACTTCCACCCCTACACCTAAAATGATGGGCATGCCCAAGCCACAGGGTGCTTAGATGATTCCTGTGAACCCTGTTATCTGGAAAGCCGGGTCATAGTCTCTCTTCTTGTCGTTAACATGTGAAGCAGGGGCGATGGCAAGTGGACCCCGAGGAAGCCTGCAGCCTGGCATAGATCCCAGATGAGCACACTCTAGCTGCCTCAACACAGGGCAGCAAGAAGTAAGTGGGCAGAAAAGGACAAGGAAGAAAGGAATGGCCAGGATCACGTGTATACCAAAGGCATCACACAGTAATGGTTCTTCCCTGGGACATCACAGTCTACCTGCTCATCACCAATAAGAAAGCAGAGACACCCCAGGCACCTCCTTGAGACACTGCCTCTACTACAGGGCCTCCACTGTACTACATGAAGCCCCCACATAGGAAAAGCTTACCTGCTGTTAGCCATCCCCCACATACTGGCCACCAAATAAAGGTGGCTTCTTTTATGCTAACCTGTCCTCCTGCTGCCTATACCCCCGTGGAAAGTCTTTTTTTTTTTGCCCGTGGAAAGTTTTGCAAGTCATTTATTGCTGTCATCTAGAGTTGGGGCAGAGTTGCAGGTTCAGGGCTCCATTCCACAACACTATGCCCTCACTTCAGGTGCCAACTGTAGGAAATGGTTCCCCGGGTTGCCCGTGCTCCTGTACAACTTTGCTAACAACTGGAAGTTCTTACTGCTGTTCTCAAATTAAAGGATTTTCTATGATAGCTTCAAGAACTCAGGAAAGCACGTTTGCGCGTTTGTTATACAATCTAAGACATGGTGAAGAATACAGATGAGCAGCTGGGGAGAGGAACAGAGGCCAGAGCCTGGGAGATTGGAGCTTAGCGCCACCCCACCCCCACCCCCGGAGCTGAGATATGCCACTGCCGCCACTCGGTGTCCTTACCCCTGCACGTAGGGTCTTTGTGGCGACTTTGCCACGTTACTGTGGCCAGTCACTAATTTGATTTCCAGTCTCATCTCCCCAGAGAACGGAGAATGAGGCTGAAGATTCCAAGCGTCCAATCAGAGCTTGGTTTTTCTGCTGGCCACCTCCATACTGAAACCCACCACGAGTCACCCCATAAGAGCCAAAGATGTTTCCAGCATCTGGAAATCCCAGGGGGAATTAAGAGGTTTGTGTCGGGAACTGGGGTCAAAGACAGCAACAAATACTCCAGTCACTCCTGTTACTCAGGAAACTGCAAGAGTTTTAGGAGCCCTGCACCAAAAAGCAGGTAAGAAGACTAAATGTGCACTCTATTCTATCAGCCTACTGATCCCACTCCGCCCCTGACCTGGCCCTTGTGGGAGCTGCTTACCCACTCTCTCGTCTTTCCTACCCAACTAACGAGTTCCTATGTCTAGCACTTAGTACTTAGTACCCAACACAGCACCGGGAATCTAACATGCAGCACTTGGTACCCAGTGTCAGTACCACTAACTAGCACCTCCATAAACAGAACTTGCAAGATGAGGCAGGGATTTTAAACAACAGAGAAAGGAACAGAAATGAGGCAGGAAGTCAGGAGCATTGGGGACAGAAATGGGCATCTGAGGATGAGGAGACAACAGGTATTTCAGAGGCTTCCATCTCACCTAGGCAGGGGAATGAACCTGAGAGCCATTACAAGGTTCCTGCCCAGCTGTAGACCTTGACTCCTATGAAGTCTTAAAGGGAAGTGTCTCGGTGACCTCTTCTGGAAAGGCTTCTGAGCTGCCTAGAGATGGTAGGGCCTTGCCTTGCTCACCAGTAACTGGCCCACAGTGGGTTCACAGCTAGACCTCCATTAGGGTGAGTCAGGAGGATGTAATCAATTGCAACATTAAAATGAGAGGGGGGGGGATTTTAACTCTCTCCTCTGCAGGCAGTTGTCTCCTATCCTAGTTCATATTCTCCCCCTGGAATCAGGTTGACAGGGCCATGGAACAGGCTGGGTGCAGGAAGCTTCGCGGAACCCAAGGAGCAGGGGCCCAGGAGTGAGATCTATTGAATAAGAACAGCACAGCTTTTCTGTGAACCAGGAAATGGCTACGCAGGGATGCTGAGCCCCACAGAGGACATCCTTAGCATGCCGCCCCTGGGCAGAGATGCATAGCCTTCCTCTGGTACACTCCCCAAGTCAGGGCCCAGCTCCTGGCTCCAGGATAAAGATGCTCTCAAGTCCAGGTACTGCTAGACTCCTCTTGATACCACAACAACCTGAAGAAATCAGAATTATGAACCCCACTTCACACACAGAACCAGAAACTGCAGCTCCAAGTGAGAAGGAATGCGCAGCAGTAAAGGGAACATAGGGTTCTCCAGCCTTTCCTCCTGGCTCCTCTAAAGGCAGAGAGGGGTGCGGAGCCTTCAAGAGCTGGGACTATAGCTCACAGAGGTCCCATCCAGGCTGCCCCCTACTGACCGTGTGACTTGGAACTTAGCCTCTGATTCTCTTTCTCCCCTAAAGAGGGCAGTGGCAGCATCACTCTGAGTGCTCCCAGAGACTGGGCGAGGTGGTCATTTCAGAGCACTTAACCACAGATCATAAGACACAGATGGGGTTCCATCTACACAGAGGAAGGCTCCCTTCCTGTCATGCGCAGAGTGTGTGTGTGTGTGGGGGGGGGGAATCAGACAAACAGGGTAGACAAGAGTCAGGGAGCCAAATTGAGAGCGAGGCAGCCAGCCGGCGGCTCTCACTTCTGCTTCTTTCATCTTTTGTTTAGAAAAAAGCGTGTTTGTTCGTTCTCATCTTGCATGAGAAGTGACCGCAGCCCCGGAAGCCTTGGCAAATGGAGGAGGGCTCTGAGCTGAGCGGAGGCCAGCAGGTGGGCAGGCAGGCCAAGGCCTAGCAGCAGAAAGACAGGCAGAGCAGGAGCATCAAAGAGGCCAAGATGGAGACAGTAGGGGGAAGAAGTGGCCCCGGAGGAGGAAGAAGTGATGCGGGAGTGGGGAGGAGGGAAGGTCTTGAGAATACCTGTGGAAGTGTTCCTGGGTTCCTGATCGGGGGAGGGGGCTGTTAGCCCAAGAACAGGACTGTTCTGGGTGCAGGGGCAGGGGTAGACAGTGTCTCTGAGTGCAAAGGGGGGGGGAAGTGGAACATTGTTCCCAGGCACAAGGAGACAGGTGCTAACAATCACCCGGCTCTAGCTGGGTCTGTGATACCACGAGGTCCTAGGTATGATGCAGCACAGGTGTTTCACTCTCAATTTATCCATCTAACCGAGAGATAAAGTCAGGGAGAGGTGTGTGTGAGAGACAAAGACACCAGGCATCAGAGAGAGGAACTTTCAGAACTTGGATGGGGTGGGCCCCACGGGCTTCAGTTTCTTCATTGACAACGCAAGGCTAGGGGAAGATTGCGGCTCAATGGCACAGAGACCTGTCTGACCTCGGTACTGTATCCTAGTCAAGGGCTCCTGCCTATCATGCAGGCAAATGCAGTTCTAAGCAAGAGCAGTCAACCCGAGTTCAAACCACCATCACCGTTCAGCCCCTTGCTAGCCGGTGATGTCATCTTGGTCTGTCTGCCTCCTCCCCCATAAAATGCAGGCAATAGAGTCCCCACCCTGAGCAGTTGCTTCAAGGATTCAATGCGATAATGAGGCAGACAATGTGTTCAGCAGGAGTCCCTGGAGTATAGTAAATGCTCAAGAAAGGATGCCTTGTATGGGCTTCATTACATCAAGAGGATGAAAACAGCCTCATCGGAAACAAAATGGACCCTGTCTCCTGAGTTGGGGGAAAAGGAGGGGGGCCCTGACAAAGGGGGAAGGGGCCTCTCCCCAGGGCTAAGGAGGCCCCCCTGAGTGTGTTCATCAGGAGTGAGGCCTCATCCAGCACCCTGCGTTCTCGGCACCAAGACCCAGCAAAGCGGGTCTACTTGACTGCCGAAAATGTGGGAACGTGCTAACGGGCTGTAAAGAGCGGCTCGCACAGGGAAATTGTTTTCTGGCTGACTAGCCGAGCTGATGTCCTGGTGTCCTGGTGTCCTGGGTGTGGCTGACTGCCAGCCACAGGTGCGTGCAATCATCTCTGGCCTAGAACCCCCTCGAAGGGTTGCCATGGCAGCCGGGGGGCGGGGCAGCGCCAAGGGAAATGAGAAGTCCCGAATCCTTGCCCAGCTTGATTACAAGCTGACTTATCCTGGCGGGCCTGTTTCCCTATGTGAAAGAGGGCTATGACGGATCCTAACACTAACTTCCTCCTGGAAAACCCAAGACAGGTCACTTTCCCTTCTTACGGAGTTCTTTGGGGTCTCAGCAGAGAGGACCATTTCTGGGGGAGGGGGCTTTCTGGGTGCAGCCTTCTCACGGATTTGCCCTGCACTCTGCACCCTTGGAGTCTACTTGTCTGGCATCCTCAGAGTCCTCGGGACTTCCCTTCATTGGCAGCTTTCACAAATACCCCTCCCCCCACCCCCCATAAAGTAAAGCAACCGCCGTCCTCTCAACTCAGCAGCCTGGTTGCCTGATTCCCCCTTCCTTCATGCTGCCAAACTTCCAGAACAAATGTCCGACATCCGCTGCCTTGTCTTCCCACCTCCCACACTCCGGGAACCCACCGCAATCTGGTCACCGCCCCCAAAGCTCCATGGAAGAAATGCTTATGCCAGGCTCGCCCACCCAGTGCCTCCCCTTCCCCCAGCCCTGGCAGCACCCCTATGGGCCTAATCTGCCTCGCCTGCTCCACCCTATGGGTCCTGGGTACCCTGAACACCTGACTCAGTGGTTCATCCGCACCCACAGTACTTCTTCCTGCCCATTCCCAATCAACCGCCACTCCTTATTCTCTCTGCTTCTGTCCGCTTGCCATTTCCTCCTCCGGTCCTGCCTGGCTATTAGCTGGACCGCCAGGAAGGCTCTAGGCTTTGATGAGCCCATTTACAATGTCATTAAAACGATTCTGTGTATGGGATGCTCTGGGCAAAGACTGCATTCTTCTTTAGCTTCACAAAGGAGCCCGTGACTCCCGCAAAGGGTTGGATCCATTCTAACCATTACCCTGAGATCTATAAGCATGGACTCCTCCTGCCTTTAGAATCTTAGTACCATCCTTGGAGCTCTTCATTCTCCTGCTCAAATGCTAGCTACATGGCAGGTGTCTTCCGACCAGTCCCTCCTCCAAACCTCCCTCTGTCAAGATCTGCAAAACTACCACCTCTCTGGGTCAATCTGAGGTCATCTCAGAAGGACCCTGATACAGTACAGATGGACCTACTGTCTGGGATAGGATTCAAACCTAGTCCTATTGTTCTCAGTAACTTAGCTGAGGCAAGCTAATCTGACTGCCCGGGATGTGGCGCTCAGAGCAGGTACAGTTAAAATATCTATAGGTTGGCAAAGAGTTACGGTTGGCCACCAGCGTGGTGTCACCTGTTAGATGACACAGTGTGGGACCTATGTGGCTAGGTGCGGAACTGGCATGTCCAGTGTATCTTATTATTAGAAAGGTCAATAGGTAAGGAAACGGAGTCAAGAAAACTTGGACCAGGCTTTCTGATTCCATCCACTGCTCTTCAATACCCTACATGGTTGGGGTAGGGGAGAGCGCTGGCTTTAGGTCCACAGCTGTGCTTTAAGTCTGTGAGAAATAGGCAAAAGTCTCTTTAGAAAAAGAGAGCAGTGCCGGGCGGTGGTGGCGCACGCCTTTAATCCCAGCACTCAGGAGGCAGAGGCAGGCGGATCTCTGTGAGTTCGAGGCCAGCCTGGTCTACAAGAGCTAGTTCCAGGACAGGAACCAAAAACTACGGAGAAACCCTGTCTCGAAAAATCAAAAAAAAAAAAGAAAAAGAAAAAGAGAGCAGTGTGCAGGAAGGGTGGCCGTAACTTATACAAACATCTTCCAGTTCTCAAGATCATTAAAAAACTGTGGCCGGCAGAGGCCATTTGGAAGCAAAGAGGAAATCTTCCATGAGGTGGTGTTTCCACAGGTCTCAGGCCTGGGCAGCCTTAAGCAGATCCTTCCTGCCAGGGAAGCTAACGGTGGATGAAATTATGCCCAAACCCTCTTTTTCTTTTCATTTTTTGTTTGTTTGTTTGTTTATTGACAATGCCATCCTTTCTTAATGATCAGCAAGCAGAACTGAGCTATGCCAGTTCCAGACGGCAAACTAATGAGAAGAGATATGGCCCAGGATGCCCTCGGCTTCGGGTGCCCTCTCTCCCTGTCTCCACAGCACCTCTGTGAGCAGATGGTCGCCCGCCACAGCATAATACAACCAGAACATCCCAAGACCTGCTACCGAAACCTCGCCTCGCTCCTCCTGTCCCCGGCGGTGCACCGCCCACTCCCAGACTCCAGAAGATGCTGTGGGGACGAACTGTCCTGCACCCTCCCCCCAGCTCCAACACCAACCCAGCAGAAGTCTCTTGGAGGACACAGAAGGCCTCAGAACCGAAAGATTCTGGTTGTTGAAGGGAACATTGAATCAACAGAAGTTCCAACATATTCCCTATTTTAGTTGCACGTGCCTTTTCTTGAATGGGTTACAAAAAGGGAAAATGGGGATATATATATACTGTGTTTGTGTGTGTGTTTGTGTGTGTGTGTGTGTGTGTGTGTGTGTGTGTACACATATATAGCCTAGTGGCCAAACCAGAGTTGAATAAGGCAGGAGAAAGGCAAAGAGGCATTCTTGTTCACCACCTCTTCTGACTTGGCCTGCCCCTGCCATGGTGCACACCCCCAGAGACTTGCTCTGATGTCAAAGAGGCTCGGGGCAGAGTTATGTCCTGGTGGAAGTAGAAGCTGGAAGGCCCAGTTCTGTGAGACACTACCTTCTGAGCCATAGTTTTCTATCCATAGAGCAGTATCCCTGGGCCCTGTGTTACTCTCAACAGAATGGAGAGTATCCCAGCCCCTTGCTGTCCCTCAGACCATTCTTACAAGCCTGTTACCAAGTGAGGGCAGGGGCACTGGTTAGGAGGGTACCAGGGAGGCCAAGGGCTGTGACAGGAGCTTGCCTTCCTGCCTTAGTGCTATCATCTCCAGAGGATGCTGGCACCAGGAGCAGTTATGATCCTTAGAAGTTCTCTCTGCTGTTAAGATTAAATCTGCCTGTTTCTCTCTGCACGTTCAGACACTCTATCCTCTGGGACCCCTTATTCCCTGATAGCCAGGAAGAGAGGCCAAGTCCTAAAGAGGGCTCTGTTTCTTGTTACCAAGTTCTCCCACTTCTCAGTGATTCATATGGCTTCCCAATCTCCACCACCCTGCCAGTCTCCCCTTCTACGGACACAGGTTTTTACTGCTCCTCCTAGGACCTAGCATCTAGGAGTTTGGGAATGAGCTGTGCAGACCAGAAAAGAGTGGAACCCCAGGTTTCCCCCACCACCAGGAAGATGCATGTCACTGTCCCACCTCAGAGACTTTGCCTGATCTGCACTGTGGTTGGGAACTCACTCACGCCCTCTTCCTTCTGGAGAGTTCCTATTTAGCCTCCAGATCCCAGTGCCACCTTCTCTGGGCATCCTCTCCAATAGCCCTGCCCCTTACTAGCAGAATCTCAAGTCTCAAATTCCCTATTTGTGCTTCTAGTCCTTATTCAACTGTATTTTGAGGACTGAAGGTTGGGGTAACCATCCCTTTTTTTTGTTAGGTTGTTGTTGGGTATTCTGAGACAAGGTGTCACTATGTAGCCTTGGCTGATCTGAAATCCATTATATAGGTCAAGTTGGGCTGCAACTCATAGAGATCCACCTGCCTCTGTCTTCCAAGTGCTGGGATTACAGGCATGTGTCACCACAGCCGGCACCCAGCTGCATCTAAATAATCAATTCCAGGAGAGATTTAACTTCCGCTTTGTACCAGATTGCACACTCTATGAGGGCAGAGGCCACATGAGTCCTGTGTGTGACACACGACAAGAATAATTCAAGTTGGTGGGGCAAAAAAACGTGTGTGGAAAAGGCCAGAAGGATTACAGAAAAATTTCTCCCTTCTATGACCCCAAGGTACAAAGACCCTCAACATTCTATGGCTTGGTAGTCCCAGAGGTCTTATAGCACCGCCGGATACTATGGGCAGCGTGGACACCAAGGATCTGCTGCTCAGCAGGGTGGGTGAAGCTTGGCTTGCCTGATGTGGGCTCCTCCTACTAGTTCTTGGAAACGATCAGAAGAGGACAGGGCTTGGGCAGTGGGCAGGGACACTGTGAGCAGGGGCAGAGGGTTTGCCCAGAGACAAGGAAGTAGGAGAGGAAGAAATAGAGACCAGAGAAACGGAGAGGTAAGTAGTAAGGCAGAGTCCAGAAGCCCACGTGGTGTTGTCTTGCTGTCCCTGCACTAAAGGTGAATTCATACTATATGTTCTGTGCCAGTGTGTGCGTGCGTGTGCATGTGTGTGTGCACGCATGCATGTGCACATCAGCCCAGAGGGTTGCCCTCACACCACACAGAGGGCTGCGGCTTCAGGCTGCAGGGGCTGCTGACAGCAGTGTCACCGTGCTTTAGAGGGAGGCAGGAGGGAGGGAGGAGGCTTGGAGAGTGTCAGTGTGTCTCAGCCTGTGTGGGGGCGCCTGTGTGGGGGTGGAGGGCTGCGGCATGCACCAGAACATGTGCCTGCTTGCTGCTCTGATGTTGCAGAGAAGCCAGGAAAGGCTGTCCCTTCCCCTGTCCTTGTGCCTCTCCCTGCCATCCAGGCCCTGCCTCCCCATTTCCCATCCTTTGGCCTCCGGTCCCTCTCACTGTAGCCTCCTGTAGCCTGGGACCAAACACCACCCTCCATGAGGTGTCTCCATCTGTATATGCATGGACAGTCTCCACAGCCCGCCCATGATGGGAGCACAGGATCCGCCAATTTCCACCACCGAGGGAGGTCACAGAGGGCAGCACTGCAGACATCTCTGGAGAGAGGACCCCCATTTTATTGACAGTAAAGCGGAAGCACACAAAGAACGAGTGAGTCACCTCAGGTACCCCAGTAAACTCCGGGCTGAATCGTGGCCAGAAAATGAACACCAGCTCATCCTTACCCCCCTCACCACCACCAAGACCACTGCCCCTTTCCCCGGCTCATGGGCAAGAGGAAAGCTCTTCACAGATACAGCCCCAGATGGGGCCTTGCTCAGAAACCTCCAGGGACCAGGCCCTTGAGCTCTCCTGCCACCTCCTTTAGCTCAAGTCTGCTCATCTGTAAAATGGATGTGTAGGTTCTGCCCACTTCCTTCAGGCACAAGCTAATGGATGGAAAGGCACCAGGAGCCCCAGTGCTGCTGGTGGGAGGACTCAGGAGTAGAATAACCCTGACTCTAAGTGCGGCCCTGGTGCCTTAGTGTCCTCTCACATGACACCGTCCACTCTCCTTCCAGCGCTGCAGGGAAAGGACGAATGGCCGCACACGTGCTACAGAGCATTGGAACTTGCGTCCCAAAGAGGCCTTGAGGATCCAGCACCTAGAAAGCCCGGTAAGGGGAGCTGCCTTGAAGCCAGGCCACCACCCACGGATCAGCCCGCCCCAGTGTGGTACAGGATGAAAAGCTATGGAGGAAGGAGTTTGGGCTCAGGGACCAGCCCCCAAGTCCCTGTCAACCTTGTGGCCACCCACACTCCCACCAGCCTCCCCTACCCTGCACCGCCTGAGTCAACTTCAGATCCCTGTTTCTAGAGAGAAAAGAGTGGGCTGAATGCTGCTCTCTCCTCCCTCCTCTCTCTCTCTCTCTCTCTCTCTCTCTCTCTCTCTTTCTCTCTCTCTCTCTCTTAAGTAAAATCTCCTCCTGGGGCTTCTCCTGTCCAGAGCAGCAATCGTAGGCCTGCGGAGCAAGGCTCTGCTTCGCTAACCTGTACAGGTTGGGCAGATGGAGGCAATGGCTAGAAGCTTCCTACCACGGTCCTGCCTGAGCTCATTAGAATTTCCCTTGTCCCTCTCCACCCCACCTCCCACCACTACCACCACCACTAGCACCCTTCCTGCTTTTCTATCAGCTCTGGACATCAGAGAAGGCTGAGGGAATGGAAGGGAATACTGAGGGCTACCCTGGCCCACCCTGGCCCTGCAGCTAGCACCTCAGTCTACTCAAAGCAAGTACTTCCCTTTCTTTCATCCCAGGGTGGGAGAGGGGAGTGAGCCCATCTCTGGGTCCCTAGAAACAGCCCCCCCCACCCTAACCCGTTAGGGGACCCAGAATCAACGTCTTAGCTTATCTGAATGCATATGCTTCAGTGACAAGGCATGGAGGGGATCATCAGTCTGATAGCATAAAGAACTTTCAGAAACCCCGACTCAGGCCTACATCCAGGCAGGAGAGGAAATCTCTGCTTGCACCCTAGGCTCCTCCTCAAAGGCAGCTGGTGACAAGCCAGTCTTCGCTGGGCAGAATGCCAGTAAGTCTTCGAGATGTGCTAGCCCTCTTCAAGGCTGTGGCAACCCGGAGCCCTGACAGAGGTCAACCAAAGTCTCTTTCAGGCCCAGCTGAGCAAGGTGACTGGATAGTTATGTGGGCAGAGTTCTGGGTGGAGGCTCAGAATCTGGGTAGCCACCCAGTATCCTAGCTAGAAGATGCAGGATCATCAACCGAACGGTGAACTCTTCAAGCAGACTTCTTCATCGTTTCTGCCCCATAAGAAAAGCCCAAGGAGACCTTGAGCAACATCTTCCTAAACAAGAGCCCCTCTACACAAAAGATAAACATGGAGCAGGCTCTGTTCCTCCTTTAGGCCTGCCCAGTTCTTAAGGGTAACATCCACCCCTGCAACAACGCCCCCCAGAGGCCCATCGTGTGTCAGGCTTGAGACTGTGTCTCCACACACCATCAATCTAATCCTCACAATGTACAGGCCAGAAGGAATGGCAGTCCACCCAACGTCACAGGGCTGAGGGTCATATGGGGCAGCCCCTCCCTGAACACCCCTGCGTTAGTTCAGACTAAGGCTAAGGTGCAGAGCAAAAGCCATCCAACTCATCCTCCACAGGGTGCTCTGGCCCTGGTCACAGAGATACCCAAGCCACAAAACAGACCCACCACAGCCCCTTCTCCTTCGTACAAGCACCCTCAAGCTCAGGTTTCTGCACGGTCCCCTGAGGGCCCACAAGCTCCGACACTGCATGCAACATTGTGAAGGTTTGTGCGTTTTTTCTGGGGAGTGTCTATTTAGACTTCCATTGGATTCCTGGAGGAATAAATGACCTAAAAAAGGTGAAGAGCACCAATAGTTCTGGAAGGAAGATGTCTAAAAATGATTGGACAAGGCCTGGACATCCCTGCCACCCTTGGTTTTCCTGCCATGGCCATACCACTGTTCCTTATCCCTTAAAATTCTGCCCCTACCCTAGAATCTGTTCACATCCAGGCAGGCAGAGGGGCTGAGAAAGCCAAGTCAGGCGAATGAGCCCAGTGCTAATGATCCCCCATCTCTTCTCAGGGCAAAAGAGCACTTTGGTGTGGCTCTGTTCCCTGGAGGAATCACAACGCAACTCCATTTCACTGTGTTCTGTGACGCAGTCCTGACAGAACCAGCTTCAGGGACTCCGGAAAGGTAGCTCCCATCTATTCAGGAAGCCCTGAGTTCCAGGTAAACACCAGACACGCTCTGGAAAGGGGTCCCAGATAAAGTTAAGAGACAGTCCTCCAGAGCAGCCTTAAAAAGTATATTCCTGCCCCCATCTCCAACACAAAGACACACAGAACAGCAGGAAGTCTGGAGACAAGCAAGAACACACATTTGCACAAGGGAGCTAGGGTATGTGTAGGTCTCTAGATAGTTGAGTGAGTGTGTGCGTGTGTGTGTGTCTTCAGAGGCTATGCTTATCCACAGCCGTAGCTCTGCCTCCCACACATATGCAGACACTAGCATAAGCTCACACATGCCCATAGCACCCACACACCCACACGAGCCCAGGCCTCACACAGGCACATGTGTGCGCACGCACACACACACACACACACACACACACACACACACTTTCTGTATATATTCCTCAAGATACATGCACACTCAAGAACATTCTGTCCACACTTCTCATCTCATGCACACTCATGCACACATCTCATGCACACTCATGTTCACTGATAGGCACACAGTTTTGTCCTGCCGCACATCTGCACGCAGATGCATGTCTGTACCTCTGCTGCAACCTAATTGAGAGCATCCCTTGCATAATTATGCACATGCACTCTTGCAGGGCACACTGACATTTTTTAGACTTTCCACACAAGCAACACACTTGCACGTCTCTTCGTGGTTTACTTGCACCAGTATTTGTGTGTCTTTTCAGTTCACACACTGCACCCACTGTCAGTTCTTATACAACTCCATCTGCTTCCCATGGAAGTCATATATAGCCTCTCCCCAAAGATGTTCACTGGTACATGTACCTCCAGATCTCACACTGGCACACATCTGTTCACCGGGCCCCTCGTCTCATGTTCCTGCTGCTACAGCAGGACCCAAACAGGGCTGGTAGGGAGACTTCTGTGTCCATAGGGCACTCTGCCAAACTGCTCCCCAACTCCTGATCCGTCCATTCCCAGGACCCCCACAAGCCCATCTGGGAACATCTAGAAACCTTCCCTTATATCTGTAGCCTGCTGATCTACCCTCGGAAACCTTGCTCTTTTCTGCTTCCTACCCTTCTCTCAACATCAGAGGGACGACAGGAGGGGTAACTTTGCCTACTGTTTTCTGTACACAGCGCTGCCACAGTGGCATCCCCCCCCCCCAGCTTGCCACTTGTTCCTCCCCTCCTCCCAACACCTCAATTGCTTTCACGTTAACCCCTTCCATACCAAAGCCCTTGCTCCTGGTAGGGGACTGGGAAAGGGAAAGGGGATGTGCCACTTGGCACCGTGTCTACAGTCAGGGTCTCCAGGTGGGAGCTGATGAACTCTCTGCTGATGCAGGTATCTAAGTTCAACAACAGAAAAGATCGCAGCTTGGACACCGCCAAGTGGGAAAATCCCTTTAAAATGCCAAGTTTCTAAGAATCTTTGTGTACCCAGGTCATGTGCTCTTACATACGTAGTTGCATATACCATCAATCTGTTAGCCTTTTGGCACACACACACACACACACACACACACCCAGGCTGGATGGACACATAAATGTGTCAACGCCTGACTGGACACCCTGTGCACACACGGTGCCCCCAAATCATGCAGCACACCTTCCTCTGCAAGCACGGGAGAACTCTAGCCACATAGGCACACGCCCCCTGCCCGAGAGGCTGATCCCCCATGCCCTCCAAGACTCCCTGAGGTGTGACTCACTTTCCTAGTTCCTCAAAGAGCTGGTACTCTTCTGTGAATCGGGTGCAGGTGATGGTGGCCATACTGGCACTGGGCAGGCAAGTGAGGCTTCAGGCTGGGAACTAGGACTGGGACGCTGCTGCTCTGCTCCCAGAACTAGGGGCCACTCGCCTGCCCGTGCTCCTGAGTGCAAATGGAGAAGCGGCTTGACTGACGAGCTTGGGGCTTCTGAGCAGGGCACTGTGGCTGCTCACAGCCTCGCGAGCCTTCGTCAGCATCCAGGTCCCCATGGCAACCACCTCCGAAACGCCCTGTTCCCGTTGCCCCGGTAACTGCCTCCCCAACACCTGCCTGCCTTCCACTTCAAAACCTGCTCCTGGGTTGCCCGGCCCCCCCCCCCCCCCCCCGTATACACCATACTGCAGGACTGTGAGGACCCAGGAGTAAGTGAACCCTGTTTTCCCAGGGTGATGTGCTGAGGGGGATGGAGAAGGGAAAGAGAACAAACTTAGTTCACAAGTGATCTTCTCTCTTCCTACCTCCCCCACCTCCAACTATAGGGCCCTTCTAACAGACGGGATGGGATTAAGTGGGGCAAAGAGGCAGTTGCTATGGTAACGGCTAGTGGGTGCCACATTCTGGGATGGTCCTTGAGAAAGACAGGATGTAGTTACCCTGGCAACTTCATCTCCTCTAGAGAGACAGGTATTGCCCCGTTGCCCTGGAAACAGCTGGGTTCTAAGGTTTACAGGGGAATGATGGCTAATTCATCTCTCTCTCCTTCCCTTCCCCCTTGTAGTCTCTGCAGTTTCTCTGCTCCCTCTGAGAACTGGTCTGGTTGACTTAGCCTCTGCCTCTGTCCCTATTTTGTGCCTGCCCTCCCTGCTTTTTAGCCACTGTGTGTATCACACTGTCACTCGAGCTTGGGGGAGAAGTAGGGAGCAGACCCAGGACTCTGAGGGAATGGTTCTGGCTGCTTTCTCACCCCTAGCTGTCACCCTCCCAATACCTCTTCTGCCAGCTCTCCCCACCCATACCCCTAGAGGGACCGTGCAGACTTGGTCTCCTGGGGCTACTGTCCCAGTTTCTGCTTGTGCTTCCCGTCAAGGTAGGATTGGAGAGAGGTGACTGGAAGGAGGCGAGCGTGGCCTGGCTCACCTAGGGCTGGGTCAGCGGCATGGGTGTATCCTGCCCTGGTGCCTTCTTTCCCACACTCTAGTCATCTTCCCCGATGGCCTCACCTCTTCACACCTGCAGCCCCAAATCACACCCCAAGGCACGGCGGTTAAGACCAGGGATCTGAGTTCAAGTCCCAGCTCTGCCACTTACTAGCTGTGTGACCCTGGCACGCAAGTCTCTGAGGAAGCTCTCTGAACCCCCATATCATTTTCTAGAAAATAGGAAGTCATCCTTGCAGAAGACCCCCCTAAAGATGGAACGGCCTAGGCTCTAACTGGGCTCTGGGAAGTAGACAAACCTGAATGGGTTTCAGTTTGTAGAAAGCAAAAATGGAAGTTTTAAAGTGAGTCCATGGCTACTCCCATAATGCAGCTGGATCTTTAACACCCCACCCCTCCATCCAGAAAAAGAAAAGGTGCCTCGGTCTCTCTCACAGGTGGCTGTGCAGGGGTCTCAGGTCAGCATTGTCCCCAGTGAACAAGGGCACAAGGGCAGAGAAATGCAAATTCTCTCCGTTTCCAACTTGCCCCTCAGAATCCATAAACTACTGTATTACTTGCCTCACTTGTAGATATAGTGGTACGTTTAATTATTCTCCAACACCAACAAGTGCCTGACCCAACTGAGGGTAGAGGACCTTGGAGACATGGGGGGGGGGGGCTATCCCTCTTCCTGAGAGTCAGTGGAAGATTGAGGGAGAGCTCTTCAATTCAGCCACTTTTTTCAGGAAAGAGAAAAAAAAGGGGAGGTGGAGAGGAAGGAGGGAGGCAAGCCAGGGAGGAGGGGGTAATGGCTTATCCACTAATTGCACCATTACCACCTTCAGAAAAGGAAAAACCACTCCGTTTTGTTTCTGCTCACAATACGCTTCCCGCTTCTGCCGCCAACGTGGCAATTCGGAGGCAGAGCAGAGAGGCCTGTGCTCGCAGGGCCGCACAGCTGGTGGGTAGCAAGCAGGCACGGAACACCGTGGCCAGGGCTAGAGGCACGGGACAAAGGCAGAGGTGGGGTGGAGCTGTATTGCCATCCTTCTGCCTCCGATCCTCTAGCCCAGTGGGTCTCAGCCTTCCTAAGGCTGCAACCCTTTAATACAGTTCCTCGTGCTGTGCTGACCCCCAACCATAAAATTATTTTCATTGCTACTTCCTAACTGTAATTTCGCTACTGTTAGGAACTGTAATGTAAATCGCTGTGGTTTCCAATGGTCTTAGACAATTCCTGTGTAAGGGTTGATTGACCCCCTCCCCAAAGGAGTCTTGACCCAAGGGCTGCTCTAGCCTGTTCTCGGGAGAACCACTGGGACCACCCAGCCACTGCTGTGATTTTTAAGGTTCCCTGAATTTCTTCAAGTGCAAAACTGGGTAAACAATGTCCCTCACCTGTAAGGCTATTTTGTGGTTCAAATGAGGTGAGCACAGCGGCTGTTACAGAAGGAACTAGAAATCCTTTCTCCTTGAAATCCTCACTCAACCATGGAAGCACTTTGGGACACTGTTCACCAAAACATCGCTGGGGGTTAGCTCGTGTTAGACATTGCCTGGTGCTGGCCTTATTTGCAGTAATGCCTGCAAAACAAGCATCAAGAACTAAAAAAAAAACTGAGGCCACTGGGACCCTCACTTATCAGGGCCCAAGGGCATGGCAGCTGCTTTAAACCCAGTAAAACACTAAAGGGAATTGCTAAGGCTGTAACCATGGAAATGCATCCCTGTGAACAGAGGTGGCCATCCTCTCGGACCAGTGCTGGCCTGCTCATTGCTCCTGTCACTCCCCACAGATGAAATGCAGAGGTTGGGTCAGAGGCCAGCAGAGCGTTTAGAAAAACCCCAGGGACTCAGGGAGCATGTGAAGCATGGCCAGCCTGATACCTGCCTGCCTCTGACAGGGACCACGGGTCCTAACACCACTGTGGTCACCATGTCTCTTTGTTCTTCGACTTCGGGCTCCCTTTCCTCCCTTTCTCCCTCATGTCTTCCGTCCTAGCACCCTCCCTTCCCTACCTCTTCTCTCTCACTGATACCTTTCTCTCCTATGCATGCAGAGCTAGGGGAGAGGCAGGTCCCAGGACCTTAGGCCCACCTGATGGTGGCAAACTAGCTGAACAGGAGAAGCTGGCCATGGAGGTCTGTCTTACACCTGCATGTGTACCTACCTCTTGGGGCCTTCTAGAGACTAGGTCAGGGCTGCAGGCGCTGGCTTTGCTGGACACCTGCATACCGAGCGCAACTGCCTCTCTGCTGAGGAGGCGCGACCACTCATTCTCCTCCTCTCTGTGCCCACAAAGCTGGCATTTGTGCCTAGTGGCAACGGGCATCAGGGAGTCAGCCATGCCTGCGTGGCAATGAGACTAAGCTGATGATGGCATCGGGGTGGGGGGACTGGTTCTGCCAGACTTCTCACTCCCCAGGGCCACAGTAGGCATAACAGTCTAGCACGTGCACCCCATCTTCAACACGTGTGCAGTACTCAAGCACAGGCCTGTGTGCCGTGGGCTGGTGGCCAGGTGTGGGAACCCTGAAGTTTGCTGAGCCAGCACGACAATGCCATAGAGAGATTGGCCGTGTACACAGACAGTGCCTTGTGTCAATGGGAGGGACAGAGGAGGCTGGGCTGAGTTCCAGGAGACGGGGGAATGATGGGAGGGAGGTTTACAGCCCTGATGACACTGTGACAGCTCCTCCGTGTGTTTCTCATGCATATGCTAAATGTCACGGGGTCTTGCAGGGCCTGAGCACGCACCACAGAAAGCGTGCCATCTGAAGGATCCCCATGGGGCCTGTCCCACTAAGGGCAGCAAAAAGTGGGGGGCAGGCTCAGTAGAAAGTGGGCCAGGAGAGAAGGGATGCTGTGAGGGTCTGGTAGAGAGCGACCGAGTTAGGGCAGTAATGCCAGGCCTGAGAGAGAAGGGGAAGGAGGCAGCCGGGTTCCCTGAGGTGTCCCATGCCCCGTGAGGTGAATAGCGATGCACAGCCCACAGCTGGAGGTTCCATTCCTATGCCAGGACAGCTGGAAACAGAGCTTTCCCAGAGGTCTCATTTCCCCTGGAAAGGTCAGGGACAAAACACTCATTCTTGGACCCCAAAGACACGAAGCAGTTACTCCTACATCAGAGCCAGGCCCTGTCCTAAGCATTTTTCCATGACACTGTTTGGAGCTTGCAGCGAAGTGGTAAATCCAGGTAGAGCGGTCCCATCCTGCAGAGCCATGAAACTACTTACTGCACACCCAGGAATCAAATCCAGGTCTGTGTGACCACACCACTCCGGGCTTGCGTGATTAGGTCCCATATAGAGCTGAGTAGACCGTTAGGGTCCACATGTCCCTTAGAGCTGGGAACCAAGGTACAGACAATAGAGGCAGCCTTCTCATGGGTGCACAAGTTAACGGCAGTCAGGGCAATAGCCTGGTTTCAGGTTCCCTGAGCGCTGCCCCTTCCTGGCATTTGTCAAGATTCTAGCCTGTGCTCCAGAGAAGTCAGAAGGGCCTAGAAGAAGAGGAGATACCGCCCTGGCCCCAGCAGGTAGGTGTGAGTCTCTTCCTGGCTTCTGAGGAGCTGGTTGCTAGAGGCAAGGACTCCATAACTAGGATGCAGCTAATACAGGCTTCCACCTAAACCTCCCTCCTCCAGCTAATGGGTCTGCTCCATCTAATCCAGCCCAGGAGGAAACAGAGGCCCCAGAAGAGACCTGACCTAGGGACTGCCTCTGGGTGCCTCTCCACTCTGTCCTCTTCAGGGGGGCTTGGGTGACACAAACAAAAACCTAGAGGTGCTGTGTTAGCTAGTTTTAAGTCAACTTGACACAAACTAAAGTTATTTGAAAGGAGGGAACCTCAATTGAGAAAACACCTCCATGAGACCAGGCTGTAGGGCATTTTCTCATTAGTGATTGATGGGGGAGGGCTTAGGCCATTGTGGGTAGTGCCATCATTCCTGGGTTGGCAGTCATGGGTTCTATAAGAAAACAGGTCAAATAAGCCACAAGGAGCAAGCCAGTAAGCAGCACCCCTCTCCAATGGCCTCTGCATCAGCTTTGGCCCCCAGGTTGCTGCCCTGCTTAAATTGCTGCTTGAATTAATGATGAAGAACTATTATAAGAAACTGTGAGTGAAAAATACACTCTTTTTCAAAAGCCCCCGTTTGGCTTTTGGTCATGGTGTTCACCACAGCAATAGTAAGTCTAAGACAGTAGTCAACTGGGAACTGACATAGTACAGATTCAGGTGTGCTCACTGAGGGGGCCTGGACCATATTGAGAACAAGTAGCGGGCACACTGACTGCTATGCCGAGCCTCTCAGGCGCTAGTTCCTGGGGACCGGGTTGCAGACTGAAGCTCGAGTGGCTCCTGGGCTATGCAGCATCTGGGTTGAGGAGAACCCAGAGTTTGTTGAGTTCTACATTGAGCATAAGGCTGAGCAGAGGAGGGCTTGAGTCAAGCCTGCTCTTCAAGACTTCAGAAATCGACACCAGTCTGAGCACCAATTATTCCTTATGTTTTGGGGCCAGGTTGTCTACAGGGAACAGAGCTTAGGAGCCATGTATGGTCCTGCTATTGTGGCCTCAAAGGGGTCCGCAGAAGGGAAATAGACGATGGGGCTGGACATTGGAAATCCCTGTCAGATACCCTTGAGTAGTCCTCAAAGAAGCATCCGTATAGTTTCCTAAATCCTGGATTTACAGCGACGCCTAGGCTGGGTGCCAGTGTGACAAGCCAGCAGGCATAGCTAGAACAGCAGGCCTGAAATGTCCTGGGCAGTGGGCAGACTATGAATAGCCCTTCTTGGACACACTAGGCTAGGACACCACCTTAGTAAGCATCTTCTTCAGAGCTCCTGAGCAGGCAAAAATGCCATAGCCATAGGAGCCCAGAGACCTCTGCCAGTCCCGGGCCCTGTCTACCATCTGGGCATTAACATTACCAAGGAAGGGAAAACAAACAGGTGGGGAGAGATGAGAAAAGGCAAAAAGAACAGGGCTGGGCTGGAAAGATGGCTCAGCAGTGAAGGGCACACGTTGCTTTTCTGGGGGCGGAAGTCGCTTCCAGTACCTGTGTCGGACAATTCCCACCTTCCGCAACTCCGTCTCTAGGAGAATCTGAGGCCTCTAGCCTCTGTAGGCACTTTGCTCACACGCACATACCCACACACAAACACACACATCTACACGTCATTAAAAATAACGCTTGAGGAAGGCAAAAAAGTACAGGGCTGGAAGGAGGCACCTAGAATGCAATGGTCACCTCCTCCCTGCAGCCCAGGCCAGGCTCTCATGCAGAATTCAGTCGCTGCCGGGGTGATGCAGTCCTGCAACCAGCCACCCAAACCCCCACGGCACTGCACCCACCCCACCCCACCCATCCCGCTCATCCACAAGCTGACGAGTCCTAACAGGCCTCCTTTGCCAGTGACAAAAATAACTATTTTCAAAATTCACAGCAGGGCCTTCGCCTACACACACTGCGCCGACTGGAACCTGAAGGGAGATATGCAGAACGCAGTGTGCGGATGGAGCGCTGTTATGCAGCAAGCAGGCTTTACAAACACCACCCCCTCCTCACCACTACTGAGCCTGGGTCCCCCAGATGCAAATGTGCACAGTGGTGCCCAGAACAACCAGAAGCAAAGACTTCTGGATCATCCGCTGTACGCAGAGAAACACTGAGGCCCAGAGAGGGTCATGGGTTTGCCTGCAGCCACACAGTGAACCCATGGCAGGACTCCCTTCCCACCTTTCTTCCCGTTCCCTTTGCTAACAGAGAGCTCACACGAGGCCCCCAGGACACATATGCGCGCACACACAGAGACCAGCATCTCTTGCCTGTGGGAAAAGGCACTTTAATCAAGTTCACAGGCTCTTCCACAACCATTAGCGTGGTCAGTTTTCTCCAGCACTGTGAGGTAGGCCGAGCCAGGACTAGCATCTCCCTACCCCTTTGCAAGTAGGGAAATCAAGGCCCTGGAGTAAAGGACCGTGCCCAAGGCCAAAGGAGATGATTGGTTCAAAGACTCTTTTCACAGCTGTTTCCTCAGGACCCAGCCGGGTCCTCCTGGACGCTGGGGACAAAAAAAGGGTGTTCCACTAGCTCCCACATCTGGGGGCTCTGGGAATGTAAAGATTCTCATACCCTAAATTCTCCATCCTCATCGGGTCCTTTAACAGAGCAGCTGGGGCCGGGCGGTGGTGGCGCATGCCTTTAATCCCAGCACTCAGGAGGCAGAGGCAGGCGGATCTCTCTCTGTGAGTTCGAGACCAGCCTGGTCTACAGTGCTAGTTCCAGGACAGGCTCCAAAGCCACAGAGAAACGATGTCTCGAAAAATCCAAAAAAAAAAAAAAAAGAATATAATGTAACAGAGCAGCTGGCTATTCTCCAGCCGATGTCCAAGAGCACCACAGAGACCTGGAAAGAAGTCACGGACTCACGTCATTCGGAAGGGGGCAAGATCAGCAAGGAACTCTGCCATGAGCCCAGTCACATGTATACACTGGAGCCATAAAGTTACCAGAGCTCATCTTAGAGGTGAGGAGACTGAGGCAGAAGGCTGCTATAGGTAACCTTAGGTCACAGAACAAACACATCAGGAGAGAGGCAGGACTGGGACCCAGGCATCCCAGCCGGGTTGGTGCCCTCCCCCAAGCCCCACATGATTTAGCCCTTTCTGTGCCCTCCCTCCACATGCCTGCAGAGGAGACTTGACCTTCTCCCTGAGAAGCAGCAACGGGACAGTATCTTAGGAGGAGCTGAGATTCCCTGCTACCCCCAGCCATCAGATCCGGTGGGACATCAGCCTGGTATTGAGTTTCCGGAAAAAAGATCGAAGCTTGCAAATCTTGCATTTCTTCTTGCGGCGACCCCGGGAGAAACTTCGAGCCCTGCCTTCCTCCTCCTCCTCCTCTTCTTCCTCATCCGTGGCCCATGGTCCCCAAGCACCCCCATTAAAGTCAGGGTGGGCCCGAGGGTTCGCAGCTGGGTAACGCACAGGGATGGCAGTCCGGTTATAATCAGCAAGGCGAGCCAGCAGGGTGCGGACGATGTCAGGGCGCTGGCCAGCCAGGTCCTCTCGCTCATAAGGGTCAGCACTGATGTTAAAGAGCCACACAGCCTGGCGGATGCTGGCCATCCGCTCTAGGTTCCACCAGCTGCCAGGGAAGGAGGCCAGTGTCTGTGGTGGGATCCAGTCACCATAGCCTGGGTCTCCAGTGAGGAGCTTCCACTCTCCCACCCGGATAGCAGCCTGCACAGCTGTATTCCAGATGCCAAATCCACCTTCCAAGGAGCCATGCTGGGCATGGTTGTAGAGGGGGTCGATGTTGTGTAGGATCTCTGTACGTGGTGAGGCCCGGCCCTCACTGATGGCTGGCCACACATCGTAACCATCCAGTCCGTCAGCTGCCGAGGTAGTACCACCCGCCAGACCCACCAGTGTTGGGTACCAGTCTGTGATATGCACCAGGGCCCGACTCGTCCGTCTCTTTTTCTTGAGCAGGGGGCTGTGGACGAAACCCAGGCCCCTCACACCGCCTTCCCAGTAAGTACCCTTGCGTCCTCGAAGGGGCCAGTTGCTACCTCCTGAGAAAGTCTGGCCACCGTTGTCACTGGAGAAGATAATGACGCTGTTGTTATAGAAACCATAGCGCTTGAGGGCCCAGGTGATGTTGCGAACAGCCTCGTCCATGCAGGTCACCATGGCCGCGTACTTGCGCCGCGCTACATTGCCCATCGTGCGATAGCGGTACAGGTACTCTCGAGGTGACTGTAGGGGTGTGTGTACTGCCTGGAAGGCCACGTAGAGGAACAGGGGTTTCTGAGGGCTGTGGCTCGCAAGGATGTGGCTGGCACGCTGAGCGTAGAGCAGGGTGGAGTACTGGCCGCTGAGGCCCCAAGCCACGCTCTCGCCTTCATGCAGGTCGAAGCCACAGACCCCTGGGCCGTCACAGTTGTCATAGGTGTAGTAGTCCACATTGCCTGTGAGGGAGCCCAAGAAGGTGTCAAAGCCCCTGCGGGTTGGCAAACACTCCTTCCTGTAGAAGCCCAGATGCCACTTGCCCACCATGTGGGTGGAATATCCTGCTTCCTGCAGCTTCTGGGGCAGTGTTACCTGGTCCAGGGGCAGGCAGTTGGGCTGCCGTGGGCGGATGATGGAGTGTTGCAATCCTGTGTGGATCTGGTACCTGGTGGTAGAGAATGGATACATGGGAAATACAAGTGAGATGTAGACCACTGCTCCCAACCCTGAGATGGTTCTTGGTCTGGTGCCCCAGCAAGAACAGTAACAAAGGTATCAGATACTGTCAAATCCTCATACAAGTGGAAGTAGCTATGCCAGGTTATTGATGGGATGGACTAACTGCAGCTCAGAACAGTTAGGCTGCCACCCAGGACCACACAGCCAAAAGTTAGCACCTCGAGAGTTGAGCCGGGCTCGCTAATGACAACAGTTAGGAGCTAATACCAGGTTCTTGCCCATGTGTTTCAGCATTGCGCTCCCTTTGGATCCTGCTCACCAAATCCTCACTGCAAACTAAGAAGTACACATTTTTATTCCTACCTCCCAAATAAAGAAACTGAAGCTCGATGATTGACATGACTATTATGAAGTGTAGGCTGGGTATCCCAGCAGAGGCTCCAGACCCCATTCCTGAGCTCTAAGCTATAAACTTAGAGCAGAGCCTGGATACACCAAGTCCTGCTCTCCAAGGCAAACCCCTACTCCTTGAAAACCCATGGCAGTATTATTCCCTCAGTAGTTTCTTACAACTCACTCAAAGAGCGAGTACTTTGTTTCTGGGTCCTCCTCCTCCCCCACACCAGGGATTTGGTGCACATCTTCGCTCTCTGCTCAGCCCTGGGACTATAGCTGTATATGCTTTTGGGCCCAATGATGTAGAATAGGGTTGTCTTTCTATTCCTAGCACCTCAGTGATATGTAAAGCTCACTCAGTTACTTGAGGAATGGCTGGCTGGCTGAGCACGTGAATGAATGAATTCGGATGGTATGGGAGCCAGAGTGAACTAAGTCCTTTTCTAGGTTTTTCATCTTCTAAAAAAAAAAAAAATAGAAAGAAAAAGAAAAAAGTAACAACAGGGCCCAGAGAGATGGCTCAGTAGTTAAGAGCACTGGCTGCTCTTCTAAAGTCAATTCCCAGCACCCACATGGCAGCTCACAACTGTCTGTAACTCACACAGATATACATGCAATGCAGGCAGAACACCAATGCACATAAAATAAAAATAATTTAAAAAAGCAATAACAGGGGCTGGAGAGATGGCTCAGAGGTTAAGAGCACTGGCTGCTCTTCCAGAGGTCCTGGGTTCAATTCCCAGCAACCACATGGTGGCTCACAACCATCTGTACTGAGATCTGGCGCCCTTCTCTGGCGAGCGGGCATACATCGAGGCAGAATGTTGTATACATAATAAATAAATAAATCTTTTTTTTTTAAAGCAACAACAAAAGTCAGAGGAAGGAAGGGCTTTTTGTTCAAGGTCACTCAGCAGTCAGGGACAGCGCTGAGACTTGAACATGAGTCCAAAAGGTCTGAGCAACAGTGTTTTCAAGCAAAGTCGCCTGCCCAGCTCCTCACATGTGGGACCAGTTGATGTTTACTCGTGTAAGTGAGCTGGCTGGAATGGGAAATCCCTAAGAGGCACGGTACTCTCAGGCATTATGAGACGTGCCTACTGAGAGTCCAAGGCTTGCCACCCAGGCAGATGACACAGTAAATTTGTAGCAGAATCCTGGGTTTCCCTTATTCGTTTACATTGTATCTTCTGCTGCTGTGGCTAGAGATCTGGGTGATCTGCTTTAAGGTGTCTTAAAAGCTGCAAGTCAATAAACCAACTGGAATGTCACAAGGCGGTTAGAATTCCCACACCTTTCCTTACCCCTACGCAGCTGAGTTAGCCTGAGTACTTGGTATTTGACACCAGTCTTTCCTTAAAACCATTCTTAAGACTTTGCGTGCCACACACTCATTTAATTCTCCCCTCACTGTGTGTGTGTGTGTGTTCATGAGTTGGGGTCTACTCATGCCAAGGCATGCACTCGTCAGGTCAGAGGACAACTTTCCAGAGTCAGCTTTCTTCCACAGTGGGCTCCAGGAATCAAACTCAGGTCACCAGGCTTACACAGCAAGCACTTGTACCTGCTGGGCCATCTCACCAACCTACACCTCTTTTGTGAAATATACATGGGACATTATCACAATCCCCAACCTACAATTAATGAAACTGAATCCCCCACACACACCAGTGCAATATGTGACCCAAAATCAGACAACTGGCAACTAGAACTGTTTTAAATCAGGCCTACCCAACTCATGCTCAAAATCTCTGTGTGATACAGTTTCTTCAGGCCTCAGGCAAACTGAGAAATGATTGGATTTGACGGGAAAAGCGTCCTGGGGCCCAGACTCCCAGCTGAGCGTTTCTGCATAAGGGCGGGGTGCCTGAAGCACTGGTTTGTAATGTGGGTGGGCCAGCTAAGCCTTGCCAAAGTTCATTTGTCAGGGAGTAACATGAGAAACTTTGGGTCTCTCCAGGTCCACCGAACAGGACTGGCTACAGAAGCCACGGAGTAAGCATCTGCAAGACAAGAGCAGACACCAGCTGGCCCTGTGATGCTCTGTTCACTTCACCAATAAGAGCCTGGCTTCCCATTCAGATGCTTCCCAAAGTCCTGTTGCTCCAGGGAGGGAAGCACAATGGCAGATTATCCTCCCTCTTTAGGGGGTTAGTCATTGTCCCGTGCCAGGGTCTACCCCACTACCAAGCCACACCTGCAACAAAACCGCCTACCCCTCTCCCTCTTCCTGCTCTTCTTCACAGTCCCTGGATCTAAACTCGGGACACAGATGGAAAGAGGGAAAGCACCGCCAGCTGATTTCCAGCTCTGTGACGCCAGCCCAGCATCTGACCTCGCAACCCTCTCTTTCGTAAGAGCCTGAAGGGCAGAGACACTAAGTTGGCCTTTCTCTCTCTCTCTCTCTCTCTCTCTCTCTCTCTCTCTCTCTCTCTCTCTCTCTGATTCCACGACTCATTGTCCCACCCAGGAAACAGGGAGAGATGGGCTCTGGTCCTGGGATCTCAGTAGATCCCAAAGCTTCCTTCCATGAAGCTAATTCCTTCCATGGAGAATTAGCTTCAGCCCAGTCCAAGGATTTTCTCCCAAGTGAAGGGAGTTTGCCTTCCACAACTCCCTCCTGTTGCCCAGCTCTTTTGCTCTTGTAATCTCCAGTCCCATCAGGGAACAGCTCATTGTAAGAGGATTCAGCACTGGGGAGGAGTCTCTATTAAAAAACTTGGAGAATTGGAAAAGTGAAGCAATCAAACAGCCTCAGGCTAAGGGCTCTGCATCTCATGATTCCTTCATCTTCTCCCAACGGAGCCATCCATGACAAGGGACCAGAATCTTTCCAGGATCAAAGACAGAGGCTGTCATTTATTGAGAGATAGGAAAGTTACACATAATTCATTTACCTTTCACCCTTTCAAGATAGAAACTGCCCTTCACTCCATTTTAACTGACTCCCCATCTGTCAATACACTAAATATTCAAAATAAGTGTAAAAGAGTCCTCTGATAAAGAAAGGAACACACGTGTGGAACATGAGTTATCCTAGAACTCTACAGAGTAGGTCTCGAACACCATCAGAAGCATTGAATATGAGGGTTGAGAAACTAAGGCCCAAAGAAGGCAAGGGACTTATCGATAACGGATGTCACTCGCAAAGCTAGCCTATAACACGTTCACAGGGCTGTTCCGCTGGGTCTGCAACCTACCAGCCAGGTTAGTCGGGGATTTGGGCACCCAGTACGGAGAGTCTGAGTCGTGCCTACCTGCCAGTGAGGAGCTGGCTCCGAGAAGGTGTACATATGGGTTGGATGTAATAGTTCTCCAGCTTGACACCCTCAGCTGCCAGCCGGTCCAGCGTTGGGGTCTCGATATCTGAGCCGTGGTAGCCCACGTCGTGGTACCCTTGGTCATCGGTGAGGATGAAGATGATGTGAGGAGGCTGCGGTGGAGCTGCCGAAGGTTGATCGCTGGCTTCCGCAGGCCCATCGGCCACGAGGCCGGGCTTGGCCCAATCCCAGGACAGGTAGCCCAAGCTGAGCAGGCTGACCAGGGAGAATCCAGAGAGGGCATGCATCGTGACGCCTAGCTAGGCACGCGGGGCTCCCAGGGCCTCAGAGCCTCCCGCGCCAGGGGCGCACTGCCCACCCGCCTGTTCGTCCGCCCTCCTGACTGCAGTGAGAGCCCCCGGGGGTCTCTTCTGGGGTCCGCGGTGGAACAGCTGGGCGTCCCGGGAAGGTCAAGCTCGCGCCGAGCCGCCTCCCGCAGCCCTCGCTCCCTCTCCACCAGCTCAGCCCGGCCAGCCCGAGTCGTGGAGTGGCGGCTTCCCAAAAGTGCTCTCCACCATCCCGGGACTCTTCGCTGCCTTTTTACCTCGATCCCTCCCGCCTCTTAATTTCTCTCACTTCTGCTTTCCCTTTCTCCTCCCTCCCCGACCCCCAATTTCCCCCAGCTTAGCTTCTGACCCCGCCCGGAGTCCCCGCAAAGCAATGCTCCCCACAGAGAGGTGGGCAGGACCCCACAAGGGAAGGGGAGGGAGACACGGGCTGGGCGGGTCTGGGAAGGGACACAGCATAAGAGAGGGCAAAAAAGTTGTAACATCTGCCTAGCTGAGCCCCAGGTGAAGGGGTGGGACGCCGAAAAGGGTCCCGCCCCCGGGCAGAGAGCCCAGGCTCCGTGCGGCTGGCAGCCAGCTCCAAGGCCTGCTCCTGGCCAGGACTACCCAGAGAAGGGAGGGGGATTGCTTGGAATTCAGTGGAACAATTCCGGCCAGACATTCCTTGATCATGGAGTCTTAGCATAAGAATGCCACCCCTAGAAGGGTTTATTTTCCAAGCCAACTAGGTCATTTCTAGAGATGGAGAGACCGAGGTCCTGAGGTGACCAGGAGCTAACAAGGTACCGCTTGAGTGGCGGCTCCCTTCAGGTTCTGCCAGCTTCCCTTCCCTCCACTTTTCACCTTCCTCACACCACTTTCCAGTTAGTCGTAGGGTGCTTGGTAGGGTGCACGCCCTGGTCTAGATGGCAGAGGCGTTGTATGCATCTTCTACCCAGAAGTTCCCTCCGTGCACAGTAGGAGCTCAACCCTGTCTGTTGCGTGAATGAGGATCACCTAGGCCAACTCCCCTCTGAGAAGGTAAGCTGGCAGAGTCAAGCCAAGTGTTCTGGTGAGATAGGGACAGTTGTTCCAATTGCTAAGTGCAACTGATTTAAGTCCTGTCTAGGCCACAGCGAACCCAGCTGAGCACCATGTGCCCGTGTGTAACTTTGGCTTGTAAGCCGCTGGGTGCAGTGAACTGGACCACTTCACAGACAAAGCGAAGAAAGGCTTATTGTAAATATGAAACCCCTGCGTGCCTCTCTCTCAGGTTGTAGAAAAAGAAGAGCCAGAGCCCTTTGGTGGAGTCCAAAGCTTCCATGGCTACAGGGTTGGGGGTGGGGGCACTGAAGCCAGCAGAAGGTGACTGCCAGGGCCATCTCAGGGGCAAAAAGAAGCAAGCCTTACTTGTTATAAAAGAAACCTGCTGGGATGGGAGAGGGTGGAGGGGGGGCAGGACTGGAACAGCCTGGGAGCTCTCATAGTGGAGGAGGAATCAGGGAGGTAAGAAGAGCCAGAATGGGGCTTGTGGGCCAGAAGAGCCCAGTGGCTTTGATATGCTCATAGGGACCGAAGGAGCCTGAAAGTTAACAAGGGTTTTGATATTACCGGAGGCATATGCCAGTAGAGAACCAGATGCCCCGTTCCGTTCATCACAGGCAGGGGAGAGAAGGAAGTGGCCCTTCCTGGCAGACAAAAACCCATTTCACAGGTTTCTAAGGAACGCTGAGAGAACGCTTTTGTCTCCTCCAGCAATCCTTCTATTTCCCTGACAGCCACAGACTGTCATTTTGGACACAACAGTGGTAATGTACTTTTGGGGGAACCGGGACCCTAATGTGGCTCGGCATAAGTTTCCATTTTTCATTTGTATTTGTTTATTTCGTTAGTTCTCTATGAGTATGTATATGGATGGGTCGGAGATTGCCATGACCCTTGCGTGGAGAGCAGAAGACAGCTTGTGGGAGTCAAACTGAGGTCATTGGGCTTGTGGCTAGGTGACAAGGGCCTTTACCTGCTGAGCCATCCTCTTGCTGGTGTTTAGGCTGCTTCTTTGTTCCTAGGACTTCAGCTGTTTGACATGGACCCCACTGGCCAACAAAGGGGATGTACAATGCCAAATCTCCCTCTGTTGTGTGACCTTTATGTGATCATCTAGAGGGCCGGGATCTTAGGGACAAAGACTCCCAGGTACGTCTTCCCGCCTAGCACCTTTTCCCTGCCAAGATTCCTCCTCTCTTACTGAAAACCACTGTGTGTGGAAGGAAACCAGACCTCCAAAATAGCAGCCCAATGTGAATCTGCATTTGGAAATGAGGGCTGCGTGGGGCCAGCGCTCCTGTGTGCTCCAAGCCCCATATTTAGGGTGACCAGATTTATCAGAAGGGAAAGCAGCCTGTTGTTCTGGCAAAAGAAATGTTGAAGACAGACAGGAAAAGTACAGCCTCCTGAGGGGAGGGTTGCTAAAATGGTGTTTCCGGAGGCTTCAGGGAGGTTGTCCTGGGTGACAAGGTGAGACAGGCAGGTCATTAGAGGTCACAGAGACCAGGGCTTAGCAGTCTCTACATTTGTCCCCAGACCACTGGCCAAGGCGGCCTTCCCCCTGCTCACACATAAAGAGAGACGGCAGGGCGAACAGGCTGAAGTTTTATTCTGTCCCCACAAAATGGCCTAAAAGGATAGGATCATAGATTGCATATCTCCATGGAGCTGTCATATAAGACCGTATTTTAGGGGACAAGGCCGTGGCCCTAACATCAGACTGTTTAAGTTCAAATCCTGCCACTTATTTGAAGTCTAGCCTCGACAAGTTATCTGCTGTTCCTGCCTATCAGTGTCTCCATCTGTGAAATGGGATACTCACACCAATGAGACACTCTACCACGTTCCGTGATGTGTCCTGCTCAGAGTCAGCATTCAGTGGCTGTGGCTGGTTAACAGTTAGTTCTGCTCCCTACTCTAGAGAACTGACTCTTGTGGCTAAAGTCACGCGGAGACAGATTCCAGGCCAACTTAAGGGATGACTTTCTTCAGCACGCTGGCAGCTTGCTTAACAAAAGGACACCAGCAATGGGGTGAGTGGCCAGTGAAGAGAGGCTGGCAGATCACCGCCAGGGCCCAATTCTTGCTTCTCAATATTCATATTTCTTTTAGGAGTCTTTTGGTAATCCCTAAAACCTAGAGTGTGTCTCAGAAGTCATCGTTCCCCACCAAAGCTCTGGGGAAATAAATACCATTGACTACCATTACTAAGCTGCCAGGCTGGAACATTTCGAGCAGACTTTTCCAAACGCTCAGAGACCACAGGGTGGAAATAAACACAGAGTATAATGCAGATCCAGGTCATGTGGCTTTCAAGATGAGCTGGTTATCTTTTGTGTCTTTCCCAGGGTACTTGCCCTCTTTCCTGGGACGAAGTCCATCAGTTCTCTCCTCTCTCTCTCTCTCTCTCTCTCTCTCTCTCCACACACACACACACACACCACAGTATATTAAGGTATCTTTAATTCAGACTTTGCACATTCTTTTTTGTTGCTGTTGCTGGTTTTTTGTTCTTGTCTGAGAGAAAGGGTTTCTCTGTGCAACAGCTCTGGCTGTCCTAGAACTCACTTCGTAGAGCAGGCTGGCCTCGAACTCAGAGATCCATCTGTTTCTGCCTCCCAAGTACTGGCATTAAAGGCGTGCGCCACCACCGCCCAGACAGACTTGGCACCTTCTGATGCCTCCAGACCTAGCTACTTCCTATGGCTGCCTTCATGGATGCCCACCTCACTCAGGTAATAGCGGCCTCCCATTCACATAATTCCCATGTTCTTATCCCTTACCCCCTACAAGACATCCACATCAAAACACTGCAAGAAACTTAACATCTTCCCACGAAATGCAGATCAGACATGGCAGGGGTGTCGCTCTGTTACTTCCTAGCTGTCAGAGATTTCATTTCCACCCATGAAGTTAGACTCAGAAAAAAAAAAAAAGTGAGTTCCCCATTCCCGGATCTAAGCAAGAGAGGAGTAAGATGCCCACCTGGCTAGAAGTGAGATTCCTGAATCAAAATGGAAAGCCCTATGAGTGGGCTTTGAAAGGACTTTCCAGCTCAATAGTGTCATTATCCTAGTCCTTTGTCTCCAAGGCATCTTCTTAGGGTGCAGAGGTAATAAAGTAAAAGACAAGATGAGTCTATTTTGTGACTGTCATTGTATGTACACATGCTCATACACAGCATGCATGCATGTGAATAGATAGATAGATAGATAGATAGATAGATAGATAGATAGATAGGTATATTTAGCCACCTTTGAGCCAAAATGATCTTGGTTTATACACAGCTAGATATAGCTTTCTGGTTATGGTCCTTGCCAAAGGCACCGTCCACTAATTATGCATGCTGACATTGGCTCACCGAAGGGCATTTGAAAGGCTGGACTAATCAGAGACTTACATGACTTACAGCAGAAATATCACAGAGTCCAATCCCTTACTTGGGAAGGGAACCCCTCAAGCCTTCCTTGCTCTAAGCCCCTGCCTCTTACTTTGTACACAATTCTTGCAAGGACATCATTTTATTCCCCGTCCTTGAGTATCATATGCAGCTCAGAGGACATATGTAAAAGTGGCTGGAGGTGACTGCCTATTTTATAGCAACATAAGCACCCAGAAATGCATTAGAGAGAAATACAAGAATAAACAAAATCAGACAGGTGAGTTCCAAAAGTCTGGAAATTTTGGAGCCCATGGTGCTATAGCAAAGAGACCCAGGGACCCGGGGACCTCACCCAGTCACCACCTGGCACAGAGGAACTGATGGCGCGGGGATTTGAAATGCCTCATTGTGTGCGTGTGTGTGGCGTGTGTCCTCAGGACACTATCCACCTTGTTCTTTGAAGCGGTTAGGCTTGCTGACTAGTGATTCTCAAGGATCCTGCTGGCTCTGCCTCCTAGCAGATCACGAGAGCACCACCATGCCCAGCTTTTTTAACACGGGTCCTGGAGATCCAGTTCAGATCCTCGTGCTTGTATGGCAAGGACTTTTACCAAGTAAGACATCTCCCAGGCCCCTGGTCTGTTCTTTTACGGAATTTAATCCAGAATGTTTAATACTGTAAGTTTAATATGTAAGTCAAAGCTCCCTTTCAGTTGTGAGGCATCCTCCCGGCAGACTGGGGCTCTGGGGACAGTAAAGTCCTCCAAGGGTTCTGTGGCCACCAAGAAGCTGCACCATTGTGGCAAATGCGGTTATTCACAGCAAGCCAGCATTGTGCATCCATCCGGGTCATCTACCTTCTTCCTGTTCTTTCTTAGCCTCCATACAGGTGACCACAGCTCAAAACTGTCCACACACCTCTGGTTATACACTCCTCCAGAGCTGGGAACAATGCATAATGTCCTGAGTTTAAGGCTACTGCACCCCAATTCTGGTGCCCTCTGTCAGCCCAGCCATGACCTCCTAACCAGCAACTCCTTCTGGAGAAAGACCCTCCAAAGAGGGTCACCTGCTTTAGTGACTGCTGTTCTTACTACACTGTCCACACTCTCTAGGAGGACGATGGTAATTGCAATAGTTAATGAACACTAGAAAGACAACGGATGGTTTAAGCCATGTTGGCTGTGTCATGGAGAGAGTGGCGGAGTACCTGGTAAGTGCCTCTCAGAAAAGTCCTTGTGCGTGCGTGCGTGTGCGTGCGTGCGTGCGTGTGCGCGTGTACGTGTGCACGCCACTGTCCCCAGAAGGCAACCCCACAGGGCATCTTGGGGGCCAGATGCTTACTAAATATTACTTGGACAAGGTGGCTCATGGAAGAAAGGGGCTTCGTCCCCTATAAGAAGATACCCGTTAGCATTTCTGGGGGAATTCACGTTCTCTTGACCCTTGCTTCCTGCCCTCGGAGTGGTCTCCCTGAGTCCTATCTTAATGGTCAGGATCCATGTATGGAGCACCTATCTAAGTCAGGAACAGCAAAAGCCCCAGCTACTTAGCCCCTGTCTTTAACCCTTCGTGGAGCCCAGCCCCAGGCATTTCAATGGCTCCTTTCTCCGGTATTCAATGAAACATTCTTCAGAGCCAGTTATTGAAAGCTAGGGCTCGCTGCACAATGGGCGCCCTGTGCTCGCAGCCACTGCCCAATCTGTTTTCCCAACCTGACTGTGGCCTCACCTCTCCAAACGCACCCCACCCTCCACCCACCGACCCCGACCCCACCCAGAGGCCAGCTCAAAGGGAGGCCACATGAAAGGACTTGTTCTCTGGACTCTTAGAAGTTCCCGCCGGGGCCTCTGCCAGCCTCGGAAGGAAAGCCTAAAGGGACTCAGGCCTGCCTCCAGCCCATCCATCCGGGGCTCTGCCCACTTTGATGTCTGGAAGCCACCATCCTCGATGGTCAGCCAAAGTTTTCTTGTGCACATACACACATTCCCTCTCTCTCTTTCTCTCTCTCTCTCATAAAAAGGTAAAATCCCTGGGAAACAGAGACTGGGGTTATCAAGACAAATCAAAGGCTCCCCCAGAAAAAAAAAGAGGTTGACAGGCTGTCTTCTGGTCCCCCAGTTCCCAACCTGTCCCAGCCCCCCAGCCCAAAAGCTTCACAATTTCAGAAAAGTGAAAAAGAATACCAGGCTGGGAAAATGACTCAGTCTATAAAGCATGAGAACCTAAGTTATCACTAGATGGTAACTCACTTTAAAAAATAAAAATAATAGTTTCAAAAAATGAAAACTGTCATGTTAGCGCATACCTGTGGTCTCAGTGCTAGCAAGGCAGAGACGGGAGGATCTCCAGGTCCTTGGGGAGAGACCCTGTCTCAAAAAATAGGGTAGAAAGTAGTTGAGCAAAATATCTGATGTTGAGCCAGAGTAATGGCACATGCCCTTAATCCCAGCACTTGGGAGGCAGAGACAGGTAGATCTCAGTGAGTTCGAGGCCAGCCTGGTCTACAAAGTGAGTTCCATAACAGCCAGGGCTGTTTCATGGAGAAACTGTCTCAGAACCCACCCCCAAAATCTCATATTGACCACTGACCTCCATAAACAAAGACCTGTATGCATGAGCATACGTGTGTACACACACACACACAGAATACTAAGGTATTGCATTGCCAAGGTCCCATTGTTTTCCTCCCCCCAAATTTTCAATGGGTTGAACTGCCTATAATTAAATGCTGAAGGCTGGCATTCAGTACAAACCACGTTCCCCCTACAGAACAGTTCTTGGGCACATGGAAGATGTCATCTCTGTTTTCATCGTTGTCACCGACCTTACTTGAAGCAGGCTGTTAGCACAAGCTACAAGGAGGTCTTACAAGGGGCAGAGGACTCTGAATTCATACCCAGTTGACATCCAGAAGCAATAGTACCAGCTGGGGAGAAAGCTCAGTCAGTACAGCGCTTGCCTTGCGAGCACTGGAACCTGAGCTTGATCTCCAGAACCTATTTATATAAAAAAAAAAACAAAACAAAAAAGCCACCCATAGCAGCACATGCTTAGAATCCCAGCACTGGAGAAGCAGAAATGTGGGTTCCTGGGGCTTCTTGGCCAGGCAGTCTACTTGGTAAGTTCCAGGCCAGTGAGAGAGCCTGTCAAAAGGACGTACAAACATACATTCATAAAGAAGGGTGCCTGAGAACAGACCTGAGGCTGTCTTCTGACCGCCACATGCACGGGTACGCACATGTACAAGTACACCCATGTACTTGCAAGCATACCAACACAGATTTTAAGCACTCACACAGACATGCATACATGTGCATACACGCTCACACACACACACACACACACACACACACACACACACAAGCAATGGTAATTTAATAGCTAACATTTGTTGAATGTGCCAGGAACTGAATGTCTGCATGGCTCTTCATAAACCAGCCACCTCTCTTGGTCCTCACACAGTTCTAGGAACTAGGCAAAATTATTATCACCTGTATCCCCCAGAAAAGCAAACCAAGAAACACAAAAAAGGTAGGCGGTTCATCCCAACTCAAACAGCTAACAGTGTCAAAGCTCACATTTGACCCTAGGCCTCCCTCATCCCCAGGGCCGCTTTGTAAGACTCTCACGGTGCCTCCTGTCGCCAGGCCTGTCAACTGAGGTTTCACTTACAGTGTCCCCTCTGCATGTGAAGGATGACAAACCAATACCCCTCTGAGACATTGGAGGATTGACTAGGCCTGGGACTGACTGATACAGGCCCGGGAAAGCTACCCTGCACGCTAACATTCACGGTGAGCAATTGCTTACCTGGAATCCACTCTTGAGCCTGTCCTTCTCAGTCCCTCCCTGAGTTCCCAGGCCTGCTAGGGTTCCTTCAGGAGGTTTGTAAGGAGACAGAGGCTTTCACTTGCTAATCTTCCCAGGCCCAGGTGTCAGCCCCGCCTTCCCGTTAGAGACTCACAGCCCCAGGGCAGCAATCTTCTTTTCTTCTAAGGGACACCGCAGCCCAGCCTCCCTCTCCACCCCACCCCACCCCCACCCCACCTCCCCTGCTGCCTCCTGGCCTCGGCTAGACAGCTAGAAGCCAGGGATGCTCACAAATGACAGAGCATGCCTCTGTTCCCATGGTAACTGCTGCTCTCTACTTAGTCAATCACTTTTGAAGCTCCTGCTGGTGTGAAAGTTGTTTTGCATAGAAAGACTGAACTGAACCCTTATCTAAGAACTCTTTAGACCAGTCTAAGGAACCTCTCTCTCTCTCTCTCTCACACACACACACACACACACACACACACACACACACATTTCTTCCAAGAGTGCCTTCTAAGCCCTCCTGGCCTTCCTTTTCCACACCCCGTGGGGCCTGTTTATGGTTCTACAGATTAGAGTGAACCTGTTTCCCAGTTAGTTACGTGTCTCCTTCAGAGCCCCTGGGGAGCCCATAGTAGGTGCTAAACAAACATTTGTTTGAATTTATTTGAATTTCCCTTTCAGGGTTTTAAAAAAATTACTATTATTAACAGCCCAGGCCGTTACTAATAATCCCTTATGCCTGTAAAATTATTTACAGTTTATATATAGCTTCATGCTTGAGGGCACTGCTTTCAATGCCAGCTCCACCCTTCCTGGCCCTGTGACAGGGTTCGAGCCTTGTAACCTCTCCCAGGCTGCCTTTTATCTGCAAGTGAAAATAAAGATAGAAAGGCGTTGCCTCACGCAGGGCCTGCCTGGCAGTACCTCGGTATAAGCTAATACCATGGCTTTTGATCTCCCTAGGACCTCACAGTTGCTCCTAGAGGGAAGCATGAGCTGACTGAACTTATAGTTAGTGTCACCAAGCATCAGCAACATGCAAGGAGACCTAGGCTTGGAAGGTTTTCCCAGTCCTTCAGAGTTTTGTTAGACTTGTTGTTTGTCACAAACATTTCCTTTTCCCTGGCAACAGAATAGAGAGTTTCCTTGGTAAGCTACTCCAATCTCCGCTGGTGGGTCAACTCTAGAGAGTTTCCTTGGTAAGCTACTCCAATCTCCGCTGGTGGGTCAACTCTAGAGAGTTTCCTTGGTAAGCTACTCCAATCTCCGCTGGTGGGTCAACTCTAGAGAGTTTCCTTGGTAAGCTACTCCAATCTCCGCTGGGGGGTCAACTCTAGAGAGTTTCCTTGGTAAGCTACTCCAGTCTCCGCTGGTGGGTCAACTCTAGGAACAGGCTTGGACCAACAGAGAATCATTGTCCCAGGCCCCAGTGACTAATTCAGGAATGATAGAAAGAGGGGGGGAAAAGACTCAAAAATTGCCAAAAAGGGGCTCAGTTCTGGGTTTTCATTTAAAAGTGTTATAAGTGATTGATTTACTCATTTTGGTGGCATTGGGAACTGAACCCAGGGCCTGGGGGGTGGTGTTCTTTTACTGAGTTTCATCCCAGTCCTCTTTTTGCTTCTTATTTTGGGGGAGGGTCTGGATAAGCAGTCCAGACAGACCTTAAAGCTGAGGCATTCCTTTGCTGGTGTTGGAACCCCAATTCTTCAGAATGCCAACATGGACTGCAAACTAGCAGCTCTCTAGGGATTCTCCGGGACTCCAGCCCCAGACTGGTACTGCTGTGATATCCAGTCTTATGGGCTGAACAAATGACCCTTGGCCTTTGTCAGAAGACATAGTTGAATAATAAATCCCATATATAAATAGTCCTGTTCCTTTAGGACCTTGACTAATGCACCCATGTATGCTTAAGGCTTGATTCTTCTCTCTTGGGACTTTTTAACTTTTGTTTTGCTTTTTTAGCTTTATTTCTATTCCATGTGCATTGGTGTTTTGCTTGCATATATGTTTATGAGAAGGTGTCAGATCCCCTGGAACTGGAGTTAGGGACAGTTGTAAGCTGCCATGTGGGTGATGGGAATTGAACCTGGATCATCTGGAAGAGAAGCCAGTGCTCTTAACCACTGAGCCAGCTCTCCAGCCCTCTCGGGACTCTTGACGCCCAGTAAAATGACTTACATTGTACAGCAACACAAAGGTGCAGGATCTGAGCTTAGATGGTGATGCCAGTGTGTCCTTCAATGCCTAGTAATAGAAGTGATGTTATAGGGAACTCTCCAGAGATGACCACTCAGACATAGTGTAGAACCAACTGAAAGTTTTTATTCTAGCCATCTGCCTCCTCCAAACCCCTTTGTATACCCAAACACTTAAGTGTGGTCTCAGCCTGTTAGAATAAAGATTTTCACTGGGTGGTGGTGCATGCCTTTAATCCTAGCTCTCGGGAGGCAGAGGCAGGCGGACCTCTGAGTTTGAGGCCAGCCTGGTCTACAGAGTAAGTTCCAGTACAGCCAGGACTGTTACATAGAGAAACTCTGTGAAGAAGAAGGAGGAGGAGGGGGAAGAGGAGGAGGAGGAAGGGGAAGAGGAAGAAGAAAGAAGAAGAAGAAGAAGAAGAAGAAGAAGAAGAAGAAGAAGAAGAAGAGGAAGAAGAAGAAGATGATCATCATCTGGTCATCTCTGGTGTCTACCCACAACATTTGGAGATCCTACCAAGATCCCAGAAACAGGACCCAAACCCATCAGAGATGACCATTCAGACAGTGTATAGCCAACTGAAAGTCTTTATGCCAGCTGGATGGGAACACATGTAAGTGTTCAGGGACCTAGGTGTGTCCCCTAGTGTCCAGAGGCAGAGACCTCAGCCAGGCATCTCACTCAGCAGCTGGAGCAGGGGCTTCACAGCGCAGGCAGTTTGAAGCGAGCAGTTGTAACAGAAGCTAAGATAAATGTGCTAGGACATTCTGGCCTTTTCAGGTCCTAGAACAGAATTGGGTAGTTTTCCGTGGAATTCTCCATCAAGGAGATTTGAGTCTCACTAAACATAGAAAGCCTCAGCAAGAATCCAAGATGGGGGAATCTTTGCCCTGTCTTGCCCCATCACGTTAACAGAAGAGAAATGAAATCAGAGGAGACAGACACTAGGCTGTGGAAAATTCTTTCAGTTATCGGGCCTGTAAAATTGGAAGCAGAAGGCTCAGTGCTCAGAGATACTACTTAGACAAAGTGGCAACTATTTCCCATCAGAAGGAGTCTCTCTAATAGAATGGATACAGTTACAAATGTGCCATAATTGGGTTTTTCTTTCCTGATGGGATTTCGAGAATTTTCTCCCAGAGGAGGACTATGCAATGCTCACAACCTCGTCAGAATGTCCCAAAGACAAATCAAAGTTTGATTCCACCAAAGTTCACCCTAGGTAATCAATGAGTCTATTAGTCTGAGTTATAGAGCATGGGTAAGGGGTTACAGTGACCCTAAAACAGATGCCCTGGACAGTCTCTTCCCAGCATGGGTGATGGCTTCCTAATGGCTACACAGATAAAGTCCCCTTCCCCTAGTCTCCCCTAGCCTATATACTCCAGACCCTCCTTGAGACCCCAAGACCATGCACAATTAGGGCAAAACTGCAAGGAAGGAGTGGCTGGATATTCAGTTGAGGATCGAATGACCACCTCCTATGAGGGAATGGCATTGTCCAAAGTCAACAAGACCCAACTGTGGTAATTGTTTATTTGTTTGTTTTGTTTGTGATAGTGTCTGTGATACTTTGCAAGCAGATACAGCTGATCTTACAAAAATAGCTGCCATTCCGCTTGGAGGACAGCGTTTTACAATAAATATGATACTATAGGTTAAATTATATTCCCTTATAAAAGAGATGGCTCAGCAGTTAATAGTATTGACTACTCCTCTAGAGCATCTGGGTTCAATTCCCAGCACCCACACGGCAGTTCATACCTGTCTGTAACTCCAGTTCCAGGGAATCGACACCCTCACACAGACCGGCATGCAGGCAAAATACCAATGAACATTAAATAAAAGTAAATTATTAATAAATTACTTTTTTAAATATCCTAGGCAGTGGTGGCACACGCCTTTAACTCGGGAGGCAGAGGCAGGTGGATCTCTGTGAGTTCAAGGCCAGCTTGGTCTACAGAGCGAGTTCCAGGACAGACAGGACTACACAGAGATAGAAACATTGGACCTGAAGCCCTTGAAAATGTGACTTTATTAGGAAACAAGGGGTTTTCAGAGGTAACCAGGTTTTAAAAAGGCCTTCAGGATGGATCCTTGGTCTGCTACAACTGACGTCCTTCTAAAAACAGGAAACCGAAGCACAGAAGCAGATAGGCAGAGGGAGACCGCCATGTGACGATGGAATGAGGACTTTGCAAGCCAAGGAACACAGGAAGACTGCCAGCAAACTGCCAACAGCCAGTGGAGAGGCCAGCCTGAGAGGGCTTCAACCCTGCAATGTTGTCTTCACCTCTGACCCTGTCAGCAGCACCGTGAGACAGCAGGCTTCTGTCGTGGAAAGCACCCTCCTGGAGGTGCTAGGTTAAGGTGGTCCTAGGGAACTAGGGTAAACGAGAGAGGCCGCGTAGCATGGCCCCACGTGGAGCCCATTTTTCTGCATTCAGGTTCACAAAGTTAAAAAAGAGGACCTGCGAGATAGCTTGTAGGGTGTGCTGTGTATGTGGGTAAAGGAGATAAAGGTACATGTTGTCAAGCCTGACTCCTGAGTTCAGTTGCCTGGGCCCACATGGTAGAAAGAGAGAACCAAATCCAGTAAGTTGTCCACACATACACACACACACACACACACACACACACACACACACACACACGGTTTAAAAATACTAGCGAGAATTTCAATTCACCATGCAAGGGGGAACAGCAGATTATTTTTCTATTTTCTTTACAGATGATAATTCTGAAATCACTTCCTATCAAAGGCAGGCCCAACCTTCTCCTCCTCCTCTTTCTCCAGACACTGGCTGCTTCTTCTGCCCTCTAAGCCCTTCCCCCATTCCCTATAGCCAGGACGCCCCTTCACACATTCTGAGGACCCTTTTCCTGAGGCTCTGTGCTTCCCAAGTCCTATTAAGAGAAACAACTGTGCTCTCTTCTGGAAGAGGAGAGGATGGGGCTGAAGGTCAGAGGTAAGAACGGAGAATTAAGTGGCAGAGTGGCCTGGTCTTGACCTCCAAAACTGCTTTTCTCCATCACCTTCCATTCCTTCCCTTCACCCAGAAAACGAAACTGGAGTTTCTTCTCCTCAGAACCGTGTTTGGCCACAGCCAAGCTGTCTCAATTACCTCAGAAAAGGCCATCTAAACATTGGCATTCCTGCTGGGTTTTCCTTTCCACCCAACACACCCCCCTACACCTCCGCCTGGCCTCTGGCCTCCCTCTGATTTCCTTGTTCCACCTTGTCCTCAGGGGAACCCCAGGCATCTCCCACCCACCTTAACCGCAAGTCTCTTCCGCCCGCCTTCCTTCTAGTCATATGAACTGCCAGGGCTCAAGTTGGCTTCTAGGTTCTGCCTGGGGTCCTGTCTACAGGCTTGAGGAGGCGTAAGAAGAACCGAAAAGGATACAGCTGTGGGGGTCTTCACGGAGACGCCACAGCCAACAGTGTGCTGGGGTCTCCCTAGAACCCCGTCAAGCACAGCCTGAGTCATCAAGACCTCATAACACCAGGAGGGAGTCCATCAGGACTCTGAGAAATAACCCGGCCAGCAGGCAGACAAACAGGGGGATTCTCCAACAGAGTAACCAAGACACAGGACAAAGCCAAGCTTCGGGGGTGCCTGGGACTTGCTCACCTTTTGCCTTTCCAGCTCTGGGAATAATTTCCACTCTTGCATGTAAATTGCCCTCAAGAGTGCCAGGAAAGCCCAAGTTCAAATGCCCCACTGCCGGTGAGTACGTAAAATAGGGCAGCCACTGTGCTTAACAGATTGACAGTGAGCATAGGTACTTACCAAAGGTAAGCATAAGACCCTGAAACACCCTTCCTGGGTAAACACCCAAAATAATTGAAAACAGAGACTTAAATAGATACATTTATATGAATATTCATAGCAGAGCTATTTATAATAACCCAAAGGTGAAAAGAGCACAAATGTCCTTTCTGTGGGTGAATATACAAATTAGTAAATACATACAATGAAATATTACTTGGCTATAAAAAGAGATATAGTCTTGTTGCACCTACAAAACAGATAAATGTCCAAAATACTACACTGAGTAAGAGAAACCACAACAAAAGTTCACATAATGTGTGAACGACACAGGATCTGTAAATCCATAGAACTAGAGTGTGGATCAGGGATTGCCCAGGGCTGGAGGAAGCAGGGCTAGGCAAGGTGTCTCTCTGAGATGGCAGAAAGGTTTTGGAATTAGGTCAATGTGAAAGCTATGTGTTATAAACACACTAAATGCTCTTGAATTATTTGCCTTAGAATGTCGAGTTTTAGATTCTATCAATTTTGCCACGTAAAAAATTTAAATTCCCCAGAGAGGAACTCTGATTGGCCAAATTTGAGTCAAGTGTCCATCCTGATCAATGAACACAGCCTAGGGGTGGGATTTAGAGATGAGATGGCAGGTCTCATTGAAAGTAGATGGCTCAGGGGAATCACATGCCCAAAGAGACTGAAACATGAGCTCTATAAATAAGATGGCTCCATGAACTATCAGAGTATAGGTAGCTTAGCAGTCCTCCATCAGCGTGGTAGGTCTGGTTACCTGTGGCTATTTAGATTTAGATCATTTCACTCATAAATGGTGCTGATGCACTTGTAAGAACTGGTGCTACCTTACTGGGCACCAAAGATGTATAACTCTGCTTTTAGCTTTTAAAACATTTATTCACTCATTTAAAAATTTTACTGTGGCCGCTCAGTGGTGGTGCACGCCTTTAATCCCAGCACTTAGGAGGCAGAGGCAGCTGGATCTCTTTGAGTTTGAGACCAGCGAGTTTCAGGACAGGCTCCAAAGTTCCACAGAGAATCCCTGTCTCAAAAAAAAAAAAAAAGTTATTATGTACTCATGTTCAGGTGTAAAAATGCCGTGGTGCGTATGTGGAGGTCTCGGGAGTTTGGTTCTCTCATTCCACCTTGTAGGTCCTGGGGTTAAAACTAAGGTTGTCAGACTTGGCAGCAACAATCATCTTTACCCATTGAGCTATCTTGCCAGCCCCCAAACTGTAAAAATCCCATCAGGAAGAGTGTTAACTCAGGCATTTCAGAGCACAGCTCCTTCCTTCTCTGGATAATGATGCCTACTTAGCGTTATGGTTTGTGTATAAAATGTTCTTGATAAAGCCCTGATCTCCAGCTGAGGGTGCGACTGAAGGGTGTCTGGATCATGAAAGCACCTTGAGTTCATGTTGAATGGCCTATGAGGCGGTGTGGCCTGGTGGGAGGAAGTGGGTCTCTGAGGGACCTGCCTTTGAAGAACATGGCTTATTCTCTGACCCATCTTTCTCCCTTCCTCCTGGCCACCAGGAAGTGGGTGGCTCTGCTCTGCCAGGATGGACTGCCTCACTGAGGCCCAGGAGCAATAGAGTCAGGTGATGGTGGACTGAGACCTTTGAAACTCTGAGCTAAAACATATCTGTCCTTCAAGTCAGTGACCTCTGGTGTTTAGTCAGGGCCGTGAAGTGAGAAGGAGGGACTTAATATGACTAAATTCAGGGGCAACCAGACCGGCTCAGATCTCAGTGTCAGAGAAGGACAGGTAGAATTCTTCAGTAAAGAGAAGCTCAATTATTTGTTTATAGAAGCAATGTTCCTGTTGCACACAAATTTTAAAACCTCAAAAAAGTAAAGATCAACATGATTTTCATGACTCAGAGATTATCATAATTAACATGCGTGTATATATACATACCCCACTAGACTTTGTTCCCTGTGCGTTTCTACTTATAGAGAGGTATATATGGAGAGAAATGCATTTTATTCTGTCTCCTGATTTTTTTTTTACAATGTATTTCAGACGTTTCTTATGTCATCAGCTGTAGATGCTTGCCATCATTTTAATATCTGTGGGAGAGGAATGCTGAACGGAAGCTTCAGAAAGGCTTGAAAAGTGCTGTGTGGCATTGCACAGGCCCTTGAAGAACTCCAGAGACAGGGATGGGGGCCAGGGCCTGCTCGGCAGAGAACAGTGTGCTAAGAGTCCAAGTGGTGACAGGACATTCTGTCCACTAGGAGCTGGCCTTCATAGATGCAGGAAGGGGGTGAGGAGTAGGTGCGCTAAAGAGGACATCATATCACAGTCTTGCCCAGGCTACTGTGTCCCCCCAGCCCTCACAGCTCCACGCCAAGGCTGCCCTGTGTCTGTCTCACTGTTACATAAGGACCCCCAGCTACACTCTAGGAGCCAATCTGTCAAGCAGGCGGACCCGAGGAGTGCATAGCTCGCTCCACTCAGACACAAGGTCTCACGGTGAATGGCTGTCGGGTATGGAGCTAGAATCTGCAGCTGTCAGCTCAGAGATGTGGCACCTATAAAGTCCAGACTTGATTCTGGTTTTTGTGGCCCTGCCTTGCCTGTCTCTCACCAATTCTATTACCTTCATCAGGGATACCAGCACTCCAGGGCTCACCTTGTGAATATGCATGTGCTCTGTGCACAGAGAAATGAAGGCCTGGAGGACAAGGTGCCTGCTGTCTCTGAGCTAGCAATACTGTACTGCCTATGTGTACAGTCCCTTGGGCATGTCTAGTACTGGACTGAGACCCTCACACGCCCCTTCCAGGGGGCTGAGCCTATGCAGCCTCTGAGTCACAGAGGTCCTGTTCTGTGAGTCAGCAGCATTCCTGGTAGCCTGGAGCCCGACAGCTCAGCCACAGGCTCTTCCTGTAAGTCTTGGTAAGCCTGGGGTGTCCTCCAGCCAGCTGGGATGAAAGTCCTAGCCTGATGAGCAGATTCAGGTCGTGGCCTGAAGGCCTGGGGGCTGACCTACAAGGTCTTAAGGATTCCATGACTCAGAGACCCCAGTAACCTTTACTGTCTGCACAGTTGTTGTTAACCTCGCATGCTCTCTGCGAGGGCGTACAAAGCAAACGTTTCTAGCCACTGTACGGACTGGAGAGGACAGTGTGAGGTAGTAAAAAGCCTCCCTAGTACCCTACTACCCCTCTTTAGACAAATTGTTTCCTACCTCTGGGTGTCAGGGGCAGGGAATAAAAGCGCAAGCTGCCACAAAGTGGTTGGTGGACTTGCAGCCTCAACTCTGCCTCTTGCTGAGTGTGGCCAGGGTCACCTCCTCAGAATCACAGAGCTAGTTGGAAGCTTTATATGCCCTGCGCACAGCACAGGGCCCTGAGAAAGTGTTGGGGGATTGGTGGTTATGATTAAGATAATAGAACACGCTGCCCGGGGTCTCTTCTTGTGCTCTCTTAGTTCGGTCATTTGCTCCTTCATTTAATGTGTGTTTATTAAGTGCGTGCCAACAAGCACAGAGCTTTCCAGAAACCAAGGATTCAACAATTGCTGATGTTAACAGACACCCACAGACATGGTCTGAACCATCAGAGTGGACTTTGTCAGAGGAGGAAATGGAGGACAGATCAAGAGATCATAAGAAGAAATGTCAGAGAGGGTGGAAAATGCTGTGTCGGCCGCTGTACATGGAACAACTAGGAGGCTAGGCGGTGGCAGCTCTGCTGAGATGGGAAGGTGGACATACAGTAGCCAGCCTTGGGAAGAGGCAGCAGCGTTTCAGATGGAACAGTGGCAAGGCAGGAAGACAAACAGGAGGAGGCTGGGTGTAGACCAGCCCGCTAGAGGAGCAGTTCTCAACCTCTGGGTCTTGACCCCTTTGGGGGTCGAATATCAGATATTTACATTACGATTTATACCAGTAGCAAAATTACAGTTATGAAGTGGCAACGAAAATAAATGTACAGTTTGGGGTCACCACAACTTGAAGGACTATATTAAAGGGTCTCAGCATTAGGAAGGTTGAGAACCACTGCCCTAGAGGCTCAGAGGCTCGTGGGAGGGGAGGATGATATAGGAATAAGGTCAAAGAGGGCAAGGCGCTTGATGCTTCTTCCTAAATGTAACTCTGTAGTTTGAGGTGCCAGAGCTGCCAGAGCAAGCTCCTAAACACCATAAGCAGGACTAAGCATCCTGTACAGGCAGCTGTGTCCCCCAGCCCTCACAGCCCCAGCAAGGCGTTAGAGAAACAGAGACCATGCCAAGGCTGCCCTGTGCCTTGCTGTTTCATAAGGACCCTGAGCTGCGTGCCAGGAACCAATCTGTCAAGCAGATGGACCTAAGGAATGCATAGCTCACCCCACCCAGACACAAGGAGCCTTTTCTTGCTTAGACCTCTAGGACAAGGCTTTCAGGAGCTAAGGGGGTGGGTGACCCCCTTTATCCTGTTTATGATTAAGGCTTTTGCTCGACAGAGCAAACACAGCTGCGAGCCAGAGCCAAGCACAGCACCTGCAGGGAGGCACAGGGCAAGGGAGGGAGGAATTCCCAGGTTCTCTGGGACCCCCTTTCTACCTATGGAGTCTAATTGTCTCAATCTTTGAGGGTCTGAATCTACTGTGTCTATGAACCCTGCCTAGGAACTGAGAAACTGAGGCCAGGGAAGGGTGGGTCCTCCCACCTGAGAATTTAATGGGTCAAGCCATCTGCTAAAAGGTCAGGCAGCATTTCCCAACCACCCTGTGGTACGGTTACTCCGGTGACTGCCATTTTTACAAATAGAAAACTGATGATTCAAGAATTTCAATTTTATGCCCAAGGTCAGAGTTCAGGATTTAAGCCCAGGCCTTCTAACTAAAGCCCATTTTATTTTTATTTATTTCTTTGTTTGTTTTGGGGTTTTCAAGACAGGGTTTTTCTGTGTAACCTTGGTTATCCTGGAATTCACTCTGTAGACCATGCTGGCCTCCAACTCAGAGATCCACCTGCCCCTGTGCCTGGCTACGTTACAACCCCTTGGTCAAAAGAAGTTACTTATTATTATTGCAAACACAGTTCCTTATCAGATGGAGTTTGACAGTAAAAACAAGAACCTAATTATGCCAGGAACTACTGGCTAGCAACTGCTGCTGTCCTGAGAACTGAGCTGCAAGCTGCTCTTTCACCACTGTGGAGAAAGAGGCAAAGGGGATGTGGGGAGATGGTTTGCTTTGTTCCATCTGATTGTGATCCCAGCACTGGGGAAAGACAGACAGCCGGTTTAGCTTCACAGGGTGACCTCCAGGCCAGTGAGAGACCCTGTCTCAAAGCACAAAGCAACTGTCCCCTGTGGAGCTCCAGCCCCCATTTGCATCCACACATGCTTGGGTAGGAGAGGGGTGTTGGTGGTCCAGGGGCAATGAATAAGTCCTCCCCCAAATCAGCCGGGGTAAGGTGAGGTTTTACTGTATGCTTCTTTGTTACTGTAGCTGGACCACATGGGCGTCATTAGTGTTATTCAATGGACTCTTCCGGTTCTTTGCCTCCGTGGCTCCTGGAAAGACACCATCTCTGGCTTTTTTTCGTGACTGGTGAGGTCACATGATGAAGTCCAGCCCTTCCTCAACTGCACATTGATTCTGGGTTAGAACGTGTAATTCATAGTGTGAGATTGTCCCGCACTCTCCTTCCAGGGCACCGGGTCCCAGTGAGGCCAATGCAGAGGAGAAAAAGCCCTCAGCTGAGCTGCGCTGGTTATGTAACCCCAGAGAGGCATAAGCCTGGATGCTAGGGCCATTAAGAAGTTCAGATGTTTATTTACTGCAGCATAATGGAAGCTCTTCTGCTGAATGCAGCATGCCATCCAGAATCACACTGAAGATACAGCTCCCCCCCCCCCAGTACAACCCACAGCCTTAATTACCGTACTGTGCTAGAACACGAAACACCCGCCAAGCCAAGACTGCAGCAGAGCCTTCCGGCTCCTTGGAGAATGCTGGCTTCTCCTTTGTCTCCTTCCCCCAAACCCACTGCCTTGGAAAACTACCCACCTCCCCCAATTGCCCTTGATAACTCCTCCCCTAGGGTTCTGCTTCTACACTCACTCCCACCTGCCAGGAACCACACGCACTTCCCTCTCTGCCCGACCCAGGGTTATAATGAGAAGATTTCCTGTGTTGGATGAGAGCCTTGCCAGCCCTGATCTCTGGGGCCAGTCCTTAACCTCTCTGGGCTTGTTTCCTCAGCTATAGAAGGGAAGCAGAAGTGTAATTCTATTGCACACGGAGCTATGACAAGGCTACAGCAAATGGCACATAGGAACTCGCAGTGAGATATTATCGATTTAACTGCCTGCGTTATCTTTGCATAGCAAAGCCCTGCCCATCTTTGGGGGCTCTGTTCATATTTCCATGAGGCCTTCCATGGCTCTCTCCTCCCCAATAGCAGCGCTTTCTGCTTCCTCTCTGGGCAACAGCGCACCTATCATCGATGGTCTTCACTAATCTCCTGCCTCCCACTGGGCATGCTGGGGGGGGGGGGGGCTTGCAGGCTTGCACACAGTGGGACTCAATAAGGAACGAGGAATCCAGGCCTTGGCTTTGCCTCTCCTCCGTCTGCCTCTGCTGTTGTGCCCTGTCCTTCCCGTGGGACCATGACCTAGTATCACAGCTTTACTCCTCTGTAAAGATCATAGTCACACTAGTTACGGTAGATTAGCCCCTGCAGCCACCAATCCAATAAAATAGTGTTTTCATTTCATAGGCCAGACTCCATCATTTCCAGATAATCTTAGGATTACAGACACTGCTAGAATTGGCGCTATGAGAGATGCTTGGGAGAGAGACGGACGGGATGCAGTCCTCTAAGCAAAGCAGCCGCCATCTTTGTCAGACCAGCTATGGAGCTGTGCGTACTTGCAAGAGAACCTCACCGATGGGCCTGTCACTTCCTCAGAGAAGTACCCTCACCTGAGATTCATCCATTTCTCCTAGTCATTTGCATGCAATTCTGTCCTAAGTATGCATAGGGCATCTGGAGGTTTAAAAGTATATAGGCTGGGGAACTCCAGCTATGGGGAAGCTATCGTCTATCCTGGGTCAAGACTCTCCAGTGCAGCTGTTTTGGGGTTCCCCATACTCTGGGAAGTAATTCCCACTCATGTGAGTAAACCCAATAAACTCCTTAGTTCCCCAGCGAGAACTTGGTAGAATCTTACGTGTTTTTTTTTTTGTTGGGATCTTTTTTTAATTTATTTTTTTAATTTTATTTGCATTGGTATTTTGTCTGCACGTATGTGTGAGGGTGTGAGATCTTGGAGTTACAGACAGTCGTTAGCTGTCATGTGGATGCTGGGAATTGAACCTGGTCTTCTGGAAGAGCAGTTAGTGCTCTTAACCGCTGAGCCATTACTCCAGCCCCTGTCGGGAACTTTTGAAAAGGGGGTAGATGTTTACATCTCCCCAGGGAGAAATTCTGGCAATGGGACACTAAATGTAACCCATAGCACCAGGAGTCAGAAGACATAGGCCACTGACTTCAGACTTTCTCCATGGAAGCTTCAGAAATGGGGAGAAGCTGCATCCCAGGCACGAGGCCACCAGGACTTAGCCTTCAGCTTCCACCATGATCATAGGGACTTTCCTTCTCTTAAGCCTTACTCTTTCTACTGATGAAATAAGAAGAGAGAGAGAGAGAGAGAGAGAGAGAGAGAGAGAGAGAGAGTGGATGCACACACACACACTTTAACAGTAACAGCTATATTCCTGGGAGACCTATGTGAGCCAGGGACCACGAAGGGGCTTTGCAGTGGAAGGCCAGACCCAGTTAGGTACTCTTGCCTGCAGACCAACCGCCCATCCCTCATGCTTCTCATGCTTCTGAGTGAGATGGGCTTAGCCACTGCCCATGCGGTCTGGCTCTGCACAGGTATACAACTTAAACTCACGCAGACTGTACGCTCTGCCCTCCCAGGTGGGCCTGAATTTCTCTATAAACTCGCCTCTTCTTCTCCCCTCCCGTAATCAGGTTGTTTAGTGCCCCAAATCTAAGTTTCCTCCTCTGTGAAGTGGCACAGTGGTTGCCACTCCATGTGGTTGTTGCAAGGATGATTTATTCTTTGACGTGTGTGTGTGTGTGTGTGTGTGTGTGTGTGTGTGTGTGTGAGCGTGTGCACATCTGTTCGTGAAAGTACGTGCAATGTGTGTGGAGGCCTGAGTGGATATCAGGTCTCTTCCTCAACCACGCTCCACCTTGTTTTTGAGACAGGGTGTCTCATTGGACCTGCAGTTCATCAGTTCAGCTAAGTTGGATGGCCAACACTCCAGGGGTTCACCTGTCCATCCTCCCCCTCCCAGCCCCCACCAGCAGCACTGGGGTCACAGATGCACAGGGCACATGGCTTTGAGGTGGGCGCTGAAGACCTGAGCTCAGGTATTGACGGTTACTTGGCGAGCATTTTAGCCACTGAGCTGTCTCCCTCTCCTGCAAAGATGAAACTTCAAAGCAGCACGTTAATTCATTATGTGGCTGACACATGGCAAGCTTGATTAAGTCTTCATCAATCTTGATTTGGTAGGAAAGCAAGTGATGTCCTCAGGGAGTCAGACAGCAGTAGTACCTCAAGGCTACTATCTCACTTCCCATTCCTCATTCCTGGTCCTCCTGTGTGCGTTAGTCGTTGGCACCCCTGAATCACTGATATTCAGTACCTGTCCTGCCACCACTTTTGGTTTTGTCCTTTACCTTGCAAGGGGCCTCTAGTCTGCACAATCTCTCTGAGGGGCTGCCTTTTAGGATGTTTTTGACTTTTGACTAGACAGGGTTCGTGACGGGAGTTGGACAAGTGCCAGGACCCTGGGTCTGTCTCCTGCTCTGCCTTTTAACAAGCTGGGCAATTTCCTCCCTTCCCAGACTCTGGGCTTCTGATAGAAGGCAGAGCCTGGCTGGGATGCACGTCCTTCCAACTTACTTCTCCACAGCCAGCTCCTTCAGAACATGTCGAGGTAACCCTTGACCTACGCTAGTCAAGGTTCCCAACTGACCCAAGTACACACTGGGTTCTCTAGCAAGAACTTGGCTCTCAGAGTCCAGAGGATGTGTTTCCCAGCCTACTCAGGTCCTCGGCACCCAGCAAGGCCATCCCTTTCCACCCACCTGACACCATTTGTAGATAGACAACCCTGGTGCTTTCTTTCCCCTGAGTAGCCATGATAAATATTCATTTATAGTTTACTTTTTTCCAGGCTCCCTCAGTAGAATGCAAACCCATAAAGTCAGATGCCGTTTCTGCCTTGTTCAGGATGCAGCCCCTGGGCCTAAGGTAGGACAGGCACTGATCAAGTACTTGGTCTGTTTTGTTTGGTTTGGGTTTTGGTGTGTGCCTTTTAAATCTTGCTTATTTATATTCATTTTTGTTTTGGAGACAGAGTCTCATATAGTCCAGATTGACCTCAAACTTGCTATACACCCAGGAAGATCTTGAACTCCTGATCTTCCTGCCTCTACCTCCTGAGTTCACAGATTACACACATGTACCACTATGCTTGGATTCCATGCTTTCGTGTTTGACGTATTTTAGAAGGGAGTAGGGAAACTGTGTCAACATGCACTAATTGAGCCAGCAGTCACCAAAACATCTATTTTCCCCTCACTTTCACTGTCGCCACTGAGGCGCGGGCTGTTTTTTTGTTTTTTTGTTTTGTTTTTTTCTTGTATCTATCTGTACAGTCGTTGTTGCAGCAGGTTCTACTGAGGCACGGTGCTGTGCCCAGGGGCTGTGCACGTGATCCTGACGCCTCAGGCTTCTTCCCCAGATGTTACATCTCCTGAGGAAGACCAGAGTTAACAGGCAGCTCACATAGTGAGCCAGCTCTGCTCTGCAGTCAGCAGCCAGCAAATGAAGATCAGGAGATAAGTAGGGCAGGGAGGAGCTGGAAAGCGCCACACAGGGTCCTGAGTCGTTTTGGTGAGGTCCAGGGCAGTTCTGGAGTAGGGCTGAGCCTCCTCAACCTGGTCTTCTCTGCCTGTTTCCACCAAAATGCTCCGTTGCTGGTTGCCAGTGGACCACAACAACGGAAGCAGGACCACCTCGTGTCTGCGTAATGCGCATGTCTGCACAGATTTGTTCTGGGAGTTGTCCCTTCCCTGCCTTGCTGCTGATTCCTGGCTGCCTGGCCCTTCCCTGGGGAGTCCTTCCCTTTTCCTCCCAACCATGTACTCTGCTCTGGAGTCCCTCCTAACCTCTGCTCTGCCCTATTCCCAGACTCTGAAGCTTCCCCTCAACAACCCAGAGTTACCCCCTCCTGACCCTGGTCACTCTCTCTCCCCTCACCCACCTTCTCCTTCAGCTTGAGCTTCTGGCATAACCCTGCCAGGAGGTGTTGCAGGATGTCTAAGGGGGCCATTTTCAGGAAGCTCTTACTTAGTACAAATCAGATTCTTCCCGAAGACTCTTCCTTTTTTCCCATTTTATGCATGAAGGCCTGGGATACTTATCTAATTAGAGACTACTCAGGAGCTCCACACTGGAGGAGGGAGGTGTGGAGTTTTCTGTGAGTGCTGGCTAGTTTCATGTCAACTTGACACAAACTCGAGTCACATGAAAGAAGGGAATCTCAGTTGAGAAAAAATGTCCCTGCCAGATTAACCCGTAGCAAGCCTGTGGTGCATTTTCTTGATAGCTAATCGCCGTGGAAGGACCCAGTCCACTGTGGACGGTGCCCCTCCCGGGCTGGTGGCCCAGGGTGCCATCAGAGAGCAGGCTGTGCCAGCCAGTAAACAGCACTCCTCCACAGCCTCTGCGTCAGTTCCTGTCTGCTACAGTTCCTACCCTGATCTCCCCCGGTGACAGACTGTTACCTGGAAGTGAAAAATGAAATAAACACTCTTCTCCCCAAGATGTATTTGACCGTGGTGTTTTATCACAGCACCAGAAATCCCAAGATGCTGTAACTCTTCACTCACATCTTCTGTCCTGAGGAGAAGGCCACACGAAGCCCATCTGCTCTTCTCCCCTGAGGGCCTTGCCTGGACCAAGGGCCTCCTTTCTTTCCAGTGAATCTGCTTCCCCAAATGGAAGGCCCAGAATGTAGAACTTGTCTAGTTTGATGAGACCTTGAGGAAGGGAATTTGACGGGGGTGAGGGGCTGTCCGTGTGTTTTTATAAGTGACTACTGCAGCCGCTACCTGTATGGCTTCCGCATGTGTCGGCGGCTGTTCTGAGCAGCTGAGCCTGTGTTAACTGGTTTAATCCTCACCAAAACTATTCTCCCAATTTACAGGCAAGGAGACTGAGGCATGGGAGAGAGCCTGAGCTACACAACTACTTTGTGAGGAAGCGGAGGTTGGACCTAGCCAGTCCCTAAGCCCAGCTCAGGCATATAGACATAGTCTTTCCTACCCACTAACACATACCTGTACACAAGGCCATCCAGACGCCAGCCCTGGAATACATGGGGGTGCAGGGAGCAGTCAACACCGCCCATATATAACCCCAGTCGTTATCCTCAACCTTTGAAATGTTTGTGCTTCAGATCAGAAGCCATCTGTACGGCAACTGGGCCTGGATCCTCTTAGGAGAAAACCGTGATTTTCGTTTCCATTCCACAGGCCCCCACTGCTCTCTCCTCCATCCATCCCGTGTTTATTTCAGCAAAGAAACAGCCTTTGAAGTTCTCCGAGAGGGACAGGGCAGCATTACAAACATCGAGAAGCAGGCCACATGTTGGTTGGAACATAGAAGTTTTGTGAGGATTAATAAGTTTTTGGAACCTGTGGATGCTTCTTTCAAGGTGAAATAAAAAAATTAAAATTAAAAAAAAATAACCTGAAAATCACAGTTGCTGGGGTGGGGGGGGGGGGAATCCTACCAGGGCAGGGAGCTGAGTAAGGTTTCTTTAGGTGGTGCATGCACCAGCCACTCAAACCCAGACAACAGGAGATGATCCTCCTGCCCCGGCCTCCTGAATGGTTGAGATTATCAGCCTGTATCACTTCCTAGTTAACAGAAGCATTTTGAGTTTAGGGGTGGCGATTGCTGTATATTTGTGGTAGGGTCTCATGTATCCCAAGCTGGCCTCAAAGTCGCTATACAGTCCAAGCCAGCTTTGAGCTCCTGATCTGCCTTCCAAGCGCTGGGGTGACAGACATGCACCTCCTTGTCCAGCTGTAATAGCTCTGTGTGCATGTAGGGGTGGGTGCACATGAGTATTGAGACCAGAGGTTGACATTGAGTTCCTTCCTCAATCATTCCCCACCTTTTTGAAGAAACATGGTTTCTCCTTGGCCTGGGAAAACCTTGATTCAGCTATACTGGCAGGTCAGGAAGGCCCACGGGTCCTCTTGTCTCTCCCCAGTGTCTCACATACAGCAACACACTGATGTACTCAACTTTGTGAACGCTAAAGACCTGAGCTCAGGGACTCATGATTGTGAAGCAGGTCCTTCATCCACTGCTGCAAGAACTTTTAAAAAATGTCTATACCCAAAGATCATTCCGATCTCAGTCTCTTGGCTCTTGAAAAAAAAAAAAAAAGCCAAACCTTTTTTGAAAAGTGTCTGGCCTATGAAATCTCACTGAAGTCACAGTACAGAAGGAAGAAGTAAACCTTCATATCACAAGCTAAAGTGAAACCAGGGCCTTGTAGATGTGCTAGGGTGCAGGAGAAAGTACACAGGGAAGTTGGCACTGGGGGCTCTTCTAGCCAGCATGAAGGAGAGCTTGTCAGAGAGGAGCAAGTCAAGCAGGTGAAAAAATGATGCAATGACCCAAGAGGACCCATGCTTATCTGAGGGCTCCTGAGAAGCCCATCTCATCTGCTTGTCCTGCAAGGAGCATGCTCTAGTTATCCCACCTGACAGCCCAAGAAACTGAGGCACAGAGAGATAAAGTCACATGCAAGAGCTCGCAGTATAGGGGTCCTCATACATGCTACTGGGAAGGCCAGTTACCTAATTCGCAGAGTTGGTGCAAAAGGAAAGCACACTCTTGTTCACAAATTATAAAGAAATTTAAACCTTTCTAAGCATGGCGTCTCGTGCAACTGCTCCTTCACTTACTTAGGACTTAGACCTGCTGCTAGCCTGCAAGGCCAATTCCTCCTTTGTCTGAGTCTGTTTCTCCTTAGAGAGAAAGCAAACCTAAAACAATGGCTTTAGTGGAAGCTTCGCTGTGCTCACTTTTGGTCTGTCAGAACTAAGCTACACCAAACACTCATCAATGACTAAGTTTGGGAGGGTGAGACATAGTTGGGTTGTTTTCAACTTCTCTATAGAACAGTTCTGAATATAGATAACCCCCCCCCCCCCCCGAGACAGTCTTACTCTGTGGCCCGGGATGGTCTTCTAACTCATAACAATCTCCCTGCCTCAGCTTAGGCCTCAGCGTAGGCCACTATGCCCAGCCAAGTCCAGATTTCTCTAAAATAAAAGTAGGTACCCATTGATACCTGTGTGATAGTGAACAACTTCCGGGACTCCTGGCCATTCTCCTGGCTTCCATATCAACACCATTTGGTTCTTTGTTCATCATCTCCTCTACTCTGTACTCCTGCTCACCCTGCTCCGGGTTCCAGGCAGGCTTTGGTTAAGGTCACCATGTGTGATAAGCAATCAGATTATTATTATTATGAACCAGCCAGATGACAAGAGCCTGGAGGAGAAATGAGACTGGTCCCTGTTCCTCCTTGAAAGTATGTGTTCTGTGACCTTGGGCAGGCCCTTCCCTCTCTGGGCGTGAAGCCTCGTAAAGTCCTGTTGTACACTGCAATTAATCTATAACCCTGTTAATTCCACAGCCAAGGAGGTAGGTAGCTCTATTCACCCCCATCCTTTCCTTTATTTTGACAAATAACAGAAATGGGGTGAAAGCACACAGACAGGAAAGATGCAGTTCAGTATAGTGGGAAGAGATGCTCTAGTGAACCCTATCTGGTCCTCTCAGGACCTCTTACATCAGCATCACACTCTCCCTTGCTCCCAGCTGACCCAGAATAGATCCCCACGGCCAGATATGATTTACCTGCTGGCCTCACCTGCTCCTGTCTCTGCATCTTGTTCATACTCCATCTGCCATCCAGTCTCCCTGCCTGGTCCGCAAGCTTGCTCCCTGTGGGATCTTTGCCCTGGCTGAGACTTTACGGAGAACTTTCTTCCCCGGACCCTCTACTGGCTGCCTGCTTGAGTTGTGAGATGTCACAACTGAAACGTCACACTTTCTGCAGCCACAATCTCTGCCCACCAGCCCGTGCCAGTGCCTGCCCAGAACCCATTGCCTTCAGCTTGGTCCTCTTTACTTACTGCCATGCTTACTCCCCAGCCCCCCGTAGTCATCAGCGCTGTGCAATGGAGCCTCATTGACTCCCCAGAAGGTCCTTACTTCACACACAGCTCATCTGTTTGATGAACGAGAACGTGAGTGAATGAACGAATGGGCCTCCGTTTGCCTATCGATATGCACAGAGACTGATAATTTCAGTACTGCTGGACACAGATGCCTCTAAACTCGACTGCGACTTAGGGGCCCTCTGCATACTGAAGCACAGATGTCACATTTTGCATCATTTAGACGAAATCTCCGTTCCCCCAAGCCTGCTCCGGAGCCCTTGATCTTGCTCTGAGCTTGACGGCTTGGAAAACAGAAAACAACGGAGACCAAATAGTGGCTCCTTTGACTTGAAAGGGTTCTCCGAATTTGGTGTTACTGTTTGTGAAGTTCGTGTTTTCTCACCTGGGCCTCGACTGCCCGCTCAGTATCCCCTCCCTCGCGCAGCTCAACCCCTAACACAGCCCAGCAAGCAGCTGGGCTGAACTTGATTAGTTTTGCTTCTTGGTTGGCCTCCAGCTTCTCTTTCTGGGCCTTTCCCTTCCACTTCCTGCTGCCAGGATCTTAAGGCAGACTCGAGCCCCCGGAGAAATGGGTTCCCTAACACCAACACGGTCCCCTTGCCTAAAAATCTTTCAACTTCATAACTCGTAACAGCAGAAATCTGTCCAAACATTCCTGGGCGGTGGGAACTATTGGTGTTGGCTGGCAGGCCTGCGTCCAGCTGCCAGGGCTTTAATGAGGAAATACTTAACAGTTCTAGTCTCGTCCAGGGTGATGCCAGGTAGGGTGGGTGGGAAGTTGGGTGCTGTGCCAGGGAGTCATTAACTGGCCTCCAAGAAGTACAAGGAGCAAGATGGGCCATGGACCGTTTTCTCAGAAAAGTGGCATCAACTTAGTCCTTAGTCCCACAAGGCAAAAGACCAGAGACTGTCAGGGTCTGAGATGGTGGGATAACTAGTAAGCTCAGAGATGATGGGGGCTGAGCTTGTATTTTGGGACTGTGTAGCGGGGAAGATGAAAAGGGTGCTTTTTCCCTCCCTGGCTAGGGAGTGCTGTCTTTTCCATGATTAATGCGGAGAGAATGGTTGAGATGCTTCAGAGGCCTGGTAGAGGAGAAGTGGTCCTTTCTTCCCTCCTCCCCAGGCGCCTGTCTGGGGGCTGGTGGGCAGGGAAAGGTCAGCATGTCGGCAGGCCACCTGGAACCTGTGCAGGAATCCACACTGCAGACAGCCGGGGCCCTTGGAAGCTGTGGAGACAGGCTGCGGGCAACCTCAGGGAGAGAGGCCTGCTGTAGCCTCAGCTCGGCAGCTACGGAGAAGCAACTGCCCGCAGTATTTCCCTTCCCAGAGCCACATGAAATGGCTAGTGGGGGAGAGAGAGGGTGCACACACGGCAGAAGTGAGTGTGAAAACTTGGGCCTGGCAGACAAGACGCAGACCGTGAGAAGGGGCAACACCTGGGCCTTGGGCCTCCTGTAGATCTCAATGAGGGCCAAGTATGGTCACTGGGAGAAAGAGCCTACAGAGAGTGAGCGCCATGGCAACTGTTGGCCCAGCCTGCCTTTGACCCTACAGTGTCATGAGGCCTGAGCCCCACAGGGGGCCCTGTTTGTGCCTCTGGATAGACCAGCAGTTCTAAAAGTTGAATACATAGAAGTACCAAAACAGAACAGCCACACGGCCCAGCCGGGTGCCTACCCTGAAGACCCAGTTTTCTGGGCCCTGTGTTGCTGACCAAGAATAGCCTTATGTTCCAGGTCTGTGGAGAAGTGAAATTCACTCCTGAAGGAGCTAGATGATGCTTTGCCAACAAGATGTGATGTGTTTTCCTTTCTTTACAACGATGGTTCTCAAACCTTTGCCCTCCTCATGGTCCTGACATAGACCAGGAGTCCAGTGAAATGAAGCCCCGCCCCCCTTTATAGAAGAGACCCTGGAAGCCAGCTTGCAGCTCCACGGGGCAGAAAAAAGACTTGTTTATGTGTCCACCAATTGCACAGGAGAATCTGAGGTCCCAAAAAAGTCGAGTTCAAGTCGCAGACTGGATTCCCCTGGAAACTTCCTGGCATACATTGGTTCTGCAAAAGAACCCAGTGAACTAAACTCGTTTACTCTCTGAGGACCCCCAGGCAAGGCCTCTCCTCCCTCTGCAGCCACTTCTGGTGGGAACTCAGCAGGCTAACCCTCCTCAGATTGGCACCTGTCCTAGTAGAGGCCAGGCCAAGGACACAAGAGCTTCAAAAACTGTCACACTCAGGGAGCCTGAGGAATTTACAAGGACAGGATAGAGGTCAAGGAGTTTCATTTCAGTCACAATTCTAACTGTGATTTGGGGGGTGGGGAAGCTTTACAAATTATCTAGTATTGGAAGAACGTGGCTTGTTTGACAGGCCCTTTTCTGTGTGCTAATTCATTCTATTCTTAGCCTCTTAGGGCCTCAGTTTCCCCACTTCAAGATGTGGGCATTGAATTGACAGATGGCGTCAAGGTTCTCTCCCCCACATGCCAGCATTTTGTGTGAGACTGTTTTATAGTATCTCACATATTATTTGGTTTATTTTGGGGTTTATGGTGCTAAGATTTTGTGTCCTGGGGTTCTAGAATCCTGGGCTTCTAAAACTCAATGGTCTTTGATTCAGAGACTATATGACTTTTTTGTTCCATTATTGCCTGTATCCGTGTTTCCCAAATTCTGCTCATTTCTGTACCTTGTAGGTATGTTTGCATGGCACCTGTATTATTATTCGTTTAGGGTTTTTCTTTAAATAGACGCTTTTTAACTTAAGTAAATGTCTTTAAAATGGAAACTTTATGTCAGTGTTGCAAATGGAAAACCAGTCTCACCTACCATAAATAGAGGTAAAGGTAAAAATAAATACAATAAAACAATGCCATTAAATTCTAACTAGATATTGTGGCTTGCCAAAGACTCCAAGCCCAAGGCTTGCTCTTTTAAAAAAAAGTATGTATATATGTGCATATATGTGTGTATGTCTGTACACATTCAGTCAAATGGAAACATTATTTTAAAAAAGACCTGAAAACAGAGTTAAACTTTTCATCTCTCTCAAGAAGTGATTTCGTGTTTCTCAGTGCCATTCCAACATGCTCAAGTTTGTGTTCACCACACAGTGTATCCCTCCACCAGGGAAAAAGTGCCTCTCAGCTGTCTAGGCAAAGGAACTTGAACTCTCAAACATCCTCCTAAGAGTGCAGCTGGTTCCTCTTCTTCTTTGCACAATGGCAAAACCCGTCTGTTGATTTGGGGTTAACTCGGGGTTCTCCTTGCTCATCTCCTTCTGCATTAGGAAGCTAAAAACCTTCAAGGCCAAGACTCTTGAGACTGCAGTGGCCCTAAAGACATCCGGGGACTCAGCAAGAAGAATGCACCTGTGTTAGCACAAAGTTAGGAGACAACTGGGCCTGTGGTTGACACTTTTGCCTGTGAGGAAAGAGCTCTGGAGTGCTGACCCTTGATCCCCCAAGCCAAATATGGAATGTTATGGAAACAGCACACGCTTACTCCGTATAAGGTTAGAGATTCCAGACTGTGTGTATGGCCTTATGGAGCTGGCTGCTGAGCCAGAGTGAGGATGGTATCAGAACAGACCCCGCTTTCTAGGCAGGATGACCCAGGTTCTAATCCCACCTAGCCCTGGCTCTTTACATGACCTCAGGCAAGTGAATCCTGTGTGGCCCAGTCTCCTTAAGGTCTCTTCAAGGACATACACTGTGCTGTGTGGTGTGTGCTGTGTGCTGTGACCCCAACAAGAGCTAAGTCTGGTGCCTAGCTCTATTTAGCATGTTTCTCAGATGGCATCTGTGTGATTGCTACAACAGCAGTCACCATTTAACCTGGTGATTCTGTAAGGAAGGGCAGGATGTACAACCATTTTCCCACAGAAGGCAGGATGCCTGGTGACGGCTGAGAGAGACACACAAGCACTCCATAAATTCGTCAACCATATTTCTTTTTCATTTCTCTACAAGAAATCAGACCAGGCATCAGGCATGGCCATAGCTCAGTTTTAGGACCTGGCTTCACGACCTCTCCATGACAGTAACCTCAGCCACCACCAAGGTAGCCTCTCTTTGTTGCCATAGAAACCAGGGCTGCCTTGCCCCCTGCGCCCATCCTCCAATCTTTCATTCTGCCCACCCCTCCCCTTTCTGATGCAGTTCTCAAGGGCATCATGAGACACAGATGAAGGTCCTACTTGGGCGCCTGATACACTGAATACTTTGCATCATTCCCTTGGCGTCTTTGGGCCTTGAAACATTTACATACTTCATATGTGCACACACGGAATAAATCGATTGAATAGCATGACTTCTAAATTCCTCTCCGTGCTGGCACTGGGAACCGCGAGTGCGCTCATGCCCACCACTGCTAAGGTGATCATATAGAGGGGCGCCAAGCTGGCTGCTTTGGTTCAGTGAAGACCCTGCCAGATTTGCCTCTGGGAGAGTAGAGGCAGGTGGCTCTACCACCTGGGGCAGGTGAAGCCTTCGCCTCATAGACTGTGCATAGCCAGAGAACAGACTCATCCCTATGCATACTGTCACTCCTCAGACCAGCTCAGTGCCCACACAGAAACATGGCTCACTGAATTACTGCCAGTGTGCTGGAGGGCTGGCTCGGGGCTAAAAACACTGAAGGCTCGTCCAGAGGACCCAGGTTCAATTCCTAGCACCCATATGGTGGCCAACACCTGCCTGTAATTCAGTTCCAAGGGGATCCTATGCCCTCTTCTGGCTTCCATGCATGTGATACAAAACATACATGTAGATAAAACATCCATACATATACTATAAAAACAAACATATCTTAGTAAGCAAATGAATTCATGCGGCGAGGTGAGAAATTCCCATATTACTGTTTGAGATTGTGGTCAAATGCAATCAAATCAATGCTCTTTAGCCTTCTGCTCCAAGAATAAAAGTCCTCTGTCTTTTCAGGCTCAAACTGTAACATCAACGTGGTTGAAAACTGAGCTGGGGAGAAGACAGAGACAGAGAAACATAACCATAGGAGAGAGGACAGAGTTTTATGATTTTATTTTGGTAAATAAAGCAAGTTTCAGATCCAAAGCCTCCTTGCTTCTTCTCAGCTGTTTGCCCTGCCAGATCTCTGGCTTTGCAAACACTTCTCGAAATGTCTGTAAAGCCGAGGCTACAGAGGGATTGTGGCAGGCAGGCGTGGAATCAGAGCCTTGCTGCACAGTTCCAGCGCTGACTTGAGCTCCTTGGGCCAGTCACGTCTCTTCTGTAAACCTAGGAAACAGAGAGGGAGAGCAGAGACTCAACCATCTCCAAGGACGCATCTTCTCTTGTTGTCTGGGGTCTTTTCTACTATCTTATGATCTTGTCCGACCCGTGAGTTGCAGATCCGTAGAATAAACAGGCAGGGCCTGAGCATCTTCAGAGGTCTAGAAAAGAGCGCAGGCATCAAGCTCTGTCTGCAAAATGACAGTGACGTCGGAGTCTGTTGGCACGAAGAAGCTCTTTGCCATGCTATTTGTAAAAGGACCTCACACTCCAAACAGCAGAATGTCTGCCGTGAGCACCACTGGTTGTCTCCCTGACTTGAACACAGGCCACTGTCTGGCGGTCAACATAAATCCAAGTAAACTCAGATCCGGCAAGAGAGATAGGGCGACCGTGGAAGCTCTGAGGCAGAAGCAACTGAGGCTAGCAGAGACCTCATGAGCGTCTACACAAATTTCTGACTTCCCTCCACACAAAATGGACCATGTCTGATGCACAACCTCCGTGTGCTGAAGGGAGCTGGCAGCTGGCTTAGGTAAACTCATACGCAGAACTCCAACACAGCTGGAGCAGACTGGGACTTGAATTCTCCAGCAAGAGACTAGAGATGCGGTGGCCACGGTGACACAATGAGGTCAACAGCCTGGGGAGCTGATCAGGGACAGAGGAAGCCGAAGGGAACTTGGGTGAAATAAACCGCTTTCTCGACTTCTTCTGCTGGATAAGCAGTTTTTACAATGTTTTGAAAGACTAAAACCCATAAGCTGTAAAAACACAAACAGGCAAAGCCTCTTAAGTCATCGGGGGAATTGTTTCTGAATATAATCACTGGATTAAATAATCTGTAATAAACAGAGTGTAGACTGAAACCCCACACCTTCGGTAATTGGATGCAGAAGAAGGGAGAATCAAAACATCTCCCCCACAGGATCTCATACTAAGGTGGTCCTGTTCAGAGACAAGACCACCAGCTAGAAAACCCTGCTTCAGTTCCTAGGACTGTGTGCCTGTGGGTGGCAGAAGCCTGATAGACATGCATGATTGAAAAGGTGAAAATAAACTGGGCGATGGTGGTGGACACCTTTAATTCCAGCATTTGGGAGGCAGAGGCAGGAGGATCTCTAAGTTCGAGGCCAGCCTGGTCTACAAAGTGAGTTCTAGGACAGCCAGGGAGGGCTACACAGAGAAACTCAAGAAAAAGAAGGAAGGAAGGAAGGAAGGAAGGAAGGAAGGAAGGAAGGAGAAATACACTATTGATCTTTAAGTGTAATCATTTTAAAGGTTGAAGTCAAAGCTACCAGCCCTCCAATTCCACTCAGCAGTCTGTGGCAAAGGCCAAAGGCCTCAACTATCAAGTGCAGTTTGATTGAGGCATGGAGGCTGCCTGACTGCCCAGGACAGACTCCCTGGGAGCCTGTGGAGGTGGAATAGCCCAGGAGTCAGTGCTTCTCACACTTTAATGTATATCTGAGTCACCTTTTTGCTGTGTAGACGCAGATTCAATAGATCGGAGAGCCTGTGTGTCCCAGGTGATGTCAATAATGCCGCTTACCAGCCCAAATAGCAAGGATGGAGACAGAGCGGAACGTAACTACATTCATAGGCTTTGGAATCCGGCCTGGGTCTAAATCCTGCCTTCCCATCCCAATGGCTTAGTAACCTAAGTCACTTCGCTGTCTTAGACTCAGCTCCTAGTCTATAAAACATGGATAATAGGCAGGATTGTTTGTTTAGGCAATAAATATGCATTAGGTATCTACGGTGTCAGCCTTCTGTTAGGCCCTAGGGATGTAACAGCGAGACAGAACAGGCCCCGTTCCTGCTCCCATGGATTTGACAGTCTTTGAAATGATGGATGTGAAGTGTTTACCACGGTGCCGGGTACATGGAATTGCCCCACAAATGATATCTATTTTTATTAGCGGTAGCAAAGCATCGTTCAGTTGCAAAGCACCCAGGGGATGGAACCCTCCACTGAGGACTGACTGCTGAAAGACTTTAGGATTCATTCTTCAATCCAGAGGATACAGACATGAAGAGTATATATCCATCACTCCCAGGAAAGAGGCATGTATTTATCCCAGGTGGCCCCTCTGAGCCACCAGGCCCTCCCCAAGTAGCACAGAGTAGGCAGATTGTTCATGCTGCTTACAGCCTTGATCCTGAACTGCTGGCCTCCATGGTGGTGATCCTCTCCCAATCGCCCTGTTTCCAGGTTGACTTTCCCACACTGCCTCTCATTCCTCCTTCCCTTTCCCTATATATCTACTAGGAAATGGTCTGGCTCAACTCCTGCTGGCCAGGAAGCCTGCACATCATCAAGACCCCCCCCCCCATCATGGAGCTCTGTGTTACCTCTAGACCTCCCTATGTGTCTGCCTACCAGGCCCACTTAACACCATCAGTCCAACATCGAGACACATGAAGCATTCAGGGCCTGGAAACCTGCAGAATATTTCACAAATGTGGACAGCTGTAAATCTACATCTTCTCCTAGGGAAAGGCCCCATGGGTAAGCTCAGAGCATCTGGAGCGGGGTCTCCTCTGCCCTGCCCTTAGGACAGCGTTTGAGAGAACAGGATTCTGTGTCAAGGACAGAGAGGTGGTAAAGAATGACTGTAAGGAGAAGCACACGGAAGGAGACACAGAGGCAGCCTCCACCTTAAATTCACTGCAAGCCAGCCACCGGATTTACAAAGAAACTTTGCCAAGCAACATTAGGGATGCAGCGAGAAGCTGACATAATCCCTGGCCTCATGCGATTTACAGTCTAGCCTAGAACGCTGACAAGTTGGCCCAGCATTGCCATGTGTGTGCTAGGCACTGTCACGTTGTTCTACTGTTCTGACAGACCAGACCTGAAATGAAGCATAGCAAGGGCTCGCCAAGAAGGATGTGTCTGAGACCCGAAGGAGAAGAGAGGTTAGGAGGGGTGAGAGCCCAGGGTGAGGCATTCCGAGACAGGTAAGGCGCACATGTGAAAGTCAAGTGGACATAGCTGGGCATGGTGGCGCACATCTTTAATTCCAGCACTACGGAGGCAGAGGTAGGCGGATCTCTGAGTCTGAGGCCAGCCTGGTCTACAGAGCGAGTTCCAGGACAGCCAGAGGCTACCCAGGGAAACCCTGTCTGGGGAAACGGAAAATAAAAAGGTAGTCAAGAGGATGAGTTCATACGCTGAGAGACGGGTGTCAGAAATGTGGTTATGAGCCTTCTAGAGCAGGCCACCACAGCGGTGTTCTAGGACACTCCAGCACTTTTCTGACCACATCGGGAAGATGTGGACGGGCTCTCCAGCACGATTCAGCAGTAATGACCCTGCTTTTACAGGTTTGAAAACTGAGGCACAGAGGCATAGTTAGGTAACAGTTGTGAAGGCACACCCTGGGGTACCTGGGGGCTGGAACCTTGGGAAGTGTGAGCCAGAGCCTGTGCTCTCCAGCCTTCTGAGTGCCCACGTAGTACAAAAGCACACAGCACACATTAACTACAGAGCAGCCAGAGCCAAGGCCCAACCACGAGCCTTACAGGCAAACTCTATTTAAACCCACTTAACGAGGAGGCTCTAAATGATCTCATTAGCCAGGACAAGGCCCTTAGGAAACTTGAGGGAGGCCCTGCTTTAAATGGGGCTTCTTTGAAGTGGTCACCATCCAAAGCCACCACCTGAGAAAGCAGGTAACAATGCCAGCCTGTAATCTTGAAAACTGCCTGGGCAGGAGCCATGGGTTCTCAGCACAGTAGGAGTTGGCCTGGATGTGGCTCAGGGCACCCAGTGGGTTTCCATTAACTTGCTCCCTCTCTCCACAGGCTCCTTCAGAGGGGACATCAGATTGACCAGGGAGGCCAATTGTTCTGATGGCAGTGGCAAGAGGAGACGGTGGACCTCCCTAGACCTTACTCTCAGGTCTGATCTAAGAGGCTCTCTACAGCCCTATCCTGGAACAAGATTGCCCCATTTCTCTGTCTTACCGATGATAGACTGTCCTGTTTCCGCAATAATCCCTGCCTCAACTCGTTTTGTTGTTGTTTTTCTGTTTTGTTTTGTTGTTTTTTATTTTTGTTTGTTTGTTTTTTAGACAGGGACTCTTAATGTAGTTCTGGCTGTCCTGGAACTCACTATATAGACCAGACTGGCCTCAAACTCAGAGATCCACCTGCCTCTGCCCCCTGAGAGCTGGGATTAAAGGCGTGGTACACCAAGTCCAGCCATCCCATTCCTAGACCTTGCAACAGTTCTGATCTCCAGCGAGGGCAATGCCTGACCTGTCACTCAGCACAGCTGTGGTAACCCCAACCAGGCATCCCCATTCCGGTCAGGAGCGCCTGTGTCTCTGGCCAGGACTGGGGAGATGCTCCCTTCCCTTTTCAGCTACGCTTAGCTCAGGGAGAAAGCAACACTCCAGCTGGGCAAAGTCATGTAGCTGTCCTGTGAAAAACCCGAGGTGACTACTGGCCTTCTGTGAAGTAAGCATCAGGCCAGTTGTCCCACCACAGGGAGTAAGACTCAGCCAGGCAGAAGGAGAGATTCACCTTTGTAGAGCTGCAGGAAGCCCTCCCAGCAGGCGTCAGCTCAGGCCCCTGCCTATTAATAGTCAAGCAGCTGCTTGCTTCTCTGGATGAGAGTCGTTATTGCAAGCTGCGTTGACAAAACAGATCCTGCTCCATCCTGCCCAGGATATTTTGGGGCGGAGGGGCTGCAGCAGCAAGATATGCCTTCCTTCCAGGGAAGTTGAGAAGGTCAGGGCTTAGCAACACCCCCAATTCCAGAGAGACCAAAGACAAGCTCATCAGGACCAACCCCTGCTTTCACACACCTGCCCCATCTCTTCTCCCATCCAGTTTCGGCCAGTGTCCCCACTATGGTAGTTCTAGTTGATCCGGAATTCACTATGCAGACCAGGCTGGCCAGGAACTCAGAGAAATTGCTTACCTCTGTCTCTCAAGTGATGGGATTAAAAGTGTGCACGACCCCACTAAGCTCTTGGCATTTATTTTCTTGACAACGCCCTTTTGCCTCACTCACCCAGAAACCTAAATGTGAAGACTTGGGTAACTGACGCTACTCAGGTCTGGTCCCATTGCCTGTGTTCTGACCTCTCCATCCCCTGTGACTGTGGCTTGTGTGCTGCCTCACTGCTGCCTCTGCTTTATGCTCCTTGCCTTGTCTCCAGGTACCCTAAGACTTCTCTCGAAGAACATTCTAGAAAGCCTAGTCTCACTAGCCCCATCTTGGCATGCATCACCTACTAAACCACAGTGAATTACCCTCTAAAGTTCCTTCCCGAAGGGTAGAGATTCTTTCACTTCATTCTAACCCTCCAACAGCTGTCAGGACACAAATTGGCACTGATCTGAATCAAGGGGTGGGACTGGCTAGGTGTGGTGACACATACCTTCAATTCTAACTTGTACAAGGTAGAAGCAGGTTCAACGCCAGCCTGGTCTACATGGGGAGTTCTAAGCATTCGTGACTACAAAGTAAGGACCCTGTCTCAAAGAAAGAAAAGAAAGAAAAAAAGAAAGAAAGGAAGGAAGGAAAGAAGGAAGGAAGGAAGGAAGGAAGGGGGAGGGAAGGAGAGAGGGGAAAGAAAAGAAAAGGAAAAAGAAGTCAGACTGCTTCTTTCTTTTTTCCCAGACCCCATGACTCAACCATCACCAGGAGTGTTCCTGCAGCTGACAACAAACATGGCTCTATAGACATGTTGCCTGGATTTGAAGAAGGATCTGCCACTTGCCTGTTAAGGGATCTTGGATGACAGACCTAAGCTCACAAAGCCTTAATTTCCTTACCTGTGAGTAGCGGTCAGCTCCGGTTTCACAGCTACTACAGGAAGCCAATGGATCCTGTTTGTAAAACACCTGGCCCAGTGCCTGACACTCCCAGACCTGACAAGCACCTGCCCCAAGATTCTACTCAACCGCTATCATGTAGCAAATGCCTCATAGCGCTTAGGGAAATCCTCTGCAGGCTGACCTTTTACCTTGGAGCAGGAGCAGAATGTGACGCTAGAGGTCCAGGGAGAAGAACTGAGAACCTCAGCATTAGGCACTATGGTTGGACCAGGACAGCCCAGCCCATGGTCGCTTGCTGGTCCAGCAGTCTCAGTGACAGGCCTTCTAGGGAAAGCCCCAAACTAGAGTACCCCTCATCTTCCCCTGAGAGCTGAAAGGGCATGAATTTGGATTTCTAGTAACTACTGGGGTGGCCTGAGGCATACAGACATCAGTAAGAAGCTAATGAATGGAGAGGTACCTGATGGGAGATGATGAAGGAAGAAAGCATCCACCCTAGCTAGGAACTGATGCTCTCTGTCTCCAGGATGTCAGCTGGCTGTTCCTACTCACCAGAGCCTTCTTTAATGGTCTTTGTTTGTTTAATTTTTTAAAGATTTGTTTTATATGTCCTAAGTGTGTCTGCTTGCACGTATGCATGCGTACCATGTGAGGAAATGATGCCCTCAGAGGTCAAAAGAAATCAGATCCCCTAGAACTAGAGTTTCAGATGGTTGTGAGCCACCTTGTAGGTGCTAGGATAACCAAACCCTGGTCTTCTGTAAGCATAACAGGTACTGATAGTTGATGAACCATCTCTCAGTTCCCTGTTTATTTATTTTTTACATTTATTTATGGTTTGTATGTAGGGGGAAGGCACACTCATGTCATAGCTTGCCTGCCAGAGGACAGCTTACAGGAATCAATTCTATTCATCTACCACGTGGGTCCTCAATTCAAGTCATTAGACATGGTGGCAAGTGCCTTCACCCAATAAGCCATCTAGTTCACTGGTCCTACCTATCTTTTTATTCGTTTATGTGTATGTGATATATATATATATATATATATATATATATATATATATATATATATGCTGTGCGCATATGCGTGTATGTGTACTCACTTGAGTGTACATGTAGAAGCCAAAAATTGACATCTATTCTCTTTTTTTTTTTTTTTTTTGGTTTTTCGAGACAGGGTTTCTCTGTGGTTTTGGAGCCTGTCCTGGAACTAGCTCTTGTAGACCAGGCTGGTCTCGAACTCACAGAGATCTGCCTGCCTCTGCCTCCCGAGTGCTGGGATTAAAGGCATGCACCACCACCGCCCGGCTGACATCTGTTCTCTTTATCCATTACTCTCCACCTTATTCTTTGAAGCAGGGTCTGTCACTGAATCTAGAGTTCACTGTTTTGGTTACAATGGCTGACCAGCGAGCTCCGAGGATCTATCTCTGCCCTGTCCTCAGTGTTGGGGTTATAAGTCTACACCACAATGCCTAGCTTTTACATGAATACCTAGGATACTAACTTAGATTTCATGGTTGCCCAGCAGGCCCTTTACCCACTAAACCATCTCTTCAGCCCCATTCATTTGTTTAACTTATTTTTTTTTATTTACTTGAGACAGGGTCCCACTCTGTAGCCTTGGGTATCCTGGGTCCCACTGTGTTGCCAAGGCTGACCTCAAATACATGACAATCCTCTTGCCACAGCCTCCTGAACCCTGGTTTACAGGTGTGAGTCTTCATACCCAGATAAAAATGTCTTTAAAAAAAATAAATGTCTTTATTCTTGACTCCCGTTATTTCAGACGATGCCTTAGACACCCTCCAATGAACGGATTAACACTGCACTCAACTTAGATCCTCAATGGTAGACTGAAGCTTTAAAAAGATACCTGCTTGAGTAAGGCCAGAGTGAGGTCTGACTCTGCTGTGACTAAAACCTTGTTTCTTTGCTCCTCACCTCTTGTTCTGTGGCACTACAGGTCTACAGCACGCAGCAGACTATTCTGCAGAGCGAGAGACTTGAGCTTCTGTAGATTTGGGTTGTTCTGTTTTGTGACAAGCTTTCTCTGTGTAACCCTGGCTGTCCTGGAACTCACTCTGTAGACCAGGCTGGCCTCAGACTTGGCGATTCAGCTCCCTCTGCCTTCCGAGTGCTGGGATTAAAGATGTGCGCCACCACTGCCCATCTGACTTGAACTTTTTCAGTATTTTATTTTTATTGTATGTACAGGAGAGCTGTGGTGGTTTGAAAGCAAATGGCCCCCAGAAGGAGTGGCCCTATCAGGAGGTGTGGCCTTGTCAGGGGAAGTGTGGAGGCAGGGCTTTGAGATCTTTCACTCAAGCTTCTTTAAGTGTGACAGTCAGTTGACTTCCTGTTGCCTCTGAGCAAGATGTAGCATTCTCAGCTGCAGCACCATAGCTGTCTGCATGCCACCACGTGCCCCTGTCATAATGATAATGGACTAAACCTCTGAAACTGTAAGTGAGCCCCCCACACACAATAAAATGTTTCTCTATAAGAGTTGTTGTGGTCATGATGCCTCTTCAAAGCAATTTAAAAAAAAAAAAAAACGAACTAAGACAAGTGCTTTGCTGGCAGGTATGTGTACAACCTATGTGCAGTACCCAACATATATGTATGTGCATGCATACATGCAATGCCCTTGGAATGCAGAAGAGGTTGTCAGATCCCCTCGAACTGAAATTACAATATAGATGACTGTGAGCTGCAGTGTGGGTGCTGGGAACCAAACCTGGGTCCTCTGCAAGAGCAGCGATTGCTCTGAACCACTGAGTCATCCATCTCTCCAGACTTCTTGTCTCCCCCTTAACGTAGCACAAGCTGGCCTTGAACTGTTACTCTTCCTGCCTCCACCTTCCAAATGTTAGGGTTCCAGGAGCCTGTGCTAGCAAGTCTGGCTCAAGATGTTCAATCCTATTAAGATTCAGGGAGGTGAAGATTAAGATAATTATGAAATATCATTTTACACCCACTGGGTTGGCAAGAAAGTGGGGAACCAGATAATACCAAGTGCTGGCAGGGTTTGTAGCTCAGCAGATGCTTATCCAGAGCTGGGAGGAATATGGAAAGGAGCAAGTAACTTGGAAAACAATCCACTATTATCTTGTAGATTGGTGGTCTTTTCCTAACACATAGTAACTCCATTCCCAGATAATATCCATGCATCCCGTCTCGTTAGTGCTCATGATTTTAATAACATTAAAGTGTCTACTTCAAAATCCTTCTTTGTCACTTGCCAAAGAACTGTTACCTTCAGTCTCCTTCATTCACCTGCTTCTCTGGGGATCCTCCCAAGGTCCCCTTGATTCTCTATAAGATTAACATGACCACAGAAAGCATGTGTGCACAGGTGTGCAAGTCCACACACACAGGCTATAGCTATTACCTGGTTCCCTGGATCCCTTACTTCCTGCTGTTTATTATTGTGTTCACCCTGGAGGAACCCTGACTCACATGCACAAGAGGAGTGCACAAGGTTAGTCATAGCCTCAGTGTTTTTCACGGGAGCAACTCCAACAACCGCAATAGCTAAACCATTATAAATAACCTGGCTTCTTCCGATGGGAGGCATGGGCCCCAGCTGTTTCCTGTAGCCAGCTTACGTGTGCCCCTTTGGGGATTCAGGGCAGATGGAAGTGTGCAGTCTATCTTTCAGGGGGCCCAGTCCCGGGCTCTCTGGGCTGGTGCTTTGTGCCTTAGGGTTATATCTTGTTTCTCACTTGGGTTAGCAGTTAACTACTCCTGGTGTTACTTCAAAGAGAAGACAGGACACACCCAAGGTCACATGTTGTTTGGAGCTGGCACTGGATCTGGTGACTCTAGAGCCTAAGTCCTCCACTACTGTGAGTTCTTGGGGATCAGGACTGTTTTTGCTTGGTACCCCCCAGCAAGTAGCACAGAGTCTGACCTATGGAAGATCTAACAAATCAGGCCACCGGTCTCTTGAGGCCATCTGTGGCTTCCAGGTGGCCACTCCCTGATCCCTGAAATCTGGACCAGGAATCACTTTGGAGTTCCCTTGTTCCCTGACATAAACCTGGATGTGAGAAATGCACCTTCTTTGAGATATCCCTCCGATCTGTTTGTTGTTTTGTAACAGGGTCGTGCTATTATTATCCAGGATAATCTAGGACTTACTATATAGATGTCGCTGGCCTCAAACTCTCCTGCCTTGGACTCTTGAATGTCTTCACTATTCTAAATATTTAAATGCAAAGAGTGTGACTTCATTAATTTGCCCTTTTGTTCTTTGTTCAGATGTATTTGCAAAGCCAGAGATGAGTTTGTGAGAATTGGCAGTGACCAGACACGGCCCCTGCTTTCTGGAGCCCTCACCATACCCTAGGTGACCCCGCCATGAAGCCACATTCCAAGTGACTGTACGCGGCAATAAAGTGGCATTTCCACATATCAAAATGTAGCCCAGGTACTCAGCCCTGAAGGACTTGGGTGTCTTGACACTGTGTGCCTCTTCCTTGACCCTTCACCTGAGAACGAATTTATTTTTGCTCAAGAAGAGAGGTATGGCCGTGGGGAATGCAGGGTGCTCATTTATTTGTTTGGTTTTGCTAATTTAATCTCTTTAACAAATAAAAATGTAATATGTTTGCCCAAATGCTGACAGGCTCTTCCTGGGTTGTTATTCTTAATTTTCCAGAAATAGAATCCAGCATTACTGCTAGTGACCCACTGCCCCTGGCAACGGAGGACAAGAAGCCTGGGTGCTGGCGGTGGAGACATCAGTTCCCCTCCTCAAGGCTCCTTATCCGCATTTGGAAAATGGAGCTGACCGTGCAGATAAAGAGAACTTTCACACACACAGTCCCATTTTACACTCATGGTATCCTAGACTGAAGGCAACTGGAGCCCTGGGGATTTTTGTTTGGCTAGTTTTTGTTCTTGTTTGTTTGTGTTGTTTTGTTTTGCTGAAACAGGGTGTCTAAGTCACTGTTCTATTGTGGTGAAGAGACACCATGACCAAGGCAACTCTTATAAAAGAAAACATCTATTTGGGGACTTGCTTGCAGTTTCAGAGGTTTGCCAGTTAATATGATGTGGAGCATAGCAGCACTCACGGTGCTGGAGAAGTAGCTGAAAGCTACATCCTGATCCACAGGCAGAGAGAAAGCCTGGGCCTGGCATGGGTTTTAAAAACCTCAAAGCCCATCCACAAATGACAAACTTCCTCCAACAAGCCCACATCTCCTAATCCTTCTAATCCTTTTTTTTTTTTTTTTGGATTTTTTTGAGACAAGGTTTCTCTGTAGCTTTTGGTTCCTGTCCTTGAACTAGCTCTTTTTTTTTTAATTTATTTATTTATTAAGCTCTTGTAGACCAGGCTGGCCTCGAACTCACAGAGATCCGCCTGCCTCTGCCTACCGAGTGCTGGGATTAAAGGCGTGTGCCACCACCGCCCTAGCCTTCTAATCCTTTCAAACACTTCCATTCCCTGGTTACTATGCATTCAAATATATGAGCCTACAGGGGCCATTCTTATTCAAAACACCACACAGGGTCTCACTATGTGGACCAGGCTATCCTAAAACTCACAGAAATCTGCCTACCTCTGCCTCCCAAGGGCTGGGGTGAAAGGTATATGCCACCCAGCAACTATAATGGAGGCCCCTGCCCTCACATGGGGGCCTCTTGTCCTCTCTGAGATTTCTCAACTTGAATAATGTACAGGAGCCTTTGAAAAACTCTCTTTGAAGAATTCTTTCAGAGTATGTTCAGAAATCTTAAAGATCTTGAACCCAAATCTGAATACCTATTCAATGTAACATAACACCCACTAGTATGCATAACTGTACATTGTTATGTATCCAGTAAAAGAAAGAAGAATGGGACTGGAGAGATGGCTCAGTGGTTAAGAGCACTGGCTGCTCTGCCAGAGGACCTGGGTTCAGTTCCCAGCACCCATATGACAGCTCACAACTGTCTATAATTCAGTTCTAGGAGACCTGGCACTCATTGCAAAACACCAATGCATATAAAATAATAAATAAATAAAATTAGAAAAAAATAAGAACGTGGCTAGAGAGGTAGCCCTGTGGTGTGTTATAAGTCATCCTGAGCTTGGACTCCAGCACCCAGGGAACAAACCTGGCATGTTCTGTCTCAGTGGAGCTTCCTGCCTACAAACCTATCTGGGACAAAAACAAAACAAAGAGGCAGCCCCAGGTTCAGGGAGAGACACTCCCTCAAAAAAGTAAGGTAAAGAATGATAATCTCTGACTCCTGCACACATTAGCAGAGGTGCATACACATATGCACATACACTCTACACACACACATGCACACGCACACACAAACTCATATATACTCACATACACACATACACTCAAACACATATACTCATACATACACTCATATACACACACACGTACACACACATGCACACACTCACACAGTCTCACATGCACACAAAGTTGCTCAATTTGATTAGCATCAAAATCTCAGTTTACTGTGGGAGGGGAAATCTATCCATTGCAGACTCTGGTGCTAATATGATTGTAATACAAACAGCAACATGATTTCCACATCACATGACCAAGAGATGTTTTATATATAAGGTAGATTGTCAAAATGATCCAAAAATAATACCTAATTGTTTCAGATTATCACTGAAGGAAATTTAAAAATTAAAGTCTTGAAGCTTTAATTGTGGGAAGCTCCCCCTCCCCATTCTGAGATTCTGTCTTGCAGCTTCACATTGCCCAGAGGCCCCTCCTCAATCTAACAGTTTTCAAGTTTCCCTGGTAACCATCGCTGGTGGAAATGACAATTAGGCTGTTCAGCTGCCTGGTTCTTTTAGTTTCCCCATTATGGCACCACGCCAGGGTCAAGAAGGCCTAGATTTATCCATCTCTAGTGATATGCTGAGAGAGAAAGATACTCTGGAGGGCAGGGATGAGTCTAGAAATGCCGGGTATAAGAGCTTAAACCTGAAGGGACATCAGGGGTCCCATCCACCACCCATCCCACTCATCCGTGCTTCATTTTCGGATGCCTATTGTATTCCAGTTACTAAATTCAGAAGAGAAAAGACAAGAGGGTAAAAATAAGCAAGGTTTACTGTGAATCTATAACACACCCCACAGATGCTATGTAGCTCAGATTTACAGTCTCTGGCAGCCTGGCTTTCCTGCTGGGAGGCTAGGGGACGACGTGAGAGACAGGAGGTCACTCATCTCTGTGATGAGTTTGTGCATAGATCCCACTCGAAACAACTTTCCTCGCTAACGGTAATCAAGTACGGCATTCTCCTCCCTTTGAGTAGGCTGACCACCCAGAGGTGGTGGCAGCAGTCTAATTTGGGTCCAGGAAACCTATTGACCATAGGTTCTGCAACACTGTCCACAAGGCTGCTGACCCTAGAGCCTTCTGTCTACCCTATCCCCAGCTTGTTCCTGCCCCAATACAGTGTGTGCTGTGCTCAGAAGTGACAAGGGTGTGTGAGGGCTAGCATGGATAGGATGGAAGTGACCAGATATGTGCCCTTTTCTTTCCCCAGATATTTTCCTTGGAGCCACCTGATACTCTCTCAAGCATGCCACCACAGGTGACTAAGGAGCTTGAGCAAGTGGGTTATGTAGAGGTCATGAACGCACCTTCCTCCTATCTTGCTTTCCAGAGAGGTCACCATTGCCTGTCCAAATGGGTCTGTGTCTCCTAAGTTGAGTTCAGAAGAGACCCTTGAACCCATCAGGGCAAATCAAGATGACGATGTTGCCATGGGTGTCTCTCAGGCAGCAACCCCTCTCAAGGCTTTGTGTGAACCCTGCTTTCTGTGGAGGTGTCAGTGCTCCCTCGACCTCCCCTTTACAGCCTCTTAGCATCCTTGGGAGCTGGGGGCTGTTCCTGTCCCTGGTTCATTAGTCAGGAAGCTAAAGCCCAGAGGAAAAGCAGCTCACCCAAGCTCACTTGCCTGTAACTCAGCTTCACTCCTGACTATACCACACGGTCAGATGGCCCCAACTTCGTGAGGATCACAATGTCTCACACCACAACAGAGGACATTCGTGGGGCTGAAGAGATGGTTCAGTAGTTAAGAACACTGGCTGCTCTCGCAGAGGACCTAGGTTCAATTCCCAGAAGTCACATAGCAATTCACAACAATCTATAACTCCAGTTCCAGGAGATCTGACACCCTCTTCTGGCCTCTGAGGTACCAGGTATATATGTGGTGTACAGATATACATGCAGACAAAACACCCATATAATATATATATATATATGAAGACACTAATGCTTTGTGTACAAAAACAAGCAGTATCTGGGCATTGGAGGCACACCCCTTTAATTCCAGCACTCAGGAGGGAGAGGCAGACAGGATCTCTGAGTTTGAGGACAGTCTGGCCTACAAAGCAAGTTTTAGAACAGCCAGGGCTGCACAGAGAAACTGTGTCTTGAAAAACCAAAAGAAAAAGGGAAAAAAGAAAGGAAAGAAAGAAGGAAGGAAGGAAGAAAGAAAGAAAGAAAGAAAGAGGTGTGTGGATACAGGTGGATACAGTCTTATAATTAGAAGTTCAAGACCAGACTGGAATACATAAGACTTCATTTTCCCTTCTCTCTCTCTCTCTCCCCCTCCCCCTTCTCCTTCTCTCCGCCCCCCCCTCTTTTTTTCTCTCCTTATTTATTTATTGTGAGACACAGCCATGGTTATCCTGAAATGCCCACTGTAGATCAGGCTGGCCTTGAACTCACAGAGATCCACCTGCCTCTGCCTCCCGAGTGCTGGGATTAAAGGCATGCGCCACCACCGCCCGGCTGTCTTTATTTTTAAAAGGAAAGAAAAAGAGAAAAGTCAAGACACAAACTGGCAGAATACCCTGGCAACAGAACCCAAGATAAGATCTCCTACTAGTCAAAACGACTGATAAGAAAGACAGACAAACAGGTACTTTAATCCCAGCACTTGAAAGGCAGAGGAGGGTGGATCTCTATGAGTTTGAGGCCAACTTGGTCTATGGAGTGAGTTCTAGGACAGCCAGTGTTGTTACATCGAGAAATTCTGTCTCAAACAACAACAAAAACTTGAATGAATGAATGAATGAATGAGTGAGTGAATGAGAGCCACATCTGTCATCTCAGCACTTTGGAGGAGCAAGTAGGGATTTCAAAGGCCAGCCTGAAACCCTGCTTCAAAAAAATAAAACCCGCAAGAAGCACAATCACTTGACTCATCAGGGTGCCAAACAGTTTGAAACCTGTCACACGCCAGCAGAAGCAGCTGGGCCACATGGATGAACCCAAGACATTCACGTGAGTCCTCTCCGGGCCCATGCAGGACATACGTAGGGAGTAGTCACAATGGGGTGGTTCTTTTTGTGGGGAATTAAAAACGGCTTCAATGCTCACCCACAAGAGGATGGATTAATAAACTGTGGCTCGCACACAATCAACTGGATACTGGGAATAAATTATTTGCTGGAGCTCTGTGCATCATCACAGATGAATTCCAAACATAACATGGGGTGAAAATGAGAAGGCTCATTATGCATTATGTCGTGTACAAAGAAGCAGAAAAGAATCTGAAAGCAACGCTGTCTCTGTTTCATGAACACACCCATGAGCCACAGAAGTGTGAGTCCACCCATAGGAATGGTTCCTCACCCTCAGAGAAAGGAGTCCGTGCTCCTCTCTGGGCAACAGAGAAGGAAATCAGCAAGAAGGTCCTCGTTACCTTTAACATCTTTCTTCATAGTCTGGGCCATGGGGATCCATCAGCGGCCTCCTTGTTACTATTGTTTGGTTCAAAATATGTCAAACATCTCATGATTTAATATGTGGTAGGGAGCAGGTCAGTTGTCCTGGCTTAACTGTCTTCTGGGCTGCTGATCATTGTTAGAAAGTTCCCTAGCGCTGACAGTGGTGGCTCACACCTTTTATCCCAGCACTCAGGAGGCAGAGGCGGGTGGATCAGGCCAGCCTGGTCTACACAGTGAGTTCCAGGACTACCAGAGCTACATAGTGAGACCCTGTCTCAAACAAACAAACAAACAAACAAAAGAGTGAGAAAGGAAGGGAGAGAGTTAGTTCCTCCTAGAATTTGCCACCTACTTATTAGTCTGAATTCTGCACTGTAAAAATCCCAAGTGAAACCCAGTCCTGAGTGGTATACACACACTGATACACTGACTCTTGCCTTTGGTAGCCTGGCAGCCACTATGAAAAAGCTATACCTCTTAGTTACCACCTCTGCTGGCACCCCCACAAACACCTTTCCCCATCACCATTTCTCACTACCCCTCTGGCCTCTTCAGCAGGCGGCTGAGAAAGTCCCTGACCAGGCCAGATGCCAGGAAAATGGAAATAAACTCCATGTGCCAGTGGATAGCCCTGTGTCTGGGTAACTGCTCCTGACTTGCTGAGTTCGATCAGTGGCACAACCTCTCTGATCCTCCTCTCGTGCACGAAGGAGATATGCTGATGATCGTAGTGGTTCCAAACCCAGAAGCCTCCAAATTGCCTAGGGAGCTGCTAAAAATGCAGATGCAGGGGACCCGGGATCAGAACCGCCACGGTGGGACTTTGAAACTGCATCTCCACTGGGTAGCTTGGAGATTCCACCCAACAGCCAAGCTTGGGAATCATTGGACAGTCGTTCCAGGTTGGGTGTGCATGCATTCAGGAAAACACTGTCTACCTCTTCCCTTCCCTCAGCCTCAGTGCTTCTCCGCAGCTCTGCTAATCATCGCCCTGAATAGCTTATGCCAAGCAGGGTGCTGAGTGAGAATGAGGGAGCAGATGAGCTTCCAGAATGCAGCCCCTTTGAGCCTCCCACTCCCTGGTAACCGCAGGGAAGCCGAGAAAGGAGGCGGAGGGGAGCGAGCATTCACCCCTCCACACACAGGTGGAGGAGGGTCTGGGGGGGGGGACACAGCAGGTACAGCTGCTAAGCTCCTGCCCTTCTACACCATCCCTAGCTCCTCAGGCAACTCCTTCCCCCGTTCCACCCCCACCAAAGACAGACATCCCTGCAGATCAGTCCCTGCAGAGGATCACAGCATCGAGAAGCTGAAGGTAGACCCATGATGATCACAGCCATTCACTGCTGGCTTTCTGTGTGCACTATTATTTAATTGGTACTTTCTTTTACATTGAATCACTGGATTTTTTTTTTACTTGAATGTCTATTTAGCACTTTCCTAAGCAATAATATCTGCAAAATAACAGGTTTGATGTGCTGGTTCTTTTTTGTCTAATACGCATTAAAATAAATACATAATGACTTCCATTTAAATATGTCCATCTATTTCTCTCCTGAAGTTACACTGAAACACTGAACTAGCCCAACCCAGCCACTGCACAGAGACGCAAACAAATCAAGATCCAAGGGAGGAGACCCAGCTCACCAGAGGTCTTGGCCTTGGGGCAGAACCCCGTGTGCCCACCGCCCTCCCCAGCAGACAGTTGACTAGGCAGACCCTAGTGACCTTGACCTTTCAAAGACCTTTCTTTGGTTGTGTACTGCCCCCTCCTGGCTAGTCCTTTGGTAGCACGTGTCTGGAAAGGAGAGCCCGGAGGTAGGGGCCTCCTCTCCAGACCAAGCAGAGATGACTGGCCACGGTGGGAAGCTTGGGGCCTCAGAGAAAACACTGTGGAAGAAGTGACATTTACATTTGGCTTCGAAGCAGAAAGAAGAAACAGTGCAGCTTCAGAAAGGAAAATGGCAATTCTACCCAAATGGGGTGAAGGGAGTGAGATGTTCTGAGAACAACACCTTCCCATGTTCTCAGGATTTGGGTTCTGGCTCAGGCAGGAACACAGAGAGTGACTGTTAAGAAGCTGGGACCCAGCTGGAGAGACTCGGTGGTTAAGAGCATGTATTGCTCTTACAGATGCCCTGAGTTTAGCTCCCTGCACCCACATCATCAGCTCCAACTGCCTGTAACTCCAGGTCTAGAGGATCTGACTCCCTCTTCTGGCCTTCTTGGGCATTGCACCCATGTGAACAAACAGACCACACATACACACACACACACACACACACAAGCACATAACCGAAAATCAGAAGGAGGAGGAAGAGAAGGGGGAGGAGGGAAGATGAAAAAGGGGAGGAGGTAGCAGAGGGAAGGAAGGAGGAGAGGGGAAGGAAGAGAAGAAGCAGCAGCAACAGCAACAGCAGCAGCAGCTGGGATTTGGGGCTGACAAGATAGCTCAGCAGGTAAGGGCATTTACTGCCAAGCTTGAGGACCCTGAATTTAGTACCAGAACCTACATGGTGGAGGAAGAGTATCAATGAGAAAGTAGTTATCCTCTGACACGCATATGAGGCTCTCTTTCTTTCTCTCTCTCTCTCTCTCTCTCTCTCTTTCAACACACACACACACACACACAAACACTAAATTAGCACGTGTCTCTAATCCTAGCACTTAGGAGGTAGAGGCAGGAAAATCAGAAGCCCAAGATTATCCCTGGCTATGCATCAAGTTTGGGCTACATGAGACCCTATCTCTAAAAAGAAACAGCAGCTGGGTCCTGAGCCTGTGGTCAATGGGTCCACTAGGGAAGTCTGATAAGCAAAGATACGCTGTGAGGTCACTTATGTGGAGGAGGGAATGGAAGAGGAGGAAAAGCACCAAGAATAAAAAACAGAGGACAGCAGCCCCGGGGGATAGGCCAACTGGTTTGCTTCTGCTCCTTACCTGCAAAGGACCTTACCCACTCACTTCCTGCCCCTAGGTTCCTTAGCCATGAAAGGATGGAGCTAGCTTAGGTGCTCTCCATGGACCCTTTCTGATGATCTTCAAAAGAAAAACCACACACACACACACACACACACACACACACCAAAAGAAAAAGGAAAAAAAGCAAGAAATTATGCTGAGGAGAACTTGCTTTGGGCAATTAAATTGGCTCTACCTGTTAAAATAGAATGTGTATCTGCCTGTTGCCCACTGATTACATCTTGTAGAATTAAAACTTCAGTCCAAGCCTGGCAGTGGTGGTGCATGTTTTTAATCTCAGCATTCGGGAGGCAGAGGCAGGTGGATCACTATAAGTTCAAGGCCAGCCTGGTATACAGAATGAGTTCCAGGACAGCCAGAGCTACATGGAGATACCTTGTCTCAGAAAAAAAAAAAAGAAAAAGAAAGAAAGAAAGAAGAAAGAAGAAAGAAAGAAAGAAAGAAAGAAAGAAAGACCAGTCCATAAGTATGTATTTCTTGCACTTGGTTTTTAGGCTAATCATATGGCTTATGTCCTACTTCCGTCATCTATGCCTATGGTCCAGCCTGAGTCAGGTTAAGAGGCCATGGCAGCTGGTAGCTGCCCAAATCCTGCCATATACCAGCAGCGGTGGCCCAGGCCTCCACCTCTCAAAGCATCTCTTTCCTCATCCACTAGCAGGGCCAGTAACTAGCTCAGATGTTTTCTGCGGTGCTGAACTGATGCATGCTTATCGGCCTGGAGGGCTAACTCCGGCTCAGTGCATCTGCGTCACAAAAATAAGCCCACTTTGAGTCCACTGCTGAGCCTAGGCAGACCTCAGTGTCAGGAGAAATGGAGCTAACATGTTACTGGTAAGCAAAAGACAGGGTCACAGGGTTCTGTGTATACTGCGAACACCCTAAGGAATAAAGAAAGGAAAGGAGGGAGTAGGTGAGAAAGAACAGTACTCAAGCCAGAGGGAGGCTGTTTGTGGGAACAGGGCAGAGGTGTGCTGGGCTGGAAGGGCTATAGCTGGAAGGCAGCTCCCGAGGGTGGGGGTGTTGAGAGAGGAGTTAACTGTCTATTACATCTTGGAGTTGCTTAACCTGCTACTTTAGTAACAACTTAATGACCTTCAAAAACTTTTGGTTGAAGAACAACAAACAGAAATCGCCCTGTGAGAGAAGGAACTTGGAAAACTACAGCCAAAGCGACTTGAGGCGGAGAGAAACGGGGCTATCTTTTGAGTGGGCGTAATGACAGAAGCAACCTTCCCAGACGGGCGGCTCCCGGAGCAGAGAGGACAGGAGACACTGGCCCAAGGCCATATGGCAGAACTGGCTCATAAAAGCTTTTCAGTGGTCCCTGGTCCTGCTACCTATCCCCTGAGCAGCAGAACCATTTCTGCTAGGAAAAATGTAGAAAGACCCACCTGCTGAACGAACTTTCATCTTAAAACGTAGTGTTATGCTGAGCAGAGGGGTGCACTCCTTTAATCCCAGCACTTGGATGCAGAGTCAGGCAGATCACTGTGAGCTTGAGGTCAGCCTGGTATGCATAGTGAGTTCCAGGATAGCCAGTGCTGCACAGTGAGACCTTGTCTCAAATTGATTAATTATAAATGAAATGATTACTATTATTTTAAATGACGTATTATGTATGTGGGTATGTGCCCATAAGCAGAGGTGCCCAAGGAGGCCAGAAGAGGCTATTGGATTCCCTGGAGCTGAATTGACAGGCAGTTATGAGCCACCTGATGTAGGTGCTATGACCCAAACACTGGTCCTTTGTAAGAGCAGGGAGTTCTCTTACCCACTGAGCCATCCCACCAGCCTGGTTTTTCCCTTCTTTTCCTGACCTGCCTAGAACCTGAAGTGACTAAGGCAGGCTGCTTTGCCCAAGGATATAAAGTTGAGTGCTCTGGAAGCTTCTAGCTTCTTCCATGAACAAAGTCAACGTTTCCTAACTGGTAGAGAAATGCTCCAAGGCTAATGTTTCTAATGTGCGTCGCTGTTTGCTTCCGCCTTAACTGTTGCCATGGTATATATTATGGGTCTTAATTTTGTGCATGGGTCCTCAGGCGATTCACTGAAGGATATGATTTAGAAAACCCAGGAAATAAAGAAATTGTCCACCAAAGAGGCATCTGACGATGAATTTTATTAGGGACAAAACAAAACAACCTGCCGCCAGATTGAGGTATTAGAGCACTCTGGTTTAGGGTAGGTTTGGTTTTTTAATTTAATACTAGCTCTCCATTCCTTCCAGGGTCAGTTGGGGATACACGCCCAGCTCCTTCTCTGCTCACACTCCTGCTGGTGGAAGGCATCCTGACCTCTTCTCAAGGCTCTCACCACTACTGACCAGAGCCTACTGTGCACAGCCACACAACATCACAAGGCCCTTTCAACGGTGTTTTGTTGGAGGGAGGCCGCTTGTTGGTTCCTGCCAGCTCAGTAGCTCAGACCCAAAATAATAACACAGAAACTATATTATTTAAACCACTGCTTGGCCCCATAGCTCTAGCTTCTTATTGGATAACTCTTATATCTTAATTTAAACCATTTCTAGCCGGGCGATGGTGGCGCACGCCTTTAATCCCAGCACTCGGGAGGCAGAGGCAGGCGGATCTCTGTGAGTTCGAGACCAGCCTGGTCTACAAGAGCTAGTTCCAGGACAGGCTCCAAAGCCACAGAGAAACCCTATCTCGAAAAAAAAAAAAAAAAAAAAACATTTCTAGTAATCTGTGTATTGCCACGAGACTGTGGCTTACTGGGTAAAGTTCTGGTGTGTCCGTGTCCAGCAGGGCTACATAGCTTCTCCTTGACTCCGCCCTTCTTTCTCCCAGCATTCAGTTTAGTCCCCTCCCCCAGCTCTGTTCTCCTACAGCTCTGCTATAGGCCCAGCAGTCCCTTTATTAACCAATGATATTCACATCATACATAGGGGAACTGCTCATCACCTTTTCTTTATCATTTGGGGTGAGAATATCCTGGAGGAGGAGAAACATGGGATGAGAGGGTAGTAAGAAATAGTACAGGTCTTTGGATCTTATCTGTTCGTTCTTCATGCCCATCACACAACCAGCTAAGCAAGCAAGCAGAATCCCAGGCTTGTCATTCATCCACTGCCAGCTTTCTTAGATCCTGGTCTCTAGTTCTCCAAACTTAAGGCTGAATCCCTTCACATCCTTCCCCTGTTGGCTTAGTTCCTGGGCTCTAGGGGTAGGGCACTATGGTCTTTTGGGAACACCTTAGACCCTCCCACGTGCTTTTGTCTCCTGGCCATTTGTCAAAACCCCGGCCCTGGAAAAACTCTCTGAGTGCTTTCCTTGCCTGCATCTGGGCAGGTGAGCCCTGGCCACAGACATCATTCAGCAAGACAGGCTAGGACACAGCACACTGGCCACTCTCGGGCCCTATTGGGTCATCAGATCCAGCAGGCTAGCAAGGATCTTGTGGGCAAGTTTCTTGACGCTCTGAATGGTTGTTCTCCCTCCTTCCAACTCCTCACCCCCTCTTCTTCACTCTCAGCAGACCTCGCCTCCCACTTTGAAGAGAAAAATAGAAGTTCAAGATGAAAGCTCCCATAGCATCCCACTGCCAAACCTACATCCACATGTGTGCGCCCATTCTATCCAGGCTCCGGCTTTGGGGCTCTATTGACGTCCTCCCTCCCCCTCTCTCAGACCAGCCCTCCACCCACACCCCATCCCTCCCTCCCACCTGCCCTTGAACATCACTTCCCAGTTCCTTCCCCAGCTTTTCCACCTAAAAATGCACCCCACAGCTCTCTCCCGAGTCTGCATCAGTTTTTAAACCAACTTAGGTCTCTCCCGACTCAAAACACACCTCCTCAAATCACACACACACACACACACACACACACACTTCTTTTCTCCACTCCACACGAAACTTCCCAAGAGCCAAGCAGCTCCACCGTCCTCCCTGCTCTGCATGCAGCACTCCTGAGTCAATCTTCCATGATGGTCCTCTCACCAAGCGGGATTCAGGTCCATCTCCTCTGGCATCTTAGAGCACTCCCCACCAAACAACGCTGAAACTCCTCGCTCAGCTCCCTCCCAGGAGCCCACCCTGTGGCTTGTTTCTTCAGCTTCAGCAGGCTTGTCTTTTGAACAGCTCCAACCTGTGGACACGCCTCAAAACCACCTCTGGTACCACCTTCTTTCTTGCCTTCTTTCTCTTTAAAAAAGTTACCTGATATGATGGAAATGGATATTATGGAAAGTCTTGCAGATACCATAGCTTCATTCAACCCTATGAATAATTTTAATAGAATTCTTATTGTAGTAGGTGTTGCTCTTGCTCATGGTCTTGCCTTACTTGTTTTGGCCTACTTATGTAAGATTATAAGTCAGATAGAGAGAAAAAAAAGCTGTATATATTGTGAGGCTGCATAACCTTTGAAAAAATTAAATTTTGTATAGAAAAAAAAGGGTATCTGTTGCAGAATATCCCAATGGCCTGGTGCCAAAAGGATAGCAAGTAACCCTCACTAGTCATGAAACCCAGCTAGGTTATACCTGGCCTGGCTCCGGAGTTTTCACACAGCCCCTAGGCCTTCTTTTGAGTTACTTTTGTTGTCCTATGTGAATCTTGACTGGGAGATTCCCATGAATACAAAGTCTATGCAAAACTTGGTTCAGGGGAAACCTGGAAAACTGTGGTACCTCACAAATCAGGTATTTACACCTAGTATTGTATTGTCGGAAACTTCTATCAGTTTGTTTTGAGATACGGAAATCTTCTAGCTAAAGTGTAAATATGAGCAAAAATAAAGATGCTGGGAGGTGAAGGCAAGGTGCTTCAGTTCACCGAGACTGAGCCCCCTGCAGCCGCAGAGGCTACGTTCATACGTTCATTCAAAGTGTCTCTGAGTCTTCATTTCTCAGACCCGCATGAACCCACACACCAGCACTGAAATATTCATGACAATCACTTTCTCTGGGAATCTTTCTACCTCCCCTAAGAAGAGAGGTGTCTCTCCTTCTTGTTATTTTACAGTAATTGCTGAGGTACTCCATTCTATCATTAAGGGGCTTTCTAAACATTTCTCCTTAGAACTCTATCCCCCCTCATGAGACAGATAGGGTAATTGTCTCCACTTCTTGGTGGTACAGAGAAGTTATAGAACTGGCAAAGATCACTTAATTAAGAAGCCAAAATTTAAACCTAGATAGGGTGACTTCAGTGTGGCTTTCAAATACTATACCATTTCCCCAAGAAAAGGCTATCCTGCTCTTCAGTGTATGTTATGGCTACTTGTTTAGCATGTGTCTGCCTCGCTCGCCTTGCAAGCTCTGCAGGAGTACAGACCATTTGGTCTCCAATAGCAGGTTTTCAATAAACATTTGCTCAGTGTCTGAATAGATTAGTCTGCTTCCTCACGCACAGCATTCACTCGGGTCACCTGGTCCTCTGTGTTTCTCCCTAGAATGCACCTTTGTCGCTTTTCTTGTTCCTATGACCAAATCTCTGGCAAGAAGCAACTTAAATCGGAAAGCTTTAGTCTGGCTCACAGTTCACAGGACTCCGCCCATCGCGGCAGGAAATGGTAAGGCAGCAGGAACTTCAGCTACAAGTCAGCAGGCCAGGAAGCAGAGAAAGAAAATGCAGGCAGGCCTTTGTTAGGCTTCCAGGCTGGCTGCCCTACCCAGACATGCCTTACCAGACACGCCCATGGGAGTATCTCTTAGGCGATTCTAAAATCCAGTCACCACTGAAGATTAATCATCCTACATGCTTATGTGGGTCCTAAATTTGGGTAGAAATGGATGTCTACACATACAACATTCCTAGAGTAAAATCTATCAGCAGATGTCCAGCCCGTCCATAAAATTAAAAACGGCTGTCTCAACTGTGCCCAAGACACTCCTATTCTCTCCTTGTCAATGTCCCCTCATCAAATACAGTAGCCCACATTGGGGCTCTTTGTTTATTTGTTTGAGACAAGGAATCTCCATGTAACCCTGGCTGTCCTGGAACTGGCTGTGTAGACCAGGCTGGCCTCAAACTCAGAGATCTGCCTCCCGAATGCTAAGATTAAAGGCATGGTTCACCTACTAGCACCTGTTTTTTGTTTATGTTTTCGTTTTTTTGTTTTGGAGAGTTTTTTGTTTTGTTTTGTTTTGGTTTGGTTTTTGGTTTTTCAAGACAGGGTTTCTCTGTAGCTTTGGAGACATTCTGGAACTCACTTTGTAGACCAGGCTGGCCTCAAACACACAGAGATCCGCCTGTCTCTGCCTCCCGAGCACTAGGATTAAAGGCATGGGCACCACACCTGGTTTTATATTCTCCTTGGAGTATGTCAGAACTCTGCGGGGAGAATGGCACTATAAGCCTGCTTCTCCATCCTCTGGTGTTCTGGACCCTCGCAGTACAGAGCTCTGCTTGGGGTTCCCTTACCAAACACCAAAGGTGGATTCCCACATTCTGATTCAGGCAGTAACTCTAGTTTATCCTCTCCTCAGTGTGCAAAAGTTTCTGCTGTCGCTGGGTAGTGGTGGCACTCTCCTTTAATCCCAGCACTAGGCAGGCAGAGAGGCCGGTGGATTTCTGTGAGTTCAAAGCCAGCCTGTCTATAGAGCAAGTTCCAGGACATGCTCTAAAGCTGGAGAGAAACCCTGTTTCAAAAAAACAAAACAACAACAAAACCCACAACAACAAAAGTTTGAGTCTAAACTCATAGTCTCTTTGGAGTTAGGTGCCCCTCCTCCAAGCTTCCATGGGCTCAGCCTTCTCTCCACAAGATGCACCAGACATAGGAACTGTAATTGTCTGTGATTCACTGTATCTTCCGACTGGGTGATCTTTGAGGTCAACTCCTTGTTTTGTTTCTCTTTACATATCCCCAGCATAGCTGGCTCCTAGCCTAGCATATGGGGGTCAGGTAAGGATTTACTTAGTGATTCAACACACTAATGACAGCTGATGCCGGCTTCATGGGTCTAAACACTATGTGAAATGAATTAGTAAACTGGAAGCTGGAGCCAGTGATCAGGTAATTCGAAGATGAATAAAGATGTCACAGGTATGCCAAGAGGCAGTGGCACATGCCTTTAATCCCAGCACTCGGAAAGCAGAGGCAGGAGGATCTCTGTGAGTTCAAGGCCAGCGTGGTCAACAGAAAGAGTTCCAGGACATGCTCCAAAAAGCTATAGAGAAGCCCTGTCTAAAAAGAAAGAAAGAAAGAAAGAAAGAAAGAAAGAAAGGAAGGAGGAAGGAAAGAAAGAAAGAAAGAAAGGAAGGAAGAAGGAAGGAAAGAAAGAAAGAAAGAAAGAAAGGAAAAAAGAAAAGATGTCGCAGGTAACAAAAGAAGGAGTAAACCAGACTCAAGATGAAGGAGACCTGTTTATCATGGCCGTCCTGAGGGCAGGATCAGATCAGGCCACGCCTTCGAGCCAATGGCAGAGCTGATTTGCTTTCGTGGCTCCGCCCTCTAGAACGGGAATGGCCCACTCCAGCTGCATGACTACACTTCCCAGCGCGCCTCCCGGCTGGGTGACGCAAAAACCGGAAGTGAGGAACATGAGGTCTTAGGGCGCGAGGGAAGAGGCTGGCGGGGGGTGAGGGGGCGTGCACGTGAATAGGCTGGCCGGATCTCTGGCATGGCCGAGGCCAGGAAGCGGCGGGAGCTGCTTCCCCTCATCTACAATCATCTGCTGCAGGCTGGTTACGTCCGCGCGGCGCGGGAAGTGAAGGAGCAGAGCGGCCAGGTAAGCGTCGGAGGACCGAGTGCAAGACCTAGAGAACTGTAGCCCGCGCCCCTCCCTGGAGGCTCGGCCAGCGCGGGTCTGAAATGGGGGCCAGGGGTACAGGAGGAGCTTTAAGCTCTGCCTTACCCCCCTGCGATTTCCAGCCTCTTCCCGGGGCTCAGTTTTCTCATCGGTGCAGTGGGCGGGCCGGAACCTCTGATCCGAGTCTTGCAGCTTTGTAATTCCCGCCCTGGTTCCTGGTAGCCGCAAGTTTGTTTCCCTAGTCTCAGGCCACGTGGCTCTATGCCGTTCTCCAAGGGCACCCAACTAGCAGCTGGTCTCGGGGTGGATTGTCACCACTCTTGTTGGGAACACCGAGAGGAAGGCCCCCTTAGTTGACGATCTGGATTCTGCATGTCGATTCTGCCCCTTGTCGATTATGACAAGACTCGAACTCGTGGTGCGGTGCAGTGATTACGAAGTTCTTAAACTTGGCAACTTTTAATTTGGCTCTGAGGTGCAGATAATGAGATGGGTAACGCCAGTCTCAGGCCCCTCTGCCTATTTCACAGCCTAATAGTGGACACAAAAGAATACAGTAACATTGTCTTAAGCTGTAGAATGGGAGATTTGAGATCCTAAAACATCTGGCATCTCAAATCTCCGGAATCTGGGTGAGGACTACCCAGGACTGCTTCCCTGAGGATGTAGTAGTTGGTTTGAGAGCTCCAGGGAGTTGGATAGTTAGAGGTGCTGATGTCTGGAGGTTGGAGTGGAACATCTGAGTGTTATAGCCTTGCTGTGTTTAAAGTTTGAAATACACAACTGTGGAGTCTCCCAGAAAGATGGAGGCAAAGTAGACAGGCTGGAATGATCCATGGCTAATCTTCCAGAAGAACAGTAGTGAGATGGATATTGACCGAGTTAGTCAATACCACTTTGGCTACAGTGAAAATTTAAGGGCCACTGGGTGTGGTGGTGCATGCCTTTAATCTCAGCACTAGAGGCAGAGGCAAGTGGATCTGTTGTGAGTTCAAGGCTAGCCTGGTCTGCCTAGTGAGTTCAAGGCCAACCAAGGGCTACAATGTTAGACCCTGCCTCAGAAACAACTCAAAACTGAAGGTTGTTGGGCCCTAAGATGTTATCTGTGGCTTTCCTAACCTCCCCGTACCTCGGTTCCCTTCCCATCTGTACTCCCACCATATAACTTAATAGGTGGGGGGAGCGGGACATAGTTCCCATCCTCGTGGTTTGTGGGCTAGCCTGCCTAGATTGTGGCAGGTGCTGGCCACAGTGAGGCGAGCAAGGGGGATATGGAATGTCAGACTCCAGTTACAACTAAGGTGGTCAGAGAAGTCTTATGGAGAAGATGACCTTGAAGTAGAGTCTAGAAGGAAATGAAAAGTTGAGCTGTGTGGTTGACAAGAGAGAGAACGTTTTAGTAACAAGAATGGCAAAGCCCTGTTAGGAACTGGTGGCCCGACTTACTTTATTATGATACTTTATGTGACTGGGGTGGGGCAGAATGAAGCTGGCTGACTAGATGGTCCCCTTCAGACTGACAACAGCCCTTTCCATCGTACATTGACTAAGCTGCGGAGAAGGATCTTGGAGTTAGCAAGGATGAGTTCAGCCAGTGAGTAGGAGCTCTTCCTGAACCTGGGCCAATCTGTTTGATGCTGGCTTGTTTTTTTCCCCCTGCGTGTGGCTCTTTTAACTCCCATTGGAGCACTTTGGCTGTCCGGTCTTGATGTTCACACAGTGTGTTTTCTGCCTGGGCCTGGTAATTGTTTTCCTCTGTTTTAACTAAGGCCTTTGCATCCACCAGACGGTGCACACCTTTAATCTCAGGAGGCAGAGGCAGGCAGATCTCTGTAAATTCAAGACCAGCGTAGTCTATAGAGCGAGTTCCAGGACAGCCAGGGCAGTTACACAGAGAAAACATGTCTTAAAAAAAAGAAAAAGAAAAATGGCCCTTGCACTTTTTGGGCTCAGTGTCTTTCCAGACATCTAGTAGGCTCCAGTATGTCCCCTGGACGCCTTCAGGATTTGGGCTATCTTGTGTTTGGGGGAGACTGACTAGCCAGGCCTTTGAAAACCATCTAAGAGGTTAGTAAGGAAAGCTCTGCCATATGGTTTCCATCCCTGGCTGTGCTAGGGCTATTGGGTCATGCTGGCTTGAACTGTTCCCGTGCCCACCTCTCAAAGGTACCTCTTACCATTGTATTATATTGAAAGGTTTGTAACTGGAACTGGTTGTCCTTCTTGACTTTGCAAGGTTTAGGATGGTGCTGGTAATGCCAAGTGGATACCCAAGAGCAAACAGAGCATATTCTGAAACATCTGTTGCAGGCCCAGGAAGGAGACATTCCTATTGGGCTGGGTACTTACTGCAACTCTCTACTTATTATTTCTCTACAGAAGAGTTTCCTGACTCAGCCCGTCACCCTTCTGGACATCTATACACACTGGCAGCAGTAAGTCTGATAGAATGGAAGGGATGGAACAGGGTTACCCGAACCAATCATCTTTGCCACCAGCAAATATTCTAACGTGGCCTAAGATATGGCCTGATAGCCCACTGTGTGGACATACTTGTCACTTTCAGAAGGCAGGTTACATGTCTGGGTATTTCTCTGTGTGTAGCTTATCACAGGGGGAAACAATCAGCTGGAGCTCACCTTTCTTTTTCTTTTCTCCTTTTCTTTCTTTTTTTTTTTCATTGTTTTGTTTTGTTTTTGAGACAGTAGCTCACTCTGTAGACCAGGCTGACCTCCAGTTCTAGGACTAAAGGAACGTCCCATCACACTCAATGAAAGCTGAATCTCTTAAAAATAAAAGTTCATGGTGGCACACACCTTTAATCTCAGCACTTGGGAGGCAGAGGCAAGAGGATCTCTGGGTTCAAGGCCAGCCTGGTCTACAGACCCTTCACAAAAAAGAATTAATACAGCTGGTTTCTTTCTTTGTTTTGTTTTATTTTTGTTTGTTTGTTGTTTTGGCTTTTAGGGTTTTGTTTGTTTGTTTGTTTTTTGTCACAGGGCTTCTCTGTAACCCTGACTGTCCTGAAATTCGATCTGTAGACCAGGCTGGCCTCCAGCTCAGAGATCCACCTGCCTCTGCCTCCCGAGGGCTGGGATTAAAGGCCTGGGCCACCGCCCCCTGGCTGGTTTCTTTCTTCTCACTCATACTGTGATCAAGGAGGCAGGTGGGCACAGGTCAAAGGTGGCACTCGTGTTAATAAGGGCGGGTGAAGGCAGGAGCCTGGCACTGGACACGAGCACTTTTCCAAGCTACTGAAAGGTGAGGTTGGTAGTGACTGTTCCGTTATGAAACTCAGAAGGTAGGGGATACCAGGCCCTGGGGGAGAGCTAAGGTCACCCTCCCCTCCATGCTTAATACTCCTCTGCTGCTTGGTGAAGGCGGGGCATGCGCCCTTGCCCTCTCTGTCTTGCCCAGGTGTGTGGGTGTTGCTTACTTTACTTCCTTCCCCAGCAAACTATGTCTGAGCTGTGCCACACTCTTATTTCCTGCCTCTGGCTCCCGCTGTGGGTGAGGGGTACAGAGTGGACCAGAGAGCTCACCCACCAAGCCAGCCTTGACCAGTGGTTAGGCTATAAAATCAGGCCTAGAAATTAGCTCAAATGAATGGCCTTGAGCAACTTTGGGACCTCCTAGAATATCTTCATCTGTGAAGTGAACGTTACTATCTCATCGCATTGTGAAGCTCCAACGTAGTGGTCTGTTAGTTAATAAAATCCTGAAACTGGCCAATAAAAACCCTGCCCTAGTATTCTTCTCAGATACTATTCTTGATACAGCGGGAAAAACAACCAAGAAGAAGAAGCTCTATCCTTGTGAAACTCGAATTCTGTTGGAAGGAGAAGGGTGAAACAAACTGATACATGTAACAAAAGCAGCTTCCTGAGGAGTGTCCTTCCTAGGAAGAAGGGACCTTGGCAGCATATCTCAAACTGACAGAGCAGCATCAAACCCAGCTGGGAAGAAAAGGGGTTAGACAGTGGCTTCCTGCAGGTGGGAGAGTGAGGTCAAAATGGGGGATTAAGCTGCCTCAGTAAAGATTTACATCTTACATACACACTCCCCACCTCACCCCACTTCCTCCTTGCCCCAGGCCAGTTCCATCATGAATCCTTTCTCCGGGTATATGTCAGGCACTGGGGGACTATAGTGAGTTGCTGTCCTTCCCTCTGGGACCTGTTTGTGCAGTGTAGGGGACTCATCCAGAAAGCAGTTGGCAGAATGCTGAGAAGGAAATGAAACTGAATGGCAGGGCAGAGTACTGTGAGGGAGGGGTGTCAGCAAAGATGCTTTACACCAAACTCAAGTTCAGGAAGGGGAGAACAAGAACCCCTGTACAAGAGGAGGTCACAGTTCTAGGGTGAAGAGAACCTGGATGGTTCTGTCCAGTGCCCCACGGACACTACGAATGGCTGTGGATGCAGAGCACAGATAAGTCCACACTGTGTTGGGGTCACTATTTAAACTCTCCTGTGTGCACATGTCCTGTGAAGGCTGAGAAGATGAGCAGTCTGACCTCCCAGAGCTCATGGATATGTCCCGTCTCCCATGTCCTGCAGGACCTCAGAGCTTGGCCAGAAGCAGAAGGCAAAGGACGATGCTGCGCTGCAAGCCAAGAAGTCCCGGGTGTCAGACCCCATTAGCAGCTCGGAGAGCTCGGAGGAGGAAGGAGTGGAGGCAGAAACTGAAACTGCCAATGCCAGTAAGAACTCCCCTTGCCGGGTGGTGTGTGGAGTTGGGGCCCGCGCCAGGGACAGCTGTGGGATGTCAGTCTGCTCCACAGCAGTCTCCCCTTCTGAATCATCCTTTAGCGTAAGCCAGAAGAGGTGGGGCTTTTCAGAGGGAGGTTAGGAAGTACCAGAGAGCCCTTCCTGTGTAGCAGACATTGTGACCCCAATCTCTAAGGGTTTAAGGAGAATCGTAAGATCCCAGAAGGCTGGGTGTGGTGGTACACACATTTATCTCCAGCACAGAGGTAAATGAATCTCTGTGGCCTGGTCTACATAGTAAATTCCAATCTAATAAGAACTATGACCTTGTCTCAAAAAAAAAAAAAAATTGAGGGCCCACACAGCTGTTCAGGTCACTCACCAAGGGCTGTTTTCGATGCTACTGCTAAAGACAGGAAGGAGACCACATTTGTGCAAGTGTTGGGACCACTTCAGAAGGTGTTGGTGGTCCCACTTGTGAGTGGCCTTGGGGCTGCTTCAAGAGTTGTTGGTTGTTTTAGTTACTGTTGCTGTGAAGAGACACCATGAGCAAGGCAGTTTATATAAAAGGAAGCATTTCATTAGGGGACTTTTGCTTACAATTTCAGAGGGTTAGTCCATGATCATCGTGGTGGCAAGTACATCCTGCTATGTAGGCAGCTGGCAGAGAGCCAGAGACGGGTTGGTGTGGGGCTTTTGAAACCTTGCCCACACGACACACCTCCAATACAGCCATACCTCCTTATCTTTGCCAAACAATCCACCAGTGGGGAACCAAACATTCAGTTATGTTTCCATTCAGACCTCACTGGTCTTCCCCATTTGGCAGTATGTGATTGATAGGCCCCATAGCAGAGTGGCCCATGTGACAGGCCCCATAGCAGAGTGGCCCTAATGCAGTCTTCTCTCCTGGCGGCAGCTATTGCTGTGTCTCCATGTCTCGAAGGCATCGTATTGCTTACATAGAAGACAGTTTCTTGATTTTTATGTAGGTTTTCTGATTATAAAAGAAATACAGGGTTCATTATAGAACATTTGAAAATTTGCTTCAAGAGAAGGCAGGGGAGAAATCGCCCACATTCTTACCACCTACTATTCTTGCAGTCTTGTCTTTTGTTTATTTTTCCTGTGTATACTGTGCCAGATGTTTGAGAGGATGTTGAATATATATTTTATATCTTAATCTTAAATTATAAATACAAAGCAGGTCCAATTTGTATATAAAAAGCATACAGAAGAAAAACACGGGAATTCCTGTTCTCCTCCCCATCACGTCCTACCCATGTCTCTTGATGGGCAGGCAGCCTGTAAGCTTCTTCCAGTCAGACTTGTGGACAGACCTACATGCTGCTTCAAATGTTTGTACTGACAAGGTATTTGATAGTAGTCAACTTTTAAAAATATCTTTTATTTATTTGACAATTTCATAAATGTGTTGGGGGAGGCTACTTGTTAGTTCCCTGCTGCTCAGCCCCAAAATAATCCCACAAAACTATAGTATTTAAATCACTGCTTGGTCCATTAGCTCTAGCTTCTTATTGGCTAACTCTTACATCTTAATTTAACCCATTTCTCTTAATCTATGTATTGCCACGTGGCTGTGGTTTACCAGCTAAAGTTCCAGTGTCTGTCTCTGGCGGAGCTTCATAGCTTCTCTGATTCTGCCTTCTTCCTCCCAGCATTCAGTTTAGTTTTTCCCCACCTACCTCTATTCCCTGTGCAGCCCTGGTGTGTTCTCCCACCTTAATATCCCCTTTTCACGTTTGTTTTTTGTTGTAATCAATCCACTGAGTCCAATTAGTACTGCCTGCTAGAATGCTGACCAGTTTCGTGTAGTTCGTATGGCTACGGTGAGTTCATGAGAATGACCTTGTCATGTTCTTAAGACAGCATTTCACCAGCTCTTGCATTCTTTCTACCTGCTCTTCTGTAATGTTCCCTGAGCCTCATTGGCTTGATTTGTGTCCCATTTAGGATGGAGGGCTCAGTGGGTACTTTCTCGACCACGACAAGTTATGGGTCTCTGCATTGCTACCCGCTGCAGAGTGATGAATACGTACACACACAGGAGCAATTTGACATCAACAGTAGTAGGTCCTGTCCCATGTGTGCCACCCCCACCCCCACGCTACAATCTCTTGAGCCAGTAATCAATTTTTAGAACTCTTAATTTTAAGCCAGATCTGGTGGCACATGGCTGTAATGCTAGTACTCAGAAAGCTGAGGCAGGATGTTCCTCAGTTTGAGGTCAGTCCGGACTACATAGCAAGACCTTGTCTCAAGAACTAAGCAAAAATAACCTAAACAAAAACCCAAAATGTAAAAAGTCAATTACAAGTCCATCACCAGAGTCCTCTTTGAAGTATTTGTGGGTAGCATGACAGGATGTCAAGCATTTTCTTCAAAATAACGTGTGATGTGAAGGGGAGAATGAGGCAGTATGATTGGCCACGAGTTGATGTGAAGTTACAGTTAACGCGGGAGCTAGGTGTTTTCCGTGTACCTCTTCTGTGCTGCTGGGTTTTTGAAAACTTAGCACAAGTGCAGAAAGGGAGCATTGAAGTCCCAGGAAAGAATTCAGTCCTGCTGTTTGTTTCAACAGTTGTCCGTTTAATGATAACTTCCCCTGAATACCAAGATCTACAGTTATCATTTCCTAAAACAATCCATAATAGTCTGAATCTCAACCTCTCCAACAAGGCCCAGCACCATTTCCACCAAGAAACCACTTGACTTCCACATAGCTTTCTCTGTCACCTGAGGCCGGCTCCTGATCACCATCCCGCCTGCTGGTAACTGTCAGTACTGAGGGTTCGCGCCCTACACAAAGAGCACTGGCCAGAGTTGGACATGTTTTGTGGTAATAGGTGGTAGGAATGTAAGCCTGTCCTTTCACTCTGGGGGCCTCCGAGTCCCTCGGGGATGCAGACATGGTCAGCAAACTGATGCGACACAAAGCTCTTCCCCGAGGCCCTGGGCTAGCTAGCCTCAGATCCTCACGCTAGCGCCAAGCGGCCAGTACCAGTAGGACTGTGAGACCAGGTGAACTCTGACCGCCATTCTCAGATGAGAGGAGCCTGCCTTCCGCACGGTGTTTATATCTTCCAGCCCCAAGACCGACATCTGTCAATTCTTCAGCCACAGCTGCAGAGTTAGCATCAAGCATGAAGGAAAAGGCCCAGGTGAGTATTTCCGAGTTACTTATTACCGTGGGAGTTATAGCCAGTGAACGTAGTCTCCTGTGTTGGAATACGGTTGTAAGGCTCCGTCTGTGTCTTCATCTACCTGGGCCTATGGTGCTTTTCTGTGAAATAGAAATGGCACTCATTACCTCAAGCTCCACGGCACATGGGTAGTTCCCTTCCTCTCCCCCACACTCACCTGCTCACTAAGTACCCCTGTGTTTATGCACTCTGCAGAGTCTCTGAATCAGAAAGTACTTAGAAAATGTCATTTGTCGGTAATCTGTAAACCCCACCGCAGACTCATAAATGGTTGTGTCACCCAAACCAGAACATAGCAGTAATATCTAAAAGTAACGATGAAATAATGCTACCACAATGAACTATTGCTTAATGCAGAGCAGGAGCCACTGTGACCCAGGAACGGCAATGCACTCAGTGCCTGAGAAACGTGTCTTCGTCCTCTGTAAAGATGAGGTGACATGCCAGTTAGCCATTACAGGCCAGAGATGACTGCCCTGAGGCTAGGGAAGGAGGGAGGAAGTGGCCGTGTTGGGATCTCAGTTGGGGGGCTCTTGTTTCTTTCCCGTCCTCTGATAACAGAGTTTATCTCTTGAACTCTGTAGGCAAAGACCAAGATGGTGAACTCCGTGCTGCACCCCGCATCAGGAAAGGCAGTGGTCCACCTGCTCTCTGGGAAGTTACCCAAGAAGTCAGCAGAGCCCTCGGTAAACACTGTCTTGGCCTCGGAAACCGAGGAGGAGGGCAGCGTCAAAGCCCACGGAGCCACTACCAAGCCTGGTGAGAGGCCTCAGAGCCGGAGACAGGGAGGCAGGCCTAAGCACTGCCAAGCTATTTGAGACATGCTGAAGACAGATTTGTCTCTGACAGTCAGGGTCCTACACAGACAGCCATTTCCCCCTTCCCTGACCTCCTGGATCAGCTGTCCAGACAAGACTTGGGCTTTTCAGAGGGCAGCATTTCCTGGCTTCTCTCTATGGGACCACTGTGTCCCCTTGGACAGTTCATTTCTTTGGCAGAATAGACACCCAGTCTGTCCCCCATGTGTGATGGCAAAGAGTGACTTGCTTAATCTTCAGATGCTGTGAGCCTTACCAAGGCCTCAGAGATACACAGAAATGGGTAGCGAGGGTACCCACCCCAGTTGGGGGGCTTTGGTTCAGGGCAGACACCTAATCCTGTACAGGTTTGAGAAGGAGTTCTCGGCACCTCGATTTGACTAGCAACTGGCATGGGGGCTCTGGGAAGGGAGGTGATGTGGAAAGGTACTCAGACCCTTGTGTCTACCCTCAGGGATGTTGTCAGCCAGCCAAGTCAGCAGCTCCAGTGAAGACACCTCCAGCTCCAGTGATGAGACAGATGTAGAGGTAACTGCCACCCTCCCAGAAGCCTTGCTAGTGTTTGGATCCTCAGCAGCTGGAAAGGTGATGGCCAAGGCTTGGTAGCTGTGGAATGAAGAGCACAGTGCTGCTCAGGACGTGCAGAACATCGGGGTCCAGCGTTAGGAGGGGGAGACACCTTCCTGGGTGGGAGAGGAAGACACAGGAGCAGAGACCCTGAGTAGGAGTATAACTGTGGTGTGGTCAGTGGTGAGTGCTTAATGGCAAATGTAGGTACTGGACTAGGATTGGACAGGACCCTTGGTCTGCAGCCTTGTCTCTGAATTTTGAGCACTTAATACCAGACCTTGAGAATACAAAGTGAGCCAGGTAGGCAGAGCTCCTTGCTTCATGGGGACCATTGAATATTTAACTGCAGCAGGGAAGGAAAACCTGGTGAGCAGAGCCCACTAGAGGGCTGTGATAATAGTAACACGGTGCCAATGGCAGGAACCAAGGTGTTCCATTTAGAAGTTTGGTTAGCGGGTACGGCCAAGCCACAGCTCAACAAAGCCATAAGCTTATGTAAAACATGAGGGTGTTTTATTTATTTCAGTTGTTGGATCCTGGGCATGAACTTTGTAAACTACAGTGTTGTCACCTAATGTCAAAAGGTTGGACATTTGAGAGGGAGTCCCAGCAGGAGCCAGGTGCCTAGGGTGCCGCCCCACCAACCCTGTCTAGCCAGGACGTGACCACAGGCTGCCCTTACCTTCTCCCTTGCTGTTGGACCCCGAGTATAATAATATATAAGGACACCTGGATCCCTTCACTCCGTGCCTTGCTCCTGGACATCTGCCACCTAAATATAGTGCATTGGTGGGCCAGAAGAAGCCACCGTGGAGCTCTGGCGGCAGTGAGGTGTTTAGGAAGAACCTGGTACTGAAGGGTCGTGTTGGGCATGAGATGCAGAAGTAGAGCAGAGGCTGACTGACCTACCAGCTACTTTAGTTGTGTCGGGATTTTGGAACACTAAGGAATTTTCAGGAAGACGCTCGGGCCAGTGCAGATACCGGGCACCTCTCCCTGGATAGCTACCGCAGGCAAATGCTTTTTAGTTTTTAGTTCAGGATGGGCCTTTTTGTGTGTCAGTGGATAGATAGGCATGGTGGCTGAGTTCTGCCCCAAAGGTAGCTAAGGGCCTTTGTGCTGCCCTTGAACATCTGTGCCTTTTGGGGAAAAGGGTCTAAGATTCTGCCTGCCTTTGGGTGAGCATGTGTGTTTTGCAAGAGGCTTGTATTGATTACTTTTCTTTTGCTGAGAATGGTCCCATAGGCTCATCCATTTGAATGCTTGATCACCAGGGAGTGGAACTGTTGGAAAGGATTATAAGGATTAGGTGTGCCCTTGTTGGAGGAATTGTGTCACTGCTAAGAGTGGGCTTTGAGATTTCAGAAATTTCAGAAATCCATGCCGGACCCCATTTCTCTACCTGTGGATCAGGATGTAGCTCTGAACTACTCCAGTATCATGCCTGCCTGCGTGCCTCCATGCTCCCTGCCTTGATGATAAGGGACTAAACCTCCTTGTCTTAGGGTTTCTATTGCTGTGAAGAGACATCATGACCACAGCAACTCTTATAAAAGAAAACATTTAACTGGGGTGGCTTACAGCTTCAGAGGGTTGGTTTATAATCATCATGGTGCGACATGGTGGTGTGCAGGCAGATGTGGTGCTAGAGAAGTTGAGTGTCCACATCTTGACTTGCAGGCAACAGGAAGTGGTCTGAGACATTGGGTGTGGCTTGAGCATATATGGCACCTCAAAGCCTGCCACCAGAGTGACCCACCCCACTTCTTCCAACAAAGCCACACCTCTTAATAGTGCCACTCCCTATGAATTTATGGGGACCAATTACACCCAAACTACCACACTCTGAAACTGTAAGTAAGCTCCTAATTAAATGCTTTCTCTTACAAGTGGTACCTTGGTCGTGCTGTCTTTACAGCAATAGAACACTGACTGAGACACCAAGGCAAGTTTTTAAGAGTCTAATTGGACTTAAAGTTTCGTAAGGCTAGAGTCCATGAAGGTGAAGCAAAGGCATATGGCAGCAGGCACTGGTGGCTCACAAGCAGGAGGGAGAGAGAACACTGGGAACAGCTGAGTCTTCAGAAACCTAAACCTACCTCGACCCTTCTCAAACAGCTCTACCTTGTGGGAACCAAGTGTTCAAACGCGAGCCTAAGGGTGCCTTTCTCATTCACATTGCCTGATGAGCTTGACACCCCTTTGACAATAAAGGGGAAATGGTTCTTCATTTGCTGTTTCTGTTTCCTGCTTCTAGGTGAAGCCTTCGGTAAAACCAGCCCAGACCAAAGCTTCCTCAGCCCCTGCCAAGGAGTCTCCAGCAAAAACGGCCCCAGGCCCTACCAAGTTAGGGAGTGTGACATCTGAGAGCAGTGAGGAGGACTCTGAGAGTGGGGACGAGCCCCCTGCTGGGATTCCCAGCCAGGTTAGCCCACTGCCTGGGGCTCTGGATGCTGTCTGTGTAAGAGGACCCATTCTAGAGTTCATGGTGAGGGAGAAGAAGGGGCAAAGTGAAAAACGACGACATCTGGCCAGGGGGCTTTAGTACTTGGAAATGGCCCTCTGGACCCACACTGTCCCAGAATGGCAGGCAGGTTCCTGGGGGGGGGGGGGGGGGCGTTCCTACACCTGCTCTGGTGATTGCATGTTTTTGCCTTGGTTTCCATATTGAGTATACTACTGTCCTCAACATAGGTGGCCATGCTAGGAAGAGACCTGCAGTTTCTTCATCTTGAGTCTCCCCTTGTAGTCCAGCCCAGCCTCTCACTCGTGTTAGCCTCCCAAATTCTGGGGTTACAGGCATGTACTATCATACTGTCTTCAGTTACTTTTCCATTGCTGTGAAGAGACACCATCACCACGGCAACTTATAAAGGAAAATTTAATTGGGTGCTTACAGTTCCAGGTGTTTAGAGTCCATGACCATCAAGGGAGAGAGCATTGTGGCAGGCAGGCATGGGGCTGGAGTAGCGACTGAGAACTTTTATATGATCCAGAGAAAGCTAACTGGGAATGGCATGGCTTTTGAAACCTCAGAGCTGGTGGTACACCTCACACAAGGCCTTCTAATCCTTCTAAACAGTTCCATCAGTAGGGGGTCCAGGTATTCAGACTTAAGAGTCTGGGGGCTCATTGAAACCGCCACACGGGTCCTGGTGAGTCCTGAGAAGTTTTAAGTTCTTGTTCTCACCTTAGCTTTTCCAGCCGTACCAGACCCTGAGCAATCAAACGCTATAGAGAACATTCTGTTCCTCTTTGGGGGCCTTTCCCTTGGAGTGTAGTTCAGCTAGCAATATCATAGCCCTGAGCACAGTCTGGGACATGCAGAAGGAGCTAGGGAGCTCTTAAGAGTTAGAGCGAGGAGGAACAGTCCATATCCAGGGCTCGTAGTGGGGTGAAGTGTGCGTGGCCATTATTAAGATGTTAAAGAAGAGGTGGTTAACAACCTGAAGTGGCCAGGGAAGGACCCCAAAGGAGATATGACCAAAGACCTGAAGTTGAAGGGGGCAGGGAGCAGAGTTGGGTGTTGAGGCTCTGAGGTAAATTACAGTGTACAGACCCTGCCTTCTCAGGGCTGCGTCGTCAGCATTGGTTCTGTGGAGATGTGCTGCATGCAGCTCATGGGCAGTCACTGCCCCTCACAGAAGGTCTTGGAAGGTCTATGGCCCCCCTGCCAAACCTGAGAGGCAATGGTGAGCCTTTGAGAGCAGTAGGGAGAATGGACAAAGGAAGCTAGTGTGGGAACTGGATCTAGGAGATAGAGGAGAGGCTCTCTGGGCTCCTGTTGCTGTCTACACTAGGAAGCCTAGGGAAGCTTTACTTCTTTCCTGTGTTCAGACTGTGCCTTAACAACTACCTTTGCATATCCCTTTACTGCCCTGAGCCCTGCCAGACAAAGGCCGGTGCCTGTACCCATAGAGCGGACTTTTCCAGCTAAGGACTTGACCTCTTACACACTGAGACTGTCCATGGCCAGAATGAAAGCCACATACTGGTATCACTGGGGTGGGGGTGTGTGGTGAGGTGAAATGGGAAGGTCTCTGTGCTAAGAGGATATGGAGCTGGTCATTGCTAAGGAACCAGGGGGCTGGGACAGCTAGGGCACCACTGAAGGGGAGACAGGAAACTGGTTTCTCAGGAGCCTCTGGGCTTTCTCCTAGTGTCACCACCAGAGGAACTAGAAGAATGAATTTTTCTTTCTCTTTCACCAGGTAAAGACCTCTGGAAAAGTTCTTCATGCCGGAGCTGCCTCAGTCGCTGCCAAGGGGATCCCTGGGAAAGGGCCCATCTCAGCAGAGAAAGAGAAGCTTGGGCGCATAGCCACCCAAGCCAAGGCAGGAAGGCCAGAGAAAGATATAGAGAGCAGCAGTGAGGACGATTCTGACAGTGAGGATGAGGAGCCAGTTGCTGTGACCACTCCTCAGGTGAAGCCTAGACATAGACCTGCCGGGCCTGTCTGCTCCATCAGAGCTTTGCACTCATCCGGCCCCCATCCTTTCTTCCTTCTGATTCACTCCTCACTGTCTCACAGCAGGCGAGGCCTTCCGGGAAGAACCTTCAGGTCAGGGGTACCTCAGTTCCTGCCAAGGGGTCCTCCCAGAAAGGGGCTCCTCCAGTCACCCCGGGGAAGGCAGGGCCTGCAGCAGCCCAGGCCCGGGCAGCAAAGCCTGAGGATTCGGACAGCAGCAGCGAGGAGTCGGAGAGCGACAGTGTAAAGACACCATTGGCTGTGGCCCCAAGCACAAGTCCTGCCCAGGTGAGGCCAGGAGCTTATGCTCTGCCTAGACAGGGTTGTGATCCTCTGTTCAAAACCAGTGTGTCTTCCCCTGATCTTGCCCTTTGTCACTCACAGATGAAACCTTTGGGGAAAAGCCCCCAGGTCAGACCTGCTTCCGCTGTCAGCCTGGGGTCCTCAGGAAAAGGCGCCCATCCACCCTGCCCTGGGAAGGCAGGCTCGGCAGCAGTCAGGGTCCAGGTGGGAAAGGCCGAAGAGGACTCAGACAGCAGCAGTGAGGAGGAGTCTGACGATGGGGCTGTGGCCGCAGCAAAGGTAAGACCTTGCACGGCCTCGGCACGGGGGTCTCCAGGCCCTGCCAGCCCCAGCCCCTTCACTCTAGGTTCTGCTGTCTCCCTGAGGCTCCCCACTGATCTCACGTGTCTCGTTCCAGGCAAAGGCTTTGGGGACAAGGGCCACTCCTGCACTCCCTCAGAAGGTGGGGTCTGTGACCACCCAGGTCAAGACTGAAAGGCGCACAGAAGACTCGGAGAGCAGCGAGGATTCGAGTGACAGTGAGGAGGAAACAGCACCAGCGGCTCCAACCCCGGCTCAGGTGGGGACCAGAGAGGGGAAGCAACCTCGCTGCCGATCCCGCCCTCATCGACACCCTCCTTTCTGTTGGTAGGGAGGCCAGGATGAGCTGCATCTCACAACACATGTGGCCTGTGAATCAAGGGGTCTCCTCCAGCCTCCGTCTGCACTTTCTCCACAGGCCAAACCAGCTCTGGAAAAACAGACAAAGGCTTCTCCTAGGAAGGGCACCCCCGCCACCCCTGCATCTACCATGATTGCCCCTGTGCAAGTGAGCACCTCATCCTCTAGTGAGGAAGAGTCAGGAGCTGCTCCTGGTACCATGAAGGTACAGGTGAAGCCTGCGTTTGCCCAGGTGGCTCCCTGCTGTCCCTCACGGGGGCAGTTCAGGCCCCTGTGAAACCCTTTTATCCCCTTGTCGTTCTAGGGGAAGTCTGTCGCAAAGGACCTCCAGGGGAAAGCTGCCTTGGGACAGGGGGTGGCCCCAGTGCACCCTGGGAGGACAGGGTCTGCAGTTGCCCAGGTCAGGGCTACAACTCAGGAAGACTCAGAGGACAGCGAGGAAGAATCCAGCAGTGAAGAAGATGAGACCCCAGCACAGGTGAGGTAGTGAGGAGCCAGCCTGGACTGAGACTGAGGATAGCTCAGCTGATAGTTCTGGGGCTCAGACTCGACTGGGCCTCAAGTTCCCCTGCGCTCTGTTTCCTGAGCCCCCGTCTCTAGGTTCTCACAGATCTGGATGTGTCCTGTGCACTCTGCCCACTGCTGTTTTGGGCAGGAGTTTTGTGGTAGCGTGCACACTGTCCCAGGAGGGTACGGTGGGGCTGTTCTGGGGTGTTTAGCAGTAGGGCTGGCCAGGCATGGCGCCTCAGATGTTTAAGAGGAATGCCGGATCAGTGAGGAACTGAAAGTCACCTGGTGAGGTAGAAGATAGGCTTCAGACAGAGAGGCAGTGGCACAAAACAGCAAAGCAAGCTGGCTTTTGTAGCACCACAAGCAGGGTAAGTGGCAGTGGCCAGAGGCAGGTCCATCCTCATGGATGGTGGTGCTATTCCTGGGGCCTTGGCTACCCTCCTGTCAGAAATCCACCCTTGTGGTGGGTGTGGGTAGGACCTCACCTGCCCACCTACTGCCCGGGAACCTGTCTTACTGGTGGGCTGGGCTGCTGGTGGCAGAATTGAGAGCCGTACCCCCTGGTCCAGGAAGACAGGAAATGAAGATGGCCTTGTCACAGTCTGCACTGTGGGGACCTTCCTTAAGTCATGACCAGATGACCTCTGGATAAGTCAGGGCCTGAAGTGCTGCTGCATGCCTTACTGTTGCGCAGTGAAGGGGTTGCTCTGAAAGTCTTTGTCAGTTGTCTCACGCCTGCTGGGGCCTTCCATAGCTTATTGGTAGAGTGCTTAGCTGCTGTCCACAGAGCCCGGGGTTCCATTCCCAGCACAGCACGTGCTCTAGAATGATTTCTCATTTTTTCTCTGGCCCCTGTGAATTTGTACAAGCTAGATGCCCTAACAAACATTTTAGGACTTCTCTAGATAGTAGTTAGATGAGGTTAATTAGCATCTGAAGAGATGGCTTTTGCAGAAGACCTGGGTTTGGTTCCCACATGGTGGTTACAACAGTCCGAAACTCCTATTCCAGGGAATCTGACTCCTGACCTGCACAGGCACCAGGCGTGAGGTGACATGTAGATATGCACAGGCAAACTTTCATCCACATTAAAAAAAAAAAAAAAATCTTTGAAAGGAAAAAGGATGAAGTTAAACAGAAAACAAAACAAAAAACCGAAATGAAATTTCTGTCTTGTTCTGTTACCTCCTACTCAGTTCTACTGCACTCAAGGTGGCTTGAGCTCCACCTCCCTCGGCATTCCAGGGAGCAGAGTTTATATGGTGCTCAGCTTCTGTTCTGCTAAGTAGAGTTTAATGACATGGCACATTAGCTGAAAGGGAGCCTAAAAACAGTTTTGTCTAGGTAGGATGATACCTACTGGTTTTACAGTATAGAATTTGAGTATTTGTTAGTAACAGGCGCTGTATTAAACATTCAATCTCCTATTTGATTTTTGCAAAAATTTCATAGATGCATTTTATTATACTCCTTTTGTACAGGGGAAGTGAGACCTACTAAACTTAAGTGGCTTCAGTGGTTTGTAGTTTTGTTTTGTTTTTGTAGACACGTCTTACTATGTAGCCCTGGCTGTCCTAGAACTTGCTCTGTAGACCAGGCTGGCCTTAGACTCACAGAGATCTGCTGCCTCTGCCTCCTAAGTGTTGGGGTTAAAGGTGTATGCCGCCACCGCCTGGCTCAAGTGACTTCTTAAGTTCACATTGCTGATAGTTGGGAAGAGTATCAGTGCAGTGTCTGCAGTGCCAGAGTTCATGGATTATTGCTGTTTCAGGTCACCTTCCACCTTACTAATTCCCCTACTTCCTTCCAGGCCAAGCCCTTGGAGAAATCTCCTCAGGCCAAAGCCAACCCACCTAAGACATCTCTAGCCAAAGGACCAGTGTCTGCCTCTGGGAAAGTGAGCACTGCAGGTGCTGCAGCAAAGCAGGAGGTCCCTTCCAAGGCAAGTGCGACCACAAACCACAAAACAAGATGGGATAAGTCTAACAGGGGTCCAGCAGTGATCCAACATTGATGACACTCTGCAGAAGCAGGGTATCCTTTATTATAGCCTCTTCTAATGCCATTGCCGCCTCTCAATCCAGGGGAAACCACCTGCTAGTACTGTTCAGAACAGTGCTGTCTCTGCAAAGGGCCAGCGATCGGCTCCAGCTGCAGGAAAAGCCAGGGCTCCAGCAACCCAAGCACAGAAAGGGCCAGTGGCTGGAGCAGGAGTGGGGAAGAGCTCAGAGAGCAGCAGTGAAGAGGAGTCAGACAGTGAGGAAGAGGCGCCGACCCAGGTAAGACGGAGCTGGAGTTATGGCGGTGTGTTTTGGCCCAGGCCCCTCAGCACAGCTCGGTGTGCCTCAGAATCTACCTGGGTCCTCGAGCTCTCTCCCCTTGCTGTTTCTTCAGATAAAACCTGTGGGGAAGACCTCTCAGGTCAGAGCTGCCTCAGCCCCTGCCAAGGAGTCTCCTAGAAAAGGGGGCCAACTAGGAACTGCCAAGAAGACAGGACCTACAGCTACCCAGGCCCAGAAGAAGAAGATGGAGGACTCGGAGAGCAGTAGTGAGGAATCCGACAGTGACGGGCAGATGCCATCAGCTATCACCCCAGCTAAGGTGAGTGGCCTGAGAGCCGCTGTCACCAACTCCTTGGTCATAAACTGATCTTGGTCTGGTGAAAAGGAAGAGCAGATAGAAGTTCTAACTCCAGGATCCCTTTTCCCCGGGCCGCCATGTCCCCTGGTGAAATGTGCTGTAAGTCTCTAACCAAGACCATCCTAGATTCTCCTGTAGCTCACAGGGCCTCCACAGCACTCCTGTGCAAACCGAGACAGGTTCTCCCAAGGTGTATGAATCCAGCCTACAAAGATACCCCTATCAGAGAGCCACAGGGAGCTTGGGCTATGTTGCCAGTCTTGTCTAAGGAGGGCCTGTCTAGTTCAGTGAAGCGTGGGCCCAGGAAATGGGAAAGAGTTCTTGGACAGCCAGGGCTACACAGAGAGACCTGGTGACAGGTCTGGTTTGAGCTCAGACATTGTTGATGCAACCTGGTAGAATTGATAGGTGATGGCATCTGAGGTGGCACCTTAGGAAGATGGCAGCTGAGATCATCAGAAAAAATGGTCCCTGTCAGTTTTGGCCAGTCATGACTTTATAGAAAGTAGGAAGTGTCACATATAAGTTGAGATATTCTAGCTTCTCTTGAGAAACTGGCAACCTAGGTCCTACTTGCTGAGTGAGGACAGTCCCACCCATGCTGAGAGGCACAGAGCCCTCCCTGGGCCCCTCTGAGTTGGCGTCACCACCAGCTCTTCCTCATTGATTGACAAGTTCTATGGTTTTTGACCACATGGTCCATGAAGCCTCCTAAAAGGCTCATGCAGACATGTCACACTGCCACCAAAGACAGAGGCCAGCAGATCTCTGTGGGTTCAAGGCCAGCCTGGTGTACAGAGCTAGTTCTTGGGCAGCCTGAGCTACACAGAGAAACCTGTCTCAAAAAAAAAAAGATAGGCCACACTGTCCTCAGCACAAGAGGTACCATGTTTCCTCCTCCACTGGGCTCCCTTCCCTGTCACATGTTCATTCAGGTCCTGTCCCCTCCAAAGGATGGTACCTCCCAACCTGCCCGGAGCAGGACCCCAGCACCAGCACCCCCAGAGAAGAGCACAGAAGAGTCCTCAGAGAGCAGTGATGAGGAGCTGCCGTCCGCCCAGGTAGGTCGTGTCTTTTCTAACGCCTCCACTGGCTGAGCCAGGGTGTCACTCTTCGGAAAGAGTGTAGGGGATATCTCACCACATAGAGACAGCATTTCACAGCCTCTGAGCTCTTGTCTGTCTTCTGATACACTCTTCTGACATGGACAGTCCACAGAACATGGTAGGGTGCAGGCTTCACACCCCCAGCCCTCCCATGCTGGCCCGGGTCCTCTTATGATTCAGGTATTCCGTGTAAAATGGAGTTGGTAATGGTGACTATGTAACGATACAAGTGGCCCAGGTCCTTGGCTGAGTCCCCTTCCTGAGTAGGAATGCCTGATCACTGTTGGGAGGGCAGGTTGTCCCGGCTCCCTGTTTGCCAGGCCAGGGATTAAGACCCCCTTCCTTACCTTCTCATAAAGGGGCTTGAACGCTGCACTGCTCCATAGCCCCTTTGGTCCATGTACTGTTGGAAATCTAGAGCCTCCCCTGCAAGCCTAGCTGGAATCTATGGGCCTCACCCCAGATCAAGCCTGGGCAACGTATTGCACCTCATTTTCTGCTGTTCCCTGCTTCTACCTGGCCTTGTCCCCGAGCATGAGGCCCAGGGCACCTTCTCTGGCTTCAGAGGCCCACTCTATCCAGCAAGATGGTACATGTTCCCACGAAGCCAGGCTTTTTAGAGACAGCACTGCCCTCTTGTTGAGGAGGGGGGACTGTGGCTCAAAAAGAGCTCTGGGAATGGTGTTTAAATCCTGGTGGTCTGCACGGTCTCCTGCTCAGCTGCCCTACACTCCACTTTCACACCCCCACCTCAGTGGTCCCGATTCTGAGCAGGTTGGCTCAGTCCTAACGCCTGCTGCTGGTCTCGGGCCCATCGTCTCATCCGTCAGGATGTCGGTGTGCTACGCAGCCTTTCTGGGTCAGCTCCCTCCTAGTGGGCTCACAGCTCGGAGGGAAGGCTGCCTTGATTGTCTGTGTGAGTGGAGTGGACTCACACTCACAGTTAAAGCAAGTGCCGCTGGAACTACTGTTAAATTGGTACATTACGCTTAAAGATCTGGAGTCTCTATTTGGAAAAAGCAGAGCCTGTAGTGTCTAGATTCTCAGAAGGGTTCAGGGGAGTGGGCACAGCAGTTACAGATAGTTGTGAACCACTGTTTGAAGATGAGGAATCAAACCCAAGTCCTCTAACCTGAGTCATCTCCCCAGCCCTCTTAATTATTTTTAAGGCTACTTCCTCTGTCTTCTTGCCAAAACAAAGGCATGGGCCCTGTCCTGAGTCAGAGAACAAGGAACTTGTAAAAATCTAAATTGTGGTATTAGGGCTTGCATGATTATGTCTAGAGGGAACTCCTGCCTGGTCCCTGGAGAGTTGTCTTCCAATCCTACATCTGAAAACAGTTTTCTGGTCTTCCTGAGTGAGATGCTTGCTTTTTCTGAGCATCAGCCTCAGCTCTTGGGGTAGGGTGTGGGGGAGAATAAACCTCGAATCTCCTAGCTATACCCCCAAAAGTATTATTTCCAAGTCCTTGGGTAGGATTGGCCCCGAGGGTCTGTTAGCTGTCCCCCAGGTGATGACGATAATCCTCCTCTTTTTTTCCCTCTATTTTTGGTGGTTCTGGGGTGGAACCCAGGACCTCATGAGTGCTGAGGACATACCCTGCTGCTGAACTGTTCCTCTAGCCCCACAAAGCAGCTTTGAGAAAAGCTCCTAGTGCTGTCCCTTCAGCCAGCCCCACCTCCCCACTTTGCCGGAGATTTACAGAATAAGGGCACAGTAGGTATGAGCCTAGCTGAGACAACAGGCCATAGGCACTGCCCAAAGCACCCCAAGTTTGCTTATGTAAGCATCATTCCTGCAAAGGGGAAGGGCATCCCCATACCTACTCTGCTCTCAGTACCCACAGGGTGAGGGGCTTTGGTGAAGGTGTTGTCCTCTTGCGCTGTTCTGCCTCTGTCGACTTCTTTGATCAAAGCGCATTCCACATGTGCTGGGCTTTGTGCATTCCTCAAGGTGGGCACACCTTTCAGCAGATGGGCAGCTGGGCTTGACCACACAGGGCATGATAACAGGGTGGGAAACAAATGCTTCAGGCCTAAGTACTGCTCCCTGTACTTAGCCTGCCCTCAGCAACCAGGCCACTACCACCTCCCTCTCCTGCCCTCCCTGCACTGGGTTGGGGTGGTGTGGGCAGGTGGAACTGGAGGAGGCTGTGCTGCGGAGCTGCTTTTAACATCCCAAGACGCTATTGTTTGCCTCAGTGGGTTTGCTGCCTCTCTTGGTCCCCAACAATCTGTTCTTCTGTCTTCTCACATATATATAGATCCCCCTCCCTCCACCACAAGCCTTCTCCCACTTTCCATCCCTCTCCTTTTCATCACGTGGGAAGGAAGGCTCTGGAAGTGGCAGATCAGAGCGGCCGCGGGGGAGGCTGTTTGGCAGGGTAGGAAGGGCCTGAGTGCAACAGTGCTGCCACACTCGTGGGTACCATAGTGCTGAGCTTGTTGCTCTCCTTCTGTCCCACAGCCCCTGGGGTGGTGGGAGCCTGATGAAGCGCAGCAGGTGGGCAGGGTGTTGCAGTGGACCTGACTATCTGTCCCTCTGTGGGCCTCATGCAGCCCTCTGCTGGCCAGAGCACGCGAGCAGCCTTCCAATCCCCTGTCTCCTGACTCTGTGCCTTCGTCAGCTGGGGCTTTGGAAGGAAATAGACCTAGAGTCCCTTGATGCAGTGACACATTTGGGAACCTGTGGTTCACTGCTCAGCTAGCCTTCCCTGTCTTGAGTCTGACGCTGCTTTACCATCTCAGTGACCTGCAAAACAGACCCAAAGGTAAAATGATGAGTCAGGACATGCATGCAAGAACATGTCTGTAATCTCGGCATTTAGGAGACAAAGCAGGAGGGTCAAGAGTCGGAGGCCAGCCTGGTGGGCTACACAGTAGGACCCTGTCTCAGGATTTTAAAATATGTAAAGTAAAATGATGCACCCTACACATGGTCCCAACCCTCACTAGTTCGGTCCTGAGCAGATTGGCTTTGTGCACACTCTGCTTGCTTTCCAACACCTGCTGGCCTCAAGCATGTCATCTCATCCGCCAGGATTTCAGTATGCAGCTCAAAATGATAGGGCTTTTCCTTTTCCTCTTAAGCATAACCACAAAACAGTGTGACAGCTAGCAAGCTGACCCGCAGTCAGTGTGCTTGTTTTCCGAAGTATCTGATGAGTAACATTTTTTATGCTTGTCCTCCTGTTTTAGAGTCCAGATAAGGTTAGTGAGTGGTGGTGCAGAGGCAGGTAGAGCTCTTCATTCAAGGCCAGACTGTATCACACACACACACACACACACACACATTAAAGTCTTGAACCCTTTCTTAATCTGTTGGTTTTTCTGGTGGTTTTACCCTGGGCAGTTTAGGTACTAAGGAAACTGGATTGGTATCACTGGGAGCTGCATGCTGGGCCACACCTCAGGGAGTCTGTATCAGGGTCTCTGGGGGAGGGGACAATGGGACTCCAGGAAAATCATATCTTATAGCCAGACTGCTTTAGGAAGTGCTTTTTAGAACTCCCCACTTAGCAGGTGGCCATCTGATGTCATCAGAAGAAAGAGGCTAAATTAGACATTCCAACTCTTGCCTTGCTGCCTGTGTGTCTTCCTCTGTGGACTTAAGATTTTCTCATTTGTCCAGTGGTGTGGGTACTGCTTACACTCTGGGGGTCACTGTGAAGGTCGGCTGGGCCCCTATGAATTGCTGTGCTGGGTGTTAGCTGGTATAGGTGGGAGTGGGCTACAAGTGCCCAAGCGCCTTGAACTTCTTGCCTTATTATAAAACCCTCCCTCACCTATTTCCCTTTCCCTCCCCCTGGCCAAGCCTTTAATCACTGAGTGTGTATGTGTTTTGTTTTTGTTTTTCAAGGCAATTAAATCCCCTCTGATTTCTGTCAACCCCAATCGTAGTCCAGCTGGTCCAACTGCTACCCCCACACAAATCCAGGCTGTGAACACCTCGAGGAAAGCCCAGGCCTCAGGCTCCACAGCCCAGAGCTCCTCCTCTGAAAGTGAGGATGAGGACATGATTCCTGCCACACAACCCTCCATTCCTGGTGAGTTCTGCTTGAGCTGCTCGGCTAGGAGGGCTGCTGCCATGCGTGCTCTTCCCCATTGAGACCAGAAGGGACCAGACGCTAGCCAAGTGGCTTAGCAGAGTCGTTGGCCAGGAAGACTAGGAGCTCAGCCTTGGACCCTGCGTTACTACCTTGTTTTGAAGGAATTACATTCAAAGCTTCTGTATGTCGTCTCCAAGCCTGAGAGCCCAAGGTTTCGGGGACCGGGCTAGTCTTAAGACAGCTCTGCTGTAAACAGCTGGCTGTGCAGTAGGCTATCAGGCCGGCAATGAGCTTCCATCCCTTGTAGCATAGAAAAAGAAGATATACTTGGTCTCATCCCCAAACCTAAGGTAGATTAGTGTATTTGTATGTGGCTTGCCCTCTGGAAGCTCAGACATCTGCAGTTGTGTATCAGGACACGGTGACATTTCTCTCATTAAGTAGAGACAGCAAGATTCCTACTGGCAGCAAAACAGTATTGTGATTTGACTAGTACATGATGGGGACATGTGACCTTGTTGGGCATATCTTCCTTAGCATCCAGTGGCTGTCCCACTGATTCCTGACTGAGGAGTCTTTGGCACCATGGTCTAGCTTGTTGCTTAGGAGTAGCAGCCTGCTCAAGAAGACAAGGCTCGGAGTCACTGCCACAGGAGCCATTTGAAGGCCCTGAGCCTTGTCAAATGACATGAGAGCTGCTGCCTGGCAGGCTTGGCAGAAAGCAAGCCAGCATCTGCTTGATGATCTCTAAGCCGAGCACCAGGTCCATGGGAAGAACTGGTAATTGGGTAATACCTTGCTGGGGAGTTACAGGGCTTCTGTACCCTGATGTGCCTGTCCTCTCTTCTCCATTTCAGCCATTAGAGCCAATGTGGTGACTGTGCCCACGTCCCTCCCACGGACAGCCCCCCAGCCCAACAAAAGTGAGCAGTCTAGTCGGGCGCCAAAAGGCAAGAAACCAAAGGCAGCGTCCACTCAGGTACTGTCGGGTAAGAGAGGGCTGTGGTAGGGTCACTCTGCTACCTTGGTGTTGCTTGGCAGTCCGTGGCTTGCTCCCAGCACCCTAGTACTGTCATTTGGTCCTGGAGCCTAGCTCCCAAATCCCCACGGCATTGTCAGGAAGAGCAGGTTGAGATCCAAAGGCAAGTGGAATCCCTTCTCTTCCCAGCTTGATGGACTCTGAATTCGTTTTCTAGCTCTGGTTTTAAATGCTGTGAATACGAGTTGCTTGCCTTCCTTAGCATTTTCTCCTAGCCATCGCCCATTTCAGTGTATTGCTAATTAGTAGGGCAAGGTTAGTGGACCCTGTTTAAATAAAACTGAGGGTGCATCCCACCAGGGTCAGTCCAGTACAAGAAAGAGCCAGGCATGGTGGCAGGGGTTTGTAATCCCAATACTGAGTGACTAAAATGTGTCAGTCCCTAGGGGCACACTAGCCAGGCAGCCTAGTGTTAATTGGTGAGCCCAGGTCACATGGTGAATAGCTTCCTGAGAACAACTCCTGAATTTTAGTTACAGCTTCAACATGAGCGTGTGTGCACTTAAAGCATGTGTGTGTATGTGTGTACACGCTCTATGCACACACAGCCAGTGAGACACAACCAGTACCTAGCCTTCAAGTGCTTTGTGTTTGGGGAACTGTGTGGACCATTTTGACCCTGCTCTCCTTCCACCCATAACTGGGTTCTCTCTGCTGTATGTCAGTGAGAGCCCAGCATGACTGTGTGTCCTACCACCAGCCCTTACTCTATGTCTCCAGGCCTTAATGTCCTGGCACATGCTAAGAAACTACAGTGCCCACCAGAGAGCTGTGGGGAAAGTCATGGGAGCCACGTGTGGTGCTTCCCACATAGGGCCTGGCCGTGGTGTGTCCCTCTTGCTGTGACTTCCATTGTGCTCTTTCTGTACCGAACAGATCAGCAGTGCCTTGGAAACACTCCCTGTGACTCCCCAGAGCAAACCTGTCCAGTCCAAAGCAGCCAATAAGCTCAGAAAATCCAAACTTCCTGAGAAGCAGCAGCCTCCCTCGGGCTATCCCAGACCCTCCACAAGTTCAAGTGACAGCAGTGACATCTCTTCAGGGAGCGAGGAGGATGCCAAGAGACCCCAGATGGCCAAGTCAGCCCCCAGACTGGGTGAGGATTCTAGAAGAGAGGGCAGGGGATGAGACATAGCCCAGCCTGGGCCTGTTTGTCCACAACTAAAGACCTCACTGCTGTTTGACCTTCGGCATCTTCTTGGTATCAGACTCCCTTTATTGAAAGCCTCGGGACTCTGCTTTCCTTAACAGTGGAAAGCAGAGAAATGGGAGCCTCAGGAACCAGAAAGGAAGACCGTGGCATTCAGATGCGTCAGACAGAGCGCTTTGGATAGCATCAATGGGTGGGAAATGGGAGGCTGTGCGGGAGGGTGAAGAACATAGGAAGACCCAGGCTTTGCAGCCTTCCTGAGGAGCTCTGCCTAACCTGATGAACAGGGCCACTAGGGACCCACACCAACAGACCTTTGCTCTGCGCTAGATCCGGGCCTTTCCCAGAAGGAGACTGTGGTGGAAGAGACCCCAGCTGAATCCAGTGAAGATGAGTTGGTGGCCCCCTCACAGGTAACTGCCAGGGTAGAGCTAGAACTTGTAGCTGCAGCTTTAGACTTCAGCTACTCCTTGGGTCGAGTGTCTAAAATCCTATTCTCAGGGCCCTGGGCAAGATCCTGCCTCCGGGATGCCCTTAGCAGAATGGAGCCTCAGCTCCTGCCCTGGGGTCTAGGGAAGAGATGCAGATGAAGTCTAAGACACGCCCAGATAAAACTACCCCTTAGATCTGTCTTAAGGCTCATCTGTGTAAGGACAGACAGTGATGATTTTCTCCTTTGTGGGGGTCAGAACAACTTTGTGGAGTCCATTGTTGTCTTCTTCCACTTTTATGTGGGCTACTGGGTGGAACCCAGGCTGTTGGGCTCACGGCAAGCGCCTTTACCCTCGGAGCCATCTTCCCGGTCCAAAATGCTAATGCTTTTCCATTACGGTAATGGTCCATTGGCAATAAAATATTCCCCTTTTGAATATGATTCCACTTTGATTCCAACTACATGGATTTAGAAGGTATGCCCCAAGGGTCTTTGGGCTCTGTGGCTCGGTGCCACAGAGATGCCTGACTGTCTTGGCCTGATCTTGGGTCACTGAACTGATTTCCTCAGAGCAGGCCTTGCCTCTGGGGATAAGGGGCTCACTGCGTCTTTCACACTGGGCTTCGTCAGTCTCTCCTCTCAGGTTATGTGACTCCTGGGGTGACTGTGGCCGATTCCCAGACTTCAAAAGCCACTCTTAGGTCAGACTCCAACCCCTTGGTTTCCTCTGCTCCCGTCACCAAAGATAATCCAGATGGCAAGCAGAAAGCAAAATCCCAGAATGCAGCAGACTCCACGTTCCCCAAAACCGGTGAGTCGGGGGACAGCAGGACGTGGAGGGGCAAGGCTGCTGGTCCCTGCTTGCCATCAGCAGCAACAGTTTCGCCAGTGTTTGCCTATGTCTCTCAAATGCAAGGCTACCTCTGTGGGGACTGGAGTACCCCAAAACACAGCTGGAGGCCAGGCCTAGGTTTCGGGCTCTCGTCACCCTGGGAGAGGGTATATCCACCCCTTTGGAGCTAGTGAAGCTTCTTTGGCTTGTGGAGGAGGCCTCGGCCCCCTAGCTGTCCCTACTGACTTTTCTTAGTTAGTGGGCCAGGGTATTGGGTATAGGGACTCAGAATGACTCGGACTTGGCCAGCAGTCCTGTTTGGAGGATTCAGTATATAGAGGACACCCTAGGTGATGGATTGGTCTCTGGGGCTGCTCTGACTTACTCTGTAGCAAAAGCTCCTGGGAGCCTATGTCTTAACCATGCAAGGCAAGAGTAATGCCACTGTGTACTGGCAAAAGTATATCATATAGAAAATTGTCACCAGGGGGTGGTGGCACATGGATTAAAGAATCCCAACTCTCAGGAGGCCGAGGCAGGCATATCTCTGTGAGTTTGAGGCCAGCCTGGTCTACAGAGCGAGTTCCTTGAGGCAAACATTACTAGGGTCCAGCCCCTAAACCCACAGTGTCAGAATTCTGTACTCAGAATGTACACAGAATGGTGGAGACCTGCCCAAGTGACCTGGGAGGCTAGAAGTGGTGATGGGACTGAGAACTCTGGGCTGTGACTTGAGCTTTCCTGCGCTGGGTCAGAGGCGGAGTTGTTGCTCACTTTCTTCCCCAGTGTTCTTGTCTATGTGAGAGGCGGGTGCGACAGGGAGACATTTTCGAGGGGGCTGTGGAAGGTTTTTTTTACACATGTAGTCAGCACACAATTATCAAAGGCAAGCAGAGGCGTGGAAAATTCTAAACAAAGGCTGCACCAGAAGTCACTCTGGCAGGCAGTAAACCTGCTTAGTCAGCCACCACATGCATACACAGCATACCCAAAGTTCCCCGATCTGCCTCTTGCCCCAGCCTTGATGGGCCAGGGACCCATTGTATGTCCACAGACAGGGGCTGAACAGCAGCCCGTAGGACCTTCTCCCGTGTTATAAATCCACAGGTCATGGCAGAAGATACCATTGCTTTTCTAGCTTGTTCCACAGTGGGACACAGGCCTTGCAGGACTGTGACCTGGCCAAAGCCTTACAGTAAACTGGTAAAGGCAGACCTAGAACCTGAGTGACTCACTTCCACCTGTTGTCACCTCCATCTCACTAATATTCTGGGGACACTGCCCGTCCCCAACTATAACTGAGTGGAGTTTTTGGTGTGAAGACATAGAGCAGGGCTGGAAGTTAGAGGTGAGATCCCTGTTTAAAGCGTAAGCATTGGAGGTAGATGGGGCAGTATGACCCCTGGGCCTCAGTTTCCCATCTTTCTAGTTGTAAGGAGGTGCACCCCCTCAGTTCTCATATATTGTATAAGATCTGTCCCTCAGCTTTCCAGACCTGTGACCTCCGAGACCTGTGATCCACAGGTAGGAAAGAGCCCTCCTCAGGCTCCACACCTCAGAAGTCCAAAAAGGCCAAGAAAAGCTCCTGGACCCCAGCAACACCCACACAGGCTCTACAGGACAGCATCACCCAGCGCCTCCGGGAGCAGCCCTGGCCCCTGAGCGAGGCGCAGGTGCAGGCCTCTGTGGTGAAGGTCCTGACAGAACTGCTGGAGCAGGAAAGGCAGAAGGCCACAGAGATCGTCAAGGAGAATAAGAAGAAGGACCGGAAGCGGAAGCTTTCGGAGGACCAGTTAGCAGCTGGGGCCCCAAAGAGCAAGAAGAAGCATCTGGAGGATGGAGCCGGTGCCATCACCTCAGAAAAGACTTCCAAGGCAAAATCCAAGCTAGACAAAGTGAATGCTGATGGCAAGGGGAAGGGGTCACCTGGCTCCCGAGGGGCTAAGGAGAAGCCCAAAAGTGAGCTGGGGTTAAAGGTTGAGAGCCGAGAGCAGAGTGACTCAAAGAGCAAGAAGGACAAGAAGAAATCCAGTAAGAGTAAGTGACTGCCTTCCTGGGCATACACTGCGGGAGCAGGGCGGGGTAGCAGGCCTCTCTATCTCACTCTCCACAAAGAGTAAGAACCTGGGAAGTGGATTTTCCAGAGCGACAGGCGTCTGGTTGCAGAGCCAAAAGTAGTTTGCAGAGCACTTGGGCCGGTGCTACAGCCCTCCCCACTCAGGAGGCCCCTTATAGGGCCCGGCATTTACACCCACGTTTGCCTCAGGCTTTTAGAAAGCACAGGCTCAACTGCACTTCGCAAGGATGGAGAACAGGGAGCACTCCTCTCCAACCTAAGTTACACAAGACATCCACTGCCAGTTCCCGAGGTACGGAACGTGTCTCTGTCCTCATCTGGAGCTGTCTTCCCACTAGAATGCAGTTCCTCAGGGAAGACTGCCATTATTGCCCTCCATGCTGGAGCCTGCACCCAGTGGGCCTTTCCAGTCGTCTTGCCAACCCTGGGCAGTGAGAGTATTTTGTTTTCATTTTCTAAGTGGAAAACAGGCCCTGAGAAGGAAAGGCCACTTTTGCAGGCTGACCTCAAACTCACAGAGATCCACCTGCCTCTGCCTCCTGGGTACCACCACACCCAGCATGGAAATCCTCCTGAGCACTGCCTGCCCATCCATGACAGGAGGGGGAGAAGAGATACCCAGCCCTGTGTGAGGGTCTGCTACCCCTTGATGTCCAGAACCTATAGGGCTCCTGTCTTTTTATTTTAAAATAAATGAGCAGGGAGGGGCTCTTAAAGTGAATTAATTCAAGACTGGCTCTATAACTCAGTGATAAAGAACTTGCATAACTAGTATTGAGGCCCTAGATTATGTGGTCACAGGCAGGAAGAATGGAGCCCTGGCCCCACCAGGGCCTGTTTCCCCATGGTGTAAGAGCTGGGAGTTGTCTGGCCTCCTGACATCAACCCATTCGGTGTCAATATCTATTGCTCAGGAAGTTGTCTTTCTTCCCTCAGAAAAAAAAGACAAGGAAAAAAAGGAAAAGAAGAAAGGCAAAAAGACCTCAGCCAAAGACCCTGAGTCAATACAGAAGAAAAAGAAAAAAAAGGTGAGAGTGAGTTCCTGGGAGCTCCTGGGCCAGAAATTCCAATGTTTCCCATTCCAACACCCAACACCTGGCCAGGAGGGGTGCTCACTGAAGAAACAGCCATCCGCTTCATGAGGCAAAGGCTGTTTGGCCCAGGGCTGGTAGCACAGGACAGCCTAGCAGTGGGAGCTCCAGGAGTGTGGCTCTTAAGACAGTCCATGAGGTGAGGACCCACAGCACTGAGACCTTCTTGTCCTTCTTTCCTCACAGAAGAAGACAGCTGAGCCTGCCGTGTGAGGGCCAGCACATAGAACAGGTACCTGACTCTTTCTTGCCTTTCTGGATAGCTGGGTGGGCCCAAATGGAGGGAGCTAGAGAGACAGCAACTCCGTTCCCCGGGGTCAGTGGGACTGAGGGACACTGGTAGCGGGTACAGCAGCAGCATGCAAAGAACGCCCTGAGCAAAGCTGCTGCCTCTCCCTTGACTTTTTCCTCCTGGCCTGGCTTGTTTTCTTCTCCTAGAGTTTTGTCAGTGTGACTGTTCCCTGACCTCTGAGCTCTGGCCAGTGTAATCTGGGACTGGACTTGTTAATTTGCCTCCCTCAACAGAAGATGATGGCCAGCTCCAGCATGTACTGCCGGCCAAGCCGGTGGACCTGCAAGGGAGAACTTAGAAGGCGGAACCTGCAAGGGGGCGGCAGTCCCAGGAGGAAGTGGGATGAAACACGCCCACCCCCTCCGAGTGCTGCATAAGATGTGTACAGTATATATATTTTTTTAAGTGACTGCCTCCCTCCCTTCAAATCCAACATGCCCGAAGGCCTCAGGACCTCCATCTCTGCACTGCAGACCCACACGGTCCTGCTTGTAGTTCATCCTGTTCCCTGGATTCCAGACCTATCCCAAGGACTTGTCCTATCAATTTTCCAGCTGTTTGGGGTTTGTTTGGTTTTTTTTTTTTTTTTAAGAACTCAAAATAAAAGATTTTAAATGTAAAGATTTGAGTTTCCCCGTGCGTTTGTCCCCGAACTGTTACTGACTAGGAAAGACTGGTGACCCTGGAGGAGCACAGGTCACTCAGAGCTCCTTCCTGCCTGTGTGCCAAGGCCTATGTTACTGTGAGTCTGACAGTTTGCTTGGTGAAGCTCCCCAGGTGCTGATGTAGGGAGAGCTCCCTGGAGGAGATGGCCACTGAGCCTGGGGAGAGCTGAAGGTGGGTCAGATGCCAGAGTTGATGGCTCAGGGGCCTTTGGAAGTTTGGGGGTTAGGATGGTGTGGAAGGAAGGGAAACGTTGGTGGCTGGCATGGGAAGGGTAGAAGAACCAGTAAGCCAGGCCGTGAGTTGTCCTCTGTCCAGGGAACAGTTCCGTGCTGGTGAAGGCAAGAAGGGAACAAAGCTGACGGCGACATGTTGGGACAGTAACTGGGGTAGACTGAGGGAGGAGAGTGGCAATCAGTCTGGCTGCCTCTGCATAATCAGAGTCTGTGGAGCGCCAGAAGTCGGAGCATTCACCTCAAAGGCCGGAGGCCCTTGGCACCCTGTGTGCAGAGCCTTGGGACGCACCACCCGACATGGACAGCTGTTCCCTTCGTTCCCACTGTTGGCCCAGATCAGACTGCAGAGAAGGCTCTCAACGGCTGTGCTGAGCGCTCACAGAAGTATTTAAACTTAAAAAACGGAACGCTGTCACTACTGTTCATGCTGGACTCCTGGGTGGTAAGGGGTCTGCTCCCTTTTCCGGTGACAGTGGACTGGAGCTGAATAGCCATGGGTCCTGCGCAGACACCCAGGCCCCTGTGTCCATCTGTCATCACACTTACGCTGTTCTTAGTACAGAAATGGAATTGGGGACATGAGGAATGGAAGCTGGGACACGATGAGCTGTGCTTTTTAAACTGGGCAAGAATCTGTTCTGAATGTTAAACAGGTACTGAGTGTCTGTGGCCCATCACCCTGGACTCCTCAGGCCCTGGGGACCTAGGTGATTAGGGTTAAGGTTGTCATTGACTTTCTTAGGGTAAACTAATTGGATCCCAACAGAAGAACCAGGAGCAAGAATGTTCTACTTACTACCTTTTATTGTCACATGAGCCATGATCCTACAGGCTGCTGATAAGCTTGGCTGAGCAAGGGACCCGGGGGGGTTGGCAGGAAGTGAGGAAGGGTTGCTGGGAGGAGGGCCTAGGTTCTTCCTTGAGAAGACAGCAGAGGTGTTCAGTGTGGGTTAAGGGTTGAGTACCCCTTATCCCTGTCTGTGGGCCTACATCTCAAAGCCCCACACCGGAGACTGCTAATGGGTCAGAAATGGGGTCCACCTAGCATTGCCCACTCTGAGCTTTGTGTCCCTTTAGATAGGGCTGGGCAGCAGGGCCCTCCCTCCAGCATCCTCATTCTGTTCTGATTTTATTTATCGTGTCCAGGGATGATGACGCAGAACCAGCCTTAAGCCCCAAGGTGCAGGGAGACAAGAAGTGGAATGTGACCGTCAGGGAACGCAGGAAGGCTGGGGCACCACAGGAGAGCAGGAAAGCTGTCGCTGTGCAGAGCCAGCCTCTGTCTTCACATGGCTGGGAAGGGAAGCAGATGTTAATATGGTTGGCTCTCCTGCTGGACCTGCCTCTTCCCAGCATCTTGGAACTGCAGAGCAGTCAAGGGACCCCATTCCCATTCCCCCCTTGCTGGTCTGATACTCTGTTTCCAACCACCAGCCCATTCTGTAAAAGCCGGCCCAGTATTATACCCTCCACAGGCCCCCTTACCTAGGCCCATATCCTGCTTGGTCACACCCAGGCCAGAAGATGGGTCTTCCAGGTCCAGTGGCTCTGCAAAAGAATCATCATGCTATCCTTAGCCCACCACACACTTGGTTGCCATTGTGCCCAAAGGCATATTTCCCAATCAGGTATGGCCCTGAGCCCAGGAAAGGAGGCACCACAGTATGTAGTGTGGTTAGGGGGTACGGAGAGATGGGGGGGGGGGGGCTGTAGGACAGCGTGTGTGTGGAGAACGTGAGAGGAGAGCAAGGGACACACAGGAGTGCCCAGGTGGATGAAGGGCCAGATGCATGATTAACAGTGGCTGTCCTTGGCACAGCCAACCCATGTCCTGACCCCATGTTTACTAAGAGGGACCTCGGGACCCTCAGCCTTCCTAATGCTTCCTAGTGCTTTAGATTACTGACATAGCGGCCCCTGCTTACCACTGCAGTTATGGCGCCCGCGGCTCTTGGTGTGAGGGACCTCAGTGCCGTTGGGGAACACACACCAGCAGTAGCCAGTGCTCCCGTAGCACTGGAGCGGCATATAGTTGCCGTTCTCATCGCACTTGGGACGGAACGCACCCGGATGGACATCAGGGATGTGGCTGACCTCTTCCTGGCACTTGGTCAGCCCTGAAGCTACAGGCATGATGAAGACAGTGAGTGAGTGGGCTCTGGGCCAGGATCTCAGCAGAGCAGAGGCCCACACACCATTAGGCCATGGGCCTAATGCCTGTCCAAGTTGCTTTCTCATTCCTCCCATGGCACAGATGGGGAAACTGAGGCTGGAGGCTGAAACCAGGAAGGTTTCCAAAAAGGAAAAGCATGGCTGGATCATTTGCCTCAAAATGATTACTTCCAGCACTCAGACTGTATTACAGTTGGTGATTATTCCTGCGATTCTGGTTTCTGCAGATGGGCACCTTTGGGAACCTGACCTTCCTGTTACCTGGATGACCCAAGTAGAAATGGAGGTTGTCATTTGTTGGGGATGCTGGAGAGGTGATTTAAAAAATTAGCTAGAAGTTGGTTGAGATCACAGGCGAGCTCTCTTCTGTATCAGAGAAGCAGGTCTAGAGAAGAATGGGCCATTGGCCTTCCATCTGTGGGACAGAGAAGCCCAGCAGGACAGACTTGTCTGGCTCTCCGGCTCTGCACAGCAAGTTAAGAGACAGCGCCAGGGTAAAAAAATCATTCCCCATGTTTTAGGTCTCCAGCCTCCTGTGTGCCGGCATGGCTGGTGAGGTGAGCTGTGCCTAGGGTCCTGGGCATTCGCTGACTCTATGACCCTCTGCTCCTCAAGTGCTGAGGTGTGCTGCTGGGGAGGTGTCCTTCCGAGGACCCATGCCTGGTATGTTTCGAGTTGGTTTTGCTCCAAGACAAGAGGAGAGACAAGAGGCCTCTATACTCGGCATGTGTGTGTGATAGAACAGGCCAACGGACATGTCAGGAACGAACAAGAAGACACAGTGAGCTGAGAGGATGGGATGCTGCAGCAGTTTCCTTTAAGAGTGCTGGAGACCCTAACTTCAGCAGCTCCAGGGGGCCCTGGCACCCTGAGGCTCCCATCTGGTACCTTTAGGCGGAGCCTCGGTGGGCTTCTCCTCCAGGGAGTTCTTGCTCATTTCAAACAAGAGCCACTGTTTCATCCAGCTCTCAAAGACCTAATGGGAACAGAGGCAGGCCATCAGGGTCAGGAGTCAACACTGCCCCCTACCGGACTTTACCCTGATGACAAACTTGGAGGATCAGACAGGCCCAACATCTGGAGTCCAGCTGCAGCCTGGGTGCCTCTTGAAGACCCACAGGGGTTTTGTGGATTTCGAAGGCCCCCTGTAGCCCAGAGAACAGCTCCCCTAGCCTGCCCACCCCTTGCCACTCTAGTCCTGAGGCTGCCGTAGAAAGAGGTGGACAGAAGCTGCTCACCTTCCAGTCCAGACCATCCATGGAGTTCTTAAGATGCTTCAGGTTTTCCGGAAAGGTCCCCTTCAGCTGTGGGTACAGCAGGGGTCCAGACCTCTGCAGATTGGCAGAGCAAGAGGAACGTTACAAAGAACTCCATGATCGGCAAGGGGAAATGGGCACACTGTGCTGAGGAAGGATGTTCGCCACAGCAAGCCTGGACCTTGGCTTTGGTGACGGAGAGCAGGGGTATGGGCCACCCAGCTGTGTAGCTCCTGTCAGGGTCCAGGCCAACCTTACCAGCACCACTGATTTTCTCCCTGCTGATGCCTGCCTGTTTTGCAGGTCTCATCTCCGGAAGACCTGACCACCCCTAGCTAGACTGGGTCCTCTGACTGTCCTCATAGCCAGCGCTTGTCCCTCATCACCTGATCACTGGTCTGTTAAAGTTGCTCCCCTGCTGCAGACCGAGAACTGTGTAGTACCCAGACCAGAGCAGGCGTGTGAGATATTAATTTCGGAAGGAGAACGGAATATCATGACAAGTCACATGCAAGATTTGGGCCTTAATTTTTCCACCCCAAAAGTGACAAAGCTAGAGCCTGGTGTAATGACACACGCCTTTAAACCCAAAACTCAGTGGGCAGAAGCAGGCGTGTCTCTTCGAGTGCAAGGCCAACGTGGTCTACGTAGCACAGCCAGTCCCAGGGCTACACAGACACTTATCTGAAGATGGGAATGGGGTTGGACTGGATGAAGTATTTAATGACCACCTTCTATTCCTTGGGGTGAGCAGTGCTGAGTTTGTAGTGAGCCTAGCATGTGAGCGGGGGTCGGGGTCCCACGTGGAACGGGACCGTCCACCGGCTCTGACACTCACCAGGAGCAGGTGCATCACATGGTCCTGGGTCATGTTGCCGTACTTAGTAACATTCTGCACAGGCTGTAGGAAGAGGAACAGGGTTAGCAGCACTGTTAGCTGAGAAGTGGGAAGGGCAGCGAGGGGAGAACACAAGAGCTGGAGTCTAGAAAGAATCAAGTCCATGGGCTCACCAGCTCAGCTCTGTCACCTCCTAACATGGGAGCTCCAGCTATTCACCCCCTTTCTGCCTCCATGTCCCCACTGGTCAGGCTGGCATAAACTTTAAGATTATAATTTATTTATTTATTTATTTTTAAATATTTATTTTATTTATTATGTATACAATATTCTGTCTGTGTGTATGCCTGCAGGCCAGAAGAGGGCACCAGACCTCTTTACAGATGGTTGTGAGCCACCATGTGGTTGCTGGGAATTGAACTCAGGACCTTTGGAAGAGCAGGCAATGCTCTTAACCACTGAGCCATCTCTCCAGCCCAAGATTATAATTTAATTACCATGTTTCTCCCTTTCCTTTTCTCCCTCCAATCTCTCCATATGCCCCTCCCTGCTCTCCTTCAAATTCATGGCCTCTTTTTTATTTACTGTTATTGCTTGAGTATATGTTTATGTATATACTATATTTCCTAATTTTATAGTCTAGTTCATATAATGCTACCAATTGGCATGCTCTTCCCTGGGGAAGGTACCAATAGTTTCATGAGCAACACTGCTGTCAGAGGCTTGGAGGAGGCGAGGGACTGTACGATGCTGTGGCCGGTAAGAGTTGTGGGCCTGTCCTCTCCCCATCAGGGTAACCTCCATCTCCCTGGCAAGCCCCTCTGAGGTGGCCCCTGCTCCTTTCCAGCAGTTAGGACCTTGCTTCCTGGCCAGCCGTTACTCTTTGCCCCTCCACTTTGGCACCTGCTCTCTGCCTAGACCAGCTACCATTTCCTTCCTGCCACCTTCCTTACCCCGTGGAGCATGTTTTCCATGGGCAGTGGCCGCATCAGCAAGGGGGTAGCCATCCGCATCTGGCTGACAGGTTTGGCAGCTGTGAGGAGGCAGGGAGGACAGACAGCATGAGACCAGGTCCAAGGGAGTAGGGGGCCAGGGGTTGAGATCTGGAACCCGGGAATGGCGGGGGAGGGGCTAGATGGAGAAATGGTGGGGCTTGTGAGGCGAGGGACACGCACATTTAGGAAGCTTCATGCGAAGGCTCTCCAGTTGCAAGTTCTGGGAGGTGACGGTCAGCTTGTCTAGACGGCCCTGCTGCTGGTACAGGAAGTAAGCCGTGGTGGCCTGCCCAGCCAAGAGCAGAGCCACCAGGACAGAAAAGCCGGTGTACAGGGCCCCGCGGCTGCACCTGTTGTGAAGAGGGAGTAAAGGTAGGAGCCAGAGTTGGAGGCTGACTGGGAGTGGGGACGTATGGCCTCACCCATGCCCTTTCGGACTTCTGTCAAGCCTTCCCCACTCCCCTGGCCAGAGAGGTGTGTGTGAGGACATCCCCTGCCCCCCGCCCCAGCTGACCACCAATGTGCTTCCTGGGAAGAAATTAGATCCACCTGGGGCCCAACTTCTATGGGGAAAAAAATGAGCCAAGTTCCTTGCCTACTCTGGGTTTTGTGTCCCCTTTGTACAGTGACGGGGTAAAATGGCCTATCCTCTCTCTTTTACCCAGGTTCCCTCTGCCCAGGATATCCGAGGATCAGAGCTACCCTCAGGGGAAAACAATTTGGTTTTGTTTGTTTGTTTGTTTATGTATTTTAGTTAGCAGAAAAAGATAGGTGCTTTTACTGTGCAAGAGGAAGAAGAGTTTCCTTTTCCCCCCCTCGTGTTATCCCCAGTCCCTGCAGTGACGTCAGACTTAAAGAGAAAGGGGAAGGCAATGTGGCGTGGACCGCAAAGAGAAGTAGAACCTAGACTACAAGGGAGGAGGAGATTATCCGGCTGGAACAGGGCCAGGTGCCACTGCTCCAGAGACACAGCCTATGTGCCAGTCTCCAGGAATCTCTGGACAAATCTCCATCAGTCTCTTAGCTTTTGTCAAGTGTCACACGAGTTGGTCTCACCCCAGCAATTCTAAAATGTGGTTCTTCCCCAACCCGTGGGTGTGGGTGTGGTATGTGTAGTATGTGTGTGTGGTGTTTGTGGTGAGGGGTATGTGTGTGTGGTGGGTGTATGTGGCGTGTATGTATCGTGTGTGGAGTGTGTGTGTGTGTTATATATTGTGGAGGGTATGTGTGTGTGTGGTGTGTGTGATGTGTGTTTGTTTTTTTTTGTTTGTTTGTTTGTTTGTTTTTTTTGTCTTTTCGAGACAGGGTTTCTCTGTGGCTTTGAAGCCTGTCCTGGAACTAGCTCTGAGAGATCCGCCTGCCTCTGCCTCCCGAGTGCTGGGATTAAAGGCGTGCGCCACCACCGCCCGGCTTGTGATGTGTGTTTGTATTGTGTGTGTATAGTGTACAGGGTGTGTGTGTGTTATATGTGGTGGGGGTATGTGTGTTGTGGTGTGTGTGGGATGTGTGTAGTGTGTGTGTGGTGTGTGTATATAGTATATGGGGTGTGTGTATGTTATATGTGGGAGAAGTATGTGGGGGAGGATGTGTGTGTCAGTGTGGTGGGGGGTATGTGTTGCATATCCGTATTCATATGGGTGCTCATGTGTACATATATGTGGAGATCAGAAGTTCACTTCAGATGTTTTCCTCAATTGCGCTCCACCTTATGTTTTGAGGCAGGGTCTCTCACTGAACCTGGAGCACAAAGATTCCACTAGACTGCCTCATCAACAAACCCAGGGACCCTCTTGTCTCTGCCTCCCCAACACTAGGACTAGCGCTTGTTCTTCAAACGAGTGTTCGAGATTCAAACTCAGGTCTTGTGCCTGTGTTGCAAGAACTTTCTCAGCTGAGCTGTCTCCCCAGCACAGTTCTCTTTGAGACAGATCTTCCTATGGCCATAGAAGCACCTTGAAGTGATACCCAATTGGGGGGAATTCAACAGCAACATAGATGGCTAGGCCTGGATGAATGTGTCACGCTCTTGGGTGGCCAGACCCTCAGACCTCAGTGATTGCTTACAGTTTGATGCTTTGACTACTGTCTGGGGAGGGGGTGGAGAGGGTGCATGCCCATATTACAGTATGGAACATAAGGATCATAACTCCAGACCTGGAAAGTTCCCATCCATTCTTCCTCCACTTAGCCCTTAGATGGAAAGAACTATCAGTATTCTGCTGATGTTTGAACTTGTCCCCTTTAAAATGACAGGGTTTTGCCAGGCAGTAGTGGCACATGCCTTTAATTGCAGCACTTGGGAGGCAGAGGCAGGTGGATGTCTCTGAGTTTGAGGCCAACCTGGTCTACAGAGTGAGTTCCAGATCAGGCTCCAAAACTACAGAGAAACCCTGCCTAAAAAAAAAAAAAAAAAAAAAAAAAAAAAAAAAAAAAAAAAAGGCTTAACAAAAGAAGTTGGGCTCCAACATTTACAACACAGCAAGAAAGTCATCATCAGGTGTCAGCACCTTGATCTTGGACTTCCCAACCTCCTAACCTGTGGGAAATAAATTTCTGGACACATATCTCCCAATCTGTATATAGTATTTATAGTAATATATATATATATATCTTATATATTAAACATGTATTATAATATAGTAACTCAGACTAAGACAGACTCCATTTGAAATTGTCATAATCAGTCTTAGTCTTGCCTACTCCAGCAACCAGGAAGGGAGATTTAGGAAACACCAGAAGACCTGTCTGCCTAGTAACTTATGATGTCACAGACACAGCTAATTCTCATTAGCTCTCTGCTTGGCTGACTCTGTGTTTTCTAAGCCAACAGCTGAGCCAAGGAAGAGTTGTTTTGGAAGGAGAAGGCAAAACCTCTTTGTTGGGGAAGGGAGGTCAGACTAGGAAGGGGAGTACGTTCTCCTTCCTGGCCTTCTGAAGGAAGATGTAGCCTGGGCTCAAGGTCCTCTGCTTTATTATCAACTTGGGTGACTCGCGGAACCCCTGGGCCGCTCTTCAGCCCTGTACTCTGATCTAGTAGACAAGAGTAGGTAGCCGTAATTGGCATCCCAGCTCTTCCACTGGCCTAGCTCTGGGGGGTGTGAGTGAGCAAGCTGACCCTTCTATATGTGAAATGGGTAAAAGCTTGGGATGAGAGGTTGTTAATTAACACAGAGATGGAGGGGGCAGTAGTGATGCACGCCTTTATTCCTAGCACTTGGGAAGCAGAGGAAGTAGGATCCCAGAGTTCCAGGCCAGCTTGGTCTACAGACTGACTTCCAGGGCAGTCAGGGCTACAAAGAGAAACCCTGTCTCAAAAAACAAAACAAAACAAAACCTAAATAAATAAAAATAATGTAGAGATGAAACACTTGGCTCCAACACCCAACACATTTACTCTATCAATAATACTTCAAATCTAGCATCTGCCCTCCTTCCTCTTTTATTAAATTTACTGTTATTTTGTTTTTATGAGATGGACTCATGTAGATGAGGCTGGCCTTATACTCCTGATCCTCCTGCCTCCACTTCTCAAATGCTGAGATTATAGGCTTGCACAATCACACCCAGCCTCTTTGTCTCTAGATTGTCTGGCCCTTGGTTTTGATTGAGTGCCAACTCTGTCACCTTCTGGTTTTACTTCCTCCTTTGTACTTCCTTCTTATGTAATTAAGAAAAAAAAAAAGTAACTGACTAAAGTCAAAAGCCAATCAGAATTATCAGGAATCATGACACAGATGTTGCCAGGCAGAAGTGTTCACGGAAAATGCCCCAAGTCAAACCCTGCCTGGAATGGCCTGAGAGCTTAAGCCACCATCTCTGAACACAGCCCTCCCTGAGTGGCCTGAGGTCAGGGGGCTCCCACCTCCCCTCTCCACAAATGATGCCTCTAAAGGACCCACATAGGAGAACAAGCTCAGATGAGTCATGGTTCAAATGCTCTATCCAACACTCACTAGCTGAGACAACCTGTAAATTTAGTTACCAGGATGGATTCAGATTCCTTTTGTGTAAAAATGGGGGAAATGCTGGCCATGGTGGCACACATCTTTAATCCTAACACTTGGGAGGTAAGCAAATATCTATTAGTTTAAGGCCAGCCTGGGCTATACTGTGAGTTCCAGCCAAAGCGACATAAGAAAAAGAAAAGAAAAAAGAGCAGGGTGGTGGTAGCACACACCATTAATCCCAGCACTCAGGAGGCAGAGGCAGGTGGATCGTTATGAATTCAAAGGCTAGCCTGGTCTACAGAGTGAGTTTCAGGACAGGCTTCAAAGCTACAGAGAAACCCTGTCTCAAAGAAAAAAGAAAAAGACAAGGGCAGGGGGAAATAATAGAAAAGGCCAACTCCTAGCTACAGCATCTGTAAGAATGAAGATAGTGTCTGTAGCTTGGTTATGATTCTGATGGCAGTCAACGGCACCCAAGATTGCTGAAGAGCGTACAGTAGGTGGACTGTACCTGTTACCTTTAAGCTGAGACCCAGAAAGAGGCTGTGACCTTTCTGTGGTCATCGACGACAGCAGTGAAAGTTGCCTTGGAAGTCCCCACTGCTCTCCTGCTCTATATCTGGTTACCTTCTTTCCAGAACGCAATTCCCCTACAGTCTCTCAGAGGCTCTCTCAAATCCCCTTCTGCCCTGGAAACAGCTGACGTCACTTCTGCTTTTGATTCCCCCATAGACAGCAAGCAAATCAGGTTTGAGAGCTTGGGGTGGGGGAAGGAGCACAAGAGGGCAGGTGAATTCTAATCCTGTTTGGGTTTTTGGAGGGTGGAGGGCACAAGGCTGAGGTCATCTGGGGTCTGGGAGAGGAACCCTGGGCTACGTGGATGCCTGGGGCAGCCTCTTGATGCAGAGCCAGGAAGAGATTCGCAGATGGGTCTAACCCCGCTACAGCGCTGAGTCCCTGCCACTCATGTAACAAGTGTTCCTTCTCTTCGGCAGCCGCTGAGATGGCAGCCAGCGTCCACACACGAAGAAAGGCTAATCCTGTTTCAGGTATGGATGCGGATATAGCCAGACTGATTATCTAGGCTCCTACAAGCCTTCTGGCCATTAAGGAAAGACTAAGTTGCTTCTGTTACCCTCAGAAATGGTATCTCCACTGGCATCGGAACTTTTCCAAAATCTGAGGCTACAGATCTGAGCAGACAGATCTATTGAGGAAAAGTGAGAACTCATCCGAGGGAGGAACACTATGGTCTTACGTCTCAGCTTAGAGTCATGGCCCAGCTGCAGAGGGTCTGTGGAACTCTGAGGCGTGAACCCAGGGCTCTCTTAACACTTAACACATCCTCAAGGAACCCCTCGGTTTACAGATATGGGAAGTCAATACTCTTAGCAGGTGGGAGCTGGGGGGAGGGGGTCGAGAATACTCAGAGCCAGGTGTGAAGGTGCACTCCTTTAATCCCAGAACTTGGGAGGCAGAGGCAAGTGGATCTGTGTGAGTTTGAGGCCAGCCTGGTCTAGAGTGAGTTTCATTATGTAGAAAGGCAGGGCTATAGAGAGAGAGACCCTGCCTTACATATATGTTTATATGTCAAAAAGTCAGTGCTTAAAAGGCAGCCTTCCTGCAATTCAATGCCATGTCCCTTCCCAGACCCACACTCTGTGCCCTCCAGAACTGAGGGCTCCCTGCTGGTACTCACACATACCTTTCTGGGGCTCTAGGGCGCTGGCCCAGCATGGGCAGCTGCTCATGGTTGGAGATGAGATCGCGCTGGTCATCCATGGCTCTGGCTTCTAGTCTTCTCGACAGGCGCTGCTGCTGCTGCTGCTGCTGCTGCTGTTGCCACCGCCGCTCCTCCTCTTCGTCTGGGACCCTTGAGCCCCAGGATCACCTCTTGAAGCTGGTGCTGGGAGGAACCTGATTCGTCCACAGCAGGTCACTCCGCCCACGTGGTAGATGTGGAAGTGAAAGCCACAAATCTGGAAATACCCCACTCACTCAAAGCTGCCCTCCCTGGGCAGGATGAGGGGGAGTTCCCTAACCAGGTAGAAGTCCGGCACGATCTTATTGGCTGGCCAGGGCTCTTGTCACTTGTTTCTAGGCAGACCTCTGGATTCATTAGGCTCCTTGGATGCTTCTAGAAACAGGCAGACTCCCTAGACAAGAAATCGTTTTGAAGCAGAAAGTGCCTTTGTTTACCCACCGTATCCATGATAAGTGAGGGAAGAAAGGGGCTCAGGCAAGTCCCCTTCTCTCTGATGTGCATGTCCTCTCCAAAGTGGAGATGAAGGTTGAACTGGTGTCCCCTCTGCTTCTATCTACCCCATGCCATGGTGTGAAGGCTCTCAGCTGACACTTGCCATCACAACCATCTTTGTGAGGTACCGTGATCGAATCACAGCTGGCCATAGGATCTTTGCAGTGCCTTAGACGAGTGTTCTGTCCCCTATGTTTTGGGTGGAGACCACGAGGCAGAGAGGCTGTGTGTGCCTAGCCTCATACATGCAGGCAGGGATAGATGGAGCCCAGATTCTGTCCCACTCTCTTCTGCCTCCCAGGGCTCAGATTATGTGTGCCAGTGTGACAAGGAGCAGGGAAAGGGAGGCTCAAAGGGGGTGCCATGGAGACTTAGCTGTACAGGCAAGTGTTTAGCAACCACATCTGTGCCTATACTGTAAGTACATAGGAAGCAAGATCTTTAGCCCTTTTCTTGGTCTCTGTCAAAAGAACCACTAAGGCCTTGGGGTCAAGAGTGCTAAGGGCTTTTTGTTGTTTTAGAGAGGGTCTTGTGTAGCCCAGGCTGGCATAAAACCCACTGTGTAGCTAACGATGAACTTGGGATCCTCCTGCCTCCACCTCCTGACTGCTGGGGTTACATACGTGCACCGCCACACCACATTGGCGCGGAGCAGAGTGGGGTAGAAAAGGCCAGTTATTATCATCACATGCGAGTTTATCGGTTTATCAGTGATTTAGGTAAAGCACTCACTGCTTGCTCTGCCTGTTGCCAAAAGTGACTTCCCTTGCTACCCGAAACAGAAAGACTTAGAGAAATAGCTGGAACCGTGGGTCTTTGCCCCTAACCTGCTGACTGTCACGTACGGTTCTGTAAAGTCTTATTTGCTTGCTTGCCCAACCCACCTTGTGGTTCTAGAGTATAAAACGAGAATACAAACAGGACCCGGTATCAAAGGCTTTTGGGAGCTGTCCCTTCTGGCTTTGGTCCACTGCATTGTCCCCTCTCTTCTACTCTAGTTGGTGTTCAGTGCTTATGCTGGAAAGATTCCCGCAACAATTAAATCCAGGGCTTCTTGCACGATAGATAAACGCTCTGACCTACATCCCCAGCGCAATTTCGTTCTTTCAAGACAGGGTATATTTTATATGTTAATTAGGATGAGGGCTTTGCTGCCGGAGGAAGCAAACGTTTGATGAGAGGACGAGAGCTTGAAATCTGTTCAGAGGGGAGAAGGATAAAGATTGAGCACAATCACATTGACAAATAACTCAATCATATCTTCAGAAGCAGAACTTCCATAAAAATCTAGTGGACAGGGTCTGAATAGCTTCCATACTTCAAGAGAGTGGCACATTCAACACTACAACAGACAATGCTGTGCCAGGGACCCACCTCACATACCACATACCTCACGCCATGTCTCTCTCTCTCTCCCTCTCTCTCTCTCTCTCTCTCTTTAGGTTTTTCAAGACAGTGTTTCTCTGTAACTTTGGAGCCTGTCCTAAAACTAGCTCTTGTAGACCAGTCTGGCCTTGAAACTCACAGAGATCCTCCTGCCTCTGCCTCCCAAGTGCTGAGATTAAAGGCGTGCGCCACCACCGCCTGACGCCACGTATCTTTTACCTCTTCATATGGCTCTCCTAGAATAAACTGGAAAATAGAGTGTTTCCCTGGGTGCCCCCCCCTTTTTTGTTCTGTGATAGCTTGAATGAGTGATGGGGGAGAAAGGCCCCCATAGGCTCATAGATTTGAATGCTTAGTCACCAGAGAGTGGAACTCTTTGAGAAGGATTAGAAGGTGTGACCTTGTTGAAGTAGGTGTTCACTCAGGGTGAGCTTCGAGGTCTCAAAAGCCCACAGCAGGTCCAGTCTCTCTCTGTCTGCTGTCTTCAGATGAGGATACAAAGCCCTCAGCTACTGCTCCAGCACCGTGCCTGTTTGCTTTCCGCCATGATGTTTGCAGACTAACCCTCTGAAACTGTAACCTAGCCTCCAATTAAATGCTTTCTTTTTTAAGAGTCGCCTCTTTTGAGGTGTTTTTCACAGCAATGAAACAGTAATTAAGACACAGTTTGAATCTAAATTGTTCCCCATGGGCTCTTGTTTGAGGGCTTAGTCCCTGGCTTGTGACTCTATTCTGAAGGCTGTGGAACTTTTAGAAATTGGGACCTAGCTGTTAGAAATAGAACACTACAGGGTGGCTTTTGAAGGTTCTACATGCTCCTAATTGGGCCTTCTCTCTCTGCTTCCTAATCTAATGTGAATAGCCACTGTCCCCCACCCCAACTGTCATGCCTGAGCCACTGGGTTCGATCTTCCCTGTTATGATGAACTACAACTTTTCCACCATCGACCAAAATGAATCTTTCCTCCCACAGATAGTTTCTGGGTCACAGTGACCCAAAAGAGACTAATTCATTCCTCCCATAAAGCAGACTGAAAGTCTCCTCCCCTGACACAGCAAGGCACATGCACACTCTGATGCCAAGAATCTGTCTTCTCCTGTGGAGAGAATACCGGGATTTAGGCTTTCTTCCTCCAGGTCATAGACTGAAGGAAGCTTCTTTGGGGGCCACGACCATCACAGGGGAGAACATTTGAAGAGTCTGGAAATGGTCCAATGCAGGCCATTCTCTGAATAAGCCAAGCCCCACTCGTGGGCCACAGCCTCCGCTTCAGAAAACCGAGGGTCATGAGAAACGCATCAGCGTAGAAGAAGCAAGCATAACAGTCACAGGTGGGGAAAACACAAGGAAGAAAGAAACTCGTCAGCCTTCCAATGTGGTGAAGGATGGAGCTGCATCTAGAATCAAAAAGAGACTCCTAAGAAGTGTGAGTGCTCCTGGAGAGATTAAAAAGAACTCTAAAAAATTAAAAATAGAAGCTTGGCAGTGGTGGCACACACTTTAATCCCAGCACTTGGGAGGCAGAGGCAGGTGGATCTCTGTGAGTTTGAGACCAGCCTGGTCTACAGAGTGAGTTCCACAACAGCCAGGGACAGGAACACACAGAGAAACCCTGCCTTGAAAAATAAAATTAATGACTAATCTAGGAAGGCAAATAACCAAATGCCAGAGTTCTAGAAACAGAGAACAGAAAAAAAAAATAGAGGGGGAATAAATTACCAGTGAAGTAATTTACTACAATTCCCAGAAGTCAAGGACATGAATTTCCAAACTGAAAGGACCCAGTAGGTACCAAGGACAAGATAAAAAGTAATTTTATGATGGGCAGTGGTGATGCATGCCTTTAATCCCAGCACTCTAAAAAGGACTCTAGCCGGGCGGTGGTGGCGCACGCCTTTAATCCCAGCACTCGGGAGGCAGAGGCAGGCGGATCTCTGTGAGTTCGAGGCCAGCCTGGTCTACAAGAGCTAGTTCCAGGACAGGAACCAAAAGCTACGGAGAAACCCTGTCTCGAAAAATAAAAAAATAAATAAATAAATAAATAAAAATAAAAAAAAATAAAAAGAACTCTAAAAAATTAAAAATAGAAGCTTGGCAGTGGTGGCACAGACTTTAATCCCAGCATTTGTGAGGCAGAGGCAGGCGAATCTCTGTGAGTTCGAGGCCAGCCTGGTCTAAAAGAGCTAGTTCCAGGACAGGAACCAAAAGCTACGGAGAAACCCTGTCTCGAAAAATCAAAAAAAAAAATTGAAAATAGAAGCTTGGCAGTGGTGGCACAGACTTTAATCCCAGCACTTGGGAGGCAGAGGCAGGCAGATCTCTGTGAGTTCAAGGCCAGCCTGGTCTGCAAAAGCTAATTCCAGGACAGGCTCCAAAGCTACAGAAAAACCCTGTCTCAAAAAACAAACAAACAAAAAAGTAATTTCACATCAAGGCATATCACCATGAAGCTTCAGAAAAGTAAACACTGAGGATATTTTGCAAATTTTCAGAAAGAGAAGATAAGACATACTCAAAGATTCTGATATCAAAATCCCCCCCCCCCCTTATTTTTCTGAGACAGGTTTCTCTGTAATAGCTCTGACTGTCCTGGAACTAGCTCTGTAGACCAGATTGACCTTGAACTCAGAGATCCTCCTGCTTCTGCCTCCCAAGAGCTGGGATTAAAGGTGTGAGACACCACTGCCCGGCCTCAAAACACTTTTATGCTTCTTAATTATGCCTCTGGAAACCACGCTGATGGAGTAATGCCTTCAACATCCTATAGGAAAACTCATTTCCATCCTAAAGTCTTCACTGAGGCAAATCATCACAGAGACGATATTAGTTTCTCATTATAGTCATGAAAATACCTGATAAAAGTAACTGAAGAAAATGTTAATAGGGGCCGGGAGAGGGCTAGAGGTTAAGAGCACTGGCAGGTGGATCTCTGTGAGTTTGATGCCAGCCTGATCTACAGATTGAGTTCTAGGACAGCCAGGGTTACACAGAGAAACCCTGTCTCTAAAAACAAAACAAACAAACAAAAAGGCTATCCAGAAAATGCCTAAAGTGAAAAATTCAGGATGAAACAGTACCAAAAAGTTTTCAGAGCCACGCGATAAATAACCAAAGGGAGATGCTGAGCGCGTGAAGGCTGTGTGGAAAGTCAGCAAGGGCCCGCTGTCTTCACAGGAAACTTTAGGCTTATGGAAGTGCCTGTTCTTTTGCTTTGTTTTGTTTTTGTTCTTGTTTGTTTGTCTTTCAAGACAGGGTTTCTCTGTGTAACAACCCTGACCGTCTTGGAACTCACTCTGGAGACCAGGCTGGCCTCGAACCCACTGAGATCCACCTGCCTCTGCCTCCTGAGTTCTGGGATTAAAGGCGTGCACCACCCGCCCAGCTGAAATGTTTGATTCTTTAAACAAGCTGAATTGGTAACTGTGATACAAAGTAAAACTAAATTTTAGAATAAAGAAAAAATATTTCAGCCAGGCTGTGGTGGCGCACACCTTTAATCCCAGCACTTGGGAGGCAGAGGCAGGTGGATCTCTGTGAGTTAGAGACCAGCCTGGTCTACAAGAGCTAGTTCCAGGACAGGCTCCAAAGCACAGAGAAACCCTGTCTCGAAAAAAAAAAATATTTCAAAGTCCATAGATGCTGAGCTGATTGTGATGAAATGAAACCCAGACTCTTCTCCTTGAGTCCAGTCCCAACACCCAGGGTGGCCTGGACAACAGTCTCCTGTAAGACACCTAGAAGAACCAGAGGTCACAGCTCCACCAGGTGTCCTGCAGACCCACTGCCCAGTGAGAGTCCCCTGCTTCAAGGGCTCCTGCCTACCTGGGAGGGAAGCAGTTCCCAGAAGCAGGAAGACTTGGATGTTGTGCCCTCATGGGGGTGGGGTGGGGAGGGTAGAATCCAGTTCTCCAGTGTTGTAGGGAAGAGTCTGACTCAAAAAAGGAAGGGGAACTGAGTCCTTCCACACAGCAAGACCCATAGAGCAGGAACTGGTCCCCACAGTGTGTTGGTGGGAAGAACACAGGGGTTCCGGCAGATTGCCTGAGTCAGTAAGAATTGGCTGGAAAAGAGAAAACGTGGGTGACTGTAGCATCTATTTTCCTCACAAACCCCCAAATACTTAGCTCCTGGGACTTATCAAAAGGACCCGGGACCAGCCTGAAGGGACATCTTCCAGACACGTTCAGAACAAAGACATACTGCAGCAGAATAATTTGCCTGCCTCCATAGACAGTTATGACTCCATTTCAGTTGTCCAGGGAAAGCTCTTTCTGAAGACAAGGAAGCAGAGGGAAAGGTAGAATGTGAGGGCCCAGGGGTGGAGCTCAGCTAGCAAAGCCCTTGTCCAGCATACATGAAGCTCTGAAATATTTGACCCCAGCACCCCATAAAACCAACATGCTGGCACATGCCTGGAATCCCAGCATTCAGCGGGGAGAGGCAAGAGGATCAGAAGTTCAAAACCATCCTCAGCTAAATAGCAATTATTTGATTTGATTTGATTAGCAAGGTCTTCCTACATAGCCCTGGCTGGCCTGGAGCTCTCTGTTGACCAGATTGACCTTAGACTCGTGGAAATCTGCAGGCCTCTCTCCCCTCAGTGCTGAAATTTAAGGTGTGTTACCACACCCACATCCTTGTTATGTTGATGTGAGATGAGGACTCTTCCGCAGCATGACATGTGTGTTTTAATTCCTCTAGAAATTCCCAGTGACTGTCAGTTTTTCTTTTGGCGAAACAGCCTCAGTCCCACCACTTATAGATGTGGGATCTGGAACAGATGAGCCAATCCTTCCATGCCTTGGTTTCCCCACCTATAAGATGGGCATGGTAAGGCCTATCTCAGTGAGTTGCTGCACAGGTTAAATGCACACATGCCCTAAGTCATAGTCTGCTCAGTGAGTGATACAGTTTTTTTTTTCCCAGCAAATGTATTCAGTCTGACTGTGGGACCTGCCGTAATATTTGACACTGTTCAACAGAGAAAGGGAGGACCGCCCTCTTCTTCTCTGGACCTTCCTGGTGTCTGTCTGGTCCTGTGCTGTCTGTCACCCATGAGATAGTTTGAGTGACTTACTAAGATGCCTGCTTTTCCCTAGTCTTGGCACTTAGAATCCCCAAAGTGTGACTTCTTCCAGTTTACCTTGGCTAGGGTAAGCAGGTGGAGAGTCCCAGGGCCTCGCCTCCTTGCCCTCAGTCTCTGATGATGCACCCCATCCCCTATCCCCAGATCTTATGCACCACCTCCCAAGCTGGTGATTGTATATAGACCCCAGCAAAGCCCAGTACATGTCTGGCCCTGATAAGGGATCTGAAAAGGTGAAATTTAAAAGAAAAAGATCTGCTTTTATTTTTGTTTGTGTGTACCACATGTATGTAGGCCAAGGAGGCCAGAAGACAGTGTCGATCCCTGAAGCTGGAGTGACAGGTGCCTGTGAGCCCTTCATGTGTGCTGACACCAAACCCAGATCCTCTGAAGGAGCAGCACATTCTCTTAATGAAGCAACATCTCCAGCCCTGGAAAGGTGATTTTTTTTGCTTTTTGTTTTTTTCTTTTTTGGTTTCTCAAGACAGGGTTTCTCTGTGTAACAGCCCTAACTGTCTGGAACTAACTCTGTAGACCAGGCTGGCCTCGAACTTATAGAAATCTGCCTACCTCTCACCTGCTAGGATTAAAGGCGTGCGCCACCACTGCCCAGCTGGAAAGGTGGTCTTTTGCGGGAGGGAACAGGCCTGGGCTCTAGCCTGTATCTGATATGTCGGTCCTAGGCAATGGAACTTCTCTTCCTTTGCTCACCTACCAATGTGTCTACTTTGGGCCTGGCACTGATCCAGGTGCTTGGGATGCATAGGGACATAATGTCCCCATCCATGCAGAAGTATATTTTAGAGGCAGGAAAACAAGCAAATTATATTAGGTGCTACAGAAAGGTACATGCCAAAGCAAAAAGGAAGGATGCTGGAGAAGCAGGATTGGGCCAGGTTGCTGTGTTCACGGGAAGTGAATGGGCCTGGTTGACAAGGTCAGACTCAAGGTCAGGACTGAAGAAGGTAAGGCAGCTAACTTACTTGTCTGCAGAAAGCAAGCTCTAGGTAGATGCTGCAGTCAGAACAAAGGCTACATGGTGATACAGGGTCTGATGCGACTGGAGGAGAGCCTTGTGGCCAGCATGGCTACCCAGGCACCCACATGTCTTTTGTTTTCCTCTACAGGTAGCAGGGGAGGTCTTGAGCAGAGGAGGACCTTCATCAAACTTGTACTGTAGGAGGCTGCCCCATTGAGAGTCTGAGATAGCCGCAGGGGCTCATGGGCCAGTTATGGTCAAAGGGGAGACTGACTAGGGAGGCCCTGTAGTAAAAGGTCTCTCGGTAGCCACACTGTTTCTGGGAGAGAGAAGCTGGTCATTCCCTCGCAGCTGAATGGGTTCCTGAGTCCAGACCCCAGTCAGGATTCTCCCAGAGCTACATACTCCACAGGCAGTTTACAACCTGGGGCTCCCCACTTTTCTCAGCGGGAGGTATCATCTGGCAGGTAGGAAGAAGGCATGACTCTCTGGACAATTCCTGAATCTCTCCTTTGGTATCCATATCCATTCATCCAACAATCCTAGTGAAGCAGCAATTCTATTCCAGCACGGAAAGGGACCAGGAGGGCCCCCGAGGCCCTTGGAGTCACAGGAGTCCTTGGGGGCTAACAGTTGAGTCTGTGCAAGAATCGGGTACTGATTGTGGCCCAGGTTCCAGGGGCTGGAAGTGGAGATCAGAAGTCTGTGGCTCATCGAAGCTAGGAAGCTACTGGGAGGGCCTTGGTGGTGAGAGGCTCAGACGGAATAAGGAAGGGAGGGAGAGTACCAGGTCAAGTGGGTGCCATTATTTGTACCTGGTCACAGGCAGAAAGTGGGATCTACACTCTACTGAGTTTTCTCGCTTGAGTGATGGAGAAGGGTGATGTTGTTTATAAAAGCAGAATGTCCTTGCCACATTTGAGGAACAGAAAGAAGTGCCGTGTGTCTGAGGGCAGCGAGCCCCCCCCCCCGGGGTGGGGGGAGTAGAGGGAGGTTTTGGACTTTACAGATCCGAATCCTGAGCCTTGAGTCCCGGCCAGATGATTTCCAAAACAATACTAGCTAGAGGAGGTACTGGGCAGGGAAGCTGGATCTTCTTCATGTTGGGAGTAGATGTATTGGGACCTATAGGTCCCAGGAGGGCTAGAGAGGGAGTCAGGGATTGGAGACAGTGCTGGCTACAAGTGGAGAAGGAGAGATCTGCGGGAGGGGTGTCATGGAAGAGAGGAAGGGTGAGGGAGGCAAGGATGGAGGTCCACAGTGATGGCATTTCCTGAGGTGGGGAGGACTGGCGCAATGGGAATAGGTGGGACCCAGAGTTTTCTTCCAGCTAGGTTCCGCTGTGACAGCACTGCACACGCTTGGCACATGGAGTAGACAACGTAGGAAAGTTACCACCGTGAAACTTGAAAAGAGCGAGCTGGTCATCTGGGAGCTGTCACCGGGCAGATAGCCTTTGAAACCATGAGAAAGGAGCCCCTGTTTTGAGTCTGGATGGAAGAGTAACCCTGAGCAGCGGGAGGAGGGATGGGACAGGGCACACTCAGGAATCCTCATAGAGGCCCAAAGAGAGAATGAATGGTCACCCATGTCAAACAACCCAGAGAACAAGCCAGCAAGCACAGAGAATGGGTGACATCGACAGGGGTGAGGGATGAGAGGAGCGGGCGGCATAATAAGGAACTCAGATGTGTTACATGCTTGAAATGGGGGCTGAAAGGGGGTCTCACAGATGAAGCACAGACCCAGCTGGGAGGACACAGGAACAGCTCTAGTTGGGCCCCAGAGTGACTTTCCCAGCAGCCAATCAAGACGTCTGCCGCCCGCCTCCTCACTCCGGCTCCAGGAGTCAGAACATCTCCGTGCCTCATTCCACACGCTGCCCAGGGAGTTGGAGGGACAAGCTGACTGGGGATTCATACAGGCCAGCTGTAGCTGTCATTCCCTCCTGGGGAGCTCATGCCACCTCTTTGGTGGGGTGTGAATTACTCCCGGTTTCCTGTCAACACAGCCCTGTGGCTCTCAGCGGTACTAAGCACAAGAAGCAGCACTGGAATCCAGGTCTCTCTGTAGAGCTCACTGTGCCACCAACCACGCACACTGCCTTGCGTAGGCCCCTTATTCTCCTGTGCAGTCTTTCTTAGACACTTTTTGATCAGTTGATTTGTTGTGTGTGTTTGGATGCTTTGCTTGCATTTATGCCTGTGCGCCTAGCTTCCAGGGAGGACAGCAGAGGGCTTCGGATTCCCTGGGATTGGAGTCACAGATGGTTGTGATCCGCCGTGTGGTTTCTGGGAACTGATCCTGGGTCCTCTGGGAGATCAGTCAGCAACTAGCCACTGAGCCATCTCTCCAGCCAGCCCTCTCTGAGGCCCATTTAGGGTCGGGGAGAGACTTGGGGAAGAGAATGAAGTAAGTAGTTCCAGGCGTCCTTGAAACGACTCTCATCAGCAGGTCATCTTCCCTTCTCAGTCTCTATGTTCCCAGCTCCTGTACCACTGCCCCCTCCACGGAGACAGACTCCCCACAGCAGAGGACACCCAGCTTCTGAGGAACACAGTAAAGACAGAGGCTGCCCAGGTGAAAGGCATAGCTTATCTCCTCTGTTCTGATGAAAATCGGCTTCAGGCTTGCAAGGCAAACACTTTACACACCGAGAGCTCTTCTCCCTCCCCTCCAACCCTCAAGCTGTTATTGCCCAAACATGATTTCCCTAAAATCATGATTTCTTCCTTACTGAGTCTCTGGTTCTCTGCCAGGCAAGCTTTGTCAGATATGTGAGGAGGAGAAGGGCAGCATCAAGGCCTTCTTCCTGCCCCCACAAGCCTGCCTGTCCCCAGCTCCTGCAGTCCCTGCTTCGAATCCCTGCCAGCAGGGCCCCCCCTGACTGCATATCTTGAGCACTTACTGTCAGGGCTAGAATGACAATAAAGAAGATGAAGAAAAAAATCCAAAACTCAGCCTCACATGGTAGCACACGCACTGAATCCCAGCACTTGGAAGACGGAGCCAGGAAGATAGCTATGAGTTTGAGGCCAGCCAGTTCTACATAGAGAATTCCAGGACAGCAAGGACTTAATGGAGAGCCTGCATCTCAAAAACACACAATTTAAATTCACAATAATAAATTATAAGCCGGGCGGTGGTGGCACATGCCTTTAATCCCAGCACTTGGGAGGCAGAGGCAGGTGGATCTCTGTGAGTTTGAGACCAGCCTGGTCTACAAGAGCTAGTTCCAGGACAGGCTCCAAAACCACAGAGAAACCCTGTCTCGAAAAAAAAATAAAAAAATAAATAAAATAAATTATATTGATTATATAGTGACAATATATCTTTAAAATTAATGGCACTTTTGTACTTTGTTTAGGATTTAAAATTATTTCATGACATTTGTTTATTTATTTATTGTGTGTGTGTGTGTATGTGTGGATGCTACGGTGCACTTATGGAAGTCAGAGGACAGCTTGCGGGAATTGTTTGTTTCTTTCCAGCATGTGCTTCCCTGGGATTGAACTCAGGCTGTGGGTTGTGAACATCATGGGACATACCCTCGCCCACTAAGCTGTCCCTGAAGCCCTTACTTAGGCCTTTGTAAGACAGAGACTATCCTTGGGTATTCTGTGTAGCTGGGATTAGCCTCGACTTCTGTCCTCCTGCCTCTGCTTACTGAACTGGGATTGCAGGCACATGCTTTTTTGCTTTTGCATTTGCAGTTTTGAGTGTTTTTTTTTAAATTTTATTTTATTACATGTGTACGAGTGCAAGGTACATATGTACTGTGTGCATGTGTAGAAAGGGGTGCACATGTACTGTGTGCATGTGTAGAAAGGGGTACACATTGCTGTGTGCATGTGTAGAAAGGGGTGCACATGTACTGTGTGCTTGTGTAGAAAGGGGTACACATTGCTGTGCGCATGTGTAGAAAGGGGTACACATGTGCTGTGTGCATGTGTAGAAAGGGGTACACATTGCTGTATGCATTATAGAAAGGGGTGCACATGTGCTGTGTGCTTGTGTAGAAAGGGGTACACATTGCTGTATGCATTGTAGAAAGGGGTACACATGTGCTGTGTGCATTGTAGAAAGGGGTACACATGTGCTGTGTGCATGTGTAGAAAGGGGTACACATTGCTGTATGCATTGTAGAAAGGGGTACACATGTGCTGTGTGCATTGTAGAAAGGGGTACACATGTGCTGTGTGCATTGTAGAAAGGGGTACACATGTGCTGTGTGCATGTGTAGAAAGGGGTACACATTGCTGTGTGCATGTGTAGAAAGGGGTACACATGTGTTGTGTGCTTGTGTAGAAAGGGGTACACATGTGCTGTGTGCTTGTGTAGAAAGGGGTACACATTGCTGTGTGCATGTGTAGAAAGGGGTACACATTGCTGTGTGCATGTGTAGAAAGGGGTACACATTGCTGTGTGTATTGTAGAAAGGGGTACACATTGCTTGTGCATTGTAGAAAGGGGTACACATTGCTGTGTGCATTGTAGAAAGGGGTACACATGTGCTGTGTGTATTGTAGAAAGGGGTACACATTGCTGTGTGCATTGTAGAAAGGGGTCAGACGGTAAGTGCTGGGGAGTCAGTTTTTTCCTGTGAATTCTGTAAAGCAAACCCAGGTTGTCAGGTGTGACACGAGAGTTTTTATCCACAAAGCCATCTTATTACCCCTGTACTATGTTTCTTTTGGTGCTAATTCTACTGGAGTTTGCTGTTTTTCAGCCCAAGAGAAGTAAGATTTGAATTCCACTGGCTTCATCTGTTCCTTGCAGCTTTCTCTTAATTTTTTTAAGACTTATTTATTTTATTTTATGTGTATAAATGTCTTGTCTGCGTGTATGTCTGTACACACCTGTGCATGGTGCCCCCAGAGGTCAGGAGATGGGATTGGATCCCAAATGACTGTGAGACACCATGTGGGTGCTGGGAGCCAAACTAAGCACTGCAAGAACAAGTGCTCTTGATCACTGCGTCATCTCTCCAGCACCTCCTTAAAATAAATAAAAGATGTATTGCATCTAAATATTATTTTTTGTTTTTCTTTTTTCCTTCTCTTTTTTTGTTTTTGTTTTGTTTTGTTTTTCGAGACAGAGTTTCTCTGTAGCTTTGGAGCCAGCCCTCAGAACTCCCTCTGTAGACCAGGCTGGCCTCAAATTCACAGAGATCTGCTTGCATCTGCTTCCCGAGTGCTGGCATTAAAGACATGTGCCAGGCAATATTTTATTTTTATATTATGTGTATGAGTGTTTTGCCTGCTTGTCTGTAGCTGCGCCACATGCTCCCTGGTGACTGTGGAAGTCAGAAGAGGACGTTGGATTCCCTGAAACTAGAGTGTGGACAGCTGTGAATTGCCACGTGGGTGTTGGGAGAGGAACTGCGGTCCTGTGTAAGAGCAGCAAGTGCGTCAAACCACGGAAGCATCTCTCTCCAAACCTTTCTTACTGCTTTTAGAGCTGAACTGAAGCTCTTTGGATATTACACAGCTCCAACCTCCTCTCTGAAAAGAGGAAAAATTCCTGTCCAGAGAAAAGGCCATGAGCCACAGAATCAACTCCGGAGCCGGCACGGCAGGTTGCTTCCTGTCATGACAATGCTGCCACCTGGTGGTCGTGCATAGAAGACGGCTACACGCTCATAGAAACTGAGGTGCCTTCAAACCGGTACATTACCATCGACCTGCAGATGCCGGGTCACCCAAAGTCTTCCTCTCCCATGAATTCCATGGCAGGTTGCCTTCACTGAACTCCAGCCTGCTAGAGATGATGTGGTGTGATGTAATGAAGGGTGTATGTCTATGGACATAGAGGTTTGAGCTCTGGTTCTGCCCCTTCTTCCTTCCTTCCTTTTTTCCCTCCCTCCCTCCCTCCCTTCCTTCCTTCCTTCCTTCCTTTTTAAATATTTGTTAATTTGGGTTTTTTTTTTCAAGAAAAGGTTTCTCTGTAGCTTTGGTGCCTGTCCTGGAACTTGCTCTTGTAGACCAGGCTGGCCTCAAACTCACAGAGATCCCCCTGCCTTTGCCTCCCGAGTGCTGGGATTAAAGGCATGCACCACCACTGCCCGGCAATATTTGTTAATTTATTTGTTTGTTTGTTGTTATGTATGAGTTTCTGTCTGCATACATACCTGCATTACAGAAGAGGGCATCAGACCCCTTTACAGATGGTTATGAGCACCAGGTGGTTGCTGGGAATTGAACTCATGACCTCTGAAAAGAGCAGCCAATACTCTTAACCGCTGAGCCATCTCTCTAGCCCCGGTTCAGCCCATATTTATTGATCATATTACTTTCAATAGCTGTGTACACGGAGTAGGTGCTTAATCTCTCTGAAACCATTTACCTTCATGTAACACATGGGGAGTAACACTACTTTTCCCAAGGTGTTTGAGACACTGAGCAGATGATCATTTATAGCATACCAGGTATTTGATAGTCTGCATGCTAGGATATAGCAGTGACCTAAACACAGGAGTCCCAGGATCACCACGGCCAGTGGATCTCAAAGTGAGGTCTCTGGATCATCAACCCAGAGAAATCTCAGTGCTCCTCTCTCTGCCCAGCCCATGCTAGGATCACAGGTGTTCATTGCCATGCCCAGCTTTTTACATGGGTTCTGGGGATTGGACTTCAGTCTCCAAACTTGTGCACTAAGCATATTTTCCATCTCCGTAGTCCAACAATGGCTTAAATCATACGAGCTATACCTAGCTGCTTGGAGAGATTGAGAACTGTGGTTTTTAGACTCTGGCTTTCGGAGGAGGGAAGCTGGGGATCAAACCCAGTGTCATTGTCACTGAGGTCCACCCCAACCTGCAGTCTCTTTGGATTAGTCATAGATTGGTTTAAAATCGAGATTTCTGTCAGGCATTGATGTGGGATTCCCCTCTGTATGCTGTGAATATCATTGGTTAATAAAGAAACTGTTTTGGGCCTATAGCAAAGCTATAGGGGAACAGAGCTAGGTGGGAACTAAACTGAATGCTGGGAGAAAGGAAGACAGAGTCAGAGAGAAGCCATGTAGCCCTGCTGGAGCCAGACGGAACTGTAGCTGGTAAGCCACAGCTACTTGGCGATACGCAGATTACTAGAAATGGATTAAATTAAGATGTAAGAGTTATCAAATAAGAAGCTAGAGCTAACGGGCCAAGCTCTGTTTTAAATAACATAGTTTCTGTGTGACTATTTTGGGTCTAAGCTGCCAAGCAGCTGGGAAACGTAAACAAGGGGCCTCATTACAACAAGGCATGGTGCTTGTTCCCTTAGTGCAAGAGACAGAGACAGAGGTAGATGGATCTCTCTGAGTTGAAGCCAGTCTGGTCTACATAGTGAGTTCCAGGCCAGATAGGACTAAATAATGAGACCCTGTCTCAAAAAATTAAAGGGGAAAAGAAGGAAGGGAGAAGTGGAGAGAGGGAGGGAAGAAGGGAGGGAGGGAGGAGGAAAGGAAAAAGAAAGAGATAGTCCTATTTACAATAGAAGATTAAAGAGATTGTCTCTGCCACACCACTTCGGATGTCATTAGCCTTTGGTGGCCTGGTCTTTTCTTGTATCACTCCAATGATGGAAACACCACTATCTCCTGAAGAGATCTGATTCCAAGAGCATTTGGTGTTCAAGTCTGTTTTTCTATAAGCTCCTATCTACTGGCAGACTGCTACCACTTTAGGGACACATCCTGCAAGGCTGCCACCTCCTTCTTCAAGGCATTACTTACTTAAGTCCCACATGCATTCTCAAGTAGGAAGACAGGCAGCTCTGATGGTACTTTCTGGATTACAGGGAGCCTCCACGTCGGGCACCTTGGGAAGGAAGGCTGCCTGGAAGCCAGACGCAGCCAGCAAGCCACGAAGAAAGGCAGCCTATTCTAATTCTGCTGCAAACTTCTGCGTTAAGCCATTCCTCTTTCAGCCAGCTCTAATCTACCATTCAACCCATCCACTGAGTATTTAATTTCAATCGTATATTTTTCTGAGAATTTCCTTTGGTGTTTTTCAAATATACCCCGATGTTATTCATGCCTTTTGCCTGTCCCTTTTATTATTATTATTATTCCATTATGGATTTTTTTCTTTTCTTCTTTCTTTCCTTTTATTTTTCTTTGAGACAGGGTCTCACTGTGTAGCTCTGGCTGTCCTGGGACTCCCAGAGACCCACATGCCTCTGCCTCACAAGTATTAGGTTTAAAGGCATGCACCGCCATGCTCCGCTTCATGGTGTATTTCCTTAAGCACTTTGTGTATAGTCGTTTCCTATTCTAGTATATATGAAGTCTTTAGGGGTATCTACATCTGTTTCCTCTTTGTGCTAGCTCTTCTGGTGACTTACTTCCAGGTACACTGATTTTTGTAGAAACCTATATTTGGTTTTATGTTGTCTGTGGCAAACTGAGGGCCCCAGTTGCGGAAAGCCTTCAGCGGTGAAAGTTCGCTTTTTCTTCTGCTGGGAACTGGGCCACATTAGCTAAGAAATCTATTTCTGACTTGATGTAAATGTCAGGTTTACCTCCCTCACCTTGGAGTTGGGGAAAGACATGAAGACATGGCCTGCCTTACTCCCCTGACCATTAGCTCCACAATTTGCTGTCAGACAGTTACTGACTGGCACTTTCTCTTCCTTAATCCATTTGGTCTGGGTCTCTCTCTCTCTCTCTCTCTCTCTCTCTCTCTCTCTCTCTCTGGGTCTCTCCCTCTCCCTGGTTTTTTAAGACAGGGTCTTACTGTGTAGCCCTAGCTGTTCAGGAACTCACTCCGTAGACCAGACTGGCCTCAAACTTAGTGATTCACCTGCCTCTACCTCCTGAGTGCTGGAATTAAAAGTGTGGACCACTAAGACCTACTTATTTGGATACTGTTTTTCTTAGATTTCTTCAAAGGGCTTGAAGACTTCCTTTACTTCTCTGGAGCTGTGGGATGCCTGTTTTTCGTTTGGTTGTTGTTTTGGTTTGTTTTTTACTTTCCTCGGGATCTTGGATGAGCACAGGAGTCCCTTCATCTTTTCTTTCCCTGGTTATCAATCTCTGTTGAGCCCCTGCTTTTGCAGACTGGGCCGGAAGCAGTGGTGGCTGCGCCGGAAGCATGAGTGGTAGTGGTGCAGCAGGGTCTATTTCCTGTCAGAGACAACACAGTGGCGGAGAAGTGGGCTATTGCAATAAATAGGTGGCCAGCGGTACCACTCAGGAACAAAAGGGTGGCAATGGGAACTCGGGGGAGAAATACCATGGGGAGCCCCTAGAACAATGGTTCTCAGCCTTCCTAACACTACAGCCCTTTAATACAGTTCCTCATGTTGTGCTGACCCCAATCATAAAATTATTTTTGTTGCTACCTTCCTGTTATTTTGCTACTGTTATGGATCATCATGCAAACATCTGATATGCAGGATATCTGATCTGAGACCACAGTGAAAGGGTCATTTGAACCTCCTTAAGGGGCTGTGACCCACAGATTGAGAACCAACTCTCTAGAAGCTAGCTTTGTGAGGAAAATCACACTCTAACAGACGGTAGTTGGGGCCCAGAGGGGAATAGTAGGGAGCATGGGTGAAAGGCTGGCGTGGAAAATTAGAAACTAAAGGTGTTAGGCTTGGCTTGGGCAGAATGAGAGGGCACAGGGTATGGCCATGCTAGCCCAAAGGCTGAGGAAATTCCCTGAGGAGACTAGATTCTGCCCTGGAGAAAAGGAGAAAGGGTGTAACTAAATGGGGCAAAACAGTTTATTGTGAAGAGCTGGGCCTATGATAGCAAAACTTCTTCTGAGCATCCCGGTCCCTCAATTTCGTTTCCACAGGCTATAGGGAGAATGCGTCTACTAATGAGGAGGAAAATCATCCTATGAAGTCCAGTGAGCAGGTAGCCACCATGCTGGGTGGCGGCCATCGCCGGAGGGATGATAGGGCTGTCAGCTTCAGGCTCTGTCACCTGCTGAGGCTGGGTTCCCAAGCTCTGGAGGGGTCAGGTAGGTAACAGCTTATAGCTCTGCCTCAGAGACCCATAGACTGCTGGAGTCCAAGCTGACCACAACTTAGCTGTCAAAAAAACAAACAAACAAACAAACAAAAAAACCCCAACAACAGCAGCAACAAAAACCACCAATACTAATCCAAAACCAATCAACCCTGAAAGGACACTGAGTGACCCTGCTGACTGCATCCCCGGTTACCAGGGAACAGGACAAGTTGCAATGTTCCATCACAGGAAACGAGGAAAATGCTCCAGCAACAGCCAGCATGTTTCCACCAGGACTCCAGCCAGCTGTCTTTTATATGCTTGGCACAAGAACTGAACGGGCTTAAGAATAGCAGCAGCTTGCCTGGCTAAACACTTCATCCTGCGATCCCCTCTGAAGCACAGCACCGCAGCGGTTTTCATGAAAAGGCTGAGCCGAAGTACTTAGTCCCAACACTGCAGACGGAAGCTGTGGAACGGCCACCTCTTGACTGTGTGCCACATACACCTAGAAACCAGCCCCCCGGGACGAACTTGCATCCCTTCAGTAATTTCGTTTGGGAGTAAGTTAAGGATAACGTACGTGTTCTCATACTACATCGCCAGCATCCCTTGCCATCTGCCTCTGCTGCGATATATTTGTCAGAAGGAATGGCACTGGTGCATATCCTCAGTCTCCTCCGGTCTGTCTTTGACGTGTATGAATATGACAGTGTAAGGAGTATTTGTAGATCTAATTCAGCTACAGGTTTCTCTTGTCTAGGTTGAGGCTATGAGTCTTCTGGAGGAATTCTGTGGTGAGGGGCCCATGTATGACATGAATTTCACACGTACTATCGGCTTTCTTGGCTACTTTTTTTTTCTTTTTGATTTTTTTTGAGACAGGCTTCTTCTGTGTAACAGCCCTAGCTGTCCTGGAACTAGTTCTTGTAGACCATGCTGGCCTCGAACTCACAGAGATCTGCCTGCCTCTGCCTCCCAAATGCTGGGATTAAAGGCGTGTGCCACCATCACCCAGCTCTTTCTTGGTTACTTTTATTTTCCCTCTGCCATATTCTATTCACTGGGAAATGAGTCACCCAGCACAACCTACTATTAGGTGGAGGGAGGGCGACCCAATAAGCTGATCTTAAATGACTTATAATTCTTTAATTAAGGAAGATTTGTGGCCACCCATCCCACTTTTGAAAACTAAGTTCAGCATGGATTTATGACCTGGGTTTAGCCACACATTAGTTATTTTTAACTGTGCTATTTCATTATTTATGTATTGTAGGAGTGTATGTGTAACACAGTACTTTTCTGGTGGTCGGAGGATAACCCTTTCCACCTTGTGAGTCCCAGGGACTGAATTCAAGTCCTCGGGCTTGGAGGCAAGTGCCTTTACTTGCTGAGACATCTTGCCAACACACACTTAACGTTTTTAAGCTTTTAATTCACTTATTTTTATTTCCATGTATGCGCTGCTTATCTAGGTATGTGTGCCACATGAGTACACCGTCAATGGAGACCAGAAGATGGTGTCAAGAGTCCCCGGGCCGGGCAATGGTGGCGCACGCCTTTAATCCCAGCACTCAGGAGGCAGAGGTAGGCGGATCTCTGTGAGTTCGAGACCAGCCTGGTCTACAGAGCTAGTTCCAGGACAGGCTCCAATGCCACAGAAAAACCCTGTCTCGAAAAAAAAAAAAAAAAGAGTCCCCGGAACTGGAACTACAGACATGGGGAGCTGCCATGTGGGTGCTAGGAATGGAACCTGGGCCCTTTGCAAGAGCAAGTGCCCAACACCCCAACACCCCCCCCCAACTTCAAAGCCTTTATTTTGTGTGTGTCTGCATGCACATGTGCAGGAAAGTTAGAGGCAGAAAGGCAGCTGAGTCCCCAACGCCCTATGGACACTATGCATGCTGGTCCTCTGCAGGAACAGCACATTCTTTTTTTTTTTTTTTTTTGACAGGGTTTCTCTGTGGTTGGAACAGCACATTCTTAACCTGAACCACTTCTCTACCCCATTTGATTGTTTTTCTTGACCTTACCTATTTTTTAAAGATAATTCTTTATTGTTTCTTTGGGAATCTCACATCATGCACCCCAATCTTTATTTTTAGAAGCTATGTGTAGGTAAAAACTCAGTTGTTTGACCTGGATTTGTTTGTGCACCATGTGGGCAGTGCCCTTTGAGGCCAGAAGAGGCATTAGATCCCCTTGAACTGGAAATTACAGTTGTGAGCCACCATAGGGATGTTGGATTTGAATCTGGGACCTCTGGAAGAGCAGTCGGTGCTCTTAACTGTTGGGTCATCTCCTCAGCCTCCATTTAGGTAGGAGTTTATGCATCTATCACTCAGGGGGCCAAGCAGGAGAATCAAGGCTAGCTTGGGCTACATAGGGAGTCCTGTCCCCCCAAATCAAAACAGTACAACTCAGGCAATGGGCTTGAGAGAACTCAGCAGTTAAGCGCTTATTGTCTTCCAGAGGACCAGAATTCAGTCCCCAGCATCCAAGTCAGCTAGCTCATAACCACCTATAGCTCTAGCTCCATGAGTCTAGCAACCTCCCCCATCCCAACACACAGCAGATGTTCATAGACACATATACACATGAATTTAAAACTAAGAACAAGTAAACAAACAAAACATTTTTGCCAATGTTCTAAGGGCTTTTATTTGAAATAAGGTCTCACTATGTGTGCCTGAACATATATAGCCCTGCCTGTCTCCGAGTGTTGGGGTTAAAAACATGCTCCCATACCTGTGGTTTTTTTTTTTTTTTTTTTTTTTTAGGCAGGTTTCAAATTGTAACCCAGGATAGCCCCAATTGCATAGTAACCCTAACTTCGTTAGGATTACAAGTGTGCTGCCAAAGGCAGCTTCTTCTAATCACTCTCCATACTGACTTTCTCAGCTGTTACAGGAACAGCAGCACCTAAAAGTCTTAACACTAATCATCTTTAAGATTCAGGATGTGACCATGAATGGTGGTACATGCCTTTATTTATTTATTTTTTTTCTTTTCTTTTTCGAGACAGGGTTTCGCTGTGGCTTTGGAGCCTGTCCTGGAACTAGCTCTGTAGACCAGGCTGGTCTCGAACTCACAGAGATCCACCTGCCTCCGACTCCTGAGTGCTGGGATTAAAGGCATGCGCCACCATTGCCCGACATAGTACATGCCTTTAATAATCCCAGAATTTAGAAGGCAGAGGCAGTTGGGAATCTCTGCTGAATACCAGTCCAGCCAGGCAGAGACCCTGTCTCAAAGGAATAAAAAAAATCCTTCCGAGCCGGGCGATGGTGGCGCACGCCTTTAATCCCAGCACTCGGGAGGCAGAGGCAGGCGGATCTCTGTGAGTTCGAGGCCAGCCTGGTCTACAAGAGCTAGTTCCAGGACAGGCTCCAAAGCCACAGAGAAACCCTGTCTCGAAAAACCAAAAAAAAAAAAAAAAAATCCTTCCAGAACACTCAGTACCATCTGAACACCGTCCTTGGAACTAGATGCAAACTTCCGGAAAGCAAAACCCGTTATCTTTTTTGTTGCTGATGAAAATAGGATTTGGTGTATATTTGTGGGGTGACCGATTCTTAGGTACTTTATGTACCAATGTGGAACAACCTCCAAGAAGTGCTAAGGAAAGCAACAGAAGTGCAGCGCGAGTTACCCATTTTGCACAGCCGGTGTGAAGGGGGTAGGGGAGAAACACACCCACACTGGTCTATATATGGCTCAGGCCTGGAAGGCTCCTCTTCTGCTCAGGCTACACTTGGATCAACAGTTGCCCGCTGCTCTGGCCCTTTTAAGACCCAAAATGGAAGCCAGGTGGTCAGATTAAAATGGGTTTTTAATCCCAGCACTAGGAGGCAGAGGCAGGCAGATTATTGTTGAGTTGGAGGTCAGCCTGGTCTAGCTCCAGGATAGTGAAACCCTGTCTTGAAAATTAAACAAACAAAGAACCAAACTGTTATTTCACACTTGCAATCCAGAACGAAAGGAAGCCAAGGCAAGAGAATTGACACAAGTTTGAGGCCAGCCTGAGCTACAGTGAAACCTGTCCATGTTTAGACGATCCAAACAGCTTCACTTCTGTGGCTGCTTCAGTCTTGCTATGAAGACCTGCCGGGCCTAGAATTCCCTATGTAGGCTATGCTTTCAATCTGTGAGTTTTTTGCCCTGCCGGCCGAGGCCAGTTGCCCCAATGCCTGTGCTATCTATCAGCGGTCCCACTTTCAAACAGTGCTGGCTGGCAAATGCCAAAGCTGCAGCCTCAGCACCTCTTCTCGGGTTCCATGCTCAGAAAACCAGTCTGCAAACCCAGACCTGCCCAATAGACACGAGAAGCCGAAAAGGCCTGCTTGTGCTCTGCACAGTGTCTTTACATCTCCCGAAACACACTGCCTTGGTTTTTGAGGCAGGTTTCAAATTGAGAGTAACAACAAATACCAGGACTGGTAGTCTACACCTTTAAATCCAGCATTTGGGAGGCAGAGAGAGGTGGATCTCTTGAGTTTGGGTCCATCTACACAGTGAGTACCAAGAAGCCAGGGCTATGGAGACCCTGCCTCAAAGCAATTAAGAAAAACAAAAGGACCAAAACAGCTGATACAAAGCAATTTATTAACAGAAAATAATTTGAGAAGTCCTGTTCACAGACGGCGACCACGACGACCTCCCTTCCTTCGGGTGCTGTCAGAGGGAATGGGGGTGACATCCTCTGTGAGAAGGAAGAAGAAAAATGTCATTGCCTGAAGACACAGGCCTTCCCAGCCAATGAGACTAACTAGCAGAATTCATTCTTGCCCAAATGTATCCCAGTAGTCAGCAAACAAGCCCCCCCCCACCTGCCCATTTCCTCATCCCAACTCACATTAGAAGGGGACATGGGCTATAAGAAGGCACATAAACATCGGAGGGGAAGGACACACTCAGGTTCCTAACTCAGAGCCTACTGACTAACAGAAAGTGCCCCTACCTACACTGAGCAACTTGGACTGGCCCAAGGAGCATGCTCTAATATTTAGTAATCAGGGACAAAGGCTGCTGAAATCAGATTCAGAAGGGTTTAGGCTTTCCCACCGCAGATGGGGAAAACATGATGTATCAGAGCGGCATTTACGGAGATCAACTCTTACAATGTCTCTACAGGTTCCTCTAACAAAAGTAACCACCACCAGACAAGCCCGAACCATGTATGCACATCACATGGTTTGGAAGGGGTCAATGAATGCTTTAGAATAAACCCAAACCTTAGCTAGACGGGGCACTTACCAATCCGCCCAATCTTCATGCCTGAGCGAGCAAGAGCTCTGAGGGCTGACTGGGCTCCAGGTCCAGGGGTCTTGGTCCTAGAAAATGAAGGATTGTTGGCCAAATCAGTGGGAATGTTTCTAAAACTCATATGGTTTTAATTCATTTCTGAATGGGGGTGGGGAAGAGCCTATAGTTAAAGATATGAATAGTCTGTGAGGGGGCCACATTTTGTGACACTTTGTGGTCACTATTTTATTATTACATGACTCCCCCCAAAAAATCCTTTCAAAATCGCTGAGGGTTGGAGATGGCAGAAGGCCTGTTTCTTGGTTCTGTCCCCGCTACCTACAAGGTAGCTTACAAGCACCTGCAATGCCAGTTCCAAGAGATTCACAGCTCTCTTCTGGCCTCCACAGGGCACGCATACACACTTGCGTAATTTCTTCTACTTTTCCTTTTTGGTTTTTCAAGACAGGGCTTCTGTGTAACAGTCCTAGCTATCCTGAAACTTGTTCTGTAGACCAGGCTGGCCTCCAACTCAGAGACCCACCCTGCCTCCTGAGTGCTGGGATTAAAGGTGTGTGCCGCCACCACCAGGTATTTTCCACCCTTTTTTGTGTCTGTGTGGGTGGCAGGCCAGAGGTATTCTAGGATTAAAGATATGCACCACCATGCCTACAAATCCTTAAGGAAAAAAAAAAGGGGGGGGGGGGAGTATAAAATGCTCTCATGCAACACAGTCGCCTGTCCTGCTGTCCTTCCCCTTGCTGCTGATCCCTACTTTCTGGCTCCTGCATCTTTTGCAGGGACCAATCCAACAGCTTCCTGTCTAGCATCTTTCCAATCAGTAGCCAGCCTAGTCTAGTTTTCATGCCCATCTTTGCTCTGCTCCGTAAGACATAAAGACCCTGCTAGGTGGTGGTGGCACACACCTTTAATCCCAACACTCGGGAGGCAGAGGAAGGAGGATCTCATGAGTTTGAGGCCAGCATGGTCTACAAGAGCTAGTTCCAGGTCAGGCTCCAAATCTATAGAGTAACCCTGTCTTGAAAAACCAGTCTCGAAAAACAAACAAAAAAGCGAGGCTCCATCCCTTGCTTCTTGACTCACACTTCACGCCTATCATTCATTCCTTTAATGCCCAACTTCTTTCTCACCTGAAGAAGCTCCTCTTGCAGTTGTCTCTATCTGGACTATGCACCCCAGTGCATCATTTAAGCAGCAGTGTTTAGCTCAAGGTGGCCTCAAACTCATTATGCAACCAATAACCAACCTGAAACCCTTAACCCCCCCTTCCACTGTCAGACAAGTGCGTACTACCATACCCAGGCTAAACGGTACTGGGGAACAAAAAGCTGGGCTCATATATGCTACAAAAGCACTCTACATAAAGGAACATAAACATAAAGGAACAAATTATCTTTTTTTAAGGCAGAGGCTCACTGTATAACCGAAGCTAACCCCAAATTCTAGATCCTCTCACGTGGGTTCCTGAGTGCTGGGCTTACAGGTATCTGCCACTATGCCTAACTAGGAACATACATGCCTACAACAGTTTGCTTTCAGACATATCAAATCTCAAATCCAGCCCCCCACCAGTGGATTTCCCATACCTGTTTCCTCCTGTGGCGCGGAGTTTGATATGCAGGGCGGTGATGCCCAGCTCCTTGCACCTCTGGGCCACATCCTGGGCAGCCAACATGGCTGCATAGGGAGAGGACTCGTCTCTGTCAGCCTTGACCTTCATTCCACCAGTCACCCGGCAGATGGTTTCCCTAGAGACAAAAGCAGAACCGTGCCTTCATTTTCCAACAAGGAGACATGGAACACTTACTGACACCAATGGGCACACTGTTAACAGCTTAGGTATGACAGGCTCATTACTTTGAGCATATATCCCGGTTCTAAACAAGACAAGAGCTGTTTGTATTTACAGGTGTCCAAAGACCCTTTATAGGCAAACTCCTTATTAATACAATTCCTCCCACATCAGTCCTTTTGAGGCTTAGTTTTATGTCTTTTCGCCGAAGTACTCACTTGCCAGAAAGATCGGTAACATGGACAAAGGTGTCATTGAAGGACGCAAAAATGTGGCAGACGCCAAATACATTCTCTCCTTCAGCCACTTGAGGCCCAAGGCTGATGACTTGTTCTTCCTTCTTTTCCTTCCCCTTGCGAGGTGCCATCTCTAAATGGAAGGAGAACCTCAATGTTAACAGACGAAAGGGTCCAGAACATTCTTTCTCAACGTACTAAAGGAAAACCCAGGTTTTCCTCCTCTGGCTCCCTAATATCCTACCTCTTTTTACTTGGGGAAGTTACTGAGCCGTAACTAAAAGGGAGGTGCCAAGAGAAGAGACAATTTCTCAACTAAAGCTCAAAGCATTTTTTGGATGAGCCCACTGTCCCAGAAACTACCACATGCATCTTTTTCATAAACAGCTATCCAAAATAAACACAGAGCTCATGTCCTGGCCCAAGTTCCACTCATAACTCCCCTTCCTTGAGCCTGGAAGTTTATTTGTCCAGTGTGATACAAATGAAGTAAACTATAAGGCAGTGAACAACCACAACCAGGTGAGGGGATTCTCTGCCTACACACAATATTTAATCTAAGTCTCCTGGACCCCAGAGACCACAGTTTAGAGCCCAAAGAAGCCTAAAAGACAAAAAAGTCAAGGCCAAGATCACTGGTGAATGGCAGGAAGATCCCTTTCAGTTCATCCTTGCCAACACAGCCTTCAAAGCCTTCTACACTTAGTATCCCACCAGATGCCCCCCATCCACGAGTTCACCCCACAACAGCCTCACCCTTTAGAACCAACCTTCCAACTTTTACTAGTAGCAAACAGTAAAAGAGCCAGCAATACCAAAGTGTGCTGGTGTATAACTTTAACCCCAGCACTCAGGAGTCAGAGGCAGGAGGATCTCTCCAGCTGCTAATATGCAGGCCAGCCTAGTCAACAGAACAAGTTCCAGGATGGTCAGGGTATGCCTTTCAGGAAGTCTAATGGGAAAGATCTCCATGTGTAAAATCCAGTGCTCAGGAGATCAAGTAACTCTAGCTCTGTGGTTCTCAGCCCAAAGCTGTGACCTTTTAATCACTGTTGTTACTTTGTGACTCTAATCTTGCTATTGTTAGGAACTGTAAATGTATCTCCTGTGCAAGACCCGTGAAAGGTTCATGCACTGCTCTAGCCTATAATGTTATTTAATGTAAGACCTGGGGAAAGACAAAAAAGGAGGCTTTTTTTTTTTTGGCAAAAGCCACGGGCAGGCCTTTGACCTACCTGAGGGTAAATTCCAGAACAAACTACCAACATCTTCGAAAGAAACTAGTGCTGAGCAGCATTCACAAAAATCAGGCTGTATCCAAGCAAATAGGATGCCCCTACTCCACAAAAACACCCCAGGCCTTAAAAGTAGGTTTCAACCAGACCTGGGACCTCTCCAACGTCTTCCTTATACACTATTTGGGGTCTACTTGCCAAAAGCACAAGGGCAGGGTTGGGGATGTACGGTCACCTGCCCTTCCCCGCACATTAGGCTAACCAACACGATTCGGTGGGGTACACATCGTTGGGGCATGACGTCTACTCGATATAGCTTTGTCCTCAGTGGAGATGAGAAAACGATTATGCCGAGAAATGTAAACACATGGCCATCAGTCCGACTCTCCTAGGGAGCACCCCGACAGGCAATGTGTCCGACTCGGGGGAGGGAACCACCACGAATTGGGAGCACTCCGCACAGGGACCCGGTTCTCTGACACTCCCTTTTACTCTTCGGTTTACAGAGTAAGAAGCCTACTCGCGTTTTTCACATGAAAAACGAGGTTAGGCGCAGGCCTGCGACCGCCCGTAACAATCTAAAGGGGTGCCGATGCCGGCCCACTAGCGGCTGGGGACGCGCTCCCCGAGCGCCCTGCGCGACGGCTGTGGCTGGACGGCGAGGCCCACGGCAGGACCCGCACCCACTCCCGACCTCCCGGTCTCAGGCCAGAAGGCCGCCTCCGGGACACGGCGCAGCCCTGGGCTCCTGTGGGGCCGGCGGGAGTCCGAGCGCATGGCCGGCCGCCTCTACCACGCACCTGCCTCGGATACCGCGCACAGCCCTCGGCCCCGACCCCGCAGATGTCCCTGACCAGTGGATGTCGCACGATTCTCGGCGGCCGGGCCTCCTACCTGAACGTCGTCTCCAGACTCCTCCACCGGAAAGAGAGAGACGGAAGGGGAGGGCAGACGGGTCACTTCCGCGTCCCGGAAGTGTACCTCTGAGGTCACGGAGGGAAGCCGGCTCCCGGAAGAAGCCTCTATCACTGTTGTCAGGGAAACTAAAACTGCCGGCGAGGAAGGTGGCTTATTAAGGACGCCGGGTGCTGCGTGTCGCTGGGACAAGATCGACCTATGACACCGCACGGAGCGGACGCGCTCGGGAGGCGAAGTGGGCTATGATGCTGGGCGCGGTGGCCGCAGCTAGACGAACTTCCGCCATCAGGACCTCAGCTAGAAGCGACAGCGCATCTCGTGGTACGGAGGGGAATAACGGCAACAACCTTGTCAAGCAACTTTTGCCCATTTTGCCCAGTACGCTAATAAGCTGCTCAACACTTACATGCTACTCTGCACTAAGCATCTTATATTCAACTAATTCTGTCGACATAAACAAGATTAGTTTTTATTTTCATTGTACAGATAGGTGTATGAAATGAGACGACCTGTGTGTGGCTGATCTGGGGTTATGACATAAAAGCCTCATATAGTCATTTTCATATATCCCTATATTAACCATATTGCAGGACCTTGACGAAACGGGAGGGTTGTAGATGGAAACGAGGAGAAAGAGAAGTGTACCTTGTAGAACCTGAAAAGCATGGGCACAATACACACACACACACTGGCATGCGCATGCATTCATAGACTCATATTACAGAGCGTGGCAAACAATAGAACAAATATACGCAGACACATATACATATAACAATAAAATGTATATATTGTATATAGTTCTTTGTGTACTAGAATTGATACCACTCTGAAAGACTTCAGCTCCACTTAGGGAAATTCTTTTGAGACAGGGTCTCACTGTGTCACCATGATTGGCCTGGAACTTTCTATGTAGATTGGGCTGACCTGGAGCTCACAAGATCCCACCTGCCTCTGCCCCCAGACCACTAGGATCAAAGGTGTGTGTGTCACCATGCCTGGAGGAAATTTTTCTTTAAAACACACACACACACACACACAAACAAACAAACCTTACCAAACCTTATTTTTTTATAAAAACAGCTGCAGAAAACCTATAATAGACTAAGATAAGGGAACAAGAAAGGAAAAAGAGAAGAAGTCAGGTATGATGTCTTTAATTCTAGCATTTGAGAGGCAGAGGCAGGCAGATCTCTGTGAATTCAAGGCCGACCTTGAAATAGGCTAACCCACTACTGTTAACTTATATTTAGCACGTTGTCTTTCCCAGTATTACTTAGGGAATTACATATGGGAAAGAACTTTGGGGGAAGGACAAGATCTCTTGTAGCCCAGGCTAACCTTGAACTGGCAAATACCTGAGGATTACCTTGAACTCCTGACTCTTGCCTCTGCCTTTTGAGTGCTGAGATTGTAGATACACACAATCCTTTCTTGTTTTTGGTTTTTCCAGACAGGGTTTCTCTGTGGCTTTGGAGCTAGCTCTTGTAGAGCTGGCTGGCCTCAAACTCACAGAGATCCGCCTGCCTCTGCCTCTACCTCTGCTGGGATTAAAGGCGTGCGCCACCACCGCCCGGCCTCTTTTTTTTTTTTTTCAAGACAGGGTTTCTCTGTGGTTTTGGAACCTGTCCTGGAACTAGCTCTTGTAGACCAGGCTGGTCTCGAACTCACAGAGATCTGCCTGCCTCTGCCTCCCGAGTGCTGGGATTAAAGGTGTGCGCCACCACCGCCCGGCCTCTATTTTGTTTGTTTTTGAGACAGGATCTCAAGTAGTCTAGACTGGTGTGGAACTTGGTGCGTAGCTCAGACTGCCCTTGAACTCCTGATCTTCCTGCCAGTAATTTCAAATTCTGGCATCACAAGTGTATGTTACCACACCCAGCAGGGTACTTTTAAAAAGCCATGTTTATTGTAGACAGTTCACACTAAACAAAAATTAGGTAGAGAAGCTGGGAGTGGTGATGTACACCTTTTATCCCAACATTTGGAGACTAGGCAGGTTTGTGAATTTAAAATCAACCTGGTTTACATAGCAAGTTCCTGAGTTCCAGGCCAGATAGAGATATAGAATGAGATCCTGCCTTAAAAAAAAATAGAACTTAGACAACAATGCAGACGCTAAGAGAGACTTACGTAGATATAATCTACATGGGAAGTAGAAAGTAGAAAAAGACAAGATCTTCTGAGTAAACTGGGAGCATGGGGACTTTGGGGAAGGGTTGAAGGGGGAAGGGTAGAGGCAGGGAGGGGAGCAGAGAAACATGTAGAACTCAATAAATATCAATAAAATAAAAAAAAATCTTCAGACTAAAAAAAAAATAAAATAAAAAATAAAAAAGGGGGGTGGAGAGAGGGCTCAGTGGTTACGACTTCTCTTCCAGAGGATGTAGGTTTCATTCCCAGCACCCACATGGCAGCTCACAACTATCTGTAACAGCATTCCCAGGAGATCTGACGCCCTCTTTAGGCCTCCACAGGTACTTCATGCATTGGTGCACAGGTACACTTGTAGACAAAATAAAAATAAGTAAAATCTAAAGAAGAATTTCAAAATGTGTGTGCCTGTGTATTATAGCATAAAAAGGACTAAAAGCTTAGTGGTGTGCCTGTGAAAGTCAGGCGAGGGCGGCAGAGCCCGTGGAACTGGAGTTATGAATGACTGTGAGTCAACATCTGAGCGTTGAGAATGGATCCGCCTCCTCTGTTAGAGATGGAGCAAGAGCAACCGCAGTAAGTGCTCTTCACCACTGAGCATCTCTCATGGTGAACATTGACGTAAATGAAGTTTTTTTTTAAATTTATTTATTTATTAAGGATTTCTGCCTCCTCCCCACAACCGCTTCCCATTTCCCTCCCCCTCCCCCATCAAGTCCCCCTCCCTCATCTGCTCGAAGAGCAATCAGGGTTCCCTGACCTGTGGGAAGCCCAAGGACCGCCCACCTCTATCCAGGTCTTGTAAGGTGAGCATTCAAACTGCCTAGGCTCCCACAAAGCCAGTACGTGCAGTAGGATCAAAAACCCACTGCGATTGTTCTTGAATTCTCAGTATTCCTCATTGTCCGCTATGTTCAGCTAGTAGAAAACAAGGGCTCAGGAAAATAGAACACAGCAAGGATGGGTGGGGCTTCTCCGGAGTCAGTCATTTGTTTTGCTTGTTTATGTGTTTGTTTGAGACAAGGTCTTAAGTAGGGGAAGCTGGCCCTGAACTCCCCATCCTTCATCTGGCTCCAAGTTGTAATTACAGGTATGTGCCACCTTGTGTAGCTGAGACCTCTCTTTAAGGGTTGCTGTGTCTGTCTGCATCTCTTCTGTGAACTGTTTATATTCTTTAAAGATTACGGCTCTTGATCTCGGGTAGAGTGTTGTTCAATAGAGGGAGTTATTAGCAGAGATGAAGCTGTGAAGTGAGTTCCTGCTTTGAGTCCAAACTGTGTGAAACAAGGCTGTAAACCTCAGGGACGGAATTCTCCACGGAGGGAGCAAGGCGGAAGGCAGCTATGCCGTCACCCAAGCTGACCTCCTCCTCTCCGTCCAGATGCCTCAGCTTCCTGACCGCTGGGATTACATGCATGCACCACTACCCTTGCTCCTTAACCTCTTTTTTTTTTTTTAAGATTTATTTATTTATTATGTATGCAATGTTCTGTCTGCATGTCTGCCTGCAGGCCAGAAGAGGGCACCAGATCTCATTACAAATGGCTATGAGCCACCATGTGGTTGCTGGGAATTGAACTCAGGATTTCTGGAAGAACAGTCAGTGCTCTTAACCTCTGAGCCATCTCTCCAGCCCCCCTATCCTATTTTGTTGTTGCTGTTGTTTTGTGTTTTTGTTTTGTTTTTGGAGACAGGGTTTCTCTGTGTAATAGTCCTGGCTATCCTGGAACTTGCTTTGTAGACCAGGCTGGACTTGAACTCGCTGAAATCCACCTGCCTCTGCCTCCTGAGTGCTGGGATTAAAGGCATGCGCCGCCACCACCTGGCCCTTAACCTTTCTTACCTGACTGTTTTGCCATCTTCCCTACTGAGGCTACTTGCTTACATGTTGTTACCACAACTTATAAATCCCCCCCCCCCCACCATCTCTGTCTCAGCCCTTAAGCCCTCATCCAAACCAACAGGCAGTGTGTGGACTTTAACCATCCTTTGGTTTAAGTGTTCCATCTGAACACTTAATCCATTGCTTCCACCATCTCCATGCTGTCCTGCGTGCCCTGGATGTTCCTCCAGCTTTCCCACTTCGGGGACATGCTCAGTCACTGTCACTATTCCTTCACCCTCACCTTCTGTTCCCTGGTTGCCTCTGGAGAAAAATCACAGCGACTAACATCTGTGCCATTGCGGAGGGGGGAGGTTAGACTGTAGACTGCAGAGGGGCCTCCAGCTACCCGACAGACGGAGTATGTGGGAAGGTAAAGGTACCATGAGACTAGTGAGTGTGTTCAGTGGGGGCTGTCGAACCCTCATCACAACCAGTAGCGTGCATTTACTGCTCAGCTGCCCTCTGCACTTCTCCAGCCCAAGGCCCCCAAGCCCAGAGAACAGTGCCACCCAGTGAGAAGATCTTACTTTGGTTGTGAGCCTAGCTTTTAAAGGCTGAGCTATCTCTCCAGCCCGAGAGGATCTTCCCAATTAGTGTGATTAAGAAATCTTTCATGCTGGGCAATGGTGGCGCACGCCTTTAATCTCAGCACTTGCGCGGCAGAGGCAGGTGGATCTCTGTGAGTTCAAGACCAGCCTGGTCTATAAGAGCTAGTTCCAGGACAGGCTACAGAGAAACCCTGTATTTTTGTTGTTTTTTTTTTTTTTCAAGACAAGGTTTCTCTATAGCTTTGGTGTCTATCCTGGCTGTCCTGGAGCTCACTCTGTAGACCAGGATGGCCTTGAACTCACAGAATTCAATTCTGCCTGTCTCTGCCTCCTGAGTGCTGGGATTAAAGGCGTGTGCTACCACTGCTTGGCTGATTTCTTTTTAAAGATAGGATCTCACTAAGTACTTCTAGCTGGCCTGAAACTCGTTAAGTAGACCAGGCAGGCCTTGAACTGTCAGAGGTCTCTCTGCTGAAATTAAAGGCCTATGTGACCAGATTTCTTTTTCATTCTTTCATTCTTTTTGTTTGTGTGTTTATTTTGGTTTTTCGAGACAGGGTTTCTCTGTAGCTTTGGAGCCTGTCCTGGAACTAGCTCTTGTAGACCAGGCTGGTCTCGAACTCACAGAGATCCACCTGCCTCTGCCTCCCCAGTGCTGAGATTAAAGGTGTGCACCACCACCGCCCGGCTAAAAGAAAGAAATTCTTAACAGACACTCTCAGAGGCCCTTCTCAGGTGATTCTAGGTGGCATCAAACTGATGATTAAAACTAACCACCTCAACTCCACCTCTTATAAACCTGACACACATATATCACTTTAAACTATAGCCTCTTGTCCCCAATACGCTCATGGTCACCTTGTAACACTAAGTACACTGGGCAAACTTTTAAAGTTCAATACCACAGTCATGGAAAGTATCAACACTTTAAAAGTCCAAAGTCTGTTGAGTTCCTATAAAATAAAACACAAGCTACAGCCTTCGAGCTTGCGATGGCACAGAATACAGATTCCTACTCCACAGCGGAAGAACCAGGATGTAGGAAGGAGCAATCACATGAGAGCAAACCCAGAGCCTGTAAGGCAGATGCCAAGTCCTGAAGCTCTGCCTTCTGGATCTGAGGCTCTAATATAATCATCTGGTCTCCAAAAAGGCTTCCATTGCCTTGTCCCGCGCCTCCATGGCCTTTACACATGGATTCTCGGCTAGTTTAGGGTCGTCACGTGCAGCACTCCTCAGTGCATGTGCCAATCAGTGGTCCTGGCATCTCCAATATTCTGGGGTTGCCACTGCAGCTCTAGGCTTCACCTTGACAGCTTTGCACAGTAGCTTCTCAGGGCCTCTCACCAGAGTTCCCACACCCACCCCCAAATCTTGCAGTTTTCATATCTTCAAAACCTGGACAACAGATGTTGTTCCCTTGGACCACAGCTGCATTATCTTATGTGTGCTGACCCCAAGGAAACGCTTTCTTGTCCTAGTACAGAACACCAGGGTTCTCTTTTTTAAAAAATTGCATAGAGGCTGGGCATGGTGGCACACACCTTTAATCCCTGCTCTTGGGAGGAAGAGGCAGAAGGATCTCTGTGAGTTTGAGGCCAGCCTGGTCTTGATAACAGACTCAAGGACAGCCAATGCTACTTAGAGAGACCCTATCTAAAAAAATTACATTGTGGACTGGGTGGTGGTGGCAGTGCACCCCTTTAATCTCAGCACTCAGGAGGCAGAGGCAGGCAGATCTGCTAGAACTAGTTTCAGGACATGCTTCAGGGCTACAGAAAAATCTTGTCTCAAAAAAACAAAAAAAATTACATTGATATAAGTGTGTGTACATGTGTGCATGTATGTGTGTATGCATATACTGTTATGTGTATGTGGTGACCAGGGGACAGCTTGTGGGTGCTGGGTTAGTTCTCTCTTTTCACCATGTGGGTTCCAGGAAGTGAATTAAGATCATCTGGCTTTGGCTTTACCCCCCTGAGCTGTCCTACCAGCTCTAGTTTCTTTTTAACAGTACTAACCTCCCTCTCTCTCCTCAGCCCTCTCTGTATCACTATGTATTCCTCCCTGGCTGTACTGGAACTTGCTATGTAGATCAGGACAGTCTCTAGCTCACAGAGATCCACCTGTCTTTGCCTCTCGAGTGCTGGGATTAAAGGTATGCACTGCCATGCCGGACTAATTTCTTATTTACCAGTTACAGCTGTTTTGTTGCCTACGTTTTCCTTGTCTGAAACTTTGAACTTGACTACACACTCCTCTTATTGAAAAAATTAGTTCATTATATTTACTTATTTGGTTTTTTGAGACAGGGTTTCTCTGCATAGCCCTGGCTGTCCTGGAGCTCAAGTCATAGACCAGGCTGGCCTTGAACTCAGAGATCTGCCTACCGGCTGGGATTTAAAAAATGTGCCACTACCACCCGGTAGTTCATATCTCATTATCTTTTTTTTGTTTTGTTTTGTTTTTTTGTTTTTCAAGACAGGATTTCTCTAGCTTTGGAGCCTGTCCTGGAGCTCTTGTAGACCAGGCTGGCCTCGAATTTACAGAGATCCGCCTGCCTCTGGCTCCCAAGTGCTGGGATTAAAGGCGTGCGCCACCACCTCGTGGCTCATTAATTGCTCTTGTAGTCCACCGTTCCAAACTGCTCTTCATTCCTTCCCCAAACTCCCAGTCCCAATTTCTGTCCTAGTTTATTTTCTTGTTGCTGTAATTATTGCTCTGGCAAAAAGCACCTTAAGGGAGGGAGGGTTTAGTTTCTTCCCACATTTCAGGGCATAGTCCTTGTGGCGGGATCATCTGGGAAGCAGGAGCTTGAAGTAGTTGATCCCATCTACAGCAGGAAGCAGAGAACGATGAATCTGCGCATGCTCATGTTCAGTTCCTTCTCAATACCTACACAACCCGGAATCCCCAAGCCCAAGGAGTGGTGCCGCCCATAGTAGATGAGTCTTCCTATATTATTTAGTATAATTAAGATATTCCTCCACAGACACTCTCAGAGGCCCTTCATCCAGGTGACTTTAGGTCATGTCAAGTTGATGAAGGTCGTGTCAAGTTGATGGTTAAAAATAACCACCATTGGGCTGGAGAGATGGCTCAGCAGTTAAGAACATTGCCTGCTCTTCCAAAGGTCCTGAGTTCAATTCCCAGCAACCACATGGTGGCTCACAACCATCTGTAATGAGGTCTGGCGCCCTCTTCTGGCCTGCAGGCATGCATGTAGACAGAATATTATATACATAATAAATAAATAAATAAATATATTTAAAAAATAACCACCATTAAAAACAAAGCAAGCCGGGTGGTGGCGCTCGCTTTTAATCTCAGCACTTGGGAGGTAGAGGCAGGTGGATCTCTGTGAGTTCTAGGCCAGCCTTGTCTACAAGAGCGAGTTCCAGGACAGGCTCTACAGCTGCAGAGAAACCCTGTCTCAAAAAACCAATAAATAAATAAATAATAAAACAAAGCAAACCAAAATACAAATAACTGTATTTGGGCACCAGGAACAGATCTTTCAGTGTCTGAAAAGGTGAGACCAAAGACTGGAGGCTGGGCCTGGAAGACACAGGAGCAGGGCTTCTTACAGGGCGCTTAGCTGCCACTCTGAGTTCTGAGTGTGGAAACTGAGGGCAGTAGCTTGTGCCGGTTTGGAAATTGAGGTTAGGAAATGCCTGTCCTTGCCCAAGCACCCGCTAGATGGCGCCTAGCTCCATGATGCTGCCTGAAGGACCCAGTGCTGTTATGAGCTCTGGCGTTTGTTTATCCATCAGAGAATGGTACACACTTCAGCCAGGATGTCTCACGATATCGCTTCAGCGTGACCAGGGCTATAGTGAAGCTGAATCAGGAGAATATCAGGGCAGTACCCAATGCTGTTTGCCTGCTTCAGAACTCAGCGAGTGGAGAAATTCTGCACCCATGCCTTTGTGTACTCTGCCAAGTCACAGGCTAACTTGCAAGGACCCACCCTTCTGTGCTCTCTCAACGGGAAGAATCACACCCACTGGGTTATCGTACTAGAGTATATAGCCTACTTAGGCCATGTATTTAATCCGTGCATTCAGGGAACCCTCTATGTGGGATGAGTAACAAAGCAGTGGATAAGGAAGTCCTAAGTCTCTCTCCCCATGGAAAGAGCTATCTAATGTGAGTGGTAACAGGGCATTGTGTAAGAAGACTAGCCATTATCGTGTCCGTACAGATTGCGGTAAGTGCCGGGAAGAAAGATGACTTACAGGAGAAGGCCACTATGCTAGAAGTGGGACAGGACTGTCACGGCCAGGAAACCCTTGTCTAAAACCTACAAGAAGAAAGAGTAAATCAGGGGAGCAGGAATGTGTGACGGATGGTAGTGAGAATTCTGGGAACCAAACCCAGATCCTCTGCGAGAGAAACAAGTGCTCTTAACCACTGAGCATCTCTCCAGCCCCAATTGATGTCTTTGTAAGTCTGCTCTGGAGCCTGGATATGTAGTTCAGTCGGTAGAGTGCCTATCTAGAATATACAAACCCTGAGATCAGTCTGAAGTGGCACAGAATCCAGCCATTTTGGTGTAGAACTGTTTGTATGGCATTGGGAAGGAGGGGCTAAAGTTCAAGGTCATCCTTAGGGACATGCTTAGGAACTTACATCCACAGTAAATTTGAGGGTAGCATGGGCTACATGAAGCCCTGTCTCAAAAGCAGAAAGAAAGAAAGAAAGAAAGAAAGAAAGAAAGAAAGAAAAGTAAGCCCTGGTTTTGTTTGGAGAATCAATGTCAGTTGAAGGGGACAGGAATGGGGACAAGAAGAGAAGAAGACGGTTGTGTGATGAGAGATCACAGTGGCTCAGACCATGACAGCTATGAAGAGAGAGAAACATCACACAGATTTTTGGGGGAGTTAGCAGCGATGCAGTGCTTGGAGCAAACCCAGAGCCTCACAAGCAAGTGTTCTATCATCAAGCTACACCCCCAGGGCAATATCCATATTTGAGATTCATTTTGGAAGCAGACTCTAACCTTTAAGATTAGTTGGGCCAAGCCGGGCGGTGGTGGCGCACGCCTTTAATCCCAGCACTCGGGAGGCAGAGGCAGGCGGATCTCTGTGAGTTCGAGACCAGCCTGGTCTACAAGAGCTAGTTCCAGGACAGGCTCCAAAACCACAGAGAAACCTTGTCTCGAAAAACCAAAAAAAAAAAAAAAAAGATTAGTTGGGCCCAGGACTGAGAATGATTCAGGCTTAAGTGATGGGTAAAGCTGAGACCATGTGCCAAGGCAAGGAGGCCTGGGGGAGGTATTTCTGGGGTGAAGGTGTGCACTAAGCTAGGATGGCCCATGCCTGGAGTCATCTATGTGACACTCTAGTAGGAAGACAATGGCCAAGCTGTTGGAGGGTATCGGAAAGTCGAAATCCTATCGGTAGTCTCCACTTTACGTGTGTGTGTGTGTGTGTTTGTGTGTGTGTGTGTGTGTATGTGTGTGAATGTGTAGGAGACCTCTTCAAACACCCTATAATCTAGATAGCCAAAGGGTAGGAGACAGTGAGGGCCATTACCGTAAGTAAGTAAGTAGAAGGGCCTGGCTGATGTTGGTCAAGGCTGCTGGAGAGAAGTGGATTCCTGGACTGGAAGTAGAAGGAAGTCACCCGAAGGATGTCAGTAGTAACCCCATGACTCTTGAACAATGTGGAGGGGTTGGCCATACTTAACTCCATCTCTTTGTCTAGTTAGATCCTCCTTTCTCAGTGATACCCTTCCCCCATTGCCATATGGCAGGGCCCAGCTGCTCACAGTTTCTGGGGAGAGAGGGAGACGGGGCAGCCTCCGGGATGGGGCTGTAATTTCAGCTGGAGGCAAGGCTCCAGCATTTCAGCCTTCTGCTTCGTGTTCTCAACAGCATCTCTCATGTGACTATCTGGGCTATGAGACTCCCCCACCCCCCAGAAGCTTCTCATCCTCTCTCCAAGGAGGTCCAGGCCCAGCGGGTGCCACCTGCTGATTCCCACCTGGAAAGGCATCAAGTCAGGTGGTACAGCATCCCTAGGGACCAGGGGATAATGAAGGGGGCTGCCAAGTTTAATTAGTGGTTGTGAGATGTTGGAACCTGCATCTGAAAGTCCCCACACAGTGTCTTTCATCTTCAAAACCTCCCCACCAGGCCGGATGAAAGGGCCAAGCAGAGGCCAGGCATTAATAATAATTATTAGTTTCACTAATAAAGCGAAGAAGTGGGATTATCACCAAGTTCAATTCCTTCTCTCTTTTCCTTTTCTCTCCTTCCTGTTGCCCCTCCCTCCCTCCGTCCGTCCCTCCCTCCCTCCCTCCTCTTTTGTTTTTCTCAACACTTGTCACTCTGTTCGGTTTCTGTTTCAAGGCATGGGGCCCCGGCTCTCCATCTCATCAGTATTGAGGTGTGCTAGGACATATGGAGAGCATCGCTATGCTAGTCTGGGTGGTAGAGAGAACAAAGAGGTGGAAGGAGGCGTGGGGCTGAAGGGAGCATGTTTCTGAGTAGCTGCATTCTTTCTCTCGCTGTTATACAGAGTGCATGAGAGACAGAGTCTTGCTGTGAGCCTGGCTGCAACTCACTGTGCCTTGAACTTGCCCAATCCTCCTGCCTCTGCCTCCTCAGTGTCGGCATTACAGGTGTGTGCCAACAGACTCAGCAACAAAGTAATTAATCGTGTAGTATGCCAAGTCCTAGGACGGACACCTGGGGACTCAGTCTGAGCAGGACAGACATAGGCTCTGTTGTCACAAGTCTACATTGCAATGGGGAGGAGGGACAAGAGACAGTAACTGGCAGACACAAATGATGTCATAGATCATGATGCACTCTGTGAAAGGAACAGAGTGGGCTTTTGTAGTTTGGTTTGATTTAGGTTGTGTGTGTGTGTGTTTCCAGTGCTGGGACTTGAACTCAAGGTCTTAAGGGAATGTAAGGTAAGTGCTCTAATACTGAGCCAAACTCCAGGCTCTAAATAGAAATTCTGAGGAGAGCTATGTGGGCAGCTACTTTAAATTAGGGAGCCATGTCAGTGACGTTTAGACAGAGCCTTGAATGATAAGAAAGATCAGTTATGGGGGAAAATTGGGAAGAACATTCCAGGCAGGAAGAAGAGCCCTTGCAATAGTCCTGAGGTTGGCAAGGGCTCAGCAGGAGGTGTAAAACAGTGGCTCTCAACCTCCCCAACACTGCGACCCTTAACGCAGTTCTTCGTGTTGTGTCGACCCCACCCATGAGGTCATTTTCATTGCTACTTCATAACTGTAATTTTGCTACTGTTATGAATCATAATGTAAATATCTGTGTTTTCTGATGGTTTCAGGTAACCTCTGTGAAAGGGTCATTCAAGCACAAAGGGGTTGTGACCCATAAATTGGGAACTACTGGTGTGGAAGAACAACACTGTTCTAGCAGAGGACCAAAGTTTGGTTCCCAAGAACCAACACCACGCATTTCATGACTACCTGTACTTTGTCTCCAAGGATGTAATGCCCTCTTCCAGCTCATTGGGTACCGAAATATATCTAAACACACACACACACACACAAATAAAATACATTCTTTCTTTTTATGTTTTTAAGGTATTTTTTTTAAAGATTACATTTGTGGAAGTTACACACAATTGGATCACCCTGGAGATGGAGTTATAGGCAGTTGTGTTGGTTTTAAACATCTTAACTTTTTTTAACTAAGAAAAGGCCTTTTTAATTTCTTTTTCAGGACTGATGATTTTGAGTCAGGGTCTCTCAAGGTAGCCTGGGTTAGCCTTGAACTTGAGGTGATCCTCCTGCCTTGCCATGCTTGGGATTATAGACCTGAGCATAGTTCCTGGCTTGAACTGGGCTCTGCAGATTATGTAGTTGGCCATAGTAAGAAAAGCTGGCAAAAGAAGTGGGTGTCCGTGCATAGAAGTGTGTGGGCCAGTTGACTGGTGTTGGATGAATGAGTGAGTGAATAGTGGGCGGATGAATCTAGGAGTATACATGGGAAGCTGATCTGTGGAGGCTGTCAGAGGCCACGTGGACCAGAGGATGCTGCTCCATCAAGACCCTTCACCTGCAGACAGTACCCCTGCTCAGTGGACCAGAGGGTGCTGCTCCATCAAGACCCTTCACCTACAGACAGTACCCCTGCTCAGTGGCTCCCACAGTCTGCACCACTTGTTACATTTCTCAGGGCCTGCTGTGGGCTCCCAGGACTATGTGGACCCGGCCTGAAGCAGTGCAGTGGGTAACTAGTTAGGGGTCAGGTTTGCCCTAGTTCTTGTCTGAGAAACAGGGTGATCCCTCACCATAATGGTGGTGGTCATATCTTGCCTAAGAGGTCTGAGACTTTGGAGCTTAGACAATCTGGAGTTTAAATCCGACTTTGACACTGAGTGGATGATTAGATGCTTAGGTAGACACTATATATAGGTGAATCGCTTCTCTAAGCCTTGGTTTCTCATCTGTGAAATGGGGGAAGTAATGAAGAGAAAGGGCTTGCAGTGAGAGCCTGGCAAAGATTTGATAGTAACAAGATTCTGCCAGAATGTGGCTCAGTTGACAGAGAGCTTCCCTAGCATGCAATAGCCTGGACTAGAGGACAACCCCCCCGCCAAAGAAAAAACCACACCCGCATGTGGTGGCCCAGGTCTATAATCCCAGCACTTGGAAGGAGGCAGCAGGAGGATCAGGAGTTCAGGGTCAAAATAAAACAACACAAATAAAACAAAAGCCTCAAACAAAACAAAGAAACAACAACAACAAAATCCCAGTTATTGTTAGCCTCCAGTTTCTGGAGACCTGGGCGAAATTAACATTTACTGTTAACCATCTGCATAATTATGAACAAGTTCCTTAATCCTCAAGCCTTGCTTTCCTCTTCTGTTAAGTCAGGGTTATCGCAATCTAACCCATGTCTAATCTGGGTGGCTGGATGATCCAACAACCTCACTATGAAAAGTCTACAGATGGCTAACATATATGAGTTTCACATATGACCCAACCTCCAAGAAAAGTGTCTTGCATTTCCTGTCAGCATCTAAAACTCACTCCCTCACTCTGAAAACTGTGCCTGGGAGTGGGCCTCAAGCTCCAAGTTCATAGCTGGGCAAGACAAGGGAAGGTCCCGAAGCTGGGGCTGTGGGAGGATGAAAGAGAGGGGACAAAGGAGCTGAAGCCAAAAATCCCATGGCTTTCTTCCTGCTTTGCTTTGGGGCAGGAAGCGGTGGAAAGCTGCAGAGAATTAGTCTTACAAAGGACCCACTTAGTCTCCCACATCTGCTCCCCAGAGGTGGATCTGCAGCAGCCTCGAAAACTCTTGAATTCTGAGGAGTGCCCACCATGAACTTCGTTGGGCAGAGCTCACAGGCTCTTTAGAGTCATTCCAATGTGGGAAACATTTGGGGTTGGGCTTGTCCAAGACCTCAAGGTTACTCTCTGCCTCTGTTTTCCCATTTGAAGCATGGGGATAATAGTCATGCCTTCTCAAAGTACTGTAGGAAGAACTGGGTGTTCTCGGGGCTCAGCAAAGCCTGATGCAGAATGAGTGCTGTGGGAAGGTGACTTTGTATCATGTTCTTGCAAAACCGATGCTGTCTAGCAAGTTGGGATGGAGTCTGTCACATCGTATGTAACAGGTCAAGACCTTTTCTCCCCCACCCCCATCCTACAGTCCTGTCTTGCAGCACCCATGCATCCATGTATGCATTTGTTTATTTTATTTATTTATTTATTTATTTATTTATTTTTTGTTTTTTTGAGACAGGGTTTCTCTGTAGCTTTGGAGCCTGTCCTGGAACTCCCTTTGTAGACCAGGCTGGCCTCGAACTCACAGAGATCCACCTGCCTCTGCCTCCCGAGTGCTGGGATTACAGGCATGCGCCACCACCGCCAGGCTTATTTATTTATTTTTTTAAATATTTATTTATATATTGTGTATACAATATTCTGTCTGTGTGCATGTCTGCAGGCCAGAAGAGGGCACCAGACCTCTTTAAAGATGGTTGTGAGCCACCATGTGGTTGCTGGGAATTGAACTCAGGACCTTTGGAAGAGCAGGCAATACTCTTAACCACTGAGCCATCTCTCCAGCCCTGCATTTGTTTATTTAACATGCACGTAGGCAGTATATGGTAGCATAGTGTGGCAGATGTCCCTGAAAGGTTCCTGGAAGGGGATCAGAAACTCAGGGTCGTTCTTCACTGCAAACTGAGTTTAAAGCCAGCTTGGGCTATATAAGACCTCATCTCAAAACAAAAACAAAACAAACAAAAAACCAATAGCTTTTGTTAGCTTCCAGTTTCTGGAGCCATAGGCCAGTCATAGCATCTGCCCCTAATTGTGTATATAATCATGAACAAGTCACTCACATTTACCTACTATCTGTAGGTCTAGTTCTGAGTGCTCTGAATCTTGCTACCAGGACACAAACACTGCAGTTAGGGGAGGGAGCCAGGTGAGCATGTACCCCAGACCACACAAGTCTGAGTCCTTGATAACAGGCTCCCTTCCCGCAGGTTTGTGCTCCAAATCTAGATTTAGAGAATTCCTTCCTGCTGGACCCCAGCTCCCTCTCGCCTCCACTTTGGTCAGAAGCAGGTCCTCTGAAGCCCCAGGCTGAGCTGTTTTCTGTTGCCCTCCACAGGATCTTTGTCATTTCCTCCCGGATTCTCCTGACCACAAAGAACCATCCTGGGGTTTTCCTTGCATGGAGAGGCCCAGCCTGGAGGTAACCCATGGAGAATGCAGTTATGGGCCACTCAGAGTATTTGTCTCTTTAGCAGTAGAGCACAGGGTACCTGGGGGTAGAGTGGCAATCGTTTGTGATGGGTGCCAAGCCTAGGTCTTCTAGGTGCCTAGAGTGTCTCCCTCTGGTTCTGTGGGCTGAGACAAGCCCTTTGTGGGGCTCAGATTCCCTGCCTGCTGGAACGGGGCAGTCACAAAAGCTCTAGAGCAGGTACTTAGGTTGAGAGGTTATCTGTAGATGACAAGTTGGCCTGCCTGCCTCTCCTCTTGGGCTCATCGATGGATATAATGGGACAGGAGCCTGGAAAGGACTTGGGCCACAGAGCTGGATAAGGGAGCAGATGAAGAAGCTGGCCACTCCTATTTTACTAGTCAGCTCTAGTTTTGTGCCTCCTCCAGGCTGGCGCCCAAGCCATGTGGAAACTGGGCTCTGAACTCAACAGGAATCTGAGTTAAGACTTTAAAAACAGGGCAGTGGTGGCCTTTTTGTCAGCACTCAGGAGACACAGGCAGGCAGATCTCTGTGAGTTTGAGGCCAGACTGGTCTACAGAGCTAGTTCCAGGACAGCCAAAGCTGTTACACAGAGAAACCCTGTCTCAAAAAACAAAACAAAGTGGGGAAAAAGACTTTAAAAACAAACATGTATTTATTTAGTGTATGTGTATGCATGTACATGTGTGTGTAGGTCCAAGGACAGATAGCTCTTGGAGTCAGTTCTCTCTTATTATGTGGGTGTTGGGAATAGAACTCAAGACTTTGGGCTTGCAGTTTATGTACCTTTAGGTGTAGGGCCTCAAAACATTAGGTAAGGACTTTCTTTCCTCCTCCTCTTCCTTTTTAACAGTCTCGTGTATCCCAGGCTGGCCTTAAACTTGGTGTGTAGACACAGATGATCTTGAATTCGTGATCTTCCTGTCTCTACTTCCCTAGAGCCACGTTTACAGTTCTGTGCTACCTTACCCAATGTTTGCCACGTTGGGAATTGAGTCCAGGTGAATATACTTGGCCAACCGAGCTACATTCTCAACCCTTTATAAACTTGTAGGGGTTGGAGAGATGGCTCAGTGGTTAAGAGCACTGGTTACTCTTCCAGGGGGAGCAGGTTTGATTCCCAGCACCCACATCGCTGCTCACAACCATCTGTAACTCCAATTCAAGGCTTCCATGGGCACCAGGCACACAAGTCACACACAGACATACACATAAAACAATCATACACAGAAAAGTAAAACAATCCTTTTGTTGTTGTTTTTTGTGACAGGGTTTCTCTGTGTAGCCCTGACTAGCCTGGAACTTATTTAGTAGACCAGGCTGGCCTCAAACTCAAAGATCCATCTGCCTCTGCCTGCCAACTGCTGGGATTAAAGGAGTGCTCACCATTGCCCAACTTAAAACAATCTTAAGAAAAAAAAAACCCAACAACTTTATTTTTGAGGCAGAACTTTCCTAACTTATTCAGTTTGGCCTTGATGTGGTTCAGGTCAGCCTTGAACTTCCTCTCCTCCTGTGGAACCAGTTCTCATCAGGACATTTCTGGACCTGGCCTGAGCATCCTGCTGTGTTTGAATGTCTGGGTGACTCCTAAATACCTGTGGGAGATGGGTAGGTCTTGAAGACTGAATCCTCACGATGGGAGTTAATACCCTTATAAGATAGGCCCAAGAACTCATTTGTTTCTTCCGCTATTCAAGAGCATGGCAGAGAGTCATCTATGAGCTGGAAGTGGCTTGCTGAGACACAGAATCCGCCAGAGCCTTGCTCTTAGGTTTCCCAGCCTCAAAAATTGGGAGACAGATTTCTGTAGTTTACAAGCTCGTCCATCCATGAGATTTGTTCTGGCAGCTCAGACTAAGAAACACCCCAAAGCCACCAAGGCACTACCAGGCAGCAATGTGTGTGGTCTCCTCTAGTGTCCTTGATATTCAACCTTGCCCATCTTGCTCCCTGTCCTCCCCCCACAGGAAGGTGGTGATTGGGACTGGAGCTGGGGTGCAGAAGAGACTTGCTGCTAAGCAGATGTCCTTTGGGCACAGTGCAACACTCACCTTGTGCCTTCAGCTCTTGGCTATGTTTCCCCATCTGCACAGTAAAAGACACAGATCCTGTGACCCTCAGAGACTTCTGACTCTCCAAGCACAAAGGCATGGACCCCTGACTTCTGTCCTCCCCAGACTCCAGCCTTGAGCAAATGGAAGCCTATTTCACAGAGCCCAGATGCTGTCCTGACTCCTGAAACCAAAGGAGGGAGCTGGGGAAGGCCTGCTTCCACAAAGACTCAAGGCCAGGGTCTCCCTTGCAGACTGATGCACAAGGATGGAGATGAAGAACTCCAGGATTGGCAGAGGAACAAGGTCCCCCACGTGGAGAGGCACGCTCCCCCCCCTCTCCCACAGGCTGGGCCAGATGGTACAGGCAGCTGAGGGGAGGCTCTTTGCTCCCACCTTCGCTATTGGCTCTGTAGGGAACGGGGATTTATTTCTACAGGAGAAATGTGTGGAGGAAAGCCTTTCTCACAAGCAGTCCTGGTGCTCAGGAAATGTTTTAGTCCAATAGAACCACAGCCATAGCATTAGCGAGCCGAGCAGGCTGCAAGAGTCTAGAATCTCAGAGGCCCAGCATCTTGGAATGTTAGAGAAGTGAGTCACAGAATTTTCGGTTTTGATACCATGCTCTCCAGCATTGTAGCCACTGGGCACATGTGGCTTCAGAGCGTCTGGAATGTGACTAGCTCATGTGTTAGAAAGTGTAGAACACACAGGATTCTGAAGACTAAGGAAAGACTTTGAAACAGCTCTTTGGTTCTCTCCCTCCCTCCTTCCCTCCCTCCCTCTCTTCCTGCTCTCTGTTTTTGAAAAAGTATCTTGTCTGGTGGTGGTAGTGACACATGCCTTTAATCTCAACACTAACTAGGGAAGCAGAGGCAGGCAAGTTTCTGAGTCTGAGGCCAACTAGTCTACAGAGAGTTTCAGGACAGCCAGGGCTACACAGAGAAACCCTGTCTCGAAAACAAATATCAACAACAAAAAGAAGAAGTATCTATGTAGGCCTTAAACTATTAGCCAATGATGACTTTGAACTTAGGATGCTCCTGAGACTCCCACCTCTGGCATACAGGATCACAGGGCTGAGCCATCACAGTCAGTTTATAATTTCTTTATATTAACTACATTTCAAGATGATGTTATTTTGGTCTATTGGGTAAAATACAACATGTTTACAACATCAGTTTTGCCCATTTCTCTTTATGCTTAAAAATGTGGTTACTGGGTGGTGGTGGTGCACGTCTTTAATCCTAAGACTTGGGAGGTATAGACAGGCAGATCTCTCTGAGTTCAAGGACAGCCCAAATCTAGAGACCTTGTCTCAAAAACAAACAAACTGGTTACTAGAGAACTTAAAAATTTATGTGAGGGCTGGAGAGATGGCTCAGCAGTTAGGAGCACTGGCTGGTCTTCCAGAGGACTTGGGTTCAATTCCCAGCACCCACATGGTAACTCACAAGTGCCTATAACCTCCAGGAATTCGACACCCTTACACAGACATACATGCAGACAAAACACCAAATCACGTGTCATAAAAATCATTTAAAAAGTTTATATGTGGGGCTGGAGAGATGGCTCAGTGGTTAAGAGCATTGCCTGCTCTTCCAAAGGTCCTGAGTTCAATTCCCAGCAATCACATGGTGGCTCACAACCATTTGTAATGAGGTCTGGTGCCCTCTTCTGCCCTGCAGGCATACAAGCAAACAGAATAATGTATGTCTAACAAATAAATAAATATTAAAAAAAAGTTTATATGTGGTCTGCCTACATTATATTTATTCTTTTTCAAAATTATTTATTTATGTATATATGTATGTATGTATTTTTTTAGGTATGAGTTTTCTGTCTGCATGGATGTGTTTATGCCAGAAGAGGACATCAGATCCCATTACAGATGGTTGTGAACCATTATGTGGTTGCTGGAAATTGAACTCAGGACCTCTGGAAGATCAGTCAATGCTCTTTTTTTTGTTTGTTTTTTGTTTTGTTTTGTTTTGTTTTGTTTTTCGAGACAGGGTTTCTCTGTAGCTTTGGAGCCTGTCCTGGAACTCACTCTGTAGACCAGGCTGGCCTCAAACTCACAGAAATCTGCCTGCCTCTGTCTCCTGAGTGCTGGGATTAAAGGCGTGCACCACCACTGCCTGGCCAGTCACTGCTCTTAACCACTGAGCCATCTCTCCACCCCTATATTTATTCTTTTAAGAGTATGCACATGTGTATGTGTGACACATATATCAAACTTTTTTTTTTGATAAGTTCTTTCATTAAACCCATGACTTTTCTATTGGTTAAGAGTGGCTGGTCCTGGGAGCCTCCTGTGTCTGTCCCCTCAACCCCACCCCAACCTGCATTGGTATTACAGGCCCAGGCCTCTTTTGAGATGGGTGCTGGGATCTGAACCCAGGTTCTCAAGCCACCCCACCCACTTCCTTTTTTTCTCTATTCCCTTCCTCCCCTACCTCTCCCCCTACCACCCATGACCGAGAATTGAATCTAGGGCCTCACAAGTGCTAGGTTAGCACTCTTATTCCAGGTTGCTTCATGTTTCTTTCTTTTCTTTTCTTTCTTTTTTTTTTTTTTTTGCTTTTTTCAAGACAGGGTTTCTCTGTGGTTTTGTTTTTTTTTTTTTTTTTTTTTTTTTAAAGTTTTATTTATTTATTATGTATATATTCTACCTTCTTGTGTACCTGCACCCCTGAAGAGGGGCACCAGATCTCATTATAGATGGTTGTGAGCCACCATGTGGTTGCTGGGAATTGAACTCAGGACCTCTGGAAGAAGAGTTAGTGCTCTTAACCACTGAGCCATCTCTCCAGCCCTTCTCTGTGGTTTTGGAGTCTGTCCTGGAACTAGCTCTTGTAGACCAGGCTGGTCTCGAACTCACAGAGATCCACCTGCCTCTGCCTCCCAAGTGCTGGGATTAAAGGCGTGTGCCACCACTGCCCGGCTTGCTTCATGTTTCTAATGACAGGGCAGTTTTAGAACCTGAGACTCCCATGTTAGAACCCAAGACTCATAAGGTCATGGCATTTCAGAACTTTTTCGTGTGATCACAGTCAAAGAAGCAATGTACTTTAGAACTTAAGATGACAGAATTTTGGAGGTAGTTTTCCATGTGCTTGAATGCTCTGCTTGGATGGTCCTGTCATGTCCTTTACTTTCCCCTACCTGGTCCCCAGCTCTTACTCCAGGTCACATCCAACACAGACAGGAGAAAAATGCTCACCTTGAAGCAGTAGGCTAAAACAAAGGGCTAAACACATTGTTGGTTCCAGAACCAACTTCCCATCAGGGTTTACAGTGCTCCTCTTCCCATATGGTACCTCTCCAGGCACCCAGGAATAGTGTCTAGGCTTGATCCTGGGGGATCTATGTTCAGTAGGTCTCAAACCCCTGCACCTCTGTGTGCCAGCATCCCATTCACATAGAACAGGTAAGCAGAAAACCTGGCAAGTAGACCCTCCTCTGGTCTACTCTGCTTTATGCCATTGGTGCTCTGACAGATTCCTATCCTCCCCGGGTCTTAGTTTCTCTATTTCTTTGGCTTAAAAAAATTGTTGTCAAGCAGTGGTGGCGTACACCTTTAATCCTAGCACTCAGGAGGCAGAGGCGGGTGGATCTCTGAGTTCGAGGTCAGCCCGATATACAGAGTGAGTTCAGGACAACCAGGGCTGCACAGTGACACCTGTCACAAAACAAAAATGTTTATTTTGCATTATGAATATTATGAATGCTTTTCCTGTATGCATCCATGTGTACAGTGTGCATGCCTGGTGCCCATGGAAACCACAAGAGGGTGGGTGTACGATCCACGGGTGCTGGGCACTGAACTCTACATCTCTGTGAAGAGCAGCAAGTGCTCTTAACAGCAGAGCCGTCTCTCCAGGCCTCTCCATTTCTTTAAGGAGAATTGGAGTGGTTCAGAAGTCAGAAACTCAGATGCCAATAGAGTCAAGGGCAATAATGCAAATAAATGACAAGTGTGGAATGGGGGTGGGGCTTAGGGACAGCAGTGAGCTGGTCGAGTGTGTGTGGGGCCTGGTGTTCCGTGGCTCACAGCTACTGCACGGCAAGGCAAATGAAATGAGCCCTGAGGGCTGGGAGGCTAACTCAGCTGGTAGCGTGAGTGCCTAGTGTGTGTAGAGTCCTGGGTTCCAGGGCGTTTGGTTCCCCAGCACTACATGAAAACGGATGTGGTGGCATTGGCCTATATGATACCACTTAAGAGGTAGAAGAAGGAGAATCAAAAGTTCAAAGTTACTCTAGACCGCAAAGCTAGTTCGAAGCCAACCTTAACTTCATAAGGCCCTGCCTTAAAAAAAAAAAAATTGAAAAAAAGTCGTCAGTTCTGGTTGCTCCAGGGTCCACAGCCTGTAGGCTGGGCTCCTCCACCTGGCACTGTCCTCAGGGAACCTCAAACCACTTGCTGATAACATTCACTTAGAAACCTCTGGCCCCTGAGAATGTTTTTCTTTGTCTTTGTCAGATTGTAATTGGAGCATAACAATGGCACCGTTAAAGGGGGAATTAGCGGATTTGCAGAAGCCACGTTTTCTTGCTTGCAGGATGCTGCTCTTGTTTTCATCCCCTCCCTCCCACTCATCTTCCATCTCAAAACAAACTTCAGTTCCCAAAACGTTTATTTTATATCTGTTTTCCATTTGCTTAGCAGGTACCAAGTTTTCTAGTCCCTGTCACTGAACAACCTGCCTCCCTTCCCCACCACCCGTCGGGTGGGGGGTAGGGGAAACTGTTACACCATGTGGTCAATGCTGTAATTATGGTGACCACATGTTCTCCAAACCACAGTTCAGGTCACATGGTCCAACACAGGCTATTTTCTGCCTCCACTGCTGTACAGACATGAAATCACATGTAGTTATACATTCATCAAATCACCTTAAATTTCTTTTTAAAAAGCAAATGACATGAAATTTGGATTATCCTTGGCAAATCCCACTATCTTCATAGGAAATCATTAAAACTGTGATCAGGGCCTGAACAGACCTCTATGCAGAGCGAGGTTTCCTGGATGGGGTGCTGTGGACAGTAGGTTTTGACGGCTGAATAGGAGGTTTGCAGACAGCAAGAAGAGTGGTCGGTCTACTCTGGATAGGACCCACTCTTCTGCTTTAAAGAAGTCCAGCTACCAGCCTACTAACCACAATCCCAGGGAACTCAGACAACAATGCAGACACTAAGAGAGACTTACATAAATCTATTCTACATGGGAAGTAAAAAGTAGAAAAAGATAAGGTCTCCTGAGTAAATTGGGAGCATGGGGACCTTAGGGGAGAAGTGAAGGGGGCAGGGGAGAGTCAGGCAAGGGAGCAGAGAAAAATGTAAAGCTCAACAAAAATCAATAATAAAATAAAATGAAACTCCAAAAAAAAAAAATAAATAAATAAAGAAGTCCAGCTTAGGAACTGGGAAGCTGGCTGAAAAGGCCAAGGTCTTTGCTTGTTTATGCGAGTTTGTTTCATTTACATCATCTCAAGGACCCATCCTCGCCACAGACTGCGAAAACACGCAGACAGCGTATTGCATCTTCCTTTGTGCTTACATGCCTCTCTCTGCAGAAGCTAACACTGTATACTGCCCAGAGGCCTTACCTCTCTTGCTCATCCTTCCTCCCCTGCCAGGACTGTGTGAGGAAAACTCTAGAGGCAGCACCCATAGATGAATGAAGGAATGGAGTGCCAGGCGGTGGGCACTTTGTCAGTAGACAAAGATACTTACTATGTGCCCAGTAATATGCAGGGCACAGGGTTCGAGGCAAAGACCTCCAATGACCTTGGACTAGAGAAGAGAGTTGGGCAGCTGGCAGGCACCAGGAGGATAGTGGGGAAGGGAATGGGAAGTATACACCAGAAGGTTTGGGCTGTGTCAGGAGGTCAGGAAAAACCCAAGAGAAAATAAACTTTAACCTTGAGGCCTAAAGGATGCTGTCATAGCTGGGCAGTGGTAGTGTATGCCTTTAATCCCAACACTCCAGAGGCAGAGGCAGGAGGGTGTTTGAGCTCAAGGTCAGCCTGGTCTACAGAGCGAGTTCCAGGACAGACAGGGCTACAGAGAAAAAACAAGAAACAAGGATCGCCATCATTTAGTTAACACATATATAGTGCTTATCATATGGCAGATACTGCATGAAGGGCTCCACATGTCTAATTCCCACAGAGCTCTCAGCAGCACACACAATTATTGCCCACACTGCAGAGATAATAGCACAGACAGGTTGAGAAAATGATGACCATGGTCACATAGTTTAGATGTGGCCAGAGCCCAGAAAGAATGACTTTGGTACATTCTTTTAGCAAAAAATCAGCAGCCTGAGGCTAGGTTTCCGGCTCCTGCCTTTGATCCAAGCATTCCGGAGGCACAGAGCTGCCTGATCTAGAGAGCACATTCCAGGCCATCCAGGGCTACAGCAGTGAGACTTTGTCTCAAAATAAATAAACGGACAGGCAAAGTGGAAGGCGAAGTTCTGCCCGCTAAGGACCACCAGATAACGGACAGACATCAGGAAAGATCCTAGGAGGGTGGGAAACAAGCTGCTGGAGGCTTTCAATAGGAAATGGGCTTGATGAAGTTTCATTAAAAGCTGAGAGGGGCTGGGTGGTGGTGGCACATACCTTTGATTCCAGCACTCAGGAGGCAGAGGCAGGCGGATCTCAGTGAGTTTGAGGCCAGTCTAATCTACAGAGCAAGCTCCAGGATAGCTAGGGCTGTTATATAGAGAAACCTTGTCTCTGAAAACAAACAAACAAAGAAGAGAGGGGCTGTGTGGTGGTGTTGGCGGCAATCCCAGCACCTGGGAAGCAGATGCATGTGGATCTCTGTGAGTTCGAAGCCAGCCTGGTGAGTTCCAGGGCAGCCAGTGCTGTTACACAGCAAAACCCTGTCTCGAAACCAGCCTCTCCCCTGCTCCCCCCAAAAAGCAAGCTGAGATGCATGACTCTGTACTTGTATTAAGCACAAGCTAAGAAGGCTATGCATCAGGTAGCACCCATGAAGGAGAAAAGGAGTTGGGAAAGAGAGAGAAAAAAAACCCAGCTTGGAAGCAGGAGCAATGGAATGACATGTGGGGCGGGCAGAGAGATTGGATGTGGGCCTGATGAGGAGTGATGAGTTCGGCCTCTGCCTTGCTAAAATGGAGATGAGGTGATGGGACAGCAAGGAAGTCTCAAGCCCCAGATGAGGGTCACTGGGCCTCAGGAAGGGGCCTGGGTCAGGAGGGGAGGGAGGAGTAAAAGAATGTAAGTCTTCCAGCCCATCTCCATCCTGGCTGGGCCTCCCCACCACACACATCCTCACAGGACATCCAGCAAGCTGGAAGGTCCAGCTTATGAAGCTTATGAAGTTTTGAAGACTCGGAGGTAGGAAATGTCGTCAGAGACATGGGGTTACCTAACTTATGAGCTAACCCTCCAAGCCTGCTTTCAACATGCTGTTGACCTGGCTGGCTCCCCGTCATCTCTTCTCCCACGAGAAGACGTTTCTCTCTCCAGCAGGCCCTCAGGATTTTAGGTTCAGTCCAGGCTGGAGCCAGCTGCTCCCGAGGCTGCACTCAGCGCCTGACACCCTTCAGTCTCTTCTGACTCAGCCTTCCCTTCCTGCTTCCTCTGCCATGCTCCACGCAGCTTTTCCAGAACCACTTCCACGTGGTCCTGGTGGATTGTTCCTTGTACCAGAAAAGTCTATCTTCCTTTCCCAAACCCACTCTAGCTGCTCCTCTGATCCAGCTCTCTGAGAGGCTGACTCCCTGGAGCCCTTCCCTTCCTTGCTCCTTCCATCATGAGAGCCAGAGCACTTGGACCTTACCTCCCTCCAGGCTCACTGTGGCCAGAACAAAGGGGCGGGGGGGGGGGAGGCTCATGCCCATTTGAACTCTTTGAACACCTTGTTCCTATTGCCTCAACCTCCTGTATGGAATTATAGGCATGTACCATGTATACAGTGCTGGGATTGAACCCAGGGCATCCTGCATGCCAGGCAAGCACTCTACCAATTGAGCTACATTCTCAGCTCATAGCTTGAGCATGAACTCCCAGCTCTGCCCCTCCCACACGGTGTCTAGAATACAGATCAGGTTCACGGGGCTGCATCCTGACGGAATGGACCTTTTGAACTGCCTTCCAGGGGCTTGACCTGCTCAAGCCTCAGCCCATTTTTCAAGGACTTTACACTGCCCGGTGTGGAAACTCAAATTGTTAAGAATTTGCTGGTCTATGCTGTTTTCCCCAGCCAAACTGGCGGTGGCTGCAGTATGTGCTTGGAAGTCACATCCTGTCCACATGTAGCCTGCAGTTGTGGCCTGTGGCTCCGCTCCTTCCAGAGGTGTAACATGGGCACATATAGGAAGCAGAAGCCTGGTAGCTTCTCAGCTCACACACCAGCATCTGTGTTTAGGCCTCAGTATCCCTGCTCTTCTGGGAGACACAGCAGGCTGACCAACAAGGACACCTGATCCCACTGGGGAGATCCTGTGGGCCTGTTCTGCTTCCCAGTGCCAGCTGCCTTCTTTGAACTCTCCTTTCTGCTCTGATTGCTCGCATGGTTTTTGTTTTTTGTTTTTTTCTTTTACCAATTCTGTTCCTACAGTTAATCCTGAGCCTCTGATGGTGCTTGAGAGTCCAGGATGTTTCCCGTGTTTGCAGTGGCCTCAGTCTGTCTGCCTGGTAATCTGTAATGTGTAAGGACCGTTTTTTTTTGTTTTGTTTTGTTTTGTTCCTTTTGTTTATCGAGACTGGGTTTCTCTGTGTAGCTTTGGAGCCTGTTCTGGAACTCGTTCTGTACATCAGGCTGGTCTCAAACTCACAGAAACCCACCACCCGGCTCCCTGCATGGACCTTTCAAAGGCTGTCAATACCTATTCTTCCACCGGACCCCACCTCCCTATCCCTTGTAGGTTTACTGGTTGGCTGAGGAATGGCAGATCTCCCTGGGCTGAGAATAAATTCTAGCACCAGCTATTAAGGACTCTCAGCACCCTACAGGAGACTCAGTTTCCGTCTGCTTAATGGGAGGAACTTCGTCCAGTTTGCACGGTCTTTGAGACAGGTGGGATTGCTGAGGATGGAGAACAGGCCAGGTGGGAGAAACTTTTGCACAAGACGGTATACCTCTTTGTCTGTCTGCTATGTGCCACAGAGAGCACTGATTAAGCTGGGAACAACTTGTTGAGAGAGATGACATCCTAGTAAACAATGAAATCAGTACGTGAATCAGATCCTCCCCGGTAAAGGGAATACAAGTATGTTTCAGGAGCAGAGCACGGGGAGTGTGGGTGTGGGTGTGAAGTCCTGCCCTGGAGGGCTGGAGGGGTCACATTGACAGGTACCTGTTGTCTGAGGAACCCTGGAGGGTTGTCACAGGCCAGCGGGGCAGAACTCACAGCCCCGGGGCCCAGCCAGCGATTCCAGGCCTGTAAGTCGCGGCGAGAACATGTCTTTGTGCCCCCCTCCTTCCCTCAGCCGCCTCTCCGACCCCCAGCGCCAGTCCCTCTCTGACTCCAAATAACTTGTTGGTTTCCCCAGGGCTTTGTTTGCTCGGGGTCATCGCCTCCGGGACACTGGCCGGGGCGCACCGCCCTCGCGGGTCCCGCGTCTGACACCCCTCGGGCCCGGGCCCCCGCCCCCTACCCGCTCCGAGACCGGGGTCAAAGGCAGCCCGAGTCACGTGGTCGCCGAGCAGCACCGAATCGGCCGGGAGAGCCGAGGGAGAATCCGGGTGGAAGCGAGAAATCCAGCCCGGCTCGCAGCTCGCGGCGCCCGGTCCCGCCCCGGCGCCTGCCGGGCCCCCGCAGCGTGCGCGCCCCGCGCCACCAGATCGAGCCCCGCGCACGGCCAGGCGGGGGAGGTAGGCGCGGGTCGAGGGAGGCGGGCGGCCCGGCGGCCCTGTGCGCGCTCCCCACGGGCGGGTGTGCGGGCGCGGGCGCAGCGCGGCCAGCAAGGGGTTAAGCCGGCCCGCAGCCCGCCTCGCGCACGCCCGGGACCGGCGGCCGCGCGGCCACCCGCGCCGCTTCCCCGTGGCGCCCCGGCCGAGGCAGGTAAGGAGCCGGAGGGCCGGGCGGCCCGACTTCCCGGGCCGAGCGTTTGCCAGCCGGGCACGGCGTGCAGGCCGCGCTGGGGCCCGAGCGGCCCCGGTGCAAGTTTGGTGCGCGCGGGCGCCGGGCGGGCGGTGGGGAGGACAAAGGGGTGGGGGCCTCGCGGGGCCGGGCGGGCCGGGGTGCGGACCGGGCAGCGCGGCAGCTGTAGGTCACGGATAATGTCACCCACGAGGAATGCCCCCTCCCCCTCCGCGGCTCCCGAACAGGGGAAACTTTTGTCTGGCATGGGAGGGGGCTAGAGGCCGGGGTGGGGGGGTGGGGAGGCGGCCGGACCGGTTTTCTCCCGGCCCTGAGCGGCCTGGTCCCTAACTCCCCTCCTCCCTCAGTTTCCCCCGGAGCTAGGACTCTAGCATTTGACCAGCACGAAGAAGGGACGCCTGTAGGACGCGGGGGTCTGGGAGCTGCCAGGAATCTGAGGACTCATCCATCACCTGGCTTTTATGTGCCAGGATCCCCACAGACCCTACATCCCTCTACTGGTCCTCCCTCCCGCCCCTAGAAGAGCTTGGGGGACATTCTGGGGCAATATTACCCTCTGGACTGAGGGTTAGACAGATCTGGGTGTTCGTCACTTCCCAGCTGTGTGACCTTGAGCAGATTCTTTCCCTTTTTAAGCCTCTGTTTCCTCACCTGTAAAATGGGTGTATCTGTCAGAGTGGGGGATGAAGCCAGGGTGTGGGAATCTCGGAAAATGTTGGCATGCTTATATTCAACAAGTGTTCGGTGCATATTGCTGTGTGCCAGGCACTAGGCTAGTTCACTCCTTTACACGGTGTCGTTCACAAAATTCTTCTACATGACTGTTAGGCAGATGTTATAGAGGGGAAACTGAGGCATCGAATGGAAAATGTCAGGAGAGTAGGAAGTGGGAGCGGGATTTGCCCCTTCTCTCAGTCCTACATATGAACTACAGATCCCTACTAAGCCTGTTGGTATGACTGGGTTTATGGTTTCATTTTCAGTGGAATCATGTGAACTGCCTCTCTACCCCATCGCCCTTCCCCAGGTGAGGTGCCCTTCTACCTGGCACTTGCCTGGGTGAGGTCTTGTGCCCTTGCTCTTGTTAGTGTAGCAGCTGGAGCTGGAGGGGAGGTCGGTTGGAGCCTGTGATCAGAGAGAGCTTCATGATGGTCCAAGTTCCGTTGCTGGCTGGGTCCTGGGAGGAACGCTCTCCCAGTGTGGGTGGTGGTTCAGGGAGGAGTCTGACTCCCTGGCTCCAACTGGGGACAGCTGGTGGCTTTGTCAACAGACTTCCCCAGCACCCAGGAGACCTGCAGAGGCTTTTATCTCCCTTTAGAACTGTCACTTTGAGATCAACAGGGGGTAGGAGGTTGGGCTCAAGAGTTGAACCCTTGGGCAGATCAGGGATCTAAGGCCAAGGATTGATGTCCCAAATGTTTTAGGCTTCATGGCCAAACTAAGGGAGGCTTTGATACCTTAGCCTTAAAGGTCCTTGGAGCTAGTATGGAGGGTGAACTTGGAGCCAGCAAGATTGCAGAATCCTCACAGAGATGCTGGTCTTTGTTCTAGAGTCCAGCTAGCCCAGTACTGGTACCTCGTAGTCCCGGAGGAAAGACTTCCCCTAGTAACTGTGAAGAGTGGCTCAGATCCTCACTGGGTTTTCAAGTGTTAGGTGGGCCCAGTCTTTGGTGGTGTGTGCGGGTAGGGTGGGGAGGGACATGATTACCAGTCAAGCTCTGATTGGAGGTTTTGAGCAATTACTTAAGAGATGGAATACAAATTGCTAATTAATGACATCTTAAAACATTGGACCGAGGGCTGGTGTGGTGGGTGTGGTGGGTTCCTGGGGGAGGGAGGTTTGTGCACAGGGCTCCAGCCGCTCCAAGACCCTCCAGCTCAGAGTGTGGGATTCCCAAGGATTTGTAGGCTTTCCCTGGGCCCTGGGAATAGACAGCTCTCCCCAGCTGACATCACTATCAACTTGTAGGAACAAGAGTGGAAATTCCACCACTTAGCTCTGAAAGGCGGGAGATTAAGTAGAGGGCTGAAAGACCTGGAAAGGGTCCTGGGGGCTGGAGGCTGTCCCTTGTGTGGTCAGAGTCGCTCGGAGCAGAGAGGCCTCTGGGAAAGTCAACAGGTAAAGGAAGAAAGTCAGGGAGAAAGATAGAGAGGGAGAGGCTTCTGTCACAGGGGTGTGTGCAAGGGGTGTGCAGGGTGAGTCTTCAGACTGAGAGAAGAAGGAAGAAGAGGGAGAGCCTTCCATCACATGGGGTGTGCAAGGGGGAGTCTTCAGGCTGAGAGACGTGGACCGGAAGTAGCAGCACAGGAGCCAACAGAAAATGTGAGAGATGGTCTCAGCAGTCCATAGCTCTCTTTCCTGGCCTTAGGGACCCGTTTTGCCTGTGCTCTGGGCCCATGTGTCTGTACTTTAGAACCAGAGCCAGACTTAGAAATCACTAGGGCTTGTGCAGACTTCTAGGTTGGAATTTGAGTATGGCTTGAAATAACAGGGCTATTTGGAGGACATTCTTTGCTTGAGATGGGAAATTGGGTAATTTTTCAAATTCATATGGAAAATTTCTGTGGCCAGGGTGGCAGGGTACTTGCTGGGTTTTGACGAGGATCAGAGGTGGGATGGTTGTGGAGCCGGGTGTGATAGGGTGATCAGCAGAAGATGGTGCCTGAAGGACAGGAAGGAAGAGCTTCCTGGTTGGTCATGTCGGCAAGGGTTCCCAGAGGAGGAAGCATCTGAGGGGTCAGACCGTCAGAGAGGACGGTGGGCACCAGGCTGCACTGTGGGGGCTTACCAGCATCCTGCTCCTGACTTAGGGTTTTATGTGGTAGCCGAGAAGACAGAAGGTTGTAAGCAGCTTGTTGAGATGGTGCCTGCTACTGTACTCTGCCAGGCATGGTGCCAGGCTCTTTACAGACACCCGTTGACTTCTCACAATGCCCTGCAGAGTAGCTGGTCACCCCATCCTGCCCTATTTCTAGGTGGGGGAAATGGAGGCTCAGAGGGGTAGAGGCACTAGCAGTGCCGGAGTTTGAACCCGTACTGATCTGTTTATGTGGCACCGAGATGCTGTTCTCAGGGTCGTTTTGGCCATGGACAGTGGCAAGAGTGACCGAGACTGGAAAACTCATTGACTGTCACCCTGTGGAGCTGACCTGGTCGCCTCAGGCAGACTCAGGCGGGAAAAGGGCCACAGGATTTTGTAGCTGCCTCGGGGGTTGGCCCAGGTTTAGGGAAGGACTTCAGCAAAATCTCTGCTTTTGAATCCTTGGAAAGCTCCCTAGGGGCAGATACCATAGGCTGATCCAGGCCAAAGACAGCAGTAAGGTCGCACCCAGGGCATCTAACCTGAGAAGAGACTGCCTGAGGACAAGGGGAAGACCTCACTGCTAAGTGCCTGCAGGAGGAGTAGAGAGTCTTTAGAGGGTGTGGGAGAACGCACCCCCGGGTCAGGTTCGAGTGACCACTTTCAGTTCCCTCTTTGCCTGAGAACAAGTTGGGTAGTGCTGAGCTCACTCTAGCCCCACTGTCCCCAGAGCTCTTGAAGTGGCCTTTCCTGTGTAACACCCAGTGGCCTGCACAGCTCCTTGAGCCCCTGTGCTTTGAGGACACAACCACCCAGCCTTGCCTGCTTCTAATAATATTGATTTTCTTTTCCCTTCCTCCCCGTCTCCTTCACACCCTCCCTCCCTCCATTCTTTCCTTCCTCCCTCCCTCCTTCCCTCCCTCCTACCCTCTCTTTCTCTCTCTTTCCCTCCCGCCTTTTCTCCTTTCCTTCCTTCATTTCCTTTCCTTTTCTTTCTTTTTTAAAAAATATTTTCTAACCTTTGTTTTTATTTTATGTGTGTGAGTGTTCTGCCTGCATATGTGTCTATATACCATGTATTTGTTGGATTTTAGGGGATGGGAGTTGCAGGCAGTTACTTCTGGAGCAAACCAGAACCTGGCCCGCAGGAATGCAAGTATTGATTCTCTCCTAGAATTGGTTTTCTCCTATGGGCGCACGCACGCGTAGGTAAGGCTGGGTAACTCTGTGAGTTCAAGGTCAACCTGGTCTTCCAGCAGAGTTCCAAAACTAAGTCCTGACCTCCACACAGGCCATAAACACACCCATTCCCACACTCTCACACAGTCTACCTGTAAAAACCAACCAACCAACCCCCAGACTCCTATTTTGGAAAGGATGGTTGTTATGCAGCACCCAGCAGACAGGAGCTGTTTAAAGAAGCAGGTTGGAAAGTTCAGGTGAGGAAACTGAGTCCCAGCGGCAGGACAGCCTCATGGCCTGCAGTAGCTGTGGTTATATCTTGGAAGCCGACAGGATTTCCTCTCTTTGTTGATGCCTCTGCTTTCTGACTTCCTGCCTGTCATCCAAGTTAAAGGACTTAAGTCCCACTGGCCCAGTCTCCTCCTGGATGACCACACTGGCTAGTGTCTAAAGCTTGCTCAGGTGGCCCTATGACTGCTGTCATGACCCGTCTCATGAGTTAGGCTGTGGGCTTGGGACTTCCAGAAGGGCAAGGGGAATAGGTGGTGGCAGGGAGAGGCCATGGGAACAAGAAGGCGGGAACTTCACCTTAAGGGAGTAGTGAGGTCCAGGTCAAGTCAAGGCTACAAGCAAGCCTGAGTACCAGAGAGCCTGGGGCTGGCCCCGCTGTGTGGAGCCTGGGCAAGGGGACTGCAGTTGTCCTTGCTTTGAAGCATTTTAATTCAGACAGTGCAAGTTTTGGGTTACTTTTGATTATTGAGACTGGCATTGTTATTGATTGATTGATGATTGATTGTAGCACGATTAATAAAAACCCAGAGACAGATATTAGGGTTCAACTTGAAGGTAAGAAAAGCAAAAACAGTCAGCTACTGGCTCTTAGCTCTACCCCAGTCTGAAATGGCGATTCTGCCTCCAGGAATCTCAGAATGAGACTGTGTCTGAGCTGTTTCCTCCCTTCTTATATTCCTCTCTAGTGTTGGGTTTAAAGTTGTACACCACTACTGCCCACTTTCTGTGACAAACCAGTGTGGTTACTGGGATTACAGGTGTGTGTCACCTCTGCCTGGTCTGTAAGGCTGACCAGTGGGGCTGTGTTACTCGCTGATCTTCAGACAAGCTTTATTTATTAAAATACGAATGAAATATCACTACAATTCATTTATTTTTTGAGTTTTTAAAGACGGTTTCTCTGTGTAATAGTCCTGGTTGTCTTGGAACTAACTCTGTAGCCCATGCTGGCATAGATTCACCTGCTTCTGTGTGCTGGGATTAAAGGCAACCACACCACCACTGCCTGGCGATAGTTATTGATTTTGGAGACCGGGTCTTACTGTGTTGCCTGGCTGGCCTATAACTCTTTATATAGACCATGCTGGCTTCCAGCTCTGCCTTCCATGTGCTAGATTAAGGATGTGTACCACCAAGCCAGCTTGATAGTTATTCTTGACTGAGGTGCTCACTTCCTTCTTATAACAGCAGTGGGAAATGGAGTTAGTATCACCTTCTTTAAGCAGATATGGCAACCAAGGTTTAGAGGGACCAGTGGCTCCACCTGGAGCTTAAACTCAGAATAACAGCCAATGTTTGCTGATTCTCACGGCTGCTCTGGCCTTGTTCTGTGAAGCACTGATAGACAGATTGAAGAATAGATATACCAGAGGGGACTGACTCAACTATATAATAAGAAAGCAACATATCACAGCAGGCCAAGATGGCAGTATTGTTTCTGGAGGGAGAAAGCTCCATATTTCTGGGAATGCAGCTCAGGGCTGGAGAGGTGGAGAGGCTCAGCAGGTAAAGAGCACTGGCTGCTCTTCCAGAGGACCCAGGTTCAATCTCCAGCATTCGCAGGGTGGCTCGCAACTATAATTTCAGTGCCAGGGGATTTGACTCCATTTTCTAGCCTTCATGGGCATTGTAAACAAGTAGTACACAGATATACATTCAGGCAAGCTCTCATGCACATAAAATAAAAATAAGTAAAATTAAAAAAAAATTCCCAGAGTGTATGTAATTAATATGGTGGGTGGGGATTCTGGTCTTTCAGGCCTGAGATTTGGTTCCATGAGGCAAAGCCTGGATAAGGACTAACTTGTCTGGACAGGTCTCCAGGTGGTGGAGGGTGGAGGCTTGTTGTAGTCTCACCTCTGGTTTGTACCCTCTGCTCTGCTTGCACATAGCTGCCTGCCCGGGCAGGGGCCAGTGAGAAGAGAATGTTGCCATAGCAGGTCTTTCACTCAGGTCCCTCTGCCTGCATGTCCTTCCTCCTGACACTTGTGGCACCCTGCCCCATGGTGTTATGGGAATGGAAGCAGCAGGCGCTCTCCCTGCTTCTCCTGCATCTGTATCACCTGGGAACTTAGGAAATGTGCAGGTGCTGCCTCCCTATCCAGACCCACTAAGTCAGACACTGGGGCGCTGCAGCCCAGTGGTCTGTGCTCATTCGCTCTCCAAATGGTTCTGATGCATGAGAACCACTGGTTAGGTCATTACAAGGTCAGTGCCTCTTTCTGTTTTCGGTTTATTCAGACTCACAGTATCCGGATGAATCCAGGAAAGCCCAGTTCCTTTCTATCTTATCCTTTTAGTGACCACTGGGCTAGGTCATTTAAGAAAATAAATGTGTCTTTCCTTGGGCTCCTGTTTTCAGCATATTCAGTTGTTCAAGTGGAACAACTGTAGGGGCCATGGAAAGCCTACTTTCTCTTCTCTCTCTTTTCTTTCTTTCAAGAGGGGAGCGGGGGTGTCTCACTATCCTGACTGTGTACCCTGGCTAGTCTGATACTATGTAGGCCAGGCTGATCTTGAATTTACAAAGATCCACCCCTTTTGCCTCCTGAGTGCTGTGATTAAAGGCATGTACTACTATACCCTTGTTCTACCATGTTTCGAAGGAGTACCATTTTGGATGAATTCCCTTTACTCCAAGAAACAGTCTTATAAGAGCACTGGGGTATAGCTGAACCCTGTGAGTATAAGAAAGAATATTGAGACAATTTGAAGAGGACAGAGGTGGGAATAGGAAGAGTGAGGGAGAGATTGTGTTGGCTAGAATGGGTGCCAAGAGGCTGGGCAGAGTGGCATGCCTTTAATCCTAGTACTTGGGAGGCAGAGGCAGGAGGATCTGTGTGAGTTTGAGACCAACTTGGTCTACATAGTGAGTTCCAGGACCACTAGAATGACACAGAGGAACACTGTCTCAAAAAAGAAAACAAAACAAAAATGTGGGTGTTAGGAGCAAGCCAGCTGTGTTCTGTGCCTGGGCCAGGCCTGGGGTCAGAGAATGTGGGTCCTGCACTAGAGAATGCTGTGTGTTAGGGATGTAAGGGCATGCATCTGTATGAATCAGTGTCCACATGTGGGTCTGAGAAGCCTTAGCTATCACCAGTCAGTGGTTTTAAGCATCTCAATAACTCTAATGATGATTGTAATGGCTACTCGTATCTGTTGACAGTTTATCAATGCTTGCTAGACATTTACATGTCATCTCAGAAGCAATCTTCAGAATAACCCTCTAGATAAAGGAGGCACTGTAGTCACTTGTGTTTTATAGATGGAAGTACCTAGGCCACGCATAGCCAGAAGGACTAGATTTAGAAATGTTTGTTTGTTTATTCATTGAGACAGAGTCTCACTGTGTATGTCTGACTGGCATAGAACTCACAGAGATCTTCCTTCCTCTGCTCCCAATCGGGGCCCTTTACTACAGACATTGTTATTCTCTGTTCTGTCCATGAACTGCCTGAGTTCAAGGCCCCGGAGCAGGGTGAGAGGTTAAGTTTGAGAGAGAAAGTGGGTTTCCTTTGGTTTTGGTTGGAGAAGTGGGAGAGGTAAGTCAGTCTCCTAGGGGCTGGAAGGTGACTAAGCCATTATTAAGCACTTGCTGTTGTTCTATTAGAGGACCAGATCTCAACACCCTTGCAAACACCTGTAACTTGAGCTCCAAGGGATCTGAAGTCTGCTTCTGGTCTCTGTGTAAGGGAACACACACAAACACACACACACACATGCACGCATGCACACATAAATAAAAATAAAATTTAAAAGTTTTCTATCATCTACCTTGTTCTTTCCTGCCTGTGTCCGCAGTGTACTTGCTAGGAACCCCAGGATTTCCCTGGTGGCATAGGAACCTTTCATCTTAAGTTGAAGGACTAAGGCTCAAACAGGAGCAGGTGCTCACTCAGGCTGTTTGGGACGTCAGAGTCACTGTTAGGACCAGAGCTCAGAATTGTTACTGACCTTCCTAACCAGAGATGGCTTTTCTCCTTTAAACTGTCCTATCCATCTAGTCTTTGGCAGGCTGTATCGCCATATCCTCAGGGTGGCCTAGGGCAATTCTGGGAAGAGAGATGGGGGTGTCCTGGGAGACAGCTGCCAAGAAGGGGTGGGGCAGTTTCCATGAGGAAGATCACCAAGAAGCCCAAACTCCAGACGGAAACCAAATGTATTTTCTAGGTCCTGAGAGGATATTTGGAACAATGGCGGTAGGATGGGGGAAGCTGGACTGGAAAAAGGTTTCTTGTTACCCTTAAAAAAAAAAAAGTTGAGTCTGTAGGTTTGACTTTTGTTTCTCTGAAGGACGTTTATGTAATTTCCCGAAGCAAGATCCAGAGCTCTGTGAAGTTGTTAGGCCTGTTGTTTATAGATTCAGGGCTTTGGAGCTGGGCAAGACTTCTATTAGGAAACCTCCCCATCTGACGAGCAGATTGAGAGGTGGGAGCAGCTGTCAGAAGTGGCCCAGCAGGCAGCCCAGAACTTGGGCTAGAATGGGGTCTTCTTGGTCCTGCCATCCCTCAGATGTCTGATTTGTTGGAGATGGCAAGGGTCATGGTAGGGGTGGGCTTTGGAAACTCACTGCTGCTGGGGTTGGGGAAGGCTATGCTGGATGGAGCTAGCTGAGACCACCCTGTCCAGATGCTGGACCTAGCCGTATACTGCCTACCCAGCAGCGAGGGACTCTGAGTCACACTCAGTGGGGCACAGAGTCATGGGCCATTGTGTGTCCTGATTCATTTTGTTCTCCCAGTTCTGTAGGAATGACTAGGCCCTGGCCCCAATCGTGCCCATAATTGTGAGTGAAGGGCTCAGTGCCTACAGATATCCCGCTACTCCTGATCTCCTGTCTTTAGGTGCTCTGTGGTCATGGTCCACCTGTTCTCCCCAGGACAGGGGTTTTGAGCCCCTGAAATCAGACATGGAATTTGAAGGTATTTCTGTATACTGCTTTTCTCTCTTTTTAAAAAGTTATTATTATTACCAATTTTATTGTATGGGTGTTTGCTCGCATATTTTGCTTGCTTGTATGTCTATGCACCACATGCATGCCTGGTATTTGTGGAATGCAGACCCTAGAACTGAAGTTAGGGATGCTTGTAAGCCGCCATGTGGATTCTGGGAACCGAATCTGGGTCCTCTAAGCATCTCTCTAGCCCCCATACTGTTTTTTTTTTTGTTTTGTTTTGTTTTGTTTTTTTTTTTTTTTTTTTGGTTTTTCGAGACAGGATTTCTCTGTAGCTTTGGAGCCTGTCCTGGAACTAGCTCTGTAGACTAGGCTGGCCTCGAACTCACAGAGATCTGCCTGTCTCTGCCTCCCGAGTGCTGGGATTAAAGGTGTACTCAACCACCGCCTGGCTTCTATTTTTTTTAAGATTTATTTACTTTATGTATATGGATGTTTTGCCTGCATGTATATCTGTCTGTCTGTACATCCCATGACACTACAGTTACAGATGGTTTTGAGCCACCATGTGGATGCTGGGAATTGAACTGACCTCTGAAAGCCATCTCTCCAGGCCTCTGTACTGTGTTCAAGTTAGAGTCCTGTCAGTTTTGGCAGACTGATAGAGGATAAGGTGTTCTTGTGATGAGCAAGGACCACATGCGCTATAGGCTGGGGAGAAGTGGCCATGTCACACTGATGTTTCAAGTGTGGTCACAGAAGTCACTGACAGGTGTGACGCCAGCTCTTCCAGTTAGGATCTGTATGATGACTGTGTTTCACATTCCTTGTGTATAAGCTGGCAATAGCAAGGATGCTTATCTGTTCAGTCAGGATATGCCTGGTACAAAACTGTCGGTTTGAGAGGATTTTGGTATGTGGCTGTCCTTGCTGCCGGTTTCTGGTTTGGCCTTCTAAATGCCTGCCCCGGGTCTGGGTCTTTTCCCTATCCCTGGGCTCACCTGGTGCCTGGGCCACAGCAAGGCTGTCGAGCTGCAGTGGGTAGGCAGTGAGGGTAGCCTTCTCTGCATCTGGGCCTCCCAGCCCAGGCCCTCCCACACTGTGTCCTGAGGCAGGCTTATGTAACAACCTGGCCTGGCCAGGCAGGACATGATTCTCAACCTCATTTTGTCCCTCCATTGTCTCTTCTTCTCCCTTCCCCCACGGAGCTGTTGTTAGCTGGTTTCCTCAAGCTGCAGGTCTGAAATCGGACCCCTGCTATTCTTCCACCAATTGATTTAGTCTGATTGATTTCGTCTGCAGGTTTTTGGGGCGGGCAGCCAGCCCCTCCTTTCACTGTCCGGGGACTGTACTTGCTTCGGAGACTGGCAGGCACCTTGGATTTTTGTGTTTGTTGGCTCCTAAGTGGCATGGGTCCCTCTTGTGACCTGCCAGCCCCTAAGGCCGAGAGGTCCCAGTTCTGGATTCATTCCCTTTCTAAACATGCCCACCTCACCTTTTGGCCCAGCACCTCCCTGAGGCAGCCTTCCTGATCCAGAGAATCCGTCTTTCTGACAGGCCTCCACAGTGCCAGTCACAACTCCTGTGCTGAACTCTACGGTGAACTCAATACTGTGTTTTCTGCTCTTCTTAAGAGAACAGAGGTAAAAGCTGGCAGGCCACATGTACCCTATGGGCAGATTCTATTTGGTCCATGCCAGATATTGAGCTAGTAGTCAATAGGACATTCTATATTTAAAAAAAAAAAGTACTTCTTGCTTTACTGCAAAAACTGAAACATCAAGCTGGATGTAATGGTATATGCTATTAATCCCAGCATTTGGGAGGTAGAGGTGGGAGGACCAGGAGTTGAGCCAGTCTTGGTTATATGAGACTCTATCTTCCAACTTCCTGTGCTCCCCATTAGGAGACTGCAAACCTCAAGCCTGTGTTCTCCAGTGGCTCATGCTAGGGATAGGCCTGTGCCCGTTACTGGCCCTGCCTGCCGTTTCATGTGCTTTATAATCTTAGACCCCAGAGACATCTGAGTTTGCAACCCCGTCCTTCAGACAGGGTCTGCTTTCTCTCCCACTTGGCAGGGTGCTGCCTGCCTGTGTCCTGTGGCTCTTTGTGGGCAGTGAGGGTGTGGACTGTTCATATCTGTGTCCGGGAATGTGCTTAGGCTCAGGACTGTGCATACAAGGTTTATTGAATTTGTTTTCTGATTTTGTTTCTTTTGAGAAAAAAATCTTATTGTTTAGCCCTGGATGGCCAGGAACTTTCCATGTAGATCAGGTTGGCCTCAAACTCACAGAGATCCACTTGTCTCTGCTCCCAAGAGCTGGGATTAAAGGCATAGGCTTCCATGCCAATGAAGATGCCCCTTCAAAGTGGTCTTTGCTGATAGATCACAATTATCCTGTAGATAAGAAAACTCTGGGGAACTTACAAAAATTGCCTATAGATTTCTGTCCCCTGCATCTGTTTAGGCTTTTCCTCCGAAAATACTCAGACACAGAGAGCTTCAGGCACACTTTGAGTACTACTGTAGGGGTCTAGGGCTGGTAGAGGACCCCAGGATGACATTAACAGGGACATCTTTCCTACCCTACCCCTGGCTTCTCTTCCACCCTCTAGGCCAGCATGCAGGGCTCCTCCCTGTCGTTCTGAATACGTCTTGAGCAATTCTTCAAGGATAGCACATTAGGCAGGTTTGTGGGGTGGGGTTGGCCCAGAGGACTTCACTTCACATGGGCTGGCAGCTCAGGAGAAGGGCACACTGAGAGGTGTGCTCTATCTGCCCCAGAACGAGAAGAAGCTGAAGTCTGGCTCTTAGCAGGTAGGTGCTGGGACTCTGCTCTCAGGCCTTGTAAGAAATGACTGGTCTGCTGGGGGCCTGTGCCACACAGGCTGAGCCATTAAGTACAAGACCAAACAAGCCATTTACAACTGAGTGAACTGAGGTTCTATAGGGAGGGTCCCTCCGAATATTAGTCATGAGTGTATGAAAAGTTAGGCTGTAACCTCCACTCTTCTCTCTCCAAGCTAGGCTTTGCTTCTCTGTCCTCATTGCCCTCTGGACAGTTAGTGGCAGATCATTCAGTGGGGACAATCAGCTGATTGTCTGAGGAGACGGTTAGGGCCTAGAAGACTGAGCAGAGCACCAGTACCCTGGAGGCATGAAATAGAATAGGTATGTGAGTGACCCCTCAAACATCCTGCATCCTGTTTCTTGGTTTTCCCTTGCACTGTCTCGATGGGCCAGCTGTCTGTGTGCCCACTTCTGCCTGGCACTGGCCTTGTGCTCTTTCTTCTGAGAACAAAGCTAATTTCTGACAGTCTTTTCTGCTGACAAAGAAGGGCAGACAAGGCCCTGGCTTCCCCCTCCACCTGCTGAGAGCACCTGTGGGCTGTTGGGAAGGCCAGCGGCAGCCCTGTCAAGGCTCCTTCTGGCAGCCCAACTGTCAGGACCTAGAGCTCTTCTTCCCCAGGGGCCAAAAGTCTGTAGACAGAGGGAAATGGAATATTGTTATCAGGGGTCACATGAAACCCTGGAGGTTTGTTCAGGCCCAGGTGTGGTACTACCCTTCAGGACCCAGAGACTAGATGTGTCTGGCTCAGGGATGCAGTATCACATTCTTATGAAGCATCTGCTTCATTTGGGCCTTTTTCTAGGAACTGACCCAACAGTGTGCAGAATAGCCCAGCACTCTGTTTTCATAGCATGCCACCAGTAGGGCGGAATCAACAAACCAATACAAACACATCGTGCCGAGTGACAAGAAATCCCTAGGAGGAGTAAAGTTGGCCTGAGGATAGCAGGTTGCCTGAAGGGCCAGGCTATGCCCCAGCAGTTGGGTGTCTCAGGAGGGAGGCAGGACGCTGCTGCAAGATTGGGGAGGAGCATGCTTGGCAGAGGGAGCACCAAACCAAGTCTGGGGGTTGGTATGGGTACATACGAGGGGCAGTAAGGCAGAAGGTCAGGCAGAAAGTGGGAGGGTGGGTGAGGAAGGGCTTTCTTGTCCCTTAAGAGGGAGGACTTTGCTGTTTAGATCTGAGTAAAGGGGAAGCTGCTGAAGGGCTTGGAGTGGAGGACTGACCTGTTTAACTCTTCAGGCAGAGCAATCACGTAGCTACCTCCCAGAGAGGAGCCAGGAAGGTCAGGGGGTATACAGGGTGATGCCAGGAGAAGCTCGTAGCCCCCAGATGAAGAATGATGGTGGCTCAGTGGTAGGGAGGGTAGGGGCATCGGGAGTGGCCTCTGAATTTATCTTGTAGATGAGCCGACAGATTTGCTGAGGGATTAGCTGTGGATGGAGAGGAAAGTGTTGTTGGCTGGAGGAACCGGAAGGAGGACCAGGAAGGCTGAGGACAAGCAGAATGGAAAGAGAAATGGTGATTTCTGGTCAGTTGTGTTGGGGTGTGGCATACACTGATGGAGGGTACCTGGGGACCCTGAGTGTTGTTGGGGTGTGAGGTGTGCCCTGTCCTCCCCTGTTCCAAGAGTCTGTCCTGAGACAAACACTTTTGCTCCCTCAGTTCTGTCTGCAGACCTGCCTTCCCCTTCCCCCTGACAAAGAGGATGCTAGGTCTTGGTAGAGAATCCTTTGCGTGGCATGCCTCATGTGAAGGAGTTTTGGTTTTGGTGGGTGGGCCTAGTTTGAAGGAGGCTCAGGCTCAGGCTCTGCTAGCCAGCCGCCCCTCGCCCCCTGCACTGCAGTGTTGTCCTGGCCTGGAGTTCCAAGGGTAGCCAGGAGCATTTGAGGAGGTAGCATAGTACAGTGATTAAGAATTTGGTCTTAGAGTCAGGCAAGTGGGCAGTGAGTCCTTGCTCTGCTGCTTGACTGTGAGACTCTGGGCAAATGAAATGACATCTCTGACCCTCTGCTTTGTCATCTGTGTAAACGGGCCGATCTAACCTGCTTCACGGGGTTACTCTGATGAAGTTAGCGAGGAGACGTGCAGAAGACACTTGGCAAAGATCTGATACCACACTCGATTAGAAGCATTAGCGATGACCTGTGTGATCCATCAGGATAAGAGGTTTTGCCTAGTAGGTTATGGGAACCGTGCAGTTTTTCAAACAAGAACACATTTACTTGTGGTTTGGTGGGGTCAGCTGTAGTTGCTGAGATTTGGGATGGTGGGCATCTGACTCATTCCAGGGATTTCCCTTTGTCATTAAATAAATTGAGATATGAGGAGAGAAGACGCTTAAGCAAAGTCTCAGAAGGCCACCTTATGCTGTCACCTCCTTTTTTCCCATGTGTCTTGCTCAGAATCTTAGCAAGTCCCTGTTAACTTCTGCCTCAGATAAGAACAGGGCTGGCCCAGGTGAAAGGTCCTTGGCTCTGTTCCTTCCCCTGTACCTCTGTGCCCTCCCTAGCTGAGGGTCTTTGTTGTGTTGGCATGGCAGCGTAGGTATCCGGGAGGACAGTGGGAATTTTCCTAGGGACTTGTCTCTGCTGTTCAGTGGACAGCCTTGGGGAAACTTGAGTGAGAGGCTTGAGGGGTAGGTGACATTGAGGGGACTTAAGGGACATTCCAGACATTGAGTTAGGTGTGGCGGTATATATTTGCAGTGCTAAGTGCTCTAGAGGTTGAGGCAGTAGGATCACTTGTTCCTAGGAGTCCCAGTGTGGGCGTCACAGCATTTGAGGTCCACCTGGGCTATATAGTAAGACCTTGACTAAAACAACCAACTGTAAACAGGGCTGGTGGTGCGGTGGGGCAGGCTGGACTGGAGTGGCATTCCTCTGTGCACTTGGATGTGGCCTTGGCTCCTGGTCTGGGTCCAGGCAGGGTGCTGCCTGCTTCAGTGGAGCCATGGAGAGGTTGACAATGAACGGAATGTGGCCCCCTAAGAACCCCCACACACTTCACTGGCCCAGGCATGCTAGTTGAACCCTTTGCTTTGTGAGCCTTTTCCAGCAGTTGAGTTGTGTCAGGACAGCCAAGGACATTTCAAAGTCCCTGGGGCAACACTGGGCAGTGTTTGTTTTTTCTCAGGGTCCAAGGGTCTTTAGATCTGTGGGAAAGGATCTGGAGATAGTCCAGCAACTTTCCTTAGCATCTGGGTAAACTGAGGTAGAGAAAGCAAGACACTTGACCATGATCTCACATGCCCCCCTGCCATGTCTGTCACCTCCTTCTGTTCATGTGTCCCTTGCTCAGACTCTTGGCCTAATGCCCAGACAGACATTTATATCAGCCTCCCTCTTGTGGCTCCCCACGAGCTTTGTTTGTCCTCCTCTTATCATAATTTTGCCATGCCCTGCCAGGCACACGCACTACTTGATATGTCTGACCTCTTGTCCCGTTCTAGTGTCTGCTTGTAATGGAGCCTCCTAGACAGAGCTATGCAGTACAGAGGCCTAGGCCGCAGGCTCTGGAGCCATACAGCCTGGGTTTGAGCCATTCGGCTCTTTTCTCCGTATGTAGCATTGCGGTGGCCATAATGATCCTCCCAAGCCTCAGCATCCCGTCTGCACAGTGAGATCAGCACGGGCTTTAGCTTGCAGGGTTGCTGGGGGATGGGCAGCTCAGATGACTGGTGGTGTGCTGGCAAGACATAAGCTCTCACATGTGCTCATGGCTGTCACGAAGGCCAATTGGCTGGTGGGCTTGGCAAGTTGAGTGTGTGGTGGACTCAACTCTGCATAAGGAGGCAGAGGAGTGGGCTTTGAGTTTGCTATCTCCTGTGTATCTTTAGGGGAAGTTGGATGTCCTTAAGAGTCCAGTTTCCTCCTTCTGAGGGTGGGGGAAGAAATCTTATTATGTTTTCCCAAAGCTGTCTTGTGATACCAAAGCAATGGTGTGAGGAAGTGTTGCCTCTGTGTGTGTGTGTGTGTGTGTGTGTGTGTGTGTGTGTGCATGTGTGTGTGTGTGCGTGCGTCAAAAATGGCAGGTGTTGGCTGGTGGCAATGAGGACATTAACCATAGTGGTGGACAGCTGGCTGAGTGGCCAACTTGCAGAGTTCCCAGGGATTGCCCACTCCAGCTGCCTGTTCCCAACCACCTCGCACATTAGTTTCAGTGTTATGTACCAGGGATCGCGGGAGGTGCAAAGATCCCCCGGCATTTCCCAGGACTTGGTGGGCTTGCCGTTAACTGTGGCCAGTGCCACAGAGTCAGGAATTAAGAGCCAAGACAGGCCGTGGTCTGAATGTCAGCTAAGTATTTTCCCCGCTGGGAGTTTGAGCAGTTAGAACCAAAGTCTCCTCATTTGTGAAGCCAAGTCCTGAAGATGCAGAAGCTCAGCGGTTGGTATAGGTGTGGGCTGTGGTGTGCTGGGCCATTGTACCTTTAGGGGGGTGTGGTGGATGTCGGTTATGCCTGCCCTTGAATCTCACAGTCGTGGGTCAAGAGCATCCATGAGTACAAACCATCTAGTACAGTTTCTTTTACAGATGAAAGAGAAAGCCTAAAAGGAGGAGGTGCTTGCCTGAGGTCCCAGGCCGGTTATTAAAAGCTGGGCCTCCAGTGAGGCACAGAGGAGCCGCCTTAACCCTTGCCTCTGCCAGCTGTCCCCACACCTTGCATGTTTCACTGAGCAGAGCCTTGGGACTAGTGCATGATGTATTTATCAGGAGCCTTTTGGGATACCTGGTGACCCTGTCTAGAGTGCCCTCAGTCCCCTTCAAGTGGATTCTGACTGAAGTAGGTTTGGGTGCACCCTTTGTTCTGGTCTCTGCTCTCTAGAGAAGCCAGGTCCTCCTTTACCAGGCCCTCCTTACCCTCTCTGCTAGCTGTGCCTCCTAGTGACTGCAGTGAGCCCCCTCATGCCCCAGGTTTATTGGCAGCAGGCCCTTGTCATGGTGACAAGCTCCAGCAAGTCTGAAGGGACAGACTGCTTTCATGTGGGCCTTCAGGAGCCGTCCTTTGTCTCAGCAGGCCTGTGTTGTGCTCACCAGGCCTTTAGGAGATTAGGGGCTTCTATGGCTCCAGCCTCCCCTCTTTTCTCTTCCGGAGGGAGTCGTTCTAGCCACTGGCTTTCCTCTGTACTGGCTTTAGGGCCTGTAGGCTTTTAGCATCCCCAGGGCTTTGACATCTTTTGGGCTGGCTGCTTTTAGGGCACTCCGGACAGTTCTCTAATTGCTGCCCATATGTTTGTTTTTGTAACCTAGGTTGATATCCATCTCTCCGTCCTCTTCCCTCTGTCTCCCAAGTGCCAAACCCTAGGTGACTTAAGAGATGGCTAAGGCTGTTCATCCCTTGTCGGGGTTCCCAGGATCCCTGTTGTCATTGTGCCATGACTGAAAAGCCCAGTGTCGTCCTGGGCCCCACAAGTATGAGCACACCATCTTTTTGTTTCGATTGTTGCTCTTGAGCCTGAACCTCTGCCATTAATAAAGTGCTTTGTACTTTTTTTGGTGTCCTTTCAGAAGTCAAGTCCGGGTGGACACTTCTGAGTGTTTGCTGTCATGAAGCTATCCCCAGCTGGCCTGACCTTTCACAGCTCACGGTGTGACCAGAGCCAAGTTGCTGCTTCTCTCTGGGCCATGACTGTGTGCAAGCTTTGCAACTCTGGCATGTGGACAGTCACAGGGATTCTGACACCCTCCGTGCTTCCGCCAGTCACCTTTCTTCCTCCTGTGTGGGGCGGAACAGTGGGAAGGGCCTGTCAGCTCAGCTAGGGCGGGGTCAGGTGCCAAAAGCCAACGTCATGGATACTTTGACTTCCAGATGGTACCAAGAGGGAGTATCAAGCTTTCCTCCTTTTCTCGAGACAGGTAGGGAAACAGGCCGGCAGGGGAGGTCATATGGGAAGTCAAGGTCCTTTGGAACCTAGTTTACATTTGTTGCTTGCATGAGTTCTATCCAGTTTTCACTGCCACCTTTTCTGAGAGGAACCAGAGAAGCCAGACTCTCCTAGGGTTGGGGACATGCTTTTCTTCTTGTATGGAGGGTACCTCCAGGTAGCTTCTACTTGCTGTGAGTGCCTGTGAGCCTTGCTGGACCTGGAAGGTCCAGGAGTCCAGGCTGGCCGCCCTGTAAGGGAGGTGGTGAGAGAACCAGAGGTTTCCTAGAGCAGGGTTCCCTAGGGTCATCTCCCTCCCTCCCTCCCTCCCTCCCCCCCTCCCTCCCTCCCCCCTTCCTCCCTCCTTTCCAGAAGGGAACTAGGCAGACAGCAGTACCATTTGTCCTGGCTCTGAGATTCAGTGCAGCTGTGTGAAGTGAGTATGGAGCCCTGGAGAGGCACAGCCAGATGCAGAGCCTCGGAGCAGCCACTGCCTGAACTCCCGAAGCTCTGGTGTGTCCGGTCCTTCCTGCTCTGGTTCCCGTCTGTGTTGGCCTTCTTGGCCCTTTTGACTGTTGTCATCAGTCCCCTGCCTTGTCCATTCTGAGTGTGTGTTAATTTACAACGTGTATGCGTGTGTGTGGGGCCAGGGTGTACAGCAGGCTTCTGTCTGTCAATAGTCAGGAGGAGAAGCGGGTTTCATGGGTGTCCTGATAACTTGGCTGCCGTAGGTAAGTAGCAGGGGCTGTCCTGGTGGATTGCTGAGGTGGAGGAGAAAGAGGAGTGGGAGGAGATGGTGAGGGATGTGTTCAGTTCTTCTGCAGCATCCTGGAATAGCTAGGGAGTCGACAGCAATACCTGAGGCAGGTAGACTCAGGAACTGAAGGTTTCCTTCAAGGCAGTGGGGATCCTGGAATGGTGATCTCTGAGGGTACTCAGTTGAAGTCACATATGTGACTTCAGTTCTGCCAAACCGAAAGAGCTGGGTGTCTTAGTCATCATTCTATTGCTGAAAAGAGACACCATTATCAAAGCAGCTCTTATAAAAGAAATCATTTAATTGGTTGGTTTACAGAGCTTAGTCCATTATTATTGTATTATTGTGGGGGGAACATGGTGGCACACAGGGCTCTGAAGTAGGGAGAGCTTTATATCCTGATCTATGGACAGCGCACGCACACACACACACACACACACACACACACACACACACACACGAGGGAGAGGGAGAGGGAGAGGGAACCGAACCTGTCGTGGGCTTTTGAAATCTCAAAGCCTATTCCTAGTGACACCACACCACTTTCTCCAACAAGACCACACCTCCTCCAGCAAGGACATACCTCATAATCCTTCTAATCCCAAATAGTTCCACGCCCTGGTAACTAAGTGTGTAATTCAGTGTGTGAGCCTATGGGGGACATTCTTACCCATCTGCTACACTAGGGCAGGCCAAAGACCCCTGGAGATCCAAGTTCTTAACCTGGCTTTTGGTGGGGATTGGTTTGTCATGACCACCCTGAATTTGTGGATTTGGGGAGAGTCTGCCAGCTATTGTCATTAGCTTCTGAAAAGGTCCTAAGCTGCTTCTGCTCTGGTGTACACACCATGTCACACTGTGCAGCGGGGGAAGCAGGCTCCGCAGAGGGGCTGCCCAGATGTCTTCCTGCGTTGCTGCTGTTCTTCTCTCTGATTTTCTAGCTGGTGGAGGGGACCCTGCCTTTGTAGCCCCTAAGCTTAACACCTGGTGGGGGGGGGCTGGATTCTGATGTGGCTCACAACCATAGGGGAAAATATAGAAGGGGGTGGCACTTCCTTATTTCCCGAAAGGAAGGCAGCCCAGAGAAGTTCAAGGCATAGGTTGATTTCCACCGGGAACAAATAACAAGATGGCTTTTTTTTTTTTTTTTTTTTTTTTTGGTTTTTCGAGACAGGGTTTCTCTGTAGCTTTGGAGCCTGTCCTGGTACTAGCTCTTGTAGACCAGGCTGGCTTCGAACTCACAGAGATCCGCCTGCCTCTGTCTCCTGAGTGCTGGGATTAAAGGCGTGCGCCACCACCGCCCGGCTCCCTCTCTTCTTTAGCAGGAGACCTCTGACTAGAGTATGTGTGCACTCCCCCTACCTCCACTTTCTTTCGGCTTTTTGAGACAGGGTTTCTCTGCATGGCCCTGGCTGTCCTAAAACTTTATTTGTAGACCAGGCTGGCCTTGAACTCAGAGATCTGCCTGCCTCTGCTTCCTCTGGGATTGAAGGTGTACACCTGTTGAGTGCATTCCTTATTTTTTAGAAGGGCTCCTCCGGCTATGGGCCTGGCTGAGGCACGCTGTGGAATGCTGAGCAGGGAACTGTAAAGAGCTTGAATGCACTCCAGAGTATGCTGGGAAGGGTCATCCTAGCTTCAAGTCCTCTCAGCTGTGTGACCTGTAAGACAGCCGCTTGCCTCCCGAGGCTGCTCTTCCTTTCTGTGACCTGCACACACTTTCTACGAAGCATTCCTCCTAGTGTGGTGGGCACAGCAGGGATTCCCAGCACAGCTCCAGGGAGCTTTCAGGTCCTTCTGAGTTAGTGGACATCAGCAGGGAAGGCTGTTAGTCTTTTTTTTTTTTTTTTTTTTGATATTTACTGAGTTCTACATTTTTCTCTGCTCCCCTCCTTGCGTCTCCCCTCCCCCCTTCAACCTTCCCCCAAGGTCCCCATGCTCCCAATTTACTCAGGAGATCTTGTCTTTTTCTACTTTCTACTTCCCATCTAGATTTCATCTATGTAAGTCTCTCTTAGTGTCCTCATTGTTGTCTAAATTCTCTGGGATTGTGGTTTGTAGGCTGGCTTTCTTTGCTTTATGTTAAAAAGCCACCTATGAGTGAGTACATGTGATAATTGGGTTACTTCACTCAAAATAATGTTTTCTAGTTCCATCCATTTTCCTGCAAAATTCAAGTTGTTATTTTTTCTGCTGTGTAGTATACTCCATTGTGTAAATGTACCACATTTTCCTTATCCATTTTTTGGTAGAGGGGCATTTAGGTTGTTTCCAGGTTCTGGCTATGACAAAGCTGCTATGAACATAGTTAAGCATGTGTCCTTGTGGCATGATTGAGCGTCCTTTGTATATACCTAAAAGTGGTATTACTGGGTCTTGTGGAAGGTTGTTTCCTAATTTTCTGAGAAATCGCCACACTGACATCCAAAGGGGTTGTACCAGCTTGCGTTCCCACCAGCAACGCAGGAGTGTTCCCTTTACCCCACAACCTCTCCAGCATAAGTTGTCATCAGTGTTTTTGATTTTGGCCATTCTTTCAGGTGTAAGATAGAATCTCAGAGTTGTTTTGATTTGTATTTCTCTGATGACTAAGGATGTTGAACATTTCCTTAAGTGTCTATCAGCCATTTTAGACTCTTCTGTTGAGAGTTCTCTGCTTAGGTCTGTACTCCATTTTTTTATTGGATTATTTGTTCTTTTGATGACCAATTTCTTGAGTTCTTTGTATATTTTGGAGATCAGACCTCTGTCTGATGTAGGGTTAGTGAAGATCTTTTTCCATTCTGTAGGCTGTCATTTTGTCTTGTTGATGTGTCCTTTGCTGTACAGAAGCTTTTCAGTTTCAGGAGGTCCCATTTATTAATTGTGTCTGTCCTGCTGGAGTTATATTTAGGAAGTGGTTCCCTGTGCCAATACGCTCAAGTGTATTTTCTCTTCTATAAGGTTCAGTGTGGCTGGCTTTATGTTCAGGTCTTTGATCCATTTGGACTTGAGAGGCTGTTAGTCTTAAGGAAATGTCCTTTTCCTTTAAGTGTCTGTGATCAGAACCTGAGGAAAATAGCTCCAGTGGATTTGATGGTCTTAGGAATGTTGGGGTGAGCAGAAAGCCCTGTTTTTGGGAAGACAGTCCCTGGTCCTGCATAGCTGATTCTGCCTTGGCTTGTACAGTGCCCATCCTCCACCTGCTGTTTGTTTGCTTGGTAAACCTTTTTTTCAGAGCTGGTACAGAGATAAATTTTCAACTCAGGCCCCGCTGGAAGTAAGGCATTAGCTACCCACAGTCTTGTGCTTGCCTTTGCCTGCCAGGAGGGGACCAAGAACAAGTTCCCAAGCTAAGAAGCAGGGTGAGCAGTGTTTGGTTTGCTTGCTGATGGGGGGAGGGTTTGTGGAGCTCCTTCTAGAGGGGATCCCTGCATGTGAAGCACAGTGGATAATGCAGCGGAAAGAGTAGAGGTGCACTCTGTATTGGGCCCTAGGCTAGCACCAGCTGTCCCAGGTGAATTAGGCTACAGAAGAAGAGCCCAGGCTTGTGTTGAGATTCCCAGCCAACTCCACGGGCTAAGAGCCTCTGGGCTCCAGCTCCTCATCTGGGCGGTGCTGTTGGACTGGGGCTGATCTCACCATGTGGTGTCCAGGAAAGGGAAGTGGTTGTGACTGTTGTCGCTGGTTTGAGACTCCTGCCACAGACAGAAGAAGAAGGCAAGGATTCCTTGCTGTGAGCTCCCACGGGAGATAGGAAGCCTCTGCCTGTGCCTTGGGAGGCCGTGGAGAAGTAGAGGAGCACTCATCCAAGTGCTTGCAAAACCCGCAGCAGGCAGAGTCTGACGTTGTAGGAGGGTGGGTGAGGCTTTAATGGATAAGAAAAGGGGTCAAGGCAGTGGGAACAGCACATTCCTGGTTGGTACAATTCAAAGAATTCCTTTTCCTCTTTCTTGTCCTCTGCTCTGTGTACTGACTGCAGGTGGACTATGCCCTGTGGCCGAGTCCAATCTAAACTTAGCACTTTCAGTCTTTGGCTAGTGGTGACTGTGGTATTGGTGGGGTGACTGATAGGCAGCAGCTTGGCCAAAGGCCAGTCAACACTGTGGGATCGTGGGGGATGGGAGTGCCACAAATTCCACCAGGAAGGGATTGCTCCTAGTCTTGGCCTCTTGGAGAGAACTTCGAATGGAACAACTCTCCCCACAGCTGGGAAGCAAATGTGGGATTTTCTTTATTGCTTTGGTTCTGGAGGGTGTGGCAGGCCAGGCTGGGTGGCTGTGGGGTGTGGCTCAGCTGTAGGGTGTGTCTGGGTGGTGGGTGGTTGTGTGACTGGGTTGAGGGTGTAACGGCTGGGAGGACCTGGGCCAGCTGTGTGGCATGGCTCTAGACGCATGTGGGACTAGTGTCTGGGCCTGCAACTGCCACCACGCTGTCCTCCCAAGTTCTTGGCCAAGTCTTACCTTGGAGATCCTTTGGAACTGCCTGCAGGGTTCTTTCTCAGCCCTCAGTGTTTGTGTGGCCTGGATTCCCACATGGTGCCTTTCAACATGTCTGTGTGTGTGAGTGTGCCTATGTGTTGGCACACAGGAGCTCGGTGTGTGTATTACAAGGTGGGTACCCCAGTTTTCGAATGGCTCAGATTGGAAATACAGTATGTACTGGACTGTGTGGACCTTCTCTCACTCACCCTGAAGTGACATCACACCAGAGACTTAAAACCGTGATTTCTGAAGCTCTCAGAGACCTTCCCTGAAGCTCTGGGTCATCACTGCTTCATCAGTGCCTGGTGCTGTGCCTGGCACCTCGTCCTGTGTGACAGACAGACTGAGGGAACCGACACGTCACCTGCATGCTTCAGCTCCCAGGGTGATGTTGAACTGCTACTCTTTCCTGAAGCCTCTTTCCCTGCTTTTTCTTTCTGACTTCATCCTCTTGTCCCATCTTCTAGATCCTGTTTTGTTTTGTTTAGTTTTGAGATGAAGTATCAGTGTGTTGCCCTTGCTAGCTTAATTTTTTTTTTTTTTTTTTTTTGGTTTTTTGAGACAGGGTTTCTCTGTGGCTTTGGAGCCTGTCCTGGAACTAGCTCTTGTAGATCAGGCTGGTCTCGAACTCACAGAGATCGCCTGCCTCTGCCTCCCGAGTGCTGGGATTAAAGGCGTGCACCACCACCGCCCGGCTTAGCTTAATATTTTTAATAGATCAGTCTAGCCTAGAATTTACAGAGATCCACTTGCTTCTGCCTCCTGAGTGCTAGCTAGGATTAAAGGTGTATGCCATTGTGTCTGGCTTTTTTTTTTTTTTAAAAAAAAGCTAATTGGAGTTATTTTTAAAAATAATTAATTTTTTGATATTTCTATTACTAGTTTTTAAATTTGTGTGAATGGGTGTTCTGCCTGTACGAATGTTGGTGAACTGAGTATGTGCCTGGTGTCTGTGGAGTCCAGCGAGAGCATCAGAGGCTCTGGAACTGAAGTTACGGACAGGTGTGAGCTGCCAGATGGGTGCTGGGAACTGAACCCCCATCCTCTAGAAGAGTAGCCAGCACTCTTAATTGTTGAGCCATTTCTCCAGCCTGTAAGATGCATTTTGAAATGTATAGGTTTACAGGCTAAGTTTAAAAACATAGGTAAAAAAGATCAAAAAATCCTTTGCAAAGTTCACAGGAAAGTTAAAGCATGTTTTGTTAACTGTGAATATGGTTCATAATCTTGCTTGTCAGAATTTTTTTCCCTTTTTTTCCCCTCTTTATCTTTAAGATGGGGTCTGGGGCTGGAGAGAGGGCTCAGTGGGTGAGAGTGCTGAATTTGGAGCCCCAGCACCCATGCCGGAAGGTAGCACGGTTGGAGAGTGGGGGTGGAAACAGGGTTGCTGGGGCCTACTGGCTGTCAGCCCAGCTAAAAAATGGCAGATTTCAGGTTCAATGAGTGACTGTCTCAAGGGAATAAATAAGTGGAGAAGCCATAGTAATCATAGAGGAGGGTAGCCAGTGTCTTCTGTCCATTCCACACCTTGATTGTGAGTATTGACATCTTCACATTCTCATAAACTGTGCACAGCACACACCTGTACACACACACACACACACACACACACACACACACACACATTGATGGTACACTTGAGAGGCAAAGGCAGGCAGATTTCTGAGTTTGAGGCCAGCCTGGCTTACATAATGAATTCCAGGACAGCCAGGACTACACAGAGAAACCCTGAAAAAACAAAACAAAAAACAAAACAAAAAAGTCTCTCTGTGGCCCAGTCTAGCCTCAAACTCTCAGCAATCCTGCCTCAGCCTCCTGTGTGCTGAAATTACAAGCATAAGCCAAAGCCACTGCACCCAGCCATACATATCATAGAAAGGAATATCACATGACTACACTTTCTTTTCCCCAGTAGAGGAAGGGAAACTGAGGTTCAGAGAAGTTGGGAGATTTGTATAAAGGTCACAGGCTGGTAAATAATGAAGCCAAGCTTCAAACTGTTGTCAGCCTGAACTTTGACTGTGGCTAGCAGTCACTTTGTTGGCTTCTGTTCCTGATGGTGTTTGGATAAAGGAAAATAGCACATAGTGCTTTTCAGGGCCTGCTGGCACATGGTAACACACTTCACCCTCAGATTTATAGCTCACTTAATCCTTGTCTATTCTGGGGTCTCTCAGTCTCCATCCTGGAACCCACCCTTTCACCTGAGCCAAGTTGCTTACCCCCTCTCCTGTTGTCATGCTCTGAACAGTCTGCTCTATAGGAAATCTTCCATTTCCTATGGGTCCCAGCAAGGGTTGTGGAGGAGCAGCACTTTGAGGTAGGGATGTAGGTTAGGGAGTGACTTTCGACTCTAGAGCAGTGGCCACAGTTACTGTGGTATTTCCCAAAAGTGCTGGGTTGCCATGGTGTCTCTATGACAACCAGAGCATCTCATTCATTATCTCTAGCACCTTGGCAGGGAAAGCTAAGGCTGGGACTGGGAGAGTGCAGTGGAAGTCAGGGTAAGGGCTGGAGGGTTCTGTGACTGTGGTCCTTCTCAAGCTGCACAGCTAAGGGTCTCCTGTGGCTCCGGAGCACTCCTTTTCATGGGGTCTGGATTAAAATTTCAGCTGTGCAATGGACTAGCTGTGTGGTTTTTGGAAAATGACGTCTCTGAGCCTAATTTTTCTCAACTGTAAATGAGAGGATATTGACATATAATGTAAGGATTACATGAGATAAGGTATAAAATGTGGAAAGTACAGGATGTAGCTGGGCAGTGGTGACTCATGCCTTTAATCCCAGCACTTGGGAGGCGGAGGCAGGTGGATCTCTGTGAGTTTGAGGCCAGTCTGTTCTACAGAGCTAGCTCCAGGACAGTTAGGACTGTTACACAGAGAAACCCTGTCTCCAAAAAGCAAAAACAAAGCAACAACAAAAAAAACCTCAACCAATTTCCCCCCACTTCCCACCCCCTCACCCCAGCTAAAAACAAAAACCACAGTGTGAGGCTCATAGCAAATGCTTCACGTGTAGTGTCAGTACCAGTCATGGTGATGATTATGATTGTTAACTGTCGCTATAATTTCATTAGAGGGACCTCTGGGCTTCTTGAAGGAATGAAAGACTAACTCAAAGTCAGGAAGAAACAGTTTTGAATCAAGATTTAGTGGTTTAAAGAACCTTGCCTGGGAGCTATTTATCATATCTGGAGACATTGGGATCTGAGGAAAAGTGGGAGCCTTCCTAATGACTAATATGTGGTCCTCACCTTTGTGTGACTCCCAGGGTTTGGGGAGAAGCCAGCCAGGTGGACAGGGTCTTGTGGATGTCAGATGTAGGGATATGCACCTGATTGTTACTAGAGCATGCTCTCTCTCTCTCCCTCTCCTAATTAACTTTCTACCTTCCATACAGAGGCAGAGTCTCTCACCTGAACCCAACTCTCTAATTTGGGCAGTCAAACTAGAAAGACCACTGGGGGCTCCACCAGTGTGCCTCTTGAGCACGGGATTACAGGTGGATGGCCATGCTCGCCTGACATTTGTGTACGTGCTGAGGGTCTAAACCCCAGTCCTCATGTTTATGTGACAAGTGCTTTACCCATTGAGCCGGCCCCCCAGTCCTGGGTGTACCCTTTTGAAAGAGAAGTTACAAAGGTTCTAACCTTTGGAGGAAATTTTCAAAACGAAAGAAAAACATTTTGAGAACACATATCCACCCTCTGGTTCCAGAGCTATATTTCCCACCCTCCAGCAAAGGGTGGGGATGCTCAGGGATAGGCCTGGAGTGAGAATGGGATGGTTGGAAAGGACTTCAGAGAGACTGTGACATTGGAATTGGCATGTGGAGAATGATTAAGTGTCTCAAGAGATTGGGGGAGGCATTTCTGGGGATGGGAACATCATGAGCTACCTGACTAATATGGTGACTGGCTGGGCAAGACTGTGGTTTATGGGAAAGAGCCCGGATTGCCTCAGCTGTCCTGAAGCCTTGGTGATTCTAGAGAGAGAGTAGATGTTCCCAGTTCTTTGTCCCATGGGCCACTGGTGCTCTATAATGCAGGGGGTGAGAAGGGCTTTCAGTAGCTACTGGTGGGTGATGGGTGGTCTGTGCAGAGGCTCCTTACCAGGAAGCTGGGACGTCAGTGTTTTGTTTACAAGGAAGCTGGTTAATTTGCTGTCTGGCCTGGACTTTGCCAAGGCCTATATCCCTTGCCTGGTGGGAAAAGCCACACACTTTAAAGATGGGAATTCTTGGAGGAGGAGGAAGATGAGGAGGTGGCATTGGGCTAGGCAGGCTTCTTACTGCATGGAACAGGCACCCCACTTATACACTTGTTCTCCCTCTGTGAAATCAGGGCTTGCCCCGGCCAGATTCCAGGGCTGCCAGAGAGATGAGCTCTGCAGTCTGTGTGAACTAAGCTGTTGTCCATGTTGTGAGGGATCATTGTGAGTGTGGTCAGGAGGCAACAAGAGCGAGCACTAGCAGCAGCGGACAGCTCAGTGCAGTCAGCCCAGCTACGTCAGAGCTCACTTCATTTTCCCCAACCCAAGAAGTAGTGTGTAAGTGCCTGGCTTATGGGTGATGTAACTGAGGCACCGAGTAATTAATTGTCCAAGATTACACAGCTCCTAGGTGATGGACCTTGATTTGACGTGATGCCACCTGGCTACAGCCTGCGTGAGTAATCAGAAAGTTTCTTAATGTAGGACTCTGGGTCCTTGCTTGGACTTGGGCTCCTGGTCTGAGTTCTGGAATTATTACAGTTACAATATATGTACACGTATGTATTTTTCAAAGTTAAAAATTTATTTTGTATTTCATATGTGGGAGTGCCAATGGGGGCTAGAAGAGAGTGTTGGATTCCCAGGAACTGGAGTTACAGGATGTTGTGAGCTACCTAATATGGGTGGAGGGAAGTGAATTCAGGTCTCTTGGAAGAGCTTTTTTTTTTTTTTTTAAAAAAAAACTTTATTTAACTTTATTTCATGCACATTGGTATAACGATGTCAGATTCTCTTGAACTGGAGCTACAGACAGCTGTGAGCTGCCATGTGGGTGCTGGGAATTGAACCCGGGTCCTCTGGAGGAGCAGTCAGTGCTCTTAACCACTGAGCCATCTCTCCAGCCCCTTGAAAGAGCTTTTCACTACTGAACCGTCTCTCCTTTATTTGAAGAACATGTTTGCTTTTACATTAAACTAAAAGAAAAGTAATGTTCCCTGCTGTACGTAGTCTCCCTGTTATTGATGACCCCCCACTAGAGTTCATTGTTACAGCTGATGTAACACTGTGCAGAGCCCTGGTTTAAAGTGTGCAGTCCTTTAATATCTGAAAAATGATGTCAGATTCTTGACCCCCAGATGCCTGAGACCATGAACTGCATTACTAACAAGGAGAAAGGCTGTTAATGGGGCAGACAGGGACAGTGACACACACATGAGCTCACCACCTCCCCTTCTGTAGGGCCGGATGGATGGATGGTGTGGGCAGGGACCACCCCCAGCTTTGTGTTCCTGTCGGCATGGTGTGAGGTCAGGTCTAGCCATGGCTCTGGCTGTAGACAGCTCCTATCACTGGTGAGTGAGATGCTGGTCGCTCTGGCCTTCCTGGCTCCAGGACACCTGCCCTTTGGTGCTTTGCTCTCTGGAACTACAGGGAGTCCTGGAAGGCATCACACGTTTCCTTATCTCCAGGCTCCTGCACAAGCCATCTTTCTTCCATTCTTAGCTAGTCCTTGCTCTGTCCTGCTCAAGTACCTCTAGCCCCAGAAGCCTTCCTCTGTCCTCCTGATCTGTTTGTAGAGATTAAATGCTGCTAACTTCTTCCAGATACCATGTTCCTTTCCCACCAGCCACACTTGCTTACTCCCTGCCATCACAGATGTCTGCTTTGAACAGGCAGCCTCTTTCCCAGCTGCACACAGTGCAGAATGTCAGAGATAGAAGGGCCCCCAACCCCCTCTAACAGGCAGGAAGCCCAGAGAGGGACAAGGTGTATATATGCTCAGGGTCAGGGTGCATCATAGCACAGATGGGACCAACTCCTCATTTCATGACGACAAAGCAGAACATTAAAATCACCAGTAATACCATGTTAACATGGTATGTGTGTGTGTATGTATGTTTAGTACCATTTTTTATCCTGTATATAAAAATATTTAGCAAAAATAAATTTATACAGATAGTTTCAATAGTACATGTGGCAAGGGGCTGTGGGATAGCTCAGCCAGTATATGCCTTGCATGACTGAGTATCTGAGTTCCCACCTAATGATGTATCAAGAGAAAGGGTGTGCTTGTAATCTCAGCACTGGGGAAGCACACAGGCACATCCCTAGGGTTCACTGGCAGGGAGCATAGACTTGGGTTCCAGTCCAGTAAGAGGTCTTTATCTCAGAAAAAAGGTAGACAGTATCTGAAAAATGATACCTGAGGCCGTTGGCTTCTACATGCATGCGCACACACATGCACACCTGTGGCAGATGTCTGTCAGTATTCTTTATGTGCTTTGTTTATCTAGGATCCCATCATCACATTAGGAATTGTTGTTTGCTTGTTTTTGGGACAGGGACTAGCTGTGTAGCCCTGGCTGGCTTGAACTCTACATACAGGAGGCTGGTCCCAAACTTGGAGTGGTCATCCTGCTACATCCTCTTGGGTGCTAAGATTGCATGTGACACCATACCTGACTTGCATTATGATTTCTAGAGAATACCTCCATGTTGGGCATTTGCCATTATAAGCGGCACAGGGATTTGGATTCCTATAGAGAAATTTTTTGTTTTGTTTTGTTTTTTGAGACAGGGTTTCTCTGGGTAGCCTTGATGTACCTGGAATTCACTTTGTAGACCAGACTAGCCTCAAACTCATCTGCCTGCCTCTGCCTCCTGGGTGCTGGGATTAAAGGTGTGCACCACCACTGCCTGGTGAGAAATCCTTTTTTTTTTTTAAATTTATTTAGCTGGGTAGTGGTGGCTCACACCTTTAATCCCCACACTTGGGAGGTAGAGGAAAACTGATCTCTGTGTTTGAGGGCAGCCTGGTTTACAGAGCGAGTTCCAGGACATCCAGAGAAACTCTGTCTTGAAAAAAACAAAGCAAACAAACAAATCCATTCTGTGTTTCTCTAACGGTGTGTTTGGATGATCGTGTGTGTGAAAGCAGGCTTGTGCGTGCCAAGGCATGTATGTGGAGTTGGCTCTCATCTTCCATCTTCCTTTCCTTGCTTGAGGCAGGGTGTCTGGTTGTGGCTGAGGCTTTGCTGCTTACTCCAGCCTAGCCAGCACATAGCTTCTTGGGGTTCCTGCTGTCTCAGCCTCCTCTCTCACTGTAGGAGTCCTGGGATCAGGCTCGTTTATCAAGCACGTCAATCCACTGAGCCATTTCCCCAGTCCCTCCACAGGATTTTTTTCTTTTACGATTTATTTATTATGTGTACAGTGTTCTGCATGCACACCAGAAGAGGGCACCATATATATATACAGATGGTTGTGAGCCACCATGTGGTTGCTGGGAATTGAACTCAGGACCTCTGGAAGAGCAATCATTGCTCCTAACCTCTGGCCATCTCTCCAGCCCCTCTCCATAGGATTTTTAAGTGTGCATACAAAATGATGGATTTCATTATGGTATTTTCATATATTTGTATCATTATATTTTATTCCTTAAAAAATTATACATGAATTTTTTAATTTTTAAATTTATTTTATTTATTTTGCGTATGAGTATTTTGCCTGTATGTATGTCTTTGTACCATGTGTGTACCTGGTGCCCACAGAGAGGCCAGAAGAGGGCCTTGGATTCCTGAAATGAAGTTACAGGTGGTTGTGAACTGCCGTGTGGGTGCTGAAAATAGAACACCGATCTTCTGGTAGAGCAGCCGGTGCTCTCCAGGCCTTTTACTTTATTTGTATTTGTCCCTCCCTTTCCTTCCCCCACTGCCCAACTCGTCTGTGCTTCTGTAGTGATTCCCTCAGGATGAATTCCTCGAAGTACAGCTCTTGCTGTCTATCATATGGTCCCCATGCTGAGCACATCAGAGAGTCTTGGGCCTAGGAGGAGATTAGCGACCTTTACCCCTAAGCCAACCCCCAGACTCCCAGTTCCCCATCTGGTACCTCAGCCCAGTCTGTCTCACTTCCGTGATTGCTGGCCCATTTGAGCACTTTCTAGTCTGCATGGTGCCCTATGGGAAGGTGCTTCTAGGTTTGGTGGTTTTCACTCCTGAAACAGGAGCTGGAGGGTGGTGTCTAGGGTTGCTGTGGAAACATGGGAATGGAGCCTTTGCACTGCTTGTGTGGTCTCTGTTTACTCTTTCCAGAGAGAGATGGTTGTTCTGACTTGGGCCCCCTAGTGGGGCACAGGCTTGGGAAAGAGCTAGAGTGTAGAGTTCTGGCTGTCTGGGTGGATAAGGCCATTGTAGAGGAAGTCCTGTCCCATTGGTTCTCAGGCAGGCATTTGGTCACCTGGTGTCCAAGGTTGTCAAACATGTCCCTGAAGACATGGTTGCATCTGGGAAATGCTTACCACCTCTGTTTCTTAGTGTCCTTGTGTCAGGCCACAGTGTGTCCTTAGGTCCTCTTGTTCCATCAGTCCTCACCGCAGTCCAGCGTGGAGGAACCTCACAGGGTGAGTTCCCTGATGTTTCAACAGCAGTGACGTCCTGTAGGCTTTTGTACACAGCTGGCTTGGATCCCTGCTCTGGCTGCTTCTGTTAGGGACTGGGGTTGTTAGGGTCACCCAGGAAAGGCTGGCAGAGGGAAGGAAAGGCAGGAGGGAGTGGACAGGAGGCTGTGCTGTTTGGTCCTGATGGGACATTCTTCCTCCCAGGCCTTGGCAGCTGTTCAGTGTCACATTTTGCGTCTGGATTTTTTCTTTAAGATACTGCATTTGTATTTCGTGTATGAGTGTTTTGCCTGCATGTATGTATGTGTGCCATGAACATGCCTGGTACCTATGGAAGGCGTTGAGTTCCGTGAAACTGGAGCTGCAGATCTCGGTGAGCCTCCATGTAGGTGGTGGGAACTGAATCCAGTCCTCTGCAAGAACAGTACTTTCAATCTGAGTACTGAGGTTACTCTGAGCCATTGCTCCAGCCCTGCTTGTGGAGTTTTCTTGGCTAATAATGATGAGCACTTACAGCTGCCATGGGTGGATGCTTCAGTAAGTGCACTCCTAGTGGTTTCTCTCCATTGTTGGCCTTCATTTCCCAACTCCTTATGATATGGCTACCGTTGTTTGCTTCATTTCCCACATGGGGAGACTGAGGCTCACAGAGGTAAGAGTGTCAGGTTGGGTGGCAGTTCCTGAACATGAGCCCACCTTGACAGGACTCAGGTTTCTGTGGTCAGCTGTGAAAGCCCTGCTCTGATTCTCTCCTTCTCTCCCCAGCTCCCCAGCCTTCACCCTGTGGGTCCAACTCAAGAGAGCAAGCAGCATGCAGCACCCCCTGGCTGGCCCATTGTCTTCTGACCTGCTGTTGACCACTCCCAGGAGGCCCTGACGCCCTGGGGCACTTTTGCTCTGCACAGGACCACGTTGGGGTTTGCCATGGTGACATAAAGGGGTGTAGAGGAAGGAAGGAGCAAGACCAGCCTGTTGACTGTGCCCCTGGCTGGGAGAAAGGGCCAGGGGCCCGGATCCTTCTCTCCACTGCCCTTTGAACGTCTTACTTCCTAAGTCTCCGAATTTCTCAGTTCAGTGGACAACTCTTGGGCCTCCTGTGTGAGGCCTTGAGGGGGCCAGGCCAGGCTGGGCCTCTGCTGGGTGAGATCTTGGGGGCCAGGATGCCTGCTCTGGCGTGCCTCCGGAGACTGTGTCGGCACATGTCCCCACAGGCTGTCCTTTTTCTGCTGTTTGTCTTCTGCCTGTTCAGTGTCTTTGTCTCTGCCTACTACTTGTATGGTTGGAACCGGGGCCTTGAGCCCTCAGCAGATGCCTCTGAGTCTGACTCTGGGGACCCACCACCTGTGGCTCCCAGCCGTCTCCTGCCGATCAAGCCTGTGCAGGCAGTTGCCCCTTCCCGGACGGACCCACTGGTGCTGGTATTTGTGGAGAGCCTCTATTCACAGCTGGGCCAGGAGGTGGTGGCAATCCTGGAATCTAGCCGCTTCAAGTACCGAACAGAGATTGCTCCAGGAAAGGGGGACATGCCCACACTCACTGACAAGGGCCGTGGCCGCTTTGCCCTCATCATCTATGAGAACATCCTCAAGTATGTCAACCTGGATGCCTGGAACCGGGAGCTGCTGGACAAGTACTGTGTGGCCTATGGTGTGGGCATCATTGGCTTCTTCAAGGTATTCAAGGAGCAGGTTTCTGAGTAGTGCCTAGCACTGTCTCTATATTTATTAGCCAAGCACCTCCCAGTTCACACTGTAAACGAGTGCAGTGGTAGCACTAAGCGCCTGGGCTTGTCATCAAGGTTAAAGGGGTTCCTGCTTCCTGCTGATGAATGCTCAATAAGATATTTGGAGGCATTGTCTGCTGCACATGGGACTCAGTGCACACTAGGTGCTTGCCTGAAGGAGACCTGGGGCTGGGTGCAAGGCAGGAAAGGCATAGTCTGCTAGGGATGCTGAACCCTGCATGGCAGTCGTCTCAGGATGAGCAGGTGCAGACCTAAGAGGGTGGTCACCCACCTGAGGCAGGTTGGCTCCCTATCTACAGCCTTCCTCCTGGAGATCGATAGTGGGGGGGGGGGTGAAGTTTGTATTTCTCTCAAACCGGAGCCATTTTACACTAGGAGAAAGGAGAAGGAAATCCCAGTTTGCAGGAGGGGAGCTGTTCTGGATTTTGTGGAGTTCCCAGGACCACCCCTGGGTTTGGGACCGGGTTATTGCTTAAAGCTTGTCATGGAAGGTCTGCCCTTGAGGAAGGGCAGGAACAATGGTGTATGGTCATGAAAGATGAGTGCAGGCACCAGCTGGGGACTTGGGGGCTTTGAGGGGACATTTGTTTACTGGATGCTTCCAGTGTGCTGGGCCCTGTGCTGAGGACTAGTACATAGAGTAGAGGGAACGGGCAGGGCCCTGCTCTTCCAGAGCTGACATTTAGCATAGTAGCCATGGAGTAGGCAGTGACTGAAGCACAGAGGCCCTGGCAGGGGTGATATGGGCAATGAGGAGGAGCAGAGAACGGGGCGCAGGAGTGGCTATGGCTTCTGTGCTCAGCCAGGAAAGTTGTCCCCTCTGAAGCAGCCTGAAGGGTCTGGGAAGGGCATAGGGCTATTGCATGGTGTTTGTACCTAGAGCAATGGATAGAATCGGGCAGAAGGTGCCCATGTTCCAACCCTCTCTGCTCATTGTTCCTTTGTTCAGTGCTGGGAGGGCCTGCTTTAGCTCAGGCTTCCCACAGCATGTTCTTTCATGCACTAATACAGCAGGAGGCTCTGCATTGAAAAGGGATAGTGAGTCAAAACACCAAAGGCCTTAGAAATCCTGCAGCGGAGCTGCCCAGTGCCATGTTTCTCAGCCAGCTTGATCTCTTTCACAGAGCACCCTCTGGGGAACGCTGGCCTGGTTTATGGCTTCACAGAAGCAGAAAGTTAGGCTGGCTCCATTGTCTGTGCTTTTTTTCTTTCCTCCTATACTCTCTCCCCTCTCCTGCCATGAACTTCATTAAGTTTGGTTCAGAGCCCCAGGCCTGAGAATCATCAGAACTGCTGACGTTTATTAAGAGCTCCTTCAGTGCCCTGTGCTGCCTGCCTGCTTTGCACAAATTAACTTACTTCTCACTAATAAGCCATTTTCCATGGCAGGCAGAGGGTATGGTGATTTAAGAGAGGGGAAACTGAGGCAGAAAGAGGTTAAGAAATGTATTCAATGCCAGGTGGTGGTGGCCCACGCCTTTAATGCCAGCACCTGGGAGGCAGAGACAGGTGAATCTCTGAGTTCAAGGTCAGCCTGATTCACAAAGCAAGTTCCAGAACAGCCAGGGCCACGCAGAAAAACCCTTTCTTGAGAAAACAAACAAAACAACAACAAAAAGAAATTGTCCAGGATTCAAGTCCAAATAACCGAAGCCATAGGCTTGGTCTTTCTAAGGTTTGATGAGTCTCGGCGCTGAATATTCTCAGTGGAGGTCTGTGCCAGAAGCCCTGTGTTGTGTACTGGGCTTCTTTAGGCCTGGGGCTTGGACATTGAGCACAGTTAAAATAACAGAACTCAAACCCTGTGTAATCCCCAGCTCCTTGTGTATGGTAAAAGCATGAGGCCCATTGAAGAGCAGGGACATGCGCTCAGTCTCACTGGGGTCAGTGGCAAAGGCAGCTCTCCCTGCCCTGTTGCATAAGTCAAGACTCCTGGCTTTTGAGCAGCGGCTTGTGGCTGTGGGTTAGAACGCACGCCTCCTGGTGGTCGAGGCACACCACTACTCTTCTGCTAAGGCTGGCTTCCTTGCTGTTAGACTCAAGGGCTTGTGCCAGGGCTCAAGTTCCGTCTCTTTCAGGCCAGATTGTCAAGGCGGGGTGAAATCATGAGCTTAAAAGTCCAGACTCTGTGACCATGACCAGGGTGCTCAGCTAGTGAGACGAGTTCCAGCTCCTGCCTCTAGACCCTGCTAGAAGTCAGACAGTTGAGGGAAGCCCTGAAGACTAGGCCGGCAGTCACTCCATCAGTGGCTGCAGGGGTGACGTGTCCACTCCAGTTCAGCAAACGTAGTGGTTGCTCTTGGTCTGTGGCTCTGACACTGTGCCCTGGAGAAGTCCTTGAGATGGGGTCAGGTCCTCACCTGTGCCATTCCTACAAAGTCACGCATCTGCCTTGCGGAGTAGATGGCCTGCATCTGAATGCACCCTGAGGGCCAGCAAAGGCCACCTGACCTTTCAGTGCCCAGCATGTTGCTTTGTGTGCTTTGTCCCATGGAGTAGGCACTTTGTTCTCAGATAACGCGACTCAGAATTAAGTGGCTTTACCAGAGTGACATAGTTAGTATGCCGCCCAGCCAAGATTTGACAGCCCAGCTTACTGCTTCTAAGTGGATGACCTCAGAAGACCGCATCGGAGCAGACTGACTAGAGACCCAGAAGGATACAGGGTTTCTCAGTGTGTCTCGCCAGTTGAGAAGGAAGTCTGTGCTAGGCCTCCATATCCCACGCGTTGCTCAGGCTCTCCTTATGTCAGGGTCACCCCTGTCTCAGTGCTGAGGAGTAGGAAGGACCCTGTGACAGGGCCAGCACCTCTGGCCCTAGACCCTCTGTTCCCTTCCCTGGCTGGATCCTTTCATGGCTGCCTGTGGTGGTTATCATGGCTGACTTCTTCAGCACCTCACAGCAAGCTCGGGGCCAGACTTGGAAATGGGATCCCCGAACTCCAGTGCCTGTGGAGAGTTCCCAAGCCCCAGCAGTGGTAGACAAGGCCTGATGTGTCTGTCTTTGGTCCCTTCATAGGTCATACTCTCGGCCAATGCCTAGCATTGTGGTGGGGAGCTGGGAGCCTCAGGAGGGTGTCTCTGAGGATGGGTCGCAGTCTCTTGCACTTCAGCACTGAGGCTGGCTCAGGATGGGGTCTTGGCAGGCACTTCCTGCATTTAGAGTTCTAAAGTGGTTCCCTATCACAGTTTATAGAGCCAGGCCCCTGCAGAGCTTTGTGGGAATGAGAAAGGCCTGACTGTTAAGATTAGTAAAGAGCTTCCTCTGGGCAGGCTCAGGTCTGCACCTGGCTCAAGGCTCAGACTATCACCTCCCGTCCACTCTCTGTTCAGCATGTGCTCAGGCGGGGTACTCTCTAGGCTAGCCCCACAGGGGGCCTGTGGGTGACCCTCCTTCCTTCTCCAGCATTCAGAATCCTTGGGTAGAGTATGACAGCTCCAGGGACCTTGCTGCCTCTTGTCCTTTCTCTGGCTCCTTGGTCACGGTGTTCTTTCTCCTGCCTCAGGGCCTTTCCACAGGCTATTCTTAGGACTTGACTTCTGCCTCCTTCTAGTCGCTCAGTTGTTCTGTAACAAGCTCCAAAGGCCCTTTCTCCAGGAGCCTCCTGAGCCTGCTGACTGCCCAGCATGTGCTGGTCCCCAGCTGTGACTGTTCCCCTGTAGGTGTACTGTGTTTTATTCTTACCTGGCTTTGATGGCTGTCTCTCCTCCCTGCTTGACTCAAGGGGGAGGGTCACATCTGCTTTTCTCACTTGACACAGTTTCCTGTCTTTTCTCACTATATCTCATTAAATACTTATTATAATGTCTGGTACAGTAACTAGCTGCAGACTGATAAATTAACCCGGGAACCCACAACTGTCAGGTGCTAGGTACGGCCAGGTCTCTGTTCCTCTTTCATTCTTAAAAATAGTTACTCAGCAAATGAATGTGTGTCCCACCTGGGTGTCAGGGATCCAAAGTAAGAACTAAAGTCTTCTTTTCAAATAGGCATAGCGGGGAGGGATGCTCTGATCCCAGTGCAGCAGCTGACTTTATCATGGTCCCAGGGAGGCCATTGCAGGAAGCAGGTATATGTGTTTGGTTTTGAAGGATGAACAGGAGTTTGAGTCCTAGAGATGATAGAACCAGTATAGGAACAAGGATAAATGTACTGTATATATCTGGAGTCAGATGTCCGGAAGGGTGAGGAAGAGCATGAAGGAGTCACCAGTGAGGCCAGGGAAGGGGAGATGGAGTACAGGGAATGGGGGCAGCATCAAGTCCCGGGAGGAGGAGGTAAAGATCACATCACTCTCAGTGGTGGCTAGAGGGCAAGAGAGCAGCCCTTCTGTGTGGAAGGGAGCCTGTGTGTGTGTGTGTGTGTGTGTGTGTGTGTGTCTATCTGTCTATCTCTGTGTCTTTGTGTGTGCATGTACCTGTGTCTGTCTGTATTTGTGTGTCTGTATTTCTGTCTGTCTATGTATCTGTCTGACTGTATGTGTATCTGTATGTATGTCTGTGAGCATGGGTTTGTCTGTGTCTTTGTGTATTTATGTGTCTGTGTGTGTATTCAGTGAGGGATATGGTAGCTCTTGTGAAGTTGTAAATATTGTTGACATTACTGTTCTCTACTATGCCTGACAGCTGTTCTCCTACCCTTTCCTGCTCTAGGCCAATGAGAACAGCCTGCTAAGTGCACAACTCAAAGGCTTCCCTCTTTTCCTGCATTCGAACTTGGGCCTAAAGGACTGCAGCATCAACCCCAAGTCCCCGCTGCTCTATGTGACACGGCCCAGCGAGGTGGAGAAGGGCGTGCTGCCCGGTGAGGATTGGACTGTGTTCCAGTCCAACCACTCCACCTATGAACCAGTGCTGCTGGCCAAGACACGCTCCTCTGAGTCCATCCCACACCTGGGCGCAGATGCTGGCTTGCATGCCGCCTTGCACGCGACTGTGGTTCAGGACCTGGGCCTCCATGATGGCATCCAACGTGTGCTGTTTGGCAACAACCTTAACTTTTGGCTGCATAAGCTTGTCTTCGTGGATGCCGTGGCCTTCCTCACAGGGAAGCGCCTCTCACTGCCTTTGGACCGATACATCCTGGTGGATATCGATGATATTTTTGTGGGCAAGGAGGGCACACGTATGAAGGTGGAGGATGTGAAGGTAAGGAGCCATTTGCTGTCTTACTGTACGGAGATGTTTTGCTTGTGTATGCTGGAGTTCAGGAGGAAGGGACATGGGCAGAAACAGATCTGGCTAGGGTTGTTGTCTGCCTTTTAGCCCAGATGTGATTTTAACTCTTCTAAAATGTTTGTCATTATCACAGTTCCACAAGATTCTTCAGAATAAAAAGTCACATGTACAGCATGTTCCAGCAGCTATATGTGGATGGTGGGGGCTTATGTTAAATCCTGAAACCATTTAGCATATTGTTTGTGGGCACTCCTCACAAACACAGGGTAGCTATACCTGTGAACTGTCAAGAAAGAAGCCTGCCAGAGGACAGTCTTTTAGATGCAGTTGTCCAGGCTGGAGCGATGGCTCAGTGGTTAAGGGCACTGACTGCTCTTCCAGAGGACCCATGTTAAAGTCCCAGCTCCTACATGGCAGCTCACAACTGTCTGTGGCTCCCGAGATCTGACAGCCTCGCACAGATATACATGAAGGCAAAAACACCAATGCTCATAAAATATAATATTTATTTATAATTATTTTTTACAAAAGCTGCAGTTGTCCTTTAGCCATCAGTCTCCCTGGAGACCCTGCGGAGGAGACAGATGTAGAGGAAGGGCATTGCTGTGGTTGCTGCACAGAGGGCCAGCATAGCAGTAAAGCAGGCGGAGGCAACGGGATTAAGTGTCCAGAGCTTCTGCCTGCCGACTGGGCGTCCTCTCTGGAGATTAACAGGGCTTGAGATGCATTAGCACCAGACACAGACCTCTTTGATGCTGAAGGAGGCTTTAGACAGTGTGGCAGGCACTCTCCGTGGGCAGCACAGACCCATTGGCATTGTCTTCTGAAGCCTTAGGCAGGGCTGGCTAGAAGGAGGGTTCCTCTGGGGTTGTGGCCTTGTCCTGCTCAGAAATGAACTCTGCAAACAGGAGCATGGCAGATAGTGACTCTGACTTGGTGACTTGGGGAAGTCTCATCCCATCACTGGGTCTAAAATAAGGGGGAGTGCCGGGAGGGGCTCAGGCTGTTTGCTACACTAGGCTTACACAGTGGCGCCCGGCTGAGGCCCGGGAGGGGTATGTCCACATGGCCAGGCTCCTCCCTCCCTTACTTGCCACAGCAGACCTAGGCACTGTTGATCTGCTTTTATGCACAGTGCTGCTCCTGACACTTTTCTCAGGTGTTCTGTTGAAGAATTTAAGCTCACTCCAGTTGAGCCGTCCTGCCAACATCTTCATGCAGTGCTGAACCAACCCCAACAAAGCAGATGGCCCTGTTGCTTGCTTGGCACACTCTTCCAGTGGCCCAAGCGTCTATCCATTATAGTTTGGGTCCTCACTGCATTAGCAGGGAATGTCTGACAGACTGTGGTCCAGGGTGAGGCCTCTAGCTCCAGGCTCACTGTGTACCCTGTGAGCCATTGATCCAGGGTTGATTACTATAGCCCAGGCTAGTCTAGACTTTATTATCTTTAGCCTCCTGAATACTCTGCCTAGCTTTTAGCACCCCCCTTTTTTCTTTTGGATTCAGTATCATGTAGCCCAGGTTGGCCTTGAACTCTTGATCCTCCATCCTTCCTGAATGCCAGGCTTATAAACATGTTTCCAGGCCTGACTCAGTTTCCCCATTTCTGAGGAAGAGGTAGTGCAAAGAGCCATGCCTGTAGAGAACAAATATCTTACACATTCCCAGCTCAGGGAAGACGCAAGTGCTTCTTTGTCAGGCCTCCTTCCCCTTTAACATCTTTCTGAGTCTGAAGGGCTAGTTTTCCACTTTAGTACTGAACATAGCTACCCACTGATTTTCCTTCAGAACCACAACTGTCACCTCATTAGCTTGTGTCCTTCCTGCAATTCAATGCAGTTTCTGTAGTCCCAGCAGAGTTTGCATAGCTGGGGTTTGGTGAGTGCCAGGCTCGGTGTTTAGCCATCTGTGTGTGATCCTCATTGGATGTCACAGCAGCTGGTGAAGAGGTATGAGTCCCCTTTTAGTGACTCAGAGAGATGGGACAGCTTGCCTGCGGCCACATGGCTGGATCATGTGTCTGTCAGACAGTGGTTAGACTTGGTTAGACACCCGAGGTAACAGTCCTACCTGAAAGTGAGCTCCTGGAGGTTTTCTGAAAGCCGTGTGAGCAGCGCAGTCCTGGCCCAGAGGTCAGCCCTTCCATGGACTCCCATAGGTGCTAGATGTGGTCACACAGAACACAGAGGACGTCCTTGGAAGGGCCAGGATCCTTTGATCTAGTCTTGCATTCTCCTGAGGAGAACAATCCTTCCTGAGGAGATATTGGTGCTCACGGTGTCAGTGGCTGCAGCTGTGACTGTAGCTCTCTCTCCATCACTTTTTCACCACAAGCCCTGCAGTTTCACAGACCGATTCTCACTTGCCTAAAGAGCCCCATGAGGGCAGAGATCTTCTGTTCCCCTTTTGCAGTTAAGGCCTAAGAAATTCAAAAGCTTCTCAGGCTTGCATTGCTGATCCAGGCTGGAGCTCAGGGCGTTTCAAGCCAGGGTCCAGCGTAGGAGATGGCAGGGGGACGGCTTCTTAGGTAAGCAGCCTGGGTTGCTCCACAGAGATTATGCTGAGGCAGTCCCTGTGTAACTGAGGCCTACTGTTCACTGCTTGATGTTCCTAGCATTGGAGCAAGGGCCCAGCACATGCATCTTGGGGTCTGTGCTGGAGATGGAACCCAGTCCTCAGATGTGAGGCAAAGGCTCCATCACCGAGCTTTACTGACAGCCCTGTGTTGGGTCCTGTGAGTTTTGTAGCTGGTCCTGTTCTAACAGGATACCAATTGGATGCTCAGTGGGAGGAGTCTGACCCGACCCCCCTCACTGCTGCCTCTCCTCTGCCTGTCCTAGGCCCTGTTTGATACACAGAATGAACTTCGTACACACATCCCAAACTTCACCTTCAACCTGGGCTACTCAGGGAAATTCTTCCACACAGGTATGTATGTGGTGGTTTATCCCTGCTCTCCACACAACTGCCCCCTGGATTGCTGTTACATGGGCACCAGATATACTGTGTAGGAGTGGGGAGTGACTCCAGAGTCCATGGTCCACAAGGGACGTCCCAGCAGAGGTCATCTGGGGACAGTAATTAGCAGCAACAAGGTTTCCATACGCCTGACAGCTTGTGCAGTCCTGGGCTATGTATCTTCTTCCTCCTGTCTCCTCATCACCCTTACCTTTCAAAATGATTTCCACTTATAAAAGATATTAGTTAAATTAAAAAAAATGCTTAGCCAGATAGTGGCATCTCATGCCTTAATCTCAGCACTTGGGAGGCAGAGGCAGGCAGATCTCTGTGAGCTTGAGGCCAGCCTGATCTACAAAGTAAGTTCCAGGACAGCCAGAGAAACCCTGCCTTGAAAACCAAACCAAACAAAAACAAACAAAAAAGCTTTTATTGCATTTTTATTTACTGTATATATACCTATGTATACATATGTTTGTATTCATATGCCATAACGTATGAAGGTCAGAGGACAAGTTGGGAATTGATTTTCTCCTTCCACTCTGTGGATCCTGGGGACTAAACTCAGGTTGTCAAGTGTGGCCATTTCATTGCTGAAATAGCTCTGCCAAGCTATTACAGTAGCCAGAAATGGATTGAGTTTTAAGACTGTTCCAGAAATAATAGCATAGAAAGTGAAAGCACAAATGACTGTCCCTCCCCAGCATGACCACCAATATCACGTGTTTTGTTTGCAGTAGCAGGGATGAGGTTGCGGGTTCTTACAGGTTCTTCACATGCAGGGCAAATGAACAGCAACCAGGTCTACAGTCCTCAGTGAGGATGGCTTCTGGAGTTGTAGGCAGGGCCACCATAGTCAGTAATAGATTGCGGTCAAGAGTGTGCAAGATGGCCCAAAGGTTCCTGAGAGTACTACTGATGGTCTGCGTATCTGTTCTTAGCCCTTCACAGACTGTAGTGACTGTAGTCGTGCTTCTGACAGAGGTCTAAACGTCCTGTGTCCACCCAGAACTTCTGCAGGCTAGTAGGCAAAAGGACATATGACCCAGTTTAGATCCTTGGAACAGGACAAGAGCAGGCATGTGAAAGGCAGAAGAAATACTTGGGGTTGTTGACTTCAAACACCAACAGCCCACAGAGGAGATAGTATGGCAAGGGCAGTCCAGATTAGACTTGTGTCTCCTCTGCCAAAGCTCGGTTGACCTTCCACACCGCTCCTACATGACCCTTAGCTGACTGAATGTCCCATCTGTAGTCAGGGGCCAGGTTGGAGGGTTGAATGACCAGCCAGCTGTGCTGAATACTATGCCCCTGCCTTAGGTACCGACGCCGAGGATGCCGGGGATGATCTTCTGCTGTCCTACGTGAAAGAGTTCTGGTGGTTTCCCCACATGTGGAGCCACATGCAGCCCCACCTATTCCACAACCAGTCTGTGCTGGCTGAGCAGATGGCCCTGAACAAGAAGTTCGCTGTCGTGAGTAAGATTCCCTAGGGGACAGAGCTGGGGGGATCAGGGGCTGGGCTGGGCTTCACTTGCCTCTCAGTGCTGTGCAGTTCAATTTGATAGGTGTGTTTCTGTGCCAGAGCCTGGGGTGAGCTGCCCTGATAGCAGTGTCTCCTGGATACCTCAAGAGGGCAGGCCCTCTTTATAGACAGGAAACCAAAGCTCACCGGGCCTGGTGGTACATGTCTGAATTCCAGCCTTTGGGAGGCAGAGGCAGGAGGATCAGTTGTGGCCAGTCTGGGCTACATGAGACCCTGTCTCAAAACAGCAAAAACCAAAACCCCAAACCAAAGAAACTGCGGCTCAGGCTGTCACCTAAGGACGCATGCTGAGGCCTGCTTATTTCCTGGGTCCAGGGTGGAACCTCTGGAGAGCTGGCAGAGTTACTTAAGAGAGATCTACACAAAAGATCAGCTTGGACACACTAGCCAAACAGGAGACAGTGGAATATGAGTGCTCTGAGCTAGGTGCCAGGCATTTGTACTGAATGAGAGTTGGAGCCAAGTGGTGATGGCGTACACCTTGAATTCCAGCACTTGGCGAGACAGAGGCAGGCAGATCTTAGTTTGAAGCCAGCCTGATTTATAGAACGAGTTCTAGGACAACCAGGACAATTTGACAGAAAAACCCTGTCCTGTTTTTAACCCCATCCCCAAAAAAAAGATAGTTTCGGAACATTTTTTTTAGGCTCATTTTTTTTATTAACCAGTTGGAAATTAATCTAGGCTCATTTTTGCTAGTTACTCGCTTTGAGAATCTGAGTCCCTTCCTTTCTGTTCTAGGCCTCAGTTTCCCCATCTGCATCTATGGGCTGACACCACATACCCTGCCATTTTAGCCTTTGGTTTTTGTTTTGTGTTCTAAAAAAGAGAAACAAGGTCCAAAGGGAAAGACCCCCATTCTCATCCTGCCTGGGTCATCCTCTCCCCAGGAGCACGGCATTCCCACAGACATGGGGTACGCAGTGGCACCCCACCACTCCGGTGTGTACCCTGTGCATGTGCAGCTGTACGAGGCCTGGAAGCAGGTGTGGAACATCCGTGTGACCAGCACAGAGGAGTACCCCCATCTGAAGCCCGCCCGCTACCGCCGTGGCTTCATCCACAATGGCATCATGGCAAGTGGCTGGGAGGGTCATGGTGGGCGTTGTCATTATGGGGCTGCACACTATGCAATTGGCTGACTTGGGGGTTTGGGGCCGGTTTCTGCTGCTGTCCTGCCTCAGAGGTTCCATCACAGGGAAGGCAGATTGCTGTCCTTAGCTTCTGTGATAGTATCAGAAAAGCTTGCTTTCCTTGTTTCTTTTTTAAAGTGCATTTTCATTGTGTGTGTGTGTGTGTGTGTATGTGCTTGTGCATGTACGCCCAAGAGTGCAGGTACCTGCAGAGGTATCAGATCCTCCTGGCTCTGGAATTAGAGGTGGTTGTGAGGTACCTGACTTGGGTGCTGGGAATCACGTGCAGGTCCTTCCTCCATCCTTCCTTCCTTTATTTATTTTGAGACAGGATCTCATAGTCCACGCTAGCCCTAGGATTCATGTTAACTCTGGGTATGAGGTAGTTATGAGACATAGACATGTTCATTCCCTGTTCTCAGGGCCTGGTTTCCAGAAGGAAGACAGACAACATGTAGTTACATCAGTAGACTAATAGACTAGCTGGGGCTCTGAGCTCCCGCAGTGCTGTGTTGGAGGTCAGAGACCCTCTCTGCAGATGGCACAAGTTTCCACGCTACTTTTGGATCTGCTTATTTTATAGAAAATAGCAGTGACGTAGAAGGCAAAGATAATGGTTCACCTGGGGACACTGCAGGCAGAGCCCTTGGAAAGGACTCCCAGGAGTCAGGGCTGTGTGGCCTCTTAGGGGAGCATCTTTCCCAGGAGGCCCCAGCCCTTGTCCTGAGGAAGCAGCCTTATTTTCTGGACCATGACTGGAGATACCATGGCCCATCTACCACTCCTAGGTCCTCCCTCGGCAGACCTGTGGCCTCTTCACACACACCATCTTCTACAACGAATACCCTGGAGGCTCCAGTGAGCTGGACAAGATCATCAATGGGGGCGAACTCTTCCTTACTGTGCTCCTCAATCCTGTGAGTGCTCTTCAGCCCAGGGCTGGTATGAGGGAGGATGCTGACAGCCTTTGTGTTCTAGGAGGCTTCCTGAGCTGGGGAAGAGTGCATACATGGGCCCGGAAACTGGGAGGTCCACTGTCCAGTTGTGGTGCTGGCCTCCTCCGTTGTGTGGCCCAGACAAAAGCATAGGTGTTTTCTCTTTTGTAATTCTGCACACCTATATAGAAATGTTAGCACTTTGTGTTCTCTTTCTATTGTTTGCGTGTGTATACATGCACAGACACATGCATGTGCACACCACACCTATTTCAGTTGGACCTTTTTGGGCCTTTCTTTTTCTTATTTGTAAGTGGAACCAACTATTCTAACATTATAAAATGTTTTATTCCCAGACTTGTGAACTGCATGTTCTTCATATTCAATGTAAACTCCCCATCCTGATTTAGAAAACAGTGCGAATAACTCCTGCCCAGGCTAGCTTCCTTCCCTCGACCTGTCATTTAGACCTGGGTTTTCCTTGGCTGAACACAGCTCAAGGTCAGGGGGGACTTTGGTTGGCTCAGAAGCTGGCCCAGCCTCACCGCCCTCTTCCTTCCCCGAAACAGATCAGCATCTTCATGACGCACTTGTCCAACTATGGAAACGACCGCCTTGGGCTGTACACCTTCAAGCACCTGGTGCGCTTTCTGCACTCTTGGACCAACCTGAGGCTGCAGACGCTGCCTCCCGTGCAGCTGGCCCAGAAGTACTTCCAGATCTTCTCTGAGGAGAAGGACCCACTATGGCAGGTGGGCAGAGTGGCCAGGTGCCTTGCGGCACTGTTCTCAGGCATAGGCCCAAGGCGCAGCCATCATACTTCACTCCCCTCAGCAGTGTGGGCACACTCCTGGGCACACTCCTGGGCACACATAGGTGCAGTATGTGTACACACTGTATATGCTCCTACCTCTTCCCATAAACTCTGTGCATGCATACTCATGCACAGCCTTGGAAAAGAGCCTTTAGGAACTGTGGGTAAGGGCTGGAGAGATGGCTCAGCAGTTAAGAGTACTGGCTACTCTTCTAGAGGACCCAGGTTCAATTCCCAGTGCCCACATGGCAGCTCACAACTGTCTGTGACTCCAGTTTCAGGGCACTTGGCACCCTCACACAGACACATATGCTGGCAAAACACTAATGCACATTTAAAAAAAGCACAAAAACAAAAAACTTGCGGTAAGACTAGTGTAGACAAAGTATATAGAGAGTGTCTGCCCTACCTAGTGGCCATTCATGCCATCTCCTTCAATTGCAGCAGGCTCTCAGCTACTAGTAAATGGGTGGAGGGAAGGTTTAGGGCCGTCCTTGGGAAAATCTATACTGGGAATACTAAAAATTGGAGGCAGAAGCTAGACTCAGGCCAGGGATCCACACACTTACACCCGGGCCAGCTCTGGCTTGTGGTGTGTCTTTGTAAAGAAAGCTTCATTGGCTCCCAGTCACGCTTCTTGTGTGTCTGTCTGTGCCACTTTCCTGTCACTGCAGCAGAGACCTGAGAGTTCTGTAAGCCTACTGTGTTTACTAAACATTTCCCAAGAGGTTTATCCTGTCCCGCAGGGCAAGTTTGCTGAACCCTGGATTCAGGCATAGCCTGTGCAGTTAAAGTGAGCAAGTGCTTATGAGTTCCCGTTAGTGATGACCACATAGCTGGCCATTTGCCAGGCTTGATGGGATTATAGCACTAACCAGAAATGGTCCCTATCTGTCACAGAGTGGTGCTGGGGGTGAGGATGCAGCCGGAGCACAGGGTGGTTAGGAGACACGTACCTGCTGGACAGTGCTGGCGCCCGCCTTTAGTTCAGCACTTGGGAGGCAGAGTCAGGAAGATCTCTGTGAGTTTGAGGCCAGCCTAGTTTACATAGTGACTTTCAGGCCAGCCAGGGTTACATGGTGAGACCCTGGTTTCAAACAAATAAACAAAGACATAGCCACATATGGAGGGAGTTCCTTCATGGTCCTTAGGCCTCCCTCATATCCTTTCCATTGCTGTTTTAGGATCCCTGTGAGGACAAACGCCACAAAGACATCTGGTCTAAGGAGAAGACATGTGACCGCTTTCCAAAGCTTCTCATCATTGGCCCCCAGAAAACAGGCAGGTCTCTTGACCCTTGACCCAGCTTCCCCTGTGCCTGTTAGTTCAGCCATAGAATTCTGGGGACCATCTTGATCGGGACTCAGTCTTAAGTATTCTATCTCCTTTTACCAGAAATGGGAGCAACATGGGGACAAATATGAGTTGTCTGTCTTTGTGGGAGCAGAGAGCAGGGGAGTTCGAACCACAGCCTCAGAGAACACCCCAACACCCTAGGAGTCTCTGAGACAAGGCAGGAAGGATGTCTTGTTCATCTACTTTGCAAATTTGAGCAATGCTAGGTAAAACTGGATCAGCGTAGAGGACTGTGATCCATTAGTCATGTCTGTCGGAGGCTAAGCATTTGCCTTCCACTCAGTTCTGTAAGGACAGGTAGGTGTTCTTTTTATAGACAAGGGAAGTTCACTGACTTTGTGCAGCATGGTTGGGAAGTGATAGTTCCAGGTCTTGAGACCTGATCTGCAGCCTTGAGGCTTCACAGTCGCCAAGCTTCAGAGTTTCTCTCTGTGCTGTTACACAGAAAGCACCCCAAGAATGAACAAAAGGTCCTGTCAAATAAGGGACCATGGTGGATAGACACCAGCAAGAGGGGCTAGTTAGTGGGCTTGGACCTCCTGGCTTCTGGAGAGTTCGATACCACCTAGGCATAGTGCCACATGCCTGTAAATCCTGGCATTCTGAATGCTGAGGTCAGAAGATCGTGAGTTTGAAGTTGCCTGCTTTACATATCAGGACCCTGTCAAAAAGCAAAGCAAGTGAACAAAAACCAGCAATAAAAAGAAGTGAGAAGAGCAAGAGCTTCCTGTGACCAAACCCTGGAGGGTTGGCGCTTCCTTATCCCTGGGCTGTTCCCAGAGCTAGAAAAGACAAGCAGGAAGCGCCTAGTTCTGAGGCTCTGAGGAGACAGCAAGTAACCAGGCTGGAGTGCGGTGGCAAGAAAGCCTCTGAGGGCGAGTCCTTGTTTAGCGGTGAGGAATCCTGTGATAGATGCATGGTACCCGGGAAGGCTCCAGGACCCGATAGTCTTATTTAGACCTTATGCTTAAGGTCTGCATTTATTGTACTCGTGAAGGAACTAAGACTCCAGAAGGGAAGGGATTTTCCCAGCCCTCCTGGTGACTGGGGAAGATAGGCCCAGGGTGTACTCTTGTCTTGTTGGGGGCTGGGCTGAGTTCTCAGCTGTCCCCTCTCCTAGGCACCACGGCCCTCTACCTGTTCCTGGGCATGCACCCGGACCTCAGCAGCAACTACCCCAGCTCCGAGACCTTTGAGGAGATCCAGTTTTTTAATGGCCACAACTATCACAAAGGCATCGACTGGTAAGTGGCCTCTGTCTCCAGCAGGACAGGAAGGCCATCATGGAGCCAGCTGGAGTGGCCATTGTGGCCACAGCAGGAAGCAGCTGGTGCTTGCTCACACACAGCTGAAGTTCCTGTAAACAGGGACATGGCTCAGTGACCGTTGAGTCATGTTGCCACAGTGTTGTGACAAACTGGATGAGGAAGCCCTTTGCCCAGGGTCGGAGCTAGCTTGAGTGGGCATCCAGCCCCTCCCTGACTGCCTAGAAACAGAATCCTCAAGGAGGAAGGGTTGCACCGTGTGACTTGTCTGCTAGTGACAGTCAGGTCTTCTGACTGGCTTTTCCTATGCCTGTGGCCATCAGCAGGGAGAGGGGTTCCCATGGTTTTTAGGAGCTCTCTGGGGGCAGTAGATTGACACTTCCCACCAGAACTTTCCCAAGAGGGCACCATATAGGAGGCTAGCATGGGTGCTGTCACCCTCCAGTCTTTCCCCTTGTAACTTTCCTGCCTTTGATAAGCCTATGTGAGCATGTTCTGCCATTGTGCGTTATTGATTAGTGGGTTCCCTGGGTGCAGAAATTATGAGACTCTGTGTTTGTCTTTTGATACCTTTTTCACATTGTTTTCTTTCGTTTGCCATATATCATCTGTCCATGTTTATCCACCTTTCAGTCTATATTCCTAACTCTTACCTAAGGCCCCTTGTGGCCAGATGTCTTAGTGCAAGCCAGTGTGTTCTGAGTTTTAGAAGGAAATGTGGGTGAGCCACTGCACACTCGCATGCACACAGTCCATTGGGCAGCTGTGGGGATGTTTCTGCTAAGAAGGTTAAGGAGTTGATTGCTGGACACTACAAGCTTAGGAAACAAGTTTTCTGAGCATTCTCAGGTCAGGTATTATAGGTGGAGAAAGTCGGGCCTAAAACAAGAAAGGCTGACTTCTTGGCCACATTCCTAAGACTGGTTTTACAGGTGTGGGTTGTGGGGCTGAAGGTCTGATAGGTCCTAGGGGATTCTGTTTAAAGGTCCTTGGGACCATTGAAGAAATGTGTACTTTCAATTAGGATGTACTTCATTTCCTTTTCAGTATCTTCAAGAGTCTGTTCTGTTTGGGTGGGAGGTAGGGTGTTAGATGGGAAGCTGTGCTCACCCATAGCAGTTTAGAGAGAGGAGGATGAGTGGCAGAACACTACCCCAGGCCCAGAGGTGACGGAGGACATCCATCTCCTTGGACTTGTTCTTCCTGGATGCGAGTCACTCCATGCCTAGTTTGTCCCCAAAGAAGTCAGGGCCGGCAGGTTATCTGTGGAGCTGCATGGTCCCCTCCCCAGGCCCCACAACCCACACCACAGTTTTTTTTTTTTTCTCTGTAGCTTTAGAACCTGTCCTGGAACTAGCTCTTGTAGACCAGGCTGGCCTCGAACTCACAGAGATCCTCCTGCCTCTGCCTCCCGAGTGCTGGGATTAAAGGCATGCGCCACCACTGCCCTGCTTCCACACCACCCTTTTAAGAATCTCCAGATCTTTGATTCTAAGATGCCCACCAGAAAAAAAATGAATTTGGAATAGGACACTGCCAAGTGGCAGTTCCTCCCAAACCCTATCAGAGGCAAGTCCTTGCTGCTTGGAGCAGTGCACTTTGCCTCGTTTTTGAGGAAGTTCCACCTCAGGGATCCCCCCACCCTGTCACTGCATTCCTGGGGTCCCTGGCTTACGAGATTTGGCCTTAAGCCCTGTCTCTGGGCTTCCTACAGGTACATGGAGTTCTTCCCTATTCCTTCCAACACCACCTCTGACTTCTACTTTGAGAAAAGTGCCAACTACTTTGATTCAGAAGTGGCACCACGACGGGCAGCTACCCTGTTGCCCAAGGCCAAGATCCTCACCATCCTCATCAATCCAGCCGACCGAGCTTACTCCTGGTACCAGGTGAGTGGGCTGGGGCTGTGTCCCCAGGAAGGGTGTGGATCTATATGACATTTACTTAACCAGCATTGAACAAGCACCACTTGTGAGCACATAGCCTGGCGTGTGATGGTGAGAATAGTCTTGCCTGTGTGATGTGTCTGGCCTGGTGGTGGTGACAAGCAGAATTGATGTCGAATGTCGTTTTCCATCTCCCTGCCCACTCCAGGCTTTACTCGGGCTCTGATAGCCATACAAGGCAGAGGCTGAGTGGACTTAGAGAAAGCCTAGATCCCCAAAGCAGCCATCTGGTTATGCTTGCTATGGTTTCCTACCTGTGAGGGGTGGTTGGGAGTAGGGACTTGGGTGGGATAAAACCCTCCTAGGGTGATCTAAGAAGGTAGCTCCCACCTGTGAGGCAACATGAGCTGTATGAGCTGCAGACAGAGACCTCCCTGTTGGCATTGCAGGTGTGTGCTCCAGGGCTTCCTGAGTTTCTGTTCCTGGCTAGACTTGTGCATGTATTCCACTGGCTCCTGCGAATGCTTCTCACCCTGGCATGGAGCTAGGAGGGGTTTCCTCTCCTGTCCTCCTGCTCCTTTTTGGGAGTATACCACACTGCAAGCACTATGTCTGAGTGGCCTTGGTGCCTAAGGCTACGTTTCTGGCTACCTGCATCAAACCATCAGACTGGGTTTGATCTTCATGCTGTGGGGCAGCTGGGCCTCAGCCTCTGGTCACCTGGGAAGTGCACACTGTCCTGGCCGGGGAGGCTTCTTCCCGCCTAGCCACTCTCAGTGGCTCTTTGCCGCCTTCTGAACCTCCTTACCTCATGCTGTAGTGACTGCTTCCTGGGGCCTCGGTGCTTTTCTTTTATCCTGGTTCCTTAGAACTCTCATCTTGAGCCTGTGGTCATGAGAAAGGAGCCCTCCTTCTCTTGTTCTTTAGGATGCTGGTTCATACCTTGTCTTGGCATTTCCAGGGCCTTTGTCTTTATGGGAAGCCCAGAGTGAAGCAGGCAGCATTTCTTTCCTCTGTGGGTACACCTGCTTCAGCACAGCGTGGATGGCTAGAAGGCTGCTCCTATGCCCTGTCGGTCCTGTCTGGTGGGCATGACAGAACAACTCTGCAGCCTCCCTTCAACTGTACAGCAGTTTTCTAGAAAGCTGACAAGGGTGTGTGTGCGTGCACGTGCGCGCGTGTGTGTGTGTGTGTGTGTGTGTGTGAGAGAGAGAGAGAGAGAGAGAGAGAGAGAGAGTGAGAGAGAGAGCGAGCGCGCGCGCGCAGGGCTTCTTTACCCAGCTTCCATGTGTAATGGAGTTCTTTAAAGGAACAGAACCTATGGAATGAATATGTGTATAAAGGGTTTATTGGATTGGTACATGATATAGTCTGAGTAGTCTATAGTGACTGGCGCACTGGAGTGGCTGAGAATTCAGCAACCCCAGTCTGACCCTGAAGGCCTGTTGGATTCCTGGAGAGCTGCTAGTCTTCAGTTCACATTTGGAAGCCAGAGGAAATGTAGCAACAATGGTAGCAGCAGCAGCAGCAGGGTAGATGAACTTGCCAATGAGAATGAAAACAGATATGCAAAAGGCAAACTTTGTTCTTCCTCTTTTTATAAGGCTGCCACTGGGAGGTGCTGCTCTCATTTAGGGTGGGTCTTTCCTCTTCAGATTACTTGATCAAGACAATCCCTCATGGGTATTCTTTGCCTCTTGCCTGTTAGTTGATTTCAGATTATGTCATGTTGACAACTAAGATTCACCATCACACGTTGCATTTTGAATACAGGTCTTATACACCTAAGGCTTTATTCTTTCTCCTGTCAATGGTCTGGGGAGTAAGTGCTTTAAGGAGAAAGAGGCTACTTCATTTTAGGGTATCAGAAGGTACTGGGAGGAGAGGAAGAGAACTAGGCTGTCTTCAGAAAGTGAGGAGGAGCAGAGGTTGTCCTGTACATTTATATACATCACTTCCCTGCCTCTCCTGCCTTGGACTGTGCATGACCCTCAATGGTGATCAGGGTCAGTTAACATGGGCAAGTCCCTGGCCTCTGACTTCCGAGATCTGCTGATGGCTTTACCTGACATTCCTCTCTTCTGTGATTTCTGTCAGTCCATCCAGTGTCTATCAAGGGCAATGTTGCTTTTGGTGGAAGAGACTCGTGTCCTTTCTAGTAGGTGACACTCTGTTTCAGCAAGGATGGTGGCTTTGAATGCAGGGCTTGGAGCAGGTATTTTCTTCTACCTGGCATTTGAGAATATGGTTGCATTTTTATCTTATAGCCATTTTCGGTATGTTGCAACTGATTCTGGTTTTCCATTTTATAAAGGATATGTCAAGGGTTTTCTTGTTGTTTGGATTTTAGTAAATTGTTGTAAAAAGGAAAAATGAGGGCCAGGGATTTAGCTCAGTTGGTAGAATGCTTGCCTAGTGTGTACAAGGCTCTGGGTTTGAGCTCTGCACTGCACAAAACTAGATGTGGTGACACGTGTCTGTGATCTTAGTGCTCAGAATGTAGGAGAATCAGAAGTTCAGGGTCACAAGGCCATCCTATGCTATACACAGTAAATTTTAGACCAGCCTGGATTATATGAGACTGTGTCTCAAGAAATGGGAGTCAGAGTCAAGAAAGCCACATTGATGTTGATACTTGTTGGTTAGCAGGTCCCTGGAGTGGCAGGAATCTCAGAGACTATGCCAATTAAGAGCATTTGGGAAGTTGATGTATTATATTTCCTACCTTGCAGAGATGTGGAACCTGGGAATCTGGGGTTGATGACTCTTTGTTCTAAAGCAGTGAGGCAGAAGCAGAGCATCAGCCTAGGCCATAAGCTTGCTTCTGTTCCGCCTGTGGTGCACTCATCTTCTTCCCTTGCCTGCAGCACCAGCGAGCCCACGATGACCCAGTGGCCCTAAAGTACACCTTTCATGAGGTGATCACAGCTGGCCCTGATGCATCTGCAAAGCTGCGTGCCCTCCAGAACCGTTGCCTGGTCCCTGGCTGGTATGCCACGCATATTGAACGCTGGCTCAGCGCCTTCCATGCCAACCAGGTAGCTATCTGCCTTGCCTCTTGGGAAAAGGAGTGGCCTTAGTTTAAGGAGACCTGGAAAGCCCTGTGGGGGACTAGGAAGGAGGAGGAGCCATGGTGTGGTGGTGGAAGGGAAGCCTGAGTGGAGGGTCGGCATGGTTAGATCACAGGACATCTTGAAGACTGGAGCAGAAGAACAGTGTGGGCTGGAGGCTTTGCAGGAGGCTTTAATAGGTATTCTGTAGGGATGTGAGGAGCAGGGATGACAGCTGTGCTAATAGCTTAAACTTTGGGAAAGAGCGAGATGGAGAGCTGGCAGTGAGCAGGGATTGAGCAGGGATACCTTTGGTAGAGATGTCATGAGTAGGGTAAACTCGGGATGTTCAGGACCCTGTGTTTGTATCCAGGCCATTTCTGCTGCAATGGGCATGGACAGTTTGCTATTGAGATGAAAGCAAGTCCAGATAGCCTTTCCCCCTTTCCTTGTCTCCAGATCCTGGTCTTGGATGGCAAACTGCTGAGAACAGAACCTGCCAAAGTGATGGACACAGTGCAGAAATTCCTCGGGGTGACCAGCACCGTTGACTACCACAAAACCTTGGCGTAAGTGTTGCTTTTAGGCAAGTGTTGCCATGAGGCGATTTCCCTGGCCCAGACTCTGGGCCAAGGAAATAAAGACTTGAATGACTGGGAGAGACCCAGAGTTGCTTTAAGTTAGTAAGAGAACATGCAGCCCTTCCCTGATGGTGACTCTTAGCAGAAAAGCAAGTGTTAAGATGGCTTAAGTTACATCAGTGACGCTGTGGCCTTAGGAGAAGGCAGTGATGGATCTCCTCTGCTCAGCCAGCTTGGAGGAATTTCTTCAGTGCGGTCTTGACTCTTTTGTCTCAGTGAGGTAGCTCCCACAGTAAGCATCAGCCTGGGTTCCAGGGGCTTGGGTCACATGTGCTGTGTCACATACAGGTGGCATGTTCAGTCTCAAGAGTAGGAGGAATAAACTTACCCTAATTGGCTGCTTTCTTGGGAGTATTCCCTCTGCTGTCAAGGGTACTGGAGGCTATAACACTCCTGAGCGTAGGCTGCTTCGTCACTGATAGAGGTTAGGACCAAATAGGACCATCTTGACTTGTTTCTTTCATCTCTGAGTTCTGTGACTTTTGACAAGTCCTCTGGGTTCTGGAGCCTCCACTTGTTGTTCTGGGGAGGATAAGGAGGTTAACTCCTGCCTCCCAAGATTGAGGGATTGAATGAGAAAGTATGCGTGGTGCTCTGGACTCCACGCTTGGAATGTAGCATGTGTTTTCTGTGTGACTACTACCGTCTTGAAATGTGGGGGTTAAAGAAATCTTGGGTTCAACACAAAAATAATCAGAAAACCCTATTCTACACTATTAGGGGTTACTCAGAAAATGTCTCTCAGAATTCTTTGGGACTAGAAAGAGTCCAGAGGGATTATGGGAGGAACTGGAGCTGCTTAACCTGGACCAGAGTGACTTAGAACATGGAGGTGCCTTTTCTGGGAGAAAGGCAGTATGCCCCAGGCAACACTTGAGCTACAGATGGCAAGTGTCAGCCTGCATAGTCACACTGCCAGTGAAGGCGACTTCCTGCACACTAGGACACAGACATGGCCTTGAGGAGGGAGGCCAGACCACTCACCCATGGGCTTCCACTCTCTTCAGGTTTGACCCAAAGAAAGGATTTTGGTGCCAACTGCTTGAAGGAGGAAAAACCAAGTGTCTGGGCAAAAGCAAGGGACGGAAATACCCAGAAATGGACTTGGATGTAAGTGGGGGATATAGTACCATGACAGTGGGCTGAGTGGGAGGGGTCCCTTGGGGAGGCCTTTAAACCTTTACTCTTGACTGTGGCAGTGACCTTAGGACCTCTTGCACAGTAGTCTGCTCTAGAGAAGGACATAGGTGTAGGGCCCTGGAGGTCAGCATCGCTTTAGTCGAGTGTTTATTACCTTTTAGCAAGGGTAGCACTGTGGGTTCCATGGATAAAGCAGATACTATGCATGACCTCCACACGCAGTAGGAAGCAGAGTTCAGGGCAGGGGTGCCGACACAGGGATGTGGTCATGGGGGAGGGGCCCCAGGATTTGGCCCTGTGAAAGGGAGAAGTAGGCCACCCTGCAGGGAGAACACTGTATGAAAGCACATGCAGGGAAGGTCACAGATTGCATCTTGTTTTGTTTTCTTCTTTTTGCCTTTAGTTTTGATGGATGCTCTCCTCTCTCTCATGGGTTTGACCTTGGGCACTATGTTTTGATGCTCCTCCTACGTGAGCACTTTCCCTGGGGGCTTCTTTTTAGAAGAGGACTGGGATAGGATAGAGTGTGGTGTTATGGAGGGGGTTGTGCTGGTGCTGGCCGTCGCTCCTGACCTGAGCTTCCTTCCCATTGCAGTCCCGAGCCTTCCTAAAGGATTACTACCGGGACCACAACATCGAGCTCTCTAAGCTGCTGTATAAGATGGGCCAGACATTGCCCACCTGGCTGCGTGAGGACCTCCAGAATACCAGGTAGCCTCGGTCACCACAGCCAGACAGAACGCTTGTGTTAGCAGGGATGTCCTGCCTCACACTGAGCCAGACTGACCTGCCAAGAAGGGCGCTGGGCCCGGCCAGCCAAAAGCAACGAGCAATACCCTGCTAAGGCCCACTGGGGCCAGAAGCCCAGGCAGGTCTGCAGCGTCTCCGAGCATCTACTGCTGAATGTGTGGCCTGTGGATCTCTCTGGTACCGGAGGTCCATTCCGTTTGCAGCTGCCCTGCCTGGAGAGACCACTTCCTATTGGTGGAAGGTCATTTCCTGGTAGGAGGGGTCCTGGAGACTCTCTCCTGTCCCTCACTGTGTTCTGCCATCCCTGCCCTTTCCTTGGTCATACCGCCCCCTGCTCCAGCAGGTTGTCCCCTCAGTATTAGCTGCCATATTTCCCTGTCCTCCAGGCAGTAAGGGAGAATAATGCAGCTGGGCCTTCTGCCCAACTAGGGAGAAAGACTGGGCATGCCCTTGAGGGTTTTGAGCCAGTCTCTGCCAGGGTTTAGCTGGGCTCCCAGAGGCACTCATTGGATTGGATGTGAAGGTGGCCATCATATGACATCTATATTTGAGTTAATATTACCGCATCTCTTCTTCCCTTTAGGGGAGAGACTCTCTGGTCCCTGTAGTGTCCACCTAGTGCTCTTGGTCTCTTATAGGCCCTGGGCCACTGCCATGCCACTGGGCCTAGCAACATGGGCCTGAGCCCTGCCCTGTTCACCTGGGTGTGACTGGTGTTTCCTGTGGTAAAGGCTGAGGCGAGTCAGGAGTCTGCCAGTGTTTGTGCTCCGTGTATATACATCGTTTTACAGTCACTGCCTCGGCCCAGCAGACATGGCAGAGTTAGCAAGACTGCTATCCACTGCTTTGCCCAGCAACCTGTGGCCGAGGGTCCCCAGAGACCCCCCTAACCTCCCAAATACTAAGAAGCTAAAGTATTTTAATATTTTGTGTTTTTTTTCTTGGTGCCAGAGTTTATACCCTGGGTGCTGGGGTCGCACTGTGTTTTATATATATATATATATATATATATATATATATAATGTGTATATATATATTATATTTTTTTTGGTTGGGTTTGCTTTTAATTAAGTCATACACAATGGTGGCAAGCCCTAGTCTCAAAGGGTGTCTATTTTAATGCTAGAGAATGAGTTGGAAGGGAAGGCAGATTTTCTCTAAGAGTCTAGGCCTCAGGAAGATGACCTCCCACAGAGGGAGTAGAGATGGTAAGATGGAAAGGAAGACCAACTCTCTCCAGGAAGTCTGGGTTTACAAGCCTAGTGGCCCTGGGGTGTTTGGGCCACAGGGAAAAGCTGGGCTGGGGTGGGAGACCTAAGGCCCTGAGCTGTCCTCCCCCCTCACATGGTGCTAGGTTGGGGGCTGCCTTGGAGGGGGTGCCCACAAAGACCCACAGAATTGTCTCTAGACCCTGCAGACACAGGGTCTCTGACTGTTTTCTGTTTGGGTTCTGCGTCTGTTCCCCTTTAACAATGTGAAGTCACTGAGGTTGGGTTCTCTTTCCTTGCCCCCCACCCTCAACTGCCAATTCAGTGTCTACCAGGCGTCCGGGACATTCTGGCATCCTGGACTTGAAGGGGTTCCGAGATGGGCACAAAGTGGGTACAGGAATGGGAGGTGGCCTTGGTCAATGTCACAGAGCTGTTGGAAGCAGTATAGCAAGAGCTAAATGCAGGCCCCTGATTCTGAGCCCAGTGCTCTTCCAGTACCACACTGCCTCCAGGCCCACCTGTGTTCCAGGGCCCTGTATTTCCCTCAGTCAAAACTGTGGTCATTCCAGGACATGGGGACAAACCACTCTTTCCCAGCCAGGTGCCTTTGAGCCTTCCCCTTCCAAGACCTGCACACTGCTTTCCTGTTGTGTTCTCTTGCCTCCAGAGTTCATACATCCTGGTGACGGGGCTGTTTGCATTCTGAACTAGTCTGTCCTTGAGCTCTCCACTGCTGTGGAGAGTGTTGCACGCTCAGGGGGACCTGCTTGCGTGGTTTTGGTATGCAAAGCATGGTACATCACGTTTCTCCTTGTGGTCTTGGGGCCCGTGGGTCCCTTCCATACACAGTACCTGAGGACAGGATTGGGTATGCTCAGATACCCTGCCAGCAAGCTGGAATCAGACTCGGAGTTGGGTCAAAGTGTGTGCCGTTAGCCCGACTTTCCACCCCTCAGTGAGGGTGGCTCTTGTATCCTGAAGGTTACTCTCTGTTTGAGACCCTGTGAGAGCTGAGGTAGGGTGGTTAGAGTGGCCCTCGTATAACATGCAGCTCTATTAGCCTCCTTCTCTGGCTTCAGGTGAAAACAGGCAGGCTGGAGACTGGCAGACAGAGGGGATGCTCTCTATGGTCTGTTCCCTACTAAGACCCTGGAGACTGCCATCTGTCTGAGTCTGTAGATTATTGCTGCTACTATGTCCCTTCTTGCTACTGGACCGAGACTCCGCCCCAGCTTGCAGATACTGGGTCTTGGAAAGTAGCTAAGTTTGTCCTAGGATCTCTCAACTAGAATGACTAGAGGCATTTGGAAAATCAAAAAAAAAAAATGTTTGAGGAAATTCACTTCAGTTGTTCAGGCCGTTCCCCACCCCCTCCAGTCTCTGCCAGCAGCCTTTGCCTTATGGGTGCAGATCACCTACAACTGCCTCAGTCATTCCAGGTTCTAGCGCTTTCTATGGGGCAGGCACCTCTGAGAGCATGATGTTAAAATGGACCTTTTCAAACCCTGATGTGTGAGCAGTGGGCGCTTCTGAGTCTGCTGACTTCAGTGGAGGAAAACTGGCCTGTCTTACCCTGGAGCCCACAGATATGTCAGGGGAAGAGCCAGTTCAGAACCGTCTTGCCCAGTGTTGGGTTCTGAGTGCCAGCCACCCTTCATCTGGGCTGAAGGAGGTTAGCATTTGCCAGTTTGTTTTCTTTCTCTGTACATTTATGTATTTTCAAAGTGAGTTGCAGAGACTGTTTATCCCTGTTGTTGCCCTAAGGGCCTTCTGCCAGATCAGCCAGTGCCACAGCCGAGATAGTAGTCCCATCCTCACTATCAACTGCTGTCTAGTCTGTACCCAAAGGTCCCCTACCCCACCCCCCAGCAATTATACCTGGTTTTAGATTGGATCCAGTCAGGGCAAGAACATTGTATTTTATTTAAAAGTTTCTTTGAATTCTAAAAAGGTTTCCCTCTACTCATCTGATTTTTTTTTTTTGTTTGATTTTTGTTTGTTTGAGACAAGGTCTCATGTAGTCTTGGCTAGCCTGGAATTTGCTGTGTAGAATAGGCTATCCCTGGAACTCATAGAGATCCACTTGACTCTCAAGAGTTGAGATTAAATGTGTGCACTTACCAGGCCCAGTCCAAAATGGTATTTTGTTTGCTTTATTGAGACAGGGTCTCACCATGTAGCTCTGGCTGTCCTGGAAATTACTATATGAACCAGCCTGGTTTCGAACTCAGAGATCCACCTACCTGCCTCTGCCTCCCAATTGCTGGGATTAAAGGTGTGGGCCACCACTCCCAGCCTTCAAAAGGTATTATTTTTTTTATGGCCAGGGGGTCTGTTGTCACATAGAAGTCCCACATTCCAGATCCGCTTGTTTCCCCCTTGTCCCTTAGCCCACATGTTTTCAAGGTAGTTTTGCTGTTTGTACTAATGTGGCGTTTCTCGCCTGCCAAGGTGTGCCTCCTCCCACCACCATCTGCAGGAGGGGCCAGACCAGCTTGGAGGAGGGGAAAGGGCTCTCTGATGAGGCAGCATCACGTTGGGGGCAGTCTGAGGGCACTGCGGGGTGGGGCGGCCTGTGGAACTGCCCCAGGGAGGCCAGGCTGGGCACTGAGTTGTCAGAATGAATGTATATAGCTTGGAGGAGCTAGGCTGCCCCATGCCAAACACAGCATCCTTGTTTCTTCGTCTCTTTCCTTCTCTGCCTTTGTTTTGGTGTCCCTGCTTCTGTTCTGTGGTTCAGGGATCTTCAATTTCTAGATGGTCCATGTGCACTGGAGCAGAAATAAGACCTCAGGCTATGACAGGAAGGGCTAGATGGAGAAAGGCCTCCTCCAGGTGCAGTGTGAGAGGAGCGCCGGATACAGCGGATACAGCGGGTGGTCATGTGACAGTCTTCCTCCCCAGGCCTCAGCTTCCCTTCCATACAGTGAGATGGAGGCTACAGCAGGGATTTCCACATGCCCATGCTAGAATCAGCTGTACTCTGTATAAAATGAGGTTAGCCGTTTGCTCCTTACCCCTCATCCCAGGCCTTCCATGCAGTGCTGAGTTGAGGTTGTCTGGCTCTGGGCTTGATGCCCTTGCCAGCTCTGAGCAGGCCGGGCAATGACCATGTGTGTCCACCCTGCTGAGGTCCAACAGGAAGGTCAGGGGACTCTCCCCACAGTGTTTCTGCCTAAGAAGTTCATTTCTCCCTCTTCTCTCCCTGGCCCGGAGGAGGCTATCAGAGGAAAGGGTTTTCTATGACTGAGCTAGCTTTTCTTACGGGCAAGAGGGCTCTTTTTGTAATTCATGCATGAAATTCATGTTATTTCCTGGGGAGAGAAGAGGGCCAACTGAGTGGGGTGGGGGGCACGTTTGGGAAGCAGGCAGAGGGTTCCTTCCCTGCAGGGGTGGGAAGGGGTTGCAGAGGGCATGCTACCCAGCTCACCTGAAGAGGGCTCTTGAACCAGCCGTTTTGGGTTGTGTTAAATGTGGGAACTTTCCTCCATTAATGTCCAATCTTGAACTAACTGCTAATAAAATGGGATTCTGTTTGTACATATTGGTCCTGTTTTTGTGTCTGACCTTTGCCTGCAGGGGAAAGTGGAGCTGGGGAGGTTTTCATCATGGCCCATATTTGCTCAGTTTGCATCCTGATTTGGTCAAGACAGACCATGTCCCCTCGTTCTAAATCAATGCCTTTTCAAATGCCTCAAATGTCTCAGATGACCAAGAGCCTTTGGGCACAAGGTTACCAGAGTGCTAGGTGTGGCCACTGTCCCCAAAGGACCCTCAGAGGCTAGAGATGTTCCTGTCATTCATTTCTTTCTTGACTGTGGACATGCCACTTTTACTTTTTGATTGGTAGTTCCCTTGTCTTTTAGGATGTGAAATGAGTTGGACTTAGTGGCCTCACCTAGAAAATGGGCCTGGGATGTAGATTCCCAGGCCCTGGCTCTAGAGACTGACCTCCAGCAGGTATGGACAAGGCATTCGGAGCAAACTCTTTTAGGGATCCAGGCTCAGACAGAAGGTTTCATAGGTTCCTCATTATCCAAAAAAAAAACCTTAGGTAAAATGAGTGATTGTCAAGTACCCCACCCCACCCCTGCCAGCCTTGAAAATATCCTAGTGAGGACCAGAGTCTTCCCAGCACAGAAGCTCTGTCCTGATATCTGCAAGGCAGGAGGCTAGGCCCAATCCCAGAATCCTCTTGGGAAGTGGGCATTCTGGGTGCCTTGTCCAAACCCACTCACCTAGAACTTCTGGGAGTAGGATCAAGCAGCGTGTATTCAGAGAACTCCCTGCTGCTCAGAAAGCTTTGGGGCAGAGTCAAGCTCCCAGGTGTATGCCAGAGAACACCCTCCCCCTCACTTTGACAGAGGGCAGGTGTTCTGTCTGGGAGGAGAAGGGAGCCCAGGCTCCAGGTGGGCGCACCAAACTCCAACCTGTAGGAACCTTACGGGTTGGTCAGCAGCAAGTGTAGCGTGGATCATGAGACATCGCTGTCCAGAACGATGTCCTAGCTGCTGGGAGCAGACCCAGGCAGTATGGTGCCTATGCGACTCCTGTGCCCGGAAGACACAGGCCTTCCGAGTCACTGAACAGGAAGGGGCTAGGACAGCTGTGCTGAGCAGCTTTGCTCAGCCTCACCTCATGCTTCCGGAATTCTAAGATTCCATGAAATAGGAAAAACAAACTAAAAAACCTTGCCCGGATGTTTGTAGTTGTACAACACCAAAAGCTCGGTGATACAGGTCCACCAGGCCCTCTACTCTTGACTGAGGCACCCACTCAGGAAGCCAGTTAACCAAGTGGCCCAAGCTCCCAGAGGATGCAGCTTCTTGCCAAAGTCTTAGGGTCATCTTCTAGTTTAGTCTCTTACACTTTGATAAACACCGTGACCAAAAGCAACTCGGGGTGGGGGGAAGGGTTTATGTCAGCACCCACCTTATAGTCCATTGCTTGCTCAGTCTACGGATATGCCCAGGACCACTGGCCTAGCGGCAGTACCGACAGCAGGCTAGGCCCTTCCACATCAACGTCAGTCAAGAAAGCGTGCCACAGGCTTGACTGTAGGCCAGTCTGATGGGTTTTCACAGCTAACCCTGGCTTGTGTCAAGTTGACAAGAGAACTATCTCACCAACACAGTCGAGCCCTTGCAAACTTGGCCCACAGACCCATCACTAGTGAGTTATAACCTTCCTTTCCTTGTCCCTAAGATGGCATTGTTAATGTTAGTATCACAATATAAAAACATTTCAACGTTTAAAAGTCCCAGAGTCTTCAAAAGTTCAGTCTCTTTAAAATACCCAAAGCCTCTCTCTCTCTCCTCAGATGACTCTAGCTTGTGTCAAACTGACAAAGAACTAGCAGCACAGGTCGTGTGGTTCATAAGAGCAGAGTCCAGAAACAGTCCTTGGTGGAGGATCTGTAGGATATGACTGTCAAGCACTGGCACCTGAGCTTGGTTCTCAGAACCCATAATTTCAAACAAACAAAACAACGGAAAGACCTGGTCATGGTGGCATTTGCTTGCAGTTCCAGTGGTGGGGAAGCAGACAGGTGGGCCCAGGGCGTTTGCAGAGCAGCCATCAGGCTAAGGAGAGACTCTCCTGAAGACAGGGTGCCAGTAGCCGAAGAACAATACCGGATGTTGTTCTGACCACCATGCACACGCGTCTGGATACACATTTGCACACATGTCCACTAATTACCTCAGCCTCCAAGTCTTGGGAAGTTCCTTTGTGACCATTTATGTAACAAGAGTATCAAGAGTGTTTTTCCTGGGAATAGAAATGTGTCTCCCACCAAGACAACCACAGTGGCTGCTTCCGGAGGAGGGAGAGGAGTGTTTTCTATGGGGACTTTAACTTCTGCTGAGACATCACTTGCGGAATCAAAACTCCAGCGGAAGCAGGAAAGGGTGCTCAAGACAGCTTGACTTGGAATGGCACGTTAGGGACCAGTGCTGCCCAGCACCCAGCCCTCAGGCAAACCAGCTCCGCTTGGCGTTGGCCCCACTCTGTCTGGGGCATTAGAGTTGCAGTCACCAACACTGAAAAGACTGGCATTATGTAGTTCCTGGGGACCTGGGTTTCCACTTGTGAAATTCTAGATTCCAAGAGGAAACCAGAGATAGGTCCTCAGCAAGACATTTTTGCCAAATAACTATCTGAAATTCAAATAATGGCAAGGCTGAGTAATGGCTTGGGACTGAAGGCTGCTGACTGGCCTGGTATTCACATGCCACAGACGACCCTAGAAACGAACCAGAGCCATTAAATAATTAGCTGTGAAGGACAGTTTTCAAATCTGGACTATGCATTCTAGGGAATAGTGTTCTCTCAAAGCTAAGCTCAAATTTTGGCTATTATACTGGTCTTTAGGAGTTGGTCCTTGCTAAGAGTACACATTGAAGCTGGGCATGGTGACTCATGTCTCTCACACCTGCACCTGGGAGCTGAGGCAAGGGGATTACTGTGAGTACGTGGCCAGCCTGGGCTACATAGTAAGTACTCACCGAAATAATTTAGGAGTATTTAGGAACAAGAAGAAAGCAAGCTGAATTTTGGTATGTGTAGGGTGCAGTATAGGATGTGTCCAGCAGGGGGCACTCTTAGCTAAGTTTCTCACGCATCACCAGCTGGGGCTTGTTAATGTGAGGCAGATTACACTAAGGCGCACAGGACATTAAACACGTAGGAAAATACTAAAAGGTCCTTCCCGCATGCTAGTCAGGCACTCTGCTCCTGGGAATGGTCCTCTCAGTACTTGACAGGGCCTTGAGGCGGATGTTCTCACGGTTCTATTGCAGATCCAAAGTCTGAGGTTAGATGACTACCGTCCTTGGTCCCTGAGATGCCCCAGCCCCAAGTCCCCTCTGTGATCGTGCCTCCTGGGGCTGAGGCTGGGAAATAGCCCTGACCTGCAGAGAAGAAATGTGCAGTGTCCTCGGGACAGAGTGGAGCAGTTCCTCGTGCTTGACTCTGTTCTTCCCAAGACTGGCCTTAAAGATAACTTACGTTCCGGAGCCTAAGTAAAGCTAACAAAAGCGTAGCAGGATGTACTAATACTCATCCCCGACCACTGCTTCAGTGCAGGCCACCACTCCTGGCTTTGTGGATCTTTCCAGAATTATTTTACATGTGTGAACAGCCAAGTAAACAGACATCTTCCACTGGTGTGTGCTCTTCGTGTTCTTTTCCCGTTCTTTTTCACAGAGCCTGTGGGCACCACTGCAGGGCAGTCTGCATCCGTGCATGGAGGCAGGCGGAGGGGCTCCTGCTCTGTCGGTACACAGACAAGCCCTGTTCTGCCCACCTTTGGAGCACAGAGAAGCTGGCACATGCCCTCCCCAGCCTCTGCCCCGTTTAAGGGATGCTCTCTCTTATCATATGAAAGGTTAACTGTTAGCATAGCCATCAACACATTCCAGGAGGGTTGATCTGATCTCATATCTGGGCAGATGTTGGCCATGTGGCTTAGGGCAGGTGGCTTGGCTCCCCGTCTGTAAACTGGCGTGGCTAAGAGGAGCTGAAATAGCCTTCTGGAAGGTCTGGGGCATCTGAGCACGAAGAACTCACTGTAGATGCCTGCTGTGTCGGAAGTACACCAGGGAGTCTTAGTCCGTGGTGTCCAGTCCACATAGCCCCGTCACTGAGCCTGAAGCCACTCTGCCACTTTTGTCCTGAGAGCCGCCGCCCCTGCACAGAAGCTGCACTTGGCTGCTTTCCCCAGGACCCTTGGAACGGAAGGGTTTTGGTGATCTGGGGCTCTGAGAAGGATCCTTAAACTACAGATGCAGCTGCTGACCAGCGCAGAAACAGACAGAGCTTGGAAGACTGCAGGGACATGACCGCTGCGCACCACCACACTGGAGAGCTTAGGTGAAGGGGACGCATTCCTAGAGATGCCCAGAAGCAATGGTCACATCCAGTAGACAGAGCCAGGGAAGAGAACCAGAGATCAGAACACTCCCAGCCAGAACCAGGCATGCTGGCATATACCCTAGAAAGAGGCAGGAAAATTACCATGAGTTTGAGGCCCTGTTGGGCTAGGTAGCAAGACCTTCTTCCCCTCCCCCCAAATCTGTCAACCAACCAGCTGGCTAATGGACCGACCAATCAGACAAACCTTCCTTGGCCTTAGCCAGAAGGCAGAGAAGTAATTGTTTCATTATTGTTTTAGACAGACTCACACAACCCCCACTGTCCTTGAGTTGTGTATCTTAGGATGACCGTGTTCCTCTGACCTTCCTGGCCACCCCCCTCAGATTCCGGGGTTGCAGTGTGCCCCATCACACTTGGATTTGGCAGTGTTGAGGGTTGAACCTAGGGCTTCATGCTGGGGAGCACACACCACCAAGTCCCATCCCCAGTTACCACCAAACGCAGCAAATCAAAACATTTTAAAACCTCACAGCAAAGAGAAGCTGAGTGTCACCTCCAGTTCTCCCCAACACGCGAGGAAGCATCAGCACCAATCCCTGTCAGACCCTTAGGAAAAGATGGAAGAGAGGAACACTCTCTGACTCACTCTCTGAGGTCAGTACGGTTTAGTAGTAAGGCCAGACAAAGACCTGGGGCTGGGATGGAGCTCTGTTATTAGATGATTGTACCGCATGTGCTAAGAGCCGGGCCCCATCATCTTTAATTCCATTTCTGTTCTCCCAACATTAAACTATTCCTCCCGCCCACCCTCCCTCCCCCTTCTTTCCTTCATGTTATCTTTCTCCTGGAGACAGGGTCTGTCTGTGTAGCTCAGGTGCACTTTGAACTTGGGATTCTTCTGCCTGAGTCTCAGGAGAACTGAGACAGGAGTGCACCACCACGGCTAGCGCTTTCTGCGTGTGTGGGCTGCTGAGGCTGGACATTTCACATGAACGGAATTCATGTGTTGTAGCCTTTGTGCCTGGTTTCCTTCACTTAGCATCTATTTTTTTTTTGTAGTTTTTAGTTTTTTAAACTTTGTGAGTGTATGCATCATGTATGTTGAAATACAGGCATGTGCTTGCCACCACATACATGTATGTGGTTATCACAGCACAGCTTTGTGATGTTGCTTCTCTCCTTCCTTAGGTTCTACAGATTGAACTCAAATCTTCAGGCTTGCATGACGTTTAAACACCATGGTGTTTTTAAAGTTCATTTATTTTGTAGCATCTACCAAAACTTCATCTTTAAGGTCTATTTATTTTTCATGTATACAGTATCTGTCTGCATGTACACCTACTTGTCAGAAGAGGGCACTATATCTCATCATAGATAGTTATGAGCCGTCATGTGGGTGCTGGGAATTGAACTCAGGATCCTCTGGAAGAGCGTTCAGAGCTCCTAACCTCTGAGCCATCTCTCCAGCCCCTTAATATAGTTTTTAAAATTAAGTTGTTTTTTTTATTTGTTTGTTTTGTTTTGCCAGGCATGGTAGCACATGTCTTTATTCCCAGCACTTGGAAGGCAGAGTGAGGAGATGTCTTCTTTATTTCCTCCCGCCCCCCCCCTTTTTTTTTGTTTGTTCTTGAGACAGGATTTTTCTGTGTACCAGCCCTGGTTGTCCTGGCTACGCTCTTTGTAGACCAGGCTAGCTTCGAACTCACAGAGATCCACCTGCCTCTGCCTGTCGCGTGCTGGGATCAAAAGCACGCACCACCACTGCCCGGCTGGTGTTGTTTTTCTAGTTGGCTGCTGCATCAGTGCTGCGGAGATCTGAGCGCAAGCCTGCGACTGAAAGCCCTTCCGGTGTCAGCTTTGGAGGGGTCGCTGGGACAGGTAATTCTGTGCTTACGCTCTGAGGAACTGCCACGCTCCTTCCGTATCAACCACACGTGCCATGCATAAGCGTAAGGATTCCCTCTCTGCTGCAGTCTTATCAAAATTATTTTCCTTTGTGAGCTCCAGCTACCCTCATGGGATGAAATGGACTCTCATTGCAGTTCGGATTTGCATATCCCCACTAATCAATGCTCAAAATTCCATTCTTGTGTGCATGTGTGTACTCATTCAAGGATGCCATAGCCCCTTGTGAGGTCAGAGAAAACTCCTGGGAGTCGTCAGTTCTTCCACCCTTTGGGTCTCTGGGATTGAACTCAGATTGTTGGGTTTGGCTGCAAGTGCCCGGCTTTGCTGTTCTGATAATCTCATAGAGCATAACAAAGAGCATGCGTAGGAATAGCAGCTAGCTTGGCGAGGTGTTGACCCGGGTCAAGAATGGCATGGCCTCAGGCCCACCTGGAAAAGGAGGTTTTGATCTTGGAGGCAAGATTGGAATGTGCCACTCACTCCTGCCTGTACCTGCCCGGTAGGAGTCAAATGAAACTGGGAAGTCACTGGTCACAAGAGAGGGGGATGTCCACAGGCATGTCAGGGGAGTTTAGGTCTGGACTCTGCTGCTGTCTGTGATGTGGGCAGCAGGGAGGGCTCCTGACACACACAGGGCCAGAGAAAGGTTCCACTTGGACGATTCCTGGCCTGTTCACCGACCTCAGGGTACCTTCTCTGCAAAGCCTCCTGGGTGAGTTTTTGTTGTTGTTGATGCTATTTGATTTTACTGCTGAGGAGGGAATGCGGGACTTTCTGCTTCTGGGCAGACACTGCGTCTTTGAGCTCTACCCGGGCCCCTAGCTGCGCTGCTCTGAGTGCCCATGAACCCACCCTTGGGCTGCGCTGCTGAGGAGCTTCCAGCCTCCACCACTGAACTCAGAAGGCGGGGGTGGGGGGTGGGGAGGCTGTCCTGGATCCCTGACTACCTAATGAGTGTCCTGAGGGCTCCCAGCTAACATCAGGCTGCAAACATGGGATGGTGCCCAGTGGAGACTCAGACACAGGCGTGAATCCTCTACTCCACAAGCCACCCACAGATCAGAGGTTCCCAAATGCCCACTACGCCAGAAATCTCTTCTCAGAGGCCACCAGGCAATCGTTCCACAGTCAGAAGCTCAGAGGTGGCCTGGGCTCGAGCGTTCCAGGTTGCATGCAGTGAGCTGGGTTTGACCTCGCTCCCCAAGGGTTCTGTGGTGTAGACAGCATTAGGAGCTCCCAGGCAGGGCTGGTGAAGCTTGGTCATTTTAGTTCAGGGTGCTTGATGAACCTCCTGCAAACAGTGCTAGGAAACCTCTAGCCCTCAGCGCTCTCTGTTACCCGACACGAGGAGCTTTTGGAGGTTTCATCTGCTTCTGACTCATAGGTCTTGTATCTCCCTTCTTACAGGAACGCCCCCTGACTTGTCTCTACATACCTTCCTATCACATACCTGGAGAAAAAATAATAATAAGAGTAAGTCAGGGTGCGATGCTGCATGCCTGTAATTGCAGCACGCGGGAGGTAGAGATGGTGTCTCAAAAAATTTTTCAATTTATTATAGCTTATAATTCTCATATATACCTAGTATAGTATAGACAAAGAAATTGTGAGCAGATTCATGCCTAGGGCGTTGACTTAATGAATTATTTGCAGTGTACTAGAACTCATGGCTGTCTAGTCAATTGCGTCTTTGCTTCCCCATTTTACAGACAGATAAATTGTGACCCCAGTACATAGGTAATGTGGCTCAAATGAATGAGAAACTCTGGCCCCCATACCTCCTCTCTATTGGATGTGATTTCACCTAGGATAGCCCTCCCTGCAAGTCTGTATGACTCTTGGTAGTTCATGGTCCAAGGAGGAGGCAGAGGACTTTCCTCGTGACTAGCCAGTCCCCTCTGGTCCCAGTGTGAATGAAGGCCAGGGCCCATCTGCACAGCTGGAGTCACTTACCCAGATGTTTATGGGCCTCTGCCTGTGGTGTTTATAGTTCTGTCTTTGGATCTGCTTTGAGTCTCCAGTAATTGGAACAGTATCCCAGGAGGCCATGTGGGGTGGTGGGCGCCCACTGGATAGGAACAGTGGAGTGGGCCCAAGCCCTGGTTGTCTGGTTCCAACACGGACTTCAGATCTTTTATAAGGACTTGGGAAGGACAGCAAGATGGTGCAAATTGGAAGCAGGTGTGAACGTATGTGAGGGAGAACGTGGAGGCAAGGAGAAGCCTGGAGACGCAGTCTGCCGTAGCTGAGGCACTTTTAGCACAGGCGAGAACTTGAGCCAACTCTTTCCTTTAAGAATATACATGCTTGCATATGTACATGTTAATCCCCTAAGTTATAAATATCCATTGTGGAAAATGAAGAACACAGACAAATAAGACAGCGTTAATGTCCAGATCCTACTGTCCTGAGGTGACCACTTAACTCTCTGCCTTTTGTTCATGGGCACAGAGTAGTTTCTGTAAGAGAACATACACTATTTTTTTTTTTGTGTGTGTGTTTTTTTAAATAAAGCTTTTAAAAACATTGTTTATCATTATTTATTTCTATGTGTGTGCACGTACTCATATGTGTGCTGGTGCCCGAGGAGGCCAGAAAGGGGCATTGGATCCCCTGGAGCTGGAGTTACGGGTGGTTGTGAGCCACCTGACACGGTTGCTGGGAACCACACTTGGATCCTCGGCAAGAGCAGTATGTGCTCTTAACCATTGAGCCATCCCTCCAGCCTCTAAATAAAGCTTTTTAAGATGACACATTGGTTCGTTTCTTGGTGTTGCGTGTGTGAATGAGTGTGCTGTAGCGTGCAAGTGGAGGTTATCGGGCAGCTTGCAGGAGTTCGTTCTGCCTTCTGTCGCGTGGGTTCCTGGCACGGAACTTGGATTGTCAGGCATGGCAGCAAGTCCTTTTATTTACCTGCCGAGCCTTCTCCCTGGCCCCATCTACTGCGTTCTGCAAGCTTCTTTTCAATCAGAATACGTCTCAAAATCTTTACGGAGTATTAAACATTTTCTACCCCATCAGTGTTATTCCCATTTCATTGTAATCCAAGCTCGTAAAAGAACGATGTTGATTCTAAATCTGAAGCCTCAGAGGGCTGGAGAGATGTCTCAGTGGGCAAAGTGCTTGCTACACAGCATAAGGCCTGTTTGGATCCCCAGCACCCAAGGAAAAGCTAGGCCTGACTGTTTGCACCTGGAATCCCAGTGAAGACCGAGGGATTCCTGGGGCTTGCTGACCTGCCAGGGTAGCTGAACTGGTGAATCCCAGAACCCGTGAGAGACTAGTTTCCAAAAAATCACCACAAACAAAAGCAGAAGGTGGTGAGTGATTGAGGAGGACACCTGTTGTCCACCTGCAGTCTGCACACACACACGTTCCCATGCAGGCACACGTGCACATGAAGCCATACGCATTCATTGCAGATAATTCTGGAAGTACAAGCACACACACATAAGGAGATTAAAAGGACCGACCATGTGGGATCAGAGCTGCTCACATTGGTGTGCAAATTGGGTTCGTTCCTGCCTCCCATACTGCTCCTTGTGGCTGGTGTGCCCGCACCAACAGGCATTTGTACCCTTCCCATTTGCAGGTGGTCCCTTAACTTCTGTGTCTGGTAGATCTCCCAGAGTCCCTGGCCAAGAGGTAGTGTACCCCCAGCCACCCCCCCAACCCCTCTCTTCATCCTTTGCTTCCTTTACAGAATTGCCTGGAGTCAGCTTTCCCATGAACTTTCTTGCGTTCTACCCCCCTCACTTGGAGATGCATTGGGACCATCTCTGGGTGTCATGTAACACCCACTTTGTGGGATTAGGTTTTGTGAAGGCACCAGACTTTAACCATTGACCGTGTGGGTTACTTTAGAGTTTTCTGGATTGTAAACAAAGGCATGCTGAACATTCTTGTGGTCAAGCCCTCGAGTGTGTCCACAGTTATTTCCAGAGATGTTTTCTTTCCTGGCTTTCACTGGCCCATTGCATCAAGAGCCAGGCAAGTTGGGGGTGACTGGGGCCACTGAAGATCCGTATGTGCCCCATTATTACAGGGATACCGCAACTAGAGGGATATCCAAGTCATGCAAACATGACTAACATGTTTTATTCCTTTTTTTTTTTTTTGGTTTTTCGAAACAGGGTTTCTCAGTAGCTATAGAACCAGTCCTAGAACTTGCTCTGTAGACCAGGCTGGCCTCGAATTCACAGAGATCTGCCTGCTTCTGCCTCCTGAGTGCTGGGATTGATTAAAGGCATGGGCACCACCACTGCCTGGGTACAGTTTATTCTTTAAATGGTTTCTCGTTGAGCTTGGAGCCCCCTGAGAGCCTAAGACCTAGTTGACACCCAGGGGAGATGCTTGTCACCCACAGCTTGGCTGCTACTGGGTTAGAATAGAATAGATAGGAGATACCAGTCCATAAAGACGGCTTCTCACTGCTGGATAGAAGGATAGTTCCTGCTTCTGCAGAAATGAATTCTGGATTTGGGGAACTCCTAGGATCCTCAGGCTCTGCTAACAGAAAGAAACCTCTGGAACACAGAGGGACTTCACCCAGTCAGACCATTGTAGTTGGTTATTTTACTTTGTTCTTTTTTTAAAAAAAATATTTATTTATTCATTTATTTATTATGTATACAGTGTTCTGCCTGCATGTATGCCTTCAGGCCAGAAGAGGACACCAGAACTCATTACAGATGGCTGTGAGCCACCATGTGGCTGCTGGGAATTGAACTCAGGAACTCTGGAAGAGCAACCAGGCTCTAAACCCCTGAGCCATCTCTCCAGCCCTATTCTTTGTTCTTTACTCTTGGGGAGGGGGTGCACTACTCAGCTCTCAAATAACACATTGAGGCTTATTCTTACTTATGAATGCCTGGCCTTAGCTTGGCTTGTTTCTAGGTAGGTTTTCTTAAATTATCCCATCTGCCTTTTGCCTCTGTGCCTTTACCTATGTATGTATATCTTTTCTTTCCTTCTCATTCTGGCTTGTGTAGCTAGGTGTCTGGGCCCTGATGTCCTTTCTCCTTCTCTCGCTCTTGTTCCTCCATCACCCTTTTTCTCCTTCTATTTACTGTCTCTGCCGGCCAACCCCACTTACCCTTCCTCCTGCCTTGCTATTGGCCATTCAGCTCTTTATTAGACCAATCGGGTGTTTTAGACAGGCAAAGCAACACAGCTTCACAGAGTTAAACAAACACAACAAACAAGAATGCAACACATCTTTGTATCCTTAAAACAAATGTTCCACAGCATAAACAAGTATAACACATCTTCAACTAATATTCCACAACAATGACCGTCAGGTATCACATTGTATGAGGTGCCTGGCTGGGCCTCAAAGGACAGTTAGCCAGGGCGGGAGGGGGAGTTAGTGGAGCTCACTGAGCCAAGCTGGAGGTGTGAGCTAGGCCTCACAGCTTAGGCAGTACAGTGGTCACGATGGGAAGGCAGAGAGGGAAATGAGGAACTGGGGACTTGTGCAGCCTGTGGGGTATGAGAACCATGGAGCCTGTACTTTCCCTCCTCACTCTCCTACTCCCCTTTCAAATCCCCGGGACTCCCTTCTCTACCAGGCTGTGGGGTGCTCGGGTGAGGTGGGAATAGAGATACAAGTTTGTGGCCCTTGTCCTGGCCATGAGAAGTCTGTGCACAGAAAGACGGTTGGGCAGGGGTCTCTGTGAGTAAACAGCCTGCCCCTGGAGGGCCATAGAAAAGGCCTCCTCAGCTCTCTCAAGAACACTCCCCCGTGAGGGGAGGGGTGCAGACTTGATGCTCCCAGGCAGGTGGGTGGTGCTAAGGAGCTATCTTCCAGTTGCTTACCTGTTTCTGCTTTGTCATAGGAAAGAAGAATCAATGGTCAAAGATTTAAGATGATCCGAGTCAAGGGTAAAGCACAGGTCTTTGTTAGCTTTCCAGTGTGATAAAACGTCACGACCCAAATGCAACACAGGGAAGAAAGGGTTCGTTTCATGTAGATATGTAGATATCCCAGGTCACAGGCCACTGAAGGATGCCAAGAGGCAGGAACTCAGGGCAGGGACTTGGAAGCAGGAACTGAAGAAGAAGCCTCATAGGAAGATAAAGGAAAGATTACTCACTGGCTTGATCCCCATGGTTTGCTCGGTTTGCCTTCTTATATAACCTAGGACCACCTGCCTAGAGGTGGCACTGCCCATGGTGGGCTGGGCCCTTCCACATCAATCAGTAATCAAGAAAATGCCTCACGGGCCTGCCTACAACCCAATCTGATTAAAGCGTGCGCGGTCTCTCTCTCTCTCTCTCTCTCTCTCTCTCTCTCTCTCTCTCTCTCTCTCTCTCTGATTTATTTATTATGCATGTATTCTGCCTGCATGTATGCCTCCAGGCCAGAAGAGGGCGCCAGATCTCATTACAGATCACTGTGAGCCACCATGTGTTTGCTGGGAATTGAACTCAGGACTTCTAGAAGATTAGCCAGTGCTCTTAACCCCTGAGCCATCTCTCCAGCCCTGAAGTGCTTTCTTAATCAAAGCTTCTCTTCTCAGATAACTCCAGCTGTGTCAAGCTGACTAAAGGCTTAACCAGAGCAGCGTGAGTGAAGGTATTTGCAGATATTAGATCCGGTCATCTAAACTGGCTGCAGCAAAGGAGGAAGGTAGCTGGCCTGTCACTGACTGAGGTCTCTTCTCACTAGGCTTCCGAAGTGAGCAGGGAGCTTCAGGGGTGAGGGCCAACGGAACCATAGAAGTAACTGGAGCCCTTCTGCTCACAGATGCTGTTCTACCTCTAAGCGCCACTCCCCATAGAGAAGCAAGTTGGTGGGTCCCCTGCCCTGTCCCCCAGCAGGTTGGGCTGGACTCTGGGCACAAAGTGCTTGCTATGTGCCAAGTGTCATTTCTTGCGTTCTCACGGCTCTGCCAGGAGCTCTCTTCAGTCCTGTGTGCCAGGGTGGGGCTGACGTTCAGAGGTTTCCTGAGAAGCCTAGACACAGACTGTGGGTGGCAGGGCCAGAACTTCACCCCTCTGTCTGAACACAGGCTCTGGCTCGTAACTCTTGTTACCGTGACATTGCCTCAAACGCCACCCCCCTTCCTCAGCTGAGGTCTTTTTGCACTCCACCCTCTTTGAGGCTGCCTACCTGGCCTGCCCTGCCATGGAGGTGAGCCCTGTGGCGTGTGCACAAGGCACTATTCATTCAGGCGGGCTACTGATTAAAACCATGTGTGGTGTGGCTGGCCCTGCTGGCGGCAGTTCCGGAAACCAGGCCTGGCCTGGGGCCTGTGGCTATAAGGGCTGGGGGAAGGAGCTGGCGACCCACAGGTCTATCAGGCTGAGAGAGCACGGGGACGGGACTGGAACTCCTACCCCCTAACACATACCAATGGTACCCTGAGCTGGGCTCTTGGGGTCAGGCTGAGTTGTAGGAGACAGCGGTTCTCTCCAGGTGAAGGTGGAGACCCGGGCTTAGAATACCTCAGGACCTTGCAGGGGCCTCTCCAAAGCCGTCTGGAAAAGGCAGACTGTGGGCAGGCTTTGGTTCCCAGGGATGGGTGTGTATGTGTTTGTTGAGATCGCCACAAAGCACCCCTGGAGCCCTTGACCTTAAGATTTCTTCAGAACTTTAAAGGGGCATTTGGATGCAGCGTTTAATACCGGGAGCTCTGGGTGCACGCGGATCTGGCCTTGTTTCTGCTTGGGTTGCTCCCAGGTTGTTTGACAAGAGGCAAGCTGCTCATCTCCTCAGAGCCCTCTCTCATCGTTCACCACGATGACTGGGCCCTGTTCAAAGTGGTTGGACAAAGGAGGAACTATCCGGGTTGAGGGGAAGGATGGATGGATGGATGGATGGATGGATGGATGAGTTGGATGGATGCTTGCGTCCAGCTTTGCTGATATGCCCGCCCTCATCTCCAGATCCTGGACCCCTGTCCTGACCTCAATATTGTGTCAGGAAACTCAGAGGTTGTTTGGGGGCAGAAGCTGTGCTTTGTGGGGGTGAGTCGGGAGTGGTCTAAGGTGTAGCTGAATTAGCCAAGAACACAGTGAGACATTGTTCACGGGACTGCCTCTCCTGGTGCTGAGGCCCCCCACCGGAAGGGGTGGGTGGTTAAGTCAGATCACAGCCTGCCCTGACCACAGGCCTGGCTGCACTGAGATCCTTCCAGCTGAGTGCTTAGCCTCAGAAGCTGCCCTGGTTTCCCAGGAAGGCAAATCCTACTATGTGACCCACAGCCTGGTAGCCTAACACTAGGCTCACAAAGTGACTGTGGATCCTGACCAACAAGTATCAGCACCTCCCGTGGGTGGGACTAGCCCACCCTAGGAGTTCCCTGGGACAAGGGATCCTGCATGCTACCCTGTGTCTCCAAGCCAGGCCCTTCAGTGTGAAAGCCAGCAAAGAGTGCCCTTCCTTCCACAGGGCAAGGCTGAGGCTGGGTGGAAGGTTGTGCTGTGTCATCCGAGGGAGAGACCTTGGGTGGTGTTTTCCTGTGTGATGAGCTGCTGAGGTGAGGTAGAGGGCAGATGGCTCTGGGGAGGCAGGAAGAGGGGTGGACGGGACTCTTTCTCCCTGCTGAGTAACCGGTGCAGCCACCTACCCTCTATAAAGCCAGCAAAAGCATCCTGGCACCGAGGGTGGTATGATTAGAAAATGAGTCAGTGGCCCAGGGCCAGCTGTGATTTCATAGGTGGCCCTGGAGGACCCGGGTTCTTCTTCAGCTCTTTTCCACAATAGCAGTGTGACCATGGACAAGTCAGATTCTTGTAGAACAAAGAGCAGGATAAGCCTTCCTTGTGGGGTTGTTGGGAAAACAGAGCAGTTGCTATGGGCTCGGCACCGTGCTCACACGCACTGTGTGAGAGTATACGTCTGACTAGGTGGTAGACCCAGGTGTTGGGCCAGATGGTGATGCGGATGATGCTTTCGGGGTACACCGTGGATGTGACTCAAATCCAAATCTGGAAGGTGTTTGCGTGAGGTGAGAGAGATGGGTCCAGATGATAGGCGCAGGCCTGTCTTCATCTGTGTGCAAAGCTGAGGGTTCCTTCAAGAAGAACGTTTGCTTGTGTGTGCCAGCTTAGGCCTGCGTCGTACCCCAGCTTGTCCTTCCTCAAGGCCCGTCCCTCTGTTAGCCTTCTCCAGAGGCAGAGCCAGCAGGATTTGTAGGAGCGTTTCTGCCGACGTGTGAGTGTGTTCATGTGTGCTTGTGTATTTGTTTACATAGGAAAGGATTTGTTACAAGGGCCTGGTTCATGTGCTTATGGAGGCTAAACATTCCCCCAGATCAGCAAGCTGGAAACCTAGACAATGTTATAGCTCAAACCTGAAGGTATGAAAAAAGCAGATAACGTAGTTTAGTTCCAAGGCAGCTGGACAGAAAAAAACTTTCCCTTACTCCTGGGAGGGAGTCTTTTTCCTCTTTTTGTATCTATCTGGCTGGTTGGATGAAGAGTCCGTGTCCCCCCCCCCCCCCCCCCGCAATGGTGAGGCCATGTGCCTTAGCCATCCCATTGGTTCAAATGCAAATCCCATCCTCATGTAGAAGAGGACTGCTTAGCAAAGTATCTGGGCACTCCTTAGCCCACTCAAGTTGACCCATAAATTAGCTGTACAGTTTTCAGCCGATCTGTGCAGATCTGGACTGCTAGACCTGGGATCTGAGGAGCCGAAAGAACGGGGCAGGCTACAGTCTAATGCTGTTAGGCAGCCTTACTTTCTTCTCAATTACTTTAAATACACAAATGTAACAAAGAAGGCAATGACCCAAGGAAGGTTGCTTGAGTTCCGAAAAACATGATCAGAAAAATAAACATCAACAAACACATACTAAATACCAATGGAGCAGCCCTTTCTCAGGTCAGACCAATTTAAAAACACAATTGGGGGCTGGAGAGATGGCTCAGTGGTTAAGAGCATTGACTGCTCTTCCACAGGTCCTGAGTTCAGTTCCCAGCAACCATATGGTGGTGCACAAGCACTGGTAATAAGATCTGGTGCCAACTTCTGTCTGCAGGAACACATCCAGGCAGACCATCGTATACATAATAAATAAATCTTTTTTTTTTTTTTTAGTTTTTCGAGACAGGGTTTCTCTGTGATTTTGGAGCCTGTACTGGAACTAGCTCTTGTAGACCAGGCTGGTCTCGAACTCACAAAGATCCGCCTGCCTCTGCCTCCCAAGTGCTGGGATTAAAGGCGTGCGCCACCACCGCCCGGCAATAAATAAATCTTTAAAAAAATAATAAAAAGGGGGCTGGAGAGATGGCTCAGAGGTTAAGAGCATTGCCTGCTCTTCCAAAGGTCCTGAGTTCAATTCCCAGCAACCACATGGTGGCTCACAACCATCTGTAATGGGGTCTGGTGCCCTCTTCTGGCCTTCAGGCATACACACAGACAGAATATTGTATGCATAATAAATAAATAAATAAATAATATTAAAAAACCATTCTGTTAAAATAATAGTAATAAAAACAAACACACAATTGCCTGGCACGTATATACCTGGGAAAGCCTGAAAGCAAGGCAGAAGGCCATGCCCAGGTTCAGGGTACACTGACCAGATGAGGTTCTATAGCCTCTGACAACCAACAAGAATAAACGTCTTATACGTGGCGTGTAAATGTTCAACACAGAGGTACAAAATCATATTCAAGAGCAACCCAGGGAACAGAGTGCCCGGAGGTAAAAGGCCTCTGCCTTTTTTCCTGGAGCCTCTCTCACAGTTCCCTGAGGCACTGTTCACCATGCGTCATTCTTTTGACGAGGTGCCACAGTAACCATCACACTTGTGGATATCAGACTGGCCTAGTGTGATGGTTTTGTCGTAAACCTAGACATACCTGGGAAGAGGAAATCATAATTGGGAAAGTGCCTCTGTAAAACTGGCCTTAGGTAAGTTTGGAAGGCATTTTCTTGACTAATGACTGATGTAGATGAGCCCTACCCACTGTGGAGGGTGCCATCCCTGGGCGGGTGGTCCTGGGTGGTATAGGAAAGTAGTAAATAGCGTTTCTCCATGGCCGCCATGTTCCCATCCTTACCTCCTTCGGCGATGAGCTGTGATTTGGGAGTGTAAGCAAAATAAACCCTTTCCTCCCTGAGTTGTTTTTGGTCATGGCATTTTATCACAGCAATAGAGACCGGAAGATACCCAGCTCATCCCTACAACCAAGGCCAAGTCCTAGCATTAAGTATCCTAGAAGATGTCTCTTGCTGGTTGGGTTTCTCTGGCTGAGCTCTGATCTACACATAGTAAGCCACAGCAAGAATAACCATTAGTTAGACTGTTATGTTTGTGAGTTTCCAGCCCTGGGTCTGCACACAGCTCACCATTGGCGGACACCAAAGAGATCTGTCTTTTTTTTTTTTTTTTTGGTTTTTTTCGAGACAGGGTTTCTCTGTGGCTTTGGAGCCTGTCCTGGAACTAGCTCTGTAGACCAGGCTGGTCTCGAACTCACTGAGATCCGCCTGCCTCTGCCTCCCGAGAGCTAGGATTAAAGGCGTGAGCCACCACCGCCTGGCCAAAGAGATCTGTCTTATAAGGAACATAAGTCATGGCAAATTTTCCGCAACTCCATGGGGTCCAAGCAGCCATCCGCCTCCAAGATGCTACACAACCAGACTCACTACAGGCAGGTGGGCTTCTCTGGGTACCACATGTGCAGAGGAGGAAGCACTCACATAGCTCCATTGCATGCAAGCCTTCTACTAAGTATTTTACCAATGAACTAACTTGGTTTTCACAATATTTTCCCCCTTCTGAGGTTGCTACCGTGTTTCTTCATTTCACGGAAGGACAAAGTTACAGGGACAATGTTAAGCCCATAACTAGGAACTGCAGACTCCATCTGAACCAGGTTGCACAACTCTGGGTCTGTTGCTGGTAGACTCTGGAGAATTTTGAATGGCAATGATGGGCTCAGTATAGATTTTGCCTCTTTACAAAATGAAATATGGGCCACTGAAGGATGTAACTCAGTGGTAGAGCACTTAACCAGCGTGTGCAGGATCCTAGGTTCAAGCCTGATAGTGGGAATAAAAAAGAAAAGATTGTGGGTCTACCCAAGCTTTGATCTCAGTTTGAATTCCAGCTTTGACTCTTTTTAAGAGATTTGATTTTTATTTTTAAGTAAGTAAGTAAGTATGTATGTATGTGGATCTGTCTATGTTTGGACACACGCACATTAGTGTGAACAGCCAAGAAGACCAGGAACAATGAGATGGAGTCACCGACAGCTGTGAGCCACCTGATGTGGGCCTTGGGAACTGAACCGAACTGAACCTGGGTCCTGTGCAGGAACAGCATGTACTTTCAACTGCCGAGCCATCTCTCCAGCCCACAGCTTTGACTCGTTATATCTGGTTCATCTTTGTATTCTCATGGGAGCACATGGGAGTAGGTGAGTGGCAGATATCAGTCATCATGTTCTTCTTAGGCTTCCACTTTCTATGTTATGAGTATCTTAAAACTAATTCTTAATTAAAAAAATACCTTTTTGTTTTGTATGTATAAGTGTTTGCCTGCATGTATAGACATGTAGTATATGCATGCTTGATACTCCCAGGGGGCAGAGGAGGGCACCGGGCACTGGAATTACAGTTATGAACTACCATGTGGGTGCTGGGAACAGAAGCAGGTCCTCTTCAAGAGCAACCAGTGCAAGTATCTGACCGGTGGACTCTGAGGACCTTTCTGTCTCCATCTCCCATATTGCCATTGCTGGGACTACAAGCAGGTACCACTACACCTGACATTTCCATGGGTTCTGGGGATCAAACTCAGGGCTTCATAGTTACAAGGGCAACACTGACCAGACCACCTCACTAGTCCTGTTTGTTTGCTTGCTTGTTTGCTTGTTTGAAAGTCTTTCTATGTAGCTCTAGTTGGCTTGGAATTTCCTATGGAGATCTGGCTAGCTAGAAGCTTGTGGGAGTCCTTCTGCCTCTGTCTGCTAAGTGTTTGGATTATAGGCATGCATCATCATTCAGTGTTTCTTCTTTTCTTTATCACCCACTGTGCGATAGCACTCCTCTCTTCTAACACTTCCCACACCCGTCCTGGTGGGCAGGATCAGGGAAGAAAGACCCGAAGCTTAAGGAAGTGAGGGGGAAGATGTAGGGCAGGAAGAGAAGGGCAGAGACCAAGATGTGCATGCTCGACCCTTCCACCCATCATGTTCTAGAGGTGATTCTCCTCGGGGTGATTAAGCAAGGAGGGGGAAAAGCATTGAGATGGAGGGCCTCTACCTTTGTACAAAAGTATATGCCTTATCCTTTCCATGGAGTGTTGAGGATTGAACCCAAGATTTTGTTTTTCATCTTTGTTTGTTTGTTTGTTTTTGGTTTTTCAAGACAGGGTTTCTCTGTAGCTTTGGATCCTGTCCTGGAACTAGCTCTTGTAGACCATGCTGGCTTCAAACTCACAGAGATCTGCCTTCCTATTGGGGGATGGGAGCCATGACCCTTCTATGGTGGGATAGGAACCACAGCCCTCCTATGGCAGGACGGGAGACAGATACAGGACAATTGACCAAAGTGCACATACACTGTGTAATGCTGGAAGCTTTCAAAAAACTGCACCTCATAAACGAGGTGGAAGGCGAGAACCTACCCCTCAAAAGTTGTCTCCTGATCTCTGCACACATAATATGGCACCCATGCACCCACAGTCTGTCTGTCGTCTGTCCCTCTCATAAACAAATAAACCTTTAAAGGAATTAGTTTAAGATAAACAGTAGAGGGGCACACCTTTAGTTCCAGCATTTGGCAGGCAGAGGCAGAGGATCTCCAAGTTCAAGACCAGCGTGGTCTACAGAGCTAGTTCCAGGACAACCAGGGCTACACAGAAAAACCCTGACTCGACAAACCAAAAACAAACAAACAAAAAGAATATGTTTAATATGGTACAAGATAAACATAGAGAATATGAGTTGTATTTTCTGCATAGTCACAAAGAACAATCCAAGATTAAGAAAACAACTATAGTCACATTGAAATGAAAGAACAAAATACCGGGCGGTGGTGGCGCACGTCTTTAATCCCAGCACTCGGGAGGCAGAAGCAGGCAGATCTCTGTGAGTTAGAGACCATCCTGGTCTACAAGAGCTAGTTCCAGGACAGGTTCCAAAAAACCACAGAGAAACCCTGTCTCGAAAAACCAAAAAAAAAAAAGAAAGAAAGAAAGAAAGAACAAAATACATAGATATAACTTAACAGAAAAGGCACAATACTTATAAAGCTATAATATAAAGCTTTGGAAAGAAATACCTATATTTAGGTGGAAAATACCATCTGTCCATGGGCTGGAAGACACATTACCCCAGTTGAAATGACAGTACTTCCCAGACCAGTGACCTAGTGTCTCTGAGTGGAGTTTCTCATCTGTTAGCAGTCACAGGCAGTAAGAGGACATTCAGTTCATGAGCGGGGACATGCAAGATGCCTATGTAAACTGTTTAACAGAGCTGGCCCCTGGAGCAGGACTGTGGGTAGGGCAGGAGAGCATGGTCAGTATGTGCGAGTGAGCACTAGGGTCCGATGCTCTTCCTGGTCTCCCTGGGGAAGGCAGGCTTGATAGAGCTGGAGTCTGCAGACTGGGTTTGACGGAGCTCTGTGGGCTGGTAATAAATGAACAGGAAAGGAGAGTCCATTACATCGGAATGTCTAGGGAGGGGGTGGGAAAGGAGCTGGCTTCTCTTCCAGCACCAGCTAGCTCTGCAGCCTTTGATAGATGTGCCTTACACCACGGCAGCCTCCGGGCCTGGTGGAAGGAAGCCCCTTGCTCACCCCTCCTGGAGTAAGGCCAGCAGCCAGATGTTCCCAGCCTTTGGAGAACTAAGGTGGGGGTAGGGCAGGCCAACAGTGAGGCAAAGGGCAGCTGCCCAGATGTTGGGCTTCTCTGTGTTTTCTGCAACTGGGCTGAGGGAGCTTTGGTTCTGTGGCTGGTGTTGGTCTGTTGCTGTGTCACCCTGGGGCTGGCAGTCCTTACTTGCCCTGTCCTGGTCAAGGCACACTTCCTAGGAAAAAGCTCTCAGCACCAGAGGGAATCTGACTGCCCCAAACAGTGACCACTATCCAGAATGTTCCCCTCTTCTCCCATCCTATCCACGTCCTACTCACTTCTAGCCACTTGCCAAAATCCACCTCAAACAAGGCAGCACAGCCTAGAGGAAGAGTTTGGGTTTGGTAGCACACACTCAAGTCTCAGTGGCTGATGGTGAACCTTTTGTAGCTACAAAGTAGCAGAAGAGAATAATAGTATCGCAGCAGCTTATTGGGTTATTGGAGCAATAAGTGAGAGGATGCATAGAAAGTGCTGGAGGCTTCAGAACCTTGACCAATGTCAGAGCTGCTTTGAACTCAGCCTCCAGTATCTCTGCCTGGATCTAGAGGGCAGCAGATGCCACCTTGGGTCACTATTTCTCCTGCTGAGCTCCCAGATACAGCACTGACCCGGGCAGAGGGTGCTTTCACTGTTTTATCTGGCTCTGTCACTTGGTCTTTGTATGAGCTTGAGCAAACCCCTTTCTCCTGCACCTCCTACGACTGGATTGAGTTCCTGGGACCAGGAGACTGGGTTCCCATCCTTTCCACAGCCTAGTGCCAAGCCTAGTGCCAGGCACAGAGAAGACAAGTCTTCGAGGTTGGCTGAGAGGGCAAAGGAGGACAGGGGAGAGAGTCGGGAAGAGAAAGGATTCAGCAGCCTGTGGTGGTGGCCTCTGCCTCATTCCAGTTAAGTTCCGAGCTGGGAAATAAAATAATAAACAAGCAAACAAACAAACTGTGTCTACACAAGAAACTAAGGAGGTTTATAGCCTGGATTTACTGGGTCTCTAACTGCCTGCATGTGGACAAGTCAGGTCTGTTCAGTTGTGTACCAAGGGCTGGGTGAGGCATGAGGGGCGGTGTGTGGTAAGTACTCAGCCTGAACGGGATAGGAAGGGGCCAAGTAAGGAGACCAAGGGGGGTGGGAGTGTCTGAGTGGGCGAGAGGCCGCGTGTGTGTATAGGGTGGGGCGCCCTTGTTCCATACCTCTGTGACCTTAGCCAAGTGAGTTCACCCCCTTTGCGCGAAGGAGCCAACAATGGGAGGAGTAAACAAAGCCCAGGAAAGGTCGGCTCTCAGCAAGTGCACGATAAATCAAGGAATGTGCCACTCAAAGTGTTATTCTCATTGTGCTGTCTGAGTGCAGTGACGTGTGCGGTGAGGCAATGGAAATGCGTGTGTGCGCACGTGTGCGCGTATGTAGGGCAGAGAAGCTGCTGACAATGGTTGATTTGTGTGCAGATAAAGGAGAGTGTGTGCGGGCAAATGCCATCATGGAGGCACTGGCTCTGCACAGCTCTTAGGATTCTTGAGTTCCAAAGAGCTTCGAACCATCATCTCCCAGTCCAAGTCCTACCTCCAACTTCCTCTCAGTGGCAAAACTCATGCTGTTTTGTCTACATCCATCTCCCCAAAGAGGGACATCCCGTCTTCCTTGGTCCCTTTAACCTAGGCTAAGCTGGGTTGCTCTCACCTTGGCCAAATCTTCCTGGCTCTATGGCAGAAAGCTGGCCTCTCCTTGCATAAGCCTGTGCCTAGGGTGAGTGTTTGTGATATGAACATTTTTGCCTCGTGCCCACCACAGTCCTTAAATGTCCCTGAAGATCAGGCCAGTTTGTCAAGGAACCCCTGTCATTCAGGCTGTGTGAACAGAAGGGTACAACGACATCGGCTCCCCAGGTCCCCAAAAAGAAAGTGTAAACCAAAATGACTCATAGTGTCTTCAGTCCCCAGGAATCCTGTGGGTTCCTATAGAACAATGGGAGGTATTATTTCTGGGCCCCCAGGTAGGTTTTTGCCGCCTCAGCCACCAGCCACCCTCCTCCAGAGGTGGGGCTGGGACATGGTGGGTACTGAACTGAGAAGCAACAGAGCTGAGGATGGAGGGCTGCACCCATGAGCTTGGCTGGCTGAGTTGGGCAGTTTTGTTTCAGGGGATCTATCCTAAGGGAGCAAAGCAGGTATGTTCAAAGACGCATGCTCAGGGACGGTGTTGTCTATCTAGATCGGCACGGCTTGAAGGCACAGGCACACACACACACACACACACACACACACACACACACACACACACAAGGAAAGCCTTGAGCTGGTGTAGATTTGCATCTCTTACACCAGCAGACGTTCACAACATACTCTGAGTAGGCAGGAAGTTTACAAGGATAGGCAGCAATGATGAACCCATTTTTTACGCACACCTAACTTTTTACACGTGTAAACCTGAATATAAGAATTTGTACTGGGGGGCTGGAGAGATGGCTCAGTGGTTAAGAGCATTGCCTGCTTCCAAAGGCCATGAGTTCAATTCCCGGCAACCACATGGTGGCTCACAACCATCTGTAACAAGGTCTGCTGTCCTCTTCTGGTCTGCAAACACACACAGATTGAATATTGTATACAGAATAAATAAATAAATAAAAAAAGAATTTGTACTGGCCTGCTGGCAGTAAATTATGCCATACGGTCATTTCATTGCTGTTTTGGTTTTGTGGTTGTTGGTTTGTTTATTTGATTTATTTTGAGAAAGAGTCTCATAGAGCTCAGTTGACCTTGCACTTACTAGGTAGCCAGGGATGACCTTGAATGCCTGATTTTTCTGTCTCTCAAATGCTGGGGTTACGGAAGTGAGGTATTACATCTGGTTTATGTGGCGCTGAGCATTCTGAACATTCTAGACAATCACTTTACCTACTAAGCCACATCCGCAGTCCTGAATTTTGCTTTTAGTTGAGTTTCCTGGAAGTTGAATCTAAGTCTTCAAAATTGCTAGGCACGTTACTGCTGTGCTATATCCCCAGCTGTGTATGATAACTCTGGGTGATGCTTTGTTCTTTGGTTTCTCTGTCTCTCTCACTCTGTCTCTCTGTCTCTGTTTCTCTGCGTGTCTGCCTCTCTCTGTCTCTCTTTCTCTCTCTACATGTCTGTCTGTGTGTCTTTGTGTAGCAAGGCCAAAAAAAAAAATGCCTGGCGAATTCTGGTACCAACTAAGGGACAGGGCATCCCCATAGCCCTTCCTTCTCCAAAGAGGTTCCAGCAAGTCAGTCTGGTTCCATGTCCCCAGGTCTGGGAGCTCATTAGACTCTTGTCGGTGGCCCCAGAGGCTCTAAGCCGGGCAAAGGTCTCTTTGGCATCATAAACCAGCCCACGTGGAAGGAGGAGCCATGAGCGCCCCAGTGGCTATACCACCCTAGAGGTCCTCTGTGCGCATCAGCATCACCGCCCCTGGCATGTGCGATGGCTGCTGGCCAGTGCTGCAGGTCTGCTGAGGTGAGTTCAGGCAAGACTGCCCTTGGAAATGGTGGGCTGAGGGGATTGTGGGCTGGAAAATGATATGGGAGGCGGGAAACCCCATCATTACCAGGTGTCTTCTTCGTGGGGTGGAGCCTGAGAGTTCAGTACTGTGATGTGCTCACTTAAACCCCCAAAGCACAGAGGCCGCCCCCAGGAACCAGTAGATGATTACGGCAGAAGAATCCTGAACCTCTACCTTAAAGTGTCCAATCCATGACAGCCTGCTTTGACCAGCCTTCTGCCATGCATTCTCCTTCTGCAGAGACACAGGCCCTCTCCTCGACAGCCCTTCCACAGTTGGGCTTCCTATGCCTCAACTAGACTATACTCCGAGCTGGGGTATGCTTAGATTGATTTATGTCCCTTGTGGTTAAAAGTTCTGAGGAGGCAGATGTGCCTGTTGTGTTCCCCAGAGTATCCTCGGGCCTTGGAGAGTGATGAGAACCGAAGCAATACTTGATGAGCAAAGGGCCCGTTCAGCATAGATGCATGTGGGCAGATGGGTGAACAAACGAGGGGGAAGCGGAGTGAGCAGGAAGATGGTGGCTGGTTAAGTAAAGAGATGGACCTACGCAGTGGATGCTGGGAAGGTAACAGACAGTTGAGAGAGGAACCTCGAGGACATTAGACTAAGCATGTAGTTCTAAACTGTGAAAATCAGATTTTTTTTTCTGCCTTGCTGAAATACAGCATGGGTCAGCACTGTTATCAGGAAGGATGTTTGCAGACCTAAGCTCCCACATGCTCTGAGAAATGAAGTAGATTAGCCCAGGATCACACAGCAAATGACGTGATACTAATGCCTCCTCACCACCTGCAACAAGATCAAAGTTCTAGTGACAGCGGGTCTCTTCTGAGCATCTGGGTGACCTGGGACAAGATATTGGAATTACGCTTTTCAACCTTTGAAAGAAAAGGTTGGAGCTCCACCGGGACCCAAATCTAGCATCTCCTTTGACTCTTCAGAAGTCCTACCTTGTTGGGGGTGTTAGACCTGTTTCAGCTACCCTTTCCCACTCCGTCCACAAAGATCCCCGGATCTAACAAGGTGACTCCAAACCCGGGGGTGAAGTTTAGGGTAGGAGGACGAGCCTCAGTCTCTCTCTGGAGCCAGCCTGGCTACCTCCCATTATCACTATCTTAGGAGCCCCATAGATGCTGTGCTGTGAAAAGCCCCTTAGTGGATTTCTGACTCCTCATGCCAGGTTTATGACATGCTCAGAGTCCTAGACGACTCCTGCAGCCCTCCAGCTCCTGAGGCTGGGGGATGCCTCTCCTGGTCGGGGTAGGGGAAAGGCTTGAGTGTAAGGAAGGGATCTCTGTCATGGCTGTGGAACACAAGTAGGCCTTAAGATGTTTCTAAGTGGATTGTGGTGGCATATGTCTTTAATTGCAGCACTTGGGAGGCAGAGGCAGGCAGATCTCTGTGAGTTTGAGGCCAGCCTGGTCGACAAGAGTTAGTTCCAGGACAGCTAGGGCTGTGACACAGAGAAATTCTGTCTTGAAAAACTAAAAGGGGAAAAAAAAGATGTTTCTAACCCCACAAACAGAGGACTGTAGAGTCTGGATAGAAGGAGGGGGTTTTCTGCTGACCATGCTGGGGAGCCACATGACAGCTGTGCTGAACTGGGGTGCAGGCAGGGAAAGAAGGAGAGGTAGGGTGGGTCTCGCAAGGCTATAAAGCCAGGCTGACCTCTGGACTTTCTCCTCTATAAAGGAGAGAATGATGTTTCTATAAAAAGCTTTCATGTGCTTCTGACATTAACAAATTCATATTGCATAACCGCTGTCAGAGGAAAATAAACCCAAACGGCCCAACAGAGTGCATGAAGGCAACCCCGCTGGCACGGACTGCAGGTGCCGGGTGGAAATAATCGCTAAGAGCCCTCATTAGACAAAGTGGTGTGTATAATATGCTACCGCTTGTCAAATGGAGGGGTGGAGCTCAGTGGTTAGGGTGCTTGCCTTAGCATAAGCAAGGAACAAGTGAACTGATAATATTCTTGGTCTCATTCCTTCCGCAAATGGTCCTGCAATGGAAACCTGCTGGTGCAACTATCTCTGAGCATATGGTTCAGGCCATGTGCCAGATAACTTCCTCGAAGTGCTATTGCAGACCAGGGGGCCCCATGCATCGGCTTCAGTAGACATCAGCAGATTGTCGCTTGCATGGGCTAGTTCATTGCTGCTGCTACCTTTGGCAGGGAGCGTAAGTTATGAGCCGTAGAGTTTCAACAGGCTCAAGGATCTTCAGGTGGGTTTATTCTGAGTCCCCATTAACCCTTTTCCAAGTCCTGAGCTCTGTAATGCCTGCCGCAGCAACAAAAGAGGAGTCCGGCGCTAGGCGCTAGAGATCCTCTCCTGTGTGGCGAAGTCCCCGCCCCTGGGCAATGCAAGGACCCACAACCAGGGAGAGAGGACAGACTGCCAGCAGCTGCGAGGGGCTGAGTTCAGCCAAAGCCCACACGGAGGGCTGCCAGAAGTTCCTTCGTTTCATTTTTCCAAGTCTTGCGCTTTGGGCTGGGTCACAGTGTCATCCTCATGTTTCCTATTACTCTTCAAGGCTCCCTTCAAAGAGCCAGCCGCGCAGGCCCTTTGATGTCTGGGCCGAGCCTGCCTCCGCCTGGGGAGACACATCTTGCCGAGGATCAAGAGGGGTTTGCAGATCGAGATGGTCCCCAGGCCTTTCCCCCAATGTCTTCTCCAGGAGCCACCCCAGCTACAACTGTGGGTCTATGGCTGAGTTGGAAAGCCTACAATGGGAAGTGGAGTCCGGGAATGGCAAGGAGCTGTTCCGCGCCCCAGTTTGAATGGGAAGAGCACAAAACTGCCAGTATCATAGGAGTCGGGCAGCTTTTGTTACCGTCAACCTCTCAGTTCCCTTCTATCACTTCCTGAGACTCCAAGCATGAATACCCTGTAGCTGAGGGTAGTGGTCCTTTGTAGACCTCGATGGTCACCCTACCTAGGTCCAAACCCTCAGTTCTGTCCCTTGTATATAGCTAGATGGTATAGTGAAAATAATTAGCACAGTAAATCAGCCCCAAACTTTTTTTTAAATGGTAATCGCCACCTTGAGCATTTCTGTCATGGAGAAATAGGGAGATGGTGAGGTATACGGCACAAGTGTCTGGTGTGTGAAGAGACTCACAAAAGAACAGCTGGCGACCGAGGATGATGACCAAGGTGTGGCGAAGGGGTTTCTGAGAAAAAGCGGTCTAAGGGCTTCCTCACTGACATGGCCTGAGGATTACAGGGACCTTTGGTGTAAAGGAAAATTAACCCCTACTTTGGCTCTTCCCTACCTCCTGCCTCTAATTCCACAGCTCTCTGTTCAGAGTCCCAGGCTTAGAGGGGGTCGGGAGGATAAGGAGAAGGTGCCAGGCAGGGATGGGTGGGGGAGGCTCTGTCTGGGCCGGAAGGGGCCTGGTAGGTGGGGGCAGCATCTGGAAGCCTGCAGCCCCGACTTTTGGAGGCAGACAGAGTAGAAAGGGGGTGGGGTGGGGTGGTTTCCTGGCAAAACTGAAAAGGTTTGGATTTGACTTGGAAACAGTGTGCGAAGGGCCTGGCGGCTGCCTCCCCCCTCAAACAGTCTCTGAAGTCAAGCTGGCCAGGGAGGGCTGTTTTGTGTACAGGGGCGCCGGGGACTTGGTGATGGAGAGTAGGCTGTGACCTCGCCCCTGCAATCACAGAGTGCAGGCTCTGGTACTTCCTGCAGGCCTCCCAGACCTGAAGGCTGAGTGTTCACTGGAGCCAGAGGACCAGGGCTCCTGCCTCCCTGAGGAGCAAACAATAGAAGCACCTTTACAGACGAGCCCATGCCTTGATCTCTTGGGCTACATTGTTCTGCTTTGCTTTATCCTTGTTTAGCCTGTGAGGTTCCTTATGTAACATTTCCCTTTAGACTGAGTTATTTAAAACACCTTGAATACACTTATGTCAAAAGGAAAGTTACATTGCTGCTGTCAATGGAAGACTCTAGGCTCCCAGTACCTAGCAACAATATAGGTAGTTATAATAAAAACGAAACAGTGTTGTTAATTGTGACTTTTAGTGGCCGAGGTTCCTCCGATTTAAAACAGGGAGATCAACACATAGGAGGACTGTTATAGAACAAGACTCCTTTCCATTCCAGCTGGCAGGTATAATGTAAGATAGGTAGTTAAACGTAGATAGTAGAACATGATTATTTTTTATTAACCATGCAAGGAGAAACCCGCAGAGATGGTGAGCACCATTGCTGGAGACAAGACCCCATTCTTTATAGATATTGATTAACTTTCACTGTTGGTGGCGCTGGGGATCAAACTTCACCCAGGCCTCTTACCTTCTAGGCAAGTCATTCTACTACTGAGCTATACTCCAAGCCCAATAACAAATAATTATTGTATAAGTACATTTCAGATAATGCATAATCATACATACACTGATTTGTCTCAGTGCAGAGTTAGTGGGGCAGCCGCCTTTTTACTTGCTAAATCTGGCGACTCTACCCTCAGTGAACGCAATAAAGTTTTAAAAATTATTTTTTTTTAGATTTATTTGTTTTACGTGTATGAGTGTTCTGCCTGCATATGTGTATGTGCGCCATATGTGTGCCTGGTGCCTGCAGAAGTCAGCAGAGGGTGTTGGATCTCCTGGAACTGGAGTTAGAGATGGTTATGGACCACCATGTGGGAATCAAACCAGCGTGCTCTGGAAGAGCAGCGCACACTCTAAAGCACTGAACCATCTTTCCAGCCCTGATTTAATATAGCATTCGAAGGAGCAACTTTCCCACGGCTGAGAAGTTAGATGTTTCCTTGTGCTGTTTCTATGCTATCAAAAAGAATTTTGAGGAAGCTCGTTCTGAGTCAAGGTTGCGTTGGGCCACTGTGTGCAGCTGATGAGGAAATGCAGGAAAGAGCGTTCTAGCTGGGGAATTTCTGAAAGGCATGTGGGGGACAAGGCGACACTGGGGCTGGCTCCGGAGGTCAGCTGGCCTGTGGGTAGAGGACAGCCTCGGGGAAGATGGCTTGACCCAGCTTTTGGAGGACAGAGGGCTTATGTCTGAGTGTCCAGTTTGAAAGCATGTGTGTTAAACATTTGTCCCCCACACAGCCTCCCAAGACAGAAAAGACCTTTGAGATGGTCTCCTTGAACATCTTCACCCTCCCCTGTGTATCCCTTTGGGGTTGGGGTCTATCTCTAGCAATGGAGCTCACCGTCTCCTGAGGCTTCTGTTCGCATGGGGCACCTTTACTGTTTGAAAGGTCTTCTTGGACTGGGTAAAGTCACTTACTGCAGACTCGTCAGTCTACAGTAGAGCACTGTATGCCTTCAACCCCAGTACCAACTGTCCTTAGCTGCTGCCATCTGGCCTGGAGGCCTGCTGGGGTCTGAAGAGACTAAGTTCTTTGAGCTGTCCTTATAGTTTGGTCTTGGGTTGGGTGTCGGGGCATTACCTGGAGCAGCACCACAGTGTGCAATGTGGGGAGCGGGAAGAGGTGGGTGTGCTCCTAGAGGAGGCCATTGCCAGGGAGGGAGCCACTTTTCTTGTGATGCTCAGGCTGTGGCATTTGCAGGCAGAGCCGTGGCATCCTGGTCTCTGTTGTTGTTCAGTCCCTGGTTTCTCTTTGCTGCATCTTTTTACTGTTCTCCTAGTGTCCTGGCTGATCTCTCTGAATGGGTCAGTTCTAACTAGTTAGTGCTGTTTGGAATTCAGGGATTGGAAAGCATCCTAGGCTTTGTCTGAGTTCAGAGAGAAAGCAGGCAGGGTGACTAGGGAACGGTGACTTGGGGCTACATAGGCGGCAGGTGAGAAGGGCAGGGAGCTCCGGCATTGGCAGGATGGGGAGTTGTTCTCAAGTCAGAGGCAAGGCGGAATCTGCCTCTGCTGCTTCTGGCCTGGCCTTCCACCATCCTGCACACGGTCACACGTGTGCCACTCAGACAGCTGGAAGACAGGGGCGCTCTGTAGAGTCCTGTGCACAGGCTGAGATTTGTGGCCTGCAGCAGACGGTTGGCTGGCAGGGCTAGGGGAACGAGGACAGAAAGGTGTTTATCATGGCTCAGGGCAGGGCCTAGCTGCCACATAAAGGGGGCTTTCTCCTCACTCCTGTGTCTCAGGGCTAGGAGCCTAGCCTGGGTAGGGAGAGCCGAGACTCTAAATATCTCAAGAGGGTCATATTGAACCTCCAAATTGTGTGTGTGGAATTCCTAAATGTTAGCCAGCCCTTCCCCCACTTGTGGATAGGCTTTTCTGACAGACGGCTTGTGCCCTGACTCTGCTTCTGCTGTTGACCTTGGCCAAGCACTCCGCCCTCACCTCCAGCCCGAGTTTTCCTAATTGTGTGAGGAAGAATTTGACAGTTGGCCAGTAGAGACCCTCCTTGGTCCCATGTTTACAGTCTCCAAGCTCTCCGTAAACACCACCATGGCGCTCTTAAGATTGCGGAGTACTTTGTTATTTTCCCCCTTTAATTGACACAATAATTACACGTATTTATAAGGTAAAGGACAACATTTCAGTGGGTGGATAGGATCAGACAGGGTAATTAGCTTATCCATGTCTCAAACGTTTATCATTGCGTTGTATTAGGCGCCTTCCCAAGCCTCCCTTCCAGCTATGTGGAGTTTGAAGTTCATTGCTATCACAGCCCTACCCTCGAAGGATGTCCCTGGAGATTTTCCTACTGATTCCTCAGCAACTTGGGGCAGAGGGAGCCTGGCAAGCTTAGCCCTCGGGTGACGGCATCATAGCTCAGAGAAAAAGGTACCATCCTGTTTGTAGATGCCTTCTGGCCTCGTCTCTGTCCACTGCGCCTGAAGACTTCAAGAGACATCGGTGGGTCCCTGGAGGCTATAGAGAAGAGACAGGGGCCCAGAAGACAGAATGTACTGAGGAGGGGCTAGGCAGAGCAGGCACTGTGTTCCAGTTGCTTGCTTTCTGTATGGATTTTCATGGGAATCTTCAGAAAAACATACTTGTGCTTAAACAGTGTTGCTGGCCTTTTGCTGCCGCAGGAATTCTCACAGAAGCTCAGAAGGACCCTCTGGTGAGTCTCACCAGCTCAGGGCTTGACTGCAGCTTTAAAAAAGTGCTACAAGGGTCTCCTGGGAAAGATAGGACTTGAGAGTGTTAGATTGTAGACATTTAGTCCATCGGGATTAGGGTGGAGACTGGAAAACTTCAGAAACACACAGAATGACAAACTACAAAAATGTCAGAGCTGCAAAGTGTTAATGCTGGAAAGGTCTCTAGACACCAGCTGCTCCAGCCCTCCCTTCCTGACTTTTAATGAAGAAAAACTGAGACCCAGACAGAGGAAAGAATTTGGCCTGGGTCATATAGCGTCAAGGACAGTGGCAGGACGAGAAGGTGAGTCTCGGCTCTGCTGACAGTCTCTACACAGGCGGCTTGCTGGGGAGACATGATGTAGGGGCTGGGGGTGGGGCAGAGTGAGGGTGGGAGCCTTGGGACAGGCAGGCAGACAGAGGTATGTGGGGCCCAGCTGCCTGCTGATAAGAGACCCCCAGTGCCATTCCAACGGGATGTTTAATCAAGATGTATTTTTTCCCCTGCTGCAGACACTATTTTCTTTCTTGTGCAGGCTGTGCAGGCCTTCACGATAAGGCGCCTAGACATGTTCACACTAAGGCAGCCAAAACATGAGGCAGGAGGCAAAAAATTCCCTTCTCGATTCCCCCTTACCCACTCCCCCTTGTTTCCTTTCATTCTCTCCAAGTTCTCATGCTCCCCCCAAGCTGACTGGCTTCTTCCTGTCTTCCAGTAAGTCAGCCCAAAGGAGTCAGGAAGGTATGTGGCCCAGCGGAAGTCCAAGGAGAGACATGTAGAGAGTCCTCCCTGAAGAAAGAGGCCTAGGCCACAGGCTCTCCTTAACTAGCCAAGGCGGGATATAAAGAGAGAGGGCATGGCGCTTGCAGCCTTACTTACCCCTGCAGCCTGCTCCTTCATGCTATCCTCATAACCCCTGCAAACGGAATGCGGAACATTCTCTGGTTTGGAGGTTCAAGCTGGAGGTTATTAGAGCTCCCCTAACCACAGAGTCTCCACTTCCTGCCCCCCACTCCTGCCCTCCTAATCCAAGGCTCCTCAGGGACTTTGCAGGGAGGTGGAGGCTCCTCAGCCAGCTTCCATCTAAAATTCCCCAGACATAAGAGCTCCTGCCAGAGAGATCTGGGGTCATGACCCACCAAATCCACCAGTCACCTGGATCAGTTCCTCGCCTCTCTGGGCCCCAGTTTCCTCTGCCCACCAAGGTTAGACACAGAGAACCTGGCCTTGAAATTCCTCCTTTGGCTTTTGCAGAAAGCAGTGTGCTCCCTTGTGCTTCCTGGGTACTGGCGAGCTGGCTGTGTAGTCCCCACATATCAGCACACACCACCCCATTCTGCTCAGGAAGTCACCCCACCCTCCAAACATCTGGATGGAATTTACCCCCAATGCAACTCCATTGCTGTGATGCGATCAGGACAGCTCATGTGTCAGAGGGGCCCCGGAGCAGGCTGTTCTGCGGGGGTGAGGGTGCCTGACTGCTCTCACAGCTCTAGTGCTTTTTGGAGGTCTCTGGGGAGACGAGATGTGCAGAGCCATGTCCACTGGGCGAAGAACAAAGACCTGGTAAGGTCTACCCCATCCCCAAGCCGGGTAAGCGTGTAGAAGCTGGAGGGAAATGGAAGTTGGCTCGTGGATCGTGCCCACACACCAGTGCAAAGGGGATTCTCCTTGTCTCTATTCACACTCTGACCCCTGCTAGGGGACCTTGATGGTTAAGATGGTGTTTGCAAAGCTTTGACAGTTAGGATTTAAGGATGTTAGACTATGTCTTCTTTGAGAAATCAAGATAAGTCCTGCCATCTTCTGATGTCTTTTTTTTTTTTGCCAAGTTTAGTGGGGTCATTGGTCTCTGGAGCTTCTGTTGCTCAGACTCTCCGATGGGGACCCTTGTTAGGAGCCTATGGCTCAAGGCTACTTTCCTGGCCATCCTGCCCCTCCCACCCCCTTTCTCCATTTCTACCAACACATCCAACAAGATCTGCACTTAGGAGTTCTGGGCACAGTGTGCCATGCAAATCAGGTGCTCTATTGAGTTTGTCATCATGCCTGCAACCTCCTAGTGAGGGATCACCAGGTAGCCTAAGGAAAGATGAACAGGCTTGGATAAGAAACAGCAGGTGGATCTGGAGAGATGGCTTAGTCGTTAAGGAGCACTGGCTACTCTTCCAGAGGTCCTGAGTTCTATTTCCAGCAACCACATAGTGGCTCAACAACCATCTAATGGTGAGATCAGATGCCCTCTTCTGACATAAAGTTGTACATGCAAATAGAGTACTCATAAACATAAAATACATCTTTTTTTTTAAAGTTTTTGAAAAGACAGAAAGAAGCAGCAGGTAAGCTCACACATGCTCATCAGTAGCGGCATCATGCCTGTGAAGGTCACAGCCCTCTGGGTGAGCGAGGCCCCAAGCATATGCTCCATACAGGCCACACAGACTGAACTATGCGTTGCCTCTGAGGAGCTACTCAACACAAGTCGAGTGGAGAGCTAGGCATGTGCCCATGATGCCAGTTCAGATCAGAGTCCTGTGCTCACGTCTGCTGCCTAGGGAAAGACAAGTCTGAGGCCACACCTCCCTCCCCAGGGGTTTGCACGTCAGAGGAGCCAGAGGAAGCTGACCCTCAAGCCGGTGGTGTAACAGTGAAGAGAGCGGAAGCTGGTGGCCGTGCTTGTATGCTTGCCCTGAAAGGGACAAGCTGGGACCATGAGGCTTGCTTCAAACAATTGCCAGGAAAGGGACAGTCTTACAAAACGCTTCCCACAGTGGCAGCAGTCGGTGCTCTGCTCTTGGCAGGATTATTATTATGGTGTGAAATGACTATAATCAAGACAACCGCACCTCACCTAGAAAAGATCCTAATGCAGAATACAGCACAGGACACACAAGAAACCTCCTTCAAAACGGCCCTGACCTCCAACAGAGTTCTGTGCCTGTGTCCAGAGGTTGTGTACGCCTCTCACCAGAACGCTGTCAACGGAAGTGGAAGGGATAGTGGGATGGTTAGCATCCTGGAGACCAAAGGTGCAGTCAGCATGGGAAAGAAGGAGAAAACCGCGTGGAGTCTCACATGCGCCTACCCTCATGCATCCGTCCATCCTGGTGATGGGAGCTGCTGTCTGCTCACTGCTGGGGTGTAGAGGTGGACCCGCTCCTTCAGTAGACTGCCTCTGTGATAGCTGAAGGTTACAGTAGGACCTCCCAGGTGCAGAGAGACCAGTTAGGGCCTGTTGGAATCCAGACAGAACTTAATGCCAGGATCCAGGCTCAGCATGAAATTCCAGAGAGGGAAACCACCATGTAGGTGAGAGTCCTTCTCACCCTCTATCCTATCATCTTTGTCACTCAGTGAGGTGGCTCCATCTACTTTGTCCATGAGAAAAGGAACATGTCCTCAGAGGGACCCTTGCAGGGCACGGATGGCAGGATGAGGCTAAGAGGTCCTATCTTCTGCTCTGAGGCCAGTGCCATTTTTCCACAGACACCTTAGAGTGCTCCCTAACAACAGGTTAGGCAGGCAGGCCTGTAACAGACTTTATTAAATAAAGAGGTTCTCGTTAGTGTGGTGATGGTTCTGCAGTCCCAGGACTAGAGTTGGGGATAAATGATGAGCGAGTGACAGGGTCACAGAAGTCACATCTGGAGTCTAGAGACCCGGGCTTGCACTGACCACCTATGTGACCCAGGGAAGGAGCCCAATCCCTGAGCCTGAATACCAACAGAGATGGATAGTGGAGTCTACTGCAAAACTTGTCTTGGAGGGTCTTTGAGCAAATGGAGGCTGAGACCCCTCTCGTACTGAGTGTGTATGACTGCTGCAGAGGCGTGGCTGTGGTTAGAGCCCACTGAAGGATTGAGGCAACCTCATAGTTGTGTGTGTTCATTATGGGCTCTTAGTGTGGTGCCCTCTGCTAACTGAGTAGATGGCTGGTAAGAAGAGAATGGGCTTCAACAGGGAGAGAGGCAACTGACACTGGGGGCTCCCTGTGGCACCGTGCAAGGGTTTGCCGGAAGGGGGCTGAAGGCCTATTCAATCACGGTCGTGCAGCAAACACAGGCTCCAGAAGTCAAGCTTCTGTTTCCTGGCCACCATCTTGCTTTGCCTCCTTCAAGGCCTGCCCCTCTCTGGGCCCGTTTCTCTTTCTGGAGGACAGAAAGAAGGTCCGTGAGGAGTAAGAGTTGAGCTTCCACGGAGGGAAACTTTCTCGCACCTGAAGCCTCCAGGCCTGTTGGGATCTGCTGGCCTGAAGGGGATTTCCTGGGGCGGGCCCTGTTCCTAGCGTTGCTGACGGTGCCCTTGGATGGGTGCCCAGAATTGGGGGGCAGTGCTCAGAGCGGCGTTCCAGTGGGAAAAAGAGGCGGGCACACTCCCAGTACACACACTGCTGGCCCTGCCTCCGGGTCCTGGGGTCTCCCCACCTTTATCCCTGAGGTGAGGAAATAGGGCATCTCGCTTGTTGAAGGAAGCAACACTGCCCCTTGGCCCAGGATCCTGATGTCTTTGCTGTGTGACCCCAGGCAAGTCCCTGCCCATTTCTGGGCCTTGGTCCCGGTTTGTACAGTGAGGAAGGCAGAGATTTCCAAGTTCTTTTGGAACTCTGACACTTGAGATCTGGTTGGGGGCTGGGGGTCCTGGGAAAGGGGGTAGGATGGGGCTGGATTCCAGAGACTCGCCTCCCCCTATAGAATAGGAGGTATGGAGGCACAGGGTAGATGGTGCAGGGGAAAAGGTGCCCCAAGGCTTCAGGTGGCTCCAAGAGGGGGCCAGGCAAGCCCTAAGGCTTGGAAACATGTTTATTCTGAAGTGTCTGGTGTCACTAGGGCTGTTTCTTTGGGGTTTGAAATGCCCCAGAAGTCAGCACTCTGCATGTGTGTTTGTTGAGTAGAACATGGGCTGTATTTATTCATCCTTTCGCCTGAGCCCTTAAAAATATAGACGGCTAATGTCTTCAGTATGTATGAAATATCCCATATGCTCGGAAACAAAAGGGGCTCTGTTATTAAAGTTTCATTTCCACACGCCCCCTCCCCTCCCTCCCGCCCGCCCCCTGACACCCTGCCCTCCTCCCATCCCTTTCAGCCTGCTAGAGACAGCAGAGAGAGGAGGCAGGCGGGCAGGCGGTGGGCAGCGAGCTGCCGTGGACAGAGGTTGGGCACAGCCGGCTTCCTCTCCAGTGTGTGCAAAGTCCAGCTCCAGGTGAGGGGGTGATAGTGGGCAAGGGCCCGTCGAGTTTTCCTGAGGAGAAAGGGCCCTGGGATGTCCAGTGGGGAGTGGGAGCTGAGATGGCCCTTCTCGTGGGCTCTTATGGAGCTGGGGCCCTGGCAGGGTCCCACTGTCTGGGACGGAAATGCCCGCTCTGCAGCTAACTGAAACCACATGTGCCTCCCATGCAGCGGGACAAGGACGCTGCCTGGCCTGAGGCTTGGGACTAGGAGAGAAAAGATGTAGGCTGGTCTGCAGTGTGCTCCAGGGTAGGTGAAGGGCTAGGCAGGAAGGCGTGTGTGCGTGTGTGTGTACGTGCATGTGTGTGTGCGTGTGCGTGTGCATGTGTGTAAGTGCGTGTGCGCGTTGTGTGCGCATGGGTGTATATGTACGTGTATTGGGGCTATCAGAGTGCTAGAGATGTAAGGTTGTGTGTGTGTGTGTGTGTGTGTGTGTGTGTGATGTGCATGCATGAATGGGTGTGTGCCCATCTCCAAGCTGAGGTGTGTCGACTCACAGGGCTCACACAGCCTCCCTCCTGGCCCAGTGGGCTCTGGACTTTACCAGGCTCCATCCTGCCCACTGCTGTCTTTTATGCATTTCCTGCAGCTACATTTCATCTTCTCTTACTTGTGGAACTTCTTCTCATTTGCCAGATGAAATAGCAGAAGACAGGGAGGGAAATAGCAGCCCCCTTTCCCATCTGTTTCCTGTTCTTCATAGTGTTCCCTCACCTTTGGGAACTTGACATTGTCACCATAGCCCTGGAAGGTAAGGACACTAAGCTTGAGTCAGGGGGCAGCTTGTCCCTGGCCACTGGGAGGATTGGGGGAAGGGCTGCGTACACTCAGGCAGGCAGCATTGGTTGGCAGGGGTGAGGACTTAGGCTCCAGGAAAGACAGGTCCTTCCTTCTCCATTCTTTGGCCAGTGGGATCATTTCTGAGGGCCAGGTAACCCGAGTCCAAGGCCATTTCTTCCTGAAGAATGAGCCTTGCAGGGAACTAGCTTTCTATTCAGGTGGTGGCCCTGCCAGGCCTTGCTGCACAGGGCCCCGCCCATCACCTGGCTTCGTCTTCTTGCCTACATTGACATGGTTGGGTCAGGGCGGTGCTTCCAAAGCCCAGCATGCCTACCACTGGCAGCTCATGTCACAGTGCCCTGTGCACTGCCGGTTTTCATCTTATCAAGAAGTGTGTGTTTGTCTTACTTATACTGTGAAGAATAAACAAGCAGCATCTCAAAACTGTGAGGAGATTTACTCTTCTACAATGAATGGAAACTAGGACTCGGTAGAAAATCCTTTGAGTCCTGTCCTTTTGGGCAGTGCCTCCTTTTACGCTCATAGCACTGAAATTGCTCTCAGGAGTGTTGTTTCTTGGGCTGGGTATGTAACTCAGTTAATAGAGTGCTTGCCCACGTGTATAAAACCCTGGGTTTGAGTCTCATTACCGTAGAAACCAGGATTGGTGGTGTGTGCCTGTAATCCCAGTGGCTGGGACGTGGAGGTCATCCTCCAATATATATCATTTGAGGCCAGTATGGGATACATGAGACCCTGTCTTACACATACAAAAAGAATCTAATTCTAGCTGTTGAGAGCCAGATGTGATCTGCTGTGGAGACCATCCTTTGGTTCTGCAAATTAGCAGTACTAATTTCCGTGAGTTTAGAGGAGAAAGCCCAGTTGCTACCTTGTGTGCATGCATGCGTGTGTGTGTGTGTGTGTTTTTGTGTGTGTGATGGGTGCTGTTTGAGAAAGCAAGGGCCAGCATGGGTAGAGGGGAAAGATCAGTTTATTCTTAATGTGGATTTGGTGTCCAAGGTCAAAGGCAGGGTCTTGGGAAAAAGAATGTCCCCTGAGTGGCATTTCAAGTGCTTCCTCTGGTCACAGCCTCCTTTGAATTGCTGAGAGGGCCGGGTGGAGGCTGTCCTAAGGCCACTGTGGCTCACGCCTTTCCTGCCATTCACTACTAGCTCCCAGCTACTTGGCTGTGATTTAGATGCTGGGCCAGGACTTACCCCAGGTAGGGAGTGCTGGGGGGACTTGCAGGGGTTGGGGGGGGGCTTAGCAGCATCTTAGTTACTTCTTCAGGCTGAGTTGGTCTAAGATGGCACCCGTGAGGACATGCCCCTCTTGCATGAGTTCACTGTGGTTGCTGTTGTAGCTTGGTTGTAGCTTGTTGTAGCTCATACACAGAGCTTCACTGGGCGCTTTCTTATCATCAGCTCTTGGGAAAGACTTATTCTGCTGTTGTGGTACAGCATCTTCTCTGACCATTCTTTCTTGTCTCAGCCCATACCAAGCAGAGGGCACCGGTCTTTGGCACACAGTGGCAGAGAGCGTCCTTGGTTAGGGAGGAATTCATGACCTTTTCTTGCGAACGCAGCAGGTGGAGGAAGGAGCTGAAGGCTGGGTTCCTCATACATTTACCACTAATATGTTGCGTGACCACGAACTTGCCCCTTATATCCGCTTTCTCCTCTCTAACCCAAGGAATCCTTGTCTTTGGTTGGACTGAGCACTCCTGGAATGTTCTTGTTCCTCTAGAAGGATGCTTCCCCTGCAGAATGTGGATGGCTCCCTCAGGCAGGTTGGCCGACTGGAGCCATCCGTCTTCTGATTGTCCAGGTTTCTTTGGTGCTGGTGGTAGCTTTGTCAAACTCTGAGGAAGCAACTGGCTAGGTGCAGGGGCATAGTTTCTGCCTGTAGAACTCAGCACATCTGACAGGCCTGCGGTGGCCTTGTGAGGCCTGCTGAGTCCTCACAGGCACTCCACAGCCAAGGCCATGCAGACCTGCCCTGGGCCACGCCTGAGAGTCATGGGGTTCAGCTTGACCGAGGCTCTGCTCAGCGGGCAGGATGTGAGCTGCAAGACCAGCTTTTCCCCAAAGAAATGTCCTCATTTAGAGAACAGACCTGCTTCTGTTACGGCGATCAGTGACAGAGGCGTAGGATTAGCGCTCCACTGAGCTCCCTCGTCACAGCCATGCCTGGGCTCGCCACCTCCTCCGGTTTCCTTGAATCCTTTTTCTGGGATTGTTAGAAGCAGAGTGGAAGTAGTCAAAGCAGTTTATCTGTCGTGTTGCACCCGAGCTGTTAGTGACAATGTCCACTACAGGCAAGGGGAAACTGAGGGCTACAACTGGGCTAAGAAACAAAGGATCAAGCCAGGCTCTGTAGCTCCCGCTGGGGTCGCTAGATCCTTGTGAGCATCCGGGCTCTACTTTCCTGATCTGTAAGATGGGTCACCAGAAACTGACACAGTAACCAGGACAGACTGATACGTACACACTCAGTAGACATGAAGGCCATAATAGTTCCATAACTCTGCTGACCGAAGGGAGGGGTGTCACCATCCTGTGACAGAGAAGACAAGACAAGGGGCCCTGAGGTCTAGGACCAGCAGACCCCAGACTGGGCTCTAATCCTGACCTGTGTCTCTGTGACTTATAGCAGGCCATTGAACTCTGCTGGGTCTTATTCCCTCATATGAAGCAGATGCAGGAGCAGTGCCCCCTTCATGGTGTCTACTGGACTCCATCAGCTCAAGTTCCTGGCACACAGTAAGTACTCAGATGATGGAGGCCTGGCTTGTATCTCAGATGAAGCCCCTCCCACAGTCCTTTCCTGCTGCTTCAGGTCACGGTCCACATAGTCAGTTGGCTCACTAGCCAGCAGCTTCAGGTGCCTTGCCTCAGGGCTCATCTTAGACTTTGCCATGAACAATGCCAGACTAGGTCTTGGAAGGGCTCACTCCAGGATCATAGGATGGGTGCGGCCAGCGGTGGGGCAAAGACAGTGGGGTGGCTTCATACCTGAAGAATATTAAGTAGGACACACTTGGGGGAACGGAGACCTTGAGAGGGAAAGGACAGGAAAAAAGAAAGAACGGGGGGTGGGGGGGGGGGAACCTAGACCAAACGGCCCTTGAGCTCCCCTTAAAAACAGAAAAGGGTTAAGAGAACCAGAACACAGAGGAATACATATTCAGGAGGAAGCCTGGAGTGCTAAGATGGGGTTGTTTAGTCTGGCTGAGCAGCCTCCTGGATCACTCCCGGGGTCTGCAGGCTGCCCCTACCATGTGCACGAGCAAATGAACATACTGAGGTTTAAACATCAGTGGGCATGCACCTCACACACAGAAACAAGCCTACAGCCACATATCAGCATACAGACACACAGAGGCATATGGACACACACACACACACACACACACACACACACAGCAGTGAAGTTCCAAGCCGGAGGGAGGTGCTGGGCTCAACCTGCTGCCTCTCTTCAGCCTCACTCTGCAATGTTATTAACTCTTGCCATGTATGGAGCCAGGCTCTAAACCCTTGTATGACCTCACTCAGTCCTCACAGTACCCTGTGAGACAGGCACTGTCCTTAGCCCTGATTTGCATATGGAGAAATCCAGTCCCAGAGAGGCGAGCAGATTGCTGGAGGTTGTAGTTGGTTTAGTAGCTTTTCCGAAGCAGACCACCAGAGTGCAGAACTTTAGCTGGTGTGTCTGAGTCACTAAGGTCCTACCATGACCCGGACATGGGGGCTCATCTCTGCACCTCCACCACGGTCAGGTCCAGGGCAGCAGCGATAGGAGTTGGCCCCTTTTCAGGCCTAGGCAAGGAGAGCCATGCTCATGTCAGACTGGAAGAAGCAGGCTGGGTCTCTGTGTGTGTCTAGCTCAGGCTTTGATGAAGAGCAGAAGCAGTGACAGGGTGGACCTGCACCTGCCTGATCCTTGAGCATCTTCCATCACCCCCTTTTCCTTGGCTCACCCCATTCCTCTCTCCCCCACCCACCCAGCTACTACCTCAGCAAGCACGTTCCAAGCTTTGGGCTGCTAGTTGTATTTCCCTTCTATTATTCTGCGTCAGCTAGCATGTATGATGGCAGAGGAAGTCATTATCATCTTTTAACAGGCTTAAGTCTTGGCTCTACCCTGCTCCCAAGAGTTCATACATGTGTGGTGTGTGTGTGTGTGTGTGTGTGTGTGTAAAACTAAAACATTTATAATCTGTCTATTGGGCTTAGAATGACAACTGCGCAGGTATGGGACGTAGAACACGGGGTACAGACAGATGTACAGTGAGGTCTTTGTGGACAGTGGTCAAGCGGCTGTTGAAAGGAAACATCACCACACTGATCTAATGTTTCTCTTTGTTGATGTAGGTAGGATGTCTAGAATGGTGAGGTGTAGATTTTGCATGGGTCTGGGTCTGGTTTTCCACTTCTAAGAAATGATGGGACGGGCTCCCAGCAGGGAGGGTGGGCAGGATGAGAAAGAGGCCGTGTGTTCTTGTAGGTCTCAATGAAGGTTAGCTGCATAGGAGAGGTGAGCATGCCCAGAGAACAGAGATCAGTGGTGGCAGCGGCAATGGTTTGAGGTACCAGAAGAGAGGCCTCAGTCTGTAGGAAAGGGGTTCTGAAGCGCAAGAATGTTCTGGCAGCTGGGCGGTGGTGGCACATGCCTTTAATCCCAGCACTCGGGAGGCAGAGGCAGGTGGATCTCTGTGAGTTTGAGGCCAGCCTGGTCTACAAGAGCTAGGTCCAGGACAGGCTCCAAAGCTACAGATAAACCCTGTCTCTTAAAACAAAACAAAACAAACAAACAACAACAACAACAACAACAAAAAACCCTCTAGTTTTGGAGGAAACACATCCTGACACCTTGGAGGTACCAGCTGTTGCTGGGTGACTAGTGAAATGGATTTGGAAATCATAGAGATGGGCTGGAAAGATGGCTCAGAGGTTAAGAGCACTCACTGGCTGCTCTTCCAGATGACCCGGGTTCAATTCCCAGCACTCATATGGCTCACAATCATCTGTAATTTCAGTCCCGGTGGTCGGATGTCCTCTTCTGATCTCTATGGGTACCATGCATGAATTGTGGTTCACAGAAATACATGCGGGCTAAACACCCATACACATAAAAAGAAGTCAGTACAATTTAAAAATATATAAGGACTCCAGAAATCACAGAGGTTAGCCCCCTCGGGGTCAACATTTGACCACTCAAATTAGTGTCCCCGTGACACTGCTGTTTTTGTTCTAGGCGCTAAAGATGTGGGGCCCTCAGGGGAGAAATGGACATGTCCTACCTGCTCTGAGTACTGCATGTTGGTGCAGCCTCATCTTCAACCCTCTTCACTCCTTCCAGGACATGGTTTCTTAATTGGAGAGACACGTACTTACCAGAGTTGAGGGAACTATTGGCGAGCACCTGGAGCAACCTTCTCATTTGGTGGAGGGGTAAACTGAGGCAAACGAGGACAAGTTGTTTGAAGCCAATGGGTAGCCTACAATAATACCAGCCTGAATGCACCTCAGCTCTTCTGAAATCAGTGGACTCAGAGGAGGTGGTGGGTTATAGTTCTAGCTCAAACGTGTCTCCAGCCCTAGGCTCCTATGTCCCCAGCCTGCCAGGCCAGTGAGGGACTAAAAACATTCCTATCAGAGAAGGCTTTCTGGAGGAGCCTGCATGCCCTTCACCACAACTCAAGGCACTTCTGGCTTCAGATATGTTCGTGTGCACTTACTTACTTAGGCCCTATAGATGGCATCCATTTTTTTTGTTTTGTTTTGTTTTTGATTTTTCGAGACAGGGTTTCTCCGTAGCTTTTTGGTTCCTGTCCTGGAACTAGCTCTTGTACACCAGGCTGGCCTCGAACTCCCAGAGATCCGCCTGCCTCTGCCTCCTGAGTGCTGGGATTAAAGGCGTGCGCCACCACCGCCCGGCTGGCATCCGTTTTTGTAGGTCAAGGGATTTGATGGCCACTATAAAAGGAAGGAATGGAAGTCTCCTCCTGACTTGCCCCCAACAGAGCATTTTCTGTTTCCTGAAATTACTTGGCACTTTTTTTTTTTATTGTTTCCCTCTTTGCCCTCCTGACCTTGCTCTCAAACCCAGGAGAGTCCTTGCTTGACTCCTAGTCCTTAGAGCAAGCTTGATACACGGTGTGTGTTCAGGAGCTGCTTGTCAGAGCTGGGGATGGTGGCTGTCTTAGTTAGGGTTTCTATTACTGATAAGAGACTCCATGGCCACAGCAACTCTTATAAAGGAAAACATTTAATTGGGGGCTGGCTTACAGTTTCAGAGATTTAGTCCATTATTCTCATGGCGGGCAGCATGGCAGTGTGCAGACAGACATGGTGCTTGAGAGGTTGCTGAGAGTTCTGTACCCAGATCTGAAGGCAGCAGGAAGAGAGAGTGAAGAAAGTCACACTGGGCCTGGCTTGAGCATCTGAAACCTCAAAGTCCACCCCCAGTGACACACTTCCTCCAACAAGGCCACACCTCCTAATAGTGCCACACCCTATGAACCTATGGGGGCCATAGGTTCACTCAAATCACCATAGTGACATGTTCCTGCAGTCCCAGTACACTGGACACAGAGGCAGGAAGATCATTATAAGGCAGCCTGGTCTACAAAGTCAGTTCTTGACCAGCCAGGGCTGTATAAAGACTTCCAAAACAAAATGAGGGAAGGGGCGGGAGGGGGGACTAGGTGGTGGCTCATGCTTGTAATCATAGCATTTAAGAGTCTGAGGCAGCTAGATTAATGTTAGGTTAGCCTGGGCTACATAGTGATTTGAAGGCTAGCCATGGCAATTGGCTATGCAATGAGCCCTTGTGAGAGAGAGAAAGAGAGAGAGAGAGAGAGAGAGAGAGAGAGAGAGAGAACAATTTCAGTGAGAAAAGCTGACATGGCTCAGGGAGAGGACTACTAACCAAAACCCTTCCTGCCCAGGCCCTCCCTGTATCTGCCCCTCCTGTGTCACCTCATTTCAGCCCCACCACAGTGCCCACAAGGCCCTGTATTTGGCCCCATTTTACAGGTTGTCAAATTGAGGCTGAGAGGCTCAGCAGCTTTTCCTGTCCCGTGTCATCTCCCACCCTGTATGACGCTCAAGCTCCTGCCTCACTCTCTTGACTCCTGCTGTCTTCACTGTGTGCTCCCGCAGTGTCCAGGGCCCGTGTACGTCCAGCTGGGCTGACTGAAAACTGGGGAAGGGAAAGGATGCATGCACGCTGTCAGACCTTTTCCCAAGGACTCCCTCATCTGCCGTTCTTTATACCCCGTCTGGAGAGGCCTGCTAAGGAGCTTCCCAGACCCCTTGGCTCCCTACCACTGGGGGGAGTCGGCTTATTTACTGAGGCATATGATATCCAAAAAGCCACTTAGTCCAGAGCTCAACTTTCCCAGCTTGGCTACTCTTCGCTGGGAAATTTCTCTGTACAGGACTTGCTCCAACCCCCACCATGGCTTTGAGAAGCACATACTATTCCCTCACTCCCACCCCAGACAGAGTTTTTCTCTGCAGCTCAGACTATCCTGGAACTCACTCGGTAGCCCAGGCTGACCTTGAACTCCCAGAGATCCACCTGCCTCTGCCTCCTAAGTTCTGGGATTAAAGGTGTACACCCCACCTGGCTAAGTGTGTGCTATTCTTATCTCAGGCTGTCGTGTTTCTCTTATAGACAGGGTCTCCGTAGCACAAGCTTGTGTGGAATCCACTAGGTTGTCCAAGCAGGCCTCCAACGCTCAGTCCTCCTGCCCCTGCCTTTTAAGCGCTGAGATTCCAAGTACACACTATCAGGAAATTGGCTAATATTATCGTAGCTGGCAGATGAGGAAGTTGAGGGACAGATCCATAATTTGTCCAGTTTCTGAGCTGGCAAAATGGTGACACGCAGACTCTAGTCTCAAGTTCGGAATTGTGGTGGGGGAGGCCATGCCTTTCCAGACTCGGCTAGGGTTGATCAGAGAAGCACATGGCTAATTTTAAAATGTCTACCTGCGGTCATACCGAAAGGGGAGGGAGAAAACCAACACCAAACTTCACTGGTGGACGAAAGAGGCCAGTGCAATTAATTCTAATATCTTACTTACAAACCAGGTGGAGTTATTTTTTCTGAGACAAGTCTCAATTCTTTTTCCATTTCTTCTTTCCTTTCTTTGTTTTTTCTTTTGGTATCATCTTGGGAATGGTCTGTATTATTTGCCCAGGGTTGTGTCACTTGGAGGGCCACATTACAGCTACTCAGAAGCATATGTGGCTAGTGGTAGCCAACTTGGTTAGCACAACCTCACAAGGACTTACTGTGGGTCACAGGAAGAAACCCATAAACGTTAGACTTCAGAATGATCAGTTTTACCATTAGCTGTTATTTGTCCAGGAAAAGGCCGGGATGGGGCTTCAGGCCTGTGGCATAAACTGCACCCTGATGTCTTTATTTCCAGTCTCCTGAGCCTGATGCGTGATGTCTCCCAGGGGGAGCCTCCTTTGTGAACCTTTGGCCCTTAGGTTAGGCAGTGGCAGCTTGGAGAGGAGGAGGGGTTGGCTGAGAACCCTCCATCTCCCTGACTGGCCAGCTGGGTACCACATGAGGCGAGGCTTCCCGAGGGTTGATGAGCCTGGGGCCCATCTGCTCACGATGTTGTAAGTGGCTGGGCTGCAAACGAGAAGGCAAAGGAAATTCTGCCTCCCAGGTCCTGTGTCCTTTCAGCTGCGAGGGTTGTAGGCCAACAAATAAAACCCATTATCCTTCACACACACTTTTCATGAAACCCCATGAATTATTAAGTGCAACAGGGATAGGGGTCCGCACTGCTCCCTGTCCGCTATTGTCTGGGAACAGCGAAATGAGCGCCCGCGAAGGGTAGTCTTCCCGAACTCTCCGCACATAGGAATGACTGGGAAAGATAAAAACTTTCAGATGCTCCATTTCTACTCATTGGTGCGTATGTCATCCATCAGGGCTTCAGCCGGGGGTCTGGAATGTGTGAAGCGTTCTCAGGTGGTTCTAATGTATGGGCTAGCTTGGGAAGCAGGTATTTCCTCTTGGAGGCCTGTGCTCAAGGCATATGCCCAGGCAGCTCTCGCGGCGGTCATGGCGCAGGTGCGGTTTCAGGGAAAGCAGAGACTCACCACGACTGAGGAACTGTGGTGTAGCGGGATTCGCTGGCTGTGACTTTAACCAGTTCTGGGGAGGCCAGTGCTGAACAGGGGGCTCTGTATGGGGAAAGACCTTGGTTTGTGGCATCTTCTCATTTCCATGGTATGTATCACTGCTCCTGCCGCAGTTCATTTCAAGCTATCGATTCTTCTCTGGAGGGGTGCAGAGGGGGCAAGAGATATGCACGTATCTGGCTGGGGAGATGGGTTGGTGGGTAAGAGTGCTTGCTACATAAACATGAAGGTGTGTGGCTGTGCTAGTGACCCCAGTGCTGTGGGCACGGGGACAAGAGGATCACTGGGGTTTGTTGGCCATCAGCCAAGTGCCAGGTTTAATGAGAGACCCTGTCTCAAGGGAAGAAAATGGAGAGTGGTCAGGAGGACACCTGATGTCCTCCTCTGGCCTCTACTAGGGCACCCTCCCCATACTCCACATGCGCATGCTCACAGACACACTCAGATAAAACAAAAGAGAGGTGTGCATTTGGCTATCAAGTATATATGCCTGGATACCCCCATGCTGACAAAAACTCTGGGTGAAGAGGGGAGCCCGCGAGTGGGAGGGAAATGGATAGAAACGCTCTGGATTTTCAGATTCTTTTACAACCTGAAATCATAACACATCATTTTTGTTCAGGCTGGACTCGTCTTATTGAGTCCCTGTAGACAGAGGCTGCTCGTTCATTCTGGCCTCCCAGACCCGAAATAATCACCCAGAAACCCAGAGAATGTATTAATTAAAACACTACTTGGCCAATCACTTAGGCATATTGCTAGCTAGCTTTTTTTTTTTTTTTCTTTTCGAAACAGGGTTTCTCTGTGGCTTTGAAGCCTGTCCTGGAACTAGCTCTTGTAGACCATACTGGCCTCGAACTCACAGAGATCCATCTGCCTCTGCTCCCGAGTGCTGGGATTAAAGGTGGGTGCCACCACTGCCTGACTAGCTAGCTCTTAAATTAACCCATTTCTATTATTTTGAATTTTACCATGAGGATCGTGGCCTACCAGTAAGGTTCTGGCTGGTGGTTCACATCTTTCTCCTTTGCCAGCTACATGGCGTCTCCTTGAATCCATCTTCTTTCTCCCAGCATTCAGTTTAGTTTTCCCACCTAGCTCTATTCTGCCCTGTAATAGGCCCAAGCAGCTTTATTCATTAACCAATAAAAGTAACACACAGAGAAGGACTTCTCACATCAAGTCCCCAAAGCAGAGCGAGCATGGTCAGATAGAACAGCTTTAGGGCCAAGTGCCTGGAGCTCTGGCCTACTCTGGGCCCTCCATGACCAAACAAACTTGAGGAAGTTCCTTCCCTTCTCAGTCCTCATCTTTTCTTGTAGCCAGGAGGGGACTTGTGGCTTCCCAGGCTGGTCTGATCTGGCCAGCACTAACCCTATATTTATAGCCCTGACTTCAGTCTCTCCAGTTTCGTCAGAACTGGTTCCTTGGCCCATGAACTTGTCAACCCAGCATGGCAGAAATAGGTGTGACGTGCAGGGGGCTTAACTGATTTGGTGCAGCCTGGATTTGCAAGTCCATTTAGAACAGACTTGACATCCAGGGCCTTGAGTGCCTGGTGCCACAGGCAATCCAGAGCTGGAAACAGGCTTTGAGGCTCAAGCGTAGGGGTCACCGAGGACCAGAATGGAGGGCTGTGGTTAAGCCAGGACCAGAATAAAGACCTATTGTGCTGTATGGTACATTCCTCCCCTCTGGGAGTCCTCAGAGGACCCTGGGGACTTCTTCATGTCCCAGGGACCTATCAAGTCTCAGCGTGGTCATCCCCCTTCTCTTGGACCATGGACTTGGGCTTTCTTCATTTAACTGGGAAGAAAGATTAGCAGGTACCGGGATGAGTACTCAGTGCTGGCTCTGGTTCTTATTACACACTCAGGCATCCTCTCACAAACCAATAATTACAGTGGCCAGAGCTGCACCTTAGAGAGCTCGTTCACGGGTTACCTGATTTAATCCATCCAAGGACTATCCAGAATTGCTGCCATTATTGCCAGGCTCATTGCGCGGCATCTGTTTTTCCAGGAAGAGGAGGAGGAGGCATCCTATCAATTTCATAACCTTGAGACACTGTGTTCTCAAATGAAATAATATATGAAACCAAAGGTTTAGGTACAGGTTGCAAAAATCACGGTAGTCATAGTCATTGGGGGGGATGAATAGGTTCTAAAACTGTGAGTAGCTGAGTCATTCGAACAATAGCACCTCCCAGGGCTTCTGCCTTTTAGTGTTGATTTTTATGCTTTTTTAAAATAATTGCATATGAAAATCTAACACCATTGTGAACTTGAAATACACATGCCACCCAAAACCCAGAATAGCATCTGTGGAGGTTTCTCTCTGGTTGCTCTATCTCGACTTCTACACAGCACGCCCTGGCTCTCTTTCCTGCTTAACTATGTGTCCATCCCGTTTTGCACCATCTGATTGGCTCGTTTATTTATTTATTTATTATCTCTCCACCCCAACCAACAACATGTGAGCTCCACGTGGGTAGGGTTTCTCTCCCTCTTGTTCACCGTGTGCCACCAGAGCTTAAAATAGCAGGCGTTCGTGAATGCGTGTTGAGTGAAAGAACAGAGAAATGAATGAGCCTCTGCTCTGCCAAGAGGGCGTGGGGGTGGGGGGGGATTCAGGGGGGCAACGAGACACATCCGGGGTCATTTGCAATCTTGAGGCTTGGCTAGCACTCACCTCCCTGAGGACCCTCGGTTCTCACTGCCCTCTCATGCCTGGGATTTCCTGATGCTTCTGGGCTCTCCTAGCCTTGAGCCATGCCCGCTCAGCCCAGGCTCCTTCTCCCAGAGGGACAGGTAGGGTTGGAAGGAAAGGAATATCAAGGAAGAGGGAAAGGCCCTAGCAGGTTGGGTCTCTTGACACTGCTGATGGGCAGAGATGGAGGAGGCCAGAAGCCTTGACTTTTCTTCAGGGCCTAGGAGGAGGGCTTGGAAATGGGCAGTCATCTTCCAATGCCACAAAGACAATGGGACAGGAAAAGTTCAAGGAAGGGGTCCATGCGGTGTCACCCCACTGCTTCTGCTCCACCAACCACACTACCTAATACCTTTTTTTCAGCAGGAGAAATTGAGGCCCAGGGAAAGGAAAGTAATTTCTCCAAGAATGCAGAGCAATGTCAAGTGCCCCAGTCTGGAGGTTGCCAATGCATGGGATTCTTGCTTTATGTCCCTTCCTTGGTACCCATCCTTGCCCCAGGAGAGAGAGAGAGAGGTAGACAGGGCATTTTCTTAGCTCAGGTGTTTGGGGATAGCATGGGCCCTCTGCTTAGTGGTAGGAAGACCATAGCTCTAAACAGGCCAGACAATGCCCTTTTATCCAATCTGAATCTGAGGGTACTGCCAGAGAGAAGTGGGGTGGGCAGATTCTGAGTACCCCCTTTCCCAGGGATACCCTGTTTTTAGCATCAGCTACACCTATAGTTAATTCTTGGTTACCCCACATTCGTATGTTAAGGGACAGCGAGTGTGCTAGGTGATGTAGCAGGCACTGGAGGAAATCTCCCATCCTGTTGTCCTTTTCCCTCACCCATGAGTTCATTCAGGAGCTATTTACACTGCTAGGGAAGTGCAGCCTTGTGGATGAGCTGTGATGTCTCGAGTGAGACTCTGGGGATCAGAACCTGATTGAGTCACTTGCTGGCTGTGTGAACTTGGCACATCATGGAGGCTCAACTTCCTTATCTATGGAATGGGGTTAATAATAGCACCCCCTTCTCCTGAAGAGGGTCAGATGAGGGAGGTGTTTGGAAGAGAACCTGACATAGACACTACACAGTTGTCATCTCTATCACCCGTATTGGTTTTATGTACCTGGCACTGGGCCACGAGCTGGGAAACTGCTCCAAAACATTTCCGTTCCAGGGACCCCTGTGTGCCAGCCCTGGTCCAGTTTCTGGCCTTCCGCTCCAACCTTCCCGCCCTTGACCCTGTTCCACAGAACTGGCCAGGAGTGGTCCTACAGGGTTGTATCTACAGAAAGGTCCTGGCAACTAAAGCCTATTGTAATCTGGCCCTCTCTCTTCCAGCCTCCCCTGCCTATACCCTTCCCAATATGCTCAGCCTTGGCCTATCCAAACCCACATGGGTTTCCAGATCTCTCTCTCCAGTGGTTTTGCCTTGCCTTCATGGGGCCTTGATGGATCATCTCCCTTAGGAAGCCAAGAAAAATGGATCATATTCTACTCAGTATAGAGGTGGGAATAGACTGTAGGGGAGGATGGGGTCAGGTAGCGAGAAGGACCTTTTGGAGGATTAGGGTCTTATTTTCCTAGGCTACTAATTCCTTCTCAGCCTAATTTTGTCCTCTGCCTACAGGATCAGACCCTGTGGTCCAGGTATGCCTAGAATCTCAGCACTTGGGTAGGGATAAGGGAGAGGTAGGAGGCTATGAGTTGGAGTCTAACCAGGGCTACATAGTGAGACTCTGCCAAAAAGGAAAATAAGGGGTTGGGTCTGGCTGGAGAGATGGCTCAGTGGTTGAGATCGTTTGTTACCTTTGCAGAGGATCCGGGTTCAGTTCTCAGCACCCACATGATGGGTCACAGCCATCCATAACTCCTGTTGTGAGGACCTGACACCTTCTTCTGTCTTCTGTGCGCACCAGGCATGCACGTGGTGCACATATATACATCAGTAAAACACTCATACAGATAAAATAAGAAAAAATTAAAAAGATTTGTAAAAAAGAAAAAAGGGGCCAAAGATGTGGCTCAGTTGGTAGAGTGCTTGCTTACCATGTACAAGGCCTTTGGCGAAACCCTTAGCACCATATAACCTGGGCTTGGTGGCACACAGCTAGGAGGTAGAGACGGGAGAATCATGAGATCAAGGTTATCCTTGTCTGCATAACCAGCTTGAGGCCTGTGTGGGCTAGAGACTCTGTCAAAAGAAAGGGAGAAGAGAGAAGTGGGGATATAATTAGAAAAAGGCGGAAAGAGAAGCTTGGATCCTGTGATGACTCTGGGAGAACGACAAGGGCCCCATGTCTGGATGGACACTGTTGTTACCTCCTGCAGCCCTCGCTCCCTCAGCTCCTTCATAACCACATGGTAGCCTGTGAATGGCAGTCACTGGCCCTGAATGTCTGGGCTGCAAGCATGCACAGGGCCTGGAAAGCAAGAAGTTTGTGGCTGAAAGCAGTGAGCTTACACTCCGCCTGCAGATCCCTACAACCACCCTGGGAGGCACGGGGTGCTAGTTCAGGCTGGGCATTGCAGCGTGTGAGTGCGTGCCTGCTTGCGTGTGTGTGTGTGTGAGAGACAGATAGAAAGAGAGAGAGAGAGAGACAGACAGACACAGACACACAGAGAGAGACAGAGACAGAGAGACAGGATTTGAATCGAGACCTGACCCCCAGCCAGCACCCTTCCTTCCTCCACTATGCAGAGAACAGCACAAAGGACCACACACACACACACACACACACACACACACACACACACACACCCTGGGTCACAGATGCTGAACTCTACTTTCAGAAGCTGGCAGCAGGTGCTGGGACTACAGGGCATCTGATGCCCAACTGGACTGTGGTGCTGAGTCTGGAGTATCCAGGTGCCTGGGTTCAATTAGTACCTGCTCCTAACCTGGGCTCCAAGCTCCCTCTGGGGGGAAAGGGGTGTACTCTGTAGGTCTCTGCCAGAGCTCAGAGCTGGTAGCAAGATAGGGGCAGTGCGTGCATAAAGATGCAATCAAGCTCGGGAGGGACCCTTTCCATCTCTGCTAAGCAGGACTGGCCTTCTCCTGCCCACACGGATGGGCTGTCACATGGGCTCAGCATCTCCAGGGACTGTGTAGTCCCTGGAGCCATAGTTCGTAGCTGCTGAAAATGGTAGCTCAGAGAACTGACCCTGGCAATGCTGGTCCCCACTCTTTTACCCTTCTTGCCCAAAACTCTACATATGTATCAAGCTTCAGGGTCTTCATCCCCAGACCATACTCCCCCCACCCCTGCCACCTTCCTGAAGAATTATGGGTAAAGATCTCAGACCAGCACCTGGCAGACACGTAAGAGGCAATGCCCTCTATTGTGATTATGAGTAGTTCCTGTGACTCTGGCGCATCCGTGGGTACTTCAGAGCCGCCAGGCCTGCTTGGACCCCTGCTGAGTCCCCTGCCTGGGTTGGAAACCCTGCCTCCTTGGGAGGGAGCTCTGAATTGCAGTGCTCCTGCCAACCCCTCCCTCCTGGCTTGGCAGCCTGAAGACAAAGCTGGCCAAAAATATTTGTGTGGGTGGCGGAAAGTTAACTTTTCCGCCTCTCTCTTCTTTCCTGGAAACCGTGGCCACTGTCAACTACAGCAAAACAGAAGCAGGGAAGATGGAGCAGGCGAGGCCCCCACAGGGAGTCAGAGAGCTCTGCCCCCGCCCTTCACCCACTCCCGCTGCCTCCTGCCATCTGGTTCTGTGACAGGGTAGGGGTGGGTGGCTCTGAGTACTGAAACTCATGGATCTGTGATGCCAGAGTCCCGTGGTCCTTCTAGCGCTGGCTGCCTGATTTGCACTGTGCCCTTGGGGAAAACTGCCTCCAGAAGGTGGGAGGCGTCTGGTCAGGCTCACACAGAATCTAAGGTCCTCTTCCTGAGAGTCAAAGGCCTTTGACTTCAGTGGCAGGAGTCTGGCATCTGTTGGTAAGCAAGCAAGGTCTTGGGGAGGAGTGAAGATCTGAGGCCACCTTCACCAGGTTTGAGGTCCAGCCCCAGGATCAAGGTGTCAAAGCAAGGTGTGATTCCTAACTGGGTCACTTCATTTAGTGGATTCTCTCTTTCCCTCCCTCTAGGATGAGCTATGAAGCATCTATCTGGTGCTTGCCTAAGTGAACACCCAGGAGGGAGTGGATGCCCAGTCCTGGGGGCTCCCTTCTTCCCAGGCCCCGCTGACAGGTGCTTGGTTCTCTCTATGATCAGGACTCATGTTTGCCTTCCCCTGCTTGGCTCCGACCTACCAGAGGGTCTGGTAATACACTTATTCCCCAGACTGCCTACCAGTCTCTCCTGGCACAGCTCCAGTCAGAGGCCAGCAGCTCAACCCAGACTACTACAGACGAGATGACTGGCCTCCGCCCGGACTGGAGGCCTCAGGGCCATGGGTGGTAGGGCTCGGCCCCATTGTCATCAAGCCAGTAGCCTTCCATAAATCCTCACCAGCCAGGCATAGTCAGTACATGAGTATATGCACGCACGAGTCCTCTAGCTATCTCCTAATAGAGAGTTCACACGGCTAAGCCGTGGTAGACGGCGTCTTTCTACAACATCCACTCACTACAAGGGTGCCCGCAAGTGTAACTGGCAATGTGCCCTGCCTCAAGGGCTGTCCGCTCAACTGAAAATGGCTTCTTCATATCAGACTCTGTATCTCCTCAAATGATTTCCAAACTGTTATCCCCACCATGGGACTCTCTCCTGCTTTCTGGGACCCCACCTGGACCTGCCCACTGCACATCTTCCCTGGGAATCTAAGCATCAAACACCTCCCTGTTCCACCAAACACCTGCACCTTCCAGTTTGTTTTCATCCCCCACGAGCACAGTCACGTGTCCTCAGAGCCAGGGACCTGCGTGGCACCCCATATTCTTCCCCCTTTTCTACGCCCACTGTCCATCTGCCAAGCTCTTCCGCCCGAGTATCCACCATTCATCCCCTCCTCCTCCGCCCTTAGAGAAAGCTTCCGCCCTCTGCTAATTATCATTTGTAACACTTATAAAAAATTCTACTATTATCACTATTTTTCATTATTATTCACAGTGCTACCTAACATAGCGGTTCTCAACCTGTACCTCTGGGGTCGAAGGACCATTTCACAGGGGTTGTCTAAGATCATCAGAAAGCACAAATATTTATTTATATTATGATTCATAACAGTAGCAAAATTACAGTTATGAAGCAGCAATGAGGCAATTTTATGATTGGGGGTCACCACAACATGAAGAACTATATTAAAGGGCCCCAGCCTTAGGAGGATTGAGAATCACTGCTCTCACAAATATCAAAACTTCATGAGCTAGAACACCATACCTCCATCTACACTATGTGTCTCTTAACGATACCTGAAGTAGAACAGGGGCCTGCCTGATAAATGTTTGTGGGTTGAAAGAGCAACCCACATAAGTTAAGTGATGGCTCAGAAAGTGGGCTCAGTGCTCTGCATTCATTTTTTCATAGAACCCTTGGCACGATTAAATTAGAGTTGATCCCTCATCCAAAGTGCTTGGGACCAGAAGTGTTTCAAATTTTAGACTCTTTTAGGTTTTTGGAAAATTTGCATATGCATAATGAGATAGCTTTGGGGATGAGAAGCCAAGTCTAAAATTAAGTTTACTTTCTGTTTCATACATATCATATACCCAGCCTGAAGGCCATTTTACAAGAGGCTTTTTTCTGTTAACTGTACCTTATGTTTTCTGTGACTTAGTCCCCAAGTCCAGGATGGGATTGGGACTGGTGGCTACATGATGGTGCTCAGAAAGTTTTGGGTTTGGGGTCTTCAAATTCTGGGGTGTTCAAGCTAGATTACAATGTCCATCTTACAAGTGGGGAGTGGGAGACTCCGAGACCAACACATATGTGGTAGAGTTGGATCCTCGCTCAAAGTCTGGGCACACATAAGCAAGCCATTGTGTTGGTTCTTTTTTGTTTGTTTGTTTGTTTTTGTTTGTTTTGAGACAGGTTTTCTCTTTCTCTTTAGCTTTAGAGCCTGTCCCAGAACTAACTCTTGTAGACCAGACTAGCCTCAAACTCACAGAGATCTGCTTGCCTCTGCCTCCCAAGTGCTGGGATTAAAGGCATGTGCTACCACCGCCTGGCAAATTTTCTTTTGTGTGTGTTGACTCTTATAATCAGCTGTGTACCCTACTTGTGTCCCCCACCCCACTGTCCCTGTCATTCTTGTGGTGTGTGTACCTTTGGTGGGATGTGAAAGAATTCTTTTTACATGGTGCTCACAAGTGCTTTAAAATAATGAGATATTTATTTAATGTGCACAGGGAAGAAAATGAGTTGGCACTGTATGCTTGTGGTTTTCCTGCAATTATTGCTCAAGATAATTCTAAAGTAATAGAAATTATGTTATTTAAAGTGGATTGAAGAGAAACATTAAGTAAATAAATGTCAGGTAGCCTAAGGATAGGGCGTGAATGGCACACTACAAGGTCGGACATCCGGGAACACTTTCCTGTGGAGGAGTGGGAATTGTACCCCAGATCCCACCCAGCTCTCCAGGTACCAGGAGTAGACAGGTCTCAGGGATTCCATTCAGAACACTCAGTAGCTCTCTGATGTGTGGTATCGTCTCTTCCTATACAGATAGATCGCTCTGAAGGGCCCTACATAGCAGAGCTCAGGAGGGTAGGAAGTGTTGGAGGACTCCATCTTCCCCCAGCCCAGACAGGACTTGTCTCGTCCCTCATCTGGACCTCACTCCAGCCCTGTGCAGCAGCAGCAGAAAGTGACTCTGCAGAGAACCCAAGGAGGCCTCGAGAGGAGTGAGGAGCAGTACTCACACGGCCACCTACCCTGCTCCAGGGAGCTGCTGCTTTGTACTACCAAAGAGAGGGCCATAATGCTGGGCCCTCACTTCCCACCCCCAACCCTTGGACCCAGTGAGGGGAGGCCTGCCCCTTGCACCTTCCAGATCCCGGATGGGAGCTACAGGTGCCTGGCTCTGGAAGCTGAGGAGAGCAGCAGTGAAGATGGCCAGCAGGGAGAGGTGAGGCTTGCGGACCTGGAAGAAGATGTGGCTAGCAGACACAGAGCCAGCCATGGCACGCCACAGCTATCCAGAGCCTCAAACGTAATCCAGCCATCCAGCTGTTCCAGGGAGGCACGAGGTGGGTTCCAGCATGGTGACAGGACCAGCCATGACTGGGACGTGGTACAGGCCCGGAAAGTGATGACAGTCGGTGACAGCACCAGCCCTGGGTCCAGGGTGGCCCAGAAACCAGGTAAGCTTATATCCCTTCTCCCTAGGGTCATAGAGAACCCCACAGGCTCTTAATCAGGGACTTTTAAAGCATGTTTTCCTAGGCTGTTTGACAATGATCACAAGTCTTCCAGCTGTCCGGATCTCCAGCTGTGGGAGGGGGCACCTGGGCAGTTCCAGCTCTTTGTCAAGGAGAAGGCATCAATAGAAAGTCTGTCTTTCACTTGGTTGACAAAAATCTCACTCGCCCCTCTCACCTGCCCTTTAACCATCGTAGCAAGTGGCTGTGAAGTCCCAAGCAACTGGCCCTTGGGGAAAGACCCTTCATTAAACCTCCGAGCTCAGTGGCAGCTCTAGACAAACACCCTGACAGAGAGGCCATTGCCTCCCAGGTGCTGGCAGGGTAGAGACTGAAGCCTTCCATGTAAGATGACCTCAGTGGGGAAACTGAGCCTCAAGAGTAGGAGAGTGTGCCTCCGGGTCCCTCAGCATATTGCTGGCTGAGCTAGGCAAAGGGTCCTTTCTCAGACCTCAGTTCTCCATCTGTCAGAGATGAATGACAAAGGCAGAAGCCTTGTCACCTGGATTGTAACAAGCGTCAGTGACAGCTTGTGGAGGGAGGAGGATCATCTTCTCCCGGGCGGGGAGGGAGGCAGTGAGAGCTGGAGTGTGCAGAGGAGACAGGATAGGCAAGGGAATCTGCTTCGAATCGCCTCCACTGCTGGCCAGTGCCAATGGAAACGCCGTAGTGGGTTCACACTGCGGGTGGGGTTGGCCGTGAGCTGAGCCACCATCTGCCCAGGCAGGAGAGCTGCTGCCAGCAGGTCCCTAGGGTGCAGAGTGTGTGTGGGACAGTCCTGGGAGGGCTTGTGCGTCAAGAGAGTGAAGGAGCACTTCATTTCTCTGCAGGCGTTGCTGACGTCAGAGCTGGCACTTCACCAGCCTTCTCACCCACTCTGCTCTCGGCAATAATTCTCTCCAGGCTCTGATCATCTCATTTGGTCACAGTCTCTGCCCAGGCATGGGTTATACAGTGAGCTGGGCAGGAGCAGTGAGGGGCCAGCAGAGCCTCTAAACAGGGAGGAGGACCTCAGAGTCACCCTGAGTATGAATGAACCTGAGGACCATTGTCACTTGTTCCCTCCCCTTTCCTGGGCCACAGCTGGATCAGGAGGCAGGGGTGATGGTGACAGGTACCATCAGCCCGGTGCTCAGTAGTCAAGCCCTAGCAAGTCCCTTTGGTGAGCTCATTATTTTTTTTCCATCTGTGAAAATAGAATAAAAACAGGAGCTGTTGAAAGGGTGCCATGATTTTAGCTGTAGCTATGTTTTGGAAAATTTACAATGCTCTGGGTAGGTGTGTAAAGTGAAATGGAAGCGATCATTACTGGCTGAACAGCATAACTGCCGTTGGGCGAGCGCTGTGCAGAGGCTGCTGTGCTAACAGCTTCTGTGTATGGCTTCCTGCAGTCTCGCAGCAGAGCCCATTACGTGGATGAAAGATGGCGGCTCAGCTGTGTAAGTGACTTGCCCAGGATGTGACGAGCATGCTCAGCCATGGTTGTATGGCTAAGGGCCTTGGGCTATCAGCTATGATTCTGTTCTGAAATCGTGCTTTCTGCAGATGCCCTGGAATGGTACGGGTGGGATGGAGAGGAGAGAAGATCACTTTTAATGACCTTGTTGGCATCTCGCAGGCTATGGGTCATTTGGTGGGATCTCACTCTCTGTCTTACTGTAGCTTTCCAAAGAAGGGCAGGTGAGACAATGGAGACTCAGAGATCCAAGATGCACAGCCATTGTCAGCCCTGAGACTTGGTGCATCCTTTTCAGGAACAGCCCAATTCATTTGTCTCTTTATGGTCCATCCAGTTGTTCTGAGCATTCCAGGGACAAAGGGGGCAGGAGTGGCCTCAGGAGGAGAGAAAGGAGGGAGAGGTAAGACTTCTCAAAGGAAGCTGGGTCTTGCTAAGAAGTGGAAATCTGGGTGGTCTTGGATCAAGTCTCAGTGGTCTTCCTACTCCCTGGGGATGGGGAGTGGCAGGTCCCTTCCCTCTGCCTGGAGAGTCTGAGGGAAGAAGCCTGGGAAGCTGCCAGGTTATTAGCAGCTTAGGGCTTCCTCTCCAAGCTTCCTCTCATTACAGAGTGGATCATAAGCATCTTCAGACAATCACACCCATCCTTCCGCTATTAAACCTGACTTTCTGGAGTGCTGCCTGGCAGACTGAAGTCCAAGCCATTCATCTTCTGCCTGGGGCACCTTGCAGACCTTTATTTGGGATCAGTGGTACCAGCTGACCTGGGCAGAGCAAGGCCTTTGGCAAACAAGAAGGGGCTGCAGCCTCCCGTTCAGGTTCTGTGTCACCAGTGGCCGAGAGATGTCTGATATAGGGAAGCGACCAGGCTTCTGCCAAGTACTAGGTGGTCCACGAAAGAGCTCTCCTCTGTAGCCATCTCTCCATACGGTCTCAGTCGACTGTACCTGACAGGGGATCAAGTCTGCTGTGTCGATGGCTACAGTAGGAGAGAAAACAAAAACGACAAGTGTACAAAGTCACCCAGTAAATTGGTAGCAAAATCAAAGGGTGCAACCCCAGGCTTCTCTTTTCAGATGCTAGGCTCCGTGTTAAATGTTTTATATAGATTACTTCACTGCACCCCCGAATAGCCTTACGGAATTCAGATCTGCCACTGCTGTCTCCTCCTCTTCTTCTTCTTCCTCCTCCTCCTCTCCCTCTTCTTTCCTTTTATTTTGAAGCAGTCTTGCTAAGTAACCTTGCTGTCCTGAAATTTGCCAAGGAACTTGTGCTGACCTTGAACTGCTGCCTCTCCCCTGTCGGGACGGGACGACAAAGTGTGTCTTCCACACCCAGTTCTGTTCTTTTCTTATCTTTGTTTTACAGGTGAGGAAACTAGGCTCACAGAATTTAAGAGAATTGCCACATTGCAGTCCGACGGCCTGTAGGTGGAGAAGTTGAGATTTGAACCCTGTGAGGTCTTGGACCCATGCTTCTAAATCCTCTTTCTGCTGCTTTGTTTCCATGGAGACAAGGAAGCAGGCTGTGTTCTTCCACCCACCTGGGGCTGGAAAACGGTTGTTCAGGCTCTGAGAGTGGGTGGGCAACCCAGCCAAGACGCATTCCTCTTCTTCAGATGTAACAGGGAGACCCGGGAGCCACTGCCGACCCAGCTTCTCCTTTGCAAGTGGTCGTTTGCTGGGGAGGGCGACCTAGAGGATTCTGGGTCTTTGCCACTCTAATAGATACTACCTGGAGCCTCAGATGGGGAGGAGAATGGGGGTAAGGGTCTAGAAGGCAAAGTGAGTCTGCCCTGGCCACACCCATCTTGATCAAGCAGAGAAACATCTATTTTATTAGGCAGAGAGCTGACAGAGTCAGGTCAAGGTCAAGGAGCCGTGGTCAAAGCCCCTGTCCCTTAGGCTTCTGGGAAAGAGCAGATGACACAGGAGGCTGGGAAGGGAACCCCACACCCTGGTGACTTTAATAAGAAGAGGACATTGAAGAGTACTGCATACAGGTTCACTTAGTAGTATCTTGTCCCCCACCCAACACAACAGCTTCCTGTGCTGTTCGATCAAACTTACATACCACATACATCCATAAACACACGTGTACACCACAGTGTATACATACCACATTCTTGACAAACATTCGCCCTATGTATGTCCTTTTGAGTTTATACATGCGTGAATGCCATCAAACCCTGCACATATATGTGCAATGGGCAGACACTGGCATGCCCCCCCCCAACAACCCCTCATCCCTCATATCACACGGTACATGTGGACAAGTGTCTCAGGTTTGTTTGTATGACTCCCATCCCGCTGCAGGTCATGCAGACACAGATCTGTGTTGTCACACAAGAACAGTTTCCTGTAGACAAGGGTTAAACCATATCCCTTTCTCAGTCACAGCCTGTCCTCCAGGCACGGCCACTCTTGCACATCCACCATCAAACACCCACATGCAGGCAGAATCACTTTCTCTTCTCCTTTCTTTTTCCCATCTCTTTCTCTTTCGCAGCCACCCACACAGTAATCCTAGCCTCTCTCTCTTCCTCTCACCCACACACTCTGTTTCCTGGATTTCCACAGGCTGGGGTGTAGTCACCTCCCCAGTGCCTGCACTAGAAGAAAGCAATCTCTTGCCTGGTGCCCTCGCTAGGGTAGTATCTTGTCCCCCACCCAACACAACAGGCAAAAGTGACCACAAATCTGGGAATGCCCTGGAGCCCACAAAGCCAGACAGAGGGATGGAAGGGGCCAGAATGGATTTATCTCCTCAGTCACCCAACCTCCTGCACTCAGATCATACCCACTGGGGACACGGTCAATCTTAGACCTGAACATCTTTGGGTCTGTGTTTTAGAGGACCTTGGTTGGGATGGGTGTACATCAGTATATTTCTAAGTTCCTTTATCAGAAACCTAAACACTGTTCTTGGGGACAAGTGACACTGGAACCACTCTGGCTGCAAGAGTGTTCAACCAGTGTGGGCTTCCTTCAGACTTGCTGGGGATACAGAGGTGCTTGTTAACCAAGCCCACCAGCGGCTCCCCACGGGATCTGCACTGGAATGTGAGTCTCTGGACTTTCAACAGCTGTGTGTGTGCTGTTCCCAATGAAGCAGAGCGACAATTGCCATGGCCTCTGCTGAGCTCAGCCTAAACCGTGTTCTGCAAAAGTTAGGGAATCAAAGCCACACGGCATCTCTGCCCTTATTGCTGATAGCTAATTAAGTCGGGGGAGAACAAGGGGCTGGCGACAACCCGCCTCAGGAACAACCCTACTGAGGAAGAGAGTTACTCTAGTTTCTGGGTTGAGACAAGTCGGGTGGGGGTGTCATGGTTATCACTTGAGGGGACAGAATCTCAAAGACAGATTTTAAAGGAGGGTAGTAGGGGGAGGGAAAGAGAAAGTGGCAAAGAGATGGCGGCGCATGGAAAAACCGAGTGAGAAAAAAATGTAAGGGCAGAACGGCAGACCTAGAGATGCCAGTAAGATGAGGAAACAGAGCGGCAGGGGAAGCGGAAAGTGAGATGAATAGTGAGGTAGCGAGGAAAGAGCCGGAGCTCCTGGAGATGAGGTCGGCCACAGGGGATGGGGGTGTTGCACCCCGGGGGCTGGGCGGGGCTCGGGAGGGGCGGCGCTAGGGCCCAGGGGAGCGCACAGCAGGATAGCGGCGCCCGCCCAGCGCCCGCGGCTCCCGCTCCGGTCCCCTTCAGCCTCCAGCGGCCAGGACCTCGCTTCTGGCGCTGAGAGGGCGCCACCGCTGGGCGGGGTGCAGGGATCTCGGGGCGGGGCTCACGCTTGGACGTAGCCAGGTGAGCCAAGGCGGCGGCGCCCGGGAGCTCAGGGACCGTGTACTGCTGCTGGAGGTGAGTGGGGGGGCTTGGGGTTGGCGAGGCGCCCAGTGAGCCTCGCCCTTTGCCACCTGCGCAGCTACTCGTTCCTCCCCGGAGGAGGTGGCACATCTGGTCTCCAGTCCCTGCACTCAGGGGGAGCTTTGCCAAGTTGCTTCTACAGAGCCTCAGTTTCCCCATCTGTGCAGTGCAGGCTGGAGAGATCTCAGGGCTCTCCAGCAGCTCAGAAACCAGAGGACGCCCTGTCCCGGGGCGCTATCTTCTCCGGCTGTGTGAGTTTCAGCTGTGTGTCCCTTTCCGCAAGCCTGTCGATGTGGGGGGCATGCAGCCCCCAGGCTCAGCCATAGGCACCAGCCCTAGCTCTGAGACCCTGGCCGCTCTGGGAAATTCGGTTGCAAGACCCAGGGGCCTGTGGGTGAACCGACGTGGGCGCCTGCGGGGGCAGCAGAACCAACTGTGCCGGCGGACACCTCCATTTCCCGCGGGCCAGAGGGAGCTGCAGTAGTGCGGGTGCGCAGGGTAGCCACACCGCTACACAGCTGGGACCTCCAGGGCCCAATCCCACCAGGGGAAATCAAGACCTTTATAAAGTGCCCCTAGGGACTCCTGAGCCATCCTCACCGCACTGATTTACTACTCCCCCTTTCGCTTAATTATCGGAAAGGGCCGGCTCTTTTCTGACACTGCGCTGTGGAAAGAGGGGAGGGGGAAGCTCCCGCCTAGGGCCTTGGAAAGACCTCTGAGGAGGAATCTAGGGGAAAAGTCTCCACGTTCTCCCTCAACCCCAAGTTCTGGTCCTAAGTCTAGGTGAAGATAAGGACCCCTGTGTTCCATCCCATCTGGGTTTTTTAGAAGCTGAGTAACAGCTGAGTGAGAAGCCGCAGGTGGCATGTCCCCACTCCCACCGGTCCTAAGTGGCAGGTGGCCCTGCAGTGAACAGCCTTGTTGTAGGACCTTGGTGTATCCCTCCCTTCTCCAGATCTCAGAGAGGTAGGTGGGTGGGCCCTGAGGGGGCAACTGCGTTACCACGGTGGCCCTAGGCACAGTCAGGATGTCCCACCCTTGCTGCTTTGGCAAGAGGGGGATGAAATCTGATGCCCGTCATGAGGAAAGGCTACAGTGGGGTGCCTTGCCTGTAGCCACCCTGCCCTGTCACTGACCCAGACATGGCCCCCGGCCATGGGGGTAGGGAGACTGATGACTCCCCCCCCCTCGCGGGAAGCCAAAATCCCTGTCTGGAGTTGACCTGCTTTTGGATAGTTGTAGCATCATTAAGTTTGATGCTGGAAGAACTAACAGCAAATATTTGCTACTAAGCCACCAAGGCTTGCGGGCTCCAATTTTTAGCCTGTCCTCTCTTTGCAAGCCACACCCTACCTCTTGCACCCTTTAAACTAAGTTAGGACTGAATCAGTATTTGTACAGGGAAAAAAAAAATAAGGCTTTTAACTCTTTCCCTCCCTGGCCTGCTGTTGACCCTCTACACTCTCTGGCAGGTAAGGTAGATGGTTTTCTTTGGTTGTGCCTGGTTTCTGGCTAGCAAGCTTTGCCCCCCACCTCATCACAATGAAGTTAGCCTATGGGCTCCCTTTAATGGATGCCTTAGCTCATCTCCATCTTCTGAGTAGGGGAGACTGAGGCTGGGGAAGGGAAGAGTTTGTTCAGATACTTCTGCAGGAAGGCTGCAGAGCTGGGGGTGGGGGGGTGACACTTTAATAATAAATGGGAGGGGCACAGTGCCTTCGGGCATCTGGTGGAAGGGAAGAAACACAGGATGTCTTTCTCTGCCCCCTTCTCTACAGTCTTCAGGGCTGATTCCCAGAGGCCTGCTGGGTGGGAAGTTCATACTCCGCACGTGCCCTACTACTAAGGCTGCCTTCCCACACGGCTAAACACACCTCCAGCTCAGGGGCCTGGCCTGGGAGGCACCTTTTCCTTCAGGGCAGCTCCTAGGCTTTCAGACATGAGCTCATCGGAGTAGTTGATGCCAGGAAGGGAGGGACTGAGGGGAAGCAGTCAGGGCTGCCCAGATCAGGATGCCATGGGCTCGAAGAAGTAGAGTGGGCACTGTTGTCAAAGACTTTCCAGCTCTGCCCCATTGTGATGAGGAAGCAGGGTTAAAACAGGCCAGCAGAGGCCAGCAAGCTGGGAGAGGACAGAAGCCAGGCTGAGTGCCCCAGCTATAGTGTCAGGCTGACCTCTGCTACCTGCTGCCTTGCCAAGTAACCTTAGTTAAATCCCTTGCCTTCCTGAGACCTCAGTAGCCCTGGCTAGCAATGAGGCGGGGAAGGGCACATAGGAACTAGGCTGGAGTAGAAAACCGATTCTGCACTCAGGGAGCTTGCTATACATTTGTATCTGCACATACACATGTATTTGCACATACATATGTATATATACAGTGTACATATGTGCACGCACACATATGGTTGGGCCTTTTTTGTTTGTTTTTTGAGACAGAGTCTCACTATATAGCTCATGCTAGTTTGGAACTACTTGCTATATAGCTCAGACTGGCACTGTGCTGTCTTACCCGGCTAGAAGCTAGAAGCGTTGCCTAAATTTTAAAATTAAATTTATTTACTTATATGTGTGTGGGGGGACACATCATGTATGTGTGTGTGCAAATACACATGGTATGTGTTGGTACCATGTGGGTCCCAGGGACTGTACTCAGATCATCAGGCTTGGTGACAAGCACCTTTATCTGATGTACCATCTCAACACAGATGCTTTTATTTTAATTGAGAGAATAAGACAATAAAAAGGGAATGGGCAAATCAACAAGGTAATTTCACAAGGTGACGGAAGGGGGATTGTAGCGTGGAAAGAAGCCTTCGTTGAGATGGAGAGCAAGCAAGAGCTCCTTTTGGAGGTTACTGTGGCATGGGGGTCTGAATGGTATTTGAAGGGTGGTCAGGGCTTCTTGGAGGAAGCATGTCCAGAACGGGCCCCAGAGTCTTTGAAGGCACTGGTCTGGGTCTGGGAGGGTACTGCAGAGGATGGTGAGTATTCCCCCTCAGAGCTGGGTGCGGGTGGTGGGTGCTGGCTGCAGGTTGTACCTGCCCCCACCCCACTCCTGGCCTCCTGGGCTTTAAAATGCAGGCCATAGGAGTTGGTCTTGAGATCTGGCCAGAGGGAGGAGGGCTGATCTGCTTCTGGGGAGGCTCTTTGAGTTAGGCCAGTGTGTGTAGAGCGCCCTTTGTGAACTCTCCCCAGACACTGGGGCTCAGTTGTTACTCCTTGTGACTGGAGGAGGAGTCGACATGACACAGCTCCCAGGCCTTGTAATTCCAGAGGCTTACCCAAAGCCCTTTTTCTGGAATGAACTCTTCACCGACTGGCTGCTGCCGACATTCCATCCCCCTGGGTTCATCTTTTCCATTCAGTTAGGCAGCCCACTGTAGGTCTGTGCTGACCCTGCCCTGTCCTGCCCTGCCCTCCACCTCCCTGGGTGCCACCGTCTATCTCTGTGTCACCTGCTTCCCGAATGGCTGGCACCTGAATCTTGTGGTCAAACTTTGGGGTTTCATTCCTGCCTGCCTGAGAGTTTGTAAGCACATTATGTAACCCCTCTGGACTCCTGTTTCCTCATCTATAAAACAGAGACAATACTAGGCCTTGTCGTGTTATGAAAATGGAATCAGTAGATGGTGAATGCTGAAAAAATGAGCTACTACTTATTAATAGTACCTCCATGTTTTGATCGCCATTAAAATAGCAAGCCCTTGAGCAGGTGGCCTGTCGCCCAAGGCTCCTGAATCTCCATGTAAATTTCTTCTTGGTGTTTGGCCAGGGTGTTTTGGAGGTAGCAGGATGAACCAGCACAATGCATAGGACTGAGCGTCAGGGGTAGCTCACAGGCTAGTGGTCTTGAGCAGCCCTTTGCTTCCTTTAGGCTTCAGCTGTAAGGAATAAGCTGGAAGGATGGGAGGGAACTTAATTTGTAGAACCCCAAAGCATTGACTTGTAGTAAGAAAGAAACAGTTAGATGAAACCGTGGTTGGGACATGGTGGGCTGACATGAGACCCTTGTGTCTAGTCTAGAATAAGATCTCTTGGAATGAGCATGCTTCATAAATAAAAAAGCAGTTTGTGAAATTTTTTTTTGTTACTGTGTTTCAAGAGCTCTATGAGACCAGCCTCACTGTTTTATGAATGGAACCTGAGGCATAGAGTGGCCAGTTCAGTGAGCACCAAAGACAGACCCCAAAGACCTCCAGCTTTACTACTGCATGACATAGTCCAGAGAGGCCAACCCACCTTCTCCAGATCACACAGTGTGTCTCCTGATTTTCATTATCTCGGACCCTCAGGCCCTGGCAAGAGGAGTCTCCTGGGCTTTGGGGCCCAAGCCTCTGACATTGGCCTATGAGCCAGTTCCTTCTCCTTCCTTTCCTGCCCTTCTTCCTCGTGGGTAGGTAAAGGGTGATTAAACGTGCTCTGTGGGTACAATGGGGAGGGGTAGCCCTGCCAGAGTGAGTGTGGTTGATGCTGAAGAGCTTGCAAGGATGTCAGTGCCTGAGCTGTAACAACCCGTGCAGTCCGGCCTGCCCCAGCTCTGTACAGATAGGGAAACTGAGGTCACCACCCAGACAGTTGGAAACGCTTCATCCTTGACCTCCTGTATTGTCTTCTGGGCTACTTAGGGCTTTTGGGCACCATGGAGAGCTAGGACACAGGGCCCTTTGAGAGGGTGGGGTGGGGAGGGTACTGATGAAAAAATAGACTGTCATGTGCACAAGGGCCAGACGTGCCACCACCCAGCCTCTGGATGGTTGGCTTCCAGGGATCCAGCTGCTGGGCTCTTCTCAGGCCTCCCGCTGAGAGCCCCATCCACCTCCCCTGGCTCTGGGCCTGAATCCACATGTGCCCAGCCCCGGCTCTTTTCCTCTCTCTCTCCCTCCAGCACTCCTCTTAGCATCCAGTCAGATGGTGCTCTCATTGAGCCTGGGTGGGCCCGAGGCTCAGCTGTTGACTTCTAGCTGTGCCAAGGAAGTCTGGTGTCACCATGTACTGGTTGTGTGGCCTCACATGAGACCCTGTCCCTCTCTGGGCATTATGCAATGATAGAAGAATCGGATGAGTGAAAGTTCTTTCTTTGCAGCTTTGAAGACCCGGGTTCCTTCTCTCAGGAAAACCTGGAGGGGTGTCATGGCCTGTAAAAGCCACTACACCTCAGAATGCGCAGGGCTATAGGGCCGAGGTCTCACCCCCAGTCATCTTGACAATACTGTTTTTGTTTGTTTGTTTGTTTGTTTGTTTGTTTTAGCAGCTTCTCTAGTTGAATGAGATTGCACAGTGTCAGGGAGGTGAAGGCTTTGCTGTAAGGGTGTGAAGAGTTCACTCCTCTCTTCTTTTCTCCTGGTCAACAGATGTTTATCCGACCCCAGTGGTAGTGTAGGCATGGGAGGTCACAGCCAATGTCCCTGCCCTGTTAGGGTGGAGCAGACCGATATTAAAACAAACAGTAATGGAATCTGATGAGTTCGAAGAATAGTCTGAGGACGCTATGGTGAGAATGTCACTCCCAGGGGTAGAGCATCTCATCACCTGCAAGCACCCCCAAAGAAGGAAAAATATGGTCAGAAAGTCACATCTGATAGATAGACAAGGGCAGGAAGAGCGGAAGGCTCTGAAAATAGCGGGGCCAAGGCTCTGAGGTGAGAAAAGGTGCGGCACATCCGAGGAACCATTAAAGGCAGGCCAGTGAGGCTGGAGGGCTAGGAGGATGAGGCATCCCAAACAAAGGTACATCATGGAGCAGTGGAGATAGTCATCCAGCAATGGAGCCCCAAAAGGATTTGAGGGGGATGCTGGGAAAAAGTCTCCTGAAGCTATGCCAAAGACTGCCTGCGTCCTCTTTCTTGTGATTAGGTGCTGTCAGTGGGTCCCACACTCAGCTACCTCATAGCCCGTTGCTCACAGAGCATCTGGAGCCACCCCACCCCAACCCCTCTCTGCCTGGATCGCTGTGCTTGTATCTGAATGGACTGCCCTGAGCGGGGTGTGATGGTCCAGCAGCCCTAGATCAGAGCAGGTCCTTGGGCAGGCAGCTCAGAGTCTCCTGAAGCCAAAGCCCTGGGGTGGTGTTTCAGTTGTTGGTGCTCTCTGAAGCCCTTTTCTTGGGACTCAGTTTACCAATTGGTGCCCTAGAGATTAGGTTTATTTTTCCTCTGCTCTCAGAGCGGGGCACGAGGCTGCAGTGTCAGCATCGCTGGAAATGCGGGTTCTTGTGCCTTGCCCCTTGCAGCTCTCCCCCGTACCCCGGTTGCAGCATGCGGTCTAACAGGTGCCCTGCATCACTCCCCTGTGCTTCGGAGCATGAGGACTGCTCCAGACCTGCCATCTTCAAACTGGGAAAGAGTAGATGCTTCCCCTGTCTCCAAGATTCTACATATAATATTCCCAGGTCTCTTTTTTACTCCTTAAGAACTTGCTCACTGGCCTTTAAGCACCCTTAATTCCCTGGGGTTCCCTGTCTTAAGAGTCTGGAAATGCTAGCAGCGAGGGCAGTTAGCAGGCCACAGCCCTGTGACATTTTTCCTGCCTGTTCCCATTTGGTGTCCTGCCATCTTCTCTTTGGGATCCCTGAAAGGGTAGCTGGTACTATTCTTAGCAGGTCAGGGTGGAGAGGAGAGAACATACTGGTACATTATTCATGCCTCTTCGTCTACAGGATTACACTCTGGGCTCCCAGGACATGGCCTTTCCAACATGGCCTTCGTCACTGTTATAACAAGTACATCTACTATATAGCCCTGAGGTGAGAAGGTGCTTGGCTCCAGGTAGAGACAAAAGCAGTTTTTCAGGGCCTCAAACTTGGAAAACAGTTTTAGGGAGCCCACACCAAGGAGGGACATGATTGGTGAAGGTCACAGAGGCCCCAGGAAGCATCTGAGTAGAGAATTGACCACGACTGTCTAGAAGATCCTATTCCCAGGATTCAAACTCTAGTTGAGCGAGGTTGCATGCTGCTACAGAGGCAAAGGCTTGGTCAACTGGCCTGTCACCCTGCTTAGCCTGTGAACCTCATGCTGGTATGTGCAGTGTGGAATACAATGGTAACGAACCTGGCGTGTGGCTCAGTGGGTAGAGTGCTGGCCAAACATGCATGCCTGAAGCCCTGGGTTCAGTCCTCCCCCACCACATAAGCCTGGGCGTGGTGGTGCACATCTATAACCCTAGCACTTGGGAAGTAGATGTAGGAGGATCAGGAGTTCAAAGTTATCCTCTGCTACACAGCAAGTTTAAGGCCGATCTGAAATACAAAAGACACGTATGCAGTTATACGTATGCAGTGTGTATGTACTCTGACAAGGGAAGGAAGACTCTCTGCTTCTAAAAGTTAGTGTGTTAGTCAGAGACCACGCACACCACCATGACCGGGGCAAGAGCCACAAGCCTGTTGATGAGTACTTTGCATGTGTGTGACCAATTCTTGCAACCACCCAACAAGGTAGGAATTTGGAGACTGTTACAAGAGGCTCAGCAGATGGGAGGCTAATGGTCATCAGAGCTCATGATCGGGCTAGTTAGGACAAAATGTTTGTTCTAGATCAAATGCTGCCACGTAGTGCAAGGGCTTTGGGCTGTGCACGGCCCAGCGAGAGAGACACTACCATGCTAGAATATTAACTGGTTGAGGTTGTCTCATTGATGGGAAACATTGAGTTGCTGGGGTAGTCACATGTGTCAGAACTTTCATGAACCTGGAGTAAAGGCCAGTGACCCTATGGGTAAAACCAAGTTATAAGGGATTAGTGGATCAGGCCTGAGGTGCCAGAGCCTCTGACTGGAAGCCACAGGCTGCGTGCTGTGAAGTCCTAGGAGGTAGAATGGCCTTCTCTGGGTCCTCTCCCCACCTCTAACTTTTTAAAACTCTTTTTTTGAGACAGGGTCTTGCTATGTAGCTCTGGCTGGCTTTGCGTTTATGGCAGTCCTGACCTCTGCTTTCTAAATTCTGTGGGTACAAGCAGGTGCCACTACACCCCAGCCTCTGCTTCAGTTCCTAGTCTGTCGAATGACGTGACAGTCCCTGCTCTGCCTGTATTTCTGATCAATGAAAAGAGCTATGGAAACCACCAAAGTGCTGTGAGTAACTAAAGGATGGTTTATGTTCGCTATCCTATTTATTAAGTTTTCTATTTTGCATACAAAATACGTAGGTTTCATCATGGCATTTTCATGCCCAGCACTATGTACAGGTACGTGTCAATAAACAGTGCTCATACCCATCCCACATAATAATTCTTTTTACATGGTTAATGTTATCAAATGTGTTTCTGGTTAACATTAAGGAGTCGTGTTATAGGCCAGACCACAGTCTAGGCACTATCTGTGTTTGCTAGCTACAAACGTAACTTATGGGTTGATGTACTCTTATGGTCCAGCGAGTCTCTCACCTGGCTGTATACCAGAGTCCCTCAGGTGGACCCATAGGTCTAGACTGGAGCCCAGGAATTGGCATGTGGGCCACCTGCAGATTCTGACCTGGGCCCAAGAGAGAATGGAGCTTGCTGAGGCCTCAGGCTGGGGCTGGTCTTCTTTCCCTGCTCCTCAGCTGCCCTGCTCACTGCACAGGAAAGATGCTGGGGCATCTGGGGTGACAAATGAGGATACTGACGGTGGCTGCCGACACGCTCAGTGCCACGCAGGTACTTCACAGGGCTTAGTTGTTGTAGGGGCGGAAAGAGGGACATTCTCTGGAACAGTGTGGTCTCCTGGGACACTCCAGCACCGCGTGGTAGATTTTAATGCGTCCCTGAAGAGAGAGGCTGTGACTGAGGTGCAGAGTCATGGATTTCAAAGCATACCATTGCATGAGCACGGTGTACTTCCGTGTGTATGCCCGCAGGTGCTCGTGTGTCTGTCCTGCCCACTCTGTTTAGTGCGTGCATGCCTCTATCATGTGTCATGCAGATCTGAAGCGGGCAGAGCCTCTGCGTGGGAGCCCGTGTGCCAAGGCAGAGGTGTTGCCACCCGCTGGAGTCTGTCCAGCACTAAGGAAAGAGAAAGAGATCCCAGAGAGAAGAAAGTAGACACGATTCCCTGATCGTGTGGGGGGTAGCACAGGCTGTCCCTCTGCCAAGCCACTCGTTCTTCCCACACACCCATGTCTCACCCCCACCTCACGGCCTCACTCAGAAGCGCTTTCTCTAGGAAGATGACCTTGGTTGCCATAGTTAACTTTGTAAGTCGTTCTCCCCGGGCTCAGACTCACATGGATATTTATTATCTTGCCCCCTTATTAAAATTCACATATTTTTTGTGCTATTTCTCTTTATGGCCATGAACAGTGTCCGACCCTCAGTTTGTGCAATAAATATTGGTTGAATTCAGGAGTGTGTACTACCTCTTTTCTTTAAATTGTCCAGTTATCCTCTCCCTAAGATACACCGGAGGCCACTGGCTTGGAGTTTGTTTTCTGGGACACATTTGAAATTTACATAGCAATTAAGAAATTAAGGACCGAGTGCTGGGATTGGAGGCGTGCGCCACCCATTCTCAGCTGCTTATCCTTGGTTTATCGAGGAGGAAGTCGAGTGGAGACTCAAACTCAGCGATTTACTCAGGGTGGGTGATGGGCGACCTGTTGCACAGTCATACGTGGAGGGGGGCGGGCTAGCTGGGGGAGGCGCCAGCTGACAGGATGGGAGTGTAGGCAGGTGCTGGAGATCCAAGGTTGACTCTAGCCTAATGCTGTAGGGAATCCTCAAACCCTTCAGAGCCTCAGTTTCTTTGTCTTTAGAATGGAGGTGAGAATACTTACAGCTCACGAGGATAAAGCAAAATAGTGAAAGAATGATTCTACATAAAGGAGGAAGAAGACCCAGTACAGGATGTGGTGGGTGGGCGGCTACTTGAGGAACAAGGGCACTTAGCCCCTGACAGGTTTGCTGAGGTGACTACTGGTGGCTGCCACACCACAGGGACTCCACTATGTCCAGTAGCTATGAGCAATTCTGAGTTCAAGTTTGCCCTCGTACCCGTTGCGAGAGGCAGCAGCAGGCCGCATCCCAGGAAAGGCACGAGGCAGCACTGGGTTCCCATGCTGTCTACCCCGGCGAGCAGCCCGAGAGCCAGTGTGCCTGTGCCGTCATTATCATTCCTCCTGTGTTTTTTTCTCCAGGGTTATTTATTTTTCTGAGGGGAAGGAATGTGGGGGAATTTACCACAGGGCTGGCCTTCATTTTTTTTTTTTCGGCTGCACAGCAGCCTCTTCTATATGAAGGAAGCGGCAGAGAGACAGATGGCAGAGTGGAGGAGGCAGAGGGTCCTGGCTGACTGTGGGACTGTGCTGTGTGCGTTATATAACCACCCAGAGGTTCAAGGCCGAGCCCACAGTGCATGTAGCCCAGGGCAGAACCTCCAAGTTCCTGGGCTCCCGTGAAATGATACCTGGCTCACTGCATGCACACTGGACTCCAGGCAAGCCTGCTGTCATTTTGCTTCGTCAAAGTCTTCTTCTCTCCATTTTGCTTTGGGGCGTGGGGGTGGATGGGGCCAGACTGCCTTTAGTCTTCTAGTCTCTGAAAACTGTCCCTGTTGCTTGGAGCATCCCCTCATCGCTTCTTACAAAAACCGAAGGCAAATGCTGTCCTCTCCCAGGGAGCCTTTGGCTTGGTCTATCCCGATTGCTCGCTCTCCCAGGCTCTGTGTTCTCCTGGCACTCCATGGAATCTTCTTCTTGGGTTTGACACAGAGACTTGGGGTTTCATCTCCCATTCCACCCACAGGCTTGCTGTTCTTTTTTCAGGCTCCCCTCACCCACTAAGAATCACTCTCCAGTCTAGAATCCAGATGAATCTGGAATTTGACTCCAGGGCTGAGTGACAGAGCAGGAGTGAAGACACAGAAACCTTGGCTTGTGGGGATGCTGATTCTTGGGTCCACACTGGCCGAGTCCCGCTACCCATAGTTCTGCCGGGGCTGAGGCGTTTAGAGATGCTAAAGGGGAAAGGCCTCAGCTTTGTGTAGTGCCCAGAGTGCAGCAGGCCCTGACGAGCGCATGAGGGAAGTTCTCTTTCCCATGATGGCTCGCCGCCTTTGTGTCTCTGGACCTTTGTGTCTCCAGGGTTAAGCATCTGGTCTGTCTTGTGCTCCTGACTCTTCCAAGAGACCTCATAGCCTGCAGGCCAGCCTTGCTTCTCTTGTAGGTTCTTGTCACCCTAGGCCTGAACTTGCCTGTCTCTGCTTACCATTTTGGGTTTTGTATTTCTTTTTTCCCTGTCAGATAGGGTCTCAGCTGTGTCACCCTGGCTAGCCTGGGAGATGTGACTTTCTTAGCATCCATAGGGGTAGGATTAAAGGTGCATGCCACCATGCCTGCCCTGTTTTGTTTCTGTTTTAAAATGTATAAATTTGGATTTTATACATGTAGGTGCTTTGCCTGCATGTATGCTTGTGCACCATATCTGTACAGTGCCCAGGGAGGTTTGGACAGAGTTTTGGAGCTTCTGAAATTAGAGCTATTGATGATTGTGAGCCATGATCAGTAAGCTGTGGACCTCTGAGACACCTCTCCAGCCCCTGATTTCTGTTTGTTATTGATGTTGTGGCTTCCTAATAACTGGTCGATTTTTTAACACAAGGGCTTACTTTGTAGCCTTGACCAACCTGAAACTCATAGAGATCTGGCCGCCTCTGCCTCCTCAGTGCTGGGATCACAGGCTTGTGCCACCAGGCTGGCTGGGGTTTTGTTGTTGTTTGTTTTGTTTTAGACAGAGTCTTATGCAGCCCAGCAGGCCTCAGACTTGCTGTATAGCCAAACACTGAACATCTTATCCTCCTGCCTCCACCTCTGATGCTGAGATTAAGGCTTGTGACTCTTTCACATAGGGCTAGAGAATGACTACATGGCCTTTGTGCAAGCCGGACAAGTGCTCCATACTGATTGTGTCCCCAGCCCTCTGGCTACCATTTCTAAGATTCTGAATCCCACCCGTTATACATTAGTGATTTAGCCGATAGAACAGGCAAGAGGGATGCTATGGCAGCCAGGTCCTGCCAGGACCTCCCAGCAAGCCGGGGTCAGCCAGCAGTGTTTTTTATCTGCGGGGATAGCTGCCAGCTGAGCTGAGTCTGTCTTCCCTCTTCTATCTGTGCCTGTCTGATGCCCTTTTGACAGAGAGGGTGGGGGATGACCAGGAGTTCTGGAAGAGCCCACATCCGATGCCTGCTGCATCCTGTGAGTCCTGTGCCCCCCAGCTGTGAGACCACTGGGCCTGGTTGAGCAGAGAACGCTACTGAGCTTGGAAGTTAGGGAGGACTGAGTAGTGCTTCCTGGATGAAGCAGCAGCTGATTCCGGGGTGTATGTGAGTACTCTTTGCTGGTGGAGCTTGGCTGGGGGAAGCGGTGCAGGCTTGGGAATCAGCTTTGCTGCTCAGCATGTAGCCTGCTCTGTCCCTTGCCAACCCTGAGACCTGGGATGGGTTAGCTAGTCTTCAATACCCCTTCCTCCTCATTTCGAAACTGGCCACCAGAAGCCATCCTTTGTGAACTGCTGCGAGGACTGGAAGGAAGACTTGAGCCATTGTTTGCGGCATCTGGAGCTCAGTAGGCAAAAAGTGGCAGTTGTCACCCTCAGTGAGAATGTGGGCAGGGCGGGATGCAGGAGTGGAGCATGTGTGCCCTGCCCTCAGGCTCCTTCAGTCTGTGGGGGACAGAAGACCCAGACCCTGGATGCCGTGAAACAAGCACTGGGAGGGACACCCTGAGTGATCCGCTGCTCCTGCTAGCCATGTAACTTGTTCCAAGCACCTCTGCAAGGCCTGTCTTCTCTGAGGTAGAGGTGAGGCCACTGCTAGCCTCGGGGCTGCTGTGTCGAGAGTGAAGCAAGGCCCTGTCATAGTTCCGGGCAGACAGCTTTTGCTCTCCCTGAAGTGAGACTTCTCCACTAGTGATGACTAGTTTAAAACACGGACAGGCAGGGGAGGCTTTTGGAAGGGGCCAATCGCATTCAAATTGGGTGAGAGGCTGGGGATGTGGGGCACGTAGCAAAGGCAGAAAGTAGAAGGCTTCAAGTGGAGAGGTTTGTGACCCTGTTTCCAGGCAGGAACTCGAGGGCAGGGGTGGGAACTGGGAGCCACTGTGCCCTCAGCCATTGCCAAGGACACAGAAAAAAGAGAGTACTTGTTCTCTCAAGCAAGCTTTGCTGTCAAGGACCCCTGAATGACGGGATGAGAGGACCCTTCTGGCTCTGCCATGGCTTGGGGTTCTGAGCAGGAGAGAAGCATGGGGCTGGGAGGGAGGACAAGCGAATCTGGTGAAGCTGGCTGCGTGGGGTAGGTTGATTGGCGGGGGAGAGCCTGGGGGTGGAGAGGCCATTTAAAAGGCGGTTGCAGAATCGTTTTCCTGATAAAGAGCTGGGCTGAGTCATCTTCTGTGGAGGAGAGAAGTCATATCTAGCTCCTCCGGGTACTGTCAAGGTGGGATTTTTCTTCTCTGTATCAGCCAGAAGCTTGGCTGCCTGTCCTAGAGGCTTTGGGAGCAGAGGCCAGCGGCAGAGCATCCTGGGGAAGCTGGCTTGCAGGGAGGACCCAGTCAGAGTGAGTAAGCTGAGCACTCAGAGGGGCCTTTGGGGTTGGGACGTGACTCAGGGCATGTGGCATCCCCTGCCTGGCCTGTTTTTCCTCCCAGTGCCAGGAGGCAGATGGGGACTTCTGCCAGCCTGTTAGTAGCAAGGCTAGAGCTGGCCCTAGGGATCCCCACTCCTGTCCCCTTAGCTGGCAGCCCTCCTCTCCCAAGTGTGGGTCGTTCCAGAGGGAGATGTGTCGGTCTGGTCTGTATCCACTGTCAGAAGGCATTCCCCATGCTTCTGCCATGGATGCATCCTTCGGGGTCTGTGTCACTTCCCTCTGTGTGGGGAGGATGTGAGGCTGGGCTGGCAAAGGGGCTAGGTTATTACTCAGACCTCCTCATCTTCCTGCCCCAGTCAAGCCAGAGGTTGTATTGTGGCTGGGACATTGGGTCCTTCCTGACCCCACCAGGGGGGCAGTTTATCCAGCCTGTTTACCCGTCCTGTTGCCAAGGCTCCCAGGCTGCTACAATGGGCTGCCTCACGCCAACCTCTCTTCCCACCTCTGGCTCCCATCCTACCCACTGGCCTTGCCTGGACACTCCCATTGACGGCAGTCGTGTGGAGAAACATTTCCTTGAATTCTCAGTGCCCTGACCTTCTGCTCTGGCCTTTCTTCCCCTGCCCCAAATCCCTTCCTTTGGTTCAGACAGGCAAAGTGATAGGCAGATTTGGGGAGCTGCCTACAGGAGGGGATAAAGACCAGGGGCTGGGGAGAGGCTTGTTCCTGCTAGAGCAGAAGCCGAGCTAGGAGTTTACTGACTCTTAGCCTTATGACTTTCCTACTCCAGCGCGTTTCATAGCCTATCATTCGTTTCTATCTTAGTGAGAATAAGTTCATCGGCTTCTCCTGAAAGGGAGCAGTGATCGGAAGCAGCTGAGGGGCACTGAACGGCTGGGGAGACGGGGGTCTGCAGACTCCTCCAGGAACCCTGAAGCTTCCTTAATGCCCTTCCCACTGAAGCTCTGAGCTAGAGAGCCAGTCAGACTTCCTGATTCTGAATCTCAGCCCTTCCACTTAAAGTTGTTTGACACTGCTGGGTGGGCACCTCTGAGCCTGGCTGTCACCTACACAGCGGGAGTGGCAACAGTGTTATCGTTTGGGGTCTCTGCCTTATCGATGAACACAGCAATGAGCGTGGAGCACTGACATAGGTCATGCGAGGCCTATGTCATGGCATCCCCACCTCCCTAAGGCAATGCTCTGTCTTTGAGCCTTTCTCTGGCTCTACCCCATCTCACCTGACTCTTCCTTTACCCTCTTCCTTTACCCTCCAGCCTTCTTCTACTGAAGGCCTGGCTGTATTCAGGGCTGCTGTCCAGAGATCTATATAGGCCTTCAGAGACCTAGGCTAGAAGAAAGGGTATCATGGCCTGTGCCACAGCTACAGTAGGGGCTGCTTGTCTCTGTGCCTGGGGTTTACCTCTGATCTCTCTAAAAGCAAGAAGCAAAATCTTACACAAGTTTGCCATTGCCAGAGATGACATTGCTCTGGGTGACTTTAGTTGGTATGTAGCTTATAACAAGGGACTCCAGGGTTCCTTTGGTTGGTCAAATCCTGCCCTACCCCATCCCATGTTTGTGCAGGGTGACAAAAACTTTCCAGGCTTATTGGCTGGGTTGGCCCCAAACCTCCCATCAAATTCCTTTTTTGTGTCACTGTGGCTGGCCTTGGGGGCAGAGCTCCGCTAGGAGGTCATTCCCCTCTGGCCCCTTCTGTCATTCCTCTCAGAGCTTAGGGGCAGCTCCAAACTCACAGGAGGGGAGGGCCATTCAGGGCAGGCCGAGCTCTGATGAGCCTGGCTGGAAGTCAGCAGCCTCCTGAGTCACCCACTCTTTGTGATCCTTTCTTTTCCTCAGCCCCCCAAGCTAGCTTCTCTCCAAAGACCTTTCACACTGATGTTGGAAGACGGGGCTGGGGAGGGTTGTGGGGGACACAGGCCTGGTCCTGAAGCAGCAAAGGAAGAAGGGAGTGGCAATGTTCAGGGACACGGAGCGGCCTTGATGTTCAAACACCGGATCACTGTCTATCTGCCTTCCACCGTGGGATTCTGCAGCTAGGACGTGGTGCTCCATAGTGACAAGGGCCCATAAAGGTAGCTCTGTAATGTTGGACAGCTCGCCTCACTGGTCTGGTCTTTGGGTTTTCTCATCAACACAAAGCACACAATAGCAGTTTGTGTCTTATAGGGTTGCTGTGGGAATCCAGCCGTACATGTAGTGTGTAGTGTGTGCCTAATCAGTGTTCGCTGCAACTGCTGTAAGTGTGTCGTAAGCAACATTGGTGGGTTCTTTATCCTGAGTCCTATGGGATGTGTTCGCATCTGTGAATCTCTGCAGGGTATATCAGGCCGCAAAGTAAAGCTGTACACTGGTGTGGTGATGGTAATGGTGGTGGTGATGATGGTGGTATGGTGTGGTGATGGTGGTGGTAGTTGTGGTGGTGTGGTGTGGTTTGGTGTGGTAGTGTGGTGTGGTGGTGGTGCTGGTGGTAGTGGTGGTGCACAGAAACACGCCCAAACGTGGAAGCCATTGTAGGCATTTATGGTTGAGAGGCCTGTACCAGTGGGAGGCACACCACGGGAGTCATGAGCCCATTTCAACTGAGTATATAAACACGTTTTGCACACACAAGGGTATAGCTTTAGGGATACAAGGGTTGTGTGGAGAACTGTGCTGTGACAGCCACCTCTGAGTTGCTGAGACTCTGTGGTGCTTCTCCGTAACTCCAGAGTCTCCTGACATGTGTCCTTCAGGACCCTGGTCTATGCAACAAATGTGCTTTGCTGGAAAAAGATTAGATACTGTCTGTCCCCACGAGCCAAGTGGGGTCACAGTGGCCAGTCCTTCCTGGGGTAATATGAGCCGTCTTTGCCCTGGACTTGATGATGACAGACCCCTTGTTCTTGTGATCTCAGGGTGGTCCCCAAATGTTTCTCAGCTAAGGAGCCCCTGACTCTGGGAGGAGGTAAGAGCTTGCCAAGATCATAGGGATAGCCCAGCCAAAGGACTTGGCTTTGGGCCAGGGGACCTGTTTCCAAACAGAGCAGAGGAAGCAGACACTGGATGGTCCACACATCCCTTAAGATGTCCCCGTGTGTGGAAACCTCATCTTCGGTTGTCCCAGGGGAATGGTCTGGCTAAACCCTTCATGTTTTACAGAGTGGGTAGCTGGGGAGGAAGAGGAATACCACAGCGGGGGCAGGCTCTGTGCTGTCATTGTGGCGTGATGGCAGAGCTACAGGTGTGGTGAATGGACAGGAGGATGGAACCAGAAAGCCATGAAGCATGAATTGGACCTGGCCTCCTTGGACTTCTCTGCTAACTCCAGCATAGCAGGGAGGGGGTCTTTGCCCTGGGATACTCTCTGGGTCTCAGTTTCCCCATCTATAAAATGGGATAGTGGTGAATTACCTGTCTCCTCTATCTAGGCCCTTCCACCTCTCAAGAGTCCATGAACTCCAAGCCAGGATGGCAAGATGCCTAGAAAGACTGTCCCTGGAGACCCATCAGCCTGTCAGGGCCAGGGCTAATTAGGATGAGTTTGGAGGGAGGGCAGGGTCAGATTCCTCAAGAACTAATTAGCTTCCCACAGTCGGGAAGGAGTTTTCTCAGCCACCGGGTAAGCTATGACCCTGGTCCTAGGCTGATCCCTCTAGCTGCCTGTGACTCAGCTGTCCAGGCAGCTTGGTTTATTCATTGTTCAACAGTGTTGAGTACCGAGTGCATGCCAGCTGGGCACTGTGGACAGAAAGAGAAACGGTGACCTCGCTTAATAGGGGTCCGACCTGTGACCTCTGTCTTTGCCATTTCCCACTGCCTCTTCCCCCAGAAGGACCTTGAACACCATCTTTGCCACCTGTAGCTGTGTGGCCACGCATCTGTCAGGAATCTCTGAACTTTCTCAGAGAAGTTCTCTTCTGCAGTCCAGGCACACAGTGACTGTCACCCGGTACACTTGGGAGAGCAAGATAAATGAACACAGTGGGTCAGTGTGACCGCCACTGACATTTCACTTATGTTAGAATATATGGACTTTTAAATAATTTTCTTTATAAAAATGAGGGAAGCTTGTGGAAGGATATAGAAGAAACTGGCAGAATGGATTCTTGATTTGATGTGGTATAATCAGGGGTGGGGACACTGCCATGGTTACTTTTTTATTTGAATGTGTTAACCTTTCTCTGTCTAGAAACCTACACAGAGACAGGTTTCTCTGTGTAGCCCTGGCTGTCCTGGAACTCACTACATAGACCGGGCTAACCTAGGTCAGAAATCTACCTGCCTCAGCCTCCCAAGTGCTGGGATTAAAGGCGTGCGTCACCATGCCTAGCGTGTTAACCTATTTTTTAAAAAGAAGTCTTAGGGGCAGGTGAGATGCTTCAATAGGTTAGAGGCATTTTGCTGTGCAAGCCTGGAGTTTGGGCCTCAGAACCCACGTAAAAGTCGAAGAGACCCGACTCCACTTATTATCTTCTGCCTCCACACGTGCAAAGTGGTACAGGATTCCCCACAATGATAAAGTGCCTTAAAAAATAAATCTTTGTAGCATCTTCCTATAAACCATCAAGCAAATGGCCCTACTCTGAATTTGAGAGTGTAAAAGACCCCCAGAAAAGCATATGGAAAGTATTTTGGGGTTGTTTTGCACATTTGGGACTCTTTAGACCAAACACTGTTCTCGGGGTTGGAGTCAGAAAGGAAAACGTATCAAGTGAGGCCCTCAGAGCTGTGTTTGAGGGGAGAAGATGAATCAGGAGATGTGCAAACACTTGAATTTCAAAGAGCAGTTGAGTGCCAGGGAGGAAAAGCAGAGATAAGACCCGAGACAGCAAGGCCCCTCCAGGGAGGGCGCACTGTCAGGGAAAAGGATGTTCCCTGCACTTGAGGCATGTAAGGCGCCTTACTTGGCCCTGTCTTTCTTCCACTTCCCCTTCTCTAGTGTAGAAGGGAAGCAGAGATGATGAGAAACATTCTCAAGGGGTGAGAGTGGCTGGTGGTCAGGGGGACCATGGGAGATGTAGTTAGTGGGGTGACTCAGTTTGGAGAAGCACTGTCTTGGCAACCTTCCTGGGCCGCCCAGTGGAATGGGCAGGCCGTCCTGAACATCTGAGCAGCTTCATCCTTGACTCCTCATGACAGCTGATTCTGGGAAACCGGGCAAAGGTCATATTTCAAAGAAATGGTCGACTGTAGGAGGGCTTGGTGGTGACTGTACACCCATTTGCTAACTAGGCCTGTGTACTCTCTGCAGCCTTAGGCCGGAGCACTAGCTTCACTGAAAAGGATCTGAAGGAGGCCAAGGCGTGGAGCCAGCAGATCGCAGCCCAGCTGACCACCCCTCCCAGCTCCAACTCCCGAGGGGTCCAGCTCTTCAACAGGCGCCGGCAGAGGGTGAACGAGTTCACCTTGGAGAGCCGTGGCCAGAAGCCACCAAAGCATAGTCAAGAGGCTCTCCCAGCAGGGCATCCTTCGAACCCCACAGGCCATGCCCCAGGGCTCAGTCTGAGACCTCCATCTCCACCCAAGCCAGGCTCTCCAAAGCATCCCAGCCCCCGAAGCCCCAGCAGAGGGGTCCCTGGCCACATCATGGAAGGCTACTCAGAGGAAGCCAGCCTCCTGCGGCATCTGGAGAAGGTTGCCAGTGAGGAAGAAGAAGTACCACTGGTGGTTTATTTAAAGGAGAATGCAGCCCTGCTAACCGCTAATGGGCTCCACCTGTCCCAGAGCCGAGAGGCTGAACAGTCCTCACCAAACCCTCCAACAACAGAGGCACACAGTCCAGCTGCAGACATCAACCAGAACCTCTCCTCGCCCAATGCTACACTCACCACACCAGCGTCCAACAGCCACCACAACCAGCCCACCACCGATGTGAATCAGAATCCCCCAGCCGCTGTCACCCCTGTCCAACAGAATTCATCTGAGGCCCAGTATCCCACAAATGGCACGCCCGATTCCAAGCCCAGCACTCCATGTGCCGATGGGCAGCCCCAGGGGCCAGCAGGGGAGGTGAGATCCAGCATTCTGCTGATTGATAAGGTGTCAGCTCCATCCCCTGCCACCAGCACCTTCTCTAGAGAGGTCACTCCCCTCTCCAGCTTTGGGCCACCAGCAGCAGATCTCATGTCCAGCTCCCTGCTCAGTGACGTGCAGCCTAGCCACCTAGTGGGGTCAGCAGAGCAAGAGATGTCCGGACGTGCAGCGGTCACCACGCCCACCACGCCCACCAAGGTGTACAGTGAAGTGCATCTCACGCTAGCCAAGCCCGCATCGGTGGTCAACAGGACGGCCCGGCCTTTTGGGATCCAGTCACCAGGGAGTACCAGCCAGGTGGAACACAGCCCCATGATGGGAAGACGACATTTTGGAGAGAAGGCCTGGGCTCCCTCGACTACCTCCATGGTGGACAGGAGTCCCCAGCCTCAAAGGCACATGATGTCCCGCAGCCCAATGGTAGAAAGGAGGCTGGTTGGGCAGCGAAGCCCAGTCCTGGAGAGACGCCCCTTAGGAAGCTTCACCCCACCCCCCACCTATGCCGAGACTTTGTCAACAGCCCCAGTGGCTTCCCGGGTTAGGTCTCCTCCTTCTTATTCTACTCTGTACCCCAGCTCTGACCCCAAGCCACCTCATCTGAAGAGCCAGGTAGCCCCTGCCAACAAGACAGGCATTTTGGAAGAGTCTATGGCCCGCCGAGGCAGCCGGAAATCAATGTTCACTTTCGTGGAGAAGCCCAAGGTGACCCCGAATCCAGACTTGCTGGACCTAGTGCAGACAGCTGATGAGAAGCGGAGGCAGAGAGACCATGGGGAGGTGGGCATGGAAGATGAGCCCTTTGCCCTGGGAGCTGAGGCCTCCAATTTCCAGCAGGAACCAATAGCTCGGGACAGGGTCAGCCCTGCAGCCGCTGAGGAGACTGTCCCTGAGTGGGCCTCCTGCCTCAAGTCACCCCGTATTAAGGCTAAGCCGAAACCCACACCCAACCAGAACCTCTCAGAGGCCTCAGGGAAGGGAGCTGAGCTCTATGCCCGCCGCCAGTCGCGGATGGAGAAATACGTCATAGAGTCTGCAGGCCACACTGAATTGGCCCGCTGCCCTTCACCTACTATGTCCCTGCCGTCATCCTGGAAGTATTCTACTAATGCCCCTGGGGGCTTCCGAGTGGCATCCCTAAGCCCAGCGCGGACTCCGCCTGCCTCTCTCTACCACGGCTATCTGCCGGAGAATGGGGTCCTGCGCCCAGAACCTACCAAGCAGCAGCCATACCAGATGAGGCCTTCACTCTACGCTCTGTCTCCCGTCAAGGAACCTCCCAAGACCTCATCCCGCTCCACCTCACCACGCACTCCGTCCCGCACTGTCTCACCTCGTGCCACCTCTCCAGCCAAGCCTAGCTCCCTGGACCTGGTGCCCAACCTGCCTAGGGCAGGCCTGCCGCCATCTCCTGCTCTGCCTCGGGCTTCCCGCTCCTCCCCAGGCCTCTACACTGTCCCTGTCCAGGACAGCCTCCAGCCCACTGCCGTGAGCCCCACCTACAGCAGTGACATCTCGCCCGTGTCTCCCTCCAGGGCCTGGTCTCCCCGAGCCAAGCAGGCCCCCAGGCCTTCCTTCTCCACCCGGAATGCTGGAATCGAGGCCCAGGTGTGGAAGCCTTCTTTCTGCTTCAAGTAACGCATCCCAGTGCCTGTCTTGCCTCCTTCTCGGAGGGTCAGAGAGAAGATGTGGCAGGATGTGGTTCGGGGCTTAGCGAGAAGATAGGCACCCATGGATCAAGGTCTGGCTGTTGCCAACAGCTAGCTATGCAACCGTGGGTGGACCATCTCCTCTCTCCGAGCTGTAGACAAAGGGGTGTAGACTCCTTGTCTGGGTGGTGCGGAGGGTCATAGAGTAAGACTACCCTGAGAGGGTCCTGTTAAACAGTCTTTCCCTGGCCTTGCAAGCTTCAGGGATGGACCCTGATGGCAGTGTCTTGCTGGCTGAAGGCCCAGAGGGCTCCTCGTGGGGACTTCTGGAACAGAGAGTGGCTTCTGGCTGTGCCTTACTCATAGGGCTCAGGCTCCTGGCATCTGGCTTCCTGCTTCTGGATTCTCACCTCCACAGGGTGTTTCTTCTCCTCTGCCTTCTGGACATTTCCTCTCCACTGCCTCAGAGAACTTTGCCTGGCTATGCCTCCTCTCCTGAGTCCTCTGCTGCCTGTGGACTTTAGCGTATCACTGTTTTCTGATGCTTGTCTTCCTGCTCTCTGAGACTCTGCAGCCTCCATGCCCTCTCCAGGACCTGACTCTACACAGGGAGGGAAACTTTTGGGCTCAGACCTCAGACCTGTTTCCAACTGCCTTGCCCTCACTGTTCTAGGGTGAGGCGACATCCCAGGGTATCCCTGAGAAGAATGTCCTTTAGAGGGGGCTATGCAGACATTAGGAGAGTGACCCTTGCTTGAGTCATATAGTGACCTCAGCCAAGGTCTCCCTGATCAAAACAAGCCACCTCAGTGCAACAGCACAGGCCCAGGGAGATGCAATGGAAGAATGTTCTAGACTCATGTACCTTCCATTTGCTGGGTGACTTTGGCCAATTCACTTTTCCTTTCTGGACCTTAGTTTTCTCATGGACACAGGGTCTTCTAGTTGTGGTAATGGCTGAAGATTGAGAGACTAGGCTGGTGTAGTGGAATAAAGGTCTCAGAGGCAAGGGGACTGTCATGCAGAAAAAAAGTAGAAAGGATGGGCTGTTGCTGAGGGACACAGGAGTTAGCTTTTGATGAGAGTGACCTGGTGAGGTACAGTGGAATGAGCTACTGCAGCAAGCCACAGTCAGAAGCCTGGACAGGGCGAGCTTAAGCTTGGGATCAGCTGGTGACAGCTGGACCAGGGCACGGTAGCTCAGAAGAGAGGGACAGGGTAGACCCTAGAGCTTTGAGGAAAAGATTGGGCTCAGATGAGAGTTCTGACTGGATGTTCACTTTGGGCCTCAGTTTCCCCATTCATACAGAGGGTGTCGAGTCAGGTAGCCTGAGATCACCATTCCCTGCCCCTCTTTGGATATGGTACAGCCCCTCCCTCCACCGAACTAGTCTTCTTTGGGGGTGGAGAATACAGGCACAAGAAGACATATTTAGATGGAATCTTCCCAAGACTTGGGGCTAGGACCACCCACTTCCTCTTTCCCAGCCCTATTTCTGGGATCCCAGAGAGGCAGGGGTGGTGGAGGCGGTGACCGTGCTGGGCTGAGTGCGCTGGCTGAGTGCGCAGTTTTCCTGAGCTTTGGGCTTGTCTCCATGGGAACAGGGGTGCCTTGTCAGGGAGCTCATCCAAGCGGGAGAGGGGGAGGCATGTGGGAACTGCGAGTGAGCTTGGCTTCTTCAGGTCTCCCCAGAACAGAGTGAGCCCCTAGGAGACCCTGCTCTTTTGTACCTGGGGTGAGAGTGGGGGTGGCAGTGGAGGAGCCCGTCCTCCGTCCTGTAGCTCTTGCCGCTGGGCTGAGCTCTTTGCCACTTGGTTCTGTCTTCTGTTCTCAATACACTCTGTCTCAAATCTATCTGCCTTGCTTCTTTCTTCTGCGCTGTTGCTGCCACGGGCTGGGGCTCTCTGCTCTGATTGGGTCCTGGAAGTGAAGTGGAACCGCTCAGCTGTGTGTGTGTGTGTGTGTGTGTGTGTGCGCGCGTGCGTGGGAGTGAGGTTGTGTCCTTGGGTGCTGTGTGCTACTGTGCCTGCTGTGTGTCTGCATCTGTTGGTGTCAGCCATGGGCTGTCTAGGAAAGGAGGGCGTTTTCCTCCCTTCACTTCTTTCCCGAGGCTAGCCCAAACTGTGTTGAGGATAGAGGAAACACACTGCTCTACGGCCCAAATTGGTTTCTCCTTTTTTTTTTTTTTTTGATAGGGTCTGTAGCACTCATTAGATAATGGGACATGCCTGAGCCCCCTTGATTGGCTTTTGGCTCTGAGATTGGTCTCAGCCGCTAGTCCTTCCTGTCTCACCAGGGGCAGGAACCTCCCTTGAAGTTCTCCATAAACTTGTGGTATGTCTCCCATAGGTGACCTGGTTGCAAGCTGCGACGAGTCACACACAGAGAACAGTTCTCGGGGACTCTGGCTTTTTTATACACATAGAACCCTGACCCCGGGAATAAAGAGGGGAGGAGGCCTGGTGCTGAGCCTTGAGTTGCTCCCTCGATGAGATTGGCTATCCTGGAAAAGCCTCCACAGGTCACTGTAGCGTTATATCCCTCCAATCGGTCCTCTCTGGCTCTTCTTAACGGTGCTTTTTAGTGAAAGGACACAGAGGCTGGACTCTTCTAGCAACTGCTGCCGTGTGATTGGACAGTTTATACCGTCTGCCTCTCGTTTCCTTTTGATTGGGAGGGACTACATTCTCTACATTGGTTGAAAGGGTGACTGGCAGATGGCTGACTGGGTGAACGCATGGATCTTGTGGGTGATTGATTATAGGCTTTGATTGGGATGAAGTCACTGACTGGACCTGATAGCTTGGGACTGGGACGAACGGATGATTGCTAGTGAACGTGGACTCAACCAAAAGCCCAGGCGAGCTACTTATTTCTGGAATAGGGGTCAACAGCTGGATAGTTTAAGTTGTGTGTGTTTAGCCTGGATTCCCAAACCCTCCGCTTTCAATCCCCTTAACACTGTTTAAGCATGGTGTAGCCTTTGAAACACACACACACAGACCACTGGGCTTCATTTTCATCCCTAGCGAAATGAATGCAATAATGCCAGCGTCCTAACCGGTCTGACCTAACTGGAAGACGTGAGAGATGACAGACGAGGAAAAAACACGCAGACGGATAAGTACTCAGATAGGTGGGAAATGCATTTGCCACCATAGCGGCGCAGTGCTTTTCACTGCAGATGCCTTCACCACCTGCTTTGCGCAGAACCAGTCTCCCTGCCCACGTTGGCAAGAAGCGCAGACAGGGAAGAACGCTGTCCAGAGATGAGAGGCTTGGCTTCCTTTTGTGTCTCTGCCCGCCAGTAGGAATTTACTCCTGCTGGGCCCCCAAGAAAATAAAGTGAGGAGGTAACTTTGAAACATAAGGGCTGAAAGGATTCATGAGGTCCAATCTTAATAGCGGTAGTTATATTTTTTGAGTAGCTAAAACCATACGGTTGTATGGTTCAAAACTAAACATACATAGACTATAGTCATTTAAAAGGACTTGTCCTCACCCCCTGTGGCTGTGTGCATTGTGCCTACCAGCCCCATTCCTTAGCCTGCTGTGTCTTTTCCATCTCTACTTACGGTAGTTTCTGTTTAGTAATTCCCTCCGAGGAACGTGCTAATGCACGCAATGTCCCTTCATATGAGCTGGTCTTTCCTCGCGACTTCCTGGACACCCCATTATAGAGAGGAAGCTGAAGGCTAAAGGGCTAGACGATTGCTTGCCCATTCCCTTCCACCAAGTGAGGGAACCTGTGTCCAAAGCAAGGAGGGCTGACCCCAGATAGCAAAGGCTTTTAAAACTTCTGCATTGAGTTGAACCATCCGTGTTTTTACTTCAGGCACTACTACCTGACTTTGTTGGGTACCTTTCCGATCTCCGAATGATGGACAACCGTACTCGATCTTTTCGAAAACCCTGACTCGGAGGACCTGGCACTAAACCTTCCCCTCGCCCTCTCTGCTCTCTCCCCAGGACCGCCCCGAGAGCCTGCCCACGTCCCCGCCCTGGACGCCGGGCGCTTCCCGGCCCCCCAGCAGCCTGGACGGCTGGGTGAGCCCGGGACCGTGGGAGCCGGGTCACCGGAGCAGCATGAGCAGCCCCCCGCCGCTGCCGCCGCCGCCACCAATGTCCCCCTCGTGGAGCGAGCGCTCGGTCTCCCCGCTGCGACCGGAGGCCGAAGCGCGGCCCCCGAGCCGCCAGTTGCAGGCGCTTCTGGCGCGCAACATCATCAACGCGGCCCGGCGCAAGAGCGCCTCCCCGCGGCCAGCGGCCGCCGAGCCCCTGCGGCCCTTTTCCCCGCCGCGGGGGCCGCCGCCGCGCATGCGCTCTCCGCAGCCGGCTCGCCCCGCAGGCGCCTTCCGCGGAGCCGCCTTCGCCCCCATCCCGCGGAGCCCGCTACAGGTCGGGCCTCTGTCCTGCGCTAGTCCCCAGAGTCCTCAGGCCACGCCGTCCAGGCCTTTTCCCTACCGCCGCTCGCCCACAGACTCCGACGTGTCCCTCGACTCTGAGGACTCCGGGCTAAAGTCGCCTGGCATCCTCGGCTACAATATCTGTCCTCGAGGCTGGAATGGCAGCCTGAGGTTCAAGCGTGGTAGTCTCCCCACCGAGGCCTCCTGCACCACCTAAAGTTTCCCACCCTGGAAGGGCTGAGCCCAAAGAGGCACCAAGCTTGGGGAACTCCAGCACCGGGACCCCAAAGGGTCTGACCTCATTGGACAGCTCCAGAGAAGGATCAGAGAAGGAGAGCTCTGGGCCTGGGGGCCAGGTAGCTAGACACTCAAACTTGGGTTCTAGCCCTTGGTTCTGCCATTGCTTTGTGTGACCCTGAGTGAGAGCCTCCTGTCTCTGACCCTCAGCTCTGGCCGCTGCAATCTCCAGACATTTTCCCCTTCTATTCACACACTCGTGCCTTGGAGAAGGCAGCCATGCCCCCCACCCTTGGGCCTGCAGCGTGCTCCTTCTTCACTCCGTTCTCCAGCAGCCTGCCAAAGTATGGTGTTGAAAAGAACCTAGGCCGTGACCCATGCCCAGGCCCTGGCTTGACCACCGGCTCCTGGCACCAAGTTCTAGGCAGGAGCAACTGTTTTCCATCCCTTCTCAGACTAGCCCTATTTTTATCTGGTGACCTTTAGTGAGATCTCCCAGGCAAGCTCAAGGTGCCCTGCTGGGCCCCTCTGGGGAGAAGGAGCTGGAAGAGTTTCCCCAGGCTCTGCCCTGCTGCCTTTGTTGCCCCAGAGCAGGGTGTCCGGGGTCTCCCTATGGCCAGGGCAGAACAGTGTGTGAAGTGCTGGGTTCTCTGGGGCTATGGGTCTCAGGGGCCCCAGACCTCTGCCCTTCTGGTCCTGGTCATGGGAAATCTGGTGTTTTTCAAAGCTGAGGAGAGAAGAGAGCCTTACATGGCTGCCCCCCCACCTGGCCTTAAATTGGAAAGAGGTCCTCGTTGCAGAATATGTAAGCCATGGCCAGGATGCATAGAGGGGACTCCGGTATTGGGGAGGGTTCTCATCCTGAAATGCATCCCATAGTATTAGAAAGGGAGGTTGAGGGTGGAGGACCATGGAGTTTGAATTCAGAGACAATAAACCTGGGTGGGAAGTCAAGGGGCCATACCAGTATGGGCCTGTGTTTCTGGCCACCAAGTAAATGCCTCCTCCCTTCACTTTCAGGCCTCAGCCCAGAAGAGTGGGCACTGCTATATTCATTTTCTTCACATCTCACTCTGGCCTAACTTGTGCCTATACCCAGTGGCCTTGAGGAGCTGGTCCCCTAAACTTCAGTGGCTCTGATTCCAGTCCCCAAGAATGACACTGGGAAGGATGTGGCTGAGTTTTGCGGTTTTCATTGTTGGCTGATGGTACCCATTGAGGTTCAAAATATCAGCTTCAGAATTCAGAACCTGGGGGTTCAGGTGCTGTAGTTCAATGAGGTGAAACAAAACAGGAGGATGTTGTTAAAGGCAAGGGATGATGTGATTTGGAGTAATTAGTAGATTTACCCACACATCCGGATGATCTAGAACTCCCTAGAGGAAGCTAGGGATCAGGGTGGAATAAAGTCAAAGTTGGGATGGAGTATATTGGGATAAAGGAGAGGTTCGTAATGGCCATGGTTGGGAACCTGTCTCCACTGGAAAGATGAGAGTGTACTCAGCTTAGTCAATAAATGAATACATTTACCAAAGCTCCTACCTGCTGCAGCATCCTTTGTAGCTAAAAAGTCCCAGGCTAGGGATGCCTCCCAGAGAAGACACTATTAAACATCCAGCTGATGCTGTGGCATAGATCAGCTTCTACCTGCATTTCCTCAGACAACCAGCAGGAGGCAGCTTTGAGAAACTACAGTTCTGTTTCTGCTGTTCTGCCATGGTGACTGCCTTCTCCCTTATGGTCTCTAACACACTAGAGCTTGCCTGTATCCTGCCTCATGCCTCTTGTAGAATTCAGAACAATAAATGCTTTCTTCATTCTTCTGCCTCCTGTGTCATTTTTGCCTTTCAGGAAGCCTTTTTCTTCTTCCCAATCATACATCAGTCCACAGAATATCTGAGCCACATGGTCTTGGATTTTGGAAACCATAAGAACAGCTGGAAAAACCTGGGATCATAGGCATCCTTGAATTGAAACCTAGATTCTGTCATTGATTAGCTGGGTGGATCTGAGTACACCACCCCTTCCCCATGTCTCGGTTTCCCCATTTGAGTGAGGGGAGAGTTGATCTAAGTAGTGGCTCGGAGTGGTGGTGCTACAGAATGCTGTGGCTGGAGTGGGCAGAGCCAACCTCGGGCAGGGTCCAGCGCTCTGCTACTACTTCTTCATTGAACTCAGGATTCCAGGGTGGGGACAAGAGTCTCCAGGGGGAGGTTCCATGTGAGTTTAGGCAACTATAGTGAGACCAGGGTCATCAAGGACCCAGTTTCCATGGGTCAACCTTGGTTCAGAAAGAGTGATTGTGTTCCTACTTTTAGATGAGGCCATCCCTTAGCCCTACCCTGTAGATTCAGGCCCAGCAGAGACTGGACCCAGAAACCCAAGGGGCAGAAAGCTGCATTCAGAGCAGAGCCCAGGATGCTGCCCCACATGGGTGTCAGAAAGGCCACTGGGGCCATCTGCACTGATGGACTCAGGTGCTCGCCACCCTGTTGTGTGCCCACCCTTCCCTGGGATTGACTTGTGTGCCTTTCACAAGTCATAACTTCTGCTGGAACCTATCCTGAAAGCAGTCAGTATGTAACCGCCTGCTGTCCAGCACTCAGTACCTTAAGCTAATTCATCCTTGACGGAATGAGCTCACCATCCGACCTCACCCCCACCTGCTCCTTCCTTCCCACACCTCACATTTCCAGACCATCTCCAAGATGCGGGCGTTATTCAAGTGCCCTTCATTAACCTCTCCTCCTCCCCACTGCTTCTGTCTCCACCCTAAGTCAGTTACCCTCCATCTCTCTTTGGCTACCACACAATCTCCCTGCCTCTAGCCTGGCCCCTTTCAGCCCTGTATGTGTACAGCAGCTATCTCTGGGAAATGTCAATTTGACCACCACCTTCTGCCAGCTTAATCTCCTCATCAGCCCTTTGCAACACAAGTTCCCTTTGGAAATCTGGCCTCTTCCCACTTGTCTGGCCTCAACTCCCAGCACCACCCTCAGCTCCTATTTGCCAAACCCTCCACAGTCTTTGCAAGAGATCTGTCCTCCACCTGCAGGTCACCTCTGCCTGGTGGGCTCCCACAAATCCTGCATCCTCCAAGATCCAGTGCCAATGCGTCTTCCTCTGGGAGGACTTCCTAGGCTTCACGCCGAGCTGGCACCATGTTCCCTGCTCCTTGAGCTCTTTCCGAGCAATGTAGAGAGATGATAGCACAAAGGCTGCTTTACTGGTCAAGTCTGGGCTAGCTGAGCTCCTTGGAGATAGAGTCCGGGCATATTTATTTTTAGTCCACGGATAGAGACTCAGAGAATATGAGAAGATAGTAGGGAGGATGAGAAAGAGAAAGGGAGGGAAGGCAGGCCAGAGGGAGGAAAGGAGAGAAGGAAAGAGGGAGGGAGAGGAGGAAGGGAGGGAAGGAGAAAGGAAAAGCCAAGAAAAAATAGTGGGGAATTTGTTCACTTACTCCTCTGCCCATCCCTACTTCATTTATGCAGCGAACATTTGTTGAATTTCTATTAGGCATTACTCTAGATACTAGGGATACAGCTGTTACCAAGATCCAGTGAAGGCAGCCTATCCCCAGAGTTCGAATGTGACCGCGCCAGGGGGTGCAAGCCCTTCTGTTTGCAAGGGCCTGCTGCCGGGACACCTGTCTTCCCCAGAGCCCAGTGCTTTTCGCATCTGGCCCCGGCTCCTGTTGCAGCCCGAAATAAGGCTGACCCACGGAGAAGGCGAGAGTGATTCTTGTCAGCTGAAGCCAGCACTGGCTGTAGGACACACCCTGCTCACTGACCGCTGACCAGGGAGACTGCATTAGACACTGACCACACAACTCCAGCTCCCCGACGGAGGTGTTAATCTTAAGGGTCTGACATTCCTTCCCACCTACTGTGGCCCCACCAGGTACAGGCATCATCCTCTCATCTTCCAGGGAGCTCTTGGGACCTAGGGGGAGTGGGCAGAGGAGATGAGGTAATTTTCAGGGCCTTGTAGGTGATCTGGGGGGGGGGGCTCACAGAAGTCCAGGGTCTGCATTAGGAGGAAGGGAATTATAAGCTCCAGGATCCTAGACATCCAATGGGAAGGCTGGGGTTAAAGATGAGGGGAGGTAGTGGTTTTGCTTGGTCTTCAGGATCATAGGCACTGCCTGCAGAGAGACAACTCCCTGACTGTAAATGGGGGACCCTGCTCAGATCCTGTGGATGTTTTTCTGGGGACAGATCTGAGAACTATGGTGTTCTAACTCAGATAAGTCATAGTTGGCGCTTGTCAATTATCTCGTGACCCTCAACCGTGTGCAGACATACTCAGGTTTGCATTCAGTTTTAGAAGTCCATGGATAACCCTGAAACCCATTCTTGTGGTTTAGTCTAATCCGTGCTGTTAAATTACAAAGGAGAAACTGAGGCACAGAGCTAGTGGATTACTTGTTTATTACTTGGTCATACATGCAGAGAAAGTCAAGGGAGCCTACTGGACTTAGCTCAGTCAGTGTCCAGGGTCCTGTTGTGTATGGGGACACAGATGGAGCACAGAAAGATCTGGGAGCCAAGGAGAGGGGTACACAGGGTCAGGCGGGGATGAGGGACTCAAGGTTGGGTTTCTTTTCCTGACCCATGTTAGGGAAAGTGGGTTGGGAACTCACACAGGTTCTCTGGGGCTTGTATTTGTGAATTCGTTCCAAGATTCCTGGAAAGCAAGAGAGGGATGAAGGAAGAGTAAGAGACAAGATGCCAGGTAGGGACAGCTGAGGGCTGGGGCCTTGAGGTGGTGCTTGGAACTGAGTTAGGACAGGTGGGCAGGGGCCAGATTTCCGAAAGGGGAATGTGTAAAGGGGCTATAGAGGGGGAGCTGGTAATGAGGTGGTTATACTGGCATTTACCAAAGGTAACTCTGTTGCCATAGAAGTAGCTCAAAGGTGTAGAGACAGGGGAGGATGTGATGGTTTTGCCTATATTGTTGGGCTAGCCTCAGGACCAAGTACCAGTGTGTAGACCCCAGGGTAGCCCTGACTTGATTCATGATGCCCCAACCTCTTCCAGCCTCCAGTTAGAGCTCTTAGGTCATGATGACAACCGTGCCTGATGCCCTAATTTCCCCACCCCTGAAGCCCCAGGCCTGGGGACAGGGCCCTAGGGAGAAGCCCTTAAAGAGAGTGATTTCCTAGAACACTGGCCTCTGATTTGTGTGACCTTCTAAGCCCACAGTCTTCTCCTTCGTATACAGACCTCAAATGCCCTTCAACCCCTCTAGCCTTTGCTTGTAACTATGGTCAGCTCGGGGCTGGGACTGGGCGAAAAGGACTAAGAGGAGGTTTGGGGGGGCGGGCGGAAAGGAGGCTTCCTGAGCTATTTGTGGGAGTTTCTCCTCCACAGGATGATCCCCAAGGAACAGAAGGAGCCAGCGATGGCTGTCACAGGAGATCTTGCCGAGCCAGGTAAGGTAGACTCAGTCCTCTATGTTCCGAAGACTCCCCTTGACCTCAGGTTATGGCCATTCAGGCCTGCTGGTCTCAGGGCTGGCAAGCAAGTGACGGTTCCACAGTAATCTCTAGACGCCTCTCTGGAGTATGCCCTTGGGCTAGGATGCTTTCTGAGGCTTTTGTGGGAACTTACCCTTCTCCACAACAGCTGAGTAACCCCAACCACATCCTTGGTTCCAAGATCACCCTGTTCCCAGCTCTCTCTGAGGCCAAACTGAGCTCCAAGGACTCCCTTTGGTTCCAGATTCAGCCCAACTGTGGGTCTCACTGAAGCCTGGAGACAGGACAGGTAGCCCAGTTCCATTTTTTGTGTGTTGGGGCATGGGGAGACTGAAGGGAAGGTGGCTCAGCTGGCCTCAAACCATTTTACTAAGACATGGATCAACTTTATGAATAAGTCACCTAAGATCCATGCTTGGCGATTTTACAAGGCCACTTTGAGAAGTCCCATTATAAGCATGGAATTTATTAGAGCACTTCAAATAGTCTAAAAATTAGTTCAACTTAGTGGGGGGTTTCAAGCTTTTGTGTGACCTCAATGGCTCTGTGTTGCTGATTAAAATCCAGACCCACAGCATCACCTCCTGGGACTATGGTTTGGTGCAGCTGGCGCGGGGCCCACACTGTTGTCTTTTGGACTAATACCCAGATGACTGGCACGGACTTGGCAACAAAGACACTCTGATAAATGCTCCCGAGCTCCTTTGCTGCTCAGTCTTGGTCAGAGACTGACAGATTCAACACTTGTGTCGTGTGACTTACAATTTATTTTTAGAAATATATATTTTTTTGAGACAGGGTCCCATATATCTCAGGATGGTCTCAAACTTGCTATATTGCTGACAATGACCTTTGAGAGTGCAATGTGGTAGGGGTGGGCAGGAGCAGGTAGATGAGTGGGTATGTGTATGTGTATGCGTGTGTATATGTGTATGTATGTGTGTGTGTGTGTGTGTGTGTGTGTACGTGTGCACACACATATGCACAAAAAAAGCCAGGAGAAGACGTTGGTTGTCCTGGTTTATCGTTTTCAACCTTAATCTTTGACCCAGGGTCTCCCACTGAGCCTGGAACTAGACTGACTAGCTAGCAGGCCCACAGGACCCTTGGTCTCTGTCCTCTAGCGGTGCTGGGGTTTAAGGAGTGCAGCTTCTCATACGGGTACTGGGATTTGAACTCAGAGCCTCATGTTTATACATGCTCTTACTCAATGAGCCATCTTTCCAGCCTCCAGTCTGGCTTTATGTGGCACTGGGAATCAAACTTAGAGCCTAGTACATTTAAGCAAACACTAACAACTGAACTGTAACCTCTGCCTTGTATGGCTTTATATGTGAGTTAGTCTTTTAACCTACCTTGTGTGTTCTTGTCTCTTTTTGTTGTCATGGGATTCCCCCCCCCCTTTGGGTGCTGAAGATCAAACTTAGGGCTTCATGTATGCTAGACAAGCATGCAGTGTAACATTGACTCACACTGCCAGACACATCCTCCATGACTTTGCATGCTTGTATATGCAAACTGTGAAGTATTGATGCTTAAACTGGAGGAGCCATGCAGCTGAATTCTATGTCTCTTGTCCCTGACATTAATTACAGACCCCCCAACTATCAACAAACGTAATTTATACCAGACATGATTATTGCTATGACATGTATTAGCTATCTTTTGTTGCTATAATGAGAACCAGTGACAAAGGCAGCTTGTAGAAGGAAGAGTTTGTTGGGACTTACAGCTCCAGAGGGAGAATCCATAATGGATGGAAGGTACAGCAGCAGGCAGCAGGAGCAGGAAGCCCAGAGATCACACCTTCGACCACAAGCAGAAAGCAGAGAGAAAGCACTGGAAGTGGGGTGATGCTACGCGCTCTCACAGTCAGCCCTCAGGTGACACAGTCCTTCAGCAGACCCTGTTTCCTCAAGTTTTCATAGCCACCCTACACAGTGCCACCAGCTAGGGATCAGGGATTTAAATAGTGAACATGAAATCATCACAGACACTAATGCCATTTTCAAGTTAAAGCAGCCATTGAAAAGCAATAGCAATCACTGGGCAGTGGTGGCATACCTCGTTAATTCCAGCACTTGGGAGGCAGTGCAGGCAGAATTCTGAGTTCGAGGCCAGCCTGGTCTACAGAGCAAGTTCCAAGGCAGCCAGGGCTACACAAGGAAACCCTGTCTCAATCCTACCCCTCAAAAAAAGCAATAGCAATCAAAGCACTTATCATTATTTCTGGATGCTATGGGATAGACACTGTGCTAGAAGCTTTTATGTATTAAGCTACCTGAGCATCACAACAGCCTGAAGTTGCATATTATCATTCCGGCTCTACAAAACAGAAGCAGGGCTCACAGGGGCCAGGTGGTCCTGGTTGGTAGGTAGTAAAGCTGAGACTTGACTGTTGGTCTCTCTGTCCCAAGATCTGCTGCTTCTATTGTGCTTTTGTAAATAACACATCCAGTTAAAATATCCAGACAAGTGGCCAGAGAAATGCTCAGTTGGTTAAAAGCTCTGTCAGCTCTTCCAGAGGACTGGGGTTCAGTTCCCAGAATCCATTTGGGGGCTCACAACTGTTTATAACGCCAGTTCTAGGCCATCTGACACTCTCTTCCTACCTCTGTGGGTATTGTATGCATGTGGGGCAGACATACATTCAGGCAAAACACTCAAAAAATAATTGTTTTTTTTTTGTTTTTAACAATTCGAACAAAACAGCACATGAATGCGTTTGAAAGTTCTTCATAATGAAACGACTTGAATAGGCTAACCACTGTCCGCACCCTGGTGTGGATTCTTCTGTTCACCATTTTTATATGCACATGTACATGGACCATGTTCTCCAGGGTCTTTCTTTTTTCTTAGCAGCAGACCACAGGTTTCTTTCCATCCTCGCATGATTTCTCTTGCTGCATTCCTCCGCCAGCTTCCAAAGCACATCATTGTTTGCAATGTGTCCTATTTATCCAACCAGTTCATCATGGTGGTCCCAAAGTGTGCCTTAGGTGAGATCTTTGAAAGAAGAGTCGGGGTGCTCTTGTGCACCGGAAGGACTGACTGAGGATACAGCTTGGTATAGTCACTGTTGACAGTGACAATAGGGACAAGGGGGATGGTTCAGTGGGTGAAAAGTACTTCCATGCAAGAAGGGAGATCAGAGTCCCAATCCCTAGTATTCATGTAAAATTCATTGAGCATGGCTGCAGGTTCCTGTAACCCTAGCATCAGGAGGCAGAGACAGGAGGGGCCATGCAGCATCAGGAGCAGAGACAGGAGGAGGGGACACGCAGCATTAGGAGGCAAAAGTATGTGACACTTCCCTGAAGAGCATGACACCTCCTCTATCTCCAGTTCCTACAACCAGAGGAAGAAAAGTGACATTCCCTGTTTGTCACAAAAAATAATTAGCACATTGAATAGAATCAGCAGTAATGATTTAGTGCCATCTAAGAACTAGTCTGTATTTAGATTTCTTAAATTTAATACTTTTTAAAGTTTTAAAGCTGGACGGTGGTGGCACGCGCCTTTAATCCCAGCACTCGGGAGGCAGAGGCAGGCAAAACTCGGAGTTCTAGGCAAAGAGTGGTCTACAGATTGAGTTTCAGAACAGTCAAGGCTACACAGAAAAATGCTGTCTCAAAAAAAGGTTTTTAAAAAAGATTTATTTATTTGTATTTTATGTGCATTAGTGTTTTTTGCCTGCATGTATGAGTAGCACATTCATGCAGTTCTTGTATGGCCAGAAGAAGGTGTTAGATGCCCCCAACCACCACCCAGGAACTGGAATTACAGATGATTGAGAGCTACCTTTAGGGTGTCGGGAGTTGAACCTGGGTCCTCTGCAAGAGCAGTTAGTGTTCTTAAATGCTGGGCCATCTCTCCAGCCCCCATTTGTAGTTTTAATCAGGACCCAAGAGAAGGCGCGTGCTTCTTATTTGGTTGCCATGTCTCTTTAAAATGTAATCTAAAACAGCCCCTCTCCTTTTCTTTCTTTTTCCATCTCCTTCTCTTGTTTGAAGAAACCAGACAGCTGCACAGCTGCCCTCCCCGAACATCCTACGTCCTTTTTCTGGCTCATTGCCCCCTTGTTCCACTGTCAGTTTTCTCTTGGGTCCTCTCCAGTCACACTTTCACAGCCAAATGCTCTATGGTCACTGCTCCAGGGGAGATCATCAATGACCCCAACTTGTTAACTCTGATGGTCACTCTTCACCTCTCATCTGGTTTGATATCTTTCAGGATATGGTTGCCAGGTGCGTCCTCTCTGCAGTTCCTCCTTGCTGCCCCGCCCCCCCCCCCCAGGTTTCAAGGGCATTTTTCTACTCCACCAAAATTGGACGAAGTCGTTGGCTTTCTAGATCTGTTTTGCTTTCTCCCTGACCTCATCCAGTTTCCCCAGCTCAAAATGTCATTTATATTCACCTGACACAGGAGGCTCTATGTCTGATTTTATTCTGTGTGTAGGTGTGTAGTACGTGTGTGTGTGTGTGTGTGTGTGTGTGTGTGTGTGTGTGTTTCCTGTGCTGGAGGAGATTGGCCTCAGGGTTCTACATGCTGGGCAAGTGCTCTACCACTGAACGACACCCCCACCCTGTATCAGATGTTGAAGATTGGCTATGTTAGCTAAGCTGCCTGCATAGAATCCTTTCCCACTATCATCCTTAGCATGCCATCACCATGTCTTCCAAGAGGCTTCCTTTGTTGGTTAAATATATACTTATGTCTTTTGCTCTCAGGGAGGCACAGGCAATGGGGATGGGACCCAAACACTTAAGGATAGTCAGCGGCCCCGAAAATCCTCTAAGTGGGTTAGTGATTGATTCTAACCAACTCAGGGAGAGAAGGGTCTATTTGTTTATATGTCTTGATCCGAGTCTGTCATGGAGGAAAATCAGGGCAGGAATGTGAAGGCAAGAACAGGAAACTCATGGAGGAATGCCATTTACTGGCTTGCTCTTCATGGCTTGCGCAGACTGCTTTCTTACACCACTGCGTCCACCTGCTCAGGGTTGGGATCACCCACAGGGGGCTGGGTCCTCCAACCTCAACCAAGAAAATGTCCCACAGATTTTCCTACAGGCTAATCTAATGTAGGAATTTTCTCCATTGAGGTTCCCTCTTCCCTGATGACCCCCTTTGTGTCAGGTGGACAAAACGACCCAACAGCACAAATGTATTCACTTGGAAAAAGGGAACTCTTTGGTAAATCACATCACAAAGCACTTTTGCTATAGTGATTGAAAGGGTTTTACAGTGGGGCATACATTTCTGCGTGGGAGAGAGTGGCATTTTTCTTTTCTTATATCTATACTTTATAACTTTCTTGAAAACCTATGCTGTTTTTTTAAAATATTTATTTATTTATTATGTATACAATATTCTATCTGTGTGTATGTCTGCAGGCCAGAAGAGGGCACCAGACCTCATTACAGATGGTTGTGAGCCACCATGTGGTTGCTGGGAATTGAACTCAGGACCTTTGGAAGAGCAGGCAATGCTCTTAACCACTGAGCCATCTCTCCAGCCCCTATGCTGTTTTAATAATGTTGAAAGACAATTTTTAAAACTAAAACAACCAAGGTGGATTTGGTGGTATATATGTCTATAATGTCAGCACTCAAGAGATGGAGGTCAGTGAAGATCAGCATTCAAGGTCATCCTCACCTAAATAGCAAGTTTGAAGCCAGCCTGGGCTATGTGAGACCCTGTCTCCAAAACCCAAAATAAATATAATTAAATCAGCAAAATTTAAAGAATGTGTCTCAAGCCAAATTCTCATCTTCCCCACAACCATCTCCTCCTTCATCCCCCCATCTTGGTGAATGGCTGCTCCATCCTCCCAGTGGCTCTGGTCAAGTCTTCCCTTTCTTTTACTGTTTCTTATTGTGGTTCCCTTAAACAACAACAAAACATATCAAAACAAAAAACCTTAGAGTCTCATCCTTTCTCACTACCAATATAGACAAAGAGGTGCAAAGGAAATCAGTGGAGTAAGTATAAATGGCCAAGAACTTCTAAAACAGCATTGAGCATCATTAAGCCTGTGCCCATCTATCGCTGAGGCGCCTTCTAACCCGCAGATGGCAAACACCCAAAGAACAATGATGCCCAGTGCTGGCAAGTGTGAGGCTTGGTGCTGCCCAGGAGTAATGGCAGGGCTGCCTTGAGGTCAGACAGTAAGAGCCCCCTCTGACCTCTCCCACAGTCCCTTCACTGGACCTGGGGAAGAAGCTGAGTGTGCCTCAGGATCTGATGATAGAGGAGCTGTCTCTCCGCAACAACCCGGGATCCCTCCTCTTTCAGAAGAGGCAGCGCCGGGTGCAGAAGTTTACCTTTGAGCTTTCAGAAAGTTTGCAGAGTGTGAGTAAAGCTATCGTTTGTTCTTAGGTATGAAACGCAGAAGGAGAAGGCCGTAGAACTGGCTGACAAAGAGACAAAGTTAAGAATAAGGGGTATGGTTGGTTAAGTGCCTGCCTAGCGTGCAAGAAGCTCTGGGTTCCATCCATCCCCAGAAACACACAAAACCAGCGTGCTACACACCTGTAATCCTGGCATCTGGGAGGTGGAAGCAGGAGATCAGGGTTTCAAGGCTGTCCTTGGCTACAGAGCAAGTTCAAACCCAACCTGGGCTACATAAGTAATCCTACCTCAAAATACAACAAAAGAATGGTTTGCTGGTGGCGGGTAATTTTGGAAAATACTAAACAAGTCTGGGGCATTTCTCCCTTTATCACTCAATTTCTGGACCTTACTGGAGTGGGGAAGAGGGAGGAGGAGAGAGATGGCAAGATGGCCACCTTTGTCAGGTGCCTGAGATAGTGCTTGCTAAGAAAGGGCTCTACAGGTATAAGGAAAATAAGTCACCATTATCATACCATGAGTATACCATTACCACCCACCACCAACACCGGCACCATCACCACTACAACTGTGACCATCACCCCCCACCACCAACATCACCACCATCACTGCCCCCCCCCCCACTGCTACCACAGTCACCCCCACCACTACAGCCACCACCCTCAGGAGGGAACTGAGGCTCAAGAGTGTTTTATTCTGACTAGATTTACACTAGCAATGAGTGCTACCGATATTTCAGCATCACAGGCACTGGGTCATCCCTGTAAACCATTTACATTCCCAAGCTCCCCTCCCCACCCCACACCCTACGTTCTCCCTCCACATTCCTCAGGTGGTGGTAGTAAAATCCTGGTCTCTTGCTTAGCAGAGCGTCCCTACCTGTTTATTTCCCCCCAACAGATCCTGGCGGGAAGTGCCCGAGGGAAAGTGGCTGGCAGAGCAGCGCAGGTGAGGAGTGACCCCTTTCCCAAGGGACAGCTACGGGAAGGGACAGGCGACCAAAGAGCGGCTGGCCATGGCTTCTGAGTGCTCGCCCCTGTGCTCAGGTTCTCAATGGCCCGGAGCAGCAGAACCACGGCTCGGAGCAGAACCACGTTTCCCAGGGGTCACCGGGGGACCCCAGGACGGCCCACCCGGGAGTGACTGGTGTTGAGTCGGTCCGTAGTCCAAGTGCCCTGGCACCAGGTGAGCTGCTGCCCTGTGTCCTGGGGCACCGATGGCTCAAAGAATCGCAACAAATTCCCCAGGTTAGTTACACAGCGAATCCCTTTCTCAGGGCAGGCTGAATCCCACTGTTGCAGCCCTCCCGGCGTCCTGGGATGGGGAGGCTCACGTACCCCACCCCTACCTCCGCTCTCTTGACTCCTCTTCCCTGCCCTGGCTTTTCTCGCCCGCGGGGTAGGAGTGGGGGTGATGGTGGAGCCCTGGCAGTGCCTGTCACCAGCGCCACTCCACCCACAGGCTATGCAGAACCCCTGAAGGGCATCCCGCCTGAGAAGTTCAACCACACCGCCATCCCCAAAGGCTACAGTTGTCCATGGCAGGAGTTCGTCAGCTACCGAGACTACCCGAGTGGCAGCATCACCCCCATTGTTCGCGACTATCGCAACTTCAACAAGTAAAGCCAGGCTGCGTGGGATGTAAAGGGTGGGGAGGCCGAGTACTTTTTGCTTACTAGCTGTAACCCCAGCACGTTACAGATATTTACTGAGATCTTGCTAGAACACTGCTTCACCCCTATTAGGTGTTCAATAAGTGTACGTGTGTGTGTGTGTGTGTGTGTGTGTGTAAGGTGAACATGTCGCACCTCCGTTACATGTTGCTGCAAGTACCAGATTCCCCTCATTCTATAAAGACCACACTCGGGCATATGAACAGCCTGCTCAGCACAGAAGACCCCAGAGGAAGGGGCAGCCCTGGGTGTGCACATCAAGTCCTAGAAGTCTGGGTTGTCTTGCTCTCCACTCAGCTCTGAAATGGACATCCAAACTCAAACTCTGTCCTTCTCTGGGGACACCTCCAGATCTCACCGGTTCTGGGCTTATCCTGCTTTTCTTTTCCCCAGTAGTATGGAAAAGGCCTAGAAGGTGGCTTTGAGGCCGTGGAAAGTGGAAAATAGCATGAGTTGGGGGCCGCTGAGGAAGTGGCCCATACGGTTTAGTGCGTGACCTTAATGCATACTTAGATGCAGACTCCAGACCTGGCTTTGCGGCCTTGGACAAGTAACTTAACCTCTCTGCACCTCTGTTGTTCCACCCGTAAAATGCAGCATTCCCCAGTACACACGCTGCTGTGGGGATAACGTGAGAGGTCCTAGTACATAGGCTGCTGTGGGGATAACGTGAGAGGTCCTAGTACATAGGCTGCTGTGGAGATAACGTGAGAGGTCCTAGCCGAAGGTTCTGTGGGACGAGGAGCCAGCTGCTTTTAGGGCTGCGACTGCAATTGCTGCTTACAGGCAGAAATGATGGGGAAAGCGGATGGGAGAATGAGGCAGAAACGGGAGGAACTCCGCCCTGGGAGCCTGCAAGAAGAGCGGCAGATCGACAGTCCCAGATGGTGGCGGATCTGCAGAGGGGCACCAGCTGGTTGTCTTTTCTGTCTCGATGCTGCTTCTGAATGTGGTCCTCTGATCTGGGCAGCTCTAAATGAGAACAAGAAGGCTTCAGAGAGCCGGGCAGCCAGTCAGCAGTCTTGGTACCTGCTGAGACCACACAGGAAGATTGTCTGAGAGACAGGCACTGTGTGGGAGGGCCTAGGGAGAGAAAGGATGGAAAGATGGGGTCCTTGAGAATACACAGTAGAGAGGGACTTGGCCGCTCTAAACAGCTGACTAGGTAAGGAGGGCACTGGTTGGAGGACCGGGCAGATGAGTGTGAGAGCCTTAGCTCTCTACCAAGCAGAATTGCTGTCCCTCCGAGGTCCTCACTGTTACCGGACCACAGCAGGCTCAGTCTTGGCAGCTAGCTTCCCGACTGGCTGATTTGGATGTATGCCTCACTCCCGTGTCTCAGAATGGCAGCTGAGGTACATTCCTAGCAGCGGGAGCAACTGAGGTGGCAGGGGAGGAATAGCTCTCTAGTGGACAGGCAGGGCCCAGGCCAGGACTCTGGACTCCCAGTCATGGCCGTGAAGCCTGCTGGGCTCAGACATTGCCCAGCCTGCCCCAGAAAGGGTTTAGTTGTTGCTGGCGAAGCTTGGGTAGCCTAGCAGTAGGACTGCCCTGGCAGGATCCCCGACCCTAGCCAAGGTTTGCAATTCCACCCAGAGGCGAACCTAGTCCCCCTTGCCGGGGAACTACAAGAATACTGCTTTCTGTATTCTTTTGTTGTTGTTTGAGATAGGGTTTCTCTGTGTAGTCCTGGCTGTGCTGGAACTCACTCTGTAGACCATGCTGGCTTCAAACTCAGAAATCCACCTGTCTTTGCCTCCTGAATGCTGGGATTAAAGGCGTGCGTCACCCCTGCCTGGCATGTATTTCTTAAAATAAAAATGACCATGGGTGCAATTGAGGGATTGAGCACTTGCCTAGCATGCATGAGGCCCCATGAGCAATACCTAGGACTGCTCTCTCCAGCAAAAGGCTTAAAATACATACAGCATTAGGCAGCTGTGAATGAGAAAAGAGGAGAAGGAAACATGGTTTCCCCGGGTTTCTGCACCAGATAAATGAAAAAAATAGAATAAAAAAAGGACAGGAAAGGAGCATAGCTGCTCCTAGGTGCGGTGGGGAAAGTTTATTGCAGACATGAGGGAGAACATAGGGACAGACGCACGGACATCTGGGAGAGTTCCGGGTGAACATGACTCTCAAGTAAAGACAGGATCTCTTTGTTGGCCACTCTCCGACCCGATTCCTTTGCAGTGGTAACACTGGTGGTTGTCAGGATGCCCTGCTGTGTATATGAATACTTTCATTTTGTAGCGTGCCTTTTTTTCACTCACCACATTTCTCCCATACAGACGATTCCCTTTCCCTTGAGTTTCTGCGTGTCGCTGGCCCGTGCCCCTACATCAGAGGGTGCGGGGCTACTTCCCGCTTGTTCATGCCTTGCTGTCTGCTTCTTCACGCGAGCATGCAGGAGCCTCCCCCAGCCATATGCTTAGAAACAGAGTTGCTGGGTGACAGTTTACATATTTTCAGGTTAAAAACGATTATGCTAATTTGTCCTCGGAGGCAAAAGCACCGATTTACCCACAAGCCAAAGCAGCAGATGATGTGAGCTCGTCCCTGCCTCTTCCTTAGCTTTAGCATTCTCGCCCTCAGCAGCTTGTGTGGGGGAGAAGGGCTGAGCTCTGCTTGTCACTGGCATTTTGCTCCTTCTTGAAGTCAGCTGTCCTCTGGGTTGCGGGTATTTTGTAGTAATGGAAAGTGAGAAAGAGAAATCCACCTTCCAGTGTTGTTCCCTTCTGGCACTGACTGGAGGGGAGCCTAGAACTTTGCCCAGGCCACTTCTAGAAACTTCCCGCTTACTTCAACAAGGACCAGTTAATGATAGTATAGATCTTTGCTGCCTAGAAGGGGAAACCGAGGCCTCAAGAGAGGCTGGGTGTGAGCACATGTGTTACCCCTCTTTCACACAGCCCATCTTTCCTGTTTCTCTTTTCCAGGACCCCAGTGCCATTTGGAGGACCCCATGTTGGGGAGACTGTTTTCCAAGCAGGCCTCCCTTTTGCCCCGGAGCCATTCAGTGGCTTGGAACTCCTCCGCCTCAGACCGAGTTTCAACAGGGTTGCTCAGGGCTGGGTCCGGAAGCTCCCTGAGTCTGAGGAGCTGTAGCTTCATCCTGAAGCTCCAAATCCCTGGGCTCCCATCATGTTCATCTTAACTCCTGCTTGCTTTCTTATCTTTCTCCTTTCTTTCCTTCCCTTTTTCTTTTTTCTTAGTTTTCTCCCCGTCCTCTCTTTGAGACAGGATCACGCCCTGTAGCCTAGATTGGCCTGGAACTTAACGTGTAGCCCAGGCTGGTCTTGCCTCAGCTTCTAAGCACTAGGATTACAAAGTGAGCATGCCAGACTGACTTCATTCACACAGTGAACATCATTAAATATAGCACTTCAAAGGTCACTGGGTTCCTTAGTCCTCAAAGCAGATATGCATCAAACCATTGGATCTAATGTGGATTCAGGACCTGCTCTAGACTCACAGCCTCAGATCTGCCTGTGATAGGTGTTAGTATCAAGCCCTCCAGGTGGCCTGTGTAAGTTGCCTATGGAGTGTCTCCAGGAAGCTATACCCAAGCCTGTTCTGCCTGGTCCCAGCAGCTGTCACTCACCTGATGACAGAAGGCTCAGGAGTAGGCCATCTATATGTGGGCTGTTCCATTAGGAAGGAGCAACTTGGGAATGCAGCTGTTTGTAGGATGTTTGTTTAACACGCACAGAGTCCTGGGTTTGATCCCTAGCACCACATAAACCAGGCATAGTGGGTATGCCTGAAATCACTTGGGAGATAGAGGTAGGACTGAAAGTCTGGGTCATCCTTGAGTGAATTTTTAAGGCCAGTCTGGGCTACATAAGACTCTAGCTTTACAACAAACAAAAACAAAACAAAAACAAAAATGTTGTAACTAAGGCTGGCTATGAACTGTAGCCAAGGACAACCTTGAACTCCTGATACTTCTGCCTCCCTCTCCCAAGTGTTGGTTAGCCGATGTGCACCCCATGACTTTCCACTGACACAGCTGGCTCTCGTCTGCACATGTTCTCAGTATATCTGAAACATCTGTTCCGTGCTAGACAGTGGCAGGCCAAGGTCTTGAGAGGATATGATAGGGACGAGATCTGTAAGGCAGTTGGATCCTGACAGCTGAGAGCAAAGGGTCATGGAACAGAAGAACCCTGGGTGGGTAGGTGGGATTCCAGAAACTTCCCAGAGGACTTGAACCAGATCTCAGAGAAGGAATGGGAGCCCACCAAGGAAAGGAGTGATGAGAGGGTGCTTTTTGGCATGTGTTGAGGTGGGAATTGAAGAGGTAAGGTGTTCTGGAGATGGGAGAGGCTGTGATGGAGTGAGACAGCGGCTCTATTGTGTAAAGGAAGAAAAGGCTAGTAATGGCCTCACTGGTTGCTGTGTGGGGCCCTGGAGCGAGGCTGGAGAGCAGAAGTCTACAAGGGGCAAGGCTTAGAAGAGGAGGGAAGAAAAAAAGGGGCTCAGCCAGTGACACCCTTTACAGAACAGACACAAAGTGGAACTTACACCTTCCCATCCTCCCTGCTGAACAGATCCTAGTTCAAGCGATGAGGGTGCCACTCCTGATAGCAATGTGTGAAAGGGTCTTGGTGGTTCTCTCCATACTGTCCTACAGATGTGGATATCCAGTCTCTAAAGGGAAATGAGTTGTCTGGAGCAGAGTAGGGTGGAGGAATCAGGGCCCATCAAGGATTCCACCCATTTCTCTGGCCGAGTTGATGCCTACTCATTCTGGAACATTGTGGAACAGTGTCGCGTCTTGTGATTTAGAGTTTAAGTGATTGTGGGGATTGGGGGCACCCCATTAGATGGGCCTTGATTTACTCTGAGTGGCATGAACTTGGGGAAGCCATTTCCCACTGAGCCTCTGCTTCTTTATCTCTAAGGCAAAGACAAGTGTAGGTCTTCTGCAGGGCTTGGGAGCACAATACAGGACAGTCCCAGGGCCCGCTCCTATTGGATGCCATTTATAAAGCAGGCTGTGCGGATGCAGGGTTCTAGGTCAGTGTGAAGCTGAGTGTGTAAGGTCCCCTCCAGCAGGAACCCCTAGCCAGGCTGTACTTTTCTTTGCTCTGTGGAGTTTTCCTCCTTTTCCTGATTCCAGGGAACCAGTAGCCTGAATCTTGAAATTCCTTGTAGTTGGTGTTTTTCTTAGATTTGGGACTGTCACTCAAAGCCAAGTTTCTATAATCTATAGACCACCTGGAAAGGAGGAGGACTTTGCTTGTTTGTGAGGCTCCCTGGAAGGAAACCTGACAGTGCAGAAGAGACCCTAGGAGGGCAGGAGCTTGTACTCTAAAGCAGGTTCTTATCCCTTCTTCTGTCAATCTTGCTACTTAATATGACCACTGTCTGTTCAGTATGGCCCCTCCCATGCACACCCATGTACTTAATATGACCACTGTCTGTTCAGTATGGCCCCTCCCATGCACACCCATGTACTTAATATGACCACTGTCTGTTCAGTATGGCCCCTCTGATGGAGGAAGGTCATTGGCTAATAAAGGAACTGTCTTGGCCCATTTTATTGGTTAGGACGTAGGTAGGTGGAGTAAACAGAACAGAATGCTGGGAGGAAGAGGAAGTGAGCTCAGAGACTCCACAGCTCTCTCGGGAGCAGACGCCTCAGAGAGAGACGCCATGCCCCACTCCCGGGATGAAGCTCCGACCCAGGATGGACATAGGCTAGAATCTTCCCGGTAAGACCGGTTCTCACAGATTATTAGAGATGGGTTGATCGGGATGTGAGAATTAGCCTGTAAGTGCTAGAGCTAAAGGGCCAAGCAGTGTTTAAATGAATACAGTTTGTGTGTTGTTATTTCGGGGCATAAGCTAGCTGGGCAGGCGGCCTGGGTGTTGGGGACGCAGCCCCGCCGCCATCCTTATTACTTCATATGGCGCCCACGTGGACAACTGCTTCCACATAAAGCCTGAGACAGCTTGGGAAGTAATTCTAGAACAAAATGAAAGCATTGTGCCAGGTTTCTTGGTAGCAGCAATTTCTTGGTTCTACTCTGCTTGCTAGAGGCAAGCAAGCGCCTCATCTAAGAGAGGCTTCCTGACTCAGTTTTAGCTGCAAAGCCTGCAGCTCATTAAGAGGTCCTGCCACGAAACACTTAAACGGTGTTGACGAAAAGCTGAACGCATGCTTTTCGGTTTTCAGCCGTAGCAGGAAAAAAGCTGCGCCGTTTAAAAATGCCGGCTTTCTGGGCTGTCCTGCCAGGGCAAACTCTGATTCTTTTACGCAGGCGGTTCGTGCGGTTTGCAAGCACAGGCTGCTGAAGCTCGCTTGCTGGCAGGGACCTTGAAATGCCATACAGTTGTTGCAGTAAACATGGCTACAGCCTGTATATCCGCCATGAGGCTGGAAAGCTAAGGAATGGACTGGATCTAGCTGGCAAAGCCACGCCTTTAGTCCTACTGAGATTGCTTGGTAAATTAAAGATTCATGTGGTCAGAAAAAGAGAGATAAACAGTAAAGAGAGATTCAAAGACAGAAAAAAATTTCTGAATGGTTTAAAGTGTGTTAAAAATATATGCAGACTAAAAGTTGAAGTTCTTAAAGTAAAAAACGAAAAAAGGAAGAGAGTTGTTGTGTGTGGTAGCACACGCCTTTAATCCCAGTGCCTAGAAGGCAGAGGCAAACAGATCTCTGTGAGTTCAAGGTGTAGTAGCTTACACCTTTAATCCCATTGCCTGGGAGACAGAGACAGGCAGATCTCTGAGAGTTCAAGGACAGCCTGGTCTACAGAGTTACTTCAGGTCAAAGATACAGAGAACCTATCTCAAAAAGCAAAAAGTTAAAAGTAAAAATAAACAAAATAGAGGTTAAAATAAAACGAACAAAGATGGAAAATACACAGAGAATCTTGATACTGTATGCTATTATGCTCTCTTTGAATTGTTTGAATGCTGAGGAAGGAGCAACAACTGCTAAAAGATATTTATTTATAAATGCTGCTGAACTAATCCAACATAGATATTTTGATGCCTTGACTTTGAAATTTGGATCTAAGGACATGACGCTTTGGAAAGGAGTTTCTTATTTTGTTTTCACAGAGGATGAGACGCTGTTCATTTCTTCTATTCCGATTTGGTATGATAGACCATGTCCTCCTGAATGGTTCCTGTGCACGCCTTCAAAAAATTGCTTCGCTCAATTGCCAATTGAGATGAAACTAGCACACAGGTTATACCATGAAAGACCTAATTAACGACGCCCCCATTCAGCAGGAAGCAGTTTGGAGAGAAAAAACTGCGCCCATATTCCCAAATATGGTTTATAAACGTTCTTTTACATTTTAAGGGGGATATGATATAGATATGAATAATTTACATTAGTATAGATTTTGCTTTATTGATAGAGATTTAAGGTCAATTTTGTTATGTGTATAAGTGTTTCTGATTTTGATTGGGGTATTGTGATTGTGTAGTTCATTTAAATATGTACTGTATAATTAAGGAATATAGGTTGTTAATGGATAATCATCGATAATAGTAAAGCTTGTAGTCGTGTTAATTAGATTTTCTAGATATATAGAGATATATTTTAGATAGACATTCTTCATGTCTTTCAAAGATTACAGAATAGGACATTTAATGTTTTAATAACTGAGGACTTTTCATGACAATGAGACACTCTGCTCCTGGCAGCACCAATGTACTTCAAGAGGAAGATGGGCATCGAAGAGGCTCGTTATTGAGTTTGGTAGCTATTTGGGCAAGAAACTGCTCTTGCTTGGACTATTGCATAAACTGGACACAGAGAACCCGCAGAGAGAGGACTACTGAACTTGCCTAAGGTGAGATGATCTTTCGGGGTTCCTGATTCATTTTGAAAGAGTCTGCGAGACATTCTGCAGGACACAACAGATAGTGACTGAACTGACTTTGAATTTTCCTGCTTTATGGAAATGTCTGCTGGATACCATGGGCCTGAAGGCTGAAGATGGATGCCCCAACGGTACAAAAGAACTTTGGGTGACTGTCCAGGCAGCGAGGTGTCTTTGTCATTTCTAGAGTTTGAAGTTTCTTAGTTCTTGTTTACTTAGGTAATATTGTATCTTTCTGGAGTCTTTGATGGAGTTAAGAATAGTTAGTTATAGTTTTCCTTAGTTATGATAAAGATTATTGTAACTTTTACTTGATAACTGTTTTGTTATATGTAATTTTGCTATGTTAAAGTTAAAGCCTTTTTTTTTTTTTTTGTTTAAACCGAAAAAGGGGAAATGATGGAGGAAGGTCATTGGCTAATAAAGGAACTGCCTTGGCCCATTTTATTGGTTAGGACGTAGGTAGGTGGAGTAAACAGAACAGAATGCTGGGAGGAAGAGGAAGTGAGCTCAGAGACTCCACAGCTCTCTCGGGAGCAGACGCCTCAGAGAGAGACGCCATGCCCCACTCCCGGGATGAAGCTCCGACCCAGGATGGATATAGGCTAGAATCTTCCCGGTAAGACCGGTTCTCACAGATTATTAGAGATGGGTTGATCGGGATGTGAGAATTAGCCTGTAAGTGCTAGAGCTAAAGGGCCAAGCAGTGTTTAAATGAATACAGTTTGTGTGTTGTTATTTCGGGGCATAAGCTAGCCGAGCAGGCAGCCGGGGTGCTGGGGACGCAGCCCCGACCGCCCTTATTACTACACCCCTCCCATGCACACCCATGTACTTTGCTACTCCTGTATTCTGCTCCATCCCTGCAGACCACAGGTAAACTACTGGTCCTTAATGGAACCATACTACGTGTGCTGGTATTCAATAAGGACATTTTGGATCCTGAAAAAGCAAATAAAGTAATTTGGGAACCTAGCAAGTCCTTCATACAAACCTCTAATTTTGTCTCCTTTTCTTTACATAAAGTACCAAGACTAGCCAACACAACACTGAGAAGCCTGACGGAGTTGGCAGCAATGATCATGAACTAGTAGTTAGATGTAGCCACACAGGTACCTCTCAGAAGCAGAGTGGTGAGCAAGGCAAGCCAAACAAACACCCTTATGGTTACTATGCAAAGAAACAACATAAAATAGTGGTGACTCTGGAGGAAAGGGTTTGTGGATTTGAGTGATTGGAGGTCTCTATTTCTAGACCTGGCTGGCTGCTACACAGATGTCTACTTTAAAACAATTTAAGTTGGTTGTACATCTGCATTTTATGCACTTTTCTGTATATATTCCATTAAAATGATAGCTTCTTTTAAACAAAAGTTACTTTTGGTCCCTAGACCCACCAAAAATTTGAAAAAGCTAAATAAATTCATATTACAGACAAATTCATTACGCTAAGCCACAAGTTCCCACATGTATTCCAGTGGTATAAAAGACGAAAAGTATCTGGAGGCATCACAATCCCTGACTTCAAACTCTACTACAGAGCTACAGTACTGAAAACATCCTGGTATTGGCATAAGAACAGACAGGAGGACCAATGGAACCGAACAGAAGACCCGGATATTAATCCATACATCTTCGAACACCTGATCTTTGATAAAGAAGCAAAAAATATCAAATGGAAAAAAGAAAGCATATTTAACAAGTGGTGCTGGCATAACTGGATATCAACACGTAGAAAAATGAAAATAGACCCATATCTATCACCATGCACAAAACTCAAGTCCAAATGGATCAAAGACTCAACATAAAGCCAGACACCCTGAACCTTATAAAAGAGAAAGTGAACTTGAACGCATTGGTACAGGAGACCACTTCCTAAATATAACCCCAGCAGGACAGACACTAAGAAAAACAATTAATAAATGGGACCTCCTGAAACTGAAAAGCTTCTGTAAAGCAAAAGACATGGTCAAAAAGACAAAACGACAGCCTACAGAATGGGAAAAGATCTTCACTAACCCCACATCAGACAGAAGTCTGATCTCCAAAATATACAAAGAACTCAAGAAATTGGACATCAAAAGATCACATAATCCAATAAAAAAAAATGGAGTACAGACCTAAACAGAGAACTCTCAACAGAGGAATCTAAAATGGCTGAAAGACATTTGAGGAAATGTTCAACATCCTTAGTCATCAGAGAAATGCAAACCAAAACAACTCTGAGATTCCATCTTATACCTGTAAGAATGGTCAAGATCAAAAACAGTGATGACAACTTATGCTAGGGAGGTTGTGGGGAAAAGGGAACACTTCTGCATTGCTGGTGGGAATGCAAGCTGGTACAACCCCTTTGGTGTCAATGTGGCAATTTTTCAGAAAATTAGGAAACAACCTTCGTCAAGACCCAGTAATACCACTTTTGGGTATATATCCAAAGGATGCTCAATTGTGCCACAAGGACATATGTTTAACTATGTTCACGGCAGCATTGTTTGTCATAGCCAGAACCTGGAAACAACCTAAATGCCCTTCGATCGAAGAATGAATAAGAAAAATGTGGTCCATTTACACAATGGAGTACTACACTGCAGAAAAAAATAACGACATCTTGAATTTTGCAGGAAAATGGATAGAACTAGAAAACATTATTTTGAGTGAGGTAACTCAGACACAGAAAGACAATTATCACATGAACTCACTCATAGTTGGTTTTGAAACATAAAGCAAAGAAAGACAGCCTACAAACCACAATCCCAGAGAACTTAGACAATAAGAAGGACACTAAGAAAGACTTACATAGATCTTATCTACATGGGAAGTAGAAAGTAGAAAAGACAAGATCTCCTGAGTAAATTGGGAGCATGGGGACCTTGGGGGAGGATTGAAGGGGGAGGGAGAGGCAGGGAAGGGAGCATAGAAAAATGTAGAGCTCAATAAATATCAATAAAAAAATGTATAAAAAAAGACGAAAAGTATGGGAAAAGACACAAAGAATGAAAAGCAGCTTGTAACTTACTAGCAACACTTTCTAGCAGCAATGGCAAACAAGTCATGCGCTGGCTCATCTCAGTCAGCGTGGCTACAGAGGGAAGCTCACAGAACCTGGACAGATGCCTCTGGGTATGCCTGTGAGGGGCTTCCAGTGCAGGTCAGTGAATCAGGTGAAGACCTGTCTGTAATGTGGGTGACACTGTCCAGTTAGCTGGGCACCTGGGCGACTGGAAAAGGGGGAAATTGCCTAATTCTTGTTTTACAAGTCACACATGTAAGCTCTGAAGTATAGACTTTAGCTAATAAAATGGCATCAAACATATTTTAGATTGTGTTGTTTCCCTTATTGTGGCTTGTGTAAGAAGTTACTCGAAATTACCATATATCAAAAGCCTAAGACAAGACTCTATAAATATTTTTTTTTGACAGGGTCTATGTCTTGTTGTCTTAGAAATCACTATGTAGCCCTGGCTTGATGGAGGAAGGTCATTGGCTAATAAAGGAACTGCCTTGGCCCATTTTATTGGTTAGAAGATAGGTGGGAGGAGTAAACAGAACAGAACGCTGGGAGGAAGAGGAAGTGAGCTCAGTCTTGACAGCTCTCCTCTCGGGAGCAGATGCCTCAGTGAGACGTCATGCTCCTGGCTCCTGGGCAGACGCACGCTATGAAGCTCCGACCCAGGATGGACGTAGGCTAGAATCTTCCTGGTAAGACCGGTTCTCACAGATTATTAGAGATGGGTTGATCGGGATATCAGAATTAGCCAGTAAGGGCTAGAGCTAAAGGGCCAAGCAGTGTTTAAATGAATACAGTTTGTGTGTTGTTATTTCGGGGCATAAGCTAGCCAGGCGGCTGGGGTGCCAGGGACGCAGCCCCGCCGCCCTTATTACTACAAAGGCTGGCCTCAAACTCATAGAGATCTGCCTGCTTCTGCCCCCCGAGTGCTAAGATTAAAGGAGTGCACCACCACACTCTCAGCTTTCTGTCGGTTCTTATTTCAACCCTACTACCAACTTCTTAGTAAAAAGTCTGAGTATTTTTACCATCATGGAATGGGCAAAAATAAACCTTGATGTGACATAGGCCTGTACTCCCAGTACTCAAGGGGTTGATAAGAAAGACTAGCCTGAGCTCTATGGAGATTATCTCAAACTGCATGCCGCCCACCTCCTGCCACCAAAGAAAAATCATGTCTAAAGATTTAAAAATTCACATGCATATAATTTGTTTCTTTTACCAATTTCAAGTTCAATACCAAAGGTAAAAGAAACAGAAATCCAGGAACATTTGGAAAATTGACCCGTTTTAATATTTAAAAACAAAAAATACAATACAACATCAAATTTCCCTTACCATCTACAATTCAGTTAAATCCAAACATCCTAAGACTGAACAGTCTCCTGCCCAGAGGCAGCGAATGACGAGCCGCTGAAGACACACAGGTGAATGCTGAAGATGCATGTTCCAGCTGCAGGGGCCAGTCTCCGGGCAAATGCACTCCAAGTCTCTTCCTTTCAGTTTGTTGAAGTGTTTTACACCAAGTTCATTAAAACCATTTCATCTCAGGTACCAGGTTTCATCAATGATATGCAGCGCCATAAAATTTGGGTTTCTACCCAATAGGAATAAAATGCAAGTTTTTATTTTTGTCTTTTTCTGACAGTGTGGAGAAGTAAAATTATCAGTTGACTCCTTTAGTAACGTATGAAGTTTTAAAAGCAAAGAAAATATCGGCTGTGCTGAGTTCTGGTCTCTGCTTGTCTCTCTGAGGGTATGACTTCAAATTAGTTAAATCACATTTACGCCACTACAATGATTAGTACTAAATTTTTTTAGATGATAAAAAAGAAAATACCAAATAGACATAAAAATGGTCAAAAGGCTTTTTTTTTCCAAACCTCAGGTCAATTTTTGCCTCCCACCCAAAAAGATACAAAATGAACATATTGGGATAGTAACTCCATTAGTTACTCCGATTCGCCCATGTGCATGTCCCTCACAAGGTGGAGAGGAACAGACACAGGCTATCTTAGTACTGCTATAGTGGCAAGCAGCTGTGTTCATGGCAGCTTGTTTTGGGCCCGCTGATCCTCTGATACATGTGGGAAGCATAGCTGTGTTCTCTGACTGCCCACATCTGAACACATTCAGCTACCATGGAAACTACAAAGCAAAGAAAATTATACTGATCCCAGGAGTCATTTACTGGGATTTTAAAGCGCCCTTTCTTCCTCAGAGCCCGAGTGCTGATGCTGTGATGCTGTGCTAGGGGCTGCTGTGTTTTCCAGCATGAGCTCCCATCCTTTGAGGGTCCTGAGATGGGTAGTGGATTGGTCCGGGAGCCCTCATGAAAGGAGGCGGCGGTCCCATTGGGTGGAACATATGTGGTCCAAAACCTGATGTGGAAGAGAAAAAATTAAAACTTGCAGTTCCCTTGACAACCTTCCAAACCCCTGAATCTTTCTAAGATCAAAACCACCTACATATACATCAAGGCAGACATGATGTTAATGGCAGAGCACAGTCCCTGCTTACGAATATCTACCTATAGTCTTTGATTTTTCCTCTCAGCTCAAAAAACTTCAGACCCAACTGTCTGTTACTAATCAAACATAGCAAATCCTACCAGACAGGAGTCAATCAGCATGTGGGCGACCAGAAAGAAACCAGGTTGATGCCAAGATCCCTTCTGTCATCATTAGCCTCAATGCTTGACTCCAGAATGGAAAGACTTTCTTCAAACATACAGGCTCATCGTCAAAAGAACACCAGCCACCCACTATTCCTACATTGTTCACACTGTCACGGACAGTCACACAGCACTACTGCTCTCTTGAACTGACATGATAAATGAGCCCAAATGTAACTCAAGTCCATAACCAATTCACATGACAGTCTCTTTGGAGCAAGATTTTTTAAGCAGTGTTTACTGATTCCCATTGTGATACAAGGCCCACATCTTGCTGTGGACAGGTAACAGGGCTCTAGGATGTCAGTACAAAATTTACAATGCAAAACAGACTGGTGGTAGATGGCTGTTACGCATTAACTCTACCCTACGATACCTATGCCCAGGTTCACAGAGTGGTGCCTTTCTTCTCCAAGTCCCAGAGCAAGCACAAAGAACGCAGCTGTCTCAGACTCAACTCAGGTGCAGAACTTTTACAAGGACTTCTCTGGGCCAGGAAGGAAGAAGGCAATTACCTGGGGGTGGGGGTGGGGCAATTCCAGGGGGTGGGGGCAGGGCAATGTTCACCACTGCTGGAGGGCCACTTGGGGGCAGGTTGAAGTAGTTGGCAGATGCCTCCTCTTCTGCTGCAGGAGGAGGGGGTAGAGCTGGAGAGGAAATAGCAGACACTTAGGAAGACAATCAATACCACAAATCCACCGTTTATATCCTGGGTTTGCTGCACCCCAGCTGACTGAGTTTCCATCAGCAAGAAGTCTGCACTTACCTCCAGGAAGCCCTGGGACAGGCTCTAGCTTGATCCCGGAGTCTGTGGTTCCGTCCTTCTCTTTTTCTTTTCCTCTGGCTGCTTGGGATCTGGAGACACACATGACAGGACATCAAGAACCTGTCCAGTCTTCTTTCACACCACTGCTTAACTCACTCTGCAGTAAAATGAGCCCCACCACTCCTTCCCCTTTCAGCAAACATTCTTTTCCCACAGATGACAAAGTGTAGAGTGATTAAAAGCAAGATTTTTGAAGGTGGTAAGTCTGGTTCAAAACTGTCATTGGCCAGACATGATGGCCCTTGCCTTTAATCCTAGCATCTGGGAGATAGAGGCAGGCAGATCTCTATGAGTTCCAGGACAGGGTCTACACAGTCCCAGAACAGCCAGGCCTACATAGAGAGTCCCTGTGTCAAAAAACCCAAACCCAAACCCCTGTCACGGTTAGAGCAGACAACATTCCCGTGCAGAGCAAGTGCTCAGCACGGAGAAAGTGCTGCACTCCACCAAGGGGAGACCGAGTCCCCTTTGAAACTTAGGGCATTTTATTTCTCTCTCTTATGCAGACAATTTCAAACTTAAAGCAGACATTCTTCTGTTTGTCCCTTTCCTCACTACTCTAGCACGCAGCCTTTGAGGGGAATCGAAGTCTAAGTCAGTGGAACCCTCAACATCTATCTTTGGTACCCTAGCATTATGCTCGACTCACAGCGGCTGGTAAAACATGAAGAATTTCAAAGGAGCAGGGCATAAGAGCAAGACCTTAAAACACATTTCTAAAGCAAGACGCGTCCAGCAGCCATAAAAATCAAATAAGGGAGCTGGAAGGATGGCTCAGCAGTTAAGATCATGAGTGCCCTTTCAGAGGACACTGGTTTCATTCCCAGCACCCACATAATGACTCATAATTATCTGTACCTCCAGTCCCAGGGGATCCAATACTATCTTCTGGCACCAGGCACACAAGTGGTACACAGACATACATGTATGCAAAATATCCATTCACATAAAGTCACTAAAATAAAAACACTAGAGAAGTAGCTTCTAAAGATGTTTAAAGGCCCTGTCAAACCTGTTTCCCCAAGGCTTTCAGTGTCCAGATGAGAACTGTCCAGAACAATCTCATTCATACCTTCCCCACTTCACATTGAGCCTGCGGCCATTCACGATGAGCTTATTGAAGGACTTCTCAGCAGCCACCTCAGCAGCCTGCCTGGTGGCAAATTGGATGAAGGCACACTGCTGCCTCTGCACAACTGTAATTGTGCGGATCTCTCCGAACTGGTAGAAGTGATTTCTGAAGGAATACAGCCAAGGAAAACAGGTTAGCAACCCAGACACTGCCTGGGGAAATGGAAACGGGCTATAAACTTAGAATGTTCTGAGTCACCACTAGGCAGGTGGCCCCATGGATACATGCCTGTCTTTAGGCTTTCCTTGAACCCGGCCCTAATGTAAGGGCTGCTTATTGGAGATAAAAGGAAAATTAAGTAAGAGTTCTCCTGTGTCTCTGGATTTTTCTTGTGGAGGAGGGGTTTTCCTTGGTTACTTAAGAGCCACACTTCCTACCCCAAGTATAAGGCACTGGCAAACTACAGCTCTTATGGTCCATGAGTCAAGACTTTTTTCATTTGAAATGGAGCCCTGTTATGTTATACAGGTTAATTTTGAACTCATGGGGTCAAATATCTTTCTGCTCAGCTGGGACTGCAAGCAAATGCTACAATGCCAAGCCATGAGCAAAGAATGCTTCAAAACGTGTTTACGGGTTGAGGACTGTATGGCTCAGTGGCAGAGAACGCTGGTCTATTATGTGAGAGACCCTCAGTTCAATTCTTAGAACTGGAAAAATAAATTATTTTTTATCACTTTATTATTAATTCAATGAGATAAAAAATACTTAAAACTGAAAGAAGGAAAAAGGTGGAAAACGAAGGAGAAAGCCAGTCATGGTGGCCCATGCACAGACCCTAGTGTCAGAGAAAGGGGAAAATCTTGAGTTTCAGGCCAATCCATGCTATATGACAAGACCCTGCCTCAAAAAATAAAAATAAATAAATAAAACTAATCGAATAAAAAAGTCAGGCCTGGTACTTAATACCTATCAATGCAATACCTAGGAGATGAAAGAAAGCAGGAGGATCAGGAGTTTAAGGTCATATAAGTTTTCCAAGATAGCCTGAGCTGTAGGAAACTCTGTATCAAAACCTAAAACAACAAAAAAGGGAGCAATATCTAGAAGATATCACATGTGCTCCACTGAGCCCAAAGTATTTTCTTGAGCCCTTTCAGAAAAAGTTAGCTGGCCCTTGGAGATTACTGACTCAATGAGATAGGGTTTGATGGAGATAGGCCACCAAGAGCAGGAGTTTCTTCTCTACTTAATCTCACTGGAAAAGCTATATAGTTAAGCACAGAATAAGCCAGAAATACAAATTAAATCAGGACCTCTGCTTAAAAACAAACAAACAAAACGCAATTTAAACTGGAATAAATAAATAAATAAATAAACAAACACATACATACATACATACATACATACATAGGCTTAGAGCCACAGGGCTTGCTACCATCCATGATAATTGGATGTGTATGAGTATGTGTGTCATCCTTTAAGAATTCATACTAGGGGCTGGTGAAATGGCTCAGAGGTTAAGAGCACATGTTGCTCTTGCAAAGGACTAAGTTTAATTCCCAGCACCCATGTCGAGGGGCTCACTACTTGTAACTCCAGCTCTAGGAGGCTCTAACACCTGTGGCCTCTTTGGGTACTTGCAGTCACTTGCACAAGCCTATACATGTATCACAAACACACACAGTAATTATAAAAAAAAATCCAGTTGACCACTAGGCCCATATTTATTTACTAATGCAAACATGAAAAAGCACTCTTGAGAAATGGAACTACACTGGCATCATAAAAAAGACTTTCAAAAAACTTTCAGTCATCATTCATACCAATGATAGACTGGCTAAAAAAAATTAAACTTGATTTAGAATTATCATGTAGGGTGATGTTTTTTGCAAACTATTATTCCAACACAGTTAAAAGCAAAGAAGAGTTCTGCAATGAAGCCCACCAACCTGAGATCTGTTTCAGTAATGGTATCTCCCAAACCACCCACATATAGTGTGGTAATGGTCTTATCCTCTGGTGGGTCTAGACGAGGCATGGTTGAAGCCCGCTTTAGAAGCTTATCGGCTACAGGGTCATTAATTCCATAGTACCGGTCTTTTATATTCTGATCAGCAAGAGGGTCATCTGGATCGGTAGGCTTCTCATGTCTGAGATTCACAAATGAAAAAAGCACAAAGGTGAAACAAAGGGAAAAATGATCACTCTACAGTAGCTACATGATAAAGTCCCTCAATGCCTTTCATTCTAGAAACCACGTCCATACAAAAATACTGTTACTAAACAGAGCAAATACTAAGGGATTGCTATACCACATAAAGACTTCCTAGCTGGAAGAGAATCTGATTAAAGCTATGGACTTCACTTTATTTTTTTATATTTATTTATTTATTATGGATACAATATTCTGTTTGCATATATGCCTGCTAGAAGAGGACACCGGGTCTCATTACAGATGGTTGTGAGCCACCATGTGGTTGCTGGGAATTGAACTCAGGTCCTTTGGAAGAGCATGCAATGCTCTTAACCGCTGAGCCATCTCTCCAGCCCCCTGGACTTCACTTTAGAAAAAGGGCATATGGTCTGATTTTTTTGGGGGGTGGGGAGCAGGTATTACAGTTGACAAATCATTAGTTGGAACCCCTAGTTCTGATGTTTGGCAGTCTTGGTTGAAAAAAAAAGTAGCCCGCAGAAGTCTGGTCTATTTTGATTTCGACTATATTTTGCTATTCAAACCATTTAAATGATGACACTAAGTAATCTTAGAAACTTCAAGTCAGCATGTATTTTATGTGACATAGCAATTTAGTTTCTCTCAGTTAGTCATTAAGTAGAAAATATTATTTAGCTAGGTTCTTATAAATGTAACAGTTCTAGGACATGAGATACTCTGCGGACCATAAGACCTTTAGACACTAAAGTACGAATTTAAGCTGGAGCCTCTCACTAATCAGCTGCCTGAAAGTAAATACAGAAAGTGAGGCCCAGGTCTTACCTATATGGACACTCTTCTCCTCTCTTACACTCTCCTTTCACCCAGAAGGAACAAATGTGGGGCCGATTCCTTTTGTAGTACGGTGTGGTCCGGGCCAACTTGAGCAGCATGTCACTGGTGGATGTAGCTTTCCCCAGCATGCCAACTGGTCGTGTGCCATCAGAGTTAGAAATCTGCATGAAGAGGACAACTTTATAGGCTGTCAGTTCTTTAGGACTTTTATCAAATGCAAACTCCATCACCCACGAGGCCCTGGGTTCAATTCCCAGAACCACATGTATACAATCTATCCCTGCCAGACAAACAATAACATCAACAAAGTGGTCAGAGGACCAGAAAGTCTGGTGTGAGACTGTGTTTCCTAGAAATGGCAGGGAAGCCATACCCATGATATCCTAAATAAAGATCTGAGCCGATATACTAATGTGGGTATGTGGTGTATGCCTTTAACCCCAGAACTTAGGAAGAGGCAGGTTGATCTCTGAGTTCAAGGTCACCCTGGTCTATAGAGTGAGTTCCAGGACAGTCAGGGATATAGAAACCCTCAAAAAAATTCTAGATAGACTAATTCAGAAAGGGGAAATCTCATGGGTCCTATTCCTAGAGAAAGAACTACAGGCAACTAATGACTGTTGAAAGAGAATTTGGTCTCTTCTGGGGATGAACTCCTTAATTAGTTATCCAATACAAAGTGATCAGCCTTGAAATCATATACATATAAGCCACATTAAATGGACTCAGCAGGTTGCATTTGTATGTCTGCACTGTGCACACACACAAAACCAATAATAATCAAAGAAAAAGATGCCATCAATGGGGGGTTGGAAGGGGTTGGAGGAGAAGACATACATAGGAGGGGTAGGAGAGAGGAAGTGATGTAATAAGATTTTAATTAAAATAAAAACATACTTCTCTTTCCATATTCTGTGTGTAATATTCTTTGTTGACATCTGATTTCGGCATGTCATCTTTAAATGACAGTCCTGCATCACGGACTTGGATGGGTAGGCCTGGTATAAAGAAATGGAGGAAAAAAAATCATACAGATTTGAAAAAACATTCATACTGAATATGGACATAAATGACAACATCATCTTTCCCTTCTCTTTCCTACTTGGCGGGGACTAGCGAGATATTCCAGTGATTGAGAGTACATACGGCTCTTGCAGAGGACCAGAGTGCGGTTCCTTATAACCGCGCAGGGTGGCTCACTGTAGCCCCAGCTGCAGAAGATGACCCTCTCTCTGGACTCTGTTCTGCACTCACATGTGCACCCCACTCCCATATATATACATAATTAAAAACAAAAATAAAATTTTAATAAAAAGATCATCGACATACTTGGTGACAGCTTACAGATTTTAAACCAAACTGTTCGTCAGGCTGAGGAACTGCTTAAGATTCTTAAGATCTGTCCAAATTCCTGTGCTGTCACCGAATTGGGTGAGGTGAATGTTTTAGAAAATCGTTTCAAGAATAGACTTTAGCCATGGCCAAATAATTAAGGCCCAGGGACTTCTGGTTGGGACTATGAGAAAAGTTCCAGGCAAAGGAATAGCCTATGATAGGAGCAATGCCTTTCACTCCAAATGGCTACACAGATGAGGTGCAGGCCAGTTCTGGCTTCTTCCCAACTGCTCCTCAAGTTCCTACTGTTGCTCAGGGGGACTCCACAGAAGCCTAATTATAAGTGTATGCCTGGGAAAAGCAAGAACAGTAGGCATTCTACAATGGGATCAGAACCAGAGAAGTGGGAGGCATCAAGTCTAGTGGATGTGGCAAACATACCATACTCGAGGTCTAACAGGCAGGTCTGACAAACATTCTTCAATTTACTGCAGGTTTGGCACACTTCAGTCTTCTTGAAGCGCATGCGGACCCCAGGGCACCAACGAAACACTGTGAATGGTCTGGCACAGATCTGGACACATCAAGAACCATAGCATGTTAATGGTCCTGACCTGGACTCAATCCAGACTTACTAAGTATGGAGAGCTGACCTTAGCAAGTACCTAATTTATATGCCAGCTAACCCTCAATTCCATTTATTTTCTCTTTTCTGGTAGTTAAAAAGCTCACAAAATACAGAAATAAATATTCAGAAAGTCAAAGTCCTCCCACCTAAAGGCAAACATTAAAAATCTGACTATCTTTTTGGTGGGGAATAGGGAAAACAAAGCAGGAAATATTATCTTTGAGAATACCATGACAGCCTCAACCTTTCTCCTCAGCTGAAATGCTCCTGGGTAGTAGCCAGACAACACCTGGCACAGAAACCCATGGCAGTCAGAGCAGATTCAGACACCTGTTTATGAATCTACAGGAGGAAGGTCCTTTTATTTCCCATACTAGTTGTCAGTCACTGACTATACCAACGACACATGAAAGTCATGAGCATGAATTCTGACCCAAGGATCTCAAAACTAAGTACAAAGCTAATTGGTAGACTAAAGGGCAGAACAAAGAAATAGCTACTTCTTAACAGATACACTTACTTTGCATTCTTTTCCATATTTTTCTTTGGTCTGAAATAGAAAAGAACTGGAATTACAGCAGAGAAAACAAACAGGTAAGTAAAAAACAAAAGAAACTTATTTTTAACCCCAAGTACAAAACATGCTATGTGTCTGGAGATCCCTGGTACTGTAAACAAAGATAACCAAACCAAACCTAAATCATCTTTAAGTTGTTACAATAAGGGGTACTGTGAAGGTTAGATCTAACAGTCAACCTGCCATAACCTAGATTAAACTGGGAAGAGAGTCTTGATGATGGATTGTGTAGACCACATCAGCCCGTGACTATGGGAGTTTATCTTGGTTTCTTTAGCTGATGTGGGAAGAACCAGCCTGATCATGAGTGACACCATTCCCTGGGTTGGATGCTGGACCCTGTAAGTGAAGAAGGGGCTCAGCACTAGCAAGCACACATGTATTCATTCTCTGCTCTTGACCTGAATGTGGTATGACCAGCTGCTTCAAGTTCCTGCTGCCCTGACTGCCCCCAAATGATGGACCGTTAACCATACACTGCAAGGCAAATAAATCTCTTCTAAACTGTTTGTGTCAGGGTCTTTTATCACAGCAAGAGAAATGAAATTAAGACATATACCAGCAAAGTCATATTCTCTAAAGAGAATGGACCATTACTAAGTGTCTTCCCAGAGCCACAACTCTTAGATTTACTTCTGATTCCCAAGAACTAAAATTCCTAATGGAAACACTGTGTTTTTTTTACATGTGAAACCTAGATTTCAGATTGTGCTTGTGTGTGTGTAGATCATGAACCTAGAGAAGGGATCCTGAGTGGGAAGTGTGTGTGGAGATTGGGTAATAAGTCAGGTATTAGAAAGAAGGGCAGCTGGGCGTGGGGCGCCCGCCTTTAATCCCAGCACTTGGAAGGCAGGGGCAGGTGATCTCTGCATGCAAGGCCAGCCTGGTCTATAGAATGAGTTTCGGGACAGCCAAGGCTGCACTTGAGAGAAACCCTGTCTCCACTCCCCTCTCCCCAAAGAAGGGCATATTGGGGAAAATAAGAAAACTAACAAGAAATGGGCAGGGAGAAAGGGAGAGGACAGTGGAGGAGGGGATAACTGAAAATAAAGTATGACAGATGTATGAAAATAACAAAATGAAACCTATTACTTTGTACACTAACCTAAAAAAAATTTTTTTTTTAAATCATTTCTGGGAGATGGCTATTTCAAGGGCCACTTTGTTTTCCAGGTGAAAACTTCCAATTTCTAGCACATGTTTCTCTTTGAGGGAATCTTTGAGAAAACTGGTTTAAACATCAATCCAACCACCTGACTGGTTGACTTTATGTGTCTGGTGGAGCTGGCCACCAAGCTTACGATTGGTCTAGGAGAACCAAGCCTGGCGATGGTGGCACCTGAAGCAAGAGCGGCTTTGCAAAGCATCTACTCATGAAATCTGGTTGGCAGTCTTTTCTCAGCATAGTTCTCTAGGTCACTGGTTGGGAGGAGGCAGACAGTGTGTGTGTGAGAGAGATATCTATGTGCTTTAGGAAAAGGACAAGGTCTCACTGCATAGTCCTGTATGGCCTGGAACTTGATTTGTAGTCCTGAATGCCCTTGAACTCACAGAAATCCACTTGCCTAAAAGGCCGGGATTAAAGGCACGAATCACCATTCACGACTGGTTTAGGAATCTGTTTTACAACTAATTATGTCTAGCAATAAAAAAAGTAGTCAATATATAAGAACTATTTTATATTAGAGCATGAACATGCAACTTAATCTCTCATAATATATATGTGAACTGATAGGATAAATATCAAATTCTTCTAGCGTGAAAACCGAAATCCCTAAAGGTTTTCCCAGTCCCCAGATCAAGCAGCATGAAGCCATGGTCGACTTTCTACAGTTTGCTCAGAAAGTAACTGTACTGATGCAACAATCTGTCCCCATGAACCATTCAGTCAACATCTCTGAGGCTGATCCCAATATATAATCCTAAAATAATCACGCTGACTGTTGCCATTTTACCCTTTTTGAAAAGGATAGGTGAGCTGGGCGATGGTGGCGCACGCCTTTAATCCCAGCACTCGGGAGGCAGAGGCAGGCGGATCTCTGGGAGTTCGAGGACAGCCTGGTCTACAAGAGCTAGTTCCAGGATAGGCACCAAAGCTACCGAGAAACCCTGTTTCGAAACAAACAAACGAAAAGGACAGGCGTATCTTAAACTAGAAAGACTACAAGCTGCAGTGGCTGAGAGGCACACTGACTGGGAGTCAGGGAGTAGAGCCACAGAGACTCTCCCGTCAACAGACCTACTTTCTGGGAAGAGGCTCAACAAGTATTAGCTGTTATGTTACAGCTCCTACATTACAGGGTTATTGCTCAGTGTCTAGGAGAGGAAGTACGCATGGCATTACTTTGCAAGTTGTCCTGCTAGTAAAAGAGTATCAATCCTTCTAACGGCCAAGAGAAATACTTTACCATGAGCGTGCAAGGACAATATAATGTACAGTGAACTCCCGCTGCACAGGCAAGCACTCACCATTCGTATGTAAGGGTTTTCTCCAAGACACGTCTGACACAGTATGGGGAAGTCCTAAAGAAAATGGGAAATCTGATTGAAGATCAAGTTCCCAAGACCCTGTTCCCTCAGTCACTTTCTAGGGCGGGGAAGGGTGCAAGGTTGGCAGGAGCCCCAGCTCCGGCACTGACCGCGGAGCGGGAAGGGGCGCTGTCTGCACTTCCGGCAAGCGGAAAAAATGAAAGCCTCTGGGAAGTGTGGAGTCTCCGGGTGGACAGCGCTAGTCCCAGGACCCTGGTCCGCCGCACGAGGGCTCTGCTCCGGCTGCCCCGCCGAGCTAGGCCGCAGCGCGGCTCCGGCCGATCCCGCCGCAGCCTGGGACATGGTTTCCCATCCCGCCGGGCCTCGCCGCCCCCGCGTCCTTCTCCGGCGCGCACTCACCGCGTCCTCCCAGTTTTGCCTGTTGTAGGTGTTGGAACCCAGAGAGGTCGCCATATCGGGAGTCCCGAGGCAGCGCCGGCTTCCGATTCGGGAGACCTACCGCCACAATCCCGACAGGCTCCGGGCGGGCGCCGCGCTACGTCTAATCTACGCGCCTAGGGCGGCCGCGGCGCGGGGCTGCGCGTCAGAACTTCCGCCCAGCTGCCGTGCGCGCCTCCTTAATGCGAAGGGTGGAGGAACGGATGAGAATCACCAGCCCAGGCTGGGCTCGGAAGTTGGTTAGTCGCAGCCAGGCACTGATGCCTGCGTCTCTCATGTTCCCAGTAGCTCTTCCGTTGTTATATTTAGCACACAAAAGTACAAAACGTCTAGTAAGTTTACCGTAGAAGACAACGAATCCCTTCGGCGGAGGTGTTGGCAGAGTTATTCTTTATGACAGAAGCGGGGTCACTATTAGGAAATCACATTTAACTAGCTATCCTTTATCATAAGCTGCCACCCTACCATTATGGCTAGGATGTGGATTCCTTTTTTATAGAAAAAGAAATTGAGGTTAAGATGAATTAACTTTTTTTTTTTCGGGGGTGGTGGTGGTGTCTTGGAGCTTAAAAACCCATGAAGCCACTGATCCAAGAAGTTAGTTTTTCTAACTTCTGACGTGAAAAGGGTCGTGCAAATCAGAGCTTCCCACTTTATAAACTCCTAACCATTCATCGAATATTTTGAGACAGAGTTACACTATGTAGTTTTGAACTCACAATGTAGACTAGGCTGGCCTGGAACTACAGATCCACCTTCCTTTACCGCCCGAGTGCTGAGATTAAAGGCGTACACTATAATATCCCTTCTATATTTTTATTTATCTCTGGGTTGAACTTGAACTATCTCTGTAGCCCAGGAAGGCCCTGTCTGAATTTGTAATATTCTTTCCTCAGTCTCCCACGTAGCTGGGATTATAGGTCTGTGCTATCTGGCCTGATCATTTTAATATTTGACCTAATCAACCACCAAACTGTTCAAAGATTTTCTTGTATAGTTATTATTTTTCTTACATACATTCACCATATAGTTTTATCATCCCAAAGTTTTGATGTGCTTGTAGGTGATCAGCTCAGCCCCACATACAGCCTACAGTAATAACTGATTTATGTTCTGTCCCTATACAGATGCTCCTGGATTTAGGGCGGATTATGTCCTGTTGAGGCCCATTGTGTGGAGTTTGAATGATCTAGTCAACTGGATCTGGATTGTGTTTTGATGGTTCCCTTCAGTGTGTCATGGCTTTCCTATCCTCTATCATTGTTCTTTAGGTTTCTCAAACGCCCACTCTTCATCCTTAAGCTTATAGCTGTCCTGCATGTCTGCACAGTAGAGATGTCCTTTTGTACCTTTGCCAAGCTTCCAGAAACTGAAGCATGTTCCTGTTTGCTAGATTGGGAGTACAGAGATAAAGGAGTTCTGTCTCAGTTGTTACAATTCAGTTTGTGTTTAGTAGGCTTTGTGTCTGAGTTTTAGAAGCCCTTTTTAAGCGTTCTCCTCCTCTTCTTATTCCTTCTTTCCTTCCTTCCTTTATATTTTATTTCACCTCAGCAAACTGTTTCTGAATATTTACTACTCTTATTCCCTAGAAGGTAAAAAGATAATTAAAACTTTTTAATAACTGTCAACCAAGATAGACATTTCTCCAATGTGGAAAACTACCAAAGATCTCAAAGTAGCTAGTCTGAGTCTAGTGGAGATGGCAATTATCCGGGACACAGTTCTTTCGTTTGGGGCTGACATCGTCTGTGTTTAGCTTCCGTGTGGGTACTACTTGGCTTTAGGCATCATATCTCACTTTGACTTACTTATATTGAACCTACATCATCTCCTTTCCTAAAGCAGGAGGATGTCTCTGCCCTTCCGCCAGCGGTGAGCAGAGGGTGTTGGTGTAGAGTTGTCTCAGAACCGAGTCTTGTCTTTCCAGGGATTTTATGTATTTATTTATCCCTTGCTTCAGCAGCAGTGTGCCTTTACCTGGGGAGACACTTTTCTAAGTGGCTCAGGCTTTCTGTTCCTTTATGAGAGCCTGGGAAAGGAGGCAAAGTCTTATGTCTCTCCTATATTAAGCCTGCTATATTCCCCTAAACCAAGCAATGCCCTCTCAAACTTCCCACCTCTGGAGGTTTTAGAACATGTGAGTGCAAAAAAAGTTAATTCTCTTCAAGTCTTAGGATTGCAGGGTTACATGCTATCATATTAGCTCTTTTTTGATCTTTAATACTTAAGGCAATTCTTTAATATTGTGGTTGATTTTCTCACTTCTATCCATATCTGCTAGGCCGTTGCTCCCTATCATGGACTCTAACCCACTGGAACTGTAGGCCCAATTAAACACTTATTTTTATTATTATGTATACAGTGTTCTGCCTGCATGTGTGCCTGCACCCCAGAAGAGGGCACCAGATCTCATCACAGATGGTTGTGAGCCACCTTGTGGTTTCTGGGAATTGAACTCAGGACCTCTGGAAGAACAATCCTCTTAACAACTGAACCATCTCTCCAGCCCTCCAATTAAACACTTTTTTAAAAAAATTAAACTTTTTTTAATAAGTTGTCTTGGTCATAGTGTTTTATCATAGTGATAGAAAAGGAACTATCACTACATGTCTTCTGTTTTCTCAGAGAATTATGTCCCTTCTTGGAAGCCAGACGTTTGGACTGCTGTGCCACTTTAGCTCTGATAGAAGAACATCCCCCCCCGCCCCGAGACAGCGTTTCTCTGTAGCTTTGGAGTCTGTTCTGGAACTAGCTCTTATAGACTAGTCTAGTCTCAAACTCACAAAGATCTGCCTGCCTCTGCCTCCCCAGTGCTGGGATTAAAGGTGTATGCCACCACCGCCCAGCTGAACATTTATGATTTTTAAGATTAGTTTAGAAATTTAAAATTATGTGTCTCTGTGTGGATTGTGCACATGAGTGTAGGTACCCAGAGGCTAGAGGCATCGGATCCCCCAGTAGATGGAATTACTAGTAGCTATGAGCAACCCAGTGGGTTCTGGGAATCTAACTTGGGTCCTTTGTAAGAGCAGCACATATAGGCAGGACATAGCCAGGACTAAGGTAGCCAAGAAGATAGCAGAAATGGTGGGAGAGTCTTGCTGATTATAAGGAGTTATGTTGCAGTAGGGAGGACTTGGGAGGTGCAAGGGGCCAGGAGGCTTGTGTGGGGGCTCTGAGATGCATAATAAGTGTGAATAAGGCCTGAGGGAGGCTGGAGGTCCTTATAGGCATTTGATATACAGTCACAGGTATATGTCAATGGAGAGCCAAATAGCCCTTCTTTCAGAGGCAAGGGAGAGGATTCCTTTTGTGGAAAGGAACTCACTTCTTGAGGAAGCCTGGTTTTTATCTAATTGACAGAAATCCTAGCCTTTAATCCCAGCACTCGGGAGGCAGAGGCAGGTAGATCTCTGTGAGTTTGAGGCCAACCTGGTCTGCAGGAGGTAGTTCAAGGACAGCTCCAAAGCCATAGAAAAACCCTGTCTCGAAAAACCAAAAAAAAAAAAAAAAAAAAAAAAGCTTTTATAGTTCAGTTTGAGCTAAGCCAAGACTATCATTTCTGTATATACACACATTCTGAGACCTAACATAATGGACCTGGATTTGATCTCAGGGAGTTTGCAATCCATTAAAGCATTAAAGGGGCTATATGTGTTCAAAGTCCCACAATGCAAGGCAGAAAGATGTACCTGCCTTGGAGAGGCACAGTATTGTGGATTAAAATTACTATTTATTTATTTATTTACTTATTTATTTTCCAAGATGTTTCTCCTTATGTATCCCTGGCTATCATCAAAGAGGAGGGAGCTCAGCTGAGAAAATGCCTCCATAAGACTTGGCTGTAAGCAAGCCTGTAGGGTATATTCTTAATTAGAGATTCATGTGGGAGGGCCCAGCCCATTGTGGGCGGGAACACTGCTGGGTTGGTGGTCCTGGGCTCTGTAAAAGCACAGGTTGAGCAAGCCATGGGGAACAAGCACTCCTTAGCCTCTGCATCAGTCCTGCCTTAAGGTTCCTGCTGTTTGGGGTTCCTACCCTAGTTTCCTTCAGTGATGAACAGTGATTTGGAAACACCAAGGTACACCTGGATCTCATTTAACTTTCCCTGTGTTCAAAGATGTAACCTAGATCTCCTTTAACCATACTTCAGCTTCCAGGTCCTTGGTTTTCCAAGCTGCTGCTGGGGCAGGAGCCTAGGGAAGAGTCAGAACCCAGGCCCAGTCAGGAGTGGGTGGGAGGATGCTGAGGCTAGAAAGAGCTCTCCATGTTAGCTCATCTCTCAAGCATGAAGGATTCGTTTACATCATATGCTCTGGGTAAATAGAGAAATGCACTGAAAACGGTGCATCTGGAAACCTGTACAGGAGCTCAGGCATTATCCACCTGCATGTTCCAGAGTCCAGAGAATTACTCCTTTCTTTTTTTTTTTTTTGAGACAGAGTCTTTGTATACAGAGTGCTAGACTACATTAATTTAGACTAGGCTGGCCTTGAACTCACAAGAGATCCTCCTGCCTCTGCCTCCCTAGCACCACTGGCAATAAAAACATGAGCCACCACTAACCAGGGCTTGGTGAATTACTCTATCAAGTTAATTTACATAAAGAAATGAAGGGAGTGGCAGGAGAGAGCACTTGCAGAGGAGAGTTCAGTTCCCAGCAGGCAGCTCAGACCACCTGGAACTCCAGCTCCAGATGACCTGCTGTCCTCTTCTGGCCTATGTCCTACCAAATAAAAATAAAAATGAGAGACGTGGAAGGGCGCCTACCACTGAGTCTTATCTACCAACTGACCTTGAGGCCCTGAGTTGTGCAGGTTCTAATCAGCATTTGTGAAATCAAACAGAAGACACACTCAAGCTTTGTCTGATTTATTTCACTACATTAAGCAATAAGGCAAAACAGTAACCTGCTATTCATAAGTCAAGGAGTGCCTCTCATCCCCAAAAGGGGCCAACAAAGATGCTTATTACAAAGACGCAATGGCATTTAGTGCATATGTCTTTACATATACTTGGAACAAAGGAAAATGTTGGTGTGTAAATCAATTCACATACTCAAAAGTAACTTAGCCTTAAGTTTCCAAATTGTAGTTTCAAGTGCTAAGGATGCCTGACTCTTGTGTCCTGGTGCACACTGAGTAGTAATAAGAACTCTGCACCTGATCTAATACCAGAAGGTTGATTCTCTGAATTCACCAGCTGCAGGTGTTGAACCTTTTCTAAGAACACAAGGCCAGCTTGCAATAAACTCATCTTGAAACAGCCAACAGCTGTTATCTGTAAGTTAACTTGACTTCTTAAACAGAAATTGTATATTCAAAAGTGTTTTTGTGTTTCTCTATCACCCAGGAGTAGACCCCATTATGTCAACATTTTTTCTAGGGACTAAGTATCAGTTTCGCTGCATAAAGGCATGCAGACAACTGTGCCTGCCTCCACAATGTGTGAACTTATGAAGCCATCCCCCTGACCCCAAGCAGACATTGAGTAGTAGTTTCACAGAAGGCTCTAACTTGAGTCTTCATGAAGGTGAAATCACTTTCTGTAGTTTGAAACTTGTAATTACCCAACTCCCTGCTCCAGCTTCTAGGAGATTAAACATTAGTTACTGTTTCCATAATATTAGATCAGTATTTTCTTCTTATACTGTGGTAGATATATTACTATGTGGGAATATTGTTTCATAAAATTGGCTTGATTGTAAAGAACATAGTCTCTCTTTCAACAGCTTCCTAAATAGTTTTCTCTTTTAAGGGGAACTGACAAATACTATTTCCTATCTGTCGTTCAGATTCTCTATACCTTAAAACAAAATAAAACCAAACAAAAACTCCTAAAGACATAAAATGAACACCAAAGCAGGGTTTGTAAACAGAAACTTTTTCTTCCAAGATCTGTTGGCCATGCGCTAGGAATACTTTAAGGAAAAGTGGTGCAGCTGGTCCTCTCTGTCAATTCCTTTTAGAAAAAGCCACAGAAGTTAAGGGTTGCAACTAAAAATTAGTATCTGAGAAAGTGGCATGTCTAGGGTTAGGCCAGCCTTCTGGCTACTTGCTTACAATTAAATATTCTCACTTGATACAGCAGGAGAAGTCTTATACCCACAAAAGGAAAGGTTCCTTTTAACATCCAGTTTTGGATATAAGAGATAGTTGGTTTCTCCTTTATCTCAGTGGAAAAAAAAACATTAGTTTGTATCATGCTAAAAATCCAAAACTTAAAATGTTCTCTGAATACCAGAAATGAGTATGTCCACTTAAAACTGCCTCAGCTCTCTTTTTAATGTCCCCAACATGAAAACAATTCCTTTAATTATAGAACAGAGCGGAGAGCTGGGCGTGATAGTCAAGTGTTTTTAATCACAGCAGGTGAGTTCAAGGCTAGTTTGGTATACAGATGGAGTTACAGGCCAGGGTTACTGGGAGGGAGCCTATGTGAAAAAATAAAAGAAAAAGAAAAAATAAAAAAGAAACAAATCTGAAAAACAAAACCAGAGTAGAGAAGGGCAGAGGGTGAGACTATAAAGGCTGTCCCCCTGTGGCATCATTAGCCCCTGGATATTAGGTAATGGTAAAACATATGGGACTTCATGACAGGTATTGCTTCCATGTCCTACTGTGGAAAATGAAGAGCAACTGTAGGTATACTGTAGTCCTTTATCAGAGACAAACGGAGCGCCTTAAGGAAGTCACGTCCTGTCATCACAAAGTTAGACACCGTGACAATCCTACTTCTCTGTCAAATGGAAATCAATGGCAAAGTGAGAGCCATGGCAAGTGAATGGTTATAATTACTAGTGATCCTTACTGGAATGCAGAAAGCAGCTGGAACACCGAGGCCAGTGCTGGGGTACGAACAGCAGGTCTGCTCTGGATTACCAGTCTAAGTTTTTTTGGGTCAAACTGTGACAGGTTCATGGCCCATTTCTCAGGGAGTAAAATCTAATGACCCTCCGAGGAAGACCCATTTTACTGGGATGGAGTTAGGCTGTTACTCAACGTGCAGGGCTCATGTGGGAGACACAGACTTACAGGAGTCAACAGAGAGAGCAAGTGGAACAGCAGTTACCCTGTGCTCCGTATCCTGGTCTGGCCTCCACTCCTAGGAACAGGATTCAGTAGTGATGGGTACATCTTTATAAACACGTCTAATGAAGCAGCAGCTTCCACACTGTTACAGAGTTGCCGTGACAGCTGTGGGCAGCATCACCCACCAGGTGATTTTGCTTTAAGGAAGAAGAGGGCCAAAGCTCAGTTCCACATGCTGAGTGAGCCAGATGACCTCTGTGCCCTGGTCACTTTCTTCCATCGGGCGGATGGGGGCAGCCAGGTTTTTAAAATCATGTTTCATCTTGAAGCACACGGTCACGTCACCTTCCTCACGCTGTGGGGTGACTTTGATGAAGATGCCCACTTTGTTGGCTTTTCTGAAAGCTACAATGCTATGGGAAGAAAAGCACACAGTATTAGGATGAGAAGTCAACTGAATCAACATCAAGTCTCCTAGTCATTTCATGGAACAATGGGAATCTCTGCTGTGACCACCATCCTACTGCCCAGCAAAGAAGGGTTTTAGAAAAAGCTGAGCTATTTATACTTTCCTTTAAAAATTTTTATTTATTTAACGTGTATAGGTGTTTTGCCTGCTTATAAGTCTGTGTATCAGGTATATGCCTGGTGCCTGCAGAGGCCAGAAAAGGGCATTTGATCCCTTGGAACTGGAGTTACAGAGGTTGTGAGCTACCTATGGGTGCTAGGAATTAAACCTGGGTCCTCTGGAAGAACAAAGGAAATTCATAACTGCTGAGTCATTACTCCAGCCCCTTTTAGTAATTATTTCATAATATATAATAGGGAAAAATTAGTTTTAAAACCCAGGCAAAGAAACAGACACCTAAGTGTGCATTCTTAGGGTCTGACTCTGAAATAGCTCACAGAAGCTCATATCTTCAATGTTCAGTTACTAGTACGGGGTGCTATTTTGGAGGCCATGGGACTGGAAGGTGGTGGGGCCTACCTGGAGGAATAAAGGCACACATTGAAGGATATTCTCCCATTTCCAGTCCAGTTGTTTTGAGTGTTCTCTGCAACATGTGACTAGCTTGTGGCCTCACCTCATGCATCCACTGTAGAAGCTTCTCCTGCTACAATGGACTACAATTCTCTCTGAAATTGGAGCTAATTAACCTTTTCTTCCTAAGTTGCTCCTATCACACATCTGGTCACAGCAACACAAAAAAGATGAATCCAGGCTTCTGGATCAGCTGACTGTGGTCTGAGGACCACAGAAAGATCACTTACTCGGGGTCATCCTGAAAGTCCTGGGGCTCTGCCAGTTCATCATACTCAGCTGCGGCATCCTTGCCAGCTAAAACAAGCTCTTTGGGAGGTACCACCACCTGAGAACAAAAGAGACACTGCAGCAGCACCATCCAGACAGAGGTGAGCATCACATTTCTGGACAGTTATACTCCCGACTCTTATAACACTGCTGAGGAAGCTGAGCATGAGGATGAAGAATGGAAACAAGTCAAGTGAACATTGGTTTCACAGGGGCTGAGCTAGCTAATGCTTACCTGGCAGACAACCTATTGGCATGGCTGTGGATGAATTTCTACATTGGGCTCAGTAGGGTGAAGACTTCCCCTAACTGTGGGTAGCATCATTCTGTGGACTGAGGGTGATTTTATTTCATCTCCCGCTCCTTTACTACAGATGCCAAAAAACGTTGTGACCAACTGACTTGAGGCCAGGCATCATGACTGTGTCCTCCGACTGCCAGGCAAAGAACAAAAACAATCTTGTTCTGTGAAGACTTTGTTGTTCCAGTTATTCTGTTGCAGCAAGAAGAAGGAACTAATGACGGGAATTCAGCCAGGCTCTGACATAGGGCTGCACTGCACCTTTTCTCTTTTTCTTATTTTATTTTTTTTAAAGAGTTATTATATATACATGTATGCCTGCAGGCCAGAAGAGGGCACCAGATCCTAGTATAGATGGTTGTGAGCCACCATGTGGTTGCTGGGAATTGAACTCAGGACATTTGGAAGAGCAGCCAGTGCTCTTAACCACTGAGCCACCTCACCAGCCCTCTTTCTTATTTTAATGTGTAACTTCAAAAGGGGAGTTCATATATCCTTTATTCTATTATTTTTAAGATAATTCCTGGCATATTTGAGATAATTTACTCTTTTTCCCTCCTGAAAACACAAGGACTTTCTGACACTGAACCATTATTTATATTTATGTTTGTGGAGCACAGGTTAGATTCTTATATCGTAACTGGTCCATACTTTGTTATCTCAGAGACCAGCAGCACATTAGAGCCTTGGTCAATGCTGCATCCACACTTCTACGTTTTTAGCTCAACTAGACCTACTTTTTTTTTTATTTGTTTGTTTTTTGTTTTTCAAGACAGGGTTTCTCTGTAGCTTGGGAGGCTGTCCTGGAACTAGCTTTTGTAGACCAGGCTGTTCTCAAACTCACAGAGATCCGCCTGCCTCTGCCTCCCAGTGCTGGGATTAAAGGCATGCACCACCACCGCCCAGCCCTTCTTATTATTGTTAATCTTAAAAACAAATGTGAGGACATATGTCATTGCTTTCTGGAGGTGATGCTGGTGAATGAAATCATTAAAAGGCAGAAGAAAAACCCACCGGGAAATTCTCTACTGATATTCTTTGAATAACAACTGGAGGTACAGGCATTCCTTCTATAAATACTTGCTGAGTATCACACTTAATTATGAGTTGGTACTACATCAAATTCTCTTAAAATTTCCATCAATTTAACTGGTGGGATGGCTCAGTAGGTCAAAGTGCTAGCACCAAGTCCAGCAACCCATGTTAGTTCCTCTGGACCTATATGGTAGAGCAGAAAACGAACTCTAACCTCTAACCTCACAGCGTGCAGACATACAAATACATACATATATGCAAAACTAAAAGAATCCCATCAACCTCTGAGCAACAAAATATAAAAAAAGCTGCATTTCATTCATTCGGTTAAAATTATCCTAATATTTAGTCACTGCTATTGTGCTCTATATAAATGTGGGAACGTAGTAGAGATGCCAGTTTCCAAAAGGAGACATCTCATGAGTCCTCAAGAATGAGTACTAAACTGAATGGGGAGGGTGCGTACACTGGGAGACAGAGCAGGAAGGAGGCGCTCCCCAGCAGGAGCATTTACACCCATCAGTGCAACCATCCCTGTAGCAGCACCTGCAAATGCTAAATTTAAGGATCTGGAGGAAGGTCACACGGAAGAACAGAAAGCAGCCATCACCAAGAAGCTGTGCCAAAGAAGTTGGACTTCATCCTCAAGTCAGAGAGCTGCACATGATCAGCAGGCTGAGCAGCTGATGCAGGACAAAGGGTCTGGTGGCACACAGGTGATGGGCTGAGATGAAGTTGAAGGACTGAAGTACTAAAGTACTAAAAAGAGTGAGGTCAGGCAGTAAGATCCTGTCTGAGACCAAGTGAGAATAATGAGACTCGACAGAGAGTGACTGTGTGTTTGAGGACAAGATAAAATCAGGACACTGTGGATCACACGTAGAAACCAGAGTGTGGATTATTTTAAGCCATGGACAATGGAGCCACTGAGGCAATGTCGGGGTCTGTCCGAGGAGACAAAAGCCCTTACCTTAGCAGTGCTGTTGATATTATCAGGGTCTCCTTCTTCACACTCCAACAGAGTCACATGGGTGAGGTTCTCTACTGGATTTGTAAGAGTGAGGAGGACCTGGCTCTCCTGGAGAATAAGAAAAGCATCTTTCAGACAGGGGCCATACTCCCGCTACGGTCCACTTTTGTAGGTGTTACAATAAATGATTCACACCATCACTCCCTTTTCTCCGGAGCAACCAGACCTCTAGTTCCCCTACATCAGAGCATCCAAAGAAGGGTTACTGATCTTTCTATTTCTGTGTTAGCGACATACCTTCTGGATTGGCTATCTAATAAAGAATCTCAGCATATTCTAGTTACTAGGCCTAGAAACTCTGAGAAAGGTTTATTATCTAAATGATTATTTTAAAGTTTGCAGTTCTTGTCCCACTCTAGTTGTTGCTTAGGGATTGAAAAGGAAAAAACCAAAAAACCCTAAATAAAACATTGTAGCCATAGGCAAGTTAGTAGTATCAAGGGCAGAAGGAAAATGATATATTAAAACTATAAAATCTTTTTTAAGCTTCCTAAAACCTGATAATATGGCCATTTGCTACTTGAGATTGGTAAAATAAAGGGCTGCTGTAACTTTCCATGAGCAGCTTGGAGGCAAAGAGTCAAAGTGGCCACTGCAGAACAGTCAACCATTCATCAGTGCACAGAAGACAACCCCAGGGAAGAACAGGGCTATTGTACAGAAGAACCTAGCCAACTCTTGGCACTGTGCACACATATATGAATCAACAGAGAAGCTCCTACTATGGTAACCAGTATCACTGTCTTTCTTTTTCTCACTCTTCTACCTTTACAGAATGTATAATCCGCTTCTTTCACACCCAACATGCTGTTGGCAAGAATCACAGTTTAAAGAGACAAAGTCTCTAAATCTTTATCATTTCAAACTGCCCTTTCCCTGAACCTTCCCTACAGCATCCCATTCTACACACACAGCAGCCTATATTCAGACATGCATAGGCCACTGACTTTAATCAAGTCTGTGTGTCGATAAATCCGGTACTAACCTTCATGTAGCGAAGGTTGGGGATTGACATGATTCTCACTTCTGGAATATAATTGCTACCAACAAATAAAAACATGTATTAATATTCACTGATGTCTCTTGAAATTATTATTTAACTTTAAAAAAACGCACACATGAACTAGCACAACTATAATGTTAACTAGAACACATTAAGAGAACATGAAAACCTGTAGCACCACAGTAAGAGACACAAAACCAGACTAACAATGATTCTGTCTGAAATTTTAGGATTTCAAGCCTGTATATATACAGAGTTGGGTTAGGGTTTATAGTTGTGCGTATCACATCTTATGTTTTCCTTATAATTTTGTTTTGAGGGAATCTCATTTATTTCATTTTTAAGGTAGCTTGTTATAAGATCCAATCTCATTAACTAATAGTCTGTATTGCTGTAAACACTAATTCATTCTTCATTCCTACCACACACAGTACTTCCTGTGTGCCAGGCAATATTCTAAGTATTGTACAAGTGTTTACCATAGTGTGTACTCCAACTCTGTCATGTACTGGTATATTATTTGTTTTAATAAATAAATCTTGCCTGAAGACCAGAGGCAAAGCTAAAGCCACTAAAGGTCAGGTAATGAGACACACCTTTAATTCCAGGATTTTGGAGATAGAGGCAGATTAATATCTGTGAGTTCAAGGCCACCCTGGGCTATGTAAGATCAATGCAGAAACAAATCCAGGTGGTGGTGCCTCACCTTTAATCCCAGTACTAGGGAGTCACGCCTTTAATCCCAGCACTAGAGGGAGTATAAAATGCGAGGAAAGAGAGACTTAGTGGTTAGTTTGCAGTTGCCAAGCCTTAGTAGAGGTAAGTGGCTTGGTTGCTTTGCTTTTCTGATTTTCGTGTTGAACCCCAATATCTGTCTCTGGGTTTTTATTATTCGTGCTACATTTTGGTGCTCAACGTGGGGCCTAAACCCACGACCCTGAGATTAAGAGGGTCATGCTCTACTGACAAGTAGAATGACTATATACAATATATACAGGTAACAAATCCATCAACAATGTCTAATCCATGCTGGGCAGGGGTGGTACATGCCTTTAATCCCAGCACTTGGGAGGCAGAGGCAGGTGGATCTCTGTGAGTTTGAGGCCATCCTGGTCTGGGATTCCCCTATGTATGCTGTGAATAACATTGGTTAATAAAGAACCTGTCTTGGGCCTGGCAGGACAGAATAGAGGTAGGAGGGGAAAACTAAACTGAATGCTGGGAGAAAGAAGGTGGAGTCAGAGAGATGCCATGTAGCCCTGCCAGAGACAGAGGCCAGACAGAACCTTGCCAGTAAGCCACAGCCACATGGTGATACACAAATTAATAGAAATGGGTTAAATTAAGATGTAAGAGTTAGCCAATAAAAAGCTAGAGCTAATAGGCCAAGCAGTGATTTAATTAATACAGTTTCTGAGTGGTTATTTCGGGAGTCTGGGCAGTCAGGAACAAACAAGTGGCCTCCTTCTACAAGTTCCAGGACAGGCTCCAAGGCTACAGAGAAACTCTTGTCTCAAAAAAGTCAAAACAAAAAACTTACCAGATAGTTCTGGCTGACACTCTATAGACCAATCTGTCCACAAACTCAGAAATCCACCTGCCTCTGCTTCCTGAGTGTTGAGATTAAAGGCGTGTGCCATAAAGCCCAGTTAAATAAAAAAAAAAAAAAACAAACTACTATTGTGTGTATGTGTGTGGAGATCAGAGAAGAGCTTAGGGAGTGGTTTTCTTTCCACTTTTGCACAGCTCTCAGGGATTGGGCTCAGGCTGTCAGCTGTTCCAGCAGTGCTTCACCCACGGAACCATTCTGCTGTCACCCTCAACATGTCTGCCTAATCATCTTCTTTTTTTCAATACACAACGACTGACAACCTATAGTGAGTTAACTCTAACTTAATCACCTTTATTCCATTCAGTGAAATGTAAGCAGAACCAGGAAGTAAAATGAACATTATTTCAAGTACTCTTCAGTTTGCTATACTTTATATTTAATTAAAAAAAGGTCTGAGATGTTTTATAATTCCATATTGCCAGAGACCATATCGCAATACTCTGTCACTGATACAAACACAGTCCTGCTTCTGTCTTCTCAGAGGCTGGGATTCCAGGACGTGCCACAGTTTCAGGCTGCACAGCCTTGATTCTACATTTATAGATGTACTTGAGACTTCATGCTGTTCAACTAAATTCAAAACCAGAAGAGGAACAGAAAGACTCTCCTGATGTAATTTTTTTTTTCCTTTTTAGATTTTTTTAAAAAAGATAAACCAATATTGAAAAAGATTTATAAAACTGCAATCAACAACCCAAAATACTTACACAGCAACCAGTTGGATTTTAAATTTGATAGATGTTGGATTAAATTCTGGTTTGCTTAAGTTGTGTTCACATTTCTGAAATAAAAAGTACATGTCAGAGGGAAAGATATTCTGGAGATCCACAGAACCATTAAATGCAGAAAGAAAGTAGTTACTAGAATTTTATGCTTTGTCCTGCCCAAAGTTTGTAACTTTTATAACAGAATTTATGGTACTAATAACCAAAATTTATAGAATACATTTGGTCATCATATATTATCACAGTGTGTAGTGCCGAGAAACTGTGTAAACAACTTAAGACAGACACTACACTGACTTCATCAGATGAAGTACACAGTTGTTAATTTTCTCTCCTAACATGATTAAAATGAAACCCAAGAAGGAGAAATAACCTATGTCACTTCGGAGATCTGTATGAATGCAAGGACATAAATCCAATGACCTATATAACCTGGTTAAAAAATATGTTTAAGCTGGGCAGTGGTGGCGCATGCCTTTAATCCCAGCACTTGGGAGGCAGAGGCGGGGGGGGGGGGGGGTCTACTACAAGAACTAGTTCAAGAACTGGCTCCAAAGCTACAGAGAAACCCTGTCTCAAAAAACAAAACAAAACAAACAAACAAACAAAAAGTTTAAGTAGTAGAAAGCTTTTTCTGTTATACAGAGTACATTACTAGTGTGTTCCTTGTATCTCTTTGCAGGGCCAATCAGCACAGGGCAGGCTAGACACATTCGTTAGTGCACAGATATCACCTTTTTTCCCCCCACAATACAAAAGCGAAGTCTATACCTTCTCTTGCCCTTTCCATTTTACATTAATCTTGGAATTCTATCCTAGCACCCATAGGAGTCTCATATTTAATGTTCCACTCTAATTTCTGTAACTTTAACCAGACAACTGAGCTATTTAGAATATTTCAATCACATTGTGACTATAAGTAAAGCAGCAATGAGTACTGGACGTGAGTCAATTTCCAATGCATAAATGTGTAAGGAAACTTCCTAAGTGTAGATCAATGGGAAAGCCATTTACTACTTCGATAGATACTCCCAGGCTGCTAATTTCTGCTATCTGCTGACTATCAAATGCCATCTTGAAGCAGTTTTAATACACATTGCTGTCATCACCATGTAAGTTCAAGTGTCTTTCATGCTCACTAACTACAGGAGTTTTCTCTGCCACAGTCACTCGCTATTTTTATATTGGGTTACCCCGTGTTTGGTTTTGGACAGAGGGTCTTAGAATATGCACTCCCTGCTTTTGTATCCAGAATGGTGGAATTGTAGGCATGTGCCCTGTGCTTGCTTTATATTATACCTCCCCTTGCTGCGTTCTAGAGTCGGGTATACATTCTAGAGAGAGATCCTTCATTATCCGTACACCTTAGGAATGAATGGCTCTTCTCAGTCTCTGTACATCTTGTTTACAGATTTTCTGTGGGATATGAACAAGTGTTACTGTTACTGTGGTAGAAGATCCAACTGTACAATGTTTGTTGTTTGCTTGCCTTGTTTGTGAAATCATCCCTTACTCGGACATCATATATGAACAATTCTAATTTTCTCTCCTCCTAATTGCCTTTTATGCTTCCAATTTTCCTAATCAAAAAAAATGTTTTTTTTGAGATATTATCTCATGTATGTACCTGAGCTGGCCTTGAATTTGCTATGTAACTGAGGATGACCCTGAACTTATGAATCTTCTCTTTCTATTTCCTGAATACTGGAATTATAGGCACGTAGCCCATATCCAGTTTTCTGTGGTACTGGGGACTGAACCCATGCACATTAGGCAAGTGCACCATCAACTGAACTATATGCTTACCTGCCACCCAGCAAAGTTTCATAGTCTAGTCTTTCCCCAGTGATTTGTAAGCCAGAATTATCAAACATTAATGTTTTTTTAAATTGTATTATTTTTTTGAGACAGGATTTCCCGTGCAGCCCTGGCTATCCTGGAACTCACTCTGTAGATGAGGCTGGCCCTTGAATTTACAAAGATCCACCTGCCTTTATTGTGGATTAAACGGATAAAGGCATGCATCACTACTGCTCAACTTACTCTGCCTTTTGTATTTAAAAATATATACCATAATACACACGCGCACACATACACACACACAAAGGATGCTCAATCGTGCCACAAGGACATGTGCTCAACTATGTTCACGGCAGCATTGTTTGTCATAGCCAGAACCTGGAAACAACCTAAATGCCCTTCGATCGAAGAATGGATAAGAAAAATGTGGTACATTTACACAATGGAGTACTACACAGCAGAAAAAAATAATGACATCTTGAATTTTGCAGGAAAATGGATGGAGCTAGAAAACATTTTGAGTGAGGTAACCCAGACACAGAAAGACAATTATCACATGAACTCACTCATAGGTGGTTTTTTTTAACATAAAGCAAAGGAAGCCTGCCTACAAACCACAATTCCAGAGAACTTAAGACAACAATGCGGACACTAAGAGAGACTTACATAGATCTAGTCTACATGGGAAGTAAAAAGTAGAAAAAGACAAGATCTCCTGAGTAAATTGGGAGCATGGGGACTTTGGGGGAGGATTGAAGAGGAGAGGGGAGAGGCAGGGAGGGAAGCAGAGAAAAATATAGAGCTCAATAAATATCAATAAAAAATAAAACAATATATACCATACTAGCATATTACTTTGAATAATCAATATTATGCAATGTGCAAAATTGATAGGAAAAAAATAACTGCTTATTTTGAGTAGCTATTACTGTATTAGTGGTGTATTATATATCCAACATCTGTGTAAATCTGTATTAATTTACATACTAACATTTACTTTTATTAATGTCTGTTAAAGAATCAACTTTTGATTTTCTCTTGTATTTTGCATTATTTAATTCCTTTTTTTATATTTTTTTAAAATATTTATTTATTTATTAAGTATACAGTATTCTGTCTGTGTGTATGCCTGCAGGCCAGAAGAGGGCACCAGACCTCATTACAGATGGTTGTGAGCCACCATGTGGTTGCTGGGAATTGAACTCAGGACCTTCGGAAGAGCAGGCAGTGCTCTTAACCTCTGAGCCATCTCTCCAGCCCCCTATTTAATTCCTTAATATAGTTAATATCTGCTTTTACTTCTATTTCTGAATTTACTTTGCTGCTATTTTTATAACTTTTGGAAATAGATGCTAAGATATTAAAACTTTAACTTCTCTTATGTGTCAATACTATTTCTGTAACTCTGTATAGCTACATAGACATCTATATATCTAAGGATGGCTTTACTTACAGCGTGTAAGCTTCGCTATATAAGCATTACCAGTTTAAACTTAATTACATTATGATCAAATGATACAGTTTAACAATTTATTAAATATAAAGATATTAAAATTTATTTTATTTAATTTTTAATTATGTGTATGGAAGTGTCTGGATATGTGCAGGTAAGTGCAAGTACCCCTGGAGGCCAGAAGAAGATGTTGAATTCTCTGCAGCTGGAATTACAGGTGGTTTTGAGCTGCCTAATATGGGCTCTGAACTGCTGAGCCTTCTTCCAGCCCCTGAGATTTTCTTTATTATCCAGTATACAGTCAATTTTTAGAGTGCTGTCTTACACTATACAGATGTTAGGTGTAATGTTTTGTATACACATCTATTTGGTCAAGTTTGCTAAAGGTTCCAAATCTTTCCTTACTGACTTTTATGTTTGTTCTGTTTCTAAGGTAAATATATGTCAAAATATCCCCAAATTATATGTCTATTTTCTCAAATATTGCTTTGTGTACTCTGAGTCTATCATCTGGTACTTATAAATTTTGACTGTTATATCATCTGTGAGCTGAGCCTTTGTAAAAGTGAAATACGACGCTGGGCATAGTGGTGTATACCCTTATATCCCAGCACTAGGGAGGCAGACACAGGCGGACCTCCGTGAATTTAATCTACATGGCGAGTTCCAGGACAATTAAGACTTCATAGAGACCTTATCTTAAAACACCAAGACAAAAGAAAGGAAAAAAAGATACTTTTTAAAAAAGAAATTAGTGTTTGACCAGTCAGGCACACTGGTGTACGCCTTTAATCCCAGCACCTGGAAGACAGACCTCTGTGAGTTTAAGGCCAGCCTGGTCTACATGAGTTCCAGGACAGCCAGAGATACATGGTGAGACTCTCTTTTGAAAACAGAAAATAGAAAAATAAACTTAGTGTTTGTACAACTTCCACTGTTCCTTCTTCTTTTCTGATGCGAATCAAACCCAGGACCTTGTGTGTGCTATAAGCACTGTTAAATTAACACTGGGCTCTACCCTGAGCCCTTGGCATTTTGAGACAGGGTATTATTGCTGTACAGCTCAGGCTGGCCTTGAAGTGAAGATCCTCAGATGCCCAGGAGCTGGTTATAGGCATTGTACCACCATGTCCAGCTCTAGTTGCACTTTAACTCTCTCTGAATTCTTGTATTTTTGTTGTTTCTAATCAGCACAGAAACGAGTTGTGGTGTTTGTTCAATGTATTTAGTTGGACATTCTTTTTCTTATTTAATGAATTAATCAGTGTGAGTTTGGGCACTTGTCTCCTACCATGTGGGTTCCAGGGATCAAAGGTTATCATGCTTAAAGGCATGTGCCTTCACACACTGAACCATCTGAGCTTGCTAATAAGCTTGTGCTATATGCTCATTCTACATTCTTAGTTTTTATGATCACTATTGGACATTATGCCATTCATCCATAGATGTTTTAGCATGCATCTCAAAAAAGATGAGAATATTAAAAAAATTGTTCCTAAAAAAAGACCAATACTTTAATAACATAAAGAAATCCTGCTAATGTTTAAATTCCTAGGATTTTATAAATTTTTGGGTTTTTTCCCTCTTTCTCCTTCCCTGCCTCCCTAGGCTCTTTTTGTATACAAGTTTATTTTATTTTGGTGTTTTGAGACAGGGTTTCTCTGTAGTTTTTCTGTAGCTACAAGAACTAGTTCTTGTAGACCAGGCTGGCCTCGAACTCACAGTGGTCTGCCTGCCTCTGCCTCTTGAGTGCTGGGACTAAAGGCATGTGCCACCACCACTCGGCTTTTTTTTTTTTTTAAAAATATTTATTATGTATACAATATTCTGTCTACGTATATGCTTGCAGGCCAGAAGAAGATACCAGACCTCATTGCAGAGGCTGTGGGTCACCATTTGTTTGCTGTGAATTGAACTCAGGACCTTTGGAAGAACAGGCAATGTGCTTAACCACTGAGCCATCTCTCCGGTCTCCGTATACAAGTTTTATATCTATGTTTTGTCTGGATCAGGATCTTCATTAAGTATACAAATTATGCTTGGCTGGTATACCTTTAAATCACTTCAATCTTGAGATGCATTATTTGATAACATTAGCTATATATGGTTATTTAAACGAATTAGGAGTCAGTTTCTCAGCAAACTTCACATTTCAAGCACTTGGCAGTGATGTGTAACCAGTGGGTACCACACTGCATCATTCAGGCAATGTAGAATTGATCATCATAGAGAGTCTACAGCATCACAGGATGGAATCTAAGATTTCCTCCTTCCATTTTGTTATTTTGTTTTTACAATTTATCCAAGAAACCACTGTTTGTTCTGTACATTCCTAGAGGTGAAATTTGTGGTTTTTCTTCTTTCTTAATTTTTCTTAAATTGCTTAATTTGTATTAGTGGTTTACTTATATACCCTAAAAGCCATACGTTCTTCTGCTATTCTGTTATGGGCTTACGTTACACATTTAATCTTCAGGTACTTCGGTCTCCATATTTGTAGAGCAGGAACAACATCAGTAGCTACTTTCAGAGTCATTAGGATTGAATTTATATTGAAACCATTTAAAAATAATGTCCAAACATCTGGTGTGCTCTCTGAGCTTCTGTATTTACTACAATGGCCAGATATCACTCATGTCTACTCTTATCTGCTTTTCTCTTGGACAAATGGCAACTCTACAGGAAAGAGTATTTACCCGACAGCGCAGGGACCGTTTGATCAGAAGGTGCTTGTGTCGAGGATAGAGCTGTGAAGCTGAGACTGGCTGGAAGTCAGGCTGTAAGAGGCGCTGCTGAAGGGTGGTCACTAGCAAGAAAGGCAGAAATCGGGCTCAGTTCAGTCAGTTTTAAAAATCAGACTTGTATGCAGGCAACGAAATATGCTACCTGAAGCAATATGCCAAAATGAACAGTATTGAAAGATATTTTAAAGTTCTTTAAATGAGTATATCTAATTTATTTTCAATACATTATTTTCCTAGAGATTCCATTAAGAATCTCAAGTCCTGAGGCATGCTGGAGTCAAAGCATACACAGCCAGAGAACAGAGCAGGAACAGAAGAACGTATGAAATTACCCTCCGTTAAGTTTACTGGTCGTGTGTAATAGTCTTCAGGCAGAGGTTCCACTTCAGCAACAGCCTGAGCAGGCTCAATCTTTACCTCTTTCTGGTCTTCTCCTTCTCTAAGGCTAAAAAATGAGAAGTCGTAAGTTCCTGAGGGTCCATTCAAAGTCCTTATCAAAGACTGGAGTAATCTTCTAACATAGAGTATCTTACAGTTTGGGTCTTTTTTAAGTCTAAGACTCTTTTTCCTATTGGTAGCTTTAAAAAAAATTCGATACCCCTTTAAAAATGCATTCTGTTATCTGCTGTTCTCAGTTACTTAATGTCCAAACTTACGAAAGTCCAGCAAGTGTACTAATGGATGCACCAGCTCGGGGTCGCTGAAGCCTGGTTCCAAGACTGTACTTGTCCTAAACAGAGTTCAGAAATTGCTATTAGAAAGGCCAGTTTATACATCCTATTCATTGAAGGCAAGAAACGGGAGGATAGCATGAGAAGCTTAGGGAAATAAGCAAAAACTAAAACAAAACCAAAAGTAATAAAACCAAAAAGTTACTCAAAATCTACTTTATTTGTAACCCACATTACTATTCTATTCCTAGAATAAGCAACAGAGACTAAAACTACAGGACAGTAAAAATGGACGACACACAAGCTTTTAACACTAGTCTAAGAACGTCCAAGCTATGGTTCAGGCAAGAACTATGTGAAGATTCTAAGACACACAATGACCATCTGCTAACTTCTTCAGGGTTAGCAAGAATCATAAAAGAACTTACCACTACATGAATAGTGTGTTGCTGTAGAGCCCCCAAATAGCAGCAGGTTATAACAAAGAAAAAAAATGAAGCATAAGATAAAAGCAAATGCATACAGCCAGCAGGTATATGGGAAGGTTGGAAGGATAAAGCATTTTGTTCCAAGTCCTGTCCTAATATGTAGGCGTGGATATGCTGATCAGGCACTGGACTATTTGGGAACATTCACTTTGGTTAAGTGTAGGTGCTTTAGCTAATGTTTAACTAAACTTACATCTATATATTTCTATATGAATCCTACCAATCATTATGTCTTTAGTGGCTTAATAAATTGTCCAGTAGATACAGTATAACAAGTTATTTAACCTTCCAGATCTCATTTCCTCAAGTGTACTATCAACCTTACAGGACTGTTGTGGCGATTAAATAAAATGATATACATTATGTATGTAGCACAGTGCTTGACATGTCACGCCATGTTATTTATTTAATGTCAACATGTTAGGGCTCAAGCAGGTACAAGGAAAAGGAACTGTTCTGTGAGAACAAATGAAACCTGGGGGAGAACAACCCCCCCCCCCAGAATCCCAATCCTTGTTTCTGTTTAGTAATTATAAAGTAGCAGAAAATGACATCCATAAACCACTTCTACCAACAACCCCACTTGTGCGTATCTCTGCTTATTTAAGCACACAAACATACTGTGTAAGGCTCAGGATGTAGTCAGCGAGGGAGTACTTGCCTACAGAGGCCAGGTCCTAGGTTCAACCCCCAGCAACAGTGCCACCAGCACCACCGCCACAAATACTGTGCATGTGCAGTGATTTCCATCTTGAAAAAAAAATGAGGATGGGGCCAGGCGGAGGTGGTGCACACCTTTAACCCCAACACCTGGGAGGCAGAGACTCATCTCTGTGAGTTTGAGGCCAGTCTGGTCTAAAGAGCGAGTTCCAGGACAGGCTCCAAAAAGCTACAGAGAAACCCTGTCATGAAAAACAAAAACAAAACAAAACAAAACAAACAAAAAAAAAGAGGATGGTGTGGTAAGTGGTAAGGTGTCAAAATAAAAACAAAGACTGGAACTGGGAAATCAGGGTGCCAGAGGAATATTGCAATGGTAGGCAAATAAAATCTACCACCCCACCACTGTCTTTTCTATCTTTCTGTAATATGCAAAAGCACTCAACAGTTTGCATAGCCTAAAAAATTAAGCAGTAACTTTTAGTAGGAATAAACATAAAATGGAACGATGAAGGAAGATAGAAGCCCCTACTAAAACACAAGGAATTTAAATAAAATTAATGACACACAAAAGCACAGCCGTGGGCTTACATGTCTGTATGTGAGAAACTGTTTTTGATACCAACTACAGAAATCTAGGACACTGGCCATTTTCTGAAATGGCCACTATTCTGATGCCTTACAGGCCTTGCAAAATATCTTTATGCCAAATTCTCACCGAAAAAGCCATAGGCATGTAGTTCCTACGCCGTGCCAGTTTCTTGCGATCTCGTTCAACCTTTTCCTTCTGAGCAAGTTGCTGGTAATATTCAATCAACTTATTCATCTGTAAGAAATCAAGGACTCTATTTGTCTCATGAAAAGACTAACAAAATCAATCAATTGCATTGACTAGAAGTAAAATAAGCCAGGTGGTGGTGGCACATGCTTTTAACCCCAGCACTAGGCAGGTGGATCTGAGAGTTTGAGGCCAGCCTGATCTACAAATCGAGTTCCAGGACAGCCAGAACTGTTTCACAAAGCAACTCTGTCTCAACAAACAAACAAGAAAAGAAACAAGGAAAGTTATTTTTTATTTTACTAAATAAAGTGGGCAAGTTTTTTTTTCCCTCCTTCTTCTGTAAAGGGAATTTTCCCTCATAACAGTGTTTTCAGAACTGAAATGAAATCCTTACATCCGCAAGATGACATGCTCCATACGTCACTGCCTACCACACCCAGCCTTGTCACTTTTTAATTCATTTTTCATCATAGAGCAGTATAAAAATTCAAACATACAAACATAAAGAATAAAACACTACTCTGCCTCATCCTTTGATTAAAGGTAGTCTTTCCTTTTTTTTTAAAAAATTTGTTATTATGTATACAGTGTTCTGCCTGCATGTGTGCCTGCAGGCCAGAAGAGGGCACCAGATCTCATAGATGGTTATGAGCCACCACATGTGATTGCTTTTAACCTCTGAGCCACCTCTCCAGCCCCCTAGCCTTTTCTTTCAATTAGGTACCTGCTATTACCAATTATGTCTTTCTGACACACTTTAGAAACATATGATATAGCCAGGCGATGGTGGCGCACACCTTTAATCCCAGCACTCGGGAGGCAGAGGCAGGAGATCTCTGTGAGTTCGAGGCCAGCCTGGTCTACACAGCTAGTTCCAGAACAGGCTCCAAAGCCACAGAGAAACCCTGTCTCGAAAAACCAAAAAAAAAAAAAAAAAAAAAAAAAGAAGAAACATATGATACACTTTAAAACACCCATGTATAGATATAGAACTTGCTCCAAACCACAAAGTGCTTTATTTTTCATCTAAAAGGGAATAAAATATCTATTCTTTTTTATTCCAAGTATAATGGACTTCCCATACATCTGATCTACCTCTCTGTCCATACTAACACACCAACCTTGTTCTTTTCAAAGGCTGGACCTCATTGCATAGAACAAATGTTCTAAAAGGTATTTAAACATTTCTTACAACAGGACATAAATGGTCTTCTGGTGTCGTTCTTGTCCTCTTTAATCAGCAGCAAAAATATATTTTTTTTAAATGAGATTTCCTTTATGTCCATGGTTGTTTTAACTACATGTATGTCTATGAATCATGTATGTGTAGTGCCTGTGGTTGCCAGAAGAGAGTGGTAGATCCCTTATGTCCTAGTTGGGATAGATTTTTGTCTACTGGATACAAGTTAGAGTTATCTTGGAAGAGAGATGTCAACGGAGGAACTGCCTCCACCAGATTGCCTGTAGGCAAGACTGTAGTGCATTTTCTTGATGAATGACTGATGTGGGAGAACCCACATCGTTTTCTCTGATTACAGGGTTTTCAGAACTGGGATGAAATCTTCACATCCAACCAGAGAATGCATGGGCATTCGACTCCGTAGAGGAGTCGAGAGGATGTGCTCCATACTTCTCTGCCCACCACACCCAGCTTTCTAGTACTGTAGTACCACCCTTGAGAGGGTGGTCTTGGGGTGTATAAAAAAGCAAAATGAGCAAGCCATAGGGCAAGTCTGCCTTGACTTCCCTCAGTGATAGAGTATGACCTGAAAGTTTGAAGATGGAATAAACCCTTTCCTCCCCAAGTTGCTTTTGGTTACGGCCTTTACCACAGCAATAGACACCAAACTAAGACACCCTGGAAATGGAGTTATAGAGCGTAATTAGCTACCCTGGAGGTACTGGGAACTGAGCTCAAGTCCTCTGGAAGATCACCTAGTACTCTCAACCACTAAGCCAACTCTCCAGCCCATGCAATTGATTATTTTTTTAACATTAATGTGATCCTGTCATCTCCTTATTTTTAAACATTTAAAGGCTTCTCAAACTTCTTGGTCTAAAAGGTCAACCCTCAACACCCTTCCCCATTTGCCGATACCACGCTCCACTTCAACCACTCTCTCAGCTACTACACGCTTTGTTTCCTCCACCTACAGGCTGTTCGCCTGTTTCAACTCTTTCCCCTGTGTCTAGCATCTCCAGACAGCAGCACAATGCTCACGCTGACCTCATTAGTTGAAATTTCCAAGAAATGTTGACAAGGCACAAATTCTCCCTCACATTACTTACTTCAGTTTCTACTTTACCTGGAGACAATTTTTCCCTTCCCTATCAGACACGCTGAAGATTTCACACACACACATACACACACACACGAACACATATGGCTATGTGCAAGCACTTGTTCACATATACATGCATTTCTGTAGGTGAGCATCTATGAAGTACACACAACAAAGAATTCCAGAAACCTGTATCAACCCATATTACACACAATACATGTGAGAAAACCATTTCCCTACACTCTCACTCTGGACACTTTCAGCATTTTTAATTTTTGCTGATGTCATAGGTGAAAACTGTAAATTCCTGTTTAGTTTTCACCTGGACATTATAGTGTGCATGCTGATAACAGATCATCAGTTCCTCACACTGTTCTAATGCAGGGGTTAAAAAGCCAACTGCAACACATACTGCAAAAATGCTCTATCTTGCTTCTGCAGGAAGTCATTACTGGTCCAAAGGCACCTTCAAAATTATTAGTGTCTCTAGGACTGAAAGGTCTATGTGCACGTATTTCTAAGAGTATCTGATAGCAAACGAAACTTTTATTAGCTACTGTTGGGCATGTGAAGAAAACAACAAAGTTATTTCAATCCTCTTCTGAAACACAACTGGAACTCAGAACCAAAACTACAAGTGTTTCCCACGACTTCAGTGGAGAGAGAAGAAGTGGCACCGACTTAAAACCTCTTTGTGAGTAACTGACCCACAGCAAAGATAAAGGCACTTCTAGGAATGGGCCACACTCACTGCCTTTCTGGTTTCTTCCTCTGTGGCCTATGTTCTTGTACTTACCCGTTGTGTGTGAGGATTTTCTGGTTCTTGCCAACCGCCACTCGCTAGAAAACAAACATCAAACAGTAATTTTATCTTTTTATTTTCAAAATTGTCACCTGTAGGACAAAAATTAAAAACATAGAGTTTCCAAGAAAGAACACTTATGGACCAGCATAACTGAAGAGCAACACACACACCCTTTCTCTTTCCCTACTCCCTTTGCCTTCCCTTTCTTTCCAGTACTAGGGACTGAACCTAGGGCTCTCCCCATATTTTACACTGAGCTATATTCCAAGCCCTTAAAAACAACTCAGGTAGTCAAGTTTGTAGAGCAAGAGCGTCTACCCACTGAGTCATTTCACCAATCTTGTTTCTAAAATGTTTGAGACATAATCTTGTTTAGGTGCCAAAGCTGGCCTTGTTCTGTATCCCAGACAAACTTTGAGTTTGTAATCCTCCTGTCTCAGCTTCCCAAGTAGCTAGGATCACAGGCCTAGGCTATCAAGCCCAAAACAACATTATTTCTTTAAATATAATGAGGGTGATGCTGACCCTCAGCAGCACCAAGAATACATGCACGGTGTTTGCATCAGGCACCTGAAATGGAGCACAAAGCATATTTTTTTTTTTCTGTTCTCATAATACGTTCTGAGGTAAGGCATTCTGATTGATCCCATTTTATAGATGAGAAATTCAAAGCTCAGAATGGCTAACTGACCTAAAGTTACACAGATAGTAAGTGAAGGAGATAGGAATCAACTCAGGAAGTAGGCAGGATCTGGAAACCCTGCTCTCATGTGTAGCACGATCCAAATTCCGAACAAGTAGTGCTGTAGCAACTGGATCTGCACATGCAAAACAAAATCCCCCAAACTCAAACCCATACAAACTTCAAAACCCTTGACCATTAAAAAATGTACAGAACTTACCTGAGACATAGACTATAGGCTGAAACATAAGGGTTAAAACTTGCATGTCAATAAGTATACAGAGTAGATTTTAGCAAAGCTGGATTAGGTTAAAGTCTCTTCAACAGGAAAACAAAGTATAAACACATCTGTACACACAAGGAACAATAAGTGGGCAAAAGGAACCATATATTGCAGTATGTGTCTATAATACCAGCACTTAAGAGGTGGAGGTGAGGTGAACAGGAGTTCAAGACCAGCCTGGGCATGAGACCTTGTCTATTAAAAAGGGATAAAAGACTTGTAGATATTTTACTGAAGATGCTTTCTGTGTGACAGATAATAAAGAAAACACACACTAGCCAGGTGTGGTGGCTCAGATCTGTAATCCTAAAACACTGGAGGTTTAGGTACAAGATTCGCCATTTCTTTAATTTTTTTTAATAATAAAAAGAAAGTATAATAAGGTAAAACAAAAACTAACACATCAGAATTAGACAAAACAAATAAGCAGAAGGAAAAGAGCCCAAGAAAAGGCACAATAATCAGAGATCCACTTGTCCGTACACACGGGTATCCTGTAAAAGCACTAAACTGGAATCCCTAATGCATACTCAGGGGGCCTGGTGCAGACCCAAGAATCAACATTTCAAGATCAGCCTGGGCTACAAAAACAAAATAAAATACAAACTAAAAGATAGTTCAGCCATTGAGACCATTTGTTGCTCTTGCAGAGGAGCTGGGCTCAGTTCTTAGCACCCATGTGGAGGCTTGCAACTGTCTGTAACTCCATTTCTAGAAGATCAAACACCTCTTTTGGCCTTCATGGGCACTGCATGAATGTGATACATGCAGGCAAAATACCCAAATGCACAACATATAGATAAAGAGGGCTGGAGATACGGCTCAGCAGGTAGGAGCACTGGCTACTTACTCTTCCAGAGCATCCATGTTTGATTTCCAGCACCCACATGGTGGCTCACAACCATCTGTAACTCCAGTTCAGGGGATCTAATCCTTTTCTGCCAGAGTGAGACATGCCTCAAAAAGTAAATAAATAAGGCTGGCAGGATGGCTCAGCAATTAAAGGCACTTGACACTAAGCCCAAGGACCTGAGTTCGATCACCAGAACTCACATTGGGGAGCACATCAACTTCCCAGAGTTGTCCTCAGGCCTCCAAACAGGCATGCACACACAAACAAAAAATAAAAGTAAATAGGGGTCATCAAACTGTTCTCCAAGATGACAGTATTTGAGAATTAGCCTGTATCTAACATGATATAATCAGATTCAAAAAAAATTTGAAAAATAGCATTTTCCTAATTTGTAGCTAAATGAACACCTTTGAAGATGATCACTTTTATCTTCAGCTATGACACCCGTTCAAATTCTTTGCTGTGTTCCTTCTGACTCTCCTAAAATTGATCTATCGGTTCTTCAATTTGGTTAGTCTGTTATTACTGAGTGATGGAGGAAGGTCATTGGCTAATAAAGGAACTGCCCTGGCCCATTTTATTGGTTAGAAGATAGGTGGGAGGAGTAATCAGAACAGAACGCTGGGAGGAAGAGGAAGTGAGCTCAGAGTCGCGACAGCTCTCCTCTCCGGAGCAGACGCCTGAGAGAGACGCCATGCCCCGCTCCCGGGATGAAGCTCCGACCCAGGATGGACATGGGCTAGAATCTTCCTGGTAAGCGCACCTTGGGGTGCCATACACAGATGATTAGAAATGGGCTAAATTAATATGTGAGAATTAGCCTAGAAGAGGTTAGAAGAAATGCGCCAAGCGGTGTTTAAAAGAATACAGTGTCCGTGTAATTATTTCGGGGCATAAGGTAGCCGGGCAGGCATCCGGGGTGCTGGGGACGCAGCCCCGCCGCCCCTTATTACTACAACTGAGTTCTGCTTTCCTAAATTTATCATTTTTAATTTTGTCCATGATATTTAAATTTCAGATAAAAAAATTGTTTTTGAGGTAGGGTATCACATAGCCCAGGATGACCTTGAGCTCCATAGGCAGGTGAGAATGACCCTGCAATGCTGGGATTACATATGCAAGCTAGAATACCTGGTGTATGCAGTGCTGGGAATTGAACCCAGGGCTTCATAAACAATATCCCTAGCTCAAGAAATATTTTTAAAATAAATGGTATTAAGTTTGGCTGTAGTATTAGATTCATGAAAGTTACTTTACCAACTCTAAGAAAATGGAATGGTATTAGTCTGAGATGAGAAACTATGATCCATAAATGTGAGAAAATGGGTGCACACAAGACTTATTGACAACTGTTCTCAATTTAGGTTCTACAGCCCAGCACATACAGAGCTGATAGTTTATGGAGAATTACAGCACTGATGGCAGAGCAAACGCCATGTTCAAGTATACTCACCTACAGATTTGTCTGCCATGCCCACGTCTCTAGAAGTCCATCGACAAAATCCACAGGCCAAGTAGTAGGCTTTCTTCATGGTGGTTTTGGCTGGGTCATCTGGAAGCTGTGTGGAGATGCTGGTGGCCCGGGTGGAAAGAGTGTGCATGCACCCAGGACAGTCAAAGCAGTTGGCACATCTGTGACATGGCAAACACAACCATTCATTCAACTAATACTTACAAGTACCTACTACATGCTAGACATTGGTTTAGTTCAAGGTCTCTTAATTTTTTTTTTACTTTTGAGAAGTTTATCACATAATCTCTAGGATATTTTTTTGTAAATCAAGTATACAAATAAAACATTTACTGTTAATAAGTAAAGAAAAACTTAAGAACAATTTATTGTTATACATGTAATTTGCCATTTATTAAAGGTAGAAGCAGCTGGGTGGTGGTGGTGCATGTCTTTAATCCCAATCCCAGCACTAGGGAGGCAGAGGCAGGTGGATCTCTATGAGCTCAAGGCCAGCCTGCTCTACAGAGTGATTTCCAGGTCAGGCTCCAAAGCTACAGAGAACCCCTGTATCAAAAAACCAATTTTTAAAAAAGCAAATTTGTATGCTAACAAAGATGCACATTTATTTTTATATAATGAATTAAATCTTTGCTAAATAGTTGATAATGCAGGAGAGAGAATCTTCAATGCTTTTCAGAGCTGATATTTTATAATTGCCAATACTTTACAATAAATTACAATAAATATGTAATCTAAAATGACATAAGTGTCTTTAGGGTAATTTCAGATATTTCTGGAAATTCTGTCCCAATCCCAAGCCATCACTCTTTTAAAAGTAAACACTCTTATACAATAGAAACCAAAGAAGTATAATCTGATACATGCTGAGGAATGATGGTAGAAAAATCATAGACTTTGCTGTCTATGATCAAGCTAATATTTGTATTATAGCAAAGAACTTTGCATGTGTCGAAAAAAAATCCAATTCATCAGCTCTAATAGTCTCAACTGTTTTAGGCAGCACCCACTGCGGCACCAGGAGTGCCAAGTCCACACACAGGCTGTGTTCAGAGCCAAGGTTATAATGAGGTAGTACAACGGGACACGGGCACACGCCACCATAAACACCTCATTTACTACATGTCTGATTCTGAATTAGATTTCGTTTCAGAAACCTTTTACCTCTGTCATCTTTTTAAAGTGCTCACATCTAGGCACATGGTCACAGTGCACAGTTTAGGAAACCATGGTCCAAATGGTAGGAATTCAAAGACTCTCAAGGGGAAAAATATAACTTTTTTCTGGGTACTTTTACCAAGTTTAGCACTTCAGAAGTACTATATGTTCATTTAAAAACAAAACAAAACAATTATCAGCAAAGCTTGTAACAAATCAGAACCCAATTCTACCTCCTCTACAGAGAAAAATCACTGTTTCTAGGTAGGGTTTACGATTCCACATTTTTATGCCTATATAGGACACAGATTTTTAAGGAAATGGCATAGTTTATGCTGCTAGAGAGGACAGAGTACTATGTGACAAAAAATTCAGTCTCAACAACATAAACAACTGTGAAACTGGATTCAGAAAATTACTGTTTGACCGCTGTGCCAGGGATCTGAAACACACCACAATGGAGGAGCGTGGTCAGAATGGGGCACCAGCAGGGAACAGACACCAGGGAAGGGGCAGTAGCTTTCTGTTCTCTCCTGAGATGCATTGTGTAGCATTTCCCTTTGGGAGCACTAGACCCTGGTGTCTTTTGCTGTTTGTTTGAAACGAAGCCTATTTAGCTCAGACTGGTCCTGGCTCCTGGCTCTAAGTGCTAGGATTACAGTTGTGAGCAACCACACCCGGTGCATTCAGCACTCCCACAGCCCGAGGATATCCAGATTTCACCTGTAGTCTTCCACAATATTGATCATCTGTTATAATAATAAACTGCCGTCTTCAATAAGAGAAACAATACCACCTACCTTACAGATTCACTTGAAAAGCCAAGTGACACATGAATGTACAGAAAGCATACAACGCAGCATCTAATTCTCAGGAGCTACTTCCTGGAGCAGGAAAGACAAAACTAGGGGCTCACAACCACAAATGAACAGGAATAAGGCGGGAAACAAGAATTTTCACAACTAAAAACCCAGCAGTAGCTAGGGCTTTGTGTGTGTGTGTGTGTGTGTGTGTGTGTGTGTGTAGCCCTAGCTGTCCTGGAACTCACTCTGTAGACCAGGCTGGCCTCAAACTCAGAGAGATCCACCTGCCTCTGCCTCCCATGTGCTGGCATTAAAGCCATGAGCCGGGAAAAAAAAGAATGTGTCACCATGTCGTGCTGGGTTTTAGTTCTTAATATCCTCCAGTAAAAAGAACCAAGTTTCTTCAAGAAATAACAAATTCTTAGAGGCAGAAAATATACACACTAAAATACCTTATAGTACTATACTGGTAAGAAACTGCTCAAATAATGGAACAAGACAACATACTCTCTTTTCCAATGATAGCGGCTACAGGGGCTCAGGGGAAAAGTAAGAGTTCCCAGGGCCAAAGACAGAACACACAAGGGCGAAAACCAACAAGATAAAGCAATATCACAGCCTAACCAACGAAATAAATATTCATGAGTAATGATTAAATAGAGAAAAGAGGCAGAATAAGAAAAAAGTCCTAAACCATTTATGTAACTAGACTTTGAGAGGGTAGTCTAACTCCCTACTCTTACCCAGCCTCCTGTCTGAAAGAGGAAACATCACAGACACCGAAGGGCAGTCTATATGATACTGCACCAGGAAGCCTTGGTACTTTTAACCTCATGACCAGAGAAAGTCTAAGAGACAGTCCCAGCCACAAGAAGCCTATGGTGACATAACTAAATCAATCCTGTCTCTTAACAAAGGGGGAGGAGACTGCACTATTTTCAGAACAATTTTTAGAAGTTCTCTAATAAAGGTACTTTATTAAAAAATAAAATCAATGCTGGGCAGTGGCAGCACACACCTTTAATCCCAGTGCTTGGAAGGCAGAGGTAGGTGTACCTCAGTGAGTTCAAGGCCAGCTTAGTTTATAAAGAGAGTTCTAGGACAGTCAGGATGATTACAAAGAGAAACTCTGTCTCGAAATCCAACCCCCCAACAATTAAAGTCAGGTAGTGGTGTCTTACACCTTTAATCCCAGCACTCGGGAGGCAGAGGCAGGTGGATCTCTGAGTTCAAAGTCAGCCTAGTCTACTGAGTGAGCTCTAGGCTAGCCAGGGTCAAACAGGGAAATCCTGTATCAAAAAAATAAAATTTGAGGTCTGGTCTATGAAATAAGACCCTATTTTGGCCTTAGTGCTCACGAAACCAATAACAAATGGGAACAGAAAGATTTGTCCAGTTCTTACCTATTCTTTTTTAATTTGGCTTCAGCTGATGGCATGTTTTCTAAGCAGCTGGGACAATAATGTGAGTCCACCTATGAAGAAATAAAAATATCAGAGAGAAAGAAATTTATTATTAAAATATGCTCCACCTCACCAGAAGATAAGAAATTACTGACCTGGGGAAAACAGACAAAAACACCTGGACTGTTTCCAACTAAGCAATTCCCTGTCTGTAGACGTCTTTCATTTTTTCCCTCTTTTAATCCTTTTCCTTTCTCGTATTTTCTGTTTCCTATCACCAAGGTTTATGTGTCAGCTGTCCAAGACTTGTCTATCTGATAGGTCAAAGCTCCCAAATGAATAACTCTATGGTCTACTGAATCAATTAATAATGCAAATGTAAAGCTGTGGTCAACAGCCTCCCATCGAGTTTGGCTTGATGTAACTACAATAACCCAGCAGTCCCTGTGTTAAGAGACATTAAGTTGGGTCTGAAAAGGTGGCTTGTGAGAAGGGCATCTGCTGCTGTTGCAGAGGACTGGGGTTAGATTCTCAGCACCCACATGGTGGCTCACCCTTAGCCTTCTTCCGACCTCCACAGGCAGCAGGAATGTACATGGTGCACAGACTTACATGCAGGCAAAACATTCAACATTACATCTAAAAAAGTAAGATAACTCTTAGCTGGGCGGTGGTGGCACACGCTTTTAATCCCAGTACTGGGGAGGCAGAGGCAGGTGGATCTCTGTGAGTTTGAGGCCAGCCTGGCTTACAAGAGCTAGTTCCAGGACAGGCACCAAAGCCACAGAGAAACCCTGTCTCAAAGAACCAAAACCAAAACAAACAAAAACAAAACAAAACAAACAAAAAGATAACCCTTAAAGATATTAAGTTTTCTCATTAGTGATATATTTACTAAGTATATGTGAAAATTTACGTAGTTATAGCCAGCCAATTAGAGACCTGTTTCTTAATTTTTTTTTTGTATGTTGTATGTGCATGTGTGTGGAGATCAGAGGAAACTCTCAGGTGCTACAACTTCAAGCACCGTCCCCTGGCCACTTCCCCGCTTTTTTCTTTTATAAGAAAGGGTTTCTCATTGGCCTGGGGTTTACCAAGTAGATAAAGTTGGCTGGCCTGGATTATGTGTCACAGTGCTTAGCTTTATGTATGTGTGTTCTGTGATTCTGGGACTCAACTCATGATCCCAGTCCCCAAAAGAGAGATTTTCATTTATTTATCTTACATTTGTTTCGTGTCCATATGATGAGGTAGGTGACCTGCAGGTAGGCACCACAGCTCATCTCACGGTGTGTGTGTGTGTGTGTGTGTGTATCTCCCAGGAAAGGGTTCTGTCTTTCCACCACGTAGGTTCTGAACCCAACTCAGCCTTTACTTGCTGAGCCACCTCTTCAGTTCCCCAGTACAGTCTTTTTCAACAAAAAACTGAACAACACAATAACCTTACTGTACTTTACTCAAAACACATTCTAAATAGTAGATCTGTTCCGTTTAAAAAAGATCTCATAAAAAAGCACTTTATGCTGGGTGGTGGTGCATGCCTTTAATCCCAGCACTTGGGAGTCAGAGATAAGTGGATCTCTGTGAGTTCGAGGCCAACCTGGTCTACAGAGCAAGTTCCAGGATAGGCTTCAAAGCTACACAGACAAACCCTTTCTTGAAAAACCAAATAAATAAATAAAAAGTACTTTATATATTAAGTAGCTTCTATTTGATAATTACACAATTCTAGCTATCACACAAAACGCTAATGCAAACTCCAAGAAAAATCACATATATGACATAAATATGTAAGTATGTATAACTAGGACTGGATTTCTTATATTCTTGGTCTTAACCATTCTCAATATTTTGGGAAGTAGCCCCAGTAAGATAAGAATCACGGACATGTTTTCACAAGCATTTCTTCCCAGGATTTAGTCTCCGATACAGATCTTCCTTCCCACCTCTAAGCGACTCTGTGACCTACAGGAAACATTCTGTGTTTGCTTCTTAACCTGTCCATTTGGGGGAGGAGTGTGAGCCTTGAGAAAGCTCGTGAGAAGTCACACTGTAGCCGACTGTCCTAAAAATTACCATGCAGCCCATGCCTGCTTTGAATTTACAGTGTTCCTCTAGCTTCAGCCTTCTGAGTGTTAGGATTATAAGCCTGGGTCACCGCAATACGGCTTCTTCTTTTTTTTTTTTTTCTTTTTGCAATAACAAGCACCTTCAATAGCTGGACATAGTGGATTACACTTATAATCCTGGCACTTGGGAGGTGAAGGCAGGGGAATCAGGAGTTAAAAGGCCAGCACTGGCTACACAGTAAGCTTGAGGTGAGCTTGGGCTTAACGAGACCCTGACTCAACAACCCCCCACCCCATCCAAAACCTCCCAAACCCAAGCCTCCGCCTTCATTATCTGGAAAGATTATGCAAAGCCTTTGTCACACAGCTAAATACAGAATAAAGCTGCCATCATTTCTATGGGCTTTTCCACCAGACTGTGAGATTCCTAACAGCAGTGCAGTAGATAAACAACTTTTGTCAAAAGCTGCAAAAGGTTTGGGACTTGGTTATTAGGTGCCTTTTAATTTTCAAACTGAACAATTCTATTTCAACGACCATCTGGGCCCGTGAAGAGAATTCCGAGCTGCTTTGACCACAGTCTACCCTATGCGTTTTCTACTCAAGTCAACCTATCCCAGCCTTCTCGCTTCAGTCCTTGGCCTGGCTCAGGAAACCGGGTCAGCTGTTTGGACAGGGCCCGGTTCTGCTTAACGGAGGGTCAGGCCTTCCCAGAAGGGAGGGCCACGAGCGAGAACGGCTGCCTTCCTTCCACTAACGATGAGAAAAGTTTTCTCTGCTTTTCAGTGGCTTGTGCTAGACAGTCCCCGACCAATCTCTCGGGTCTCAATTCTCAAGTCCCACAGCGGACCCCAGAGTCCAGGGCAAACCGGTCCAGCTACAGGCAGCTCTAGAACAAGAGGATCTGCTCAGCCCCACCCGGGGCCGCCCCTTTCCTAAGTGACAATTTACAAGCAAATGAAATCGCAAACTCAGATGAATGATGGGGCACTTGGCCAATCGGAAGGCTAGATACAAGATTTCCCCGCCTCTCCCGGCGGAACTTCCCGCCAGCCGCAGTGACAGGGAAGAGCACCCCCGCCCCGGCGCGCAGTCCCCGCGGAATGGCCTAGTTACCTCGTGCGACACACATTCCAGCGATCGCAGCTCGCTGCAGTAGCGGCAGAAGTAGAGCTGCGAGAGCGGGGCCCGAACCTTTTTTTCTCCTTGGACGAGATAGAGAACCCGCTCCGACTGCAGCAGGGACGCCATCTTCGGGAGGGAGGAGCCAACGCCCGGAGCACATGTCACGTGACTCGGCCCGGCGTCTCCCACCCCGCGTCCCTTACGTCTTCCACGTAGGCGTTGACGTAAAGTAGCCGACCCAGAGGGGCTTTGCGACTTCAGTGCGCGTGCGCTTCTCTGGGTTTGGGCCCATTTCCGGGCGCTTTGGCCGCTGGGACTCTCCTCGAGACGCTCTGACCTGGTGCAAGGCCAGGCGGGCTCAGTGCTCTTTGCATCTTCCGGAAAGTAAGGCTACTCTTTCGTCTTCTCACACCGGCCCCCTCCTACTCCACCGTCCAGGCTAATATTCCATCCTAACTGGAAAACAGAGTTACAACGGCACATTTATTCTTCTGCCGCTCTTGCCACGGACCTCAGGAAACATCCACATTATCTCTTTTCAAACTTCTTTGTTAAGATCCGCGCTTTGGCCGTACCATTCACTTCTAAATTTAAGGAGTTAGCGATAGGTCTACGTGCTGGGAACGGTGAATCAGTAGTTGACAGGAGGTCCGTGAATCAACTGTATTCTGTATACATCAAGGTGTGGATGCGTAAAGTGACATGTGTCCCAGAGCGTTTTGACAGGCCCATGCTGCCTGCCACCATGTGCTTGTCCTAGTGTATTCAGTGTCTGACATTAGGGCTTGAAGAAATGGCCCATAGATTAAGAGCACTGGCTATTCTTCCAGAGGTCCTGAGTTCAAGTTCCAGCAACCACATGATGGCTCACAACTCATCCGTTATGAGATCTGGTGCCCTCTTCTGGCCTGCAGGCACACATGCAGGCGGAACACTATACATAATAAATACATAAATGAAAAAAAAAAAAAAGGTCTGGCTTTAGAGCCCATGATGGGAGCAGAAAAGGAACCAATCTATTGATATTGAGAATGGGAATAGAGGAAATGGAAAACATACACTGCCTCAATTCTCACGAAACTTCAAAGGTAGATATTAGCATTATTTATGTTTTAGAGAGCAGAAAACCTGGGCTTGGGGAAGCACAGTGATTTGCTTCCCATTTTCTCTTGTATTTGACTGCGGAGCTTGTACACATTTACCCCCATATGAAGCATCTTGAGCCAATTCTCCAAGATGATAGTAACTGGCTTTATATATGGTTTTCAGTTATACAGTATTTGATCCATATTATCCCATAAATTATGTCACGTTAATAGTTTAAGTCTAAAATTTATTAAATTACATTTACTCTTTTTACTTTAAGGCAGGGAGGAATTTTATCCAGAGAACAACCTACAGCGCAGGTATGATTCTTCCGGGCTGCCAGAGCTAGAGTGCTCAAGGGCCCTTTACTCCTCTTGGCAGGCAAACAGCCTGGCACTAGATCCCATAGATGGGTTTCTTTGGCTTCATGGATTATCATGTAGCTTTTAGTGAGCTTGAGCTTGAATCCCCTTTCCTAGATTACTGCCATAGAGTCCCATAACCTAATGCTGCAGAGAGGCTACAGATTTGAGCTGACCCCATTTGAAACACGATTTTTAGAGGATTGGTTCTGAACAAATCTCGGGTGCCTAGATGTACCCAGTATTGAATAGGGAACCAGGGAGAGACACGTTTTCCCCTCTTGGGGTTCGGGGCCAATGCCTTTCAAGTGTGCTTCTGGATCACCTACAGAAAAATTGCTCGAGGGATTTAAAATTGGAAATCTAGGTTTATTTAGGTAGATTATTATATAGACACAAATTGGAATTTCTAGGTGGGGCCCAGGAATTTCACTTTACGGTGTATTCTCAGATGAATCCTATAACTAGAACAGTTGAGAAGAACTGGATTTTTTTTTCAAGATTTATTTATTATGTATCAGTAGTCTCAGTATTCAGCCTGCATGCATGCCTGCAGGCCAGAAGAAGACACCAGATCTCATTACAGATGGTTGTGAGCCACCACGTGGTTGCTGGGAATTGAACTCAGGACCTTTGGAAGAACAGGCAGTGCTCTTTATCACTGAGCCATCTCTCCAGCCCGAAGAACTGGATTTTTGAAAATCATTTGTTTTTTGCTCTCTTCGGGCTTGACGCTGGGCACAGAGAGCCTTCTCTGTTGTCCTCTGTCGCCCTGCCCAACAGAATATCTGGCATTATGAGGTCATTGTGCTATGGAACAGGTAAAGTCTCCTATGGCAGAGAATCAAAACATCTCGTTAATTTATTGATAAGTTAATAGGTTAATTTTGATAATTTTTAAATAATTGGTAGGTTAATTTATAGGTTCCGTTCAAACCTCCAAGGGGTCTGGATCCTGTTCTTGTTAATTCCATAGAGCTATAGCTTCTAGATTCTGAAAACTGGACTTTTCAGAGATCTGTGTTCTAATGACAACACCAGCATCGGTCCCAGGTTACCTCTAGCCTTATTTTTAACTACATAGCCAATGTGTGAATACATTTTGGGATACTTCTGGGAACACATTTGGTAAGCCATGAAGAATGAGTTAACCATCTGTGGAGAAAGTAATGTAGGTGAGAACCTATGAATACATTCCCTCCTCTGTCTTCCAGAATTCTCTGTGTTCCTTAGAGGGTTCTAGTAGGATCAGATCCTCTTTGCACACAATGGGGGCAGTTTGGTGTCCTTTTCACTCTTCCCTAAGGCCACTGGGGTCACATATTAATGTTGGATTCACTTTGAGCTTTGCTTTTTAGGATGAGCATAAGGCTAGCACAGGGACCCAGAATAAGAACTGACAGATGAAAGGCCAACCACATTTAACATACTGACAATGTGTTATGAAAAGCTAGCTCAATTTGTATTCTCATCCAGAGTAAGACATCCACTTCCCTATTGTTTCACCAACATAAAATATCTAATTTAGGTCAGTGGTTTTGGCACTTCCTAGCTATGCACTTATGAAAAAAAAATTCACTTATAGCTCCCAAGTATTGTTTGAAAATGCATAGATTGGGAAGAATGCTACATGTCTTGGTGAAAAAAAAGTTACCATAAGTGTAAGCATTTTGTAAACTGTGAAGTGCTGGGCAAATGAAAGGAAGGTCCCAAACCCCAAATGTGGAAATCCTATTATGAGTTCCTCTCAGAAGTTCTTCAGAACAAATGCACAACAGAAAGAGCTTGGAGTTAGGTTTTGGCCCAGTGAGCTCCCAAGCAACTTCTGAGACCCCAGGAACTGTGCCAACCATGGTTGGCCGTCTGCCAAGGCTGCTTTCCCCACTTTGGGCTTCCTGCTTGAACTCTACACTGATCACAGGCTTTCCTGTTCATAGCCTGCCGGTTTGTCCAAACATCGTAGCAGGTACACAGAAGGGAAAGAAAAAAAATTCATGTCTCAACAGCTCTCCATTCCTGGCCCTCCTGGGAGCCCCTCCCAGGAAATGTGCTGCTGCCGCCTAAAGGCTGCTATTTCCCAAATGTAAACATGGCAAAGGGCAGCAGGATGCTGCCATCCTAGCAAACCTCCACAGCCTGAACTGTGTGTTTCTCTCAGAGCTTATGTTCCTCACATGCTTGCCCCTCTGATTGTACTAGAAGCTTCACCAGCACCTACCGGCCTTAGCCACAAACCTGAACACTTCAATTCAGAGTTGGATTGTTTTCTTCCTGGGCTCACTGCTTTCTCCCAACAGCCACTTGATCTGTCCTCTGCATTGAGCTAGATTGAACTGGCATGGAGGCGGAGACAGGTGGATCTCTGTCAGTGTGGTCAGTATTTCGAGTTCCAGGCCAGCCAGAACCAGATAGGAGGACCTTGTTTTGGGCCTGCAGCTCACAAATTACAACATGGAGACTTATGAAAATTTGGCCTTAGCTTAGGCTTGCCCTACTAGCTCTTAAAACTTAAACTAACACATTTATATTAGTCTACATTTTGCCTCGTGACTTTTTACCTTTCTTTCATTCTGTATGTTGACTCCTTCCATGTCTTATTGGTGTCTCACTGTGCCTTGATTGTCTTCTCCTACTTCCTCTCTCTGTGTTTAGAAATTCTGCCTGTACCTTTTGCCTAACTCTTGGTAGTTCAAGTTCTTATTACACCAATCACGGCAATATATTTTCACACTGTACAGCTATCCCATAACAACCTTGTCTCAAAACAACAAAAAAACCAAAATATTGAGTTAGACTAGTCTTTATAAAAACCAAACTTCAGTCCTATTTATTTATTTATGTTCTATTGTTTATCTTCCTTCATTGGCTCTCTGTTACCTACAAGACAAACCCCCAAACTCTTAGAATAATGGATAAGCCTTTCAGAATCTGGAACCTGCCTGCCTCTTTGGTTTCATATCCCCAGCCTCACTTGCTTTCATGTCCTATGTAACTCCAACTCTGACCCAGGAATGAGGTTATTCTGCGTTCTTTTATCCCTTTGGGACTCTGTAAATTCACTTTCCTCAGCCTGGAACTTTTTCTCCTTGTTAGTTCCAGGGTATTTTCCTCTATGAAAACTTGCCAAACATTAAAATAGAGGAATTGACCATGCTCTCCCTATTTCCTACAGCTGTGACCTGTTAGGGCAACTTGCATGTGGCATTGCCTTCGTTTTTAAAACAAAGATGTTTTCTTTCTAAAGCATGGGCTCTGTGGATGCAGACCTGACAAAGACTTAACCCAGAGTAGGTAAACAGTCCTGAGAGAAGGCTTGCTCCAGAGTAGGTAGACAGTCAATTGTATTCAATAACTTTTGCATCTGAACATATTACACACATGCTACTATATTTGCTAACATTGTCTGACAGGTATGTATACATAAGACCCCACAAGGCAGAATCAGCTCAGCTTTTTTCTCAATGCTCTTCTGTTTGCCTATAGTACGTGGCTATTTCCATTTTGATAGACTGAGTTTCTATTGCAGTTGCCTGCCAGACTCCAGCTCCGGATGGCAGGGTCTGAAGTGGGTGGATGTGAGAGTGGCATCAGACACGGGACACTTCTTAGCTTCGTTTTACAGGAGATGGACAGAGAGGAAGCTCATCTCGGTATCACGTGATCTACTCTGACAATCTGCATCTCTTACAAGCTTTATTTATACACAAAATCATTTCCTCATAGACTTTAATCATTGATTACAGTCTTTTCATGGTATATACTTCTTCTAAAGTCTTCCTTGATTACATAAACATATCAAAGTAAAAAACAAAATGAGCAAACAGCAAATTTTATGAGAACTAAAATCTAACATGATAAAATCAATTATTTTAACTCAGTATCTTTTTCCTTAAAATTGGTGTCATAAAGCATTGCAGTTACAGAAATAGTAGACAGGATGTCTCTATTTAAGTTTGACTAAGTTAATAAATCAAGAGTCATTTCCTCCTCCTGTTATACTAAGCTTCTCCTGTATTAGTCTATTAATCTACTATAATGAATATTTGATCTTTGTATGGAAATCTAATTCCTCAGTCCCTTGTTTAAATTCTTTCTTTTGTATCTGACTTAAGTCCACCATCCTTTCCCTTGACCTCTGAAATGCTGACCTCTTCTCTTTGTTCCTCCTACAGTCAGAGATCCTGCAAGTCTGCTCAGGAAGCCAGGGAGTTCACTGAGCAGACATGTTTTTCTTTTGTGTCTCTGTCATACGCTCTTGTCCCCATATGGTCTCTATCTTTATTACAATCCTGCAAAGAGTAGAAGAGCATCAAGATTCCTAAAACTGCTTGCTTTACTAAGGCCTGTCATTAATTTTATAATCAAAATCTTTTTCTTGTCTATGCTAGTTCTGTGTTTCTGTGGCAGAACATGAAAATCTAATGATTCAGTTATAGTTTGTCAGCTTCTAAAATTTCCCTAAGTTTTTCTTCTTTAATGATTTTTCCCCCAAATCATTGTCTCATGCTTACTAATTCCACTTTATAGAAGACTCAATTTCTTGCATAGCCAATTCTCCCAGGGAATCACTGTTGTTCTTTTGGTCCCTGCCCTAGCCACGCCCACTCCTTTTAACTCCTGACCTCTGCCCCGCCTGCTCTCTTCCTGCTTTTCCTCTCACACGGGGCTTTTGCCTTTCTCCTTCTCTCTATCTCTCCTCTCTCTCTCTCTCTCTCTCTCTCTCTCTCTTCCTTCCCCTTTTTAATAAACATTTATGGCTATTTTTGTGTTTGTATGTCTGACTCACCGCGTTCGTGCCCTCCCGCTGGTGAGAAGCTACAGCCGCTTGCTCGGGTGCCGGACCCTAGAACCGGTGCCCGGCACTGCTGGGACCCGCCAGAGTTTGCTGCGGGGCAGGGGGACTCCAAAGGATATTTTTTAAGAATAAGAATCACCATAAGTTATTTTCTTATTATCATCAGCTTTCATAAGAATTGTTACATTATTCCAGCTCTAGCCTTCAGTGAGAGACCCTTAACAGCAAGGAATTCAAACATTAGACATGTCAAAGACATTGAGTTGTGCAGCAGTTTTCACCAGGGGCAGTGACAGGTCAGTCCAAGTTGTCCTAGCACTGTGAGCTGTGTCAAGCAGCACCTTTAAGACATTTGGCATCACCAGCTGCCAACAGTGGAATTCCCTGAATGTAGATGGCAACTAGCATGAGCCCTTGTCAGCAGTGAAGCTTCGGCCCAGCAAAGAAGCAGAGGGAGAAACAGACCATGAAGACACCTGGCTTGGTGTCTCAGGCTCTGCAGGGCCAGCTTCTTGAGTGGTATTTTCAGGCTGCACAGACCAAGTCAGTTGTTGCATTGTCTCTGAATTTGGAGTTGGCAGATGCCCACTCTATTCTTCTGTAGTAATAAGGGGCGGCGGGGCTGCGTCCCTAGCACCCCGGCTGCCTGGCTAGCTTATGCCTGAAATAACAACACACAAACTGTATTCATTTAATCACTGCTTGGCCCATTTCTTTCTTTCTTTCTTTCTTTCTTTCTTTCTTTCTTTTTTGGTTTTTCAAGACAGGGTTTCTCTGTGGGTTTGGAGCCTGTCCTGGAACTAGCTCTTGTAGACCAGACTGGTCTCGAACTCACAGAGATCCGCCTGCCTCTGCCTCCCGAGTGCTGGGATTAAAGGCGTGCGCCACCACCGCCCAGCTGCTTGGCCCATTTCTATCTAGCCTCTTCTAGGCCAATTCTCACATATTAATTTAGCCCATTTCTAATCATCTGTGTTGCACCCCTAGGTACGCTTACCGGGAAGATTCTAGTCTATGTCCATCCTGGGTCGGAGCTTCATCGCGTGCGTCTACCTGGGAGCTGGGAGCATGGCGTCTCTCTGAGGCGTCTGCTCCCGAGAGGAGAGCTGTGGAGTCTGAGCTCACTTCCTCTTCCTCCCAGCTTTCTGTTCTGTTTACTCCTCCCACCTATTTTCTAACCAATGAGGGCCAAGCAGTTTCTTTTTATTTAACCAATGACCTTCCTCCATCAGTGTTCTGGTATAGTAGGATGGATGTGATTAAGAATCAATATGAACTCCCAAGAATCTTGTTCACATCCCTGTATTTTTCAGATGGAACACAAAACAACAAGCAAAGGACATTTCCATGGGTTGGTTTGTTTTTGAAAGAGTCTCTCTAGTCTAGGCTAGCCTCAAACTTAACCATCATTTTGTCTCTGGAGTGCTGATGTTAGAGTTGTGTGGCCCACTTGCTTCCCTTAGGTTTTTTGTTTTGGTTTCTGTTTTCTAATCCTATAAACTCCCCAGTTCATAGCAACTGGCTAATCAATGTCTGCAACAGAGTGAAAAATCTATTTTCTCTTTTAACATTTAAAAAGAAAAAATCAGAGGTTAAGAGCACTGACTGCTCTTCCGGAGGTCCTGAGTTCAATTCCTAGCAACCACATGGTGGCTCACAACCATCTGTAATGAGATCTGGCGCCCTCTTCTGTCGTGCAGGTATACATGGAGGCTGAACACTGTGTACACAATAAATAAATGAATCTTTAGAAAAAAAAGAAAGAAAACAAGCCAATGTAAGAGAAAGCCAGTGATAGCAGAGAGCCTGTTTATTTTGCCATGGAAATGTGTTGGGTGACCTCCTTCCCACTCTGGACACAGGAGTTTCACATTTCTAGAGTGTTCCCTCTTTGTCCTCAACAGGAGTCTCTCAAGCACACTTGCAGCCTCTCCAAGTGTTTCCCCTCATGTCCTCCTGCTAGACTTAAAATGAACTCAGAACCAATTCTGTGGTGCTTTGGAGAATGCTTCCTTTGTTTCTGTCAAGGCAGCAGGGATGTGTCTCAGCATCCTCTTTCAGGCTAACCATGGCAGTTGCCATCTAACAGTTGCTTACATTTAGGGTAAGATCCTGTCTTCTCAATTCTCAATTGAGGCTCCTTTCCCTGATGATTCGACCGTGTGTCAAGTTGACATAAAACCTACTAGGACAGTGTTTTTTTTTTTTTTGTTTTTGTTTTTTTTTTATTTATTATGTATACAGTATTCTGTTTGCATGTGTGTCTGCAGGCCAGAAGAGGGCGCCAGATCCCATTATGGATGGTTGTGAGCCACCACGTGGTTACTGGGAATTGAACTCATGATCTCTGGAAGAGCAGTGCTCTTAACCTCTGAGCCATCTCTCCAGCCCCCAGGACAGTGTGTTTTGAAAAGGAGCAGTGATCTATGTTTTAAAGTGTCACTCTGTGAAGTTTTTAGGAAGAAGACACAGAAAAGGAGAGAAGCAGAGGTTGGTTAATAGATTGCTACAGTGATCTTGAGAGAGGGGGCAGTACCAGGAATAGTGATCCTGACATATTTTGAAAGTTGAGCCTGTGGTTTTCTTTAGGCAGTATGCATATCACACGGAGGGTGTAGCTTGGAAAACATGCAGTGAGGCTCTGGATAGGCCATGGGATGATTTGTTTAATGCCTTGATTGAATTCACTCACTGCAAGTTTATTTCCTCATAAACAACTAGTAATACTAGACAGGGAGAAAATGAGAGTTTTTAATGTATAAGAGAATGGGTTGGAGCTGTCTTGTTCAGCTTCGGGTTTACTTCGTTCCAACTCACAAAGCATGATGGTTACCAGACAGGAAAGCATATTTCACAAGAGGCCCCTGGAAAGAGCCAGTCACTTGTTAAACACATTAATCAGATCTTCCGAGCTCCAACTTGGGCTGAGAGTTTGCTGCTGCTGCTGTGTGAGAACCCAGTCTATTTGTAATGGTGCCAAAGGCTCTTCCAAATAAGCTTTACTCTTTGCCATGTCAGTAAGATGAGTTCAGGGAAGAACGCTGGAAAAACCAGCACTCTGTCAGTGCTCTCAGTATGCTCCAGGCTCCTTGTTTGCCAGCAGAAAAGGAATTCAGAGGGAGAGTGCCCTGTGTGAATGAAGTTAGACTCATCCCCAGCTTACTTTGGGATGTTATGTTTGCTTCTTTGGTTACTTCAGGTGACTGACATTTCCTAAGTGTTTATATTCCCATCTGTTCATTTTGGTGTCTCTTACTGTTCATTTCTAGAAAGTTCTTTTGAACTTTGAACTATGTTGTTTTGAAAGGAAATGTATCGGCTCAGGACCCCCAAGACCAAGTTCTCAGCACCAAGGAGATTTATTTGCCCCATAGGGCAGAGGGCAGGGAATAGGAGACAAAGACAGGAGATAGAGGACAAGGGAGAAGGGGAGAGGAAAAAAAGGAAAAGGAACAGTGATAACTGCCTCTGGATAGAGACAGACATGGCACATAGGAAGATGGCCGTTTATAAAAGTACGAGGGGAAACCCATGGTAGGATAAAATGTTTATTTGTAACTGAGCTTCTTAATTAGCTGAGCCAAAGGGGGCTTTTTTTTTTTTTTGATTGCTGGTTTTCAGTACTTTGATAGTTGGACCATGGTAGTCAGCTTTGGGAGGAGGAAGTGGCCAAATAAGGGAATAGACTTTGGTGGCTAACTTTAACAGTTTTTAGGAAGGTAGACGGAATTGGGAAGAAGAGCAAGGATTGCTAGAGCCAAGCTCTCATGCTCAGGCTGGCCAGAGTCCCTTCATGTCTGAGCAACTTTTTGCCCTCACAGGGAAGTTCAGCCTGATGTTTGGTTACTACTGAGCTGGTCTGTGAAACCAGTCTCCATGTTTTCTCTGGAGCTCAATACTCATTAGTATTCACAACCTGGTAACTAGGAGCATTTGATAGATGTTGTGGGATAATGCCCTTGTACCCTGTAAAAAATTTGTAACTTGTATTGGTTTAATAAAACACTGATTGGCCTACTAGCTCAGGTGCATTATTAACTAGTTCTTACATTATTTAAGCATCTTATCAAACCAATACAAGTGACAAATTTTTACAGGGTGCAAGGGCATTATCCCCTAGCAGACAGAAGTGATAAGATGACACTTCCAAAAGTGATTATGAAAATGTTAATTTGGCAAGAAATTGGATGGACTTGGGATGCTTAATATTAAGTGAGATCACATGTTTTCTCTCAAGTGTAGCAACTAGCCAATAATATAATACATGTATAGATGTAAACAAATGTACATGGGAGTATAGTATACTATGAAGAAACATGAAGATAACAAAAATAGCTAAATATTAGGGGATAATGATTGGATTCAATAATGAACATGAATTATGAAATAGTATAATTTTTTGGGTTCTAACTCATAGATTTTTTTAATTTTTGGTGATGGGTAAATGAATAAAAATGTATTTGATGGTGAAAGTACAAAATCTAATGTGAAGGTCTACAGCTTCTGTTCCAAAAGGTTACTCTAACTATATAGATGTTCACTAAGTTCTATAGTTTTTGGATCAGGTTATTTTTGGCTTGTGACCTTTTTTTAAATAGTAAAGTTTGAAATGAAAAAAAAGAAGTTACTTTTATGACCCCTGTTCGTAATGCTAGTATTTGTGAGGCTGAGGCAGGAGAATTGCCTTGAGTTTCAGACCAGCTTGGGCTATAGACAATAAAACCAAAACTAAAACAAACCAAAACAAAATATAAGCATACCCCTCCCCCAGCTGGATCTTAGGAGTGCTAGCTATATGATGAGGCCTATTGTGGAAAGAAGCTGTTGTCTTTGGCTGGTAACTAGAAAGTAAGCTAAAAACAGAGGCTCCAACTCTATTCCGGCATTGAGTTAATCTAAATTGGCCTGTCAATCACCTGATCAGGGAAATGCCCCCTCAGGGAAGCTGTCTATTCTAGAACCTTGAGAAACAGTAAAGCCTACCTGAAATGTTTGTAGGCAGAGTGGTTTCATTTGATTTCCTGGGAGATACTGGCCAGACCCATCCAGGCAAGAACTTCCTTTAGAATGTCTTATGACCCACCTGTAGCCAGCACAACACCTTCCCTCCCGTGACTGGTGCCGTGACTGGTGACTCTGTCACTCTGTCTGCTTCACCTTGTGCTCCTCCTTTTCTTGGTTTCCTGTCCTCTTCAACTATCCTCTCTGAGTCCAGTGTTCCATTGAAAGAATTCAGACAAGATTTGTGGCGCATGGTGCAGAAGATAGGCCATGTTTATTACACTTTCAAGAGTGAGAGTGGCCGATAGCCAAAGGGGCCATTCTGTGTAGAGCATACTCTCTAGTTGTAAGAGTGGACATTGACAAAGGACCATTGTGCTCTTGTACATTTTAGGTAGGCTTTTTGCCGTTTCTTAAATCTCTAGACTAGACAGCTTCCCCAGTGGGGCATTTCGCTGTTCAGGTCATTGGCAGGCCTTTTTGGATTAACTTTTTAGAAAAGGGTACTGTGTGTCTTCATTCTTTACGAGAAAGTCTCCCTGCAAATAGGAGCCTTAGGATCTTTTGGGCAGTTCTTCTCTACACAGGGCACGGAACACAACTCAGATCTCGTTCTTTTTGGCTAGCACTTAGAGTCTTGTAGCTCCAGTTCCTGGTTTTACAAGCTGCTGACTGAAGGTGTGTGTGTGTGTGTGTGTGTGTGTGTGTGTCCCTCTTGGTTACCTAACCAGAGTTGATAGCCTGTGAAAAGCTGCTGTGGGAGTTGTTCAAATGTGTGTGTGTGTGTGTGTGTGTGTGTGTGTGTGTGTCCCTCTTGGTTACCTAACCAGAGTTGATAGCCTGTGAAAAGCTGCTGTGGGAGTTGTTCAAATGTGTGTGTGTGTGTGTGTGTGTGTGTGTGTATAAAGGGACATTATGGCACTCCATGGCTAGTAAAGGTGTGGTGCTCTGTGAAGTCTGAGACCTGAAGTCCCAGGGGAAGAATCAGTTGTCAAGCCAGCCATTACCATCAGGACGCTCTGGGGATGATGGGGAGGCTGAGGGTAGAATGAAACTCCTGAGCTCTTGCCAGAGCTTCTCTGTAAGCTGAACCTGATAGCAGCCAGACATCAAGGAAGCAGAAAATGAGCAAGAGTTGGGAGTTGAGAGGTTTAGGGGATGCCAGTAGAGAGTGTTCCTGGAAGCCGAGTAAGCTGGTTCTCAGACCTAGGTCCACAGAGACACTCTGGGAAACAATATAACAGATTTCTCAGAAATTATTCTGCCAATTATAATTGGTAGGGAGTTAGGGATGTTTATATCCCTGAAGACTTGGAGAGAGAGAGAGAGAGAGAGAGAGAGAGAGAGAGAGAGAGAGAGAGATGTGTGTTTGTGTTAATTACTGGGTACTTTGACTGACAGTCTGCTTTTCTTTGGCTCTGAGAAAACCCATAGATACAAAGGTACTGGCAACTGGAAATCTGTGAGGTCCTGAAAGGGGACACTGATAGTCTTCTCTGGGGCCTAGTGGTATAGTAAACACAGAAGTACCTCCATCCTCATAGCAAGAAGGAAATACAGATACAACTTGTCTGCATATTTTTCCTTTTTTATTTATTGTTTTTATCGAGTTATATATTTTTCTCTGCTCCCCTTCCTTTCTCCCCCTCCCCTTCAACCCTCTCCCATGATCCCCACGCTTCCAGTTTACTTAGGATATCTTGTCCTTTCCTACTTCTCATGTAGATTAGATCCATGTATGTCTCTCTTAGGGTCCTCATTATTGTCTAAGTTCTCTGGGATTATGAATTGTAGGCTGGTTTTTCTTTGCTTTATGTCTAAAAGCCACTTAGGAGTGAGTATGTATTGTATTTGTCTTTCTGGGTCTGGGTTACCTCACTCAATATGATGTTTTCTAGATCCATCCATTTGCCTACAATTTTCAAGATGTCATTATTTTTTTTTCTCCATTGTGTAACTGTACCACATTTTCCTTATCCATTCTTCAGCCAAGGGGTATCTAGGTTGTTTCCAGGTTCTGGCCATGACAAACAATGCTTAGCTGCATATTTTAAGGAAACAAGTTAACAACTGTGCTTTAATGTTCAATAGGCTTCACGATGATTGTTCCTCCTCATTACCATAGTGACACTCCTCGGCCTTCTCCCATAGTTAGGATTTGAACTGTCAAAGCTGCATTGTACTTGTTTGCTGCACATTCTGATCGTGTTTCTCTGCTCTGTTTCGACAGGCAAGAAGGAGCTCGTTTCACAGAGCTTTTAAGAAGCAGAGGCACAAAGAGGAGTACTGGCTTGGTATAAGGCAGTTAGTTGGGCACAGGACACTTAACCAGCTACTTGGGAAGGTAAAACAGGAAGTCTTCAAGTTCAAGAGCTGCCCAGTCATCTCAGTGAGGCCCTGTCTTAAAATAAAAATGTCAAGAGAGGGGGTGTAGCTCAGTGGTAGAGTGCTTATTTAGCATGTGGAAGGCTCTGGACTCAGCTCCCATTACCACACCAACCAACCAACCAACCAGCAAACAAGTGCTGACCATATAGAGTGGGTGATCCTGGGTAAGTTAAATTAAGAAATAAAAAGTTATTTTATTATATTTTGTTCAGTTTCTCAATTGGTTTATAGGATTATAGGTGTGAGCCACCAAGCCCTGCTAAAAAGTGTCCTTAAAGCCAGGCATGGTGACACAGGTCTGTCATCCCAGCAGAGACAGGTGGATCTCGGTGACTTCGAGACCAGCCTGGTCTACAGTGAGTTCCAGGACAGCCAGGGCCACACAGTGAAACCCTGTCTCAAAAAAACCATAAAAATAAAAGAAGAATATTTTATGAAAAAGTAAATAGAAGTATTCTTATTTTTAGTGTCACAGTCTTCTTGAAAAATTAGAAAGGCAAACAGACAATGTGCCGGTGACAGTCTTTCTGTCCTCCTAGCTCTACAACTGTGCGATCGAACACTTTGAGATTAAGCTATGAGAGTGCATTCAAAGAATTACATTAACGAGACTGTGTGACCATCTCTCCATTTCTGACCTAGAAGATGGAATCTTCCCATTTCCTTTTTGGCATCTTGTTTTCTCTCAAATCCTTCCTAATTGTTAACTGGATGGAGTATTTTAGCCACAAAACAAAGTTTCAGTTAAAGTAAATTTCTGCATGCAGCTTTCAGGCAAGAAGCGATGTCCTTTGAGAGCAGAAGAGGACATTTTGCCTGAGGGTCTGTGGGGCAAAGGAAGTCCAGGGTGAGATGGGAAGAGAGGAGACTCTTGGGAGTTCTAAGGCCAGCTCTCTGACTCTGTTGGAAGAAAGATGGTGGAAGAAGCTGATGTCTGAACCAGGATGGAGCTGTCAATGGGTGTGGTGTTTGAAGGCTAGGTCCCCCATTGGTGTCACTGTTTGCATAGGCTTAGGAATTATGTCCCAGCTGGAGGACATGTGTCACTGGGAAGGGCTTTGAGAGTTGGAAGACTTGCCAGTTCTAGTTTGAGGTCGTGGTTCCTGCTTGGAGTTCAGTATGTGAGCCCTCAGCTTCCTGATCCTGACGCTCTTCCTTCCCTGCACCATCATGGACTCTAACCCTTGCCTTGGTTGATGGATTACAGCAATAGAAAAGTAATCAATACAGTGGGTTAGTGGAACAAGATGGATCTCTGTCCACAGATGGTAAACTCAAGACTGGAGCAATGGATCAATAATTCAGAGCATAGGCTTCTCTTCCCGAGGACCTGAGTCTGATCCCCAGCACCTAAATGGCAGCTTACAACTGTCTATGACTCCAGTCCCAGGGGATCTGATGCCCTCTTTTGGTCCTGTAGTCATGTGGCACACCAATACACATATAGCCCCCCATAATAAAAATAATTTTTCAAAAGGTAAATTCAGATTGTAACAGTCTTAAGACCCTTGAGCCTTAACTTTAAAGGAATTGTGGAGTTACAAGTTCCACCAGAGGATATCATCTAATTCAACTTCACATTCTATTCATCACTAGAGCCTAAAGACTTAGAAAAGGGAGGAGATTTAGTCAGTGTCACAGCAAACTAGAGACAAAGGAGTCAGGCTTAGTACTGTTTAGGGTCATGCACTGTGCAGTATTACAAGCTTGCATAACTTCCGTAGCAGGGAACCCACGGCAGAGAACCTAGACCAGCCCAGGAAACCCCACTCTGCATTTTCAGGGGGTAATCTTGATTTTTTTTTCATCCAGTCATCTGCCCCTCTTCCACTGACCTGGTTCTAATTGTCCCTTTCTGCTCAGAACATACCACATAGGGTTGCTTAGAGTTTAGAAACTGGTATGACTCCCACTCCCACTTTAGATCCAACATCCCACTTTCTTACAACTCTGTCAATTCTGTCCTGTTTCTTCTTGTTGTTGAGGCACTTTGTGTTCTAGCCAGACCATTACCTAGTTCAGATCTACTTCAGGGCTGTTATTCATATGTACTATGTCCACCTGTAAATAATATTTTCTAGTTGTGCGCTTTTTAACCATTGTGGTTTCACTGACCTTCTTTTGTCCTATTACAACCCCCTAGATAGACATTAACATTCACATTTTACAGAAGGAAAAACTGAAGCTCACAGACATCAAGTATGTGTCCATGGCAGTGAGGTAAATGTGGAAGAAGCATTCAGAAACCACTTTTCAAAAATTCCGAATCACACCTTTCTTAGAGATTTTTGACATTTGTGAAAAATGGCCTGAGTTCAGAGCAATAAGAACATAACCCTTGGTGATTTTTGGTATCTGACAGAAATCATCTGTATCTTTACTGGAAAGAACAGACAAAAATCCACTTGTACTGCCCTCAGCTGTCTACAAGTTAGCAGCTAACTTTATGGGGCTGTAAATTGTCTAACTCTTAATTGATAGTAAATGGTAAATAGCAAAAGCTGTCTTTCTAGAGTCAGATGGTCTTTATGACATGCTTTAGTATGAGGTAGATGGGACAGCTGGGTATCCTCTGGTTTATTTCTGAATGTTTTCTCTTAACGGTATACTTCTAGAATGACAAACTTCAAAAGTTATTTGTGAGCCAGGCCTGGTAGTACATGCTTGTAATCCGAACACTTGAGAGGTAGTAGTAGGTAGATCAAAGAGTTCAAGGACAGTGTTGGTCTCATAAGACTCTGTCCCAAATCTTTGAAAAAAAAATATGATCACAAAGGGCCTGTGAGATGACTCAGGAGAGAAAGGCACCTGCTGCCAATTCTGACAACCAAGTTCAATCCCCAGGACCCAGAGTAGGAGAGAACTGATGGCTGAAAGTTGTCCTCTGACCTACCGTTAAGCCTTTTCATGCTTTCTCCTATATACAAAGCACAGGTGCATAGAATGAACTTTTAAAATATAATAAAATTGAACCATACAATAGAAGTGATGAACCCCTTTCCATTACTTTCCAGGTTAAATGGCCAAACTCAGAACTGAATAAGAAAATCTTCTGGACACCAGTATTTCTCTGCTTCCTGGCTGTGGATGCAGCTTAATAATTGCCTGTCCCTGCTGCCACAGCTTTGTGCCATGATTCCCTCCAGGGCTGGAAGGAAAGATATTGTTGGACTAGCTGGATCTTCAAGCAAGGAGCCCAAAGAAGCCCTTAGATTGCCAGGTATCTGGTCATAGCAATAAGAAAAGTAAGCAAATCATAAGTACTCACTTCTATCTTTTGGAAAACTGATATATCATAGTATTTTTATATTAATCAGAGTTAAAGTTTATTGAGGGACATTTTTAATATAGTTTTAATCAGAGGGATTAATAGGATGAAAGAGTGGTAAGGGAAAGAATGAAGTATATCCAAAGGTAACCTAGCATTGTAATTTTTCAAATGTTTAGTAGATTGGTCTGTGAAATCATCTGGTCCTGGGTTTTTTAAAAATTTAATTTAATTTTTATGTTTATGTTTGTTTGTGTGTGCCTGAGTGCATGCATTTGCACCAAGTGTGTGCAGGAAGGAGTCCAAGGTGGTCGGAACAGGGATCTCTTGCAAATGGAGTTACAGGTGATGTTGGGCCACTATCTGGGTGCTGGGAACTGAACTCAGGTCCTTGCAAAAGCAGTAATTGCTCTTAACCACTGTGGTGGCTATTCTTGGTTGTCAACTCTACTTTGTTTGGAATTAGCTAAGACCCAAGAGTCTGGGTACACCTGTGAGGGATTTTTCTTGGTTGAATTATTCGGAGTGAGAAGACCCACCCTAAGCCTGGATCTTTTGAGGTGACACAATCCTTAAATCTGAGCCACATCTTCTAGTAGCAGCCTATATAAAGGACATGGGAGAAAGAAGTGCTTGCCCTTTGCCTGCTTGCCTTCACTCTTGATGGCAAGTTCATTCCTTCCCTGCCATTAGAGCATACTGATCTCCATTAAGTCTTGTATTAAGTCTCTAAAAGTGAGTGGATTTCTCGTTTCTCTGGGTTCTCACCATCTGCTAATACTGCTGGCTCTTTAGCAAATGAACGTCACGACTCTCTGTTAGCCTGCTGGAACAGGCTTATATAAACCGCAAAATAGACACTGGAGTTATTTCCCTGGAGGTCTTTGTAGCCTTGCTTCCACATTAGAAGTGCAATTATTCCTTAGGAATTAAATGATAATACCCAATAAAATGACATTTATTCAGGTATAAAAGTCTGTGGAGGCTTTGATTATAAAATAAATTTGCCCACTATATACTGATAGAGAGAACAGAATCTCTGAGTTTATGCAGGCAGCAATATATCCAGGAACTCAGCAAACACATTTACTCGTCAATTCTGAGTTTAGTGAACATGGTCATTAAAATTTCAGATGCCCCCTCCAATCTGCTTTGTGTACTACTCACCTACACACAGCAGAAGGTGCCCTGCTACCTCTGATGTATTTGGACCAAGGCTGAAGAGGCTGTCAAGAATCTGTAGTTCAGGTTCAGGAAGATTGCAGTCCTGGACCTATCTGTGGAAGTTTGGCAGGACAAGTTTCCCACCAAAGAAACTTTTGTGACTTTGTTAGTTACTTACAAGACAACTTGAGACAAACCTAGACATAGCTTGGAAAAGGGACTTTTAATTAAGAAAATGCCTCCTCCAGAATGGTCTGTAGACAAATCTGTGGGGGTATTGTCTAGTTCAGTGATTGATGTGGTAGGGCCCAGCTTACTGTAGAAGGTGCCAGCCTTGGACAAGTGGTCCTAGGTTGTCTAAGTAAGCAAACTGAGCAAGCCATGGAGAGAAAGCCAGTAAACAGCATCCCTCCATGTCTTCTGCTTTAGTTTCTGCTTCTAGGTTTTTGCACTGCTTGAGTTCCTGCCATTGCTTGCCTAAATGATGGACTGTGACGGGGACAGGGAAGCCAAATAAACCCTTACCTCTCAAAGTTGCTTTTGGTCATGGTGTTTACCACACCAACAGAAAAGTAATGACGACTCTGGGTGAGTCCCTGTTCAGGGGAGGCCTGTTGAGAAGCCCTCTAGATAACTGCTGATGGCCAGAGTATTGAAGGGAAGAAAAAGGCATCTTGGAACATCAGTCTCTGGTTTTTCTTTGTAAGAAACAAGGCCAGGGACATCGTCATGGACAGTTCAGTTTGTGGAATGTGATTATTGACTCATACAATCCAATAGTAGAAAGCACTTCCCTAAAGCTGATCACAGTAAATGGACCAAGACTTTCATCTTTAACTTGCAGACCCGGCTGGGCAGGATGATGAGCCCATTTCTCTCAGACATACTTCATAGCTATTGATCAATATATGCCTGTGGATTGTTACATTGACCCAAAGTTGAAGTGGTTAATGTTACCTTTGATAAATTGTTGGATGTGGTGGGGAAAGCACAATAAATTTTCTTAGACTTGTATATGAAAAGGGTGATCAGTTATGAAGAAGGGAAAACTTTGGCAGAATCTAGAAATACTGCTTTTTTTGGAGTCCTCTGCTAAAAAATCCAAAAAAGGCAGCTGTTGTGTTTAAAGGGGGACTGTAGGAGCCAGTGCTAGTGTGATACTTCTGTAAGGGATGCTAGTAGAGGCGGAAAGGATGGATATGCAGCCCCGTGGGGAAAGTCTTCATGCTGCTGAACTCAAGGACGTGGCACTAAATTCTACCTGGAGAACAAACTGTGCTCAGCCTTGAAAGTAACTGGGTCTCTTTTCCCTCTTCAGATCTGAGTGATGGCATTTGGGTCAGAGCCTCCTCCCTTTCAGATTAGGTTAATGTCCAACTCTGTCCAAATGGGTTTACTTGCATTTCCAAATTTTATTTCATTAAAAATTTAATTTTTACTTATCATTATTGTGTGTGTGTGTGTGTGTGTGTGTGTGTGAGAGAGAGAGAGAGAGAGAGAGAGAGAGAGAGAGAGTGTGTCTTGGTACACGTGGACTTGACATTGTGCAGAAGTCAGAGAACAACTTTTGGGAGTTGATTCTTTCCTTCCCCTCTGGAATCCTGTGACCCAGCACAGGTCATCAGATTTGTGAACCTTTACCTGCTAAGCCGTCTCACCAGCCCTATTTTCAAATTTAAAAGAATCATATCTTAAATTTGTATATTTAGTATCTTGACCAAGAATGTTATCAGCATAGATTTTCAGTGTCATTTGTTATTTAAAATAAGGCGATGTCAAGACGATGCATATTTTATACTACCATTAGCTAAGCTCCAATGTGTCAGTGTTTATTTCATTGTATCAAATGTATAATTATACTGGAAATAGCTAAAACCTTTGAAATGTCTTATTTTTTCAAATTAGTATTCAGTTTGAATACTCATAAGTAATTAAAGTGTATGAAAAAGAACAGTATCTTATGTGCATGGAAAAGCATTTCAAAACAAATCTAGCAGTATTCCAAAACAGCTATCATTTGATTTCCCTCATTGGATTACTAGGTGTATGTGATTTATGCTTGCTTCATATGTTAGCAGTGTGCTTCTGACCAGGAAGTGTCTTAGCAATCCTGATGTAGTCCTGTGTTTTAGTTCATGGATGTCTGCCTTTGGCCACAATACTTGAGAAACTTAACTCTTAAGTCTATTCCAGTGAAAAGTGCTACCGAGACACTGAGGTTGTTTTCCCCCGTTGACGACTATTTAGTATATAGCATTGATCTTCAGGATAGTAGGGGAAGCGACTAAAAGCCATCTGGTTTGACCAAACTAAAAGTTCAACAGTTTATGTCAAGAGAGAACTATATTAGACTAGAAGAGTATGACATTCTCTATTGGGTTGTAGAATTTGACAGTGTTTGCTCAAGGACAAGAACATACTACAGAGTTGATAATGATAACTTCAAAGAGTAACACAGGGGGCCAGGATATGTAGCTTACTAATAGAGTACTTGCCTAGCGTGTGTGAGGTCCTGTGGGCTCATTCAGTCTCTACTAATACACATACACAAAAGTAACATAGGGAGAGCAAATTTACTTCTTTAGTTGGATGGCTTGTACAATCTCATGTGATTAATACATAATGTCGTTCTGGGATTATTAAGCTAATAAACGAATATTAATATATATCAAACATACATGATAAATTCCAGCATTGCTCCTGCTTGTGAGTTATATAGCATATGGTAGAAATAACAACAAGCACTTAGTTGTAGGTTTTTTTTTTTTTTTTAATTCTTTTGGCTCTTTGCTCTTTGAAGGGCCCACCACCCAGCTCCCAAATAAATATATACATGTAGACTTATTCTTACTTATGAATTCCTGGCCTTAGCTTGGCTTGTTTCTAGCCAGTTTTTCTTAACTTAAATTATCTCGTTTATCTTTTGCCTCTGAGCTTTTATCTTTCTCTTTTTCTGCATACCTTTCTTTACTTCTTACTCAATGGCTTACTATGTAGCTGGGTGGCTGGCCCCTGGAGTTCTCCTCTCCTTTTCTTGTTCCTTGATCTTTCTCTTCCCAGATTTCTCCTTCTATTTATTTTCTCTGCCTGCCAGCTCTGCCTGTCCTTTCTCATGTCTCTCTATTGGCTTTTCAGCTCTTTATTAGCCCAACCAGGCGTTTTCAACAGGCAAAGTAACACAGCTTCACAGAGTTAAACAAATGCAATATAAAAGAATGCAACACATCTTTGTATTATTAAACAAATGTTCCACAGCATAAATAAATGTAACACATCTTAAATTAATATTCTACAACACTTAGTAATTTATTCATCCAGGAAGAAAGCCCCAAAGATAGCTGGCATATAAAAACACATTCACAATTATGTCTTTCTAAATTCTGCAACTGATCTTGGGCATTGAGGGTTTTTTATTTTTTGTAGTATTTGGATAGAATCCAGGGCAACATGCATGCTAGACACTGAGCAACACCTCTAACCAGGAGCTGATCTTGGGAAAGCAACAAAAATAGTTTTCAGAAGAGAACAGTCACTACTATGAGACAGAAGCATGGATGCCTGGGAACAAAGAATGGCTGCAACTACAGAAACTGTTAATAAGACTAATGACATCCTATTGTTAGGTAAATGTGACTGAAGTGGTAATTATAAGAGCATCAATTATTTCTGAAATGAGGGACCTGGGCTGCTGTTTTCTGTTGTTTGTTTTAAATAATCAAAGGTGTGACAAAGTCAGCAGAAAGAGCACAGACTTACTCCTATTTGATCAGATTATGTGGAATGTAAAGAACAGTTGTTACAGTCTCTTGTTAATAGCAAGGTGAACAGCACAGGGTCACTTTCTCTCTCTTTCTTTATTCCTGTAAGTTTTCATTTTGGGGGGATGAAGTCCCTCTCTGTAGTCCAGACTGCCTGGAACTCAATAGACCAGGCTGGTACCCAGCTCTTGGCACTCCTTCTGCTTCAACCACCTGAGCACTATGGTATAGGACATGCATTACCATATCAAGTTTTGTCATTTATAACAGAGAAAAAAAATCCCACTCTTACATTAATATAGCAATTGACAATAAAGAATTCACTTCCTTTAAAGTTAGTTTTTTTTTTTTTTTTGAGACAGGGTCTTTGTGGTTCTGACTGTGTAGACCAGACTGGCCTTGAACTCACAGAAATCTTCCTAACTCTTGGCATTAAAGGTGTGCACCTCTGGACCCAACTAAAAACCTTAAAAGCTAATTAGTAGAAACAGAATTTTCTTTTTCTCAAGCTTCTACAAGTCACTCATTCAGTTTTTGTCTTTTACTTATCATTCACATTATGACATATTCACAGACAAAATTGCTGATGGTTTAATTGATAAATCAAACTATATGTATCACATATACAAATATAATATCCATGTTTCCATTTTTAGTTTGGTTCACTAATCCATATAAAGCACAAAACCAGTGAGTGTCTCTAGCTCTTGTTTCCTCACAGAGCAAACTCTGGGCAAGCAATGAGTATGGAATATGGAAACATTTAGTTGGCCAGCAAAAGTTAAAAAACAACTGTACAACTGTAATATAACTTCCTATGGTAACGTGTTCCTCCTGCATTTTATAAGGTGCTAAATAGAACAGATACATAGAAAAAAACGTAAAGATTTGTCAAGCATCAAAAACCAGTCTACAAAGGTGTGTGTGTGTGTGTGTGTGTGTATGTGTGTGTGTGTATGTGTGTGTGCGCATGCATGTGCTTTGCTTGTTGAACAATGTTTTTGTATTTTAGTTTCCTAAGAAATAAATGAACGGGATGGTATCAGTTTGTGAAACCACAAAGACCATAAACAAGATGTGACAGCAGCGTTCTGTTGTGGAGATCGCATTTGATCTGTTTCTCAGCAAGATGTGTGTAAAGAGTTCATCTTCTTTATGTCTAGAGTGTTGAGATAGTCAAGTTTTAAGTAAAGAGATACATGAATAGATTCTTTATTCATATCTGTATCAGACAGGATGGGTGAGTAGTTCTTATTTTACTACTTTACAAGTGGAGAAAGCAAGCAAGACATGTTTGATCCTTTAGCTAAAGAGTGACATACTCAGAAATCGAATTTTCTAATTTCCAAACAAATATCCCTTGTTATCCCCACGATGGAGTATTCATGTGTATATGTGAAAGGACGCAGTGTTATTTAGATCAGTTATTTAAGTGTTACTCAAGAGCAGTTCAGATGGGCAAGAGACATGCCATATGCCTCTGCTACAGAATTCAGGACTTTTTCTTTTTTAGCCCCCTGTTTGGGTCTCAGGACAAGTAAATATTAAAGATTCTGATACCCTGCTAAATGGAAAAGATACCACCTGATTGTTGGCTCCAGCCCTGGGTCTTGCATTGTCTCAAAGAGTGAAGCCAACAGTCATGGCAGGACACATTCAGTTACTAGTTGCCCACCTGAAGGATCACCCCATCCTGTTCATTCTATATGACATGCCTCCCTTTAACACTTAGAATTGGACTGCACTCTTAGAATGTCCTCCAGTTATTTTCTGTGCTTATCCCCTTCATCCTCATGGCGCTGGCTCTAAAGCTTCTGGTAATGACTTGTCATTTCTGCTGACCTCATCTCTGAGTGGGAGGAAACAGTGTGTATGTGTGGGGAGATAAAAGGCAAGGCTTACACCAGATCAAATGTCAGCCTGGGCGAGTCAGCATGGCTGCTGTATGCCTTAGAAAAGGGGAGAAACACAACTTTTTAAGGTGCTGGTAGCCTCTGCCTGTGAGCCCCACCCTCCATACGAGTAAGATGGATGGAAATGCTATGCAATTAGACGATGAATGGAAATCCGATGTCTTTAATTCCGGGCAGAGGCAGTCAGATCTGTGAGTTCAAGGCCAGCTGGTATATACGGGAACAGAGGACAGTCAATGTAGAGGAAGCCTGTCTCAAAAACAAATAAATTTAAAAAAAAGATGAGTGGAAGTTCCGGTTCATCCCATTGTAGAGTGGGGCAGGAGACTGCAGAGTTGGCACTGCCCTGGTGGAAAGTGGATCACTAACAAAGAGGGAGTGGCGGCCTCTCAGATCTGAATTCTAATGGGGTGTTGATCACCTTGGACTTTTATGTTATCACAAAATAAACAATACATGGAGGTGTGTTATGGCAGGTCACCAACTAGCTTCACACTGGTCCTTTTAAGTCTGCCTTCACAAAGAGGGTTAGTGCTGCTATCCCAGTTTAACAGAGAGGCAAGCAAAGTCCTACTTAAGATCTTATGTCCAGGACATGGTACGGCCTGAATCCAAACATTGTTGGAAAGGATCTTGGGGACATGCTGTAGGCTCGCCCCTCTGTTTATCGCAGAGGGCGGAAGTCCCCCCCCCCCCCCCCCCTTCCCGGAATGAAGAGACTTGTTTAAGGCTACAGAGGAGTACAGAGTACAGAGTACACAGAGTATTGAGCCAGAGTATTGAGCCGGGGGAGCCACACAGTTCTTGAGTCTGTCCGGGTTCATTTCTTCACAGCAGTCCTGGGGAGGCTGGGAGGAGGAGCAGAGCACGCTTTGCGCTGAGGCTGGGGGCTCAGTCTTTCCGGGGCGGTCCCTAGCGGCTGTGCATTCCAGAGTCATCCGTGTGCGGCGCGCGGAGCTCTCAGAGCTCAGCACGCATCCCTGCCACTCCTGCGCGCTCCTGGACTCGGAGCCGTAGCACGTTCCCGGCTAGCAGGGCTGAGGTTCCAGAGTTGGGGTAGCTTGAAGCTGCTCGGGACCCGGAGAAGCACCGGTAGCTGCTATAAAGCCTAAACGCGGATCGGGATCGGATTGAGGGTGAGTGAGACCGAAAGATGTCTTTTGTTGTGGGGCTCCAGCTGAGCGGGGCTCTCCAGATTGGAGACTACCCTACGTAGCCCTTACCCCTTGCCGTCTCCTGCCTTGCTACATTGGAGTTTCTTTTTCCCCATCCTTGTCCTTTACCTCCGCTGTCAGCCACTTAGGTTCCAGCCACCTTCTGCCCATAGTCTTGGGCCTCTCAGCAGGCCGTGGTGAACCGCCGCTCACTCGCAGATGGACTTCTCTACGATTTCTCTACTTTTGCCTTTCCGTTCTCCCTCAGACTTCGCAGCTCCTGCCCTCCGGGCTGGGTGTCCCAGCTCAGCTCCGGTGTGCCTGAGCACAGCGCAGGGGTTGGGCATCCACAGAAACAACAGGTCATCAGAGTCCGGGATATCTGGAGCCGGCAGTTTGTCCTGAGGACTGCTGGCTTCTAACCTAGGTGCTGCCTCTCGTTACTTCATCATTGTCTCAATGAACTGTTCAGTCACAGTGGAATGGGGCAAATATCCTTTCAGACTAGAAATGAAAACACGGTGAAAGTATCTTGGAAAGGGACCCTTCTTCCACTTCTCCAGGTTATCTGTTGTTAGTTAGAACTTAGTTTCTGCCTTACTAGTTCCTTTGTACCCCTCAGCCCCTCTTCAGTTCTTTGTAGGGACAGCCCATCTGTCCTCGTTTCTGAGGCGTGCTCAGGACCTGGCACAGGGTCTGTTAGATAGTAAGTGCTCCGGGTAGTTCACCTAGTAAAGGATGGAAGGTGTGAACCATCAGAATCTGTGCAAATGTCAGGGAGTTTTCTGATCGAGCAGTCTGGATGGGCTTTTATGCAGCCGGTTTTTTTTTTTTTTCCTTTTTTTTTCTTCCGTGACTAGCAGAATCCTGTGGCTGGCAGTTCTCTGGTCTGTGGGCAGACAGTGAATACCAAATTACTCAAAGCCCAGGGCTGTTAGGGTAGAGCTGCTGTCATTCACCAATGAAAGATCACCAGAGCATCCGCTGTGATCTGCTGTGCCATTCAGGAGAGAAGTCGTCTGGGGGAGAACAAGGCCTCCCACAGTGGAATGGGAAGAGCATTTCTGGGGAGTAGGAGATCTCAGAGTTGCCATGACTGGGGCATTTCCCTTCTCTGTACCCAGTCTTCCTCATATGTAAAATAAGGAAGTAGAGTGGGACAGACGCCTATTTGTCTGTGCTAACCATAGCATGTGTTCTTTGGATTGTGTAAGACACTCACCACTGTCTGAATGCACGTAAGAAAGCCCAGCTGAGTTTTAGGCTATTACAGAATTCTGTGGTGAGAACTGAAAAAGCCACAGTGTTTCTCTGTTGCAGCCACCCTGGGGTTGTGAGTCACCCATAGGGTGACAAGTCAAGCTATCGGGAGTTCCTGAAGCTGACCCCTCAGAACCTCAGAATCGTAGGCTCTGTTGTACAAAAAGTCTGGGGATTCCCCCTCCTTCCTGTGGTGTAGCTAGACAACTCCGTGCAAAGCTGTGGCAAGGTGTCAGAGACACGAACTGAAGTGTAAACTCTGTGGCTGGGTCAGTTGCCGGTCCCCAGTGGGTGACATGACAAGGTGGTGAGGGGCCAAGCCAACTTCAGCTGCTTTCCCAACTGTGCTCTGATCTCGTCTTAAAACATGCTTCTGTTTCTTCCGTATGGATTAAAACATACAAATGAACTGGATGTCTCCAAAGAAACAGGATCTTTGCTTTGCTTGGCCTTACACTGGTTTTACTTCTATCACATTATAAAGATAGACACCAGTAAACTCCCCATTCCCATGGTTTATAGGAGTGTGGTGGTTTGAAGAGAATGACCTTCATAGGCTCATATATTTGAATACTTAGTCACCAGGGAGTTGAACTGTTTGCAAAGGATTAGAAGGATTAAGAGGATTGGAGTAGGTGTGGCCTTGTTGGAGGAAGTAGTGTGTCACTGGGAGTGGGCTTTGAGGTTGCAAACCCCCCCCCCCCAACCTGTGGATTACAATGTAAAGGCCTGCCTGCTTCCCACCATGGTGACTATGGACTAATCCTCTGAAACTGTAAGCCAGCCCCCAATTAAAAGCTTTCTTTCTTTCTTCTTCTGATACCCTAGCCCACCAGCCTGGCCACATATTCTGAATGATAATAGTACTTGATGTTGATTGGTGCCTCCTGTGATACAGGCATAATTCTGAGCGTTTACACGAACTGTTTCATCTAGTCTCTACTATAATCCTATTAGGGAAGGACTGCCATTTCTTCCACTTAATAAATGAGCGAACTAAGCTCTGGAGAAAATAACTCATCCATGGTCACACAGGAAGTCAGTGGCAGGGCACAGTGCGATGCTGATACAGTGGCTTCAGTATATAGCCTTCAAATTTCTCCAAACCCTGCAGAAACAGGGATCAAATCTTGTATAAGCTGCAGGATGACATGGGAGAGATTAAGTGAGAATTCATCAGCCATTATGCTTGTGGATCACCAGGGACCCCTAGATCCCTTAAAGTTCTTTTTAAAGGTAGAAGGTGAACCTCAAGAAGGACCAGGATGTTAAAGGCTAAGTGCAGGGTAGCCAGGAGACTGGGGGGGGGGGGCAGATGATACTTGCCTGCACATTAGATACTGGCAAGCCTGATTCAAACTGTATGCTTACAATTTTTGTTGTATATCGATATAGCTTCATTATCCATTGATTTGGATTCTGATTGCCTGACTGGATATGACTTGCTGGTGACCCGTTATAAATGGACTAGCAGAGGGAGGAGGAGAAAGGAGAAAAGCAAACTCCATACTTCCTGAATTAGTTTGAATCAATAATGACAAGTGCCTGGTAGGTGTTGCTACCTGTGACACCTGCTGCAGGCAGACATTGCTAATCAGCATGTTGTACTTCTCCTTCTCAGGTCCCCAAAACCTTAACTCAGTGGTGGGATTTCCTTTTTGTCCCAGACTTCATTTAATTGCTCTGAGGTGCTGCTAGCGATGTTGGAAGTGACAAAAGCCCTCTCTGTCCATCACCTTTGGAGATAGCCCGGGGCTTCTGAAATGATTACCCTTTGTTTCTCTAATTTTATTTTTTATTTATTTATTTTTATTTTTTATTTTTTATTTTTTTTTGATTTTTTGAGACAGGGTTTCTCTGTGGTTTTGGAGCCTGTCCTGGAACTAGCTCTTGTAGACCAGGCTGGTCTCGAACTCACAGAGATCCGCCTGCCTCTGCCTCCCGAGTGCTGGGATTAAAGGCGTGCGCCACCACCGCCCGGCTTTTAATTTTATTTTTAACATTTAAAAATTGCTGAAAGTTTCACATTGGGTTAAATAAAACTATTTTCATGCAAGTGTGCATTCTTTCCCACACTCACTATCCTGTCCTTACACCCCCCCCCCCCCCCCGTTTCCTTTGCTGTCTTAGGTAGCTTCGCTTCTGCTTTCATAGCCTCTGTGCACGTGTAATGTATAGAGTCTAGTATCCACACATGAGAGAAAACATGCAATTTTGTCTTTAAAATACTTAACTTTTTTATTTATATATGTGTCTTTGTGCGCTTATATGTGGGTACCTTGGAGCTGGAGTTATAGGTGGTTTTGAGCAGCCTGATGTGGGTGCTGGGAACTGAACTCAGGTCCTCTGCAAGAACAGTATAACAACAACAAAACCCCAACAGAACCCAAATCCTCCAAACCCAATTTATCAGACTTCAATTTGGCAGCTTTGAACACTTTTATTTTGGGAGCTCCACAGATTAGCATCTGTCTGGGTGGCATGAGAGTATGTATAATCAGACATCATAGAGTTGCCGTTCTCGAGACCGGAGGGTAGAAATGTTTCCTTCTTGGAGTTGTTGGCAGAATTCATTCCCTTTGGTTGTGGGCCCAAGGTTACCATTTTCTTTTGGGCTGTAAACAGAGGACCACCTTCTGCTCCTGATAGGTGTTGCAGTCTTTGGCTATCGGCTGCCTTCCTCATTCAGATCAGCAATGAATTAATCCTTCCCACAGCCTTTTAACCTGGTAGTTTCCAACCTGTGGGTTGCGAACCCAGGATGACTGACCCTTTCACAGGGGTCATGGAAATAACAAATATTTACATTACAGTTCATAACAGTAGCAAAAATACAGTTATGAAGTAACAATGAAAATAATTTTATGGTTAGGGGTCACCACAGCATGAACTGTATTGAAGGGTCACAGCATTAGGGAGGCTGAGTACCACCCCTTCTCTAACCTTCCACTTGAGTTTTAGAGGTTCCTGTGGTGGGCTGGATCTATCTGGATATTCCAGGGTGCTCTCCCTGTAGAAGCACCCTTAACATGAACCACATCTGAAAACTTTTACCTGTGTTCTCTTGGTCTTACCCTGCAAGTCACGATTCCTTTCCAAAGGGACCAAGACATGGATATCTTTTGGGGCCATTTTTTTCTGCAGGCCACACATGTGAAGCAATCTTTGGGAGAGTGGCTGGTTTACTATTATGGGAAGGCAGAGGCTTAGCACCTTCATTCTGTGCTCTGTGGCTGTGCGAGAGTCTCTGCATCTGTGGGAAGTCTCCTTTGTCAGCTAGCACACAGTATTGAAACCACTGGTGAGCAATGATGGATGGTACTGCCTTAAACAGGATGCTGTGGATTTGGCCTGTGTTTTCTCTTCTGCTGGCTTGCTGCTGGTTTCTGAAACTGTGTGCCTGGCCAGTCAAACGCCGTCTACAGGCAGTCTCAAAGGGCTCTGGCTGCTTTTCTGGTGTCTGAAATAAATAGCCTGTGTTTTTCCATTTTCTAGCCACAGAGGAGCAGAAACTCAAGCAATGAACAAGTCTGTATCCATTAGGAATTTCAGAGAAGTAAAATCAGTCAGGGTGAGATGAGAACAGAGTGTCCCTTCAGTATCTTGGGACATTAGAGAAAGGTTTCTGATTTGATTCATATCCCATTTTTGATATCTTGTCTGCCGTGTTCCTTTCTTCTTTTGGCCCATTTATTTGGAATACATTTCCCTTGTGAAATGATTATGCCAGGCTGGCAAAGGTTTGAGGCTGTTATACAATGGGAAGGGAGCTGCCATTTCCAAGACTTAATGGGTGGCCAGAATGTCCTCATGCTGTACATGGCATCAGGAGCTCCTCTTTGCCCAGCCTCCCTGTTCTTTTCTGAGAGCGGAGAACAGCTCACACTGTGGGTACTCTCCAGCTGCACCTACCCACTGTTATAAATGGAATTAAACTGGAATTTATGCTCATCAGTCCAAGCATATCAACAAGAGGAAATCCTAGAGGACTTGATTCTAAAAGACCAATCCTGTGTTGGGTATAGTGTGAACTAGGAGAGAAAGGAGCCCCCTGTAATCCTTGAATTCACAGAGCCCAGAAAGTGGTGAAATCAGAGGCTGAATTTTATTCTGGAGACAGTTCAACGTTGATGGTTATTGAGACTTCTGCAGGAGTCAGGGTTATTTCTCGACCCCTCTGCTAATTCCACGGATTGAGGCCAAATGTGATATGTCCAGCATTCTCATTCTAGTCTCTCTTCTGTCTTCCATTATTGGTACTGTGATGTGCTGGGTCCTGTGGTGGACACTGAAGATGAGGCAATAGACAAAACACAGGGCTTCCATTCTCACAGGCTTTCATTTGAGGGGATCAAAGGAATTAGGCTATAGAAGCCCTGATTAAGATACCCTTGTAATACATAAACTAGGTTTAGTGGCACTTGCCTGCAATCCTAGCACTAAGTAGGCAGAAGGATGACCTTGAAAAAGGCCAGTGAGTTTAAGACCAGTGAGTTTAAGTCTTAAGACCAGGCTATGTGAGACCCTGTCTCACAAAAACAACACAAGGCTTCTGGGATGGTTCATTGGTTAAATGAGCTTGTTGGGCATGCCTTGCAGTCTGAGTTCAGTGCCTGGAACCAGCATAAGGTGGAAGGAGAGAACAGAGTCCACCAAGTTTTTCTGTGATCTCCATGTGATCACCAAGGCACAATACCCCATATGTGTGCGCACACACAAAACTACCAGCCAACCAAACAGCCTCTCCAGAAGTTGTGTGAAGAAAATAAAACATAACGAGGTACAAGAGTGGCCGGTGGATGTAAGTGGTATTTTAATAAAGTAAGTCTAGAAAAAAACTCCAGGGCATTTCCATAGAAACCAGTATTGAGCATTCTAAGAAGAGAGGAATGAGACCGCAAGTGGGTTAAGTTGGTGGGTCTCAGGCATTTGGTGCTTTAGGCTGAAGGCAGTGGTGGTAAACCTCCTGGTAGCTGGGTTGCTTTCTCCATTTTAGACACTGCATTCTTCCATTACAATCTCAACTTTGATAGAGGATAGAGCCATAGAGGTCTTGTAAGAGGCATGATCTGTTGCCTCAGAATAAATGGTTGGGAAAAAAATTTCCAATCAAATGGACCTAAGAAACAAGCTGGTGTAAGGTATCCTAATATCTAACAAAATAGACTTTAAACTAAAATCAATCAAAAGAGACAAAGAAGGACATTTCATATTAGTCACAGGAAGAATCCATAAAGAGGAAATCTTAATACTGATCATCTATGCCCCAAATACAAGGGCACCCTTATATGTAAAAGAAACATTTCTAAAGCTAAATACATTAAAGCCCACACACTAATAATGGGAGACTTCAACACTCTTACCACTGGACAGGTCAGTCAGACAAAAAAATGAACAGAGAAGTAAGGGAACTAATAGATGTTATGACTCAAATGGACTCAACGGACATCTATAGACTATTCCATCCAAATAGAAAATAATATACCTTCTTCTCAGCACCTCATGGAATCTTCTCAAAAATTGACCACATACTCAGTAACAAAACAAACCTCAGCAGATACAAAAAAAAATTGAAATAACCCCATGTACCTTATCAGATCACTGTGGCTTAAAACTAGAATTCAACAGCAATACAAATCCAGAGACCCCACAAATACATGGAAATTAAACAATGCTCAGCTGAATCATCAATGGGTCAAGGAAAAAATAAAGGGAGAAATTAAAGACTTCCTAAAATTCAATGAAAATGACCACACCACATACCCAAATTTATGGGACACAATAAAAGCTGTATTAAGAGGAAAGTTCAAGCAATAAATGCCTACATAAAGAAGCTGGAAAAATCCCACACTAGTAAATTAACAGAACATTTGAAAACTTTAGAACAAAAAGAAGCAAACTCACCCAAAAGAACTAGATAGCAGGAAATCAACAAAATAGAAACAAAGAAAACAACACAAGAATCAATGAGACAAAGAGTTGGTTCTTCGAGAAAATCAACAAAATAGACAAACCTTTATCCAAACTAACCAAAAGGCAGAGAGAGAATATCCAAATTAACAAAATCAGAAATGAAAAGGGACATAACAACAGACAAGGAGGAAATACAGAGAATCATTAGGTCATATTTCAAAAACCTGTACTCCACAAAATTGGAAAACTTAAAGGAAATGGTCAACTTTCTGGATAAATATCACTTACCATAATTAAATCAAGACCAGATAAGCAAGTTAAACAGACATATAACTGCTGAAGAAATAGAAACAGTCATCAAAAGTCTCCCCAACCAAAAAAAGCCCAGGACCAGATCGTTTCAGCTCAGAATTATACAAGATTTTCAAAGAAAAACTAATATCAATACTCCTCAAATTGTTCCACACAATAGAAACAAGGAACATTGCCAAACTCTTTTTATGAGGCTACAATTATCCTGATACCCAAACCACATAAAGACATTACTAAGAAAGAGAATTACAGACCAATCTCACCCAAGAACATTGATGCAAAAGTACTAAATAAAATACTGGCAAATTGAATCCAAGAATACCTCATAGAAGAGAAAGTGGGAAGTACACTTGAACGCATTGGTACAGGAGACCACTTCCTAAATATAACCCCAGTAGCACAGACTCTGAGAGAAACAATAAATAAATGGGACCTCCTGAAATGAGAAGCTTCTGTAAAGCAAAGGACAGGTCAACAAGACAAAACGACAGCTTACAGGATGGGAATAGATCTTCACTAACGACACACCAGACAGAGGTCTGATCCTCAAAATATACAAAGAACTCAAGAAACTGGTCATCAAAAGAACAAATAATCCAATAAAAATATGGAGTACGGACCTAAACAGAGAAATTACATTGCTGATGGGAATGCAATCTGGTACATCCCCTTTGGATATCAGTGTGGAGCTATTTCAGAAAATTAGAAAACAATCTTCCTCAAGACCCAGCAATACCACTTTTGGGTATATATCCAAAGGATGCTCAATTGTGCCACACGGACATGTACTCATCTATGTTCATAGCAGCATTGTTTGTCATAGCCAGAACCTGGAAACAACCTAAATGCCCTTTGATCAAAGAATGGATAAGGAAAATGTGGTATATTTACACAATGGAGTACTACACAGCAGAAAAGCATAATGGCATCTTGAAATTTGCAGACAAGTGGATGGAGCTAGAAAACAATTTTTAGGGAGGTAACCCAGACCCAGAAAGACAATTATCACATGTACTCACTCATAGTTGGTTTTTAAACATAAAGCAAAGAAAACCAGCCTACAAATCACAATCCCAGAGAACCTAGACAACAATGAGGACACTAAGAGAGACATACATGGATCTAATCTACATGGAAGTAGAAAAAGACAAGATCTCCTGAGTAAATTGGGAGCATGGGGACCTTGGGAGAGGGTTTAAGTGGAGGGGAGAGGCAGGGAGGGGAACAGAGAAAAATGTAGAGCTCAATAAAAATTAATAAGAGGCATGATACTGGCAAATCATTGTAGTGGTTTTCTGGTTCCCTGCCTTTATGGTTTCCTTTCTGTTTTGTTGTGTGTTTTTTTTTTTTTCTTTTGAGACAGGGTCTCTCTATATAGCCCTTTCTGTCCTGGGACTCACTGTTATAGACCACGTTAACCACAGACTCACATAGATCCACCTGCGTCTGCCTTCCAAGTGCTGGGGTTTAAGGCATGTGCTACCATGCCTGGCCGTGATTCACTTTCTGGAAGATATTTGGAGTCACACATCTTCAGACACCCATAGTGCCCATGACTCAGAGCTGCTCCTCTCTGCCCTGTGTCTGGTGTAGAAGCAGCCGCCCCACTATCTGCTCAGACTGCTGGCAGAGCTGGATAAGGGCCACATCTGCAGGATGCCACCTGCCCCTATCTGCCTTTTCTCCTGCTGTGGGGTAATTAGGCTTGCCTGCTAACAGGAAGTCATTTCTTTTATTGCCTCCTTCCTCAGTAGGGCCTTGTGGTAAAACCAGTTGGATGACCACTGGCAACCTCTTAAACCCTAATTCTTCCCTTCAGTTCTGGTATGGAGGGTGAGCTGCTTCAGAGGAAGGTCAAAGCTTGGGATAGACCATGAAAGGCTACCGAAGTTATCACTGTGGTTGCCTCCACTGGATTCAGGTCAGTTTAGACTACCAATGCCTCCTAGTTGTTAGGGCTGCTGACCTCGTTTTAAAGAGTGTCGACCCTCCCCTCATGTTCATTTAATCGATTAAATTCTATGGTACTGTGCACTGCTCTACTAATGACACAGAGACTAATTAATTATGAAACCTTGGCCTTTAGCTTAGGTTTGTTCTCGACTAGTCTTATAACTCAAACCAACCTGTTTCTATAATCTCTATTAATCCAAGTTCTGCCATAATATTAGTATTTTAAAAACCTTTATTTTATTCTGCATGTCCGACTTGCTCTGTGTCTCTCTGGTACTTACATCTTCCTGACTAATTGCTCCTGCCTAACTATTTGACATTCAGCTCTTTATTAAACCGACCAGAAGGTGCCTTTCACACAGTGTGATCAAATATCCCACAACAAACTGCAGTGCTATTTTAGGCCCACTAGTTCATTTGACTCCCACAGGTGTTATGCCTCGCCCCCTTCTGCAAGTGGTACTCATACTGAGAGAGGCTAAGCCTTTGCTGAAGCTGCCAGGACTCCGCGTGTCCCAGCACAGCCTACAGCTCAGCACTTTGGAGCTTTGTAATCTGCTCTGCTCAGCCCACTTCCCTTCTTTCCTTTCTCTTGACTCTCCACCTGTCCTTCCAACCCATATAAAAATCCCTTGCCTGTAGTCCTCTTTTTCTTAGGCCGAGTGGAAGGATGAGGGTCACTGCCTTTTTGTTCTTGGAGTCTCTCTGTGGCTTCCCTGTATTCTCGTGTGAAGATGACATGAAGTAGTGCATCCCAGGCACCATCACCTTGTTATAAGTGTGTGTGTGTGTGTGTGTGTGCATGCGCAATTGTGTGTTTGCTATGGGGTGTGCATGTGCGGAGATCAGAGAACAACTTTGTCATTTCTTTTCTTTCACCTTTATGTGGGTTCCATGGATTGAACTCAGGTTACCAGGTTTGTGTGGCAAATGACTTTACCTGATGAGCCATCTTGCCACCCTCATCTTGTTTTGTTGAGACAGCATCTCTCGATGGCCTGGAACTTGCTCAATAGGCTACGCTGACTGGAACCAGCCCCAGGCATCTTCTTGCCAACATCTCCAAAGCAATGGGAGTGCAAGCAAGTGCCACCATGCTTGGTTTTTTTTCTGAGTACTGGGGATTGAACTTGGGTCTTCATGCTTATGAAACAAGTACTTTACTTATTAAACTATTTCTCAGTCTGCTTTATTTCTTAGTTGCAGTACTAGAATTGAATCCAGGGTCTAATATGCTAAGCAGGTCCTCTACCACTGACCTACACCCCCAGTCTGATAATGAACTTTTTTTTTTGAGATTGGGTCTTACTGTGTTTTCCTGGCTGGCCTGAGACTCACAGAGATTCACCCACCTTTTCCATTTAACTGGGGGTTAAAGGTGTGTCTCAAATATGCCCAACTTGTCGGCTTGCCTCCTTAAGGGCCAAACCTTTTATTTGTTGATATATCTAGCCATACTCCCTTGTCTCTAGTGGTAGTCAGAGTGCCATCTCTATTTATCTAGTCAGATTGAATGACTACCAACTTCATCGTTGGACCAGAGAAGTAGGTCAGCTTATTAACTCTGTCAGTTGATTTAAAAAATTTTTGGTTTGGATAATCATCTGTCTTAGAAGGCTTTATATTGGTAAAATATTCAAGGCTGTATTGGTTGTAAAAGAGGTTTATTGGGATCACTGCCCTAGAGGTTTGAGAGCATGACACTGGCTTCTGATGAGGGCTTTATGGTGACACATGACTCATGGTAAAGGAGAAACAGAGATGTATGTACCAAGAGGCTAATAAAGAAGCATGTGACATGACCTTGCTATGTAATAACCTGGTTTCATGGCAAGAACTCACTCTGTAACACTGGCCTTATCACTCAAAGGTGGTCTCCCGTGACCTTATTTATTATATGCCCCCAGGCAGTACCACCCCTCAGTGCTGTTCCACTGAGAAACCTTGGGAGGCAGACTACATCTGAACCACAGCACCATTTGTGGTCTTTGTTAATAAAGTAGAATTTCTTTCCAAGTCTAGGATGCTAACAGACTTTAGCTGAAGGAGGGGAAGATGTTTGCTTAGGTTAATGTTACAGACAGGAATTTCCAATCATGATAAGAGTTATTATTTGTAGAGTTCTTACTTTGTGAGAGCAGTATTATGTGCTGTGTGTGATTATCTCAGATAATTCTCTTAATCCTGAGGCAGATACTTTCCCCCCATATTTGGTTTTGTTTTCAGCTAAGTAAATAGAAGCATGAGGAAGTTCAATTAGTGTACTTTAAGGTTGCTTAGCCAGAAGGTAGTGGGCCTGCATTTCAAACACAAGCTTCCTGGCCTCAGAGTCTGGGTTTTTAACATTCATCTGTAGTGTAAAAATAAAGAAAAGGGTCTTTCTATATTCCCTTTGGTTGTTAAAGTATTCCCTCACTTGGAAGAGTTCCCATAGCTTCATCTAAATAGAAAATCTTGTGACTTTGTTCAGTTCGAATGTTTATTCAATATCTACTGAGTAGCGGGAATTTTATTTATTTTTTTTGAGAATGTTTTGCTATGTAGCTTTGACTATCCTGGAACTGGAACTTGCTAAATACACAAGACTGACTTGAACTTTCTATAATCTTCCTGCTTTTGCCACTGAGTGCTGAAATTACAAGCATGAATAACCAGGCTGGGCCCATTTAATTTCTTCAGCTATTATTTTGCCCTGTGTGCAATGGATGATAGGTTATATGTTTCATACGGTGTGGTTTCTAAAGTCTATGCACATGTCTAGAACCCAGTCATTTCGTTTCTAGAGAACAATCTGGTGGATGTAGTATTACCATATTGTTTATATGGTATATTGGATATATAACAGATTATTGCAAACTTGGTGTTGATAAGCAGCAAATTTATTATCTTAGCTTCAATAGGTTAGTAATCCAAGCTGTCTTTGGTGACCTTCTGCTGTAGAAATAGTGCTTTGCTTCAGAGAAATCCTGAATCTTCTTACAATCTTTCCACTTGCTCTGTGCTCTTCTTTGACCTTAGGAGTAGGGGTGGCACTGTAGATGTATCAGTGGAGGCTGGGAACTCTATGGTTACTTATTCTCTTCATTTTTACCAATTGTAGCTCTCTGTAATAGTTCCCCCCCCCCCTTTTTCTTTCAAAAAACAGCTTCTTTGATGAGGGTAAGAGTTCAACTTATCTGTGAGTATAAGGATTAATATTTAGAATATAGTTAGAGATTTCATTGGTTAGGAAAATGGCAGAGTTGTTGGTCAGGGGAATCCAGTAGATTCCCCAAACAATATAGGCTATGGCCATTGCCCAGAACTTGAAAATAAGAACCTGTTACTAAATACACCACATGCTTTGGACACAGGATTTTGAGGAATTGAACTGGAACCGACCTGGAAGCCTTTTTCCTGAGGGTTAGTTCTCATAGGATCTGAAAGTGCTATGCAAACTGCCAAGAGAGAAAAACAGTCGATAATTCTACCCAGCTATAAAGTTCATGAACCACAACAGTGACCATCATGACACAATATCCCCAAGGGGAGGTATATGCTAGAGAGATGGCTCAGCAGTTAAAAGTTCTTACTGTTCCTCTAGTGGACCTGATCTTTGTTCCCAGCACTTCCATGGTAGCTTATAATTTCAATTCCAGGAGATATGATGCCCTCTTCTGGTCTCTGTGTGCACCTGGCATGCACTTGGTACTCATACATACACATAAAATTAAATCTATCTATCTATCTATCTATCTATCTATCTATCTACCTATCTATCTCCCCAGTGGTGTAATATGTAATAGTGGCACTTTTATCTTGGGGGTAACCAACAGTATCTAATTAGATTTAAGAATCATTCATTAGGAAGGAATCTGTGCCTTGTAACTTAGCCAACTATCCATGGCTGGAGAGGTCATAGGCTCTAGAGGAGAGCCTCCTCTTGGTGGTTGTCCTAAACCCTCTTTTTAAAGGGCTTCTTATTGACTGTATTAAGCTCACTGTGATAATTTTATTAGCCCCAAGTTCTCTAGAGCCTTACTTAAATGAAAATGAATAACCTTCAAGGTTTACCTATTTATTGTCTTCATTAACTTTATTTGCATCTGGGACTAAAGCCAAAGGACTGAAATAGCAAGGACAGGATTGCATTCATCAGTGATGTGATGGAACCTTAGGTCACATTGCTGCGTCATTGGGATGCTCTTAGGAGATAGAATTTGTGGAGATCAATTTAGAATTCTCTTTGGGATGACTACCTTGTAGCAACATCCTATTTATATATATTGTATTTTCTTGTTTTCTAATGCAATTATTCAGTTATTTTCCCTCTCCTTCCTGCCTTCCCCCTTTTCTTTTTCCTTTTTCCTTCTGATCCTCCTTCCCCTCTTGTTTCTGTGCTAGGGATAGAACCTAGGCTCCATGTAGACCAGCCACTCCACAGCTGAGCAGTGCCCTAGCCTCATTTTCCTCTTTGAAATGATATATTATAGAAAGCTAATAACTTAAGACATCTGTCCCGTAGCTATTTAAAAAATATCTTGGGGAGCTGGAGAGATGGCTCAGAGTTTAAGAGCATTGCCTGCTCTTCCAAAGGTCCTGAGTTCAATTCCCAGCAACCACATGGTGGCTCACAACCATCTGTAATGGGGTCTGGTGCCCTCTTCTGGCGTGCAGGCAGACACACAGACAGAATATTGTATACATAATAAATAAATAAATAAATATTTAAAAAATACCTTGGTTTTATCATTGATTGAGAAAGCTGTGTTATAACCTCCCACTCTATGAATTTGGCTATTTCTCCTTAAAATTCTGAGATTATGTACATAGAAATTAAAAATCATTTTATCTTTATGGATTTGCCATCCTGCTTTTTGCCTGGAAGTCTACTTTGTCTGATAATACATATGAACTTTGATTTTTCTGACACTGTTTGGGGAAGAGAAAAATGAAGTAGTGTCTCCCAATATACTTAAATTTCCTTAATGGCTGCTCCAAGGATGGCATTTATTCTTGAGTAAAGCCAAGTCTACTATTGTTTTTCTTTTTTTCTTTCCCAGACAGTGTCAGAAAATCAAAGTACATTACTTTGGTTTCTTTTGCTGTTCATTATTGCTGTTGAATATTTTATTTCTGTATTTTTGTCTGGAAATATCTTGCTTCACCATAAGTCATGGGAGTCATGTCTTTTCACCTGTTTAAACACCCACTATTTCTAAGTGTTGTTTCTATTACAAAGCTGGCAACCAGTCAACTGTTTCTCATTTGACGGTAACTTCTTATTTTTCTTTATTTTTGAATTTCAGCAGATTCTCTGTAACACACTTTATTTTACTTGTCTTCATAGGGTCTCAGGAGCTTTAGTTCGTGAACTGATGTCTTTCCTCAGCCTTATTGTTTATTCCAGCCTTGTTTCTGTACATCTCCCCCCACCCCCATCTCCAGTTATTTGTGCTTTGTAGTCTTTGTATCTTATCACAGTGACCCGAGTGTGTCCTGAGTCACTTACTGGCTTGGTGTTTGTGGTCCATCCTTTGTTTTTTCTCTGCTCCATTTTAAGTAATTTTCCCTGATGATGAATCTTCAGTCACCTCTTTAACTGTGTGTGTGTTGCTGCCTTTTCGTTCCTAACAGTGTATTAGGTCCAGTATTCCGATATGGAAATCTAGTAAGTTCTTTCTCTTTCATATTCTCCGGCAAACTTACAATCTTGAATTTTTTTAAAGAACATAGTAATGAGTAGTGTTAGTGTGTCTCATGGAGCCCAGGCTGGCCTGAACATACACGATAAAACTACTCTTGAACACTTGCCCCTCCTGCCTTGTCTCTCAAGTGCTGGGTTATAGGCACGCCACCACACCTGACCTGGCTCTCTGTTTTCTCTTGTTTTGATAGTTTTGTGTGTGCTATACTGTCTCTTTTGCATTCCTGGTCATTTTGGTTTTATACTGTACATGGTATGTTAATGACAACCTGAAACTCAGCATGTTTGATGCTCTTGCCTCCAAGAAGACACATTTTCTTGGGTCAGGTACCTGGAGATGCTTGAAATCCAGATTTGCAGGAATTTGATTTTAGGGACTTGGCTAACTCAAAGAGGCCATGGTGTACTGGGAGACCTGGTGTACTTCCAACGCATAAGTAGCACTGAGTGCTCTAGTTCCAATTCCAAGGCCCATTCCCCCTGTCCATCTCGGCAGTCTTGGCTCCCTTACCCTCTTGCATCTGCCAGAAGCACTGCTCGGTCTCCATTTTCCATGAGGGAAAACGCTGCCCCTAATTGCCAAGCTTGCCCTCTTTGCTTTCTGACCTTTCCCAGATGGTCTCCTTGTAATGCTTCATTATTTGTTTGTTTTTGCTCCCCTGCCTTTCTAGTTGTGTCTAGATAAAGGATTGGTTCATTGTTTGCTTTACCATCATCAGAACTGGAACTCTGGATAGTTTGAGGTTGCACGTATCTTCACTCTCTACATCTGAATAGACCTTTGGTCAGAAACAGGAAGAATCTGCCCTGCACTGGGAAGAGAGCGGTGGGGCTGACATGGGCCAGCTTGTAAGCTGGGCAGTGCTGGCTTATACCACTGGGCCATGCCAGCTTGTGTGCTAGGCTGTGTGGATTCTGAAAGGAGCTTTAGTGCAATGGTGACTACAGGAGTGGGGACCAATGTGGGGATTCTGCTGTCTTCTAAGTGTGTTGATCCTAATTGCACATTTTGGAACTACAGAAATAATCCCAGGATGAGTGTGGGGACCTACTGGACCTACTGTGAGTCGGATGTCAGCCAGAACTCCATTAATCACCCGACCTCCATAAGCCAAGCCCCAACTTTCAAAGGAAGGCCATTTGCTTCTTGGGGTCTCCTGGAATCAGTGTTAATTCTGAAACAGTATCCAGCAGACCCCGGAAAGTCTGTTTCCTTCCCCCCTGTGTACAGTTACCCTTGTAAGAGGCTGTAGATCCCTCTGTAGAAGGACTGGAGAAAGGCTAGCTGTAAAACTTCTAGGTATTTTAGCAAAATCCTTCATACTTCAGAGCTTCGAGACCCCTTCTGGTTAACTTCTGCTTTCCACAGCAGGAACCAGATACATCCTGTACAGGATTGTTGGGGAGGTTTTGTGAACATATGGGGCCAGGTTAGATAAAACTCAATATTTGCATTCACTAAGCAAATACAAACACTATATAAACTTGCTACAGTATTTTTTTAAACAAATACAATTTGTTACACAAGTATAAGGTTTATGATTATATGTTTGAGAAGTCTGAAGGGAAACCTCACCTCTATGCTTCTTGGGGGCAAAAGAATCACAGAGTAATTAATTAATTAATTATTTCAAAGGCAGCATTTAAAAATAAATTTTATTTTTTGTGTTTTACCCGTACATATGTCTGTGCCCCACATTAGTACTTGGTGCCTGTGGAGGCCAGAAGAGGGCGTCAGATCCCCTAGAACTGGAGTTACAGATGATTGTAAGATGCCATGCTGGGTGCTGGGAATTGAACCTGAGTCCTCCGCAGGAATAGCCAAAGCTGTTTTTTAAAAAAAATGTTTTTATCTTGTCCATTTTAAACTAAAGGAAAAAAGCCATATGACAGTCAACATCTGAGAAATTTTAATTTATGAAAATTAGGTCACTTAAATATGTTATGTGATGATATTAGTTGAGCACATTGATCTTGTCTTTTGTCAAAGAACTTGGCTGCTTAAGAAAATAGTTCTGCTGGGCTCTTGTAGACCAGGCTGGCCTTGAACTCACAGAGATCCACCTGTCTTTGCCTCCCGAGTGCTGGGATTAAAGGTGTGCGCCATCACCGCCTGGCTAAGAAAATGTTTTTTTCATACAATATACTTTGACCACTATTTCCCTTCTTTCATCTCCTCCCACCCAATCAGCTCCATGCCTTCTTTCTCTCTGTACAAAATAAACAAGAGAAACTACATTTTTTTTTAAAAAGCTGTAAGTTACTCTTGTTAATGAACACAAAATTCAGTAGTTATTTTGAGATTATTGACTTTCAGTAAATTGGCTAAATCAATTCAGTCCTCCTACCATCCCCCACCTAGGAGCTGCAGGCCTGGGGAGGAGTTAGGCCATTTCCTCCTCCTTCTCCTCTTCTTCCTTCCCTCCCCGCTCCTTCTCTCTGTCTGTCAGTTTGTGTTAGTGTGTCTGTGTGATGTTGTATGTATTGCATGCATGTGATGTGCACACATGTGCATGTGAGGCTGGAGAAGGATGCCAAATCATCTGCTCTGTTCCTCTGCACCTTATTCCCTGAGACAGGATCATTAATTGAATTTAGAGCTAGGACGGCAGCTGGCAAGTTCCAGTAATTGCCCTCTGTCTGCTTCCCACAGCGCTGTGATTGTAGTTGTGTGCATTGCCTTGCTTGACTTTTTATTCTTAAATATAACCTGTTGAGTTCATATAATGCTAATGTTACCACACGTGTGTTTTCAGAGCTGACTTTTTGGTACTGGACAACTAATTGGTGTTCTCTTCCCTTCCCAACTTTCCTCAGTTGCCTGTAGTCCTCTGTGTAGTGTTAAGGCTCTGTGGGCCTTCCCTGTCCAGTTTGGCATATCCATTGATTGATGTCATCCTTGTTCAGCTCACTTCTGGGCTGGTATGTTGGTTAGACTCAATGAATATAGCTTCTGATGTTACTAGGAGGCACATCTCACAGCAAACTCTCTGATCTCCTGGCTCTTAGTTTTCCTGCCCCCTTCCACATATTGAGCCTTGGATATGGGAATGTGTTGTAGATGTCTTCATAAATCTTAAATCCATTTCTTTGTTCTACATGTTCTTCCCACAGTGCATTTAATTTTAACTACTTATACATTGGCAAAAGATGGTAAATGGGAAATTCCCTTTAAATATTCTCTTAGAGGACACAGTTTACTTTATTGCACATGCACCCAAATCAGTTCAGGCTGGATCACCCCTCCTGCTTTCTTACCTAGATGTATTGGGAATACGTTTGACTGCATATTGTCCAAGGGGGAAACTTATCCCATTGTCCAGTGTGTGTATAGCTCGATGCAGGTAGAGTCCTAGGCTGAAAACAGGTTGTCAGGTGCATTTTTGCAGAAGGGTGCACATAGTAAGTGCAGGCAAGGGTCTCAGACTACCAAATACGTTATTAGAAGAGCGCTATGTGCAGTCAGCTCCAGTCTCTGTGCTTGTCCATTTCACCCCCTTCTGAGTTTCTGAGACAGGCTTTCGTGTTTCCTAGGCTGACTTTGAACTTCTAATCCTCCAGCCTCTGCCTTCAGTGCAGGCATTGTAGTTGTGTGCCACTGTGCCTGGCTGGTAATACAGCTCTGGAATGCATGTTGAAGTTTATTGTTCAATCATGAGGTAAATCAAGTGTGCTAGTTCAAAATGACAGAGGTTCAGACTGACTGCTGTTTACTGCCTGTAGTCATAGAAACTTCATATTTTTATCAATGGTAGGATTAAAATTATGACGTAAATGGTTGGGGCCAAATTCCAACATGAACAGTTAATCAGAAATTACAAGCAGTTTGTCTGTGAAGTCAGTGATAAGGAGGTTGATTTATTACTATTCATTAGATGTGCCAAGATACACGTTTTTATGTAGTGATAAGGGACCGATGCACCCGGTTGTTAAAATGAGGCCAAACAGAAGCCAGCCGCAGAGGCTGAGGGCCCTGCTTTTCTTCAAGTTTTTAAACCATGAAATCAAAGATGCTGATGTTTAGTTCCTATTCAGGGGACAAATTTTTCCTTGCATTGTATTTGGAGCTTGTTACCTGGGAAGAAACAGCCTGCTGAAGGACAGAGAAGAGTGAAATGTAGACAGAGCTGACCCTGAGGTTCAGGGAGAACATGGCAGAGTTTTTATTAGAAGGAGAAAAGCCTTTAATTTTAGAACATGTAAATTTTGTGTTTTTTTTTAGTATCGCTTTTTTTGTTTTTTATTTATTTATTTTGTTGTTGTTTTTTTTGAGAGAGGTTTTTTTTTTTTTTCTTCTGTGTAGCCCTGGCTATCCTGGAACTTGCTCTGTAGATCAGGCTGGCCTCGAACTCACAGAGATCTGTCTGCCTCTACCTTCCGAGTGCTGGAGTTAAAGTCCTGTGCCAATACTGCTTGGCTAGAATCCCCTTTAATTTATATTGTGTTTATGTGCTTAGGGTCTCAAGGATATTTATTCAACCTTTCAGAGTGGACAGAAACTCAAGTTGCTCATCCTCTGTCTTCTATTGAAGCGTTTTCTCTGTTCTGTTTCCACCCTTCAGTTTTCTTTTTGTTTGTTTTGAGACAGTGTTTCATGTGACCCAGGCTTCTAATTCACTTGCCTGGTAAGACAAGGGACTTCTGACCCTCCTGTCTTCCCCTCCGAGACTGCAGGTATCTCCTCGGTACCCAGTTTATGCTGGGGTCAAACAGGGCTTTACTCTCACAAGGCAGGGACTCCCGCAGAGCCACATCTCCCACCCACACTCTGAGTTTTAAAAATACTTTCATTTGTGTTGGGGAGAAGGTTCATTGGCTAAATAAAGTGCTTGCCATAGAAGTGTGAGGATCTGAGTTCAGATCCCTAGCGCCTAGGCAAAATTGTTGGTGTGGTATTACATGTGTGTAATCCCAGAGCCAAGAGGTGGAGCCAGGAGGATCTGGGAGCCTATTGGCCAGACCGTCTAGTCAAAATTGTGAGCTCCAATTTTAGTGAGAGACCTTGTTTTAAAAAATAAGATGGAGATGGAGAGAAGATGTATGACATGGACCTCTCGCCTCCCCACCGCCTCCCCACATACATGTGTGCTTTTACTCGGATGTACACAAATCCCATAACCCATTCATTTGCACCAGAACAGTGCCTGGATAGTCTTGGATGCGGGTTATAACAAGTGTTTATTTACACTTCTTGCTTGCTTAGTTTTGTAGGAGCAGGGGTATGATGAGAATATGTGTTTAACTGAGGGTATAATATCAGGCATGGTTTCTCCGCTGTGGAGTGGGATTCAATGCTTACTTCAGAAGGGTAGGAGCGAAAGTGCCGAAGGCCTCCTACTTCACACGTTCTGTGAAACTGGACTGACTCAAGCTTTCATGTCCATGATTTCTTAGTGTGGATGAGCCCCAAAGCCTGTTTTACTGTAAATGACAGGTTTTGCTTATGAAAGATCTGTCAGGGAAGTTGTGTTCCCGGCATCTGAAGTTCCAGAGACTGTTTGATGTTAATGGACTTCCTGGAAGACTTTTGTGGGGTTCCTCAGGCCTGAGGCAGGCTAGCTGTTGATGCAATCAGGAGACCACAGAGAGATTTCTCCCGCCCCCTTGGTCCTGAACAGTTTGTGTCTGCTGTGAGTCAAGCTTCTGTGTCTTTGACTTTGGAGAAAGTGGCAACATCGCTAGGGCTGAGTCAAGCAGCTTATGCCTCTCCCTTCTCTGCAGGCCCTGGCCTGGTGCTGGGCCCCCTGCCAGAGGCTCCCATCATCAAGTCTGAGCAGCCTGGCTGCAGGGCACACAGGCACCGATTATTAAGCCTTAGTGCTAGAAAGGCCTAAGGCTCCTGAGACTGTTGAGTCCAGGGCCTCCCAAACCTGGCTGTGTATTCACATCACCTGGGGAACAGGACAAGCTGTCTCCATCGTTCTTGAATCTTTCTGTAAGTCAAGGTCGAGGCTCAGGAAGCAGTGTTCTTGTTGTTGTTTTATCTGAAAGTGATTCTTACTTCTTATAGTGTATAAAATTTGATGACTCTTGATCATCTCAAATCTTAATTTTATTTAAAAATTATAGATATAGTTATCCTTTTCAATACAGAAAACCTTAAAGAACTTCCCCTCCAATTCTATTTTCCCCTCTACTCAGTCAAGATAAAGAGATTATAATAATGCTCATGTTTAGAAAATTCAAGTGGCCTATTAGCACAAAAAATGAGAAGCAAAAGCATCTTGAATTGTTGGTGAACTCTACCGGAAGGTGATGACTATTAACCCTTTCTTTGGATGGATTACTCTTGCAGATATTTTCCACGGTTGTGTCCTTACTTTCCTATCTACTCAATCCACAAAATCCGAACTGAAGGAATCATCTTATACACACTATCTTGTACTTCATTTGTCCTTTTTTCCCCACTTAAATTACTTTGGTGGGGACTGAGGATGTAGCTCAGTAGGCCAAGTGTTTGCCTAGCAAGTCTGAAACCCCGGGTTTGTTCTCTAGCACGGCATAAATTGAGCATCGTGCACACCTGTGAGCCCAGCACTTGGGAGGTGGAGGCAAGAGGATCAGAAGTTCATGGTCATCTTTGGCTACATAGTAGGTTCAAGGCAGCCTAGGTCACTGAGAGACCTCATTTTAAGAAAATATTGGCAACAGGTCAGGGTGGGTGGAGCTGGATAGATGACTCAGCAGTTAAGAGCACTTGTTGCTCTTATAGAGGACCTGGGTTTGATTTCCCCAGCATCCACGTGGTGGCTCACAAATGCCTATAACTCCAGTTCAGGGGATCCTGCTCTGTCTTCTGACCTCCGTGGGCACAGCACACAGGTGGTACACAGACATACATGTAACCAGAACAGTCATACATATAAAATTAAAAATCTTAAAAAAAATATTTTGGAGTTCACCAATGTCAGATTATTACACCCCTCCTTCCTTATCTCTTTCTTTTTCCTTCTTTTCCAACCCCTCTCTCAAATAATTTTTCTATGTTGCTTAGGCTGGCTTCACACTTGGGTTCCTCTTGTGTCTCTCTCCAAAACACTGAGTTACAGGCCTGTGCTTACATGCCCAGCTGTCAAGGGCTCCACTTCAAAGCACCACCGTTGAATTAACTTCTTCCTGCTGAATATCTTGAAATGGAGATTAGATTAAACAGGGATGCATGGAGGACACACCCAATCTATATCTAAACCACAGCATATGGATATTTCTTGTTTATCTTATTATTAGTGAACAGTTTAATTGTTTCCATCGCTACAGCAGAGAATGCAGAAACGTGCTTGTATGTATATGTTGGGTACTCTACTGGTCCTGGGCGTGATGGCTACTAACTCAGAGTGCTAACAGAGGCACTGAATCAAAGGCATTAGGAAAGAAAAGCTGGTGGTTAGGGAAAGGAAATAAGAATTGGGAATTTTATTGGAACCTAGGGTCATAGATGTTAGATTAGATGGGCTATAGGAGTTATGCCAGCCTCATGTTGCCTGAACACAGAATGTACTACATTGTGGGTCTTGAGCTGTGCAGTGAGGTGACCTGAGGAGTCATAGTCAACTCACTGGAGGAAAAACGGGGGTGCTGTAGGTTCCTTAATATATTTCTGTGCACATGCTAGACTTTATTTTGTTTTTATTGCGATATATAATCATACATAATAATAGGTTTAATTATTGTATTCTCATATATATGTATAATCTGTTTTGATCACATTTCTTATTCTCTTGTTTCCCTCTTGCTTTCTTTGATCCTCTTCCTAACTAACCCCTATTTTCTACATTCATGTCTTTAAGAAAAAATAAAAACATGCTTATTTTGTCTGTGTGTGTGTGCACTTGAGGACACCATTTATGTGGGTCAGATGACAACTTAGGTGACTCATTTCTCTCCTTCCATTGTGTGAATCCCAAGGACTGAACTCAGATGGTCAGGGGTGAGGGGAAGTTTCTTTACCTGCTGAGCCACCCCACCACGCCCCTCTATTTTCAGTGACCCATCGAGCTTCATTGCAGCTGTTTTGGGGACATGGGTGGAAATTAATGGCCACACCACTGGAGAAAGTGTTTTTCCTGCAGCCATTGGCTGCCCAGTGATTCTCTAGGAAGGGGGGGACTCCATGAACTCCCACTCAAACATGGCAGGGTGTTGATGGGCCCAGTGTTGTGCATATAATGACATTATGAGTGAGAGGGCCGCTGGGTGGTGGTGGCTCACGCCTTTAATCCCAGCACTCGAGAGGCAGAGGCAGGCGGATCTCTGTGAGTTTGAGGCCAGCCTAGTCTAGAAGAGCTAGACCCCGACTCGGAAACCAGGTTGCGCACTGGTAGCTGGAACTGAGTGGTTGCGGTGATTATGGATACGCACTTTGCCATCTGCACCACAGAGCTTGGTGTGCCACCTTTCTTGCTTGTGTTTCTCCGTCACCATGTTGCTGTCAATAATTTTAAGAAGCAGGAATGGAAGTGGTCTTTTTCCTGCCCCAGGGTTCCAGAACATAGTACACTAGCTTCTGTCAAGATAGAGGCTGTGCGGGGCCACAGTATGCAAATCCAGGGGTCACCTAGATCTTTCCTTAAGGAATATCTTGCTTTCCTTAACCCTGTAGAACCCAAAGATGCCTTGAATAAGGCCCAGTATAGGGTCTTTCTTTTCTACTTCCCACCCAATTAAAAAATATGGCTATGTATTTAAAAAAAAAACCCACCCTAATGCAAGATGGATAACACCTGAGGAATGACATCATACATGTTCATGTGCATTTGTACACTCATGTTCCCTCACACCCCCAAAAGAATAAGCAATGGGACACAGAGCAAAAATAGTGAATTATCATTTTATGGACGAGGGAAACAGAGTGGTAGTTTAAACAATAAGCATAAAAAAATCCTTATCTATCTGAGTTTATTTTGTAGGCCTACTTTATGACATCTACATGGTTTGATTTCCATTTTAAATCAATGGAATATGGGAATCCTGGTAATAACTGAAGATAAACACTAAGAAACATTAAATGAACAGTTATTGGACTCCCTCTTCATTGGATTGGTGGTTAATGGGATATAGTGAGTTAATAGATACAAAGTGACCTGCTTAATGGGCAGGAAAGATAACTGTGGTTAAGAGCACTTGCTGCTCTTGCAGAGGACACAGAATACCGGTCAGGCAGCTCATAACCACTTATAGCTCCAGCTGCAGGGAACCTGACATCATCTTTTGGTATCTGCAGGCAACCGTATGATTGTAGAAGTGTGCACTTATATGCACACTCACATGTAATAAAATATTAAGAAGAGTTCTTGATAATAGGACGCCCCAGCAAATGATGCCATTATCACCACTAATGATTGATCACAGTAACTCTGACTCCTGGAGATCTCCTTCCTAGGAGGAAGGCAGGGAGAGGGTGCACACAACTGACTCTCCTTTCCTGTCCATTCCAGGGCCAACATGGATGCGATCAGCCAGTCACCTGTGGATGTCCTGCTTCCCAAGCACATCCTGGATATCTGGGCCATTGTCCTCATCATCCTGGCTACCGTTGTCATCATGACCTCCTTGTTTCTGTGCCCGGCCACTGCAGTCATCATCTATCGAATGCGGACTCATCCGGTTCTCAATGGGGCTGTCTGAGACCCTTGAGAGTGGGATGGCACGTGATAAGGACACAAGTCTCCTCCAGACTGTTCTCAGAAAGACTCAGGAGTTGGACTTGCATTTTAGTTTTGATTCTGCAGTTGGCCAACAGTGTGGATTTGATCAAGGGACCTAACTCTGTGGGTACCAGGCTCCTTAGCTTTCAACTAGGGGTCATGATCCTTCCGTCCTACTTCACAGGGTTGAGAACCATGTGACTTAGCGGAGGTGACAGCTGTTTGTAAGCAGTGAAGCCACACAGATGTTGTACCGTGCGATAAGATGCTTTGAAGAACCAAAGACCCTTGGAGCTGCTGACGGTGCAGGAGGGGAGGGAGACTGGGAAAGAGCAGCTTTGGCCAGTCCGTGCCTCTACACGCCAAACGATGCAAAGTGTACCCCATCCTCAGCAAACCAAACTTTTTTCATTTTGTGACACTTCTTCCATTTTTCTCAGTTGGGGAGAGGGAGCTAGTATGGCGGGGGAAAGAGATGAGCACAAGTTTCAAAAACCTCTCTGCCAGTTTCTGCCCTGTGTAACAGGAAGGAGAGCTTTGCCTTAATTTAACAATGCCAAAAGAGGTGACGTGATGACCTGCTTTCTGCATCGAGCCTCACGTCTGTTAGCTTTGCCACTCAAGCAGTGTTGGAAGTGCAGGGTGGCTGAGTTTTCTGCCCAGCATTCCAGCCCCTTTATGTATCACACAGTAGAGAATTTTCCTCTGTCTGAACTTTGTTATCGTTAGCTTCATGTTTTTGTTAATTTCTTATGTCAATGGAGAACATAGGGCCATGCTCTGCCACTGAGCTACGTCCCCAGGCCTTGTAGCTCCAGCAGCCGTCTAAAGTACTTATTATTTTACGAGATTTCCCAGGACTCTTGAACCTGACTCAAAACAGCGATGGTTATTTTAGATGCTATGGTTTATATTTATATGGAGATATTTCTAGACCATTAAAACTTGCCCTTTGATACCCAAGTCAGGGGCATCTTGGGATTTGTTGTTATGTAAGAAGATAGCATAGATATTAGGATGTTATTGTGTCAAATGATGCTTACTTTGATTTTACTTCATTGGTGTATTCATCCATTTTCCAATAAAGTGCCTCACTGAGCATGTCTGAGTTTTTCTTTGAAGAACATCTACCTGAACTTAGAGCTAGATGAAAGAATTCAACTCAGCTGTGTTTTACTTTCTCAGTTCTGGTATCAGTTCAGGGTTTTGTTCATGTTAGGCAGCAGCTTTCCCGCAGAGCTCTGGGCCCTTCCTTCAGGATGCAGTTTCTTGGATTTTTGCAGTTGTAGTTATGGTTTGGAAGATATGAAATGTGATCCTGTCCTCCTCATCCTGGCTACCGTTGTCATCATGACCTCCCTGTTTCTGCGCCCGGCCACTGCAGTCAGCATCTCTCGAATGCAGGCTCATCGGGTTCTCAGTGTGGTGGCCAGGACCACTCTACAGTGTGGAGTGAGGTCTAGAGGCTGAAGGTTGCTAAGTAGGAGTGTAAGGGGCGGTGAAGAAAAGGACAGAATCAAGGAGATGGAAAGGCCCATGCAATATGAAGGAAGGGTCCAGTCACACGGGCTGAGGACTGAGCAGGCAACCAGGAAGCCAAAGAGAGAGAGAACAAAGCTTCCCAGGGAGAGCACTGTAGTAAAGAGGCAAACGCCGAAGGGGAGTGGGGAGACTGGCAGGGGAATGTATGTGTCTTGTTCACTTGGGCTGGGTGTTGGGTACTGTTACACCCCTGTCACCAAAGCACCTGTCCCAGCGGGAAGGAGGAAAGGTTTCTTTTGGCTCAGTTTCAGCTCATCATCAGGGAAAGTATGGGAGAGTTGGTTTCAAATGTTGTAGGGGGACTATCAGGGACAGCTGTTCCGATGGCTTTGATGAGGAAGCAGGGAACAGAGTAGTTCTGCTACCCTAAGATACTGTGTGCTCTTTCTGACTGTAGAATCGCCTATCTTCCTGATTCAGAGCTACCACCTATCTATTCTTGGACAGTGTAGTTTGGCCTTTTCTGGAATGCTAGGTCAGTATTGGAGTGTGCATGCCTTTGAGGCTTGTTTCTTTGAAAGCGTATGCGTTCAGATGTACTTTATTCTGTGTATCCACTGGTTTCTGTTCTGTTACAGGCTTGTGCCACATCCTGCTTACCTAACAGATGCGTATTTGGATTGCTTTCAAATTCTTCTGAATTTAGGAACGTATGACCATTATATACGCAGAGGTTTTTTAAATTGTGTGTGTGTGTGTGTGTGTGTGTGTTGTACTTGTGTATGGTGCATGCATGTGAGTATGTGTGAATATTCAGGGGGCAGAGAAAGCTTGGTGTGTTTGAACTCTGTCATTCTCTAACTCATTGCCCTGACACAGCGTCTCTCAATGATCTGCTTTCCATTTTAGACAGGCTGGCTGTCCAGCAAGTTTCTGGGCTCTGCCTATTCCTTCCCCGCAACCCTCAATCAGGGGTTACCAGCATACACTTGAGATTTGAATGCAGGTCCTTATGCCCCACTGAACCATCTCTCCAGCCCTCTGTATAATGTTTTATATGAATGCAACGTTTCATCTCTCCTTAATTAATTAATTTATGTGAGTGCATATTATGCACATAGGTGGAGGTGAGAGGACAGCCTGCTGACATTAGTTCTCTCCTATCATGTGGTTCCCAGAGATTGAACTGAGGTGTCTACGTTTGACCGCAAATATCTTTACCAGCTGAACCATCTCACCGGCCTCGTTTTATTTTTCTTTGGTAAGTACCTAGCATCAGGAATGCTGGGTAATGTGGAATTTATGTTATCAAAGACTGGCACACTACTTCCCAGCAGCGTGAGGCAAGGTTATACTTGCTAAGTGTCTTAAATCACATTTGGAATCCTTATGAATTTTTAATTTGAATTTTCCCAATGGTGACTGTATCGCCAAGTGCTTAGTTGACATTGGTGTTTCTTTTTGCTAATGTGACTATTTAAGTTTTAGCTCTCTGTTTAGAAAATCGAATTGCTTGTTTTCTTACTATTGAGTTTTAGGAGATCTTTATATGTTGTGCATAAGGTCTGATTCTTTTTTTTTGATGTAAGAATTTTTTTAATACAATCTTTTCTCATTTTATATAGTTATTCCTGTTCTCACCTTCTCCTCTCCTCCTGCCCAACCTCTCCTCTGCCCTCCCATCCACTCCTCCCATGGGGAATCAACAAATTCTGACACATCACTTTGAGACAGGACCAAGGCCCTCCCCCCTATATCTAGGTTGAGCAAGGTATCCCTCCAAAGAGAATGTGCTCCAAGATGCCAATTCAAGCACTAGGGATAAATCCTGGTCCCACTGCCAGTGACCACACAGACTGTCCAAGCCTCAGTGGGTCTAGTTTGGTCCTATGCAGGTTCCCCCAGCTTTCAGTTCAGAGTCAGTGAGCTCTCACTAGCTCAGGTTAGCTGTTTCTGTGGGTATCACCATCACTGTCTTGCCCCCTTTGCCCTCTCTTGGTCTGGTCTCCAGAAGCTTGACTCAGTCCTTTGCTTGGAAGTCTCTATCTGCTTCCATCAGTTGCTGGATGAAGGTTCTAGCTTCTCTGGGATCGTGGACTATAGGCCGATTATCCTTTGCTTTATGTCTTATATCCACTTATGAGTGAGTACATACTGTGTTCGTCTGTCTGGATCTGGGTTACCTCACTCAGAATGTTTTTTTCTAGTTCCATCCATTTGCATTCAATTTCAAGGGTCATTGTTTTTAATCACTGAGTAGTACTCCATTGTGTAAATGTACCACATTTTCTTTATCCATTCTTCGGTTGAGGGGCGCCTAGGTTGTTTCCAGGTTCTGGCTATTACAAATGCTGCTATGAGCATAGTTGAGCAAAAGTCCCTGTTAGGGTCCAAGAGAAGCCTCCAAAGAAGACCAGCAGTCACTTATACAATAATAAGAGCATTTATTAATTCCAGTGTTGGGGTGGCAACTTGGCAACCCCCAAAGAAGATCAGAAGTCCCTTTTAAGTGGCATTAGGGGAATTCCACAGGGAAGGGATTAATCTGGGGCTGATTGGTGGAGGAAAGATTAGTATGGGGACTGATTGATGGATGGTCCTAGTGGTTAGGGACCTTCCAGCTAGGCTAGGGAAAACTGTCTTTAGGTATTAGGAGACTGGGGGGGGGGCGCCTGCTGAGCCAGCAGAGGGAACCCTGGGGGTCTGCTGAGCCAGCAGAAGGCTGTGGTTTCTCGGAGGGCTGTCACTTAGCTCTGTCCCGTTTAGTCAACCGAAACTAAGGCTTAGATTTCTGTCAGGCTACTAGGAGAGCCTGGTCTGCTCCCCTCCCACCCCCGACTGAGTTCTCTCAGTAGCATAAGGTCTGAGTCTTTAATTTGTAAATATTTTCTCCAAGTCAGTAACATGTCTTTTTCATTTTACCAACTTTATTTTTAAAGCAAAATTTGACAGGTCTATTAACTTACTGTTTCTCTGAGAGATGTTCTGATTGCCCTTGCTATGTCTTCATGAGAATGGCAGTTTTGAATGGTCTTCTGGAAGTTTTGATTATTATGCCTCTATGGAAAACACTAATTTCTTTTTGACCTGATGAGGTCAGCCATATTTTTTGTTTTGTTTTGTTTTTTTCTTTTCCTTTTCTGCCTGATGTGTGCTATTTGGTGCCGGCAGATTCACTATTTCCCAAGCCTTGCCCATGCTAGTGAAAGCTGGTTCAAGCTTGCTCCATCTAGTGGACAGCTTTATACCAGCGCGGCCAGCCTATTCCACACTTTTCAAAGCTCTTGGTATGTACATCCTGTTTATGGAAAGAGCGGGAGCATCTAGCTTGGGCTGAGCCCCGCTGGCCTTGGACAACCTTCTGGAATTTTTTTCCTTCAACCCCCTTTTCATGACTGGTTCCCAAACACCTTCTTTTGCCCGGTACCCCTTTCCTGATTCTAGAAATAGAAACAAAAGCTTAAGCATCTGGACTTAATAGAGACTTGGGACACGGAGAGGAAAAAAACGGAGCTTCCTGCTGTTTGTACTCAGTTCTGTGGCCAGACATAAATGCTGCTTGCTCCCTCAGCTTAGGTGCCTGGCGCTGCTTTTTGGAACAAAATAAAGGGCTTCTGTTGGAACAATGCCAGCTCCAAAAAAGCAGAAAGTGCCTCTGTGTTAAACAGAGCAAGAAACTTTTATTCTTTCTCTTCCCCTTGTGACAAAGGAAAGGGGTAAGGAAATAGAAAAAATTTGAGAAACAAAGTTAAATAAATCAAGGAACAAAAGAGAGAGTGGAAAAGTCATGGAGGGGAAGAGAGAAGAGCAAGAGATTAGAAAAAACTAAAAAAAATTTCCTAACCATGAAAAAACTCATAACCAAATCAGATAAATATTAATAGAATAAAATAATGACACTTAAAATATAAAATGGAAAAAGAAAACATATTCAACAAACGGTGCTGGCATAACTGGATGTCAACATGTAGAAGAATGAAAATAGATCCACATCTATCCCCATGCACAAAACTCAAGTTCAAATGGATTAAAGACTTTAAAATAAAACCAACCACACTGATCCTTATAGAAGAGAAAGTAGGAAGTATACTTGAACACATTGAACACATTGGCACAGGAGACCACTTCCTAAATATAACCCCAGTGGCACAGACACTGTAAGAAGCAATTAATAAATGTGACCTCCTGAAACTGAGAAGCTTCTGTAAAGCAAAGGACACAGTCAACAAGACAAAACAGAAAAAAATATCTTCACATTGGACAGAGGGCTGATCTTCAAAATATAGAAAGAACTCAAAAAATTGGTCATCAAAAGAACAAATAGTCCAACAAAAAATGGAATACAGACCTAAACAGAGAGCTCTCAACAGAGGAATCTTAAATGGCTAAAAGACACTTAAGGAAATGCTCAATATCCTTAGCCATCAGAGAAATGCAAATCAAAACAACTCTGAGATTCTGTCTTATACTTGTAAGAATGGTTAATATCAAGAGCACTGATGACAACTTATGCTGGAGAGGATGTGGGGTAAAGGGAACACTTTTGCATTGCTGGTGGGAGTGCAAACTGGTATAACTGCTTTGGATTTCATTATGATTATTTCTCAGAAAATTAGGAAGCAACCTTCCTCAAGACCCAGCAATAGCACTTTTGGATATTTACCCAAAGGATGCTCAACCACACCACAAGGACATGTGCTCAACTATGTTCATAGCAGCATTGTTTGTCATAGCCAGAATGTGGAAACAACCTAATGCCCCTCGACCAAAGAATGGATAAGGAAAATGTGGTACATTTACACAATGGAGTTCTACACAGCAGAAAGAAACAATGACGCCTTGAAATTTGCAGGCAATGGATGGAGCTTGAAAATACAATTTTGAGTGAGGTAACCCAGACTCAGAAAGACAATCATCATATGTACTCTCTTATAAGTAGCTTTTAGATATAAAGCAAAGAAAAACCAGCCTACAAATCACAATCCCAGGGAACCTAGACAACAATGAGGACCCTAAGAGAGACGTACATGAAACTAATCTACATGGGAAGTAGAAAAAGACAAGATCTCCTGAGTAAATTGGGAGCATGGTGACCATGGGATAAGGTAGAAGGGGAGGTGAGTGGAAGGGTGGGGAATGGAGAAAAATATATAGCTCACTAAAAACAATAAATCAAATTATATAGAGTCAGTGTTCTTCTAACAAGCAATGTGAGATATGAGTACTCACACTGTCTCTCCCACTGAGTACAAACAAAACCCTGAATAGATGCACAGGGCAGCTGACAGAGGCTCTGACAGAAAGTAACAGTGGCGTGTCCAGCCTTAAATAGGGCATCTGTACCATACAGCTTTCACCCACAAAGCCTAAAGAGCACAACAAAGTAGAGGAAGAAAAAACATCAAAGCCAGAGATCAGATAAGCTGTGCACTAGTGTCTTCCTTGCGTGGCAGAGCAGTTGTGGTCATGAGCTCCCAGAAGCAGTGGTTGCTGGGTACCAACCCACACACATTCAAGCCAGCATTGAAGAGAAAGAGAAATGGAACCCCCCTTTTATCGGAGGAGCCATAGGCAGTTGATGGATGCTGAGGGAGGAGAGTCAGTTTTTTTTTAAGAGGATGGCCCATGGTAGTCACCCATGTTCCCATGAATTCTACCTTCACCCACGGGCATGTGGGCAGCACCAGTTCGACTTAGTGGGCTATTGTTTCACTGCCTAGATGTGATCTGAGAAAGGATGACTGATGAACATGTCAAACTTGACAAAGAAAAGTCTGTGAGGACTCAACCCTTCATGAAAAATTATAGCCGTAAATGAAAACAGAGCCCATCTTCCCAGACAGAGCACACCTATTGGTTGTCCAGTCCAAATGGTCAGTCATGAGAGCATACGTACAACTAAGATTACACAGGCTGAACAGGCTACATTTAGGGAATATATGCATTCATATGATGTGATTAAACCTAACCAAATGGAACCTAGGGAGGAAATGATTTCATTGACTGGCAGGTTACAGTCCACCATCAAGGGAAGTCGAGGCAGGAATTGAAGTAGACTGGGAAGGAACACTGCTTACTGACTTGCTCTCCAGGGCTCGCTCACCCTGCTTTCTTACCCAGGACCACATTCCTAGGAATGGGACTCACCACAGTGGGCTGGCTCCTCCTATATCAATTAATCAATTAAGAGAATGCCCCCATAGACATATGAACAACCAGATCTGATGGAGGCAATTCCAAATTGAGAGTTCCACCTTCCAAGTGAGTCAATGTGGATCATGCCTCTAATCCCATTACTCTAGTGATTCCCCATTACTAGGTATGACTGTGTTCATGTCAAAGCCTCCCTGGCCTAAGTCACCACCACATGTCCTAGGTTATTCCAGTTCCCCATATATTCATTACATTCTGTCACTCAGTCATTCTTCTAGTATTCAAAGTCCCAGTACAACTGGGATGGAAACTCCAGCTAGGCAGATGTGTTTGGAGCTGCAGAAGTGAGTGTCCTTGACTCAGGGTCCATGTCACATAGGACCCGGGCTCATATTTATTCTTGTGGCACAGGAGAGTGCAGATCTCATATACATTTACACACACACACACACACACACACACACACACACACACACAATCTTGGATTCTAAAAATGACTCAGTAGCTCATTTCCAGGAGAAGGGATGTGGCAATAACTTTATTCCCATGGAACAGAGCACAGCACTAGCATGGCTCTAATAGGAAAGGGATGCTCCATAGACTCACACTTGGTAGAACAGGACTCTAGTCCAACATGAGTCATCATTGCTAACAAGACAGCATTTCAGACCCCACAGTGGCAGGCATGCTGCGGCTGTGACTGAACGCTGAGATTAAAGGACAAGGCAGTCACTCATCCCTGTAAAGCCAAGTATAAGGTAGGGGAAGTAAGCTGGAAATGGCAGAGCTGGGCCTTGGGTCTTGAGGACATGGGACAGTAGTCAATTTAGATGCCAAGATTTCTGCAGGAGAGGAATCTAATTGTTCTTCCCACGGGGACTGGACTTGGAAAAAAGTCAGGGGTCACTCAGGTAAGAATATTGATGACCGTTCTCCCTCAGCAGCCTGCACAGGACTCTCCAACACTGAGTGCTCGTTAGAAGGCAGGAAGCTTTCTGGTCAGTACCAAAAATTCTCTATATCCTATCACTAACATGTATGGTGTCTTCAGCAATAGAATCTTACCACTGGGTTCTGGTGAATCAAGAGAAATAGTAGTAGCCTGTATTGTTTAGGATCTCTGGGACCTCCCTGATCACCATGTCAGGGGTGTTTAGGATCTCTGGGACCTCCCTGATCACCACGTCAGGAGTATTTAGGATCTCTGGGACCTCCCTGATCACCACATCAGGGGCGTTTAGGATCTCTGGGACCTCTGATCAACACACGATGGGTATTCCACATCTTGCACTCAGCTTCCATTTGATAACCTGTGTCTTCCTGAATGAACATCACCCACTCACTCCTACACAGTAACTCCAGTTGAGCTCCTTAAGCACACATAAAGTAGTAGGATTCAGTACAGTGTTTTCAGACATGCTCAGTTAGTGATTCCTTCCCCCACTCCCTCCTCCTCTGCCCTTCCACCCTCCTCCCCACTTAAACTCATCTCCATTGTTCACCTCCACTCTTCATATCGCTCTTGCTCTTCCAACCCCCTTGGTATTATATTAGTCAGGGTTCTCTGAAGGATGAGATTCAGTGGAGTGAATACGAGTATAATATGTACTTAATATACAACAATGTATTAGACAGCTTACATTGAAATGGTATCAACAGCTGGAACCAGCTAAGAGGCTGAGAACTTACTAATTGCTCCATACTTGAGGGGGCGTGCCTCAGCAGTCAGGGGAACCCCACCATGACTGTCTCTCACTAGGCAGAGCAGCAATCACATGATTGCTCAGGCACAAGGCAGAGCACCTCCACATTTCCAATCTGGCACAGAAATCTGAAAGCTTTCTGCAGACTCCAGAGTCCAGAGGGATTCCTGGAAGTGTTAGTTCTGATACCAATGACGGAACCAGCAGCAGAGACAGAGTTAATCAACCTGCAGTTAGAGGAAAGGCCAAGCCAGCCCAAGGCAAGGGATTGATCCCCTGCTGTATCCTTGTCATCTGGGTGGGTCTTCCATCACCAACCAAGAGAATCAGAAAACTTCTTCAGCTGAGGTTTCCTATGAAGTGGTTCTAATCTGTGGTCAGTTGACATTAAGATCGACCACAATACCCTCCATTAAGATGTTTCTTCTCTTCGTGTGGGACTGCTAACAGTGGGAGTCGGGGCGTCTCTGACTCTTTTGCTTGCACTTGGAACCCTTTTACTCTTGCTGGGAAGCCTCATATATCATTGATATGAGGGATTGTATTTAGTCTTATTGTAATCTGCTATTTACATTTGGTTTAATATCCCTAAAAGGCCTGTTATTTTGTTTTGTTTTGTTTTACTTTTCGGCATTTGGAGAAGGGGAGGGAAAGGTGAAGATCAACAGTTAGCCCACCTGCTTCCCTGGCCAGAGTCTTGTGTGTTTTCTTTTTTCCCTACACAAATTCAACAAATCATTTAGTATATTTAATATATATTTAACAATATATATATATATTAATTAAGAATTTTTAAATATAATCTTTTCTTGTTTTACATAGCTATCCCCGTGCCTGCTCCCTCTCCTCCTCATACTCCACCCTTCCCTCCACTCCCCCATCTACACCTCAGAAATGATAAGGCTTCCCGTGGGGAGTCAACAAAGTCTGACAGTTCGAGGCAAGACCAAGGCCCTCTCCCCTATATCTAGGCTGAGCACATTCTCTTTGGAGGGAGGTTTTGTATTACTATGTGGCCATGGGGTGGGACCAGCAAGAGAGGAGAAGTAATAGGCACTGGTAGAAAGGTTTAAAAGAAAATTATGTTTTTAAGAAAGGTTAAAATGGGGAGTGAGGGGGTAGAGATAAAGTAGAGGAAGGAAAGTGGGAGGGATAAAGAACACTGAAGGATTTCCCACAAGTCATGAAAATCTCCCACTGCAGACATTTCCTAAAATAGTCTATGCACATGTATGAAAGAGTTAAGATGGAGCTGCCCTCCACTAGGACAACAATGTCCCTGCTAGACACCACAGGGTAGCAAATAAAAAGCCCTGTCCCAGGATGTAGTTTGATTTTTTTTTAGGTGTTTTCCAGTGAGTTCCCTGGGCACTACAGGCCATTGTCAGTGCTAATCCCACATTCCACTCCTTGACGCTTTTAAGACTGTCCAATATTTGCTGCCAAAACCAAAGAGAGAACACAATGAAAAACAACTGATAGTTTCATTTTCTCTTTCTTCTTCTTGGAAATGCAGGAGATTCTGAAAAACGGCAAGATCCATACGCTTTGATGATTGGCCAAAACACACTGGGAAGGAAGGGGCAGAAGTCAGAAGAGTGATAAGTCCCGCCCTGCAGCCTTGAACCAGATGCTTTCCACAAAGGACGCAGAGAGGGGCTGCAAGTGGAGAGACTGGAGCACAGTGGACAGTGGTTCCTGCAGCTGTACTACAGTGAGTGCATCCTTCGGACACAGGACAGTTTGGTAAGTGGGCAGGAACCTTCAGATCTATCTTTGAACCCTCACCATTTCTTTTCTGATTAGAGCTGATAGGTAACACAGCATTCAGGAACATACCCTTTGAGTAAGGGGCCTCAGTTGGAAGTTAAGGAGCTTTGGTGGGAGGCAGGCAGCACAGGCTTGTGGATGGTCTTAGTCAATTACGAAAGTTGAATTAGACCTAAAGCTAATGATCTTGATACTGGTTTTAGCAAAAACATACACAGTTGTTTTAGATGGTCTTGTATTTCCTCTCCCTAAAATGGTTGTAAAAAGATAGTTTTCAGGTAATGGAATGTCTCTGCTGTGTGCATGAGGTTGTCCTATCTCACACTCATCTTGCTTTCTAGTTCATGGTCAGTGTTTAATCCCTTACATCCAGGGGCCTCTGGCATGTGGAGAAGGGTTCTCTCCACATGCTGCTTCTGTTGTAGCTGACTGTGGAAACTGAGCCTGAAGAATCTTCTTCGTGGTGATTTTCTTTATTGTCAAGCAGGACTGTTAATGATCTTCTCTCCATCTGTGAGGAATATGAACTGTGTCAGAATGTGGTGACATTAAATCAGGCATCAGCTTATAATGCCTGCTGTGTCACAGCCTTCTTGTTCCCTGTGTTCATATTCCGTGGAAAGACCTTGCAGACAACAATCACTGGAGTCTGCATGACAGATCCAGGAGCTAGAGCTGAAAAAAAAAATGAGAAGGGAAAACTGAAAAGATAGAACACCTTGTGTGCTTTAGGGACATTCTGTCTGTGTCCTGTGGGTGACTGTCCCCCTCAACAGTAAATCTGGCTACAGTGTTTATTCAACCATATTCTAGCTTCTCTTTCCGGACGTTCCCCCCCCCCCTTTTTTTTTTGTCCTGTGCCTGCAGTCAGGCTGAACAATTTTCTGCAGCTCTGGTTTTCTGCACAGCTGCCCCTGTTTGTCCTGTAGATTGGACAGTTGCTTGCTCTGAAGTGAGTCTGTATGTGCTTATGCAGGCCCGTATGCTCAGAATGATCCTATGGAGATCCCTGATTTGCATGAGACTGTTTTTGGTTTGGCCAGTTTGGTTATCTATGTTGTTACAACAGCAATCACAGGAAATATAGCAATGTTGCTGACATAATTGAAGCGGCAATTGAGGAGGTCTGGAGGAAGATAGTGTAGAAGGGATGATCAGTTGTGTGTGGATTTGGAAATAGAGATTAAGTCTGAGAACTGATTCGATATTGGTGAGACAGACAGAGGAGGCTCCAGGGAGACAGTGGGGATTTGCTGCCTCCTTAACTGTTGGTGAGGCCCATTGTGCTGCCATGGGAGATCTTGTAGGCAGGTTTGTGGAGAACAAAAGTCAGAAATATGAGACTGAAGTAGTTAAATACTCAACAATCTAGCTCAGGTGTTTAGGCCTCACAGCAAGTCTATTTACATGCTGAGACATCTTGCTGGACTTTCTATTCATTTTTTTTTGAGAAAGGGTCTTAAGCAGCCGAGGCTAGCCTTTAACTCACTATGTACCAAGGATAACCTGGAAGTACTGACCTTCTTACCTCTACTTCCTGAACACCAGAATTACAGAGATCTGCAAACGCCTGTATTTGATGAGGTGTTGGGGACTGAACCCAAAGCCTTATCCATGGTGAGAAAGCTCTCTACCAGTTGACCAGTGTCTACAGTACACAGTTATATTGTTTTCATAAAATACAATGTTAAGAGAAAATAGTGAATTGAAATAATTACTTGAGAACACTGAAATGTTTTATTGAAGAAATGGGTTTGAACATGGACTTTAAGTGTAAAGAATTTTATATTATCGCAAGTTTATATTCTTCATGCGGATGAGTTCTAAGTCATGAAAAAGACATAAGGAAAGTAAATCTAGGCAAATAAAGAATTATTTCAACAAAATCCAATAGTTGACGTTACTGAAATCTTTTGAAAACAAAAATGAAACAGAGAAATTAGATTTATGTGATCATTAGAAAGGTTTGTCATTGATTAAATACTGATGTCAAGTATCATTCATTGTTACTTATTTTTCAGTGTGTAAAACCAGGCATAGGCTGATTAAATTTCCATTCATTTTGAAGGCACACACTGAAGGAAGTGTGCGCAGATGGAGAAAACATATGATTTCACATATAGAATTTTGCAGTTAGTTTAGACACTACAAAGATGTTCATGTTTTTATACTTGTTGAAGCTGGCTAAATGACTTGTGTATCTTTTTATATTATTTTCCCTTGCTTTACTTAAGTTTTCATTTTTCCATATTTGAGGGTTTAACTGAGAGCTAGTAGAATTTTTTCTACTCTCCTTTCTATTTCTTTTATAAACACCGTGACCAAAAGCATTTTGAAAAGAAAACAGTTTTGGGGGCTTACACATTCTGAACACAGTCCATTGTTGAAAAAAGTCAGGGCAGAAACCCTGAGGAATACAGGCAGGAACAATGGGAGAATGTTGTTTACTGGCTTGCTCTGCATAGTTCAAAGTTGTGGAATAATCTTTTTGTACACTGTAAAGATGTATCTTTGCAAGACGCCTTCTGATTGGTTTAATAAAAAGCTATATGGCCATTAATTAGCAGGAGAGATAGCTAGGACAGTGAGAGAGAGAGAGAGAGAGAGAGAGAGAGAGAGAGAGAGAGAACTCTGGGAGGTAGAAAGGAAAAGCCACGAGCAGTTAAAAGGAAGCGGCATGACAGTAAAAAGTAAAGGTAACTGAGCCACATAAAAGGATGTAGGTAGAAGATATGGGGTTAATTTAAGGTACAAGAGCTAGTTACAAATGAGCCTAAGCTATTGGATGAACTTTTATAATTAACAATAAGTCCCCATGTCATAATTGGGGAGGTGGTAGTCTCCATGAAAAAGTCCAACTACAGTTAAATAATGCTTTCTTAAATTACCCAGGACCACCTGTCCAGGGGTGTGCCACCCACCGTGGACTGGGAAATCCCATATCAATCCTCAGTATAGAAAATGCCTCATAGGTGTGCCCCCAGTTCAGTCGGATGGAGGCAATTCCTCAGATAAGGATTTCTCCTCCAGAAGGACTATAGTTTGTATCTTGTTGACAAAAAAGAAAGCACAAATACACGGGAACTGGTTAGCATTAGAACATCACTGAAGCTGCAGCACTGAGAACACAGAGCTAAGCTCAAAGGCATCTTCAGTCTCTTGCAACTTACTCTCCCCTCTTTCTTTCAGGGCCCCTTTTCACCACAGCCATGGGTAAGTCCTCCTCTAAGGAAGAACACCATGGAGATTTGGAGTCCAGCTTCACTTTATATTTCAAGAAATTTAAGACAGAAAGCAAAATCATTCCCCAGGAAACCATCGAATCAATTGAGTTACACCTGACAAAAGGAAACATTCAGGGGGCAAACTCTGTAATCAGTGCTGCTTTAAAAAATATTGATAACATCCCAATAAACGTTGCTGTCACTGGAGAGTCTGGAGCAGGGAAGTCCAGTTTGATCAATGCCTTGAGGGGGGTAGGACCTCAAGACGAAGATGCAGCTGACATTGGGGTGGTAGAGACAACTATGAGGAGAACTGCATACAAACACCCCAAAATTCAAACTTTGACTTTATGGGACCTGCCTGGTGTTGGAACTATGAACTTTCCGCCGAAAGATTATCTGGAGAAAGTGAATTTCCAAGAGTATGATTTTTTCATTATTGTTTCTGCCACACGTTTTACAAAACTTGAACTAGACCTCGCCAAAGCAATCAAATTCATGAAAAAGAATTACTACTTTGTAAGAACCAAGGTGGACAATGATTTACAAAATGAGAAGAAATCCAAAGCACGTACCTTTGACAGGAAAAATATCCTGTTGCAGATTCGAAACTCCTATATAGATACCTTAAAGGAAAATGGCTTGGACGCACCAGAAATTTTCTTGATTTCTAACAGCAATTTATCTGACTATGATTTTCCAGTCCTGATGGACACACTGGTAAAGGCTCTTCCTGCTCAAAAGCGCCACAATTTTATGCTTTCCTTGCCTAATATCACAGAAGCAACGATTGACAAAAAGCACAAGTCTCTGCAGCAGACTATCTGGTTAGAAGCCTTCAAGACTGGACTCTTAGCTACTGTTCCTGTAGTGGGCATCCTTAGGGATGATGTGGAGAAGGTGAAGGAGAAGTTAAACCACTATCGAGTCCTCTTTGGAGTGGACGATGCATCCCTGGAAGTCATTGCTAAGGATTCGCAAGTGCCTGCTGAACAGCTGAAAAAAATCATTAAATCTCCTTATTTGTTGGACACTAAGAAAAGGGAAACATTAGAAGAAAAACTTTTGAAATATTTGGAGAGATTTGCCTCACTTAATGGTGGGCTCTTGGCTACAGGTCTCTACTTTAGGAAAACCTTTTACTTACAACTTCTTCTCCTTGACACAGTGGCTGAAGATGCCAAAGTTGTCCTTAGAGAGACATACTCAAAAATTAGTTCAAACTCATGTCACCCAGAGCTACTGACCGTGGATAAGTGTTACTCTTTCCTCACGTTCTTGACAGGATTTGTGGTCGTTTTTTTTGTTTTGTCTTATCTTAGGCTTTGGGCATGGGATGAGGTATAGTCTCCAAATAATTTTTTTTTTAACATTCAGATTATTTTAATCTTATTTTATAAGAATACAAACACATACTGTTTAAACAAATGAGTTAATTATACAATAGCCTGTTTATTCAATTACTCATAAGGCTAGGGCTCCAACCCAGGCCTTGTAGATGCTAGGCAAGCATTTTATCACTAAACTATGCACCTCACCTTGTGATAGCTTTTAGATTTAAGTAAGACAATAGTCTGACTATTCTGAAATTCTGAACTTATATAGTTTAATTGCCATATCTGCCTGTCTAACAAAAAATGATAGGATGTAGATTACATATTGTCATAATTCTGACAGGTAATGTAAATGAAATAGGTTCTTCAATGTTCAACATAATTGTATGTAGCAAACCAATAATCACATATTTTTTAAGTCATTAATAGTACGTCAGAATTAATTTGAATTCCTTAAGGACATTTGAAATTCTTTATTTAAAGCACTTATTTTATTTAACTTACAGGTTCATGTGAAGGCCAGAGGAGAACTTGCTTAGTCAGTTTTATCCTTCCACCATGAGGATTCAGAGCATCTAACTCAGTAATGCAGGCTTGTCGGTCAGGATCTTTACCTGCTTCGGCATCTCACAGCACTAGCCTAAGTGACAGTAGAGAGGCTCTGGTTTCTCAGAGGATGTCGAGCTGACTGTGGACTGCACAGGACAAACAAGACTGGGATACTTTTCTCTCAAGTGCATACAAGATAGGAGGGATAGAAAACAGCCCTCCCCACAATGGGAGACAGACATTAGGTCTGTAGCCCCTTAGTAGTTCTAATTTGCATATCTCTGAGGCCAGTGATGTTACATACTTTTTCAAATGCTAATTAGCCATTTTTTAATTTTTTGAGAATTCTCTGTTCCATTTCATGGCCCATTTTTTATTGGGTTGTTTGTTTTCCTAGTGTTTACTTTAAAAATCTTTATACATTGTAGCTAATTCTCTATCAGATTTCTAACTGGCAAAGTTTTCTCCCATTCTTTAATGTGTTTCTTCTTTGTCTGACAACTTTTTTATTGAATTTTATTGAACTCTACATTTTTCTCTGTTCTGCTCCCTGCCTCTCCCCTTTCCTTCAACCCTCTACCAAGGTCCCTATGCTCCCAATTTCTGACAATTTTTTATACAAAATATTTTTGTTTTTTGAGTTTCCAATTATTCATTATTGCCCTTATTTGCTGAGCTACAAGAATATGATCCAGAAAGTCCTTGCCTATGCCTCTGTCTTAAGTGGACTCTATGTTTTCTCCTATAAATTTGCAGTGTCTGGTCTTACGCCGAGGTCCTTGGTCTATTTGGGGTAAATTTTTGTGCAGGGTGAGAGACAAGAATCTAATTTTGGTGTCCTACATGTAACTGTCCAGTTTCCCAGCACTGCTTGTTGAAGATATCCTTTTCTTCAATTGATTTTTCTTTTGTGATTTTGTTGAAAATCAGATGGTTGTAGTTTATGGCCTTGTAGCTGGGTCCTTTACTCTCTAGCATAGATCTGAGTCTGTTTTTGTGTCAGTATCATGCTGTCTTTATTTCTATGGCTCTGTAGGGTAACTTGAAAACAGGCATGGCATAACCTCCAACAATACACTTTTTACTCGGGATTTCTTTGACTGTCAGGGGTCTCTTTACTTCCATATAAATTTTACAATGTTTTTCTATTTCTGTGAAGAAAGGCATGAGAGTTTTCATTGGAATTTCATTGACTCTGTAGGTTTCTTACAATAAAACAGCCATTTTCACAATATTGCTTCTTCTAATCCACGAGCGTGGGGAAGCTTTCCATCTCTCTGTGTCTCTTTAGTGTATTTCTTAGATGCTTCAGTTTCATTGTAAAGTCTTCCATAGCTTGGTTAGCTCTATTCCAAGGCTTTTCTTTTTCTTTTCTTTTTTGGTAAAGCTATTTTGAATGGGATTGCTTCCCCAATTTCTATTACAGATTGTTTGTCATATGTATATAGTAAGGCTACTCGTTTTTGTATATTAACCTTGTATCCTGCTTCATCCAACCTTAATACAATTGCCCTTAGGATAGACTTTTCCTGAAAAAGAAAAAGATGCTTATTCTTCACTCTCTGCTGGGTATAAGGGTTTATGTGGGATGAAATGTGTTACCCCTATTTTATTCAAGAAATCTTTAGAATCGGTTAATAGAATCACAAGAACTCTTCCTGAAAATTGCAGTGATTCCTTACATTTATTAGATCCCACTATAGTTTTTGCCACTGTGGCCTTTTTTTTTTTTCAAAAAAAAAAAAAACCCAACCCTAGGAGACAGGAAGAGGTTTCCAAAATAGCCTGTCTAATTTCAAAAGCTGCTAATATTGCAGCAGTAATATTTGCCAACATTAATCAAGAAATGAGAAGATTGAGGACAACTGTTCTACAAAATAGAGCTACTATAGACTTCCTGTTACTTAAACATAATCTTGGTTGTCAATAATTTACTGGAGTGTGCTATTTAATATCTCTGATTTTTTTCATACTATTGACAACCAAATTGATCATCACAAAAAGAAATAGACAAAATCTCCCAAACAAATTTTCACTGGCCAATTTGACTAAGATGGTCCCCCTACTTCATCAACCCTCTAATGCTACATCTACTGGTCATCGTAATCAGGACCTGTGCTCTGCAATGTGTGACTCGTTCAGTCACCTGTCAGACAAACAACTCAAGCATCATTGCTACTTAATGACCTTATTTAAGACAGTCCTCTCTCAAGGAGTTGACCAATACACATAAGTTAAGGGCTGAATCAGGAACCTGCCTGACTGCATTTGGAAGGCAGAAGCCATTATGCTGTATTGTTAATATGTGATTGGGAAGCTCAGCCAATCACATCTGGCTAGTGTGTGGCCACCTAGAGCCCAGGTAGAAAAATAGGGTAGATAGGTGCGTGTGCTCTCTATGCGGTGTTTGCTGGACCCATTTGGACTTCGGACCTTCCACTCTGGTAGCGTGAGTTTCCCTGTTTTTTAATTATTAAATTATATATGTTGTTTTGTGTGGCGAACCTCTCGACTGGCAAGAAAGAACAACCACCACACCAGGATTCCACTCAGACCACGCTTTACTGGAGTACCCTTGATTGATGGGGAGCAGGAAACGAGAGGGGCAGGAAACGAGGGTCAGGAAGGGAAGGGCAGGAAGCGAAGGGGCGAAGGGCACTGAGGCAGCTGCTTAAATAGGGAATTGGCACACCAGACCGCATCAGGATAGGCTCAAGGATCCTCATCCACCACGCATGCGGGAAGCGGGGGACATGCAGTTCTCAAAGGCATAGCCAAATATGGAGTTGTTTATTTCCAACAAGACAGGATGTTGGCGCCATCTTGTAATGGCGATCCTGTCTGGCTCACTACAGTTCCCCCTTATTGTTTGTAAGCAATGAGCGCAGGACTAACGTCATCCAATCTGACCCCCACCTCATGATGTGTTGGTTGATCGAGGATGGAAGATATTTTCCATGGACACACCTTCCCCTGTGCAATGGGTACTCGAGGAACCCCGGGGGTGCAAAGGCTGTGTCGCAGGAACCTACATCCGCACACCTACCCAAGTGCAATGGATCAACAGATCTCATGGGGTGCATAGGCTGTGCATGAAGGAAGCCCTAAGCATCTCTTAGTGCTGACAACCATATCTGGGGGAAGGAGCCACACTCCAGGGTAGCTAATGCCTGAGAGATTATAACCTTATCCCAATATAGCCTTATCCCTATTGGTCTGGGCTCGAAGGCAGCAAACCAACCACAGGCACAACACACAGCCACCCAGGCAGCTTGCCAAAAAACATACCCATGCAACTGAAAGCACAGGGACCCTTTCTCTGTAATGTTACGTGCTTCTCCTAAAAGGACCACTTCAGACTTATACATTAAAAATGGTAAATCAAGGTTTCTATTGGTGGTAAAAATCTGGGGAAAACTGTGGCATCATGCCAAACAGGCATCGCCTTTGGGAAGGCTGACAGGATTCCCCTTCTGTGCTCCGCCTTCCCCTGGATCCACGTCATCAGGGATGTCAGCAGGAACTTCCTCCAGAGACTCAGCCTCATCCTTAGGAACTTCCTTGATCATGCGTGTCAGCCGGCTCGGAACCCAAAGCGGAGCCTCTTGGCCCTGTGGAAAAACACATACAGCTCCCCTGGATCTTGCCACCACAAGATCCGGTCCATACCATTTGTTATCCAATACATCTTCCCACATCACATATTCCTTTTGTTCCATAGGGCCTGCTGCATGCTTTTCAGCTGCTGCAGTACCCGACTCATTCAAGTTTAAAAAATTAAGTGTGAAGAGAGCAAGGGAGATTCTTTCCCTGGGGGAAGTGGATTCAGCTATTCCCCCTTTTTGTTTTTGTAGAATTTCTTTAATATTTCTGTTGGCTCTCTCCACAATACCTTGTCCTTGTGGATTGTATGGAAGACCCGTAATGTGGGTCACTTGGAGCTGTGCACAAAAGGCACGAAATCCATGGGAGGTATATGCTGGGCCATTGTCTGTCTTAAGGCGTAGGGGTTTTCCCCAGGCAGCCCAGGCCTCAAGGCTATGTGTTTTTACATGAGTTACCTTTTCTCCCGCTAGGGGCGTGGCATGAATAATGCCAGAAAAGGTATCCATTGATACATGTAAATATTTTAATTTGCCAAATTCAGGCACATGGGTAACACTCATTTGCCACAACGTGTTAGGTTGCAGCCCTCTAGGATTGACCCCAACATTAGAGGGGTGTAAAAAGGTCACACATGAAGAACAGGCTTTAACTATTTCTCTGGCTATCTGTCTGGAAATATGAAATTTTTTTCTAAGGGTATTGGCAGGCACATGCCAAAGCTTATGAAAATCTCGTGCTAATTCTACAGGGTCCGAGACGACCAAAGCCATGGACCGGGTAAGGCAGTCAGCCAAATCATTGGCCTCAGACATGGGTCCTGGAAGCAAAGTATGAGCCCGAATATGTCCAATGAAAAAGGGATTATCCCTTTGTAAAATGCATGCTTGAATTTGACATAAAATATTGGAAACCGTACTTGAATTTTTAACAAAGGCAGCCACCTCCAATGAGGCAACAGCATTCACCACATATTTAGAATCTGAAAATAAATTGAAGGGTGCTGAAAATCTTTTAAAAACTTCCAGCACGGTCATACATTCCGTGACTTGTGGGGAATCAGGTCGAAAATCAAGCAAAATGGGATCCTTACCTTGAATTACTATGGCACCTTTGCCAGTTTTGGAGCCATCAGTAAAAACAGTCAAGGCCATATTAATGGGCTTTTTAAAGGTAACCTTAGGAAAATACACTAAGTTCCTTTCCATAAAATTTAATAGGGGATGTCTTGGATAATGATTATCAATAAGGTTAGGAAAAGCGCAAACCAAAACAGCCCATTCATTTACTGTAGCTGCCAATGTCTCCACCTGTCCCTTGGTATAGGGAATAATCAATTTATCTGGCATGGTTGCAAAAGATGTTAAGCAATGTTTTATTCCCAATACCGCTTGAGAAGCAATCAACTCAGGATAATATTGAATAGCTTTGGTACCTGAAGAATTACCATGGATCCACCATAAAGGGCCATTTTGCCATAGCACCCCAGTAGGGTAATGTGCAGTTTTTAAGATGCATAAGAATATGGGCAAAGCAGGGTCGACTCGGCATAATTGTGCCTCAGTCATTGCTTTCTCCACCTGTTTTAAAGCCTTTTCAGCCAAGGGGGTCAAAGTTCTGTTAGAATTAACATTTGGATCACCTTCCAAAATAGAAAACGAGGGCAACAACTTTGCCCGGGGGATGTTTAAATACCCCCTAATCCAATTAATATCCCCCAATAATTGTTGAAAATCATTAAGTGTCCTCAAATGATGGGTGCGAATGGAAATCTTTTGAGGGGTCACCGTCAAAGGGGATATAATTGCCCCCAGAAATTTTATAGCAGTAGTCTGTTGGATCTTATCAGGTGCCAAGACCAGGCCCCAATGGTGTAGGGCAGAGGCCGTTTCCTGGAATGCAGCCAGGAGCATTTCCTGCGAAGAGGCAGTCAACAGGACATCATCCATGTAATGAATTATTCTTATTTTTGGGAATTGTTGTCTAACGGGTAGGAGGGCCTGAACTACATACAGCTGACATATTGTCACACTATTGGCCATCCCCTGTGGGAGCATTTTCCATTGATAACGAGTATCGGGTTGCTCATGGTTAACCGATGGCAAAGTGAATGTGAATCGCTCCCTATCATCCGGATGCAAAGGAATGGAAAAAAAGCAATCCTTGATGTCCAAGGCCATGACCGGCCAGCTATGTGGCAAGGCAGAGAGTAAGGGTAGTCCCCTCTGGACTGCACCCATAACCTGCATCTGAGCATTAACTGCACGCAAGTCATGCAATAATCTCCATTTTCCTGAGCTCTTCTTAATAACAAAGATAGGGGTGTTCCATGGTGAAACAGAAGGCTCCACATGCCCGAGCTGTAATTGTTCTAAAACCAGGTTATTTGCAGCTTCCAATTTTTCTTGAGAAAGGGGCCACTGAGGAACACATACCGGCTTATTGGACTCCCAGGGTATGGGCACAGGACTGTTATTGGAAGCCAATTCTTCAGTGGCCCCTAGGAAAAACCCAGGCCCCTTCTATCCTGTTTTTTCATAGACTCTATAGGCCTGTGACAACCCTGAAGATTTTTCCCCAGGCCTTTAGATGGAACAAAACCTTGTCTTTTCATCATACTTTTACTAGCCTCTGAATAATCATTAGTTAGCTTAAGTTTCAATTGATGTTGAATGTCATGGCCCCACAAATTAATGGGGACTTCAACCATGAAGGGTTGAACCGTGCCTTGTTGGTCCTCCATTTTCCAGACCAGCTCTTTGGCACTTATGTATGGGTTGCGAGCGTAGCCCAGCCCTTGTAAGGATTGAGATGACTGTTGCAATGGCCAGCGCTTAGGCCAGGCTTGCAGCTGGATGATACTCCGGTCTGCCCCAGTATCCACCAATCCGGAGAATATCTTTCCCTCTATCATTAAATCCAACATGGGCCTCTGATCTAGTTCCATAGATAGACAGGCAAGGTCCACTCCAGTGGAGCTCAACCCCCTGTCATTCCTTTCCTTAAGATGCGCAGGAAAGGTCTCATGCTTAGATGGTAGTATAAGCAGTTGGGCAATCCTGTCCCCTGGCGCAATAGAAATCACGCCACAGGAAGAATGACACAGGATCTTAATCACTCCAGTATAATTGGAATCAATGACTCCTGGAAAGACAATCAAGCCTTTCATAGTGGATGAGGATCATCCTAAGACAATCCCCACTGTTCCTTTTTCTAATGGGCCATACATGTCAGATTCAACCACCTGAATTCCCATCTCCTGGGTTAACATCAGTCCGGTGGAGGCACGGAGGTCCAACCCTGCTGAGCCTGAGGTTGCTCGGCGGATATAGTCGGGTTGGGAATGGTGGTTTGCTGCAGTGCCCCATAAATTTTCGGGCCCTGGGGACGGGGGCCCTTTAACCCGTTTTTTGACTCCTGGCCACCGAGCTGTACAATGGGCTGCCCATTGATGTCCTTAAGAGACTGGCATTCATTGGCCCAATGCTTTCCGTTCTTACATCTTGGGCAAAGGCCGGGTTGTCTTACATTAGGAGTCTGAGCCCAAGAAGACAGCCCTTTCAGTAACGGGCATTGTCTCCTAATATTCCCTTGTTGTCCACATTTGAAACATCCTCCTCCTTTTCTGGTCTTTGCGGCCTGAGTAGTAGATAAAACAGCAGCCACTAGGCCTACATTGGTAAGGGGCCCTCCAATCTCTCGGCAGGCTTTTAGCCAGGCCTCAATTCCCTTCTCTTTAACAGGAGTAATGGCCCCCTGACATTCCTTAGTACTCTGTTCAAAAACAATCTGCTGTACCAACGGCATCACCTGATCCACATCCCCAACAATCTTTCCAGCCATATCAAGCATTCTAGCCACAAAATCAGAGAAGGGTTCATTTGGCCCCTGAATAATCTTTGTTAGGTGGCCTTTGACTTCTCCTTTATTATTCAAAGACTTCCATGCCCTATAGCAGATATCATTAATCTGTTGGTACACCTCATGAGGATATCCTAGCTGGTTGGCAGCCCATTGCCCTTGCCCCAAAAGCATATCTGCTGTCCATTGGGGACGATTATTCTGGGCATTCACTTTAGCTTGGACATGAGCTTTATCCGTAACAATGGATTTAAAATCCAAAAATTGTCCCATACTTAGGCAAGTCTTAGCAATCTCAAACCAATCTGTAGGAGTCATGGCCGTGGTGGCAATTCTACGCAGCAAGGCTATGGTATAATTAGCTGTAACTCCATAGGTTCGAACTGCTTCCACTAAATTCTTTAACTGTTTTTAAGATACAGGCTCATAATATCTCTCATTAGTCTGCAGGTCTTCAAAAACTGGAAATGCAGACGCTAGACGCGCCCATATATCTCTTTTGATAAAATGGCACCCCCCTCCCACTTGTGAATAGAATGGAGGCACAGGGGGCGGGCGTGGTTCCCGTGGCGCCAATGAGCCTACACCCACCCCTGCTGACTCATTATGTGCGGGGGGGGGGGGGGGGGGGGGGGCACCTCCACCCATATCTTTCCTCCTCATAGCCAGAGGCGGCTTCCTCCAGATCTTCCTCCTCCTGAGGGTCTAACTCCTCCTCAGACCGATCCAGGCCCGCAAATTCCTCGAGCACTGGATAGAGGGGACCTCCCCTCTTCTTGTTTGCCTCCCTTTTAGGGAGGACTGTATCAGGATCCTTTTCTTTTACCTTTTTTCTTTTAGGCCTATCCAAGTTTTCTCCCTTTGAATCTGATTTTAAAAGACTGTCCTGGTGTTTACTGAGGGCTCTCCGCTCTTCTCTCGGAATGTTCACATTGTCCCCCCTGAGGCTGCGGCCGGACTGACGGCAGCGCAACTAGAAACCGCAGGCTAGGACAAACACCACAAACGCCAAGAACATGAGACCAAACACCCTAGAATCAACTCCCTCAAACAGCATACTTGGGGAGACTAAAATCAGCATACTGGGAGAAACTTACCGACGTCGCCACTCTGCGTGTTGAGTTCTGAATCCTCTTTGGCCCTTCGCCTGGCAACAGAAGATCCCGGGGTTTCGACACCAGCTGTGGCAAACCTCTCGACCGGCAAGAAAGAACAACCACCACACCAGGATTCCACTCAGACCACGCTTTACTGGAGTACCCTTGATTGATGGGGAGCAGGAAACGAGAGGGGCAGGAAACGAGGGTCAGGAAGGGAAGGGCAGGAAGCAAAGGGGCGAAGGGCACTGAGGTAGCTACTTAAATAGGGAATTGGCACATGGGTCGCCCTGTGATTGGCTGCCACCAACAGCTGACACCAGACCGCATCAGGATAGGCTCAAGGATCCTCATCCACCGCGCATGCGGGAAGCGGGGGACATGCAGCTCTCAAAGGCATAGCCAAATATGGAGTTGTTTATTTCCAACAAGACAGGATGTTGGCGCCATCTTGTAATGGCGATCCTGTCCGGCTCACTACAGTTTTGAGCTGGTCTGGTTATTTATTGTACTAACCTAATACGCCAACACTTACACTTGGTGCCCAATGTGGGGCCATTCTGTAAAAGGAGAGCAGCGGGCTGCTTCCCGCCAACTTTACACCTGAAATAATTACACAGAAACTGTATTCATTTAAACACTGCCTGGCCCATTGTCTCCAGCCCCTTATTGGCTAACTTTCACATATTGATTTACCCCATTTCTAATAATCTGTATGTCACTATGAGCTCATGGCTTACCAGAAAAGATTCAGCATGTCTGACCCGGCAGCTTCATGGCAGCAGCTCTCTGTCTCTCCTCCTTTCTCCCAGCATTCTGTTCTGTCTACTCCGCCTATCTAAGCTGCTGTCCTATCAAAAGGTCAAGGCAGTTTCTTTATTTGACCAATGAAAGTAACAATAGACAGAAGGCCCTCCATTTCCCCCTTTCCTGTTTAAACAAAGAAGAAAGGCTTTCACTCTAACATAGTAAAATCACATATAACAAAACAGTTATCAAGCAAGAATTACAGTTACAATATTTATACCTATTTTATCTTTTATCATAACTAAGGCAAACTATAACTATCTATTTATTCTTCAACTCCACCAAAGACTCCAGAAGGAGGCTTAGTTGTCTTCCTGGGTTTTTTTTTACCTCAAAACTATTTAACAGAAACATCTTAGTCTAACTTTAAGTTATTTTCAAAGCCCATTTCAGCTGTGCACCCAGAAACCTGAGAACACATCTCCCAACATTAAGATTAAAAGAATTTAAACTAGTCAGGCTACTGGGACTCAATTGATTCTTTTTAATCATTAACCTAAATCACAGTCTATATGTCTCCTCAATAGAAACTCATGTGTTCCTAGCTGTGCCACACTTTCTTGTTTTATTTTTAATCATCAAAGCTCTATTTAAACTGACACTATTATTATCAATTAGACAGTACAGCTTAGGAAGAAATCATCTTCATAATAACCCACAGGTAAAATACCCAGAAGAGCAGGATGTTTTCATGAGATAACCACACTTCATTACATACAGTGGGGATCTCCTCACACCCATCCACACCATATCAAATACCAGAGAAAGACAGCAACACAAATATATAATGGCACAGCAGAAGCAAAAGACATTCTGGGGTCTGTGGTCTCAGGGCCTATCCTATCCTGGATTCCCTCATCAGCGAGTTACCTCCTAGTAGGCTGACACTTGGAACTTTAACTGTCTGACACTTTGAACTTTAACTGTCACTCTGCACCCACACTGGGAAACTACTCAAAGCCCCAGAGCTTCAGAGGTTTTCAAAGTCTTTGACCTTACCAGGCATCTACAATTATTTGTGTGTATGCGTGCATGAGCATGTGTGCAACTGCATACACACACAAAGATACACACACACACACACACACACACACACACACACACACACACACAGTGCATAAGGCACTTGTCATGCAGATATGAGAACCAGAGCTCAATCTGCAGAATGCGCATGAATATTGAATGGATGTGGCAGCCACCTCATAATCCCACACTCAAAATCCGGAGAATGTGGAACCATGGAGCAAGCTTGCTAGCTAGATTGTATAGACATCCAAGTAGTGGGTAGGATTGAGAGACCTTCCTTGATGAAAAAGGTAGAAATTAATTGTGGTAGGAGAGCAACGTAAGTCTGACATGCCAACACACATGGGAACATGCATAGCACACATACAGACACATTTTAAATATAAAAGAGAGTCTCCAAGGGTAAATAAAAAACATGTCTTAAAAAGTACAGAACGTTAAAAGGGTCATGATTCTTTTCTCAACATTATATAACCAGTAAGTATTCTTGGTGGGGGGATTTCAGAGCAGCTGAGCTGCCAATCCTGCAGGGGGCTCCATGGCTGCAGCTGTGGTGAATCACTGCCTTGCTGAGGGAGGCTGATTCAGTGATGCAGCTGCCATTGAGTGATCAATGCTCCTGTAAGTTACACTCACCCTAATAAGCTCACTCATTCATGTAGCTAGACCTGGAAGGTTTGTTTTTCTTGGTCTACCATAGGTGCCTATCTGGGGTCATTTGTTTGTGTTTCCCCTAGGCAGATTGTACAACACAATTGCTGCATTGAAAAGGAACCAGAAAAATCAAAGGTGAGTTAAGGAGGTGTGGTTGTCTTGTCTTCACAATGGGTTCTGACATTTGGAAGTGAGGCTGTCCATGTAATCGGCCCCCTTAATCCCATATTAAGATATATGTGAATACAAACTAGACACAAAAGGGTAGATCTTAGTGTGTTGCTGGGACAAAGAATCCTGTCCCTTTTCTATAGTGGGGTGTACATGCATCCCAACTAGGGATGGGTAATGTCCTAGCTTGGTAGGTGCAGTGTTAATATTCACATGCAAAATTCATGCAGGTGAAGGTTCTAGGTTTCCCAGTGCATTGTCATAAGAGTGTATGTAAATCCCAAGCCAAGTGAAGTCCCAGGATGTTAAGTCATTCTCATGTACGTGCCTGCTTGAATAGGAAGACAGGGGACAATAAAAGTTCCAATAACACCCTAATAAACTCACTGGGTCATTAAAGCAGACCTGGTTGGAATCACTTCTTTAGTTTGTCATCAGTGCACTAAATAGACATTACTTCATCTCTTCAGGAAAAGTCAGACAGGGGTGGGGATGTTTGGGCATCAATAGCCATTGCCACAATATTCAGTTCAGTGTCACAGGCCCCAAGAAGGAATTTGCACATTGTTTTAGTTTGTTTCTCTATTGATGTAATTAAACACTAACCAAATCAGCTTGATGGAGCAAAGGATTCAATTGGCTGCCAGGTTACAGTCCACCATCGAGGGAATTTAGAGTTCTGCCAAGGCAGGAACTGAAGTAGACTGTGAAGGAACACTGCTTCCTGCCTTGCTCTCCAAGGCTTGCTCACCCTGCTTTCTCATACATCCTAGGACCACTTTCCTAGGGATAGGTCTCACCATAGTGGGCTGGGTCCTCCTACATCACTTATCAATCAAGAAAATGTCCCAGAGACATTCCCACAAGCTGATCTGATGGACAAAATTCCTCAGTTGAGAGTTCCTCTTCCAACTGAGCCAATGTGGCCTGAGCCTCTAATCCCAGTAGATTAGGGAGGATGAATCCTCCTCCCCAGGTATGTCTAGGTTTGTATCAAGTTGATAAAAGCTAACCAATATATCAAGCAAAGGTAAAATTCCTCACAATGATGTCTTAACTAAGGACCAAGAAACCTTTCTTCTTGTGCAGTTTCCTCTAAGAGTCCATATAAGATCAGCTTATGAGTAACATGAATGGCCATGAAGCCTGGAAGTGATGAAATATCTTGTCAGTGTGTGGTGTAGACTCGTGTTTGTGACACCAGTGTAGCCTCCCAGACAAAGACTCCATCATATCAACCAGATTATTCAAGTTCCCTTTATATCTACCAAATTGACTTCTTTCCATTTTCTTTTTTTTTTGAAAAAAATTCTGTTTTTATTTTCCCTCCTTTTGCCCTTCCATTTTATTTTTTTAAATTTATTTATTTATTAAGGATTTCTGCCTCCTCCCCACAACCGCTTCCCATTTCCCTCCCCCTCCCCCGATCAAGTTCCCCTCCCTCATCTGCTCGAAGAGCAATCAGGGTTCCCTGACCTGTGGGAAGCCCAAGGACTGCCCACCTCTATCCAGGTCTCATAAGGTGAGCATCCAAACTGCCTAGGCTCCCACAAAGCCAGTACGTGCAGTAGGATCAAAAACCCACTGCGATTGTTTTTGAGTTCTCAGTATTCCTCATTGTCCGCTATGTTCAGCTAGTCCGAATTTAACCCATGCTTTTTCAGACCTAGGCCAACTGGCCTTGGTGAATTCCCGATAGAACATCCCCATTGTCTCAGTGTGTGGGTGCACCCCTCGTGGTCCTGAGTTCCTTGCTCGTGCTCCGTCTCCTTCTGCTCCTGATTTGGACCTTGAGATTTCTGTCCGGTGCTCCCATGTGGGTCTCTGTCTCTGTCTCCTTTCATCGCCTGATGAAGGTTAATATTCATGAGGATGCCTATGTGTTTGTCTTTGGATTCACCTTCTTATTTAGCTTCTCTAGGAACATGAATTATAAGCTCAATGTCCTTTATTTATGGCTAGAAACCAAATATGAGTGAGTACATCCCATGTTCCTCTTTTTGGGTCTGGCTTACCTCACTCAGGATAGTGTTTTCTATTTCCATCCATTTGTATGCAAAATTCAAGAAGTCCTTGTTTTTTACTGCTCAGCAATACTCTAATATGTATATATTCCATACTTTCTTCATCCATTCTTCCGTTGAAGGGCATCTAGGTTGTTTCCAGGTTCTGGCTATTACAAACAATGCTGCCATGAACATAGTTGAGCATATACTTTTGTTGTATGATAGGGCCTATCTTGGGTATATTCCCAAGAGTGGTATTGCTGGATCCAGGGGTAGGTTGATCCCGAATTTCCTGAGAAACCGAAACACTGCTTTCCAGAGTGGTTGCACAAGTTTGCATTCCCACCAGCAATGGGTGAGTGTACCCCTTTCTCCACAACCTCTCCAGCAAAGGCTATCATTGGTGTTTTTTATTTTAGCCATTCTGACAGCTGAGAAGCTTCTGTAAAGCAAAGGACACTGTCACTAAGACAAAAAGACAACCCACTGACTGGGAGAAGATCTTCACCAACCCCGCAACTGACAAAGGTCTGATCTCCAAAATATATAAAGAACTCAGGAAACTAGACCGCAAAAGGCTAATCAACCCAATTATAAAATGGGGCACTGAGCTGAACAGAGAATTCTCAACAGAAGAAGTTCAAATGGCCAAAAGACACTTAAGGTCATGCTCAACTTCCTTAGCGATCAGGGAAATGCAAATCAAGACAACTTTAAGATACCATCTTACACTTCTTTCCATTTTCAACCATTCTTCTAGTATTGAAAAACTGGAAATGATTTGTGCCTCATGTGTTTTGTTGCTCTTGTTGTTGTTGATGATGTTTGGTTGGTTGGTTCATTTTTTATTTGTTTGTTTTTTGGTTTTCTCATAGTAAAGAAAATAGTACATTTCAAGCAAAAAAAGGAAAACAAAATTCTTAGAAGTCTATCATGTGGGTGGGGTAAATAAAACTTTATGTGCAATATATTGAACTTTTGAAGGTTTGGCACAAATAGTGATGATTGTTTCACCTCACCAGCTTTTCTAAAGGGTCGAGGTATGATGTCATCCACAGGAAACCACAGCCACACTTCATTCTAGGGCACATGTGTTTAAAACTGCAGTGGAGTGATGATCCTGTGCTTAGGGTCTGTGGAAACTAGGACTTGAGGTTTGTATTCATTCTTAAAGCTCAGGACAGTACAAATCACAAATACACACAAACACACATACAAACACACACACACACACACAAACATGCGTATACACCAGTTGGTGGAATCAGACGATATTTCTAGTTGCTCATTTCCAGGAGAAAGTATGTGGTAATAGCTTTGTCCGTATGGAACAGAGCACAGCACTGACATGGCTCTAACAGAAAAGGGATGCTCCAGAAACTCACACTTGGTAGAACAGCACTCTATTACAGCATGAATCATAGTTGCCAAGAAGATAGCATTTCAGACCCCCAGTGATGAGGCTTGCTGTAGTAGTGACTCTGAACCCTGGGATATAAGGACATGGCAGTGACTAGGCTCTGTAAAGCCAGGTGATAAGGTAAAATAAAATAAGCTGAAAATGGCAGGTCATCGGAGGACCTTGGGTATTGATTTCATGGGGGTGATAGTCAATTTAGATGCCATTATTTCTTCAGAAAAGGAAGGCAAGTGTTCTTCTCACACGACTGGTCTTTGAACAAATCATCAGTCAGGTAAGACTATTGATGACTGCTCTCCCTCAGGAACCTGCATAGCACCCTCCAATACTGTGAAAGCTAGCCAGATGTCAGGAAGCTGTGGCTAGTACCGTCAGTTCTCAATGTATGTGACTAAGTGTATGGTGTCTTCAGTGATAGAATCCTACCATCGAGTTCTGGTGAATCAAGAATGATAGCAATAGACCACATTGCTTGGCAGTCTCTGGGATCTCCCTCTCTGATCAACAACTCAAGGGGAGGTATCCCACACCTGACCCTGAGCTTCTGTTTGATGAGCTATGTCTTCTGGAATGAGCATTACCCACTCACTTCTACATGCAATTAAACCCCTTAAGCACACATTAAAAGTAGGATTCAGTATAGTGTTCCCAGATACCCTCAGTTATTGATTCCTTCCCCAACTCCCCCTCCTCTGCCCTTATACATTTTACTATTTAGGCTCTAAGCCTAAGCCCTCTGTCCTTGAAAGCTGTTTGCCTGCTCACATGTTCCTGGCTACGCCATCTGTACTGGAAGAACCCTCCACTTCTGCTCTGGACCCAGCTAATGTACCCCTGCCTTTTCAACCTCATTGGGAAGTTACACCCATCCCCTCTGTTTCTACTCCTGCCCCCTCAGCCCCTGCTGTTCCTCCTTCAACGCCAGTTTCTACTCCTGTTCCTTCAGCTCCTGCCGTCACTCCTTCAATCCCAGCTCTTACTCTTCTCCCTTTAGCCCCAGCTTCTACCCTTGTCCCTTTAGCTCCTACTCCTGTTTCTATGCCAATTCTTTTACCCACTGCTCTGGACCACGCTAAGGAACCCACATCTTCCCGACCTCAACAGGCAGATACTTCTGCTCCTTTACCTCCACTGCCTCACCACCTCCCTCCACTTGCTTTTCAGCTCTCTCTCCCCACCACTCCCTGCTTCAGCAGCTCTGCTGAATTCTTCTTCTTCTCCGGTGCCTGGCTGCAGCAGCCTCCCTGCTCTGGCACCCACCTTTACCCCTCCTCCTCTAATGCTCATGCGCCTCTGTGGAACTTAACCCTAACCAAGCCAAGCCCACAACAGTTCTCCCATTGTGAGAGGTGCCTGGTATAGATGGATTGATTAGGGTACATGTTCCTTTCTCACCATCAGAACTCTCCCATATAGAAAAAATACTGGGGTCCTATTTGTCTAATTCTACCACTTTCATAAAACAATTGCAATACCTTACCAGTCTTATAATCTTATCTTTCATGACATCTATATGATCCTATCTAATAACCTACTTCCTGAAGAACACAGGTGAGTTTGGGAGAAGGCCAGACTGCATGCAGATGAGATTCACCAAACTCTTGCCTCCCACCCTCCTGGAGCAGAGGTGGTCCCAGAACAAGAGCCACACTGGAATTATAATACTCAGAGTGGGATTTTAGCTAGGGACCAGTTTTTGACTTGCCTCCTGGCAGGTCTCTGTAAAGCTTCCCTCAAGCCAGTAAACTATACTAAGCTTTCAGAGATCATTCAAGATCATTTTAAAATACCTCACAAAAGCTCTATTACAGTATACTAACTTAGATCCAGAAACCATGGAAGGCAGACAGTTCCTCATGACTCATTTTTTATTCAGTGCTACTTTGACATTAGGGCTAAGCTTAAACGTTTGAAGAAAGGTGCCTTGACCCCATAGGCAGAAGTCTTAGAGTTGGCTTTTAAGATGTACCATGCGAGAAATGACAAAGCCTAAAATCACTGTCACGTGCTAATCATGACCTCCCAACCGGCCAACGTGACAGCGTGCCTGATATGTGCTGTCCATGCTGCTCCCTTGCCCCCTGGGGCTTGAGAACCATCAGTCCCCTGTTTCAAATGTGGCAGAACTGGTCACTGGGCCCGAGCATGCCCTAATCCTCATCTTGGTCCCACAAGACCTCGTCTGAGATGCCATAGGAAGGACATTGGGCAGTAGATTGTCCTTGTGCACATAGTGGCATGGAGACTCAAACCCAGAAAATTCCCAAGTTGACCTTCTAGGTCTGGCCATGGACGAGTGAGGCTGCCTAGGCTCCTTTGACCCAACCACAACCATCATCTGTAACAGGGATCCACGGGTAAACATCACGGTATCAGGATGGCCCATCTTCTTTCTCTTGGATACTGGAGCCATGTACTCGGTACTGAGGGAATTCTGGGGGTCTACCTCTCCTTCTAGTTTCCCTATTGTCATGGTAGGGGGACAGCATTATCTATCTCAGCGGACCCCACCACTTAACTGTGTGTTTAGGGGTATTTATCTCACTCATTCATTTTTAATCATGCCAACCTGCACGGTACCTCTCATGGGAAGGGATTTTTTTTTTTTTTTAGCAAAAGTAGGAGCTTCCATTTCATTTGCTCCTCCCATTCACCTTACCCCAGACTTGCCAGCAGCTCCACTCTTCCTTCTCCTAGCTTCTCAACCTCCCAACCCCAATGTGTCTTTTCCTCTACCAGCCTCTCAGGTAGACCCCCAAGTCTGGGACACCCAAAACCCCTCCTTTGCTAAACACCATTCCCCCATTGTTATTCAATTATGAGATCCTACTAAGTACATTTCCCAAATTCAGTATGCCCTCTCTCTCCAGAGCCTTGGGGGACTTAAGCCTATTATCTCTGACCTTTTAAGAAAAAAGCTACTTCGCCTCACCTCTTCTCCCTTTAACACCCCTATACTTGCTGTTAAAAAACCTAATGGAACCTATCTATCACCTGGTTCAAGACTTCTGGCTCATTACCTCCGCAGTGGTCCCTCTTCATCCTGTAGTGCCTAACCCTTACACACTTCTTTCCACTATTCCTCCAGTACCTCCCACTTCTCAGTTCTAGACCTCAAGGATGTTGTTTCTCTATTATTCTTAGCTCTCAATCTCAAAACATCTTTGCTTTCACCTGTACTGATCCTGACACCTCTCCACACAGCTCATCTGGACTGTCCTTCCCCAGGGATTCCAGGACAGCCCACAGCTGTTTGGCCAGGCTTTAGCCTCTGATCTTCTCTCACTGTCTCTCCCTAAGTCTAAACTCATACAATATGTGGATGACATTTTACTTTGCAGTCCATCATTGGAAATCAGCAAAACGGATACCTCTGCTCTTTTAAATTTTCTGTCCAAAAGGGGTTATAGAATCTCACTTTCTAAGGCCCAACTGTCTACCCCTCAGGTCATTTATTTGGGATTAACTATTACCCCAACCCAAAAAGCTAGCATCTTGCAAGGTCCAAGCTGCCAGCCAGCCAGTTCCTCAGAGCCCAGAAAACACAACAGAAATCAGCCACCCCAGGATGTGGTCAAGCATCTCAACTTCTTGACACCCACAAAGTCAGTGTGAAGCAGTCACGAGAGACCCCATTCCCACCCATTAAGATCCTCAATCCCCCAAATTTTTATAATAAACAAAATGGTGAAATGCAATTATTCAGCCACAGGTAAGGCTGCATTTCTTGGTTCTAAAGGCAGCATGTGCAGACAGGCCCTCGGGCACAAAGCACCCTGCATAACCCACGTGCATACATGCATGGTTACATCCATGTATGACTCAGCTAAAACCCTTGAGCACATGCGTGAGCCACCCATCATCTGCATCATCAGAGTATGATGTAGTCATGCCAACCCCCTGTGCACATGTGCAAGGCAGCTTTTAAAAGCTGGATGCACCATCTCTCGCTCTCTCTCTGCACACTGATCCCCAGGTATATGCACCCCCTCTAATAAACTCCTAAGTGGGTTTGTTGGGGTTCCATGTTTCCCTCTCACTCATGCCCAGGTAATTTCATCAACATCATGGTCTTGACCCCCTTTGCTCATACTATCATGCCTCCCTCTCTTGGACTGGTCTCCAGAAGCTTAACCCAGTGCTTTGCTGTAGATCTGTCTCTGTATGTGCTTCTAACAGTTTCTGGATGGAGGTCCTATTCTGACTGGGGTTCTATGAAATCTCAAAGTAATTTTAATTTGAAGTTTTCCGATGGCTAAGATGTTGAACACTCTCTGCTGCAAGAGCTCCTTTGGTCAATAGCCTTTAAGATACCAGCCCACTTGGACTATATAAATGCTACTATAAATGCAGATATAAAGTGTGTCCCCACTCTCTTGGGAATAGATGGGTGCTGCCAGGAGCAATTGTGTTTCATGTCAACAGGATACTAAATTGATTAAATGCCATATTATACAGATCTTTGAAGTGGTTGAAGGTTACCTATCTGTACAGAATACAATCTCTATGTATCTAAAGAACCTAATTAGTCTGACTAAAAGTATAACAAACATGAATGACTATTAACCTATAATACTTAATACCTATATTAAGATTAAAACTTCATATTAGAATATTAAACAAGCTTTAAACAACTGTGCAGTAAAGGAGGACAATGACCCCAAAATGTAAACAATGTATAAATATCTTGATCAGAGGTAGAACTATATAATGCAATATGATAAATATATCCTAAAATTGTATCAATATATAAAATGTCTTAAACAGAGGAGGAAACTCTTAGAGCCCATGTGCCTCCAACACAGATAATTCTTTTCCCTAACTGGACTGGTACGTAGCCGCAAGGAATAATCAGACACAACTTACATGGTCATCATGGAAGGGCATCTCAGGGTCTTTTCTCCTTACTACTTCTTGCATCTATTCTATAAACAGCTTATATACCATCACATAAATTGAGATGGAAAATACATTAGACTGTCTCCTAGGTAACCAGGTGAATGGCCTTTTGTCACGTCCGCATCTACACGTCTGCTGAGTATGCTAGCTGTCACATAGGCCTGAATTAGCATCTCTTTAAGATATCCTCCAAATTACAAAGGAAGGAGCACCAAACATCTTGACCATTGTTAGGCAGAGACAGCTTGTCTGCAGAGCTATGTGACCACCTCAGATGGGGCCTATGGCTTTTGTGCCTGGCTGCCACACCATACAGAAATATGGGCTACAGGAAACATGCCTGCGTGCAATCTGACAAAATAACTTTGTATAGGTGTACAAATATTGTAAACAGAAATAAGAACATATTCAAAATAACAAATATCATTTGAACTTGTATCAACATACAAAAATCTATACCAATGTAAACTGTTCATAAGTAGTAGCTCATAAGTATTCACTCTATTACTCACTATTATTATGGAGATGCTATATATTCTCCAGTATTTATCTTTGTCATTATGTCACAAATCAGGTGATTGTGAGTATGCAGCTTTATACCTAGGTCCTGCTCCATTGATTATTATGTGTTTTGTGGTAGGTAAGTTACTAGTATAACTTGAAATCAGTGTTTTAGATTTTTATCTTTACTGTGAAGAGACACCATGACCAAGGCAGCATATGAGAAAAGACATTTAATTGGGTGCTTGCTTAGAGAATCAGAGGGTCAGCCCATGAACGTCATGATTATGGCAGCAATCAGACAAACAATGTGCTGGACCCAAAGATAAGATTTGGGAACTGTATACCACTCTCAACATCTATCCACAGAGGGCTGTTTAATATGCACATATCATCAATAAACTATAGACTGACTCCAAAAATTATAAAGGAGGTTTCTGAGTCCTATGGATATATGGAAAGGAAAGCACTCAGTCACTGCTGGTGGGAGGGCAAACTGGTACAGCCACAAAGATATTTGTGTAGAAGCTCCACAGAGAGTGAAAATAGACCTGCCAAAAGATCACGCTGTGTCACTCCAAGTCAAAGGACTCTACATCCAACTACAGAGCTACTTGCACATCCATGTTCATTCATGCTCTATCCACAATATCCAGGAAACAGTCTAGACAGCATCAGTTGAGGAAAGGATAATGACAATGTGGCCCCACTACAGAATGGAATATTACTCATCTGTTAAGCAAAATGACACTATAAAATTCTTAGGAAAATGGATGGATCTGGAATCATCATTCTGAGTGAGGTAAAACAGGCCCAGAAAGATAAACATCATTTCATTTCTCTCATTTGTGGATGTTCGCTATCACTGCTAACAGCCCACAAATCACAATCCCAGAGAACATAGACAATAATGAGGACTCTAAGAGAGACTTACATAGATATAATCTACAAGGGTAGTAGAAAAAGATAAGCTCTCCTTAGTAAATTGGGAGCATGGGGACCTTGGGAGAGGGTTGAACAGGAGGGGAGAAGCATGGAGGGGAGCAGAGAAAAATGTAGAACTCAACAAAAATTAATAAAAATTAATATATATATTCTGTCTACATCATAAAAAACATATGTGTATTCAATTTGGAAGATGCACAGAGGTTTTGAAATTACTATGTGGCCATGGGTTGGAACCAGCAAGAGAGGAGAGATAATATGCACTGGTAGAAAGGGCTAAAAGAAAATTTTGGCTCAACAATGGTGAAAATGAGGAGTGAGGGGCAGATAAGGTAGAGGAAGGAAAATGGAGAGATAAAAAACACTTAAAGATTTTCAACAAGTCTTATGGAAATCTGGCACTTCAGACATTTCCTAAAATAATCTATACACATATATAAAAGAGTTAAAATGGAGTTGCCCTCAACTAGAACAGCAATATCTTTACTAGACACCTCAGGGTAACAAATAGAAAGCCCAGTCCCAGGACATAGTTTTATTTACTTCCAGTGAGTTCCCTTAACATTGCAGGTCATTGTCAGTGCTCTTATCTATCTTCCAGAACTTGATTCTATGACCCTATTAGTGAAGATGCCATGTACTTGCATTAGAGAACATGGAGAAGTCAAGTTAATAGTGACCCAGAAGCTTTATTCCCGCTGGCTGGCTTCATAATGTTTGAAGGTTCCAGCCACACTATCAGGGGAGAAAAAATTAAGTATGAATCATTCCTAGCTATGAACTCCATGAGCTACAATAATGACTGGCCAGACTACATATACGCTCCAGTGTAATTATGGCCAAAACATCTTGGGAGGAATCTAAGGCTTACTGAATGAATGTAATAATTTCTCAACCTGTAACTGAGCAAGAACCTAATGCTAGACAGGTCATAGACCCTAGGTGAGAATTATTGTTACTATTCTGCTAAATGGACATAATATTAAGCTACCTCCTTATGAGTTATCATTATACCCATAGGATGGATATGGGTATAATGATATAAGATACAGGTATAACGATATAAGACATCTCTCAACCCTTATCATGGAAGCTTGTGTTTGCAACAGATGATCATCAATCCAGAGATCCACAACTAGCCAAGACACAGATTAGGACACGAAAGACTATCTGGCTCTAAATGGAATATATTAATTCTACCTCCAAAGGCACAGGAATGGTTGTGGGAGAGAGGATAACAAGACTGAAAGAGCCAGAGTTGGTGGATGGTGACAGGGAAACAGGGTTTTCTGCACACAGTAGGGCAGCTCCACATATTAGCTTACCATGGTTGTGACACCATATGTGAGATATGTGAAGCTCACACTGGACAGAAAACCAGCTTAGGAAGGGGAATTGAGAAAGATAAGAGTTAAGGAATATGAATTTACAATTATGAGAAAATAAGATTGCAGTCAGAGGGGTGTAAAATGAGTTTTGTCTTGAATGAGACTAAAATAACATCTGCATAGAAAGTCAGGCAATGTGTTGTGTGACTTTAGTTCAGCCTACATTTGTGGAGTCAGGGAACAGAAAATTCTCTTTCCAGGGTTGTGCTCCTGTCTATTTAGTAAGCTGCTTCTTCATGTTCCTCCTGTTTCCAAACCTCGCATTTCACATACTTTATTATTTTAGGACTACCCAGCATTTACCGCCTTTAAACAAAGAGATAATAAAATGATAAACAGGCGATAGTTTCACTTTCTCTTTCTTCTTCTTGGAAATGTAGGGAATTCTAAAAAGCAACAAAATCCATAAGTTTTGATGATTGGCCAATACACATTGAGAAGGAAGGGGCAGAAGTCAGAAGAATGTATAAATCCTGCCCAACTGTCTTGAGCTTGCTGCTGCATAGGAAGCAGAGGTGAGTTCCAAATGAAGAGACTGGAGCACAGTGGAGTGTGGTTCCTGTAGCTGAACTACAGAGAGCGTATCCACTGGACACAGGACAATCTGGTAAGTGGGCAGTGACATTAAATCTAACTTCTAACCTTCACCATCTCTTTTCTCATAAGGGCTGATAGAAAACAAGCCATTTAGGAACATGCTCTGAGAGTGAAGGGCCTCAGTTTGGAAGCTAAGGATCTTTGGTGGGAGACTGGCAGGACAGGCTTGAGGATGGTCTTTGCCAAATACTCAAGCTGAGGTAGACCTAAGGTCAATAATCTTGTTAAGGTTTTGGGAAATATACATCCAGTTGTGTTAGCTTGTAGCTTGTCTTGTGTTTCTTCTCCCTAAAATGATTGTAAAGAAATGGTTCAGGTAATAGATTATCTTTGTAGTGTGCATGTGATTGTTGTACCTTACTCTCATTTTGTGTCCTAGAATAGAGCCAACATTTAATTCCTTACATCCTGAGACTGCTGGCCTGTGGAGAGGAGGTCTCCCTGCACGCTTCTTCTGCTGCAGCTGGCTATAGGAATATGTGCCTGAAGAATCTTCTTCACTACGTTTTTTTTTTAAATTGTAAAGCAGGAGTACTAAGATCTCTCCATCTGTGAGGAACATAAGCTGTGTCAGGATGTGGTGACAGCTGTCATTTAGGTAGGCGTTCTTTTTTAATGCTTACTGTGTCACGGCCTTCTCATTCCCTGTGTTCATATTCAGTGGGAAGACTTCGCAGACAACTGTCACACTGGAGTCTGCATCACAGATCTGGGAGCTAGAGCTCAAAGAATGAGAGCAAAAGTTTGAAAAGGCGAGATCAGCTTGTGTGCTTCCGAGGACATTGTCTGTACCTTGTGGGTGACTGTCACCTTCAACAGTAAATCTGGCTATGCTGTTCATTTGACTAGGCTTAGCTTGTCTTTACCCACACATTCCATGCTTGTATTTACGGTCAGACTGAACGAAGTTTTGCATCTCTGGTTTCTTGCACAGCTGTACTATTTGTCCTATAGATTGGACAGGGGCTGCCTGTGCAGTGAGTCTGTACATGCTTGTGCAGGCCCAAGGACACAGTATGAGTCTATGGAGTTCCTTGTTTTGTATTAGACTGCTTTTGCACTCCCCAGACTCTTGGTACCCACTGTCTCTGAATGTAGTAAGAATTCAGTTTCCCACTGAGCAGTGAGAACTATGTAACAAGTGCAAGGATTCATAATAAAGTCTAAGCAATTTCCTCATAACCCTCACTCACTGCCTAATGATATATCTGTGTGTTGATGGTGAAGAAGTGAGCAAGACAAAAGCACTCTCTGTTACCTGAGTTTATTGTGTTGTGGGGCCCAGACAGCAGATGAACTCAGACAAATACATATTATGTGGCTGTAGAGAAACTGAATCATAATGAAAGAATGGCGTATGATGGAGGCAGGTACATATTCACATCCAGCATGGATATAAAACCTGAATTGTATCTAATTGAAGCAGAACCTAGAGAAAGGTGATTAATAGTTATATGGCTACTGGGCAGGGCACAAAGACATGGAATCAGTGACTAAGTTCAATGTCTTGAAGTGAGAAGACAGCCTGAGATAACAGGGTGGCTAAAATTCAGACACCGTTGGCTCCAGAAGTGTAATAATGAAATTGAGATGTATATTATATGTAGTGTGTGCACCGTAAACCTAATGAATGTTCCCTGACTGAAATGGGAATCCTCGTGGTGCCTCTCATGATTGACTTGACATGGCATGATTTCAGTGACTATAGAATAACTCTGGCAATTTGATCATCCATGTTGTTGCAAGAATGATCACAGGAAATATAGCAATGCAATGACATCAAATATGGGATTGAGGAGGTCTTCAGAAGAAAATGTATGAAAAATGATCATTTGTGAGTATATTGGGCTGGAGAGATGGCTCAGCCGTTAAAGGCTAAGCTCACAACCATAAATTGTGAGTATATTTGGAAATAGAGCTTAAGTCTGTAAACAGATTTGATAAGGATGAGATAGAAAGAAGAGGCTCCAGTGTGAAGGTAGGATTTGCTGTTTCCTTAACTGATGGTGAGATCCATTGTGGTAAAGTCTTGTAAGCAGGTATGTGGAGAATAAAGGGTAGGACTATGGGATCTGAGCTAAATCCCCAACAATTAAACTCTGGTCCTTAAACCTGTCAGCAAGTGTATTTACTTACTGAGTCATGTTACCGGTCTTACTCAATTTTATTGAGCTAGGGTCTGAACTAGCACAGGACAGTTTCTAACTCATTATGCATCAAGGATTACCTGTAAGTACTGATCATCTTTCCTCTGTATTCCGATCACCAGAAGTATAGGGATCCAAAAACACATGTATTTGATGAGGTAAAGGGATTGAACCCAAGGCCTTACTCATTCGAGAAAAGCTCTCTACCAATTGACTAATGTCTCCAGTGCAAAGTTGCATTGCTTTCATAAAATAAAAGGTTTAGAAGAAAATGATGAATCGAAATGATTGTTTGAGAACACTGAAATGTATTGAAGTTACCAATATTTTACAAATGCAAACTTCAAGGGTAATGTAATTTTATAATACTGCAAGTTTATATTCCTCACAGAGAAGAGTTTCATGTCATGAAAAAGACACAAGGAAAGTAAATCTATGCAAATTAAGATTTCAACAAAATCCAATAGCTGAACTTACTGAAACCTTTTAAAACAAAAATAACACAGACAAAAGAGATTGATTTGATTGTTAGAGATTTTGCATTGATTAAACACTGATTTCAATTATCATTCATTATTATTTACTTTTCAGTGTGCAAAACTAGATGTATTTTAAGTTTCTATTCATTTGAAAGCACACACCGAGGGAAGAGAGCACAGACGGAGAAGATATCTTGGATTTCATACAGAATAATCCGGTCTGGTAAGATGCAACACAGTTGCTCATGCTTTTGTACTTGTTGGTGCTGGTGAAAGAACACATGAAGATTTTGTATTATTTCCCCTTACTTTACTTAAGTATTAATTTTTCTCTAATGAAGGGTTTACTTGAGAGCTAGTAGAAATTTGTACTAGTTTCCTTTCTGATGCTATTATAAGCACTATGACCCCAAGAATTTTGAAAAGAAAACTTTTTTTATTTTTTGGCTTACACTCTGTGTTCACAGTTTATCACTAGGGGAAGTCAGGGCAGAAACACTGCAGGCATAGAAATGGAAACAATGGGAGCGCATTGTTTGTTTATGGGCTTAATCCCTTAGCTTGATAATGCTTTCTTAATTTACCCAGGAGTCTTACCACTAACACTGGGCTGGAACCTCTCACATCAATAATCAGTCCAGAAAATACCTAATAGGCATGTTCCCAGTCCGATCTCATGAAAGCAATTCCTTAAATGAGGCTTTCTCCTCAAAATGGGCTATAGCTTGTATCTTGTAGACCAAAAATAACCAGCATAACATATATGGTAACTAGTCAACATCAGAACATAACTAAGGCTGAAGCACAGTGAAAGAACAGAGTGCTAAGCAAAAATGCATCTTCAGTCTCCTGCAACTTACTCTCTTCCTTCTTTCAGGGAACAATTTCAACACAGCCATGGGTCAGGTTTCCTCTCCTGCATCTAAGGATGAAGACAATGGAGATTTGGAGTCCAGTTTCACTAACTATTTTAAGAAGATTAAGACAGAAAACAAAATAATTTCTCAGGAACATATCCATTTAATAGAATCTCATCTGGAAAAAGGAAACATTCAGGTGGCAAGCTCTGTAATTAATGATGCATTAAAAGATATTGGTAACACCCCAATAAATATTGCTGTGATAGGAGAGTGTGGAGCAGGGAAGTCCAGTTTCATCAATGCCCTGAGGGGGGTTGGACCTGAAGATGAAGGTGCAGCTGAAGTTGGCGTGGTATTGACAACTATAGAGAGAACGCCATACAAACACCCCAAAAATAAAATGTTCATTTTATGGGACCTGCCTGGCATTAGAACTATGAACTTTCCGATGGAAGATTATCTGGAGAAAGTGAAATTCCAAGAGTATGATTTCTTCATTATTGTCTCTTCCGCATGTTTTACAAAACTTGACCTAGACCTTGCCAAAGCAATCAGATTTATGAAAAAGAATTATTACTTTGTGAGAACCAAGGTGGACCTGGATTTAGACAACGAGAAGAAATACAAACCTCGCACCTTTGACAGAGCAAAGACCCTGCAGCAGATCAGAAGCATGTGTGTGAATGCCTTCAGATGGAATAACATGGATGTACCACAGATTTTCTTGATTTCTAACAGCAATTTATCTAACTATGATTTTCCATGCCTGACAGACACAATGATAAAGGATCTTCCTGCTCAAAAGCACCACAATTTTATGCTTTCCTTGGCTAATATTACAGAGGCAGCCTTTAACAAAAAGCGCAAGTCTATGCAGCAAACTATCTTGTCGAAAGCCAAGAAGACTCATTGTTTAGCTACTATTCCTGCAATGAGCATCCTCAAGTGTGATGTGGAGGAGCTGAAGGAGAAGTTAAACCACTACCGAGTCCTCTTTGGAGTAGATGATGCATCCCTGGAAGTCATTGCTAAGGATTCTCATGTGCCTGTTGAACACTTGAAAAAAATCATTAAATCTCCTTATTTGTTGGAAATTAAGAAAAGGAAAACATTAAAAGGAAATCTTTTGAAATATTTGGAGAAATTTACCTCAGACAATGCTTCACGTCCCTACTATAAGAAAACCGATTACTTACAACTTCTTTTCCTTGACACAGTGACTGAAGATGCCAAAGTTGTCCTTAGAGAGACATACTCAAAAACTAGTTCAACCTCATATCACCCACAGCTACTGACCATGGATAAGTATTACCCTTTCCTCAAGTTCTTGGCCGGATTAGTGGCTGTTTTTTTGTTTTGTTTTATCTTAGGTTTTGGGCATGAAGAGGGGAGTAATCTCCAAATAACTTTTTAAATATTCAGATCGTTTTAATGTTACTATATAAGAATACACATATGTAATTTTTTTAAACTAATGAGTTAATTATACAATAGATTATTTATTCAATTACACTTAAGGTTAAGGCTCCAACCCAGGCCTTGTAGATGCTAGGCAAGCATTTTATCGCTACACTATGCACCTCACCTCTTGATAGCTTTTAGATTTACGTAAGATAATAGTCTGACTATTCTGAAATTCTAAACTTAAAGAATTTAATTCCCATATCTGTCAGTCTAACCAAAAATGATAGGATCAGATTACATATTGTCATAATTCTAATAGATAATGCAAATGAAATAGGTTCTTCAATGTTCAACATAATCGTATATAGCAAACCAATAGTTACGTATTTTTAATTCATTAATAGTAAGTCAGAATAAATTTGAATCCCTTAAGGAATTTGATTTATTTGAAACATTTATATTATTTAACTTACAGGTGCATGTGAAGGACAGAGGAGAACTTGCTTAGTCAGTTTTTTCCTTCCACCATGAGGGGTCAGAGCATCTAACTCAGTAATGCAGGCTTGTTGCTAAGGACCTTTACCTGCTGAGGCATCTCACAGCTCTAGTCTGAGTGAACCTGGACAAGGCAGTTAGCACAGTGGAGATTCTCTGGCTCCAAAGAGAATGCTGAACTGACTGTGGACTGCACTGGACAAGAAGGACTGGAGATACTTTTCTTTCAGACACATGCATCAAGGTAGGAGTGATAGAAAGCAGCCCCACAATGGGAGACAGACATTAGGTCTGCAGCCCCTTAGTAGTTTTAATTTTCATATCTCTGACAGCCAATGATGTTTCACAATTTTCAAATGTTAATTTGTAATTTTTATTTTATTTTTGAGAATTGAATTCAGTTCCATAGCCCATTTTTTAATTGGCCTGTTTGTTTACATAATGTTTACTTTAAAATTCTTTATACATTCTAGCTAATTCTCTATCAGATTTATAGCTGGCAAAGGTTTTCTCCGATTCTCTGGGGTGCTTTTTCTTCATCTGACAATTTTTTATACAAAATATTTTTGTTTTATGAGTTCCCAATTATTGATTATTGCCCTTATTTGCTGAGCTAAAAGAGTCTGATGCAGAAAGTCCTTGCCTATGCCTCTGTCTTAAGTGGACTCTATGTTTTCAACTATAAATTTGCAGTGTCTGGTTTTACGTTGAGGTCCTTGGTCTATTTGTGGTAGATTTTTATGCAGGGTGAGAGACAAGAATCTAATTTTGGTGTCCTACATGTAACTGTCCAGTTTCCCAGCACTGTTTGTTGAAGATACTCCTTTCTCCAATTGATTTTTCTTTTGTGATTTTGTTGAAAATCAGATGGTTGTAGTTTATGGCCTTGTAGCTGGGTCCTTTACTCTCTAGCATAGATCTGAGTCTGTTTTTGTGCCAGTATCATGCTGTCTTTATTTCTATGGCTCTGTAGGGTAACTTGAAAACAGGCATGGCATAACCTCCAACAATACACTTTTTACTCGGGATTTCTTTGACTGTCAGGGGTGTCTTTACTTCCATATGAATTTTACGATGTTTTTCTATTTCTGTGAAGAAAGGCATGAGAGTTTTCTTTGGGATTTTATTGACTCTGTAGGTTTCTTACAATAAAACAGCCATTCTCACAATATTGTTTCTTCTAATCCACGAGCGTGGGGAAGCTTTCCATCTCTCTGTGTCTCTTTAGTGTATTTCTTAGATGCTTCAGTTTCATTGTAAAGTCTTCCATAGCTTGGTTAGCTCTATTCCAAGGCATTTCTTTTTCTTTCTTTTTTCCTTCCTTCCTTCTCCCCCCCCCCCTTTTTTGGTAAAGCTATTTTGAATGGGATTACTTCCCCAATTTCTATTTCAGATTGTTTATCATGTGTATATAGTAAGGCTACTCGTTTTTGTGTATTAACCTTGTATCCTGTCACTTTGCCTGCTTTGGGGATCCTTTTCCTCATTTTGTGTTGCTTTATCCAGCCTTAATACAATTGCCCTTACTTTTCCTGAAAAGAAAAAAAAAAAAGGATACTTATTCTACACTCGCTGCTGGGGTTTATGTGGCATGAAACGTGTTACCCCTATTTTAGTCATGAAATCTTTACAATCGGTTAATAGAATCACAAGAACTCTTCCTGAAAATTGCAATGATTCCTTACATTTATTAGATCCCACTATAGTTTTTGCCACTATGGCCTTTTTTTTTTTTTAACCTATCCTAGGACTTGTTGGATTACAGCAAAAGGTTTCTAAAATAGCCTGTCTAATTTCAAAAGCTGCTAATATTGAGGCAGTAATATTTTCCAACTTAATCAAGAAATGAGAAGATTGAGGACAACTGATCTACAAAATAGAGATAGTATAGACTCTCTGTTACTTAAACTTAATCTTGGTTGTCAACAATTTACTGGAGTGTGCTATTTAATATCTCTGATATTTTTCTCAGACTATTGACAAACAAATTGATCATTATGTAAAGAAATAGACAAAAGTCTGAGCTCCCAAGGTCCCAATGAGGAGCAGAAGGAGGGAGAACATGAGCAAAGAAGTTGGGACCACGAGGGGTGCACCCATCCATTGAGACAGTGGAGCTGATCTACTGGGAGCTCACCAAGGCCAGCTGGACTGTGACTGAAAAAGCATGGGATAAAACTGGACTCTCTGAACATGGCGAACAATGAGGGCTGATGAGAAGCCAAGAACAATGGCACGGGGTTTTGATCCTACGCAATGTGCTGGCTTTGTGGGAGCCTAGCCAGTTTGGATGTTCACCTTCCTAGATATGGACAGAGGGGGGAGGAACTAGGACTTACCACAGGGCAGGGAACCCTGACTGCTCTTTGGACTGGAGAGGGAGGGGGAGAGGAGGGGGAGGAGGGGGAGAAGGAGGGGAGGAGGGGAAGAAGGTGGGAGGAGGGGCAGGGAAATGGGAGGCTGGGAGGAGGTGGAAACTTGTTTTTTTTTTCTTCCTTTTCTCAATAAAAAAAAAATAGACAAAAATCTCCCAGACAAATTTTGACTGGCCAATTTAACTAAGATGGCCCCCCTACTTCAACAGCCCTCTAATGCTACATCTACTGGTCATTGTAATTAGGACCTGTGCTCTGCAATGTGTGGCTTGCTCAGTCACCTGCCACACAAACAACTCTAGTACCATTGCTATTTAATGACATTATTTAAGACAGTCCTCTCTCAAAGAGTTGACAGAGACACATAAATCCAGGGCCAAATTAGGAACCTGCCTGATTCCATCTGGAAGGCAGGAGCCATTACACTGTATTGTTATTATGAGTTTCTATCTCTGATTCGTGAAACTGACCCCGCCCCAATCCATGACCTTGTTTTGTATTTGGGAACACTCAAATGCTTTGTTTCCCTCCCTGATTACCCTAAACCTCCCTAATCATGTGACAACAACATGGTGAGGCCTGGTTTTATTGCTGCTGTTTTTTTTTTTTTGTTTTCATAATATTTTTCTGTAACTCCTTACTGCTCCATTGATTTCTATAAACTGTCTTTGCAAGTACTCCTGATTTTACCCCTTATGAGGGCCTTAAGAAATGAACTCAGAGTTCCTCTATTTAACTGGACCAGGGGGTAGTCTCTGGCCAGCTCTCAGGTGCACTGCAATAAAAATCAAACTTGCTTCAAATTTGGCTCACAATTGTGAAAGTTGTCTTATTCTCCCACAGTGGGATTTACAGAGGGGAACACCGGTTGGTCTTTCCCAAAAGGGAGAAATTCTTGTATTGAAGTGACACACACACACACAAATAAATAAATGCAGATAAACTATATTAAAAACTGTAAAGAAATGCATCAACTCATAATAGAAAACACATCAAAATAATATCGAATCTCTAACCAGCAACCCTAAGTGACAGAGAAATTTGGGGCAGTGAATCTCAAGCCCTAAATGTAAATCATTGCAGTTAATATCACTATATCCAAAAGCTATCTTTTAAAATTGACAGAAAAATAAGAACATTTTAAGACAAGCACAAATTCTGAGAGTTATGACTACTAATCTAGTACTAATCTAGTACATACCTAAATGAATACTGTATGCAGAGGAAGAAAAGGACAGTCTCAGTTGTGACTTCACAGGAAAGAAAGCAATCCATGAGAGAATAATGAACAGGGGAGGAATCAGAAAGACTGCATCTTGTCCAGCACAGTGAACCTGCAAACAATGGGATGTGGGGGAGGACATCTAATCAACCAGAATAACCAAGATTACAGAATTTAGCAAACCTCTCTCAATGGTTATCTTCATTATAAATAATATCAAAGGTAAAAGAATGAAGAAGAGCTGACTGGATTAAAAACAAGCATTGCTTGGCAGTCTCTGGGACCTCACTCCCTGATCAACAACTCGAGAGGAGGTATCCCACACCTGGCCTTGAGCTTCTGTTTGATAAGCTATGTCTTCTTGAATGAGCATTACCCCCTCACTCCTAATACAGTTAAACTCCTTAAGCACACATTAAAAGTAGGATTCAGTATAGTGTTCTCAGATACCCTCAGTTATTGATTCCTTCCCCAACTCCCCCTCCTCTGCCCTGCCCTTGCATGCTCCTGTCTACTTAAATCATCTCCATCATCACCTACTTCTTTATACCATTTGTGTTCTGCCAACCCCTTTGGAATTATTCTGGGTTCTCTTTAGGAACAAATCAATGGAATGAATATATGTATATTATACATACATAGTATGTAATAATTTATTAAGGCAGCTTACATTGTAATAGTATCAACACATGAATCACAGTTAAGAGGTTTAGAACTTGCTGCTGGCTCGATATTTGATGGGGCATGCCTCACCAGTTCAGGTAATCCCACAATGGCTGTCTCTCACTAGGCAGGTCAACTACCCCACAATTGTTTAGACAACAAGACTGGGTAACTCCATGGCCCCAATCTGGCACTGAAATTCTGGAAGCTTCCTTGAAAGCCACTGATGCAAAGTCCAATATGGAAGCCTAGAAACTATTGTTCTAATATCAGTGAAGAAATTGTGGGGGCTGAGAAATTCTGACCCATTTCCCACTTTATCTGAAGGTCAGACAGTTTGGGGAATAACAAGGCTTAATCCCACATTCTAGCACAGGAGGTGGCCACCTGGCCCCTTTTTGAAGTGAAGTAAACTCAGTGCCATCCTGACAATTGGTCAGGATATGCTAATGTACCTCTGCTCCTACCTGGGGAGGAGGTGCTTTCTGCCTATGTAATCAAGTGTTGACCAAGTGTAGCTGACTTGAGTCATCCCTCTACCTAGGCAACAGGATGCTGATGAAGGGAAGTCTCATGTTTAATGTTAATTAAACCTCACCAACAGAACCCAAGAGAGGGAAGAAAGAATCTCAGGCATTGAAGGGATGATAAAAGAAATGGATAACTTGGTCAAAGACAATATTAACTATAAAAATAAATTCTGACAAAATTTTTCAGGAAATCTGCGACACTATGAAAAGACTAAATCTAAGAATGATAGGAATAAAGGAAGGAGAAGAAACCTATGTCAATGGCACAGAAAAATATTTTCAACAAAGCCATAGAAAATGCCTATCAAGATACAGGAAACATAGAGAACTCTGAGTAGCCTGGAGCAGAAAAGAGAGTCCCCTTGGTGTATAATAATCAAAATACTGCATGTACAGAATAAAGAAAGAATAGTAAATGCTGTAAGGAAAAATAACTAAATAACATATAAAGGCAGATGTATTAGAATAACACTAGACTGCTCAGTGGAGACCCTAGAAGACAGAAGGACCTGCATAGATGTTGTTCAGACTCTAAGAAAGCATAGATGCCAGCCCATACTAATATACCCAGCCAAACTTCCAATCACAATAGATGGAGGTAATCCATGGAAATCCTTGCTTCACACTCTTCCATCTCAGCAATACTTAATGGGATATTATCAATATTTTCTTAACGCATCACTCATTACAGATTTAGCACCACAAATATTTCCTTTTGTCAGAAAATACTCGATGACCTGACGGTTTCCTGGGAAACGATTTTGTTCTCTGCCTTAAACTTCTTTAAATAAGCAGTGAAGCCGGAGTCCAAATCTTCATGATTGATAAATGATGTAGGAGGAGCCAGCCCACCGTGGTGAGTGCCATCCCTAGGAATGTGGTCCTGGGATGTGTGAGAAAATAAGGTGAACAAGCCATGGAGAGCAAGTCAGTAAGCAGTGTTCCCTCCCAGTCTCTCCTTCAGTTCCTTGACTTCTTTTGATGATAGACTGTAACCTGCCAGCCAATTAAATACTTTCCTCCCTCAGGGTGATTTTGTCAGTGTTTCTGCTGTATTTGGGGGCATGAACTTGGGAGAGTGGGGCTTAAAAATGAGGTGGTCTAAAGTCTCATGCAATAACCAACTTTATTCAGGGAATCAGACAATTTATATTCTGAGGGCATTTTGTGGGTCAAGCAAGATCATGTGAACAAAGCTCACTTGAGTTCAAGTTATGATCAATCACAAAGGCAAGCTCACCTTGGTTTATGTAGTATAGAGTCAGGAGGACAACTTCTGTTTGGAAACATCATCCTGAATACTAGAGGTAAAATGACGGGTAATCTACAGTAAGACCCATTCCTGTTTATTCCACTTCAGAAAGGCACGGCAGTGCATTCCACAAAAAAAAAAAATTCATGCTATGAAAGAATAGAAGTTACAAGACCCTTGTATGTAAATATGTAAATTTTATGGTGGTTTTAGCCAGGTGGTTTTGTCTTTTTGTCTTTGTCCTGGAGTTTTCTCACAAGCTCTCAGGAATCTCCTCACAAGCTTCCTTCACTGACTTTGTACCAACAGCTAGTGTTTAATCCCATCAACAGAGATAAAAACTATGACAATGTACAGACTACTTGTTAACCTTGAGGAGAGCTTCATGAAACTTTTATGTTTCTATACTTTCTAAGACTTGTGATTTTTTTTACTTCCTAAATATTATTTTATATTTAAAATGTGTCCCTGTGTGGGGTGTACATGTTTACGTGTGTGTGGACATGTCAGGCTTATGTTGGGTCTCCTGCTAAGTTACTTTCTACCCTTTTCACCAAGGCAGGTTCTCTCAAATGAATCCCGAGCTTGTAGATCAACACAGTCCAGCAAGTCAACATGCTCCATGGTTGCACTGTTTCTGCCTTCTGAGTGTGGAAGTACAAGGTGGCTGCCACACTCACTGAACATTTATATGGGTTCTGGCAATTAAGCTCTGGTCCTCATACATGCATGGCAAGTCCTCCATTAGAATGTTTGATTAGCTGATTAGTAGGAATTAGATACAAAGAACTTATTCATATCTTTTGTATGTGCTTGTACATTTTGGGCATTGTATGTGTCCATTCGTAGATGTGTGCGTGTGTGTGTGTGTGTGTGTGTGTGTGTGTGTGTATTCAAGTGTGCAGGCTAATGTACCAGACTTTCTTTCTTTGGGGCCACTAATTAGCTCCCAATCCATGACACAGAATTATTAGCTTTGAATGCTGATCCTAACTTTGACTATTTTTGCTTAGCATACAACTTCTTTTTTGTTCTTTTTTCCCTCAGTTTTCTTAGGCCCTACATAAAAGTACTGGCCCCATGTTGGAATGAGAAAATGTACCATGGTTTTTACACAGTTAAAGTAATATTCTGCAGCATAAACAAATGTAACACATCTTGGCGTACTTAAAAGAATATTTCACAACAGGTAGAGTTGAAAGACAGAGAGGCAGGCAGAGAGGGGAAGAGGGACTTGGGTTGTCAGACTGTGACAAAGTAAGAAGCGTGGTCCATATCTTTAGGTGTCTCCATGGTGATAGTGGTTTGGCTAAAGAAAATATGTCAGAGCGGAGAATTCATCTAATGACTTCTTGATAGTAATCGTTTGTTCTTGTCATGGTCAGTAGCTGTGGTGAGTTGAGTTTAAACTGCTTTCTTAAATTTGTCTCTCTAAGGAGAACTTTGGTGTCTTCAGTCACTGTGTCAAGGAACAGAAATTGCAAGTAAAAGGTTTCCCTAAAGTAAATACATGAAGCTAGGAGCCCACCATTACCTAAGGCAAGTTTCTCCAAATATTTCAAAAGCATTTCTCCGAATGTTTCTTCTTTCTTAGTTTCTAACAAATAAGGAGATTTAATAATTTTTTTCAGTTGTTCAAGAGGCACTTGGGAATCCTTAGCCATGACTTGCAAGGATTCATCATCCACTCCAAAGAGGACTCGATAGTGGTTTAACTTCTCCTTCAGCTTCTCCACATCATCCCTGAGGATGCCCACTACAGGAACAGTAGCTAAAAGTCCATCCTTGCAGGCTTCCAACCAGATAGCCTGCTGCATAGAGCTGTGCTTTCTGTCAATGGCTGGTTCTGTAATATTAGGTAAGGAAAGAACAAAATTGTGGCGCTTTTGAGCAGGAAGATCCTTTACCAGGGTGTCCATCAGGACTGGAAAATCATAGTCAGATAAATGTCTGTTAGAAATCAAGAAAATCTGTGGAGCATCCATGTTATTCTGACTGAAGGTGTTCACACACATGCTTCTGATCTTCTGCAGGGTCTTTGCTCTGTAAAAGGTGCGTGGTTTGCATTTCTTCTCATTGTCTAAATCCAGGTCCACCTTGGTTCTCACAAAGTAATAATTCTTTTTCATAAGTCTGATTGTTTTGGCAAGATCTAGTTCAAGTTTTGTAAAATGTTTGGCACAAAGAATAATGAAGAAGTCATACTCTTGGAATTTCATTTTCTCCAGATAATCTTTTGGTAGAAAGTTCAGAGTTCCAATGCCAGGCAGGTCCCATAAAGTCAAAGTTTGAATTTTGGGGTGTTTGTATGGAGTTCTCCTCATAGTTCTTGCTACCACCCCAACTTCAGCTGCACCTTCTTCTTCAGGTCCAACCCCCCTCAGGGCATTGATGAAGCTGGACTTCCCTGCTCCAGACTCTCCAGTGACATCAATGTTTATTGGGGCATTATCAATATTTTTTAATGCATCCCTGATTACAGAGTTTGCCCCCTGAATATTTCCTCTTGTCAGGTGTAACTCAATTGAATCAATGGTTTCCTGAGTAATGATTTTGCTTTCTTTCTTGGTTTTCTTAAAATATGCTGTAAAGCTGGACTCCAAATCTCCATGGTCTTCATTCTTAGATGTATCAGAGAATGATTGATCCATGACTGTTGATAAAAGGGCCCTGAAAGAAGGAAGGGAGAGTAAGTTGCAAGATATTCAAGATGCCTTTATGCTTAACATTGAGTTCTCTATGTTGCAATCTCGGATGTGTTCTGATGTTAACCATATATTTTATGCTGATTCTTTTCTTTTTTCCCCCACAGGCCAATACAGATTCTTTATTCATTAACTGATAAAAGCAACACATATATAGAAGGACTTCCCACACCTTTTCTCCCTTTCTGTTTAAATAAAAAGGAAGATTTTAACTTTAACATAGTAAAATTACATACAGCAAGACAGGTATCAAGCAAAAAATACAGTTACAGTATTTATATCTACTTTATTGTTTATCATATTCTTCAACTCCATCAAAGACTCCAGAAGGATATACTATTACCTAAATAAACAGGAAGTGCATTGTAAGCAACTTCCAAATCTATCAAGATGACAGAGACTTCTTGCTGCCTGGACAGTTACTCAAAGTTTTTCTGTATTGTTGGGGCATCCATCTTCAGCCTACAAGCCCTTAATATCCAGCAGACTTTTCAATGAAGCAGGAAATTTCAAAGACAGTTCCACCTATATTGGCAATTTGTCAGTCACCTTCTTCTGTGTCTTGCAGAATTTCTTGCAGACTCTTTCATGAAGCAGGAACCCGAAGGACCATCTCACCTTTAGACAAGTTCATTTGCTGATTATTTTCAGTCAACAAGATATAAGCTGCTGTCCTTTTGGAGGAGAAAAATCTCATTTGAAGAAGTGCCTCCATTAGATTGGCCCACGAGCATCCTTATGTGCTATTTTCTTGATTGAATATTGATGTGGGAGCTTCCAGCCCACTCTTGGTGGTACCACTCCTGAACTGGGTAATTTAAGAAAGCATTATCAAACTATTGGGAGCAAGATAGTAAACAATATTCTCCTTGAAGCACAATTAATTAAAAACTCAGAGAAAGAAATTGGGGTTCAACATTGTAACATGAGGACCTGCTTATTGGAGTTTCTGTCCTGCCCAGTTTCTGCAGCCGTTATGCCCCAAAGAAAATCACACATAATTGGCAGAATACAGAATTGTCTTGCACCACAACCTGAAGGTCATAAGGACAAACCAGGCATCCATTTGGTTCTTATGTCTACGTCAGTCTGAAATGGTGATCTTGCTTCCAGGAATCTCAGAAAGAGATTATGTCTGAGAGCTGTCTCTTCCCATTTTATAATCCTCTCTAGGCTGGGATTAAAGGCACACCACTGGCCTTAACGACATGTACCGCCTGGTTTCTATGGCATCTAATGTGGCTACTGGGATTTAAGGTGTGTGTTACCTCTGCCTGGTCTTGTAAGGTTGATCATTGAGGCTGTTTTATTCTCTCATCTTCAGGAAAGCTTTATTTATTAAAAAACAAATAAAATGTCACATCATGTCCTATTGATACTGCCTCTACTCCTGCAGAGTTTCTGCCCAGACTTTCCCCCGTGATTGACTGTGAGCAGAGTGTGTAAGCCTGAAAACCCCTTTTCTTTAGAAATTCTTTTTGTCATAGTGTTTATATTATAATTAGAAAGGAAACTAAACCAAATTTTACTAACTCTCGGTTAAACCCTTCATTAAAGAAAAAATAATACTTAAGTAAATAAAAATAATATAAAATGTACAGGTATCCTTTTGTCAGCATCATCAAGTAATCAAGTATAAAATCATGAGTAACTGTGTTGCATCTAATTAGAACTGGAATATTTTGTTTGAAATCTGAGATGTCGTTACCATCTGTGCACACTACCCTCAGTGTTTGCTTTCAAATGAATAGAAATTTAACATACATCTAGCTTTATACACTGAAAAATAAAAAACAACAAATGGCAATTGACATCAGTGTTTAATCAATGACAAATCTCTCTAATGATCACACAAATCTGGTTTTGTCTGTGTTATTTTGTTTTCAAAAATATTTCAGCAAGTTCAGTTATTGTGTTTTGCTGAAATAATTCTAATTTTGCCTAGACTTACTTTTCTTCTATCATTTTCCTGACATGGAACTCATTTCCATGAAGAATATAAACATAAAATAATACAAAACTTTTTATACCTTAAACTTTGCATTAAAATGAGTTTATTTAAAACAATATTTTTTGTGTCCTCAAGTCATCATTTAGATTCACTATTTTCTTTTAAATCTTTTCTTTTATGAAAGCAGTCTAACGGAGCACTGGAGATGTAGTTCAATTGGTAGAGAGTTTTCCCAGCATGGATAAGGCCTTGAGTTCAATTCTCATCAAATGTAGGTGCTTGTGGATCCCTGTAATTCTGGAACTCAGAGTAAGAGGGTCATCTTTGGTAGTGAGTTAGAGGCTAACCTGGGCTCAAGTTCATTACAAGGCTCAACAGGTAAATACACTTGCTGCCAGGTCTAAGGACCTGAGTATAATTGTTGGGCATTTAGCTAGCACAGATCTCATATTTCTACCCTTTATTTTCCACAAACCTGCCTACAAGACCTCGCACGACAGCACAATGGACCTCACAATCAGTTATGGAAACCGCAAATCCCCATTGTCACTTTGGAGTCTCCTCTTTCTGTTTCTCCCTCATCAAATTAGTTCACAGGCTTAGGCTCTATTTCCTAATCCACTTACAATTGATCATTCCTCCTCCTTTACCCTCTGCAAGACCTCCTCAATTCCAGCTTTGATTATGTCATTGATATTGCTATATTTCCTGGGATTGTTTCTGCAATAACATGGATGATCAATCAGCCAGAGTTATCCTAGTGACACTGACGTCATACCATGTCAAGGCAATTCTGACAGGCACCACAAGGATTTCCATTTCCACCAGGGAACATTCATTGGGTATACAGTGCACATGCTCCATACATTATACCTTTGAATACTTATTACATTTCTGGAGCCTCTGGTGTCTGGATTCCAGACCCCTGGTATCTTGGGCTGTCTTCTCGTCTCATCACTTTGAACCTTGCAACTGCTTCTGTGTCTTTTTGTTCTCTCCCAGTAACCACACGGATATTAATTACATTTCTCTAGGTCCTACTTCAATTAGGCAGGATTCAGGATTTATATTCACATTGGGATGTACAAATACGCCTTCCTCTTATCATTTGCCATCCTTTCGTCATATTTCAGTTTCTCCACAGCCCTTGTTGCTGCATAGTGTGTATTTGTCGTTCATTTGCTGTTACCCTCCCACAGTATAGTGAACCTCACACAGCAGAAAGTGCTTTTGTCTTGTTCACGTCTTCACCATTAACACGCAGATATATCACCAGGCTATTAAAGGGGGCTGTGAGGAAAACACTTGGAGTTTACTGTGAACACTCGTGTCTGTTCTGTAGTTTTAACTGCTCAGCGGGAACCTGAAGTCTTAGTAGATTCATAGACAGTGGGTGCCAACAGTCTGGGGAGAGCATAAAACAGTGTAATACAAAACAGAGGTGTTCTTAGAATCTTACTGTGTATGAGCACAGTGCAAACAGACTCAACACATACAGCCCCTCTCCAATCTACAAGACAAATGGGGACAGCTGTGCAAGAAACCAGCGCTGCAGAACTTTGTTCAGTCTGGCTGCAGGCACAGGATGGGAAGAGGTGGTAAAAAGATTGTCCTGAAAGGGAAGCTAAACAAGATTAGATAAACTACATAGCCTCATTTACTGTTGAAGGTGACAGTCACCCACAGGACACAGACAGCATGTCCCTGAAACACACGAGCTGTTCTCATCTTCAGTTTTTCTCTCTCATTCTTTTAGTTCTAGCTCCAGGATCTGTGATGCAGACTCCAGTGTGACAGTTGTCTGCAAGGTCTTTCCACCGAGTATGAACACAGGGAACGAGAAGGCTGTGACAGAGCAGGCATTACAATACGATGCCTGCCTATATTCTCACTCCTTCCACTCTTCAACTGGATCTCGGGAGCTCAGTCCAGTGATCCGATGTGGGTCATTGCCTCTGTTCCCATCTGTTGTTGGACGAAGTTTCTATGGTGATATTTAAGATAATCATCAGTCTGACTACTGGGTTAAGGCCAGTTCAGAGACCCTCTCCTCTATTGCTTAGGGTCTTAGCTGGGGTCATCCCTGTGGGTTCTGGGGCATTTTTTTAGAGCCAGATTTCTTGCTAACTCTGTAATGGCTCCCTCAATCAAGATATCTCTTTCCTTGCTCTCGTATCTGTCCTTCTTCCATCACAATTATTCCATTCCCTCAAGTTCTCCTCAACTCCCCTTCTCCCCTTCCTTCTATCCCCTGCCTCCCTGCTCCCAAATTTTTGTCTGATTCCAATTTCCAGGTGGGTCTACATATGTTTTTCTTTGGGTTCACCTTATTACTTAGTTTCTCTAGGATCCTGAACTATAGGCTCGTTGCCCTTTGTTTATGACTAGTATCCACTTATGAGTGAGTACATACCATATTCGTTTTTTTGGGGTCTGGGTTACCTCACTCAGGGTAATGTTTTCTAATTCTGTCCCTTTGATTGCAAAATTCAAGTTGTCTTTTTTTCCCCTGCTGAGTAGTACTCTAATGTGTGGATGTGCCACACTTTCATCCACTGAGACAGTGTGCATGAGCTAATGGTAGCTCACCAACTCCAATGGACTGGGAGTGAATGAGCATGGGAACAACCAAGCCCCTCTGAAGGGGGTTGACAGCTGGGGCAGACTGAGGGGCCATCAATAGTGACACTGGGATGTGTCTCTACTGCATATACTGGCTTCACGGGATCCTATTCTCTTTGGATGTAATCTTGCTCAACCTCGATGTAATAGGGAGGGCCTTGGACTTTCCACAGGGCAGGGTGCATGGCACTCCCTTAGGGTTGAAGGGGTGGGGTGGGAGGCTCTGTGGAGGGAGAGGGAGGGGACTGGGAGGAGGGGAAGGAGTGGGAATTTGGATTGGTATTTCTTTTAAGTAATAAAAAAATAAGTAAATAAAAAGTAAAAAAAATGATGCCTGCCTAAATGACAGCTGCCACCACTCCTTGACAGAGATCATGTCCCTCACAGATGGAGGGAAGCTCCTTAACACTCCTGCTTTACAATAAAGAAAACCACAGTAAAGAAGATTTTTCAGGCACAGATTTCCACAGACAGCTGCAGCATAAGCAGTACGCAGAGAGACCTCTTCTCCACAGATCGGAGGCCTTGGTATGTAAGGAATTACATAGTTGACCATGAATTAGGAAGCAATTTTAGATGATATTTAATAAACTTCCTACACAATGCAGAGATACTCCATTACTTATTAACAACCATTTTTTTTTGGAGAGGAATAAGAGACAAGCCAAAACAGCTTGAGTTTTTACCAAAATAAATATTGAGATTGTTTCCTTTATGTCTACCTCAATGAATGATTGGCTAAGACCATCCACAAACCAATCCTGCCTGCTTCCCACCAAAGTTCCTGATCTTCCAAACTGAGGCCCCTCACTTTCAGGGCATGTTTCTAAAAGTCCTGTTACCTGTCATCTCTTTAGAGATGGTGAGGGTTCAAGGTAGATCTGAATACTGCTGTCCACTTACCAGATTATCCTGTGTCCAGTGGATTTCCTCACTGGGTTCAGCTGCAGGAACCATGCTCCACTGTCCTACAGTCTTTTCTCTTGTATCCCCTCTCTGCTTCCTCTGTGGAAAAGCCGCAGGTTCAAGTCAGCAGGGCGGGACTTATCACTCTTCTGACTTCTGCCCCTTTCCTCTCAGTGTGTTTTTACCAATCATCTAAGCGTATGGATCTTGCTGGTTTTTTGAATCCCCTGTACTTCCGAGAGGAAGAAAGAGAAAGTGAAACTATTGGCTGTTTTTCATTCTATTATCTCTTCATTTCTTGGCAGCAAATGATGGACAGTCATAAAATAATAACAGAGTGGAATGTGACCTTTGGAATCGGGGCAACATGGGCAAGTATCTGACTAGATAGGCAGGAACACAACCCTTGAAAGGCATTTTTTCTGATCCCTGACTTCACAAATGCAACCTGAACTGGTTACACAAAACATTGTCCCAAGTCCTGTGCAGAGGTCATTTTTTTGTCTCATTCAAGAAAATACTCATTTTACCCCCCTTTAATTTCTCATGGTTGTAAATTCACATTTCTTAATTCTTCTCATTCTCAATTCCCCTGTCTATGCTGCTATTCAGTCCAGCACGGGCTTGGCAGGTCTTACACCTGCTGTCACAACCATGGTGAGTTCATAAGTGGAGCTGCCGTGCTGTGTGCAGAAGACACTGCTTCCCTGTCACCATCCACCAACTCTGGCTCTTTCAGTCTTGTCATCCTCTCTCCCACAACCATTCCTGTGCCTTTAGAAGAAGCATTAATATATTCCATTTAGGGCTGGATAGTCTTCTGTGTCCTAGTCTCTGTGTCTTTGTCTGGGTTGATGATCATCTGCTGCAAACACAAGCTTCCACGATGAGGGTTGAGATATGCCTTGTATCATTATACCCATGGCTTATATCATTATATCCATATCCATTCTATGAGTATAACGATAACTCATTTGGAGGTAGCTTAATATTATGTTCATGACAATTACATAGTGGTACTTTCATACAGTTACAGTTGTTCTCAGAGTTAATATAATACTCTTGGAATAATATAGAGCTCACACAAGGCCTCTAGAACTCTTGTTTGAGGAATTATTTTCTGAAGTTCACACTAAGCAATTTCCCATCCATGTCTCACCTGGACACTTCCAATGCTTCATCAGCTTTATAACATTTTTTTTTTAAAGGAAAAGGGACAAGATAAAGTCAAATACTACTAAACTGAAGCAGAAAGAGAAAGGGTGAATATGAGAGTAAAAAACGGTTGCACAATAAAGACAAAAAAAATCAGATAAACATTTAAGGGGTGGTGCTGGAGAGATGGCTCTGGGTTAAAGAGCACCTGCTGCTCTCTCAGAGGAGCAGGGTTTTCTTCCCAGCACCCACATCAGGTGATTCACACCACCTGCCAAGCCAGCTCCAGGGATTCTCATGCCTCTGGCCTATGCAACCCTCCAAATAGCATATATCACATAGATAAACACACATGCACACAATTAATAAAATAATTAATAAAATAAAATAGATCTTAAAATAACAAAAGAGGAGACAGAAAATTAAAATACAACCAAGGAAATATAGCATCAAATGTATAGGCATAAAAATTAAGGGACAAAAGGGAAAACATTTGCTGTTCTTCAGTTGCTCCTCCATCTTATTTTTTGAGACAGGGTCTCTCCTTGAACTTGGAGCCCGCTGACTCAGCTAGATGGGCTCTGCAGCAAGCTCCAGGAACGTTCTTCTTCCCATACTCCCAGGACTAGGTTTTGAACATGTTTCTCAACCTCTGAAGTTCCATGTGGATGCTGGAGATTCCAATAAATGTCCCCTTGTTAGCATAGCAAGCACATACCTGACAGTGTCCTCCTAGTTCTCTCATGAACGCAGTTCTATGTGGTCTAATAAGGTGGGCATTGAATACTGGCTATCTCGTGCCCAATTCTCTCTGTAATGTCTGTCCTTTCTTCTTTATATCATGGAACCCTTCCATGTGGTGACCACGGGTTCCTAATGGTTCCTGTGGGACTGTCCACCAGTGAATGATGACCTTGTGTTGCCTTGGATTATGTAACCTCTACCGCAAGGAGAACAGGCAGTTCTATTACTCTGTGCACTCGCAGCGTCCTCAGGTTCATTCAGTTATGCTCACATCCCACAGCCCCATGAACTAGGGGTGGGAGTCTCTGTTAGTGTTTGTTTAAAAATTCCAATTAGAGCAATTCAGGCTGTTATGCTCCTTGATTCTCCTAGTGTCCTGTCATAGGTTATTCTTTAGGTCCCCAGCTGCTTGTTGAATCATGGAATTTCTTACTCTTTGTATGAAAAGGTGGGACTTCAGGGTTATCTTTTATTATTTTTACCTTGTTTTTCTCCCCTCTTTGTCCTTCAGTTCTTCCCATAGGTTCCAAGTTTTAGGATCCCAGGAAGACCTCTTTAGTACAGATCTAATGTAATTTGTGATCCCTGCATTCTGCCACCTGTGAACTAGCAAGACAATATCTCCATTTCATCTTCCTTTTACCTTTTGACCCCATCAGGTCAGTGCTAGTGTGAAAGACAGCATTTGCTTGTCCAAGGGTGATGCCGAGACTCTTTCTCTGTTATCTTTGACCTTGTTCATTGAGGCCAGTGCTCACAACTGAGCCTAGAGCTTGCCTATAAAGTTAGATTAGTTATTCACTTTAGCCAGTTTGCACTGCAAATCCCTGGTCTCTGTTTGAGAGAGCTGGAGTTACCTATATCCACTCACTTTATACATGGGCTATAGGGATCTGACCTGCAGGGTTCATGCCTGCACAGCAAGCACTTCATCTGCTGAACCATGTCCCCAGTCCCTTCTTTTTGAGAATGAGACAATTTCAATGGAGACACAGCTATAAAACAGCTCAGCAATCTCTCTCTCTCTCTCTCTCTCTCTCTCTCTCTCTCTCTCTCATATGTGTGTGTGTGTGTGATCATGTGTAAACGAGGGTGCTTAGACTCTTGTTTGCATGTTTAGAGTACAGAGGTTGACATTGGCTGTCTTCCTTGATCATCTACCAACTTGGTTTTTTTTTTTTTTTTTTGAGATAGAGTTTCTCACTGAGTTTTGAGTTCATCTGTTGCAGGGGAAGGAGCCTGCTGATTCTTCCCAACAGCCCGGTTAGCTTAGCCCCAAAATAACCATACAGAAACTGTATTAATTAAATTACTGCTTGGCCCATTAGCTCTAGCCTCTTATTGGCTAACTCTCACATCTTGATTTAAAACGTTTCTATTAATCTGTATATTGCCACATGGCAGTAGCTTACCGGGAAAGAGTCTAACCAGGGTCCATCTCCAGTGGATCCATGACTCTCTGACTCTACTTTCTTCCTTCCAGAATTCAGTTCTGTTTTTCCCGCCTACCTAAGTTCTGCCCTATCAAAAGGTCAAGGCAGTTTCTTTATTCATTAACCAATGAAAGCAACACATAAACAGAAGGAGCTCCTACATCATTCATTAGTCAAGACAAGGTGGCCTGTGATTTCTTGAGATCCTACTGTCTCTACCTCCCAATACTGGCATTACAAGTACATGCCATTTAACTCACCTTTCTTTATGGTTGCTGTGGGTCTGAGCTGAAGTCTTCATGCTTGTGCAGAAAACTGTTACCATTGATCTATTTCTCCAAGCATCAACTACTCATGTCTTAATTATTGCTGTTAATCACCAGCACTTTCAGAGAACCCAAAAATTCTTAAAATGTGACACAGTTTAATGTAACTTATCTTATTTCTTCCTTCTTTCTTGGTCCTTTTGATCTGCATTATTCCTGGAAGGAATCATAATACTTTCTCATTTTTAAAATTTTATTTAGCTATGTTTTTACATTTGTTTGTTTGTCTCTCTGTGTGTATGTATAGGAGTGTACATTTGTCATGGTTTGTGGGTAGAGACCAGAGGATACCTTGTGGGAGCTTATTCTCAGCTTCTATCATGTGAATTCTGGGGACTCAGTTCAAATCTTCAGACTTGGCATACAGCATTCTTAATCACTGTGTGCTGATATTTTGTTTGTGCTCTAACAAATAAAGCTTACCTGAAGACGAGAGTGAGAGGCTTGCTACTAGCTAACCACAGAGGTCTGGAGGTCTGTATAGACAGGCAGTGATGTGGCTGGGCAGAGAGAGGAGGTGATACAGCGAGGTGGAGACAGGAGTTCCTTTTCTTTTTGGTTAAGAGGTGTAGAAGATCTCTAATGGCTGGATGCTCTGCTTCTCTGATCTTTCTGCACTTGTCCCTATATCTGACTCTGGGTTTTTATTTATTAAGACCAATTAGAATTCCCACTACATCTAGCGCTCCAACTTTAGGGCGTGAATTCATGAAAAAAGCCGCTTGCTTGCCTGAGGCTTTGTATTCACACTTGTAGACTGGAGCTATTCATGGCTGGAGTCACGGCCCTGACAGTCAGGTTCTCCTCTCCTTTTCCCTAAGCCTCTGAGCAGGTCTGGGATATTTCTTTGCGGTCTACATGCAGCAAACTCCTCAGAAGCTTGGGCTCCAAACACTGCCAGAGTTAGCCCCTCACCAGCAGCTGGTTCTCCCTTTAGGCAGCTTTCTTCCCGCATGATCCCTGGTGTGCGTTTTTTTTAGACAGTGGGTTCCCTCTCCTGGTAGGTGTGAGTTTTCCCCACATTCCCTCCTTGAAATCCACTCAGGCTTCTACTGCTCTCCTCAGCAGCAGTCAGCTTTGCACTCCATTGTAGTGTACATCATCACCGGCGGCAGCTTTGCTGAGACAATTGCGAATTTTTAAAGGTGGGGGATTTTTTTTTAAATGAGAGTGAGCACTTGGGAGGCAGAGGCAGGCAGATCTCTGGTGAGTTTGAGGCCAGCCTGGTCTACAGTTTGATTTGCAGGACATCCAGGGCTATTACACAAAGAAACTCTGTCTCATAAAACCTAAAAAAAAAAAAAGAAACACTTTAACAATGTTGGTTAGGTCTCTGTATAATAATACACTGGATGGTTTAAAATGGGACAATTAAATGAAGGAATAACTGATTTAGATAGTACTGTCAACTATAAACTTTTTCAGTTTTATTGCTTTTTCTCTTATTACTAAAGAAGTTGGTTAATCTGAGTGCCAAGATACAAGTTTTAGAAAGTCTTATTAAAACAGTTCTTAGAAATATTGAGAAACAGATAGAGATATTTAAAGGGGAACCAATCTCAGCATTGCACTTTAAGGTTAGAGAGGAACAGCCTAAGGTTTCAAACTTTAATTTATCCAGTAACTTTACAGGATCAACTGCTAAATGATAGATTTCCCCAAGGCTGTGCAAGAGCTGAATGTACTCCTGTGAAAATGTTAGACTTAAGGAGATTCAAGGAATTGATAGTCTTATATGGCATGCATTGACCTTTTGTGGAGCATATGTTAAATTCATGGTTTAAGCCAGGTGGGAAATCCATGACCATGAGAGACAACAAACCTCACACACACTGCAGAGATATTCCATTATCTGAAACTTCTATTTACAAATCATTTTTAGGGAAAGGAACAATAGACAAGAAAATCAATTTGATATACTTTACCCAAAACAACATCCAGATCTTTTCCTTCAGAATCACCTCAACTCGAAGGATTGGCTAAACTTATCCATGATGCAGTACTGTTCACCTCCAACCAAAGCATCATAGCTTCCAAATTGAGGATCTCCACTATCAGGGCATATTCCTTTTTTTTTCTTTTTTTTTATTTTTATTTTTATTTAAATTTATTTATTTATTAAGGATTTCTGCCTCGTCCCCACAACCGCTTCCCATTTCCCCCCCCTCCCCCGATCAAGTCCCCCTCCCTCATCTGCTCGAAGAGCAATCAGGGTTCCCTGACCTGTGGGAAGCCCAAGGACTGCCCACCTCTATCCAGGTCTCGTAAGGTGAGCATCCAAACTGCCTAGGCTCCCACAAAGCCAGTACGTGCAGTAGGATCAAAAACCCACTGCAATTGTTCTTGAATTCTCAGTATTCCTAATTGTCCGCTATGTTCAGCTAGTCCGGATTTATCCCATGCTTTTTCAGACCTAGGCCAGCTGGCCTTGGTGAGATCCCAATAGAACATTCCCATTGTCTTAGTGTGTGGGTGCACCCCTCGTGGTCCTGAGTTCCTTGCTCGTGCTCCGTCTCCTTCTGCTCCTGATTTGGACCTTGAGATTTCTGTCCGGTGCTCCCATGTGGGTCTCTGTCTCTGTCTCCTTTCATCGCCTGATGAAGGTTAATATTCATGAGGATGCCTATGGCTAAAATAAAAAACACCAATGATAGCCTTTGCTGGAGAGGTTGTGGAGAAAGGGGTACACTCACCCATTGCTGGTGGGAATGCAAACTTGTGCAACCACTCTGGAAAGCAGTGTTTCGGTTTCTCAGGAAATTCGGGATCAACCTATCCCTGGATCCAGCAATACCACTCTTGGGAATATACCCAAGAGAGGCCCTATCATACAACAAAAGTATATGCTCAACTATGTTCATGGCAGCATTGTTTGTAATAGCCAGAACCTGGAAACAACCTAGATGCCCTTCAACGGAAGAATGGATGAAGAAAGTATGGAATATATACATATTAGAGTATTACTCAGCAGTAAAAAACAAGGACTTCTTGAATTTTGCGTACAAATGGATGGAAATAGAAAACACTATCCTGAGTGAGGTAAGCCAGACCCAAAAAGAGGAACATGGGATGTACTCACTCATATTTGGTTTCTAGCCATAAATAAAGGACATTGAGCTTATAATTCATGTTCCTAGAGAAGCTAAATAAGAAGGTGAATCCAAAGACAAACACATAGGCATCCTCATGAATATCAGGGCATATTCCTAAATGTCTTGTTACCTATCAGCTCTTGAGAGGAAAGAGACGATAAGGGCTTGAAGTTAGATTTGAATGTCCCTGTCCCCTTTCTAGAAAATCCTTCAGGCACTGGATTCAGCTGCAGGAACCACTCCACTCTACTCCAGGCTCGCCACTTGAAACTCAGTCCTGCCTCCTCTGTGGAAAGCAGCGGGTGCAAGGCAGGTGGGCGGGACTTCTACACTCCTCTGACTTCTGTGCCTCTCCTCCAGGCGTGTGTTGGCCTATCATAGAAGAGAATGGACAAGGTTGTTTTCAGAATCACTTAAATTTCCAAGAAGTGGAAAGTGAAACCAAAGTATCAGCTGTCATTCATTCTATTAACCTTTTATTTCTTGGCAGAAAAAAAAGCTCGACAGTCCTAAAATAATAAAGTAGGTAGAACGTGGGACTGGGAAGCTCAGTGGGAACATGGAAAAGCACCATACCAACTAGGCTGGAACACAACCCCTGAAAGATATTTTTCCTGTTCCCTGATAATACAAATGCATCCTGAACTAAAGTCACACCGCACATTGCCTTGGGTCCTGTGCCAATCAACACTAGTCCCATCCAAGACACAACCCAGCTCGCTGCTCTGATTATAACCTTATGCCCTCACAAGATTCATATTACTTAATTCTTGTCATTCATCCCACCCCCATCCTGCTATGATTTATTCTGGCTTGGGATTGACTGGTCTTACACAAGCTGTCCCAACCACTGTGAGTTCATATGTGGCACTCCCTTGCTGTATTCAGAAGATGCTGGTTTTTTTTTTGTGGTCATCTACTACCTCTGGCTCTTCCAGGCTTTTCACCCCGTCTTCCACAACCATTCTTGTGCCTTTGAGGTAGAAGGTACTTATGTTACTTTAAAGGCTACTCATTTCTCAATGGCTTATTCTCTGCATCATGACCACTGTGGGTATCTGTATTGATTAGCATCTACTGAAAATAAGAGCATCCATTGTAAGGCTTGAGTGATGCCTTAATCTATGCATATAATGATAAATCATTAGGAGGTGGTTTAATATTATGTCCATTTAACAGTACTATAGTAATTCTCACCTAGGGTGTATAAACAGTGTCCTTTAGGGTACCAGTCCTTTAGAATACTTCAAGGTTCAACAAGGTACTACAGCTGGGGAAGGAAAATGACTAAGGGATCTGAGGGAAAGCAATTTCCTCACAGGCAATTTCCTCAATAAGTCTCTTTATTGCACTCTATTCTCATTCATCTGTCCCATCTGGAATTTCTTAGCTCTAATTCTCTATCTCAATCCTAATTCCAATTCCAATTCTCTGCTATATATTTTCTTTTCTTTTTTCTTTCTTCATTTTCCTAAATCTGCTAATTTCTGGGAGGCTTCTTCTCTAACTTCTCTCTAGCTCCTGTTCCCACTTCTGTTAACTTTCTTTATCATTACCCAGCCATAAAGACCCACAAAAACTTGCTGGCATGGGTAACCAAGCAACCTAGTAAACAGACAAGGGAAGTTTATGGTCCTGCTCCATTATCACTTTTGTCAAATGTTAGCAAGCTCTAAAAAAATTTTTAGATCTCAAGTTTATATCTTTGCTCTAAGATCAGGTGTGTGTGTGTGCGTGTGTGTGTGTGTGTGTGTGGTTGCTTGATGCCTATCAGCCTCACCATTGGAGGTTTGTCTTCCTCCAGGCTGTGTGTAGATGGTTAGTTATTTTTTCCTGAGAGTAAGACACAAATAGTAAATCTCCTGAACTAAAGTCATCAGTGAAATGTTGCAATTGTAAAGTGAGGGATTGGGAATCTTTTAATACAAGGTTAGTTTTAGGTCATTGCTTTCCTTATCTATAGGCTAGGTAAAACAATCTCAGATATGGCCTATGGCTTTTGAGCCTGGCTGCCATAACATACAGAAATATGGGTCTACAGAGAAGGAATGAACATGGATGAGAAAGTATCTCCATATCAGAATAGAGAGTCCTTTGGGAGTATTCTCAGGAGTGATAAAGCTGGATTATGTGATAAATATAGTTTTACTTTTTGGGGGAACTTCCACACAAATTACCTTAGTGACTGTATGTGTTTGCACACCCACCAGCAGGGACTGAGTGTTTTCTTTTCCCCACAGACACAACAGCATTTTGGCCATTTGTAATTTTGTTTCCAGCTATACTGGCTGGGGTAAAATCTCATGATAAAATAAAATTTCAAAGTGGTTGTGATTCTCATTTTCCTTAAGGATAGGAAGGTTACACCTTTAAAAGACATTTCTCGGTCAATTGTATTTCATCTTTTGAGAGCCCTGTATTTTGGTTCATGCTCCATTTTAATGTTGGGTTGCCTGTTTTCTTGATGTGAAACAATTCTTCATAGATTCTAGATACTAAGTTCCTGTTCAGAATAGAACTGGTAAAGATTTTTCCTGTTCTGTAGGCTGCCTCTTCACTCGGGTGATGGTGTCTTTTACAAAAGACATTTTTGAGACAGTGTCCTACTCTGTATCCCAGAGTGAGGTACTGACTATATCGTCTAGGCTGGTCTTGAGCTCTTGGTGATCCTCCGGCCTCAGCCTCCTGAGTGTTAAGATTATGGCTGTGAGCCACTGTGCCTGCTTCGCTCAAAAGCCTCCTTTATATTTTTGGGAGTCAGGCTACATATGGATGAGTGTTCCATTGGGAATAAACACAGAGGTTTTATATTACTATGTGGCCATGACGTGGAACCATCAATAGAGAAAAGATAATATACGCTGATATAAAGGGATAAGGAAAATCATGTTTTTAAGAAAGGGTAAAATGGGAAGTGAAAGGGTAGAGGATGAAGGTAGAGGAAGGAAAGTGGGAGGGATAAAGAACACTGAAGGATTTCCCACAAGTCATATGGAAATCTGCCACTCCAGAAATTTCCTAAAATAATCTATGCACATACACAGAAGAATTTAGATGGAGTTGCCCTCCACTAGGACAATAATGTCCCTGCTAGACACCACAGGGTAACAAAGAAAAAGCCCAGACCCAGGACATAGGTTGATTTTTCAAAGTGTTTTCCAATGAATTCCCTCAGCATTACAGGGATTGTAGGTGCTCTTGTCTACATCCCAGAACTTGGAGGTAACACACACTATTAGTGAAGACACCAAACGCTTGAGTTAGAGAACATGAAGAAGTCAAACTGATACTGACCAGAAGCTTCAACCCTACTGGCTAGCTTTCATGGTGCTGGAAGGTTGTAGCCCTAATACCAAGGGTGAAAAGGAATCATTAATTAAAGCCAGTTGTGATCTCTGTGAGCTACAATAATAACTGACCAGACAAGACATATTCATCTCACTATAATTGTGGTAGAAATGTCTAAGGAGTAACCAGCTACTTCCTGATTAGATTTAATAGTTTCTCCACAAGAAGAAACCTGTATCTGAGCATGAACCTAAGCATGACTCCTGTGCAGATGCCAATTTTTGTATCATTCAAGAAAATATTCATTTTCGCCCATCTGACTACAATCCTAACTTCTCATGGTTGTAAATGTAGAGAGATCAGAGACCCTAGGTGAGAATTATTATTGTTATTCTGCTAAATGGACATAATATCAAGCCACCTCCAAATGAGTTATCATTATACCCATAAGATGGGTATGGGTATAATGATATAAGCCATGGGTATAATGATATAAGGCACTTTCAAGCCTCATCGTGGAAGCTTTTGTTTGCAGCAGATCAACCCAGAGCTCAGCAAATAGCCTAGATACAGGGACTAGGACATGAAAGACTATCTGGCCCTAAATGGAATATATCAATGTTTCTTCTAAAGGCACAGGAATGGTTGTGGGAGAGAGGATGACAAGACTGAAAGAGCCAGAGTTGGTGGATGGTGACAGGGAAGCAGTGTCTTCTGCACACAGCACGGCAGCTCCACTTATGAACTCACCATGGTCGTGACAGCAGGTGTAAGACCTGTCAAGCCCGTGCTGGACTGAATAGCAGCATAGACAGGGGAATAGAGAAAAACAAGAATTAAGGAATGTGAATTTACAACCATGAGAAATTAGGATTATAGTCAGAGGGGAGAAAATGAATATTTTCTTGAATGATACAAAAATTGGCATCTGCACAGGACTCAGCACAATGTGTTGTGTGACCAGCTCAAGTTGCATTTGTGAAGTCAGTGATCATAAAAATTACCTTTCAAGGGTTGTGTTCCTGCCTATCTAAGTCAGCTGCTTGTCCATGTTGTCCCTGCTTCCAAAGGCCACATTCCACTCCGTTATTATTTTTAGACTTTCCAAAATTTGCTGCCAAGAAATGAAGAGCTAATAGATTGGTAAACAGCCAATAGTTTCACTTTCTCTTTCTTCTTCTCGGAAGGGTAGGGGATTCAGAAAAACAACAAGACCCATGCGCTTTGATGATTGGTCAAAACCCACTGAGAGGGAAGGGGCAGAAGTCAGAAGAATGTATAAGTCCTGCCCTGCTGAATTGAATCTGCGGCTTTCCCACAGAGGAAGCAGAGAGGGGATACAAGAGAAAAGATTGTAGGACAGTGGAGCGTGGTTCCTGCAGCTGAACCCAGTGAGGAAATCCACTGGACACAGGATAATCTGGTAAGGGGACAGCAGCATTCAAATCTACCTCTGAACCCTCACCATCTCTAAAGATATGACAGGTACCAGGACATATAGAAACATGTCCTGAAAGTGGGGGGCCTCAGTTTGAAAGCTAAGGAGCTTTGGTGGGAGTCAGGCAGGACAGGTTTGTAGATGTTCTTAGCCAATCATTCAAGTTTAAGTAGACCTGAAGGAAATGATCCCAATATTGGTTTTGGTAATAAGTCATTAAGTTCGTTTGGTTTGGTCTCATACTCCTCTCCCGAAAATGGCTGTAATAGGTAATGGAATATTTCTGCCATGTGTATTAGGCTTATTGTATCCCAATAAGGGAGCAATCTCAAATTGCTCCCTAGTTCATTGTCAACTATATAATTTCTTACATCCCGAGGCCTCCAACTTGTGGAGAAGAGGTCTCTCTGCACGCTGCTTCTGCTGTAACTGACTGTGGAAATCTCTACCTGAAGAATCATCTTCACTGTGCTTTTCCTTATTATAAAGCAGGAGTGCTAATACCTTCTCTCCATCTGTGAGGAATATGAGCTGTGTCAGGATCTGGTGACAGCTGACATTTAGGCAGGTTTCCTTTTTTAATACTTGCTGTGTAATAGCCTTCTCGTTCCCTGTGTTCATACTCAGTGGAAAGACCTTGCAGACAACTGTCACACTGGAGTCTGCATCACAGACCCAGGAGCTGACAGAATGAGAGGGAAAACTGAAAAGAGAGAACAGCTGTGTGCTTCAGGGACATTCTGTCTGTGATCGCCCCCCCCCCCCCCCCCGTCAAAAGTAAATCAGGCTATGGTGTTTATGTAACCAGGTTTAGCTTCCTTTTCAGGACAATTTCTTTACTGACCTCCTTCCATCCTCTGCCTGCAGTCAGACTGAACAAAGTTCTGCAGCTCTGGTTCCCTACACAGATGTAGCCATTTGTCTTGTAGATTGCACAGGGACTGTATGTGCAGTGAGTCTGTATGCACTTGTGCTCATACACAGTATGATTCTAACGACATCTGTGTTTTGTATTAGACTGGTTTTATGCTCTCTCCAGGCTGTTGTCAGCTACTGTTTAAGAATCTACTAAGACTTCAGGTTCCCACTGAGCAGTTGAACTACAGAACAGGCACACAAGTGTTCACAGTAAAGTCCAAGTGTTTTCCTCACAGCCCCCTTTAATAGCCTGGTGATATATCTGTGTGTTAATGGTGAAGAAGTGAACAAGACAAAAGCACTTTCTGCTGTGTGAGGTTCACTATACTGTGGGAAGGTAACAGCAAATGAACGACAAATACGCACTATGCAGCAACAAGGGCTGTGGAGAAACTGAAACATGACGAAAGGATGGCAAATGATAAGAGGAAGGCATATTTGTACATCCCAATGTGAATATAAATCCTGAATCCTGCCTAATTGAAGTAGGACCTAGAGAAATGTAATTAATATCCGTGTGGTTACTGGGAGAGAACAAAAAGACACAGAAGCAGTTGCAAGGTTCAAAGTGATGAGACGAGAAGACAGCCCAAGATACCAGGGGTCTGGAATCCAGACACCAGAGGCTCCAGAAATGCAATAAGTATTCAAAGGTATAATGTATGGAGCATGTGCACTGTAAATCCAATGAATGGTCTCTGACTGAAATGGGAATCCTTGTGGTGCCTCACAGAATGACTTGACATGGTATGACGTCAGTGTCACTAGGATAACTCTGGCTGCTTGATCATGCATGTTATTACATAAACAATCTCAGGAAATATAGCAATATCGATGACATAATCAAGGCTTGAATTGAGGAGGTCTGCATAGGATAAAGGAGGAAGAATGATCAATTGTAAGTGGATTAGGAAATAGAGCCTAAGAGGGTGAACTGTGGGAGAGATAAAAAGAGGCTCCAGGGTGACAATGGGGATTTGCTGTTTCCTTTACTGACAATGAGGTCCATCATGCTGTCGTGTGAGGTCGTATAGGCAGGCTTGTGGAAAATAAAGGGTTGAAATATGGATCTGAGCTCGTTAACTACCCAACAATTAAACTTGGGTCCTAGGACCTGGCAGTAAGTGTATTTACCGGCTGAGCCTTCTTAATATACTTGATACTCTTTTTTTCCCCCTTTTGAGACAAAGTCTCAAGTAGCTCAGGTTAGCCTCTAACTCACTACCAGAATTATAGGGATCCACAATCACCTGCTTTGGATGAGGTGCTGGGGATTGAACTCAAGGCCTTATTCATGGAAAAGCTCTCTACCAATTGGGCTCCATCTGCAGTGCAGTTAGATTGCATTCATAAAATAAAAGATTTAGAAGAAAATAGTGAATCTAAATGATGACATGAAGACACGGAAATGTTGTTTTGGATAAATTAATTTTAGCACAGAGTTTAAGGGTAGAGAAGTTTTATAGTATTTTAAGTTTATATTCTTCATGGAGATGAGTTCCTTGTCATGAAAAGAAGGCAAGTAAATCTAGACAAAATAAGAATTATTTCAGCAAAACACAGTAGTTGAACCTACTGAAATGTTCTGAAAACAAAATAACACAGACAAAACCAGATTTGTGTGATTGTTAGAGAGATTTGGCATTGATTAAACACTGATGTCAATTGTCATTTGTTATTATTTATTTTTCAGTGTGCAAAACTAGATGTTTGTTAAATTTCTATTCATTTGAAAGCACACACTGAGGGAAGTGGGCACAGATGGAGAAGAAATCTCAGATTTCATACAAATATTCCAGCTTTAGTTAGATGCGACAAATTTACTCATGACTTTATACTTGATTACTTGATGATGCTGGCGAAAAGACACATGCAGATTTTATATTATTTTTCTTTACTTAGGTAATATTTTTCTATAATGAAGGGTTTAATTGAGAGTTAGTATAAATTTGTTCCAGTTTCCTTTCTATTTATGATATATAAACACTGTGACCAAAAGAATTTCTTTATTATTATTATTTTTATTGAGAAAAGGAGAAAAAAAAACAAGTTTCCACCTCCTCCCAGCCTCCCATTTCCCTCCCCCTCCTCCCACCCTTCTCCCCCTCCTCCCACCCTTCTCCCCCTCCCCCCACTCCTTTCCCCCTCCCTCTCCAGTCCAAAGAGCAGTCAGGGTTTTCTGCCCTGTGGTAAGTCCTAGGTCCTCCCCCCTCCGTCCATATCTAGGAAGGTGAACATCCAAACTGGCTAGGCTCCCACCAAGCCAGCACATTAAGCAGGATCAAAACCCCGTGTCATTGTCCTTTGCGTCTCATCAGCCCTCATTGTTTGCCATGTTCAGAGAGTCCAGTTTTATCCCATGCCTTTTCAGTCACAGTCCAGCTGGCCTTGGTGAGCTCCCAATAGATCCGCTCCACTGTCTCAGTGGGTGGGTGCACCCCTCGTGGTCCCGACTTCTTTGCTCATGTTCTCCCTCCTTCTGCTCCTCATTGGGACCTTGGGAGCTCAGTCCAGTGATCCAGTGTGGGTCTCTGTCTCTATCTCCATCTATCACCAGATGAAGGTTCTATGATGATATGTAAGATATTCGTCATTATTGCTCTAGGATAGGGTCATTTCAGGTTCCCTATCCTCAGCTGCCCCAGGAACTAACTGGGGACCTCGGCTTAGGGTCAGGTCTCTTGCCAACCCTAAAGTGGCTCCCTTAACTAAGAATTGTGGTTCCGTGCTCCCCTGTCCAACCTTCCTTTATCCCAATCCTCCTGTTTCCCCAAGGCCCCCCCTCCTTCCCTTCTAACTTTTCTCTCCCCATCTCCCCTTACCCACATCCCACCCCACCCCCAAGATCCCAATTTTCTCCCCAGAAATTTGTTCTACTTCCGTTCGCCAAGAGGATAACTATATGTTTTTCCTTGGGTTCACCTTCTTACTTAGCTTCTTTAGATTCACCTATTGTAGACTCCGTGACCCTTATTTGTGGCTAGAATCCAATTATGAGTGAGTACATCCCATGTTCATCTTTTTGGGTCTGGGATACCTCACTCAGGATAGTGTTTTCTATTTCCATCCATTTGCATGCAAAATTCGAGAAGTCATTGTTTTTTACCGCAGCGTAGTACTCTAATGTGTATATATTCCATACTTTCTTCATCCATTCTTCCATTGAAGGGCATCTAGGTTGTTTCCAGGTTCTGGCTATTACAAATAATACTGCTATGAACATAGTTGAACAAATGCTTTTGTCATATGATAGGGCATCTCTTGGTTATATTCCCGAGAGTGGTATTGCTGGGTCCAGGGGTAGGTTGATCCCGAATTTCCTGAGAAACTGAAACACTGACTTCCACAGTGGTTGCACAAGATTGCATTCCCACCAGCAATGGATGAGTGTACCCCTTTCTCCACAACCTCTCCAGCAAAGGCTATCCTTGGTGTTTTTGACTTTAGCCATTCTGACAGGTATAAGATGATATCTCAAAGTTGTATTGATTTGCATTTCCCTGATTGCTAAGGAGGTTGAGCACGACCTTAAGTGTCTTTTGGCCATTTGAACTTCTTCTGTTGAGAATTCTCTGTTCAGTTCAGGGCCCCATTTTTTAATTGGGTTAATTAGCATTTTAAAGTCTAGTTTCTTGAGTTCTCTATATATTTTGGAGATCAGACCTTTGTCTGTTGCGGGGTTGGTGAAGATCTTCTCCCAGTCAGTAGGTTGCCTTTGTGTCTTAGTGACAGTGTCCTTTGCTTTACAGAAGCTTCTCAGTTTTAGTAGGTCCCATTTATTCAATGTTGCCCTTAATGTCTGTGCTTCTGGGGTTATACATAGGAAGCAATCTCCTGTGCCCATCTGTTGTAGGGTATTTCCCACTTTCTCTTCTATCCTTTTCAGTGTGTTCGGGCTGATATTGAGGTCTTTAATCCATTTGGACTTGAGTTTTGTGCACGGTGATAGATATGGGTCTATTTTCATTCTTCTACAGGTTGACATCCAGTTGTGCCAGCACCATTTGTTGAAGATGCTTTCTTTCTTCCATTGTATACTTTTAGCTCCTTTATCAAAAATGAGGTGTTCATAGGTTTGTGGGTTAAAATCCGGGTCTTCTATACGATTCCATTGGTCGACTTCTCTGTTTTTATGCCAGTACCACACTGTTTTCATCACTGTAGCTCTGTAATAGAGTTTGAAGTCAGGGATGGTAATGCCTCCAGAAGATCCTTTATTGTATAGGATTGTTTTGGCTATCCTGGGTTTTTTGTTTTTCCATATAAAGTTGATTATTGTCCTCTCCAGATCTGTGAAGAATTTTGATGGGATCTTGATGGGGATTGCATTGAATCTATAAATTGCCTTTGGTAGAATTGCCATTTTTACTATGTTGATCCTCCCAATCCAAGAGCAAGGGAGGTCCTTCCATTTTCTGGTATCCTCTTCAATTTCTTTCTTCAATTCCTTAAAGTTCTTGTCAAATAGATCTTTCACTTCCTTGGTTAGATTTACCCCAAGATATTTTATGCTGTTTGTGGCTATCGTGAATGGTGAAGCTTCTCTGATTTCCCTCTCTGCTTCCATATCCTTTGTGTATAAGAGGGTGACTGATTTTTTGGAGTTGATCTTGTATCCTGCCACATTACCAAAGCTGTTTATCAGCTGTAAAAGTTCTTTGGTGGAGTTTTGGGGGTCGCTTAAGTACACTATCATATCATCTGCGAATAACGAAAGTTTAACTTCTTCCTTTCCAATTCGAATCCCCTTGATCCGATTATGTTGTCTTATTGCTATTGCTAGAACTTCAAGCACTATATTGAAGAGGTATGGCGAGAGTGGACAGCCTTGTGTTCCTGAGTTAAGCCGGATGGCTTTGAGTTTCTCTCCGTTTAATTTGATGTTAGCTGTCGGTTTGCTGTATATAGCTTTTATTATATTTAGGTATGACCCTTGTATCCCTAATCTCTCCAAGACTTTTAACATAAATGGATGTTGAATTTTGTCGAATGCTTTTTCAGCATCTAATGAAATGATCATATGGTTTTTTTCTTTCAGTTTATTTATATGCTGGATTACATTGATAGATTTTCGTATGTTGAACCAGCCCTGTATATCAGGAATGAAGCCTACTTGATCAAAATGGATAATTTTTGGGATGTGTTCTTGGATTCAGTTTGCCAGTATTTTGTTGAGGATTTTTGCGTCGATGTTCATGAGTGAGATTGGCCTGTAATTCTCTTTCCTGGTTGAGACTTTGTGTGGTTTTGGTATCAGAGTAACTGTAGCTTCATAAAAGAAATTAGGTAATGACCCTTCTGTTTCTATATTGTGGAATACAATAAGGAGTATAGGTATTAGCTCTTCTTGGAAGTTCTGGTAGAATTCCGCATTGAAACCATCTGGTCCTGGGCTTTTTTTGGTAGGGAGGTTTTTGATAACAGCTTCTAATTCTTCGCGACCAACAGGTCTGTTTAGATTGTTCACCTGGTCCTGGTGTAACTTTGGTATATGGTATTTATCTAAAAAAGTGTCCATTTCTTTTACATTTTCCAGTTTTGTGTTATACAGGCTTTTGTAATAAGATCTAATGATTCTCTGAATTTCCTCTGTGTCTGTGGTTATGTCCCCCTTTTCATTTCTGATCTTATTAATTTGCAAATTCTCTCTCTGCCGTTTGATTAGTTTGGATAGGGGTTTATCAATCTTGTTGATTTTCTCCAGGAACCAGCTTTTTGTTTCATTGATTCTTTGGGTTGTTTTCTGTGTTTCTATTTTGTTGATTTCAGCCCTCAGTTTGATTATTTCCAGTCTTCTACTCCTCCTAGGTGAGTCTGCTTCTTTTTTTTTCTAGAGCTTTCAGGTGGGCTGTTAAGTCTCCAATATGTGCTTTCTCTGTTTTCTTTAAGTGGGCACTTAGTGCGATGAACTTTCCTCTTAGCACTGCTTTCATAGTGACCCATAAGTTCGAGTATGATGTTTCTTTATTTTCATTGAATTCAAGGAAGACTTTAATTTCTTTCTTGATTTCTTCCTTAATCCAGGTATGGTTCAGTAGTAGACTGTTCAGTTTCCATGAGTTTGTAGGCTTTCTGGGGGTAGCATTGTTGTTGAATTCTAACTTTAATCCATGGTGATCTGATAAGACACAAGTGGTTACTAATATTTTTTTGTAACTGTGTAAGTTAGCTTTGCTACCGAGTATGTGGTCAATTTTCGAGAAGGTTCCATGAGCTGCAGAGAAGAAGGTATATTCTCTCCTATTTGGGTGGAATAATCTATAGATGTCTGTTAAGTCCATTTGCTTCATTACCTCCATTAATTCTCTAATTTCTCTGTTATATTTCTGTTTGATTGACCTGTCCATTGGTGAGAGAGGAGTGTTGAAGTCTCCTACTATTAGTGTATGTGGTTTGATGGCTGCCTTGAGTTTTAGTAATGTTTCTTTTATGTACGTGGGCGCTTTTATATTAGGGGCGTAGATATTCAGGATTGAGACTTCATCCTGATGAATTGTTCCTGTTATGAGTATAAAATGTCCCTCTCCATCTCTTCTGATTGATTTAAGTTTGAAGTCAACTTTGTTAGAAATTAGTATGGCCACACCTGCTTGTTTCTTAGGTCCATTTGCTTGATAAGCCTTTTCCCAGCCCTTTACTCTGAGTAGGTGCCTGTCTTTGTGGTTGAGGTGTGTTTCTTGTAAACAGAAGAATGTTGGATCCTGTTTTCGTATCCAATCTCTTAGCCTGTGTCTTTTTATAGGTGAGTTGAGGCCATTAACATTAAGTGACATTAATGACCAGTGGTTGTTAACTCTGGTCCTTTTTTTTAGTAGTAGGGTTTGTGTGTTTCCCTTCTTTGAGTTGCGCTGTTGAAGGGTCTCTAGATGACTGAGTTATTGTGGGCATTGTTGGACTCCTTGGTTAGTGATTTTCCTTCTATTATTTTCTGTAAGGCTGGATTTGTGGCTACATATTGTTTAAATTTGTTTTTATCCTGGAAAATTTTGTTTTCTCCATTTATAGTGAACGAAAGCTTGGCTGGATATAGTAGTCTGGGCTTGTATCCATGATCTCTTAGTTTTTGCAGTATATCTATCCAGGACCTTCTGGCTTTCATGGTTTCCATAGAGAAGTCAGGTGTAAGTCTGATAGGTTTACCTTTATAAGTAACTTGGCCTTTTTCCTTTGCGACTCTTAATATTCTTTCTTTATTTTGTATATTTTGTGTTTTGATTATTATATGGCGAGGGGATGTTTTTTTTTTTTAATCCAGCCTATTTGGTGTTCTGTATGCTTCTTGAACCTTCATAGGTATATCTTTCTTCAGGTTGGGAAAGTTTTCTTCTATAATTTTATTAAGTATATTTTCTGGACCGTTGAGCTGCCCTTCTTCTCCTTCTTCTACTCCAATTATTCTTAGGTTTGGTCTTTTTATTGTGTCCCAGATTTCCTGAATGTTTTGTGATGAGAATTTGTTGGTTTTGCTGTTTTCTTTGATCAGTGTGTTTATTTTTTCTATGGTATCTTCAGTGTCTGATATTCTCTCTTCTATCTCTTGTAATCTGTTGTTAGTACTTGTTTCTGTCATTCCTGTTCGTTTACCCAGATTTTCCATCTCCATTCTTCCCTCGGTTTGTGCTTTCTTCATTGCTTCCATTTCATTCTTCATGTCTTGAACCGCTTCCCTAACCTGTTTGATTGCTGCAGAAGGAGCTGGGGGAAGGGGGTTTGTGCTCTCTTCCAGGACAGTCCGCCCCTGGATAGCACACACTCACCCGTCCTGATGGGATTCCTCAGCAACCGACCAAAAGAATTTCTAGAAGAAAATGTTTTTTTTTTGGACTTACACACTCTGCTAACAGTCTATGATTGGGGGCGTCTGGGCAGAAGCTCGACAGGAGTAGAGGCAGGATCAATAGGAGATGACGTGGCATTTCATTTGTAGTTTAATAAATAAAGCTTACCTGAAGATCAGAGAGTGTAACAGCCTCAATGTTCAGCCTTACAGACCAGGCAGTGGTAACACACACCTTAAATCCCGGTAGCCACACTAGTTGCCATAGAAACCAGGCAGTGCATGCCTTTAATCCCAGCCTTGGAGAGGATGATAAAATGGAAGGATATCTGTCTGACACAGTCTCATTCTGAGATTCCTAGATGCAGGATCGCCATTTCAAACTGAGGTAGAGGTAAGAGCCGGTGCATGGCTGCTTTGCTCTTCTGGCCTTCATGTTGAAACCCATTTTCTCTCTCTGAGTTTCTATTAATTGTGCTTCAAGAAGAATATTGTTTACTCTCTTGCTCCTCATAGTTTGATAATGCTTCCTTAATTTACCCAGGACCACCAGCTCAGGGGTAGTACCACCAACAGTGAACTGGTAGCTCCGCATCAATACTCAATCAAGAAAATATCACTTAAGACTGCTCCCGGTTCAATCTGATGGAGGTTATTCCTCAAATGAGATTTTCTCCTCCAAAAGGACTACAGCTTATATCCTGTTGGGTGAAAATAATCAACATAATATATATGGGAACTGGTCAGCATCAGAACATAACTGAGGCTGCAGCATAGAGAACTCAATGTTAAGCATAAAGGCATCTTGAATCTCTTGCAACTTATTCTCCCTACTTTCTTTCAGGGCCTTTTTATCAACACTCATGGGTCAGTTATTCTCTGATACATCTAAGAATGAAGACTGTGGAGATTTGGAGTCCAGCTTTACTGCATATTTTAAGACTAACACAGAAAGCAAAATCATTCCCCAAGAAACCATCGATTCAATTGAGTTACACCTAAAAAAAGGAAACATTCAGGGGGCAAACTCTGTAATCAGGGATGCTTTTAAAAATATTGATAATGTCCCAATAAACATTGCTGTCACTGGAGAGTCTGGAGCAGGGAAGTCCAGTTTGATCAATGCCCTGAGGGGGGTTGAACCTGAAGAAGAAGGTGCAGCTGAAGTTGGGGTGGTAGCAACAACTATGAGAAGAACTCCATACAAACACCCCAAAATTCAAACTTTGACTTTATGGGACCTGCCTGGCATTGAAACTGTAAACTTTCTACTAAAAGATTATTTGGAGAAAGTGAATTTCCATGAGTATGATTTCTTCATTATTGTTTCTGCCACACGTTTTACAAAACTTGAACTAGACCTTGCCAAAGCAATCAAATTTATGAAAAAGAATTATTACTTTGTGAGAACCAAGGTGGACCTGGATTTAGACAATGAGAAGAAACGCAATTCACATACCTTTGACAGAGAAAAGACCCTGCAGCAGATCAGAAGCATGTGTGTGAACACCTTCAGTCAGAATAACATGGATGCTCCACAGATTTTCTTGATTTCTAACAGCAATTTATCTGACTATGATTTTCCAGTCCTGATGGACACCCTGGTAAAGGATCTTCCTGCTCAAAAGCGCCACAATTTTATGCTTTCCTTGGCTAATATTACAGAACCAGCCATTGACAGAAAGCACAACTCTATGCAGCAGGCTATCTGGTGGGAAGCCTGCAAGGATGGACTTTTAGCTACTGTTCCTGTAGTGGGCATCCTCAGGGATGATGTGGAGAAGCTGAAGGAGAAGTTAAACCACTATCGAGTCCTCTTTGGAGTGGACGATGCATCCCTGGAAGTCATTGCTAAGGATTCGCAAGTGCCTGTTGAACAACTGAAAAAAATGATTAAATCCCCTTATTTGTTGGAAACTGAGGGAGAAACAACATTAAAAGAAATGCTTTTGAAATATTTGGAGAAATTTGCCTCAGCTACTGGTGGGCCCTTGGCTACAGGTCTCTACTTTAGGAAAACCTTTTACTTGCAATTTCTGTTCCTTGATACAGTGACTAAAGACGCCAAAGTTCTCCTTAGACAAATTTAGGAAAGTAGTTTGAACTCACCTCATCCACAGCTACTGACCATGACAAGAGCAAATGATTACTATCAAGAAGTCATTAGATGAATTCCCCCTTCGGACATATTTTTTTTTTTTTACTCTATCGAAACGAGTATCACCATGGAGACACCTAAAGATATGGACCCTGCTTTTTACTATGTCACAGTCTCACAACCCAATCCCTCTTCACCTCTCTACCCTCCTTTCTGTCTTCAACTCCACCTGTTGAGGAAAATTGTTTTATCTGGACAAAGATGTGTTACATTTATTTATGTTGCAGAATATGACCTTAACTGTGTAAAAATCATGGTACATTTGGCATTCCAATGTGGGGCCTGTATTTTCAAGTAGGGCCTAAAAAAGCTGAGAAAAAAGAAATAAGAAAAAGAAAAAAGCCACTTTAAAAAAAAAAAAACCCAGCTAAAGTGAGGCCCAGCATTCAATGCTAATAACTCTCTGTGTCATAATTTGGGAGCCGATTGGTGGCCCAAAAAATCAGATACATTCACCTGCACACTTGAATACACACACACAAACATGCACACATTCATGAATCGACATGTACAACACCCAAAATATTCAAGCACACACAAAAGATATGAATAAGTGCTTTGTAGCTAATTCCTCCTAATCAGATAATCAGACATTCTAATGGCATCCCAGGTAGCTGGAGGCACTTGCCATGCATGTATGAGGACCAGAGCTCAATTGCTAGAACCTATATAGAAGTTCAGTGTGTGTGGCAGCTGCCTTGTACTTCCACACTCAGAATGCAGAAACAGTGCAATCATGGAGCAGGTTGGCTTGCTAGGCTGTGTAGATCTACAAGCTCTTGATTCAATTGAGAGAAACTGCATTGATGAAAAGGGTAGAAAGTAATGGAGCAGGAGACCCAACATAAGCCTGACATGTCCGCACACATGTAAACATGTACACAGGGATACATTTTAAATATAAAATAAAATAAGATTCAGGAAGGAAATAAAATCTCAAGTCTTAAAGTATGGAAACATAAAAGTTTCATGAAGCTCTCCTCAAGGATAACAAGTAGTCTGTACATTGTCATAGTTTGTAATTCTGTTGATGGGATTAAACACTAGCTCTTGATACACAGTCAGTGAAGGAAGCTGTGTGAGGAGATTCCTGAGAGCTTGTGAGAAAACTCCAGGACAATGACAAAAAGACAAAACCACCTGGCTAAAGCAATCATAAAATTTACATATTTACATATAAGTTTTTTGTAATTCTGTTCTTCCATAGCATGGATTTTTTTTTTTTTTTTTTTTTTTTTTTTTTTTTTTTTGTGGAATGCGCTGCCGTGCCCCTCTGAGGTGGAATAAACAGGAGTGGGTTTTACTGTAGATTACCCGTCATCTTACCTCTAGTATTCAGGATGATGTTTCCAAACAGAAGTTGTCCTCCTGACTTTATACTGCCTAAACCCAGGTGAGCTTGCCTTTGTGATTGATCATAACTTGAACTCAAGTGATCTTTGCTCACATGATCTTGTTTGACACACAAAATGCACTCAGAATATAAATTGTCTGATTCCCTGAATAAAGTTGGTTATTGCATGAGACTTTAGACCACCTCATTTTTAGGTTCCACTCTCCCAAGTTCATGCCGCCAAATACAGCAGAAACACTAACTAAGTCACCCTGAGGGAGGAAAGTATTTAATTGGCTGGCAGGTTACAGTCTATCATCAAAAGAAACCAAGGAACTGAAGGAGAGACTGGGAGGGAACACTGCTTACTGACTTGCTCTCCATGGCTTGTTCACCCTATTTTCTCACACATCCCAGGACCACATTCCTAGGGATGGCACTCACCACAGTGGGCTATATTCTCCTACATTATTTATCAATCAAGTAAATCCCCCAGAGATATTCCCACAAGCCAATCTGATTAAAGGAATTCCTCAACTGAGAATCCCTCTTGCAAGTGAGGCAATGGGGTTCATTCCTCTAAGACCAGGACTTTGGTAATTCTTATTTCTTATTTAAATAAATTCTTATTTACCTATGATTGTTCACGTCGAAGTCTCCCTGGTCAAAGCCACCATCATATCTGGTAGATTAATACAGGTTCCCATATATCTGCCATATTTCTTTTCTTCCCATTGTCAATCATTTTCTAGCAATGAAGGCCTCAGTACAGCTAGGGAGGAACCTGCACTAGACAGGCTTTGCCCTTCATTTGGGATTGTTTGCGTTTGCTTATAACAAAGAACATGGACAATACATTTTAGGAGAAACGAAAAACTAAATTCTTAAAAAAACTTTTCTGGGTGTGGGGTTAGTATGAATTTTATGTGCAATACAACTGAGCTTTTGAAGACTCACTGTAAGGAAGGGCTGTTTTGAAAAGGTTCAGGTCCACTGTGACCCAGAGTAAACCACAGCATCATTTTAGGCTGTTTGAAGGCAGTTCTGTTTGGAGCGGCAGTGAAATGATGGCCCTCAGGGTCTGTGGCACCTAGGACATAAGCCTACATTCCCTCATAAGGCTCAGGAGAAAACAGATCACATATCCACGGTCTGTGACTCAGACATATGGCTCAGTAGCTCATTTCCATGGGAATAGATGTGGCAATAACTCTGTCCCTATGGAACAGAGCACAGCACGGCCATGGCTCTAACAGGAAACAGATGCTCCAGAGACTCACACTCGATAGAACAGGACTCTATTCCAACATGAGTCATACTTGTCCAAAGGACAGCATTTCATACCCACAGTGATGAGCCCTGCTGCAGTAGTGACTCTTGGATAAAGGGACATGGCAGTCACTAGACTCTTTAAAGCCAGTGGATAAAATAAGAAAATGGCAGGGCATAGCTGGGCCTTGGGTCTTGAGGTCATGCAGAAGTGATCAAGGTTTAGATAACAAGATTTCCGCAGAAGAGCAGGGCAGGTGTTCTTCCCATTGGGATTGTTCTTTGATCAAATCCTCAGTCACATAAGACTTCCTCAGCAGCCTGAGTAGCACTCACCAATACTGTGAATGTTAGCCACAAAACAGGAAGTTTTCTGGTTGGTGCCAACATATTTCTATGTCCTATGACCAAAGTATATGGTGTCTTTATCAATAGATTCTTGCCATCAGATTCTGGTGGGAATTGAAGAATGAAAGCAGTATCCTGTATTGTTTTGAGGTCTTGGGACCTTCCTGATCAACAACGGAGGGACAGGTATCACACAGCTGACACTGAGTTCTGTTTGACACCTTCAATAGCTCTTCTTGTTGCGAACTTCATTCTAGAAATAATCAAGTTCTAGACTCTATCTGGAATGAAGTATAATCCAGAAATTGAGGGCACATCTGTGACAGATTTTATGCTGGGGTTAAAATGGGTGAATTCCCTTCTAGTCTGGACCTTTGAGGTAGGAAGACAAGAAATTTTAATCTATCCATGCTTCCTGCTGACAGCATATATAAGGACATAAAAGGAGGCAGCTTTTGCTGTTTCCCTGGTTGCCCTCACCTTGCCAGCCCATTCATTCCCTCACTGGCATTGGAGTCTGTTTTGTTGGAATTCTGGAGTATTCAGAAGACAAGCTGAGACCTCAGCCTTGTGGGACTGATGAACTTCTAGATTCTTGGGTTTCCTTTCACATCTAGTCATTGTTGGATTAGCTGGACTGCAGCCTGTATGCCATTCCAATATCCCCCCTTTTAGATATAAAGAGGGATTAATTCTAAGTTCTGTGACTCTACAGAACCCTAACTAATACAATAAGCTCTATCTTCTTGGACAAGCATCACCCCCTCATTGCGGCAAACAATAACTCCAGTTAAACTCCTTAAGCACACATAAAAGGTAGAATCCAGTACAGTGTTGTCAGACATGCTCAGTTAGTGATTCCTTCTCTCTCTCCCTCCTCCTCTGCCCTGCCCTCTGACCTCTTCCCCATTACTCTCCTTTCCTTCTTAGATGTCCTCTCCCACATCCCATTGTTTGCAGGTTCACTGTGCTGGACAAGCTGCAGTCTTTCTGATTCCTCCCCTGTTCATTATTCTCTCATGGATTGCTTTCTTTCCTGTGATGTCATGACTGAAAAGGATGAGACTGTCCTTTTCTTCTTCTGCATATCATATTCATTTAGGTATGTTCTGGAGTACTAGATTAGTAGTCATAATTGTCAGAATTTGTGCTTGTCTTAAAATGTTCTTATTTTTCTGTCAATTTTAAAAGATAGCTTTGTGTATATAGTGATATTAACTGCAATGATTTACATTTAGGGCTTTAGATTCACCACCCCACACTTCCCTGTCACTTAGGGTTGCTGGTTAGAGATTGGATGTTAATTTGATGTGTTTCTCTTTTGAGTTGATGCTTCTCTTTACAGCTTTTAATACAGTTGATTTGCATTTATTTCTACTTTCTTCTGTTTGTGTGGCTTCATTACAAAAATTTCCCCCTGGGGCTGGAGAGATGGCTCAGTGGTTAAGAGCATTGCCTGCTCTTCCAAAGGTCCTGAGTTCAATTCCCAGCAACCACATGGTGGCTCACAACCATCTGTAAAGAGGTCTGGTGCCCTCTTCTGGCCTTCAGGCATACAGACAGAATATTGTATACATAATAAATAAATAAATAAATAAATAAATATTAAAAAAATCCCCCCTTTTGGAACAGACCAAGCCATGCCCCTACAATGTGAACCACACTGGGTGAGAATGAGACCATTATCACCATTCTGAGCCAAATTTGAGGTTTTTATTGTGATGTACCTGAGACCTGGCAAGAGACTGCCTCTCTGGGCCGGTTAAAGAGAGCAACGCTGAGTTCATTTCTTAGGGCTCTCTTAAGGGTAAAATCAGGAGTACTTGCAAAGCAGGTTTATAGAAATCAATGGGGTCTTAAGGAAGTACAGAAAAATCTTATAAAAACAAACAAGAGCAACAACAAAACCCAGCCTTCACATGTTTTTGCCACATTATTAGGGAGGGTTAGGGTAATCAGGAAGGGAAACGAATGGTCTGAGTGTTCCGCAATACAAGCTGATGTCGTAGGGATTCAAATTAATTATGACTTACTATTAACATATTAAAATGTGTGACAATTGGTTTATTACATATGATTATGTTGAACATTGAAGAACCTATTTCATTTACATTATTTGCCAGAACAATAACAATATGTAATCTACATCCTATCATTTTTTGTTAGATGAGCAGATACGGCAATTAAATTATATAAGTTCAGAATTTCAGAATAGTCAGATAATTGTCTTACTTAAATCTAAAAGCTTTCACAATGTGAGATGCATAGTTTATTGATAAAATGCTTGCCTAGCATCTACGAGGCCTGGGTTGGAGCCTTAGCCTTAAAAGTAATTGAATAAACAGGCTATTGCAGAATTAACTCATGTTAATATGTTTAAAAATTACATATTTGTGTTATTATATAGTAAGATAAAAATAATCTGAACATTAAAAAAATTATTTGGATATTACACCTCATTCCATGTCCAAAGTCTAAGATAAGACAAAGCAAAACATACAAGCACAAATCCTGTCAAGGACATGAGGAAAGAGTAACACCTATCCATGGTCAGTAGCTGTGGGTGATGTGAGTTTGAACTAATTTTTGAGTATGTCTCTCTAAGGACAACTTTGGCATCTTCAGCCACTGTGTCAAGGAACAGAAGTTGTAAGTAAAAGGTTTTCCTAAAGTAGAGACCTGTAGCCAAGAGTCCACCATTGGCTGAGGCAAATCTCTCCAAATATTTCAAAAGTTTTCCTTCTAATGTTTCTCTTTTCTTAGTTTCCAACAAATAAGGAGATTTAATGACTTTTTTCAGTTTTTCAACAGGCACTTGGGAATCCTTTGCCATGAGTTTCAAGGTTCCATCATCAACTCCAAAGAGCTTTCGATAGTGGTTTAAAATCACCTTCAACTTCTCCATATCACTGTCCTTGAGGATGCCCTTTACAGAAAGACTTGTCCAAGCTTCATTCTTTATGGTTTCTAGCCAGATAAACTGGTGCATCGACTCACGCTTTCTTTCAATGATTGCCTCAGCCTTACTCAGTGAAGAATCCATAAAGTTTGGACGTGTGGGAGTAGAAAGTTTGTTTTTTAGCATGTCCTTCAGGATTGGGAAATCATAGTCAGAAGAATTTTTGTTAGAGATCAAGAAGATCGGTGGTACATGCAGGTTGTTTTTCTTAAAGGTATCGACACAATGGCGTTGTATCTGCTGCAGTAAGTTTTCTCTGCCAAAGGCATGTTTGCATCCTTTCTCAGTTCCTAAATCTATATCCACCTTGGTTCTCACGAAGTAGAAATCCTTCTTCATCATGCTGACTGCTTTGGCGAGGTCTATATCATTTTTCTTAAAGCGTGTGGCAGAAACAATGATGAAGAAATCATACTCGTTGAATTTCATTTTCTCCAGATAATCTTTGGGTGGGAATTTTGTGGTTCCAACCCCAGGCAGGTCCCAAATAACCACATTGGGAATATTGGGGTGCTTGTATGGAGTTCTCCTCATGGTTGTCTCCACCACACCAACTGGAGCTGAATTTTCCTCTTCATGTCCAATCCCCCTAAAGGCATTGATGAAACTGGACTTCCCAGTTCCAGACTCTCCTATTACAGCAATATTGAGTGAGGTACTGCTACTTTCTCTTAATGAATCAGTAATTACATTATTTGTCTTCTGAATGTTTCTTTGTGCCAGGTGTAACTCAATTGAAGTGATGGTTTTCTGAGAAATGATTCTGTTTTCTTCCTTAATCATCTTAAAGTATTTGCACACGTCTTCATCCTTAGACGCGTCAGAGAGCAGCTGACTCGTGACAGTAAGCAAATAAAGGCCCTGAAAGGAAGAAGGGAGAGTAAGTTGGGATAGGCTGATGCCAGATGGATGACTTTGTGCTTTGCCCTCTTCAAGCACTGTGTCCTCCAGACAGATGCCTATCACCTTCTGATATGGACTAGTTCTTATGTATTTCTACTTGCTCTCCGTTGAGTCTTTTATGATGGAAAATTTAAAACTCTATGAAAGTAAGAGTATTCATATAATCATCTGTGTTAAGGCATTTCATTTGTATTTTTTTTATTTTTATTTTTTTGGTTTTTCGAGACAGGGTTTCTCTGTGGTTTTGGAGCCTGTCCTGGAACTAGCTCTTGTAGACCAGGCTGGTCTCGAACTCACGGAGATCCACCTGCCTCTGCCTCCCAAGTGCTGGGATTAAAGGCGTGCGCCACCACCGCCCGGCTATTCATTTGCATTTTAATAAATAAAGCTTGCCTGAAGATCAGAGAGTAAATAGCCTTAGTGGTCAGGTTTACAGACCAGGCAGTGGTAACACACACCTTAAATCCCAGTAGCCACAGAAGTTGCTATAGAAACAAGGCGGTGCATGCCTTTAATCCCAGTGGTGCACACCTTTAATCTTAGCCCTGAAGAGGATTATAAAATGGACGAGACAGCTATCAGGCTCAGTCTCATTCTGAGATTCCTGGAGGCAGGACCACCATTTCAGACTGAGGTAGAGGTAAAAGCCAGTGACTGACTGTTCTACTCTTATAGATATGATTTTGTTTTTGAAAGGAAAAAAGGGGAAGTGCTGTGGGATAATGGTCTGGTACCCTGTAAAGATTTGTCACTTGTATTGATTTAAAAAACATTGATTGGCCAGTAGCCAGGAAGGAAGTTTAGGCAAGGCAACCAGACTAGGAGGATTCTGGGAAGAGGGAGGGGTCAGTGTGCAGTTACCAGTCAGACAGGGAAGAAGCAAGATGAGAATGTTGCTCTGAGTAAGGTGCCAAGCCAGGTGGCTAAACATAGGTAAGAATTAAGGGTTAATTTAATTTATAATAAACCTGAGCTAATAGGACAACCAGTTTATAATTAATATAAGCTGCTGTGTGTTTTTTGGGGACTGAACAGCTGAGGGACCAAACAGGACAGAAACATCTCTCTACACATCTGCACATGCCCATTTACTAGCTTCAACTACTTTAGAAATGAGAGTAACTATGTTGCATCTAATTTGACTAGAGTCTTCCAGGCCAGTCCAAGGTGTTCTTTCATCCTTCAATATGTGCCTTCAAAATGTGGGGAATTTTAACTAACATAAGTATAATCTTTCAAACTGAGAAGCAAATAGTAATCATCATCAATGTTTAGTCAATGTCAAATTGTATCAACAGTCACATAAACCTTCAGTTTATACTTTTACTTTCATCCATTTGATTTAGTTGATGTAAATATTAATTTTTTTCTTTTTTTTGTAAATATTAATTTTCATTGATTTTCTCTCTTTGTGTCTTTTTCACCTCTGTGAGTAATGAAAACTTTCAATAATAATACAAACCTTCTTCATTATTAAAGTCCATGTTAAAAAACATTTACTCAATGTAATATTTCAGTGTGCTCAAACTATTATTTAGCTCTGTTTTATTTTCATACTTTACTTCATAAAAATCATCTACCTGTGCACTGGAGAGTAGCTCAGTTGTTGGAATGTTCCTAGCATGAAAAAGGCCCTGGGTTTGATCCCCAATATTGCATAAGCCTGGCTGGATGTGAACACATAGCTATAGACTTACAAACTTACCTACATGTTGGTTCATATCCAGTCAATTTTTCATGCTGATGTCTTTGATCCCTTTGAATAGATTTTTATGGAAGATGAGAAAAATGGGTTTGGTGCATGGTGGTGGTGGTAGTGGTGGGAGCAACCCAGTAAGCAGCTCCTCTAACGGCCTCTGCTTCAGTTCCTGCTTCTAGGTTCCTTTCTCCAGGCTTCTGCCTCAGATTTGACTTCTCTCAATGGACTGTGACCTAGATATGTTAGCCAAATAAACCTTTTCCTCCCCAAGTTGCTTTTAGCCAGTGTTCTAGTACGTCAGAAAAAAAAAAGAACAAACTTAAATAGAAAATAGCGGTGAACACTTTCAACAAAGTAGCAGAATACTAAATCAACACAAAAATCAGTAGCTATTCTATATGCCAGTAACAAGCTTCCTAAGAAATAAATTAGAGAGGAGGAGAAATCCCACCAAAGTAACTAAAATATAAATACCAGGGCATAAGCATAATTTACAATAAAAACTTGGAACGTTGAAGAAAAGAATTGAAGAAGACATTAGAATATGGAAAGTCCTGTGCTCATAAAGTGGGAGAATTAGTATGGTGGAAACTGCTGTATCACTAAAACTGATCTTTGGATACATGGCAATGCATAACAATTACAGTTCCATTCTTCACGGGGTAGAAAAACCAACCCTAAAGTCCACACAGATGGACAGAAGCCCCACAGCAATCACGAATCAAGAGTGATTGTGGATGCATCATAACACCTGTGGACAGCCCAGAATACAACCACACTGACAAGTAGCAGCCTGATATTGGTAAAGCAAGCAATCAAGCAACCCACCCACCCACCCACAGAAATTCAGGTCAGGAAACTGGATAGAGAAATCAGAAACAAACCCAACCATGGAATGTTTGATAAAGGCATCAAAAATATACACAAGAGAAAAGGTAGTATTTTCAGCAAATGATCTGGGAAAGCTAGATATTCGCATGTAAAAGTGTGTGAGCATTTCTCTTTTTACTTTGTTGGGAAACCACTATTATAATTGTTCATTGTAAAGGAACTAACATTTACATTCCTGTACTCCCATCAATCAACAATATTTAGGTGTTCCTTCCCCTCTCACCTCCCTCCTCTCCAACATTTGTGTTATTTTACCCTTATGGATTAATAGCTATTTTTCTTGGGGGTGAAACAGAATTTCAATGGAGTTTGTGTTTTAAGAGTTATCTGTATTGATTTATGATTTGAGGGGGAATAGCGTGTGTGTTGCTGGGTGACTATGTGTGCAGAAGTTAGAAGAAATTTCTTCTCTGCCACCACTTGGTGCCTATTCCTCTGAAACAGGGCTTCACTGAGTCTGGGGCTTACTTCTCTCCTAGTGAGGAAGTAATCAAGCCAGAGAAATCCTCTTGTCTCGGGATCCTCTCAGTGCTGATCTGCCCAGCTCTTTCCATGCTTGCTGGGATGTCATCATAATTATGTCATCATACTTATGGAGCAAGCTCTCTTAGCCACTGCACCATCTCTCCAGTTCCTCACTGTTGTTTTTATTTGCATTTTCTTGGATTAAAGATTTTGAAGATTATTATCATGCATTCCTTGGGCATTTTGTTCTTCTTTTGAGGACTGTCTGTTTTGTTCATCCTCTCATTATGGATGGGATTTGACATATTTGTATTGAAAACAGTATGTCCTGTATACATTCTAGGAACTTATCCCTCATTGGATGAATCCAATTCCAAGAGGTCACCCTTGAATACATACAAACAACATTAAAAGGACCCAGTCAGTTGTCTATGTATATATACTTATGTCTGTATATACAACAACAATAATAAAAGAAGTCATGAATTGGGGAGGACACAGGGTGAAAGGGAAAAGGGAGAAATAGAATTGATATAAATACTCATCTATAAATTACTCATGTATGAAATTCGAAATAGATTTATATGTGAAAGAAGTTTCTTTGATGAGGAGTGAGAGCTACATTTATCCGTGGTTATGAAGACAAGAATTTCCAATACAATCAAAGCTACAATGATTTAGAAAGATGCAGTAACAGGTGCTTCTCTAGTGTCTATGACCTCTCCAATTATGGATAATTGTCTAGGTTTAAAGTAGGCATACATTTCTTTCTATAGAATGGGACTTAGTTCAATTAGACGCTATTAAATACCCACAATATGAAGTGTTATCATTGCCCCATAAGAGACATCTTTCTGGGCTGGTCATTGTGGTTCATGGCTTTAGAGCTCTGTGGGAATGGTTTTTCTGGGAAATGCTGTTTGAAGCTTGTCTTTACAGATCAAACTTTCACCCAACCTTGAACCAAGTTAATAATGTGCTTTGAAATCATTTAGACTATGCACTCATTCTTTTTACATACTGAGTCAGAAACAGCTGCCCTTTAAGAAAAACAATGTAATCAATGGCCCTGATGGACCATGTTCCTTGTTTTTCCTTTGTTACCATTCATATCCCTAATTCAGGACAATGGATGTATACATAAGGTGCAGTGGCTGGACCTAAGCACATTTGCTGAAAACAGTGAGGTCCTGAAAAGTGTTCCCCTTCAAGTAAAATGTTGAAAGCGACATATGGGTACAGACCGATAGCATCTGAGTGTGAAATTGTGTGCTGTTATGAGTTAATAGGGCCAAAGAACAATCTCTCCCCTTGCGAGGCTCTGTAAAAGATTGATTGTCCCTCGTTCTCCCTTGATACCATATTTGCTGTGCTGATGAACAAAGTTGATAGCCCTTGTTCAAGGGACCAGGTCAGAGGAGAACGCAGATCTCTCCTGACAAACCAGCTCTCCCTTGGCCACCAAAGGTCAGTTTTCATCATGCCGCAGTGGAGTTAGGCCTGTTGTTTGCTTTTCTCCCTTGGCAGCTTGCACAGAGGCTGCTACTGGGAGAGCTAGTTTCAGTGAGGAGGCTTCCAGACCAATTCCAGGTGGATTCCTCCAAGTCCTGTGTCCAAGGTGTATTCAGTAATAGGGCCTTATTTTCAAGTTCTGGGAGGCCTCCAAGGGCAATGGAAATGGCCTTTGTTGTGTTGGTGGATTGCTGGACCCTCTGATTTATAAGTCAAAGAAAGGTTTCCCATGCCTAAGACTGGGATTTTCATTACATGATCTTTAGTTCTTGTGGGGGAGCCTTATCACTCATTGCTGCAAGATTCCATTAAAACATATGCATTTTTATTTGTATGTATATATCATATATGTATTCTAAAGTAGGTTTATAAAATAATATATTTCCCCATGGCTTTCAACAGCCTTAGTGTTTTTCTCTTTCAGTCTTTCCTCTCCTCCATATCATCTTGCCCGCAGCTACAGCTCCTCCTACTTCCCCTTTTCCATCTTCATAGCATAAGGGAATTCTGCTTTCCTCTTCTACAGAGTTTCTTTTCTCTCCTTCCCCACGGCCCTTGCCTTCTTTCATTGCTTCTGTAATTATCTCAGATTATATCCTCAAATCTACAGGTTCTCAGTTAGAATCCACAAATAAGAGAATAAATAAATGGTGTCTCCTCAGTAGGGCATAAAGTCCTTTGACTGTATGTCAAGGAGTGGTACAGAGGCCCGTGCCTGGTTTCCACACAGAGAAGGGGTCACTCTGGGTACTGAACCCCAATTGACACATCTACAATGTAACCATTACACCCAGGGCTCAGGAAAATCACAGAAGTAGAGGTGGAAAGATTGTAAGAGTCGGAACATCAGGACATCAACTGCAAATATTCTCCTTTAGACATGGAAAGGATGCTGTAGCCAGGAAACCTCGAGTATATGACTGCCTAACCATAGCTGCATAGTGACATCAGTTGACTTATCAATGTGGATGGGAGAAACTTCTCAAAATCTCATCTCTAGAAGAATAGCTACAAGTAAAACCAATGGCTATTGAAAAGGGGAGAATCAATTTTCTCTAGCAATAAACCCACTAATAGATTATCCAATCCAAAGTGGCCAGTCCTAACCACATGGACACATGAGCAGCACTAAATGAATTCAGTAAGGTGTGTGTGTGTCTGCACATTCATGTGTGTTAATAACAGAAGAAGAGATTGTGAATTTGAGAGGAAGTATTGGATGATGTAGGGTGATTTGGAAGGGAAAGAATGAGAGGTAGAAACCACATAAGAACAAGACTCATGTATAAAATTCTGAAAAAATTAAATAAAAACCCCACCTATCTAGAGGTCGATGTAGCACCTGTTGCAAGCATGAGTACTAACAGGAAAATATAGAACACTGGAATTGTTGAGTGTGCACAGCGAGTTTAGGGTATGTGTGTAAAGTATAGAATGGAGCACAGCGAGCTTAGGGTATGTGTGTAAAGTATAGAATGGAGCACAGCGAGCTTAGGGTATGTGTGTAAAGTATAGAATGGAGCACAGCGAGCTTAGGGTATGTGTGTAAAGTATAGAATGGAGCACAGCGAGCTTAGGGTATGTGTGTAAAGTATAGAATGGAGCACAGCGAGCTTAGGGTATGTGTGTAAAGTATAGAATGGAGCACAGCGAGTTTAGGGTATGTGTGTAAAGTGTAGACTGGAGCACAGTGCGCTTAGGGTATGAGGACAAGGAGATAATCTGCTGAAGAAGGAAGAGACAGTCTTTGTTAGAAACCAACAATCAAAAATGTGACTCAGAAAATTTTCTATGAGTGTAACTGAAGGCTCAAAAAGCAAAAAGTGAAAAAAAACAAATACAGTAAGAAATGTAACTTGAATCTACATTATAAAAGGGAACAGGAATAAGCCCAAAGTAGCAGGAATAAAGAAACTAGCAACAATAAATAAATAAATAAAATAAAAGAAACTAACAAAAAAACCACAATTGAAATCCCAGTAACTGCTGAACCTTAAAAGAATACAAATAATTACCCAAATTAGAGGCTTTGGGATAAAGGCTGGAGGAATTTAGCTTAGCAGAGAAGCCTGCTTGCTGTGCAAGCATAAGGACTTGGGTTAAAATCCCAAGCATCCAGTGTAAGAAAATGAAGTCAGTCATGGCCAAGTGCACCTGTGACCGCAGGGAGGAGAAGCCAAGTCTCAAAAACCAACCAACCAACCAACCAACCAACCAAACAAGCAACCAAGCAACCAATAACAAGGAAATAGGAAGTAACAGTACAAGCATGTTAGAAAGTTAGAATCAAAAGGGAAAGACAGAACTACTTTCCAGCTCATCCACATTAAATATAGAACCAAATAAAGGGAAGAGAAAACCAAACAATAGAAACAGATGGTGATAAAATTATAGATGAATGTTAATCATCATCATAGTTGGCCAATTATAATAGTGCTAATGAATTGAATGTGTCAGACAAAGATAAACTCATGTGAGCAAGTCAACATGTATGTGGGTGTTCATGAGCATAGAGATATATAATAAGGTGAATAAAATAAAAATAAAAAAATAAACCAAAAAAATCTGTTGCTGTAGCTCACCAGCCTTTACTTAAACCCCAAATATGCACCCTGCACCACGCAGTGACAGACCATACCAAGTATGTGTGAGCAAGCAAGCACGTGCGCGCGCGCGCACACACACACACACACACATACAGACACAGACAGACACACAGACACATACACAGACAGACAGACAAACAGACACATATTCAGGCACAGGCACACACATGCATATATAGACAGACACACACAAAGACAAACATATAGATACAGACACACACTCATACACAGATTAACAGACAGACACACAAAGGCACACATACATAGACTAACTGATGGACACACACATACAGATATACAGGCAGACACAGACACACACAGACACACAGATGCACACATACACAGAGAGATACACACACACACACTTTCCACTGAATATGCACACAGGGAATGTGTCACAGCAAGCATTACAACAGGACACCTGCCTAAATGACAGCTGTCACCACACCTTGACAGATAATGTCCCTCACAGACGGAGAGAAGATCTTAACACTCCTGCTTTACAATAAGGAAAACCACAAAGAACAAGATTCTTCAGGCATAGATTTCCACAGCCAGGTTCAGCAGAAGCAGTGTGCAGAGAGACCTCTTCTCCACAGGCCGGAGACCTCAGGGTATGAGGAATTAAATGTTGACTCTTTTCTAGGATGTAAGATGACAGTGAGATACAATGAACCTCCTGCACACTGTAGATATTTTCCATTACCTGAAACATCCATTTACAACCATTTTAAAGAAAGTAATAACAAGCCAAAACAGCTGCATACATTTACTGAAACAACATCCAGATCATTACCTTAAGGTCCCTCAACTTGTATGATTAGCAAAGAGTATCCACAAGGCAGTTCTGCCAATTTCCCACCAAAACACCCCAGCTTCCAAACTGGGGATCTCCACTCTCAGGGCATGTTCCAAAATGTCTTATTACCTGTCAGCTCTTTAGAGAAGAGAGATGGTGAGGGTTACAAGTTAGATCTGAATGCCCCTTTCCACTTACCAGAGAACCCTGAGTCCAGTGTATGCCCTCACTGTAGTTCAGCTGCAGGAACCACTGTCCACTGTGCTGCAGTCTCTTCCCATGAACCAACCCCCCCTTCCTCTGTGGAAAGCAGCAGGTTTCTGACAGTTTGGCAGGACTCACACTCTCTCCAGGGTCCTGCCCCTCCCTCTCAATGTGTGCTGGCCAATTACAGAGCAGCACAGGTCAGTAGCTTTCAGACCTGCTGCATTTCCAAGAAAAGGAAAATGAAACTAAAGTGACCAGCTGTGTTTCATTCTATTAAACCTTTGTTTCTTGGCAGACAAGTCTGGACAGTCCTAAAACAGTACAGGTGTGAAATGTGGGGCTTGGAAATGGAGGGAGAGCACGGAGAAGCAGCTGACTAACCAGGCTGGAACACAACCCTTGAAAGATAACTTTTGGGATCCCTGACTCCACAAATACAGCCTGAACTGAAGTCACACAGCACACTTGTCTGGTGTTGTGTGCAGATGCCAAGTTAAGGATCACCCATGACATAACCTATTTCCTCACAATTGTGGATTCATGTTCCTTAAGTCTTGTCATTCTCAACTCTCCTGTCAGTGCACACATTTGATCTGGTTTGGGCGTGACAGGTTTTACACATGTTGTCACAACCATTGTGAGCTTATACATCCAGCTGCCTTGTTGTGTCCAGAAGACACAGTTTCACTGTAGCTGTCTACCCTACTGACTCTGGCTCTTATAGTCTTTTTATCTCCCCTTCAACAACCATTCCTGTGCCTTTGGAACTAGAATTATAAATATTCCATTCAGGGCTGGATATTGTTCAGTGTCTTATTCTCTGAATGTTAGCCAGTTGTGGATCTCTGTATAGATTATCATCTACTACAAATATGAACAACCATAATAAAGGTTGGGAGATGCCTTAATCTATGGATATAATGACGATTCAAGAAGAGTTGACTTAATATTATACCCATTTAACAGGATAACAATAGTAATGTTTACCTAGAGTCAATAATATGTCTAGCCTTAAGTTCTTGCCGAGGTGTGGGTTTCATTTAGTAGAGAAACTATTAAATCTAATTTTGGGGGGTGTTCATGGTGACCTTCAGGGGGTCTTGGTTACAAAAATCATCGAGTCAGTATCATAATTTTCAGTATTATTGGTTAATAACATCTTTTCTCAACACCTTATATGCAGTTACAAATATCAGGCCAATACCTGTAAGAGTACAATGACACTGCTGTTATCAAATACCAATTCCAGTCTCTGAGCAGCTGTTAAACCCTTAGGCTGACTCCTTTCTTAAGTGAAGAGGGGTTTCAGTCATTTATTATTTTGAGTCTTTCTTTCCCTAAGGGAAAAGCTTAGGTCTTAGTTTTTAGGTTCAATATTTTAATGGAAATGAGTTCTGGGTCTCAAGGATTAAAACAGTCAGATATTCAGTCTGCATCTCAGCTCCAAAGCAAACAAGATTCAAGGTGCAGAAAATTGTAGTCATTGTGGTTGTCATGTCAGCAGGGTCTCTGTGTCTTTGTGTGTCCCAAGTGTCTGGAAGCAGCTCAGCATCTGCCGCTCAGTCCAGCATGGCACCCTGCAGTGTAGAGTGTTGGCAGCAGGTCCTGGGATCAGAGACTCCTCTCTGTGGGGACAGGGAAGACTGAACCAAGGATTCCTCTCCATCTCCTTTCTTGAACTCATCAATGGGGGCGTTTAAGGCTACAATATCATCATGTCTGCCAGTCCTTCACTGTATATGCAGTCATCTCATCCAGCTTAATTTTAATTCTGTGAACAAAAGCACAAACCCATTCAACCCCAAATTTATATAGGTTGGGTCTTTTTATAATTCATTTCATGGGCTTTTTTCATTTTGCCTCAATAAAGGTCACCTTGGTGTCATCATGCCAGATCTGTCTGCAACTTTATCCTCTTACGTTGTTTTCAAGGAGCTATATCACGCTCCACAATTCCTTTCCATTATTAACCATATATGCAGTTCTTCCAGTGGAAGAGCAATGTGTAAAATTTTTGCATAATATTCTTTAAGGTGTCTTTAGCTATAACATTAGTTGTAAGAATTGCAGCAATGATCATCTGGGAAGGATTATTACTCTGGCCTTTGAATTGAGCCAACACAATTGTCCAAGAATCACTATCTTAAAATTATTAATTAATCTATTGCTTAGTATAAGAAACATTGATCATAGTCAATTCTCTGCTAAAATAGCTCCTAGATTTCGTCCTGCTCTTTTGTATTAGACAAGCTACCGCTTTAAATTAAGAGCTTAATATATCAACTGGCAAAAATGGGAAGGTGCAGCCATAAAAAAACATTCTGTTTTTTTCATAAAACTGCTGTAGAATACGTTTTGTACTTAATACACACACTTGCTATAGCTAAGTTATAATTAATATATTGTACTTGCTGATATTGTATACTCTACCTATTGATCTATACTCCACCTGCTTGAGTACTTGTTTGCCAGCTTCTATAAGTTCTCTACTGGAAATTGGCTCATTTCTCTTTTTAAGAATTTTATTTTGTAGCTCAATATCTCCCATAAGAATATTATAACTAAGGCTTTAATCATTGTATATCTCATTAAAAGTTTGTAGACTATCTTTCTCTTAAGTTGCAAGTCTGCCTAGCTGATAGGAAAATGGAAAAAGAAAGTATATTTAACTAATGATGTTGGCTTAATTAGAATCAACATGTAGAAGAATGAAAACAGATCCATATTTATTTCTTTGCACAAAACTTAAATCTAAATGAATCAAAGACCTCAACATAAAACCAACCACACTGAACCTCACACACGAAGGAAAAATTAGAAGTTCATTTGAATGCATTGGTACATCTCAAACACAGCCTCAGTGGCACAAACACTGAGAGAAACAATTAATGAGACCTCTTGAATTGAGAAGCTTCTGTATAGCAAAGGAGATAGCCAACAAGACACAATATCAGCCTATAGAATGGGAAAATATACTTACTTATCACTAATCCACTGCAAAAAACTTATGAAGAACTCAGGAAATTAGTCATCAAAAGAACAAATAAGGGCTGGAGAGATGGCTCAGAGGTTAAGAGCACTGACTGCTCTTCCAGAGGTCCTGAGTTCAGTTCCCAGCAACCACATGGTGGCTCACAACCATCTGTACTGACATCTGGCGCCCTCCTCTGGCGTGCAGGCATACATCGAGGCAGAATGTTGTATACATAATAAATAAATAAATCTTTTTTAAAAAAAGAATAAATAATCCAATAAAAAAATATATGTTACAGACCTAAACTGAAAACTCTCAACAGATGAACTTTAAATGACTGAAATACACCTAAAAAATGCTCAAACATAACATCCTTAACCATTAGAGAAATGTAATTCAAAACTCTGAGATTCCATATTATTACTGGAAGAATGATCAAGATCAAAAACACTGCTAACAACTTATGCTTAAGAGAATGTGGGGTAAAGAAAAAACTCCTCCACTGCTGGTGGAAGTGCAAACTGGCACAGCCGCTTTGAATCCTAGTGTGGCAATAAGCAACCGTCTACCTCAAAACTCAGCAAGACCCCTTTTGGGCCTATATACAAAAGATGTTCAACCATACCATAAGGACATGTGCTCAACTATGTTCACAGCAGAATTACTTTGTCATAGACAGGATCTGAAAACAACCCAAAATACACCTCTTATACACATATAATAAATGAGAGACATTATCTTTTACAATAGCCATAAATACCATAAAATATCTTGAAGTAACTCTAACCACACACATGGAAAAACCTGCACAAGAATTTTAAATCTTTGAAGAAAGAAATTTAAGCCATCAGAAAATGGAAAGATCTCTTATTCTTATTCTCTTGGGAAAGTAGAACCAACATAGCAAAATGACAATCTTACTGAAATCAACCTACAAATTCAATCCAAATGCCCATTAAAATTATAGCAAAATCCTTCATAGACTTTGAAAGAACAATCCTCAACCTTATAAGAAAAAATAAAAATTCAGGATAGCCTAAACAATCTTAAAATCCTGTACAATGAAAGAACTTTTGAATGCATCACAATCTCTGACTTTAAAACTTCACTGCAGAACCACAGCACTGAAATCAATCCACCTTGCATACAAATTCACATGCCTACAAACAGAAGATTTTTGACAAAGAAGCAAAATTGTGAAATGGAAAAGAAGCATATTTAACCTGCTTGCTTATTCTGAATTGTCCTGAAGCTGTAGTTTTCTGAGGTTACTTTATTTCAAACCTGCTTTTCAGCTCCCTGCTGAATCTGCTTCACAGCAGGGGATCGCAGCCTTCTGTCCCAAGCTCTGGTGGGCATAGCTGCACTGATTTTTAACTTTCTTTTTTATTTTAACTTGTAAGCATAAAATTAAGAGAATTCCTGAATATTCTCCTTTGTTCTACTGGCTGACTTTGGGATGACTGTGTGGGCTTAAATTTGTTCTCTAACCTATTCCTGCTTGCCTTTTACCTGCAGGCGGGTTAGATTTAGCTGGCTACTGCGCACACGTGATACTTTAATCTCAGGGGTAACCTAGGTGATTCTTGGGCCAAATATCCTTTTTCCTTCACTTTTCCTACCCGTTTAGCAAGCAATAAAAGTTGTATCTCCACGTCTATCATGTTTACAGATTCTAAATATCTCTGCCATTGTTTCTGCTACACTCTAACTCTCTTTAGCTACCAACATATATAACTAAATCCTTTTTCCTTCTCTCTCTCTCTCTCTCTCCCTCTCTCTCTCTCTCTCACACACACACACACACACATACACACACACACACATACACACACACACACACACACACAAAACTTATTTACGCATTTTTACTCCCGATTTAAGTTTTGTCCCATTTCTCTACATTTCCTTAAAATTTATTCACTATTTCTGAGCACTCAATACTTACATATCCACCCGTGTTGAAATTTTTTTCTCGTGGATTCCTCACGTCTGTACTTCCTCACTTCTTTCGTGTTTTTGGGGGTTCACAGATCAGCCTCAAGTCTGGGCACTATTATGTCAGGGTCTGGTGCTAGCCTGGACCATAATTATTTCTCTTGACCAGACCCCAACATAAACTATCTCTCTTGACCGGCGTGGAGGTGTGGGAATAAAGACACATCTCACACAGCTTTATCAGGAGGGAGATTCTCAGAGGTCCCTCATGAAGTGCTGAGTTCACATCCTGAAGAATATCATATATTTTTTCAAAACCCTTTTGGTCATGGTATTTATAAAAGCATTAGAAAAGAAACTAGAACAAATTTCTGCTAGCTCCCAGTTAAACTCTTTTTTTTTTGATTTTTTATGTATTTATTTATTCATTGAGAATTTTATATAGTATATTTTCTTTTCTTTTTTTTTAATAATTTTTTTTATTAAGAAAAGAAGAAAAAAAAACATAAACAAAAAACAAGTTTCCACCTCCTCCCAGCCTCCCATTTCCCTCCCCCTCCTCCCACCCTTCTCCCCCTCCTCCCACCCTTCTGCCCCTCCCCCCACTCCTCTCCCCCTCCCTCTCCAGTCCACAGAGCAGTCCAGGTTCCCTTCCCTGTGGTAAGTCCTAGGTCCTCCCCCCTCCGTCCATATCTAGGAAGGTGAACATCCAAACTGGCTAGGCTTCCACAAAGCCAGCACATTAAGTAGGATCAAAACCCCGTGCCATTGTCCTTGGCGTCTCATTAGCCCTCATTGTTCGCCATGTTCAGAGAGTCCGGTTTTATCCCATGCTTTTTCGGTCACAGTCCAGCTGGCCTTGGTGAGCTCCCAGTAGATCAGCTCCACTGTCTCAGTGGGTGGGTGCACTCCTCGTGGTCCCGACTTCTTTGCTCATGTTCTCCCTCCTTCTACTCCTCATTGGGACCTTGGGAGCTCAGTCCAGTGCTCCAGTGTGGGTCTCTGTCTCTGTCTCCATCCATCACCAGATGAAGGTTCTATGATGATATGCAAGATATTCGTCAGTATTGCTCTCGGATAGGGTCATTTCAGGTTCCCAATCCTCAGCTACCCAAGGAACTAACTGGGAACCTCATCTTGGGCACTTGGGAGCCCCTCTAGGGTCAAATCTCTTGCTCACCCTAAAGTGGTTCCCTTAACTAAGAATTGTGGTTCCGTGCTCCCCTATCCACCTTTCCTTTATCCCAATTCTCCCGATTCCCCAAATCCCCCCTCCTTCCCTTCTACCTTTTCTCTCCCCATCTCCCCTTACCCCCATCCCACCCCACCCCCAAGATCCTAATTTTCTCCCCGGCAATTGGGTCTACTTCCCTTAGCCAAGAGGATAACTATATGTTTTTCCTTGGGTTCACCTTCTTACTTAGCTTCTTTAGGTTCACCTATTGTAGACTCCGTGGCCCTAATTTATGGCTAGAAACCAATTATGAGCGAGTACATCCCATGTTCATCTTTTTGGGTCTGGGACACCTCACTCAGGATAGTGTTTTCTATTTCCATCCATTTGCCTGCAAAATTCGAGAAGTCATTGTTTTTTACCGCAGCGTAGTACTCTAGCGTGTATATATTCCATACTTTCTTCATCCATTCTTCCATTGAAGGGCATCTAGGTTGTTTCCAGGTTCTGGCTATTACAAATAATACTGCTATGAACATAGTTGAACAAATGCTTTTGTCATATGATAGAGCATCTCTTGGGTATATTCCCAGGAGTGGTATTGCTGGGTCCAGGGGTAAGTTGATCCCGAATTTCCTGAGAAACCGAAACACTGACTTCCACAGTGGTTGCACAAGATGGCATTCCCACCAGCAATGGATGAGGGTACCCGTTCCTCCACAGCCTCTCCAGCAAAGGTTATCCTTGGTGTTTTTGACTTTAGCCATTCTGACAGGTGTAAGATGATATCTCAAAGTTGTTTTGATTTGCATTTCCCTGATTGCTAAGGAAGTTGAGCACGACTTTAAGTGTCTTTTGGCCATTTGAACTTCCTCTGCTGAGAATTCTCTGTTCAGTTCAGTGCCCCATTTTTTAATTGGGTTAATTAGCATTTTAAAGTCTAGTTTCTTGAGTTCTTTATATATTTTGGAGATCAGACCTTTGTCTGTTGTGGGGTTGGTGAAGATCTTCTCCCAATCAGTAGGTTGCCTTTGTGTCTTATTGACTATGTCCTTTGCTTTACAGAAGCTTCTCAGTTTAAGTAGGTCCCATTTATTCAATGTTGCCCTTAATGTCTGTGCTTCTGGGGTTATACATAGGAAGCGATCTCCTGTGCCCAGCTCCTGTAGGGTACTTCCCACTTTCTCTTCTATCAGGTTCAGTGTGTTCGGGCTGATATTGAGGTCTTTAATCCATTTGGACTTGAGTTTTGTGCACGGTGATAGATAAGGGTCTATTTTCATTCTTTTACAAGATGACATCCAGTTGTGCCAGCACCATTTGTTGAAGATGCTTTCTTTCTTCCATTTTATACTTTTAGCTCCTTTATCGAAAATCAGGTGTTCATAGGTTTGTGGGATAAAATCCGGGTCTTCTATACGATTCCATTGGTCGACTTCTCTGTTTTTATGCCAGTACCACACTGTTTTCATTACTGTAGCTCTGTAATAGAGTTTGAAGTCAGGGATGGTAATGCCTCCAGAAGATCCTTTATTGTATAGGATTGTTTTGGCTATCCTGGGTTTTTTGTTTTTCCATATAAAGTTGATTATTGTCCTCTCCAGATCTGTGAAGAATTTTGATGGGATCTTGATGGGGATTGCATTGAATCTATAAATAGCCTTTGGTAGAATTGCCATTTTTACTATGTTGATCCTCCCAATCCAAGAGCAATGGAGGTCCATCCATTTTTTGGTATCCTCTTCAATTTCTTTCTTCATTGCCTTAAAGTTCTTGTCAAATAGATCTTTCACTTCCTTGGTTAGATGTACCCCAAGATATTTTATGCTGTTTTTGGCTATTGTGAATGGTGAAGCTTCTCTGATTTCCCTCTCTGCTTCCATATCCTTTGTGTATAAGAGGGCGACTGATTTTTTGGAGTTGATCTTGTATCCTGCCACATTACTAAAGCTGTTTATCAGCTGTAGGAGTTCTTTGGTGGAGTTTTTGGGGTCGCTTATGTACACTATCATATCATCTGCAAATAACGAAAGTTTAACTTCTTCCTTTCCAATTCGAATCCCCTTGATTCCATTATGTTGTCTTATTGCTATTGCTAGAACTTCAAGCACTATATTGAAGAGGTATGGGGAGAGTGGACAGCCTTGTCGTGTTCCTGAGTTAAGTGGGATGGCTTTGAGTTTCTCTCCGTTTAATTTGATGTTAGCTGTCGGCTTGCTGTATATAGCTTTTATTATATTTAGGTATGACCCTTGTATCCCTAATCTCTCCAAGACTTTTAACATAAATGGATGTTGAATTTTGTCAAATGCTTTTTCAGCATCTAATGAAATGATCATATGGTTTTTTTCTTTCAGTTTATTTATATGCTGGATTACATTGATAGATTTTCGTATGTTGAACCAGCCCTGCATCTCAGGAATGAAGCCTACTTGATCATAATGGATAATTTTTCGGATGTGTTCTTGGATTCGATTTGCCAGTATTTTGTTGAGGATTTTTGCGTCGATATTCATGAGTGAGATTGGCCTGTAGTTCTCTTTCCTGGTTGAGTCTTTGAGTGGTTTTGGTATCAGAGTAATTGTGGCTTCATAAAAGGAGTTTGGTAATGACCCTTCTGTTTCTATCTTGTGGAATACATTAAGGAGTATAGGTATTAGATCTTCTTGGAAGATCTGGTAGAATTCCGCATTGAAACCATCTGGTCCTGGGCTTTTTTTGGTAGGGAGGTTTTTGATAACCTCTTCTAATTCTTCGCGACTAACAGGTCTATTTAGATTGTTCACCAGGTCCTGATTTAACTTTGGTATATAATATTTATCTAAAAAAGTATCCATTTCCTTTACATTTTCCCATTTTGTGGCATATAGGCTTTTGTAGTAAGATCTAATGATTCTCTGAATTTCCTCTGTGTCTGTGGTTATGTCCCCCTTTTCATTTCTGATCTTATTAATTTGCAAATTCTCTCTCTGCCGTTTGATTAGCTTGGATAGTGGTTTGTCAATCTTGTTGATTTTCTCCAGGAACCAGCTTTTTGTTTCATTGATTTTTTGTATTGTTTTCTGTGTTTCTATTTTGTTGATTTCAGCCCTCATTTTGATTATTTCCAGTCTTCTACTCCTCCTAGGTGAGTCTGCTTCTTTTTTTTCTAGAGCTTTCAGGTGGGCTGTTAAGTCTCCAATGTGAGCTTTCTCTGTTTTCTTTAAGTGGGCACTTAGTGCTATGAACTTTCCTCTTAGGACTGCTTTCATAGTGTCCCATAAGTTTGAGTATGTTGTTTCTTTATTTTCATTGAATTCCAGGAAGACTTTAATTTCTTTCTTTATTTCTTCCTTAATCCAGCTATGGTTCAATAGTTGACTGTTCAGTTTCCATGACTTTGTATGCTTTCTGGGGGTAGCATTATTGTTGAATTCTAACTTTAATCCATGGTGATCTGATAAGACACAGGTGGTTACTAATATTTTTTTGTAACTGTGGATGTTTGCTTTGTTACTGACTATGTGGTCGATTTTCGAGAAGGTTCCATGAGCTGCAGAGAAGAAGGTATATTCTTTCCTATTTGGATGGAATGTTCTATAGATGTCTGTTAAGTCCATTTGATTCATTACCTCCACTAATTCTCTTATTTCTCTGTTAGGTTCCTGTCTGATTGACCTGTCCATTGGTGAGAGAGGAGTGTTGAAGTCTCCTACTATTAGTGTGTGCGGTTTGATGGCTGCCTTGAATTTTAGCAATGTTTCTTTTATGTACGTGGGTGCTTTTATATTAGGGGCATAGATGTTCAGGATTGAGACTTCATCCTGATGAACTGTTCCTGTTATGAGTATAAAATGCCCCTCTCCATCTCTTCTGATTGATTTAAGTTTAAAGTCAACTTTGTTAGAGATTAGTATGGCCACACCTGCCTGTTTCTTAGGTCCATTTGCTTGATAGGCCTTTTCCCAGCCCTTTACTCTGAGTAGGTGCCTGTCTTTGTGGTTGAGGTGTGTTTCTTGTAAACAGCAGAATGTTGGATCCTGTTTTCTTATCCAATCTCTTAGCCTGTGCCTTTTTATAGGTGAGTTGAGTCCATTGACATTAAGTGATATTAATGACCAGTGGTTGTTAACTCCGGTCATTTTTTTTTTTAGTCGTAGAGTTTGTGTGTTTCCCTTCTTTGTTTTGTGTTGGTGAAGGGTCTCTAGATGTCTGAGTTATTGTGGTCATTGTTGGACTCCTTGGTTAGTGATTTTCCTTCAATTACTTTCTGTAAGGCTGGATTTGTGGCTGCGTATTGTTTAAATTTGTTTTTATCCTGGAAAATTTTATTTTCTCCATTTATAGTGAATGAAAGCTTGGCTGGGTATAGTAATCTGGGCTTGCACCCATGGTCTCTCAGTTTCTGCAGTACATCTATCCAGGACCTTCTGGCTTTCATGGTTTCCATGGAGAAGTCAGGTGTAAGTCTGATAGGTTTACCTTTATAAGTAATTTGGCCTTTTTCCTTTGCAGCTCTTAATATTCTTTCCTTATTCTGTATGCTTTGTGTTTTGATAATTATATGGCGAGGGGATGTTTTTTTTTGATCCAGCCTATTCGGTGTTCTGTATGCTTCTTGCACCTTCATAGGAAAATCTTTCCTTAGGTTGGGAAAGTTTTCTTCTATAATTTTATTAAATAGATTTTCTGGACCATTGAGCTGCCCTTCTTCTCCTTCTTCTACTCCTATTATTCTTAGGTTTGGTCTTTTTATTGTGTCCCATATTTCCTGAATGTTTTGTGATGAGAGTTTGTTGGACTTGCTGTTTTCTTTGATCAGTGTGTTTATTTTCTCTATGGTATCTTCAGAATCCGAGAGTCTTTCTTCTATCTCTTGTATTCTGCTGGTTATGCTTGTTTCTGTAGTCTCTATTCATTTACCTAGATTTTCCATGTCCAGACGGCCCTCTGTTTGTGTTTTCTTCTTTGCCTCCATTTCAGTTTTCAGGTCTTGAACTGTTTCCATTATCTGTTTGATTGTTTTTCCTTGGTTTTCTAGGGTATCATTCACCAGTTAAACTCTTAATTATGGATAAATTAAAACTTAGGTAACATAAGGGAAAATAATATAAAAATCTGCATGAGATCTTTAGCTAGCATCAGCAACTATAAAAAACACGAAAAACTGTGTCGCATCTAACTTGCGTGCAGCAATGTATATCAAATCCAAGATGTCTCCTCCATATGTGCACACTTTCTTCAGTGTGTCCTCCAGATGAACATATCCATAGCTTTACACATTTAGAAATAAATAATAATGAATCACATTTGACATCAGTGTTTAACAAATGACAAATCTCTACTGATCACATAAATCTAATTTTCTGTTTTGTTTATGTTTTCAAAGACATCAGTAAGTGTAGCTATTGTATTTGGTGGAAGTAAATTTTAATTTTCCTAGATTTACTTTCCTTTTGTACTGTCCATGAGGAATACAAACTTGCAATTGATGTGAGAACTCCTTCAGCCAATAGCCTTTAAAATTCCAGCTCACTTGGGCGTGGTAACTTATACTACAAATGCAGCTGTAGAACTTGCATGCTCTCTCTGAGCTGCTGGATTCAGTTCCTGTCCTGAGTTTGTGCAGAGGACCATGATGTGTGAGTCTTCCCCTAAATTAAGAACCTTTTATTATTCTCAATTCTGAGCTAGTGTGGGACTTCTTTATATTGTCAGTCTACATCTGACGCCCACATGAATCCCAACTCCACACCTACTGGGACTGGTCCAGAAGGTCTCCACCCACTGCTCACCTGGCTTGATTTCACCTACTAAGCAGTTTTTTTTTTTTTTTTTTTTTTTTTTTTGCCAAAACCCCACCATAGCGGGGATACTCCTTTTGTGGAGTGTTGACTGACACAGCTTTTAGTTTGTGTTCCTAGCTCACAAGCTCTGGGTTCCTTGATATTCTGGCCACCAAAAAACTCTTGCCTAGTACAAAATTGCTTTAACTGCTCTTACTTTGTTAAGCAAAGCAGATTTGTCAGTATTTAAGCAGACACCAGTATGCAGTACCAGGTGGGACTGTTCATGCTCCACTGGTCTATCACATGGTTGCAACCACGACACCTGTTGAACAATAAGGATTATTACACTTACAACAAATTACTGAAGACCCATGGCAAAGTACATTCTTTAACATAAACAAATCAGTATTGCAGACAATACCACCATCCAGGAATTTAATAACCTTTTAACTTATACTATGAAAGGTATTCTCAAGGCTTATTATGTTTTTTCTGATACATCCATTTATTGGATATTGGTACTTAGCTTTCTTTAAGAAAATGTTTTGATAACAGGGCCAAGAATGAGGCACTTTTAGAAATGATATAGTCTTTACATACAATAATGAATGAACAGCTAGCTGACAGGATTAATACCATCAAAAATATAATATATAATAAGACATTTTGGATCAGCATAGTTTAAAAGCATATTATTAATAAACACAGATATGAAGTACCCCAAACAATCATAAATACATACAAGGCCTTTGAAACTGAGGCTCATTTTCATTTTAATTTTTTTTGTTAATTTTACATAGCAACCACAGTTTCCCCTCCCTCCTCTCCTCCCAACTCCCACCCTAGCTCTCCCTGCACCCCCCTCTCATCTCATCCAATCCTCAGAGAGGGTAAGGTCACCCATGGGGAAACAACAAGGCCTTGCACTTCAAGATGAGGCAAGATCAAGGCTCTCCCCCATTGCATCAAGGCTGAGTAAGGCATCCCACCATGGGGAATGGGCTCTAAAAAGCCAACTCATGCACCAGGTATAGATTGAGGAGGGCTGATCACATGGGCAGCCTCACTCCCATATGTCAGTACCCATTGTAAGGACAAGACAACCAGTCCTCCTTGACTCAGCTTTGTTTCTTCTGGCCCCTGAGAAGACATCAGCTGTGTTGTATGATCTTTTCTTGGGGAGACAAACAAATATCTATTCATCCCTTATAGGCACCCATAACAAACCAAAGAAACATTGTCTTTCAAGTCGAGTTAGGAACATTGATCTCAGGCAGCTGGGTCACTGCAAAGCCCACCTTAGAGTGGCAATGGTTCACCAGAGTCACAGCCCAGGAGGCCCCAGCATCATTTGCAGGTATCTTCGCTGGCCTGAAATCCCCACTCCTGGGAGAATAATTTTTGCTTTTACAACCTGTAGGAGAGCTTCATGACTCTTTTAAGGTTTGCACTATCTAAGATATTATTTTTATTTACTTTCTGCGTCTTATTTTATTTTACATTTACAATGTGTCTCTCTGTTTAGTGTGCATGTTCACACATGTGTGGGCATGTCAGGCTTATGTTGGGCCTGATCCTCAATTTCTACTTTAACTCATCAAGGAAGGGTCTCTCGATTGAACATGGAGATTGCAGATGTACACACTCTAGGTAGGCAGTTTGCTCTATGATTCCATTCTCTCTCTGTTTTCTGAGCATGGGAGTTCAAGGTGGCTGGACACCCACTCAGCATTTATGTGGGTTCTGGAAATTGAGCTCTGGTCCTCATACATGCATGGCAAGTACTTTATGCACTTGACCATAGATTCCCTCAACTTCCTGAGTTTTTATTAGAATGATTAGGAGCAAAGAGTAATAATACAACTATTTAATCTTTTGTGTCTGCACCTGTGCATGTTTGGGTGTTGTATGCGTGCATGTGTGCATTCATGAGTGTGTGTATGTGTGTGTGTGTGTGTGTGTGTGTGTGTATGTGTGCATGTATGTTTTCAGCTGTGCGTGTGGAGTTAAAGATCAGGAAGAAAGGTAGAGAGCTGAGGTTGGGGATTGTCATGTTCTGACATAATAACACATATGAACCTTACCCTTAGGTTTTCCCATGTTGATAGTGGATGGGCTAGTGTTACAAGGGTGGAGGGCAGGCATGGAAGGACTGGAAAATGAGTAGGATTTGGGTACATGCTGTGAAATTTGAAAAAAATTCAATTAAAATATATGCTAAAAAACAAACAAAAAAGCAGAATGTGGAACTGTAAACAGTTGTGGAGTCCAGTCATCTTACAGATGCACCCTCCATTTCTGGACTCTAGACTATTCCAGGTATAGTCAAGTTGACAACCAAGAATCAGCATCACACTTATCAAACAAACGCTCAGTGCCAGTTTGTGGTACCTGCCCCTGAGTTGTTGATTAGGAAGGTCCCAGGGACCTCAAAATAAAGTAGTCGGCTATTGGTATTATTTTTCATTCCTTATCAGACCCTGAAGGTAAGATTCTGTTGCTGAAGACACCACATATTTTGGGCACAGGACATAGAGAAATATTGGTACTGAGCAGAAAGCTTTGTGCTTTGTGACCAATGTTCACAATATTGGAGGGTCCTATGCAGCCTGCTGAGGGAGAACAGTAATTAACAGTCTTGTGTGACTGGGGATTTGGTCAAAGACCAGTCTCCATGGGAAGAACACTTGCCTTTCTTTTCTGCAAAAATCTTGACATCTAAACCTTGTTCACTATGACTCAAGACTCCAAGACTCAAGGTCCAGCTAAGGCCAGGCATTTCCAGCTTATTTTCTTCCCCTTTTAAAATGGCTTTAAAGAACCTAGTGATGGACCTGTCCCTTTATCCCAGGGACCAGAGTCACTACTGCAGCATGCCTTACCACTGTGGGTCTGAAATACTGTCTTATTGGCAACTACAACTCATTTTGGAATAGAGTTCTGTTCTACCAAGTGTGAGTCTCTGGAGCATCTCTTTTCTGTTAGAGCCATGCCAGTGCTGGTCTCTGTTCCCCAGGGACAGAGATACTGTCACATCCCTTCTTAAATTAGCTACTGAGCCCTATATCTGAGTCACAGAGCTGTGCGTGTTATGCATTCCGTGGTTTTTTTTTTTTGTGGGTTTATGTGTATTTGTTTTCTCTACTCCCCAGAGGCTTAAGAGTGAATATGAGACTAAGTCCTAGGTGCTACAGACCCTGGGGCCATAGCCATCACTTCACTGCAGCTCCAAACAGGCTCAAGTGATGCTGGTATTTCTTGTGGGTCACATTATACCTGAACCCTTTTTAAATAGCCCTGACTTACACTGAGTCTTCAAAAGCTCAATTATATTGCACATAAAGTTGATACTCACCCCACTCCCGGAAATACTATATAAGAATTTATATCCCCTTTTTTTCTGAAATGGACTGTCCATGTTTTTTGTTACCAGCAGCAAACAAACAAACAAACAAACAAACCTCAAATGAAAGGCAAAGCCTTTCTAGTTGCAGGTTCCTCCCCAGCTGTACTGAGGCGTTCATTCCTAGAGGAATGATTGACAATGGGAAGAGAAGAATGTGGCAGATATAAGGGGACCTGTATTAATCTAGCCGATATGATGGTGGCTTTGGCCAGGGAGGCTTTGTCTTGTGTACTTAGAGATTCTCAAAGCTCTCAGCAATCTCCTCACACAGCTTCCTTCATGGATGGTGTTCTGACAGTCAGTGTTTCTTCTCATCAACAGAGAAAGAAACTAAGACAGTGTACAGATTACTTCTTAGGGCCTGAGACACCAAACCTGTTGATCTATATTTTACCTGTGTGGCAGCTTCTATAACTCTCTATTGGAAATTGGCTCATTGCTCTTTTGAAGAATTTTACCTAATGGCTCAAGGTCTCCCATAAGAATATTATAACTAGGGCTTTAGCCATTAAATATCTAATTAAAAGTTTGTAAGCTGTGCTCCTCTTAAGGTGTAAGTCTGTCTAACTGATAGAAGAATGGAAAAAGAAAGCATTTTAACTCATGATGCTGGCCTCATTAGACATCAACATGTGGAAGATTGAAAGTAGATTCACATCCATCTCCAGCTCAGTCGGTTGAGTATGAGACTCTTAATCTCAGGGTCATGGGTTCGAGCCCCACGTTGGGCGCAATCTATCCCATCCAGAGGGATACGAACTGGGGTTCCTGATAAACCTGGAGGAGAGGAATGGAAGGGCAAGAGATAGGAGAAACGGCGGCAAGACAGGTTTTCTGATCAAGTCGTGTTTTATCCTTTCTCAGAAGCTGTTGTACAGCAAAAAAATAAAAAATGGGCAAGTGGGAGGGGAAGGTGTCAGGACCACTGGAATTCAGGTCCAGAGACATCCCTAGCTGATAAGGAAATCCTGAGTGTCTGTGATTGTTGACTAACAAAGGAAATGCTAATTGTTTCTAAAAGCCTGGGGCCAGCAGGTCTCATTAGGAGATAAGATACCAGGTTGATTTCCTAGGCCCAGAATTTACCCTGCAGAGGGGAATAACTTACTTGTGAATTTAAGATGACTGTAAACAAAATACAGACCTCAAAATACAGGTCTTTGCTTTTGTCAGGGGAGGGGCTTGCTTCTGACTCAACTGAATGTGTCAGGCTTTGGTGACTCACCATGGGAGGCCTTAGCATTTCTGAGGAGTGAATTGGGGTGTGCTTATGGGAGGCAGGGGAAGAGGGGATAGGAAGACTGTGGTTGGTATGTAAAATGAATAAAAATATTAAAAAATAAAATGTGTCTCTCTGTGTGGTATACATGTTCACGTGTGTGTGTGTGTGTGTGTGTGTGTGTGTGTGTGTGTGTTTGTGTGAGTATGTCAGGCTTATGTTAGGTCCTATCCTCAATTGCTCTCTAGTCTTTGTCACCAAGACAAGGCCCCTCAATTGAACCCAGAACTTGCAGTTATCTCACACTCTTGACAGCCAGCTTGTTCCATGGTTCTGCCTTCTCTGCCTTCTGAGTTTGGAGTCCAAGGTGCCTACCACACCCACTCAACTTTTATATGGGTTCTGGAAATTGAGCTCTGCTCATTATATGTGCACGACATGGCACTGTGTGTGTCTGTGTGTGAGTGTGTGCATGTGTGTTTTAAAGTGTACATTGGAGCTGTGTAACATGAAGTCCTGCTTGTTGGTTCCTGTCCTGTCTGGTTCCCACAGCCGGTAAGCCCCAAAGAAAGTCACACAGAGGTCTCCATAAGTTATAAACTGATTGGCCCATTAGCTCAGGCTTCGTATTAGCTCTTATAACTGATGTTAACCCATTATTCTTATCTATGTTAGCCACATGGCTCAGTACCTTTTTCAGTGGGACAGGTCACATCTTGCTTCATCGGTGTCTGGACAGGACTCAGAAAGAACTTCCTTCTTCCCAGAATACTCCTGTTCTCATTGCCCTGCCTCTACTTCCTGTCTGGTTGTCTTGCCTATACTCTCTGCCTGGCTATTGGCCTATCAGCATTTATTTAAAACATGATTGACAGGATACAGACAATTCTCCCACACCAGAGTTGAAAGACAGAGAGGAAGGTAGAGAGTTGAAGCTGGGGATTGCCAGGTTCTGACATATTAACACACATGGCCCTTATCCTTAGGTTTCTCATGGTGATAGTGGATTGGTTAGTGGAAAGAAAAGATATAAGAGGGGGAATTTATCTAGTGATTCCATTGTATTCACCATTGATCTTGTAATCTTGTCATGGTCAGTCACTGTGGATGAGCTGAGCTTGAACTAGTTTTTTAAAATATGTCTCTCTAAGGAGAACTTTGGCATCTTCAGTCACTGTGTCAAGGAAATAAAGTTGTAAGTAAAAGGTTTTACCAAAGTAATGCCCTGTAACAAGAGGCCCACCATTAGCTGAGGCAAATTTCTCCACATATTTCAAAATCATTTCTCCCAATGTTTCTTCTTTCTTAGTTTCTAACAAATAAGGAGATTTAATGTTTTTTTTTTTTTCAGTTGTTCAACAGGCACTTGAGAATCATTAGCCAGGGATTCATCATCCAGTCCAAATAGGACTTGGTAGTGGTTTAACTTCACTTTCAACTCCTCGACTTCATCCATGAGGATGTCCACTGTAGGAACAGTAGCCAAAATTCCAGCCTGGCAGGCTTCCAACAAGATAAACTGCTGCATAGATTTGTGCTTTTTGTCAACGACAGCCTCAGTATTATTAGGCAAGGAAAGTATAAAGTTGTGGTGCTTTTGAGCAGGAAGATATTTTATCAGGGTGTCCATCACGACTGGAAAATTATAGTCTGATAAATTGTGGTTAGAAATCAAGAAAATCGGTGGAGCATCCATGTTATTCTGAATGAAGGTGTTCACACAGTATCTTCTGACCAGCTACAGGCTCTTTACTCTGTCAAAGGTACATGGTTTGGATTCCTTTTCATTTTGTAAGTCAGCATCCACTTTGGTTCTTACAAAGTAGCAATTCTTTCTCTTCAATCTGATTGCTTGGGCAAGGTCTAGTTCAAGTAGTTTAAAGCGTGTGGCGGAAAGAATCACGAAGAAGTCGTACTCTTGGAATTTCACTTTCTCCAGATAATATTTTGGTGGAATGTTCATAGTTCCAATGCCAGGCAGCTCCCAAGAAGTCAACGTTTCAATTTTGGGGTGCTTGTATGGAGTTCTCCTCATAGCTGTCTCTGCTATCCCAACTTGAGTTGCATCTTCCTCTTCAGGTCCAATTCCCCTCAGGGCATTGATGAAGCTGGACTTCCCTGCTACAAACTCTCCAGTGACAGCAATGTTTATTGGGGCATTATCAATATTTTTTTAATGCATCCCTGATTACAGAGTTTGCCCCCTGAATATTTCCCTTTGTCATTTGTAACTCAATTGAATCAATGGTTTCCTGAGTAATGTTTTTGCTTTCTTTCTTGGTTTTCTTAAAATATGCTGTAAATCTGGACTCCAAATCTTCATGGTCTTCATTCTTAGGTGTATCAGAGAATAACTGATCCATGACTGTTGATAAAAGTGCCCTGAAAGAAAGAAGGGAGAGTAATTTACAAGATATTCAAGATGCCTTTATGTTTAACATTGAGGTCTTTATGTTGCAATCTTGGATATGTTCTGATGTTGACCATATATATTATGCTGATTCTCCCCCCCCCCACAGGCCAAAGCAGATTCTTTATTCATTAACCAATAAAAGCACCATATATAAAGAAGGACTTCCCACACCTTTTCCCCCTTTCTATTTAAATAAAAAGGAGGATTTTAACTTTAACATAGTAAAATTACATACAGCAAGACAAGTATCAAGCAAGAAATACAGTTACAATATTTATATCTACTTTATTGTTTATCATATCCTTCAACTCCATCAAAGACTCCAGAAGGATATACTATTACCTAAATAAACAGGAAGTGCATTGTAAGCAACTTCCAAATCTATCAAGATGACAGAAACTTCTTGCTGCCTGGACAGTTACTCAAAGATTTCTGTATTGTTGGGGCATCCATCTTCAGCCTACAAGCCCTTAATATCCAGCAGACTTTTCAATGAAGCAGGAAATTTCAAAGACAGTTCCACCTATATTGGCAGTTTGTCAGTCACTTTCTTCTGTGTCTTGCAGAATTTCTTGCAGACTCTTTCATGAAGCAGGAACCCGAAGGACCATCTCACCTTTAGGCAAGTTCATTTGCTGATTATTTTCAGTCAACAGGATATAAGCTGCAGTCCTTTTGGAGGAAAAAAATCTCATTTGAAGAAGTGCCTCCATCAGACTGGCCCAGGAGCATCCTTATGTGGTATTTTCTTGATTGAATATTGATGTGAGAGCTTCCAGCCCACTCTTGGTGGTACCACCCCTGGACTGGGTAATTTAAGAAAGCATTATCAAACTATTGGGAGCAAGATAGTAAACAATATTCTCCATGAAGCACAATTAATTAAAAACTCAGAGAAAGAAACTGGGGTTCAACATTGTAACATGAGGACCTGCTTATTGGAGTTTCTGTCCTGCCCAGTTTCTGCAGCCGTTATGCCCCAAAGAAAATCACACATAATTGACAGAATACAGAATTGTCTTGCACCACAACCTGAAGGCCATAAGGACAAACCAGGCATCCATTTGGTTCTTATGTCTACGTCAGTTTGAAATGGCTTCTAGGAATCTCAGAAAGAGATTATGTCTGAGGGCTGTCTCTTCCCATTTTATAATCCTTTCTAGGGCTGGGATTAAAGGCACACACCACTGGGATTAACGACATGTACCGCCTGGTTTCTGTGGCATCTAATGTGGCTACTGGGATTTAAGGTGTGTGTTACCTCTGCCTGGTCTTGTAGGATTGATCATTGAGGCTGTTTTACTCTCTGATCTTCAGGGAAGCTTTATTTATTAAAAAACAAATAAAATGTCACATCATGTCCTATTGATACTGCCTCTACTCCTGCAGAGTTTCTGCCCAGACTTTCCCCCGTGATTGACTGTGAGCAGAGTGTGTAAGCCTGAAAAACCCTTTTCTTTAGAAATTCTTTTGGTCATAGTGTTTATATTATAATTAGAAAGGAAACTAAAACAAATTTTACTAACTCTCATTAAACCCTTCATTAAAGAAAAAATAATACTTAAGTAAATGAAAATAATATAAAATGTACAGGTATCCTTTTGCCAGCATCATCAAGTAATCAAGTATAAAATCATGAGTAACTGTGTTGCATCTAATTAGAACTGGAATATTTTGTTTGAAATCTGAGATGTCGTTACCATCTGTGCACACTACCCTCAGTGTTTGCTTTCAAATGAATAGAAATTTAACATACATCTCATTTTGCACAGTGAAAAATAAATAACAATAAATGGTAATTGACATCAGTGTTTAATCAATGCCAAATCTCTCTGATGATCACATAAATCTGGTTTTGTCTGTGTTATTTTGTTTTCAAAAATATTTCAGCTAGTTCAGCTATTGTGTTTTGCTGAAATAATTCTAATTTTGCCTAGATTTACTTTCCTTCTATCATTTTCCTGACATGGAACTCATCTCCATGAATAATATAAACATAAAATAATACAAAACTTCTTATACCTTAAACTTTGCATTAAAATGAGTTTATTTAAAACAATATTTTTGTGTCCTCAAGTCATCATTTAGATTCACTATTTTGTTTTAAACCTTTTATTTTATGAAAGCAGTCTAACTGAGCACTGGAGATGTAGTTCAATTGGTAGAGAGTTTTCCCAGCACGAATAAGGCCTTGAGTTCAATCTCCAGCACCTCATCAAATGTATGTGCTTGTGGATCACTGTAGTTCTGGAACTCAGGGAGTAGAGTAAGAGGGTCATCTTTGGTAGTGAGTTAGAGGCTAACCTGGGCTCAAGTTCATTACAAGGCTCAACAGGTAAATACACTTGCTGCCAGGTCTAAGGACCTGAGTATAATTGTTGAGCATTTAGCTAGCACAGATCTCATATTTCTACCCTTTATTTTCCACAAACCTGCCTACAAGACCTCGCACGACAGCACAATGGACCTCACAATCAGTTATGGAAACCGCAAATCCCCATTGTCACCTTGGAGTCTCCTCTTTCTCTCTCTCCCACATCAAATTAGTTCACAGGCTTAGGCTCTATTTCCTAATCCACTTACAATTGATCATTCCTCCTCCTTTACCCTCTGCAAGACCTCCTCAAATCCAGCGTTGATTATGTCATCGATATTGCTATATTTCCTGGGATTGTTTCTGCAATAACATGGATAATCAATCAGCCAGAGTAATCCTAGTGACACTGACGTCATACCATGTCAAGGCAGTTCTGACAGGCACCACAAAGATTTCCATTTCCACCAGGGAACATTCATTGGGTATACAGTGCACATGCTCCATACATTATACCTTTGAATACTTATTACATTTCTGGAGCCTCTGGTGTCTGGATTCCAGCCCCCTGGTATCTTGCGCTGTCTTCTGATCTCATCACTTTGAACCTCACGACTGCTTCTATGTCTTTTTCTTCTCTCCCAGTAACCACATGGCTATTAATTACCTTTCTCTAGGTCCTGCTTCAAGTAGGCAGGCTTCAGGATTTATATTCACATTGGGATGTACAAATATGCCTTCCTCTTATCATTTGCCGTCCTTTCGTCATATTTCAGTTTCTCCACAGCCCTTGTTGCTGCATAGTGCGTATTTGTCGTTCATTTGCTGTTACCTTCCCACAGTATAGTGAACCTCACACAGCAGAAAGTGCTTTTGTCTTGTTCACTTCTTCACCATCAACACGCAGATATATCACCAGGCTATTAAAGGGGGCTGTGAGGAAAACACTTGGACTTTACTGTAAACACTTGTGCCTGTTCTGTAGTTCTAACTGCTCAGCGGGAACCTGAAGTCTTAGTGAATTCATAGACAGTGGGTGCCAACATTCTGGGGAGAGTATAAAACCAGTCTAATACAAAACACAGATGTCCTTAGAATCATACTGTGTATGAGCACAAGCGCATACAGACTCACTGCACATACAGTCCCTGTGCAATCTACAAGACAAATGGGGACAGCTGTGCAAGAAACCAGCGCTGCAGAACTTTGTTCAGTCTGGCTGCAGGCACAGGATGGGAAGAGGTGGTAAAAAGATTGTCCTGAAAGGGAAGCTAAACAAGATCAGATAAATTACATAGCCTCATTTACTGTTGAAGGTGACAGTCACCCACAGGACACAGACAGCATGACCCTGAAACACACGAGCTGTTCTCACCTCTTCAGTTTTTCTCTCTCATTCTTTTAGTTCTAGCTCCAGGATCTGTGATGCAGACTCCAGTGTGACAGTTGTCTGCAAGGTCTTTCCACCGAGTATGAACACAGGGAACGAGAAGGCTGTGACAGAGCAGGCATTACAATACGATGCCTGCCTATATTCTCACTCCTTCCACTCTTCAACTGGATCTCGGGAGCTCAGTCCAGTGATCCGATGTGGGTCATTGCCTCTGTTCCCATCTGTTGTTGGACGAAGTTTCTATGGTGATATTTAAGATAATCATCAGTCTGACTACTGGGTTAAGGCCAGTTCAGAGACCCTCTCCTCTATCGCTTAGGGTCTTAGCTGGGGTCATCCCTGTGGGTTCTTGGGCATTTTTTTAGAGCCAGATTTCTTGCTAACTCTGTAATGGCTCCCTCAATCAAGATATCTCTTTCCTTGCTCTCGTATCTGTCCTTCTTCCATCACAATTATTCCATTCCCTCAAGTTCTCCTCAAGCCCCCTCTCCCCTTCCTTCTATCCCCTGCCTCCTGCTCCCAAATTTTTGTCTGATTCCAATTTCCAGGTGGGTCTACATATGTTTTTCTTCGGGTTCACCTTATTACTTAGTTTCTCTAGAATCCTGAACTATAGGCTCGTTGCCCTTTGTTTATGACTAGTATCCACTTATGAGTGAGTACATACCATATTCGGTTTTTTGGGGTCTGGGTTACCTCACTCAGGATAATGTTTTCTAATTCTGTCGCTTTGAATGCAAAATTCAAGATGTCTTTTTTTTCTTGCTGAGTAGTACTCTAATTTGTAGATGTGCCACACTTTCATCCACTGAGACAGTGTGCATGAGCTAATGGTAGCTCACCAACTCCAATGGACTGGGAGTGAATGAGCATGGGAACAACCAAGCCCCTCTGAAGGGGGTTGACAGTTGGGGCAGACTGAGGGGCCATCAATAGTGACACTGGGATGTGTCTCTACTGCATATACTGGCTTCACGGGATCCTATTCTCTTTGGATGTAATCTTGCTCAACCTAGATGTAGTAGGGAGGGCCTTGGACTTTCCACAGGGCAGGGTGCATGGCACTCCCTTAGGGTTGAAGGGGGGGGGGGGTGGGAGGCTCTGTGGAGGGAGAGGGAGGGGACTGGGAGGAGGGGAAGGAGTGGGAATTTGGATTGGTATTTCTTTTAAGTAATAAAAAATAAGTAAATAAAAAAGTAAAAAAATGATGCCTGCCTAAATGACAGCTGCCACCACACCTTGACAGAGATCATGTCCCTCACAGATGGAGGGAAGCTCCTTAACACTCCTGCTTTACAATAAAGAAAACCACAGTAAAGATTTTTCAGGCACAGATTTCCACAGACAGCTGCAGCATAAGCAGTATGCAGAGAGACCTCTTCTCCACAGATAGGAGGCCTCGGGATGTAATGAATTAAATAGTTGACCATGAACTAGGAAGCAATTTTAGATGAGATTTAATAAACCTCTTACACAATGCAGAGATACTCCATTACTTATTAACAACCATTTTTTTGGAGAGGAATAAGAGACAAGCCAAAACAACATCAGTTTTTACCAAAATCAATATTGAGATTGTTTCCTTTATGTCTACCTCAACTTGAATTATTGGCTAAGACCATCCACAAACCAATCCTGCCTGCTTCCCACCAAAGTTCCTGAGCTTCCAATCTGTGGCCCCCCACTTTCAGGACATGTTTCTAAATGTCCTGATACCCATCATTTCTTTAGAGATGGTGAGGGTTGTTCAAAGGTAGATCTGAATACTGCTGTCCCCTTACCAGATTATCCTGCGTCCAGTGGATTTGCTCACCGGGTTCAGCTGCAGGAACCACGCTCCACGGTCCTACAGTCTTTTCTCTTGTATCCCCTCTCTGCTTGCTCTGTGGAAAAGCAGCAGGTTCAAGTCAGCAGGGCGGGACTTATCACTCTTCTGACTTCTGCCCCTTCCCTCTCAGTGGTGTTTTTTTTTTTTTTTTTTTTTTTTTTTTTTCCAATCATCTAAGCGTATGGGTCTTGCTGTTTTTCTGTATCGCCTGTACTTCCAATAAGAAGAAAAAGAAATTGAAACTATTGGCTGTTTATTACCCTGTCTCTGCTGCTGGTTTCTTCACTGATATCAGAACAAGTGTTTCTAGGAATTCATCCTGGACTCTGGATCTGCGACTCTCGAGGAAGCTTCAAGGTTTTCTGTTCTAGTTGGGACTTCTGACATACAAGCCTTATGACCTGAGCAACTGTGGGGTTCTTGGCTTGCCCAGTGAGAGACAGCCATTGTCAGACTCCTCTAACTGCTGAGGCAATCCCCCTCATGTATGGAGCAAGTAGCAGGTTCTCAGCCTCTCAGCTGGAATTCAGTTATTGATACTATTTCAACAGAAGCTGTCTAGTATATTAACATATAGTATGTACATATTATACATATATTCACTCCACTGAATCCCATCCTTCAGAGAACCCTGACTAATACCAAAGAGGTTGGTAGAACACAGGCGGTATGAAGCGGGGAGGGTGGGAGGGCAGGAGAGGAGGAAGTGGGGGAAGAAATCACTGAGGATGTCTGAAAACACTATACTGAATTCTACTGTTTCACGTGTGTTTAAGGAGCTTAACTGGAGTTACTGTGTATAGGAGTGAGTGGGTAGTGTTAGTTCAGAAAGATGTAGATTTTCAAAAGGAAATTGAGTACAAGATGAGGAACACCCACCCCTGACTTGGTGATCAGGGAGGTCCCAGAGATCCTAAACAATACAGGCTATTACTATTACTTTTAATTCACCAGAACCCAGTGGTAAGATTCTATTGCTGAAGAAACCATACATGTTAGTGATAGGATATAGAGAATTTTTGGTACTGACCAGAAAGCTTCCTGCCTTGTGACGAGCACTCACAGTGTTGGAGGGTGCTAGGCAGACTGCTGAGGGAGAATAGTCATCAACATTCTTACCTGAGTGCGCAAAGACCAGTGCCCATGGGAGGAATACTTACCTTCTTCCTCTTCTGCAGAAATCTTGGCATCTAAACCTTAACCACTGCCCCATGACCTCAATACCCAAGGCCCAGCTATGCCATTTCCAGCTTACTTCCCCTACCTTATACTTGGCTTTACAGGGATTAATGACAGCCATGCCCCTTTATCCCAGGTTTCAGAGTCACTATTGCAGCAGACCTTGCCACTATGGGTCTGAAATGCTGTCTTGTTAACAATGTTGATTCATGTTGGAATAGAGTCCTGTTCTACCAAGTGTGAGTCTATGGAGCATCTGTTTCCTGTTAGAGCCACGGCCGTGCTGTGCTCTGTTCCAAGGAACAGCACTACTGTCATATCCCATCTGCAGATATGAGCCATTTTTTACAATCCAAGATGGTGTGTATGTGTGTGTGGTAGGTGTATGTGTGTGTGCACATGCATGTGTGTGTGTGATATGTACTCCATTGAGCCTCAAGAATAAAAATGAGCCACAAGTCCTAGGTGTCACAGACCCTAGGCCCATGTCCCCCACTTTACGGCAGCTCCAAATACATCGGCCCTAGCCTGAGTGATGCTATAATTTCTTGTGGCTTATATTATGCTTGAACCCTTTCTAAATAGCCCTGACTTACATTGAGTCTTCAAAAGCTCAGTTGCATTCCACATAAAGTTAATATCAGCACACTCACTGAAAAAATTTCAAAACAATTTTGTTTCCTTTTTTTCTGAAGTGTGCCATCCACATTCTTTATTACAAGCAAACCTACCTACCAACCAACAAACCAACAATCCCAAATGAAGAGCAAACACTGCCTCGATGCAGTTTCCTTTCCAGTTCTACTGGGACTTTCAATACTAGAAGAATGCCTGAAAATGGGAAGAACAGAATGTAGTAAATATATGGGGAACTGGAATAACCTAGTGCATATGATGGTAACTTTGGCCATGGAGGCCTTGACATGAATATAATCATACCTAGTATTGGGGAATCACCAGATTACTGGGAGAAGAGGCATGATCCATATTGACTCACTTGGAAGAGGAACTCTCAGTTTGGAATTGCCCTCCATCAGATCTGCTTGTTCTTTGTGTGCTGGGCATTTTTCTTGATTGAGTAATTGGTGTAGGAAGACTCAGCCCACTGGAGTGAGTCCTATCCCTAGGAATGTGGTCATGGGTAAGAAAGCAGACTGATCAGTCACTAAAGAGGAAGTCAGTAAGCAGCGCTCCTTCACAGTCTACTTCGATTCCTGCCTTGGCTTCTCTTGATGGTGGGCTGTAACCTGCCATCCAGTTGAATTCTTTCCTCCCTCAGGTTCCATTTGTTTAGTGTTTAATCACATCAGCAGAGAAACAAACTAAAAGGATGTACAAATTACTTCTTAGGGCCTGTGACAGCAAACTCATTATAGTGACCATGGCTGCTTATGCTAAAATATCTCTCCTATTGAAGGTGTAAGTCACAAACAATGCCACACCAGTTTGGAATTATGATTAATAGGGTGGTATTTATTTAAAGGGGAAAAAAACTTACAGATCACCGTCAACCCTCTGCGCAACCAGGAAGGGAGTCTAGTCGCCAGTGGAGCAGGAAGTGAAGAGAGAGAGGAGAGGGAAGTGGCCGCTTTTTTAAAGGGAGAGAGACCACGCCCCAATGGGCTGGTATCTCAGCAGCTATAGGCTGGAGGAGGGAGGACCTCCCGCAACACCTCCCCCTTTTGTTTAAATAAGAGAGTTCTAAACCTACTATGAAATTATATACAATAAGTACAAATATCCTATTCTAACTAGCTTAGGTCTTGTATAATAAATAACTTGGCCAAGTCATGAGAGAAAAGTAACTACATCTATATAGTCTTCAACCCCATCGAAGATCTGAGAAAGGAAATAATGTTACCTGGGTAATTAGGAAGTTCAGTAAAACAACTTCCAAAACATGCAACAGATCACAGAGACAACTAGCTACCTGGGCAATCACCCAAAGTCACATTAGCAGCGTTGAAGCAACCAACTTTGGCTAAGGCCTAACATAACTGACATACCATTTTCAAAGGCAAGCAACTTTTCAAAACTATCTTACCCTGTCTTGGCAGGATATGACAGTCCTGTTTTATCCATTGATGCATGCTCTGTATCTTTGTCAGTGGTTGAGGTACATTTCTTTGCCCCAAGGCCAGTTCTGCCAAAAAGGAAGGCTCCAGGTGGAGTGTCTGGTGCTCAACATTCTCTCGGGAATAGAGTGGTGTTGCCAGGAGCAATTGTGTCTCACTACCACAAAACTCTGAGTTAGATTAAAGGCCATTTTCTACAGCTCTTTGAAGAAGTTGAAGATTATCTATCTATACTGACTATAATCTTTATATATCTAAAGAACCCGATTAGTCTAATTATAAATGACAAACTTAGATGACTATTAGCTTATATAATTCTCAATATCTATCTAACTTAAAGACTAAGACAATAAACGACTGTGAAACAAATGAGGACAATGACCTCCAAATATAGACAATGTACAAATATACATTGCAGTAGGTAAATATATATCAATACACAAACATTATATAAATATCTTAATCAGAGGTAGAAATGTACACTGCAATATGGTAAATATATACAATATATATATCAATACAATATATGTCAATACATAAAAATGTTTTAAACAGAGGTAGAAACATGCATGCATACGATAGTCAATATAATTTAACTTTGTATCAATATACAAGAATCTATACCAATATATTTGTCTAAAAACAGTAACTCACAATTACAAATCTATTATCCCATCATCCCTCTTTTTTTTTTTCAAAATGATCCCTGAGCTTATAAAATTCCTCCCCCAACCCTCAATCGTATACTAATTATAATCAACCCCTAAATGATGTCCCTAAACCCAAGGGCAAACTTTACTGGGAGAGGGGACGTCGTCCTCTAGAATTACTTCCAGCTGTCATGGGGGTGACGTTCTTTCTGGGGGATCCTGTGACAGTAAAATGATGGTTAAATTTCAAGATCAATGTCTTTTAAAATTGCCAATAGTCTCTGAGTATTTTGTGCAGGTCTGGCCAAAATGTTGTATAAGATGTGCACCATTTCAGCTAACCAAGTTGGAACTGTCTTGTGCAGCTGGTACCCAAAGCAGGTCTTGTAGAAGCGCTATCAGTATCATGACGTCGTATCAACCAGGTGGAGTTGTTATGGGGCCCCATCTTCTTCCTGGAAACTTCAAATGTCACTTCAGGAAAAACTCATTGTTCATTGTGAAAAACTTAAACATTAATCATATAGACATATATAGACATACACATATATATATATTCAATGAAAGGCATGATAGATATATTCAATGAAAAGTATGATAGATATGAAGAAAAGCAAAGATGTTTTCTAAACTCATATTTCTTTCTGTCTCATATCATGGCTCTTGACATGAGACAGAAACTCCAGAAACTCTGGGTTTTTCTCTTACTAACAGGCTTGGAATTGGAGAGGGACTGAGCCAGAGTCCAACTTCAAAACCAGCTTTATAAATTTAGAAATATGGTTTAATATTACTTACACAACCCATCCAGTTTTCTTGATATTTCCTATTGGGCAGGTATTTTTCCATCTGTCAGTATCCAAACATCCAGGGTCCCTTGAATTTCTCAAAGATGAGTGTTTTCCTGTGGAGATAAGAACAGAACCCTGCCCCCATTCTATATGTTTTTCTTACCACCTGTATGAATATGATCATTGTGGATGAGTTGTCATTTCTCCTTTCCAAGAGGTTTCTCCTCTTCAAATTGAAACTTTATTAATTTTGATGGTATCCACAATTTTTCTTCTCCTGTGGAAACAAGAGCAAAACCCCTTCCCCAACGTAGCACATCTCCTGGCTTCCACTGAGAGGTCAGCACATCTTTGAAATAAATCGGTTGATTTAGTTCAGCAGACTTTTCCATTATCCAATGTCTTTCTGCTGCTGTCGTTCCTTTCTCATTAGCATTAAGAAAATTCAAGGTTAATAAAGCATTATGTAATCTATTTCTGGGGGTATTTTCAGTCCCTTTCTGTTTGTTCAGCATATCCTTTGTAGTACGATTTGATCTTTCTATAACTGCCTGGCCTGTAGGATTATTTGGTATACCTGTAATGTGTTTTATATTATAATAATCAAAACAGCATTTCATTTTCTTAGATACATATGCTGGACCATTATCTGTCTTTATTTGTGCAGGTATACCCATGATGGCCATAACTTCCAATAAATGTGTGATTACTGAATCAGCCTTTTCTGAGCTCAGGGCAGTAGCCCATTGAAAACCTGAATACTTGTCTATGGTGTGGTGTACATATTTTAATTTACCAAATTCCATAAAGTGGAACACATCCATCTGCCAGATTTCATTTCTCTTAGTGACCTTTGGGTTACTCCCTGCAGGCAACGGTGTTTGATTATAGAAAGAACAAGTAGGACATCTCTTTATAATGTCCTTAGCTTGTTGCCAAGTAATGGAAAATTCTTTCTTTAGGCCTTTACTATTGACATGATGCTTCTTATGAAATTCTGAGGCCTGCAACACACTTCCAATCAATAATTGATCAATCTCAGCGTTGCCTTGGGCTAGAGGACCAGGCAGACCTGTATGGGATCGGATGTGTGTTATGTACATCGGACAAAGCCTGTTCCTGATTATGTCTTGTACCTGGATAAACAATGAAGTCAACTCTGTGTCATCTGATATAAATTCAGTGGTTTCAATATGCAAGATAACTCTTTCTGCATATTGTGAATCAGTAACTATATTAAGAGGTTCTTTAAAATCCCTTAGCACCATAAGAATGGCATATAATTCTGCATTCTGGACAGAATTATAAGAGCTTTGTTCCACTTTACTCAATTCATCTAACTTGTAACCTGCTTTCCCTGATTTATTTGCATCAGTATAGAACATACAGCCTCCAGTTATTGGAGCATCACGTACAATTCTAGGAAGAATCCAAGAAGTTCTTTTTATGAGGTTAAGTCTACCACTTTTGGGATAGTTGCTATTAATTTCTCCCAAAAAATTAGCACAAGCTCTTTGCCATGGTTCATTGTCTTCCCATAACTTTTTTATTTCTTCAGTAGTAAAAGGCACTATAATTTCTGCTGGGTCTATACCTGCTAGTTGACAAAGTCTCAGCTTACCTTTTATAATTAATTCAGAGACTTTTTCCACATAAGTTTTTAATTTTTTACTTGGTTTATTAGGTATAAATATCCACTCTAAAATAATATCTTCCCTCTATATTAGAATCCCTGTAGGAGAAATTCTAGAAGGCAATATGACTAGGATGCAGCTAAGATTTGGGTTCACCCTATCCACATGTGCCTCCTGTAATTTTTCCTCAACCATTGTCAGTTCCTTTTCTGCTTCAGCTGTCAGTTTTCTTGGACTATTCAAATCTTTATCACCATCTAAGGTTTTGTTTAAATGAACTATTAGATCAGGTGTTATCCCAACAGCTGGTCGTAGACTGGAAATGTCTCCTAACAATCTTTGGAAGTCATTAAGAGTCTTTAACCGGTCTCTCCTAATTTGTGCCTTTTGCGTTTTAATTTTCTCTAACCCTATTCTGTAACCTAGGTAATTAATAGAATTTCCTCTTTTTTATTTTTTTTATTTATTAAAGATTTCTGCCTCCTCCCCACCACCGCCTCCCATTTCCCTCCCGCTCCCCCAATCAAGTCCGCCTCCCTTGTCAACCCAAAGAGCAATCTGGGTTCCCTTTGAATCTTTTCAGGGGCAATTTGTAATCCCCACCTAGGCAAGACAGTATCTTTATTTGAATCAGATAACAAGATGTCATCCATGTAATGATAAATTATGGACTTGGGGAATTGTTTACAAATTATTTCCAATGGCTTACTTACAAAATATTGGCACAATGTAGGACTATTGAGCATACCCTGTGGGAGGACAGTCCATTGATATCTCCTATTAGGCTGAGAATTATTATAAGTAGGCACTGTGAAGGCAAATTTTTCTCTATCCTTTTCTTGTAACGGTATAGTGAAAAAACAATCTTTCAAATCAATAACTATAAGAGGCCATCCTTTTGGTAACAGAGAAGGCAAAGGAATTCCAGATTGTAGTGGGCCCATAGGTTGAATTACTTTGTTGACAGCTCTTAGATCTGTCACCATTCTCCATTTACCAGATTTCTTTTTTACAACAAACACAGGAGAATTCCAAGGGCTGGTTGATTCTTCAATGTGGTGAGCATCTAGTTGCTCCTGCACCAGCTGTTCCAATGTCTGTAATTTATCTTCAGCTAGAGGCCACTGTTTGATCCATATTGGCTTCTCAGTTAGCCATTTTACAGGTAGGGCTTGGTACCTCTAAAGGTTTGGTATTTGCTGTATGTTCTTGTACAGTCTGAATGGCCGGTGACCTTTTCCCATAATACCTCATCATTTCCTTCCCAGAATTATGAGTTCCTGGAACTACAGGAATGTTAATCTGGGTATTCCATTGCTGTAGCAGGTCACGGCCCCATAAATTTATGGCAATATTGGCTATATATGGCCTTAGTCTTCCTATTTGCCCTTCAGGTCCTATGCATTCAACCCATCTTGTGCTTTGTTTTACATGAGATAGGGTTCCAATTCCCAGGAACTGAACATCTATCTCTTGAAGAGGCCAATTCGGATGCCAAGATTCTGGGGTAATGATACTTACATCCGCACCTGTGTCTAATAAGCCTTATATAAAAAAGTGCCATTTATACAGGCTCTTACCTTTGGTCTTTGATCATTAATAGAAGTCTGCCAAAATATATGTTTACTGTGTCCTACTGGGTTTTTTGACTCATCCTCCACACGTATTTCATCATTTAGACCAGTATTACTTTTTACAGCAGAAATTGGAGCCTTTAATTTTCTTGGTGAGTCACGTTCTCCACTGTGACTGGGAATGACTGGGCCACTGTTGGCTTGGGGGCCTGCGAGAGGCCCCTCAAGGAGTTTCCCGACGGTATTGGGTTGCCTTGTTTGTCTGTTGTTGACCTGCATTCGTTGGACCAATGTCGGCCTTTACCGCATGTCCTACATATACCTGAAGGCCAAGGTCTCCTATTTTTGTCATTCCCAGAGGAGATATTATTCCTAGAAATTCTGTGCCTGCAATCCCTTTTCAGATGTCCTAATTTACCACAATTAAAACACCTGGCAGTTTGATGTCTCCTCATTGCTGTGGAAATCGCTTCTCCTACCCAAGATTCATCGTTATAGCTAAACGTCTCAACATTCATCGTATGCTGAATCCATTCATCCATGGATGCTGCTCTAGACTTTAAAGGCCCAATTATCTTTTTGCATTCTATGTTTGCATTCTCAAAAGCTAGAGATTCAAGAAGTATTCGTCTAGCTTCTGGGTCTGTTACCCCTATGTCCAGAGCCTTAATTAATCTTTGCAAAAAGTCAATAAAGGGTTCTCTCTGTCCCTGCCTAATTCTGGTATATGATTCAACCCTTTTTGCTGGATCTTGTATCCTATTCCAAGCATTTAAAGCTGCTTGGTGACATAGACACAGTACTTCATCATCATAAAGAGCTTGGACCTGTGGATCAGCATATTCTCCTGCACCAAGAATTTGATCTTGGGAAACCTCGACACCTTTTGCTCTTCCTTGCTGTTCCATATGTTTGGATTCTTCTCTGAAATAAATTCCAAACATCAAGGAAGGTCCATTATCTAAAACTGCAGACACTAACTGATGGAAATCATGGGGGGTAGCTCTAGCATTAGAAGCCCAAATCCTTATCATTTCCTTTACGTATGCAGAGTGCAAGCCAAAATTAACAATAGCTTGCTTAATTTCTTTTAGATCATTCATTGCTATTGGCATCCATCTAGCTTCTCTGACTCCCTTTGAGCCTTTAGAAGTTGACGCTTTGTCAGAATTAAGTATAGGGTATGCCGCTAAAACCTTGGGTAAGCCAGTTCTAATAGCTGGTGTTGGCATTGTATCCTGTCCTTGTGCCTTATTACTCTGTTCACCAGCTCCAATCATTTCTTCAATCATTTCAAGTCTTTTTATTATTGTCTTTATTATTGTCTCTTTTGAATCCTGAATCTCTTGACCTGCATGAGTTTCTAGTAAAGATTGTATGGTTCTTAGGAGTGCCATGATCTTCCTAAATGATAGAATATGCAAAAGAATACTGAAACCTAGTAACCAGTAAATTAAGTTATCCCCATAGTCATATAAACCTTGCATGATATAACCCATTGTATTGGTAACCAGAACAGTAAAATTCGCGTTGGAAACGAAAACTGCCATATTACCTATTATCCAGCAGGTGGCTCTGTTGCCAAGTCACGACGAAAACAGGGTCCTGTTTCAGAGTCCGCCTAGTATTTGTTAAAAACTGGAAAATGTAAGTTGCTCAACAAAGTAAATGTAATTAAATCAATTCCAGAGACGGAACCAGAAACCCAGAATCCAGGGGTAGAGAAGAGCAACCTGGAAGCCGCTTATGCCTCCACGTGACAGAGTCACCCTGAGGGGTTGCAGCTTTCAGCAACCGCATGCTCTGGTTTGCGCCACTTAAGATCTGTGCTTGCAAGGGAGATTTAAAAACGACTCAGAAAAGAGCAAACCACGCGGGCAGAGACTACGCGGGCCTGTGGAGTTTAAATCCACATGGGGAGGCCAAGGCCGCCACTGCAAGGTACAGGAAGGGAGGGCTCCCGCCAAGCCGAACTCGCGGCCAGCAGCCAAGTGGGGAAGGGAGAGGTTCTAAAACCAAACGTTGGGTTCCAACTGAAGGCGTAAGTCATAAACAATGCCACACCAGTTTGGAATTATGATTAATAGGGTGGTATTTATTTAAAGGGGGAAAAAAAACTTACAGATCACCGTCAGCCCTCTGTGCAACCAAGAAGGGAGTCTAGTCGCCGGAGGAGCAGGAAGTGAAGAGAGAGAGGAGAGGGAAGTGGCCGCTTTTTTAAAGGGAGAGAGACCATGCCCCAATGGGCTGGTATCTCAGCGGCTATAGGCTGGAGGAGGGAGGACCTTCCGCAACATCCTATTATATGACTTCCCCTAGCAATAGATGAAGAAATGCCTATTTACCCTAGGGAGGATGCCTATGACAAATTAAAGGAGTGATTCCACCAATGTTTAGTTTAATGAGACAGTGAGGGCTTTAGGGTTTTATTAGAACTTTTATTGTCCTCTGTCATTCCCTTCAGGTGGGCAAGAACATGAGGATAACTTAGCATTCTGGGACTCCACTTGGTTTGGGATTTACATATACTCTTCTGACAATGCACTGGGCATCCTCGGACCTTCAGCTGCATGTGTTATGCATGGAGAACAGGGGACTGTTTCAACTAAAGAAACAGCTACACCAGAACAAAGCATGTCTTTGTGTGTATTTTGTGTGGATGTGTGCTCATGTGTGTGTGTGAGGGTACTTATACGTTTGTACGTGTAGAGTTCAGAAGTTATCATTGACTTTCTTCCTTGATCATTCCTCAACTTGTTTCTTTTTACTTTGCTTTTTATTTTCCAGACAGAGCCCTGGCTGTCCTAGAACTCGCTCTGTAGACCAGGTTGGTCTCAAACTCACAGAGATCTACCTGTCTCAGTCTCTTGAATGTTAGGATTAGATGTGTGTGCCACCCTACCACTGTCTGGTCTCCAACTTGTTTTTTGAGATAGAATTTCTCACAGACTTTTGAGCTCATCAATTGTCTTGACTACATGGCTTGTGATTTCTTGAGATCCTTCTGTTGGCACCTCCCAGTGCTGCTAACATTACAAGTACATGCCACCCAATCTGGTGTCCTTTATGTGTGCTGTGGGTCTAAGCTGAAGTCATCATGCTTCTGCAGCAAACACTTTACATTTCCCCCAGCAATCAATTGCTCATATCTTAATCACTGCTATTAATCACTAGCACCTTGAGGGAACCCACGAATCATCCAAACGTGACAGAGTTTGATGTAATTCATCTCATTTGTATCCTTTCTTGGTCCACCTGAATTACATTCTCTCCTGAAAAGTATCATGATACATTCTCACTAAAATTTTTATTTATTTAGGCTTGCGCACTTATTTGTTTATATCTATCTCTGCGTGTATGCATATGAGTGCACATATTCCATGGTTTGTGTTTAAAGGCCAGAAGGCACCTTGTGGGAGTTTATTCTCAGCTTCTATCACGTGAATTCACATCCTCAGGCTTGGTAGACAGCCCCCTTACCCACTGAGTCATCTCACTACACCCACAATATCTTTCCTTATTGAGCTTTTAGTGTATGTTAAGTCCTTTTGAAATTACCTGGCCTGAGTGAGAAGGAAACACAAACAAACCCACTCAGGAGTTTATTAGAAGGGTTGCGTACAGGCCTGGGGATCTGTGTGCAAGAAAGAGAAGGCGGGGGGGGGGGGGGCTCATCCAGCTTTTAAAAGCTGCCTAGCACAAGTGCACACTGGGTTGGCGTGACTCATTGTACACTGATGACACAGATGATGGGCGACTCACGCATGCGCGGAAAGATTTTAGCTGACATGGACATGGATTTACCACACATACACACACGTGGGTCACGCGGGGCCCTTTGTGCCCAAGGGCCTGTCTGCACATGCCTGCCTTTAGAACCTAGAAGTACAGCCTTATCTGTGGCTGAATAATTACATTCCACCCTTTTGTTTATTATAAAAATTGGGGGGCTTGGGGATCTTAATGGGTGGAAATGGGGCATTGTAAGGTCTCTCGTGACTGCTTCATGCTGACTTTGTGGGCATTGAGGAGTTGAGATGTTTGACCACATCCTGGGGTGGCTGATTACTGTTCTATTTTCTGGGTTCTGAGGAACTGGCCCGCTAGCAGTTTGGACCTTGCAAGATGCTCGAAAGGCAGAAAATTATGTCTGGAAAAAATTTTAGATCCTGGTGATTAGCAGAGGAGAGTCCCAAGATGAAAGATAGAGGGGGGTTCTTTTTTGGGAGGTGAAGGGGAGAATTTTCCAGGAGTTCCCAAGACCAGGAATGATAAGGAAAGTATTAAATGATACTTATTCTGGGTGAGTCTGGTCCATTTAGGTAGGTCCAATTGACTCTCTGGAGCTTATAAAATTTTTGAAAAAAATTTTAGGCATATTAAAAGTTTATGATTATAATGATAGAATGGAAGATGGTGGCGGGGAGAAGGAGGAGATTATTGAAAAGGATAATTATTAGACTCTTTAATGTTTTACCTGAAGTAAATCCTTTTGCATCATGGTATTACCTTAACATCCAGGAAACACTGTTGCAGTTAGTGATAAACCTGTTATGTTAAAGTCTGTTTTGTGAGTTTTTTGAAGTTTGGGGCTACAAACTCGTTATTGTTTCTTACCACCTGGACTTTTGACTGTCCTTATACCGCTGGCTCTATGTTTAATGATCATCCCTGTAATATCATGCTGAGTGGTAAGCATGACATTGGAGATATGGAGAAGTTGGTAAAGCATATAGGAGAAAGAGGAAGAGGGAGAGATATGGAGTTTTTGGCACAGGGGAATTGAGTAAGGATGGGACTTTTATTTTTCTTGAACTGGAGAAAGAGTGGCTGATCTTGGTGCCCTCTGGAACTTAAGGGAATAGGCTCCTGCTTGAGTTACCATATACAAGGGAGTATCTTGAGCTGGAAGAGTAAAAGGTTTAAGGTGGGACAGGTGAATCCAATGAGGAAGTCCCTCCAGCTTGGCAGCTGTGGGAGTTACAAGAATTACTTTAAAGGGGCCCTGCCATTTAGGGGAAAGGAGTGAGGGGCATTGGTATGGGGAAAGAATAGTACCTGATCCCCTATTTTAATTGGTGGCGGGCATGAATTAACACATGGTTGAGGTAATGAGTAGTTGGTAAAATCCCATTATAGAGAGTGTAAATGGGATAACAGTGGAGTAAGAAGGTGATCAGGAAGGGGGGAGGTTTTAGGTGAGAGGCCGGGGGTTAAAACTGGCCACCCATATGAGTTCAAAGGGCGAGATGAAAAGGGGGCTTTTGGGGAGAGTCCTAAGCCTTAGGAGGGCCAGAGGCAAAAATTTTACCCAGCCAAGGTGAAGCTCCTGTGACATTTTAACAAGAACATTTTTTAAAGAACTGTTAGTTTGTTCTACCTTCCCTGAAGACTGAGGGTGGTATGGGATATGAAAATGCCAGGGGATGTTAAGAGTCTTGGACAAATTTTGGGAAATCTGGGAAGTGAACTCTGGGTCATTATTCGACTGAAGAGAGAGTAGGGTTCTAAAACGGGGAATGATTTCTCAGAGAAGAACTTCAGAAACTGTCTGGGCCCTCTTGGTAATGATGGGAAGCACTTCAATCCACCCAGACATGGTGTCCACCAAGACCAGGAGATATTTAACTCTTCTGACCAGGGCCATATGAGTAAAATCCAGCTGTCATTCAGTTCCTGGAAGGGAGCCCCTGGCCTCATGTGTGGGAAAAGGGAAACTGATATTTGGTCTTGGGATCTGACTTTTGACAGATTTTACAAGAGGCAGTGATAGCTTTTAAGAACTTTAAGTCCTCAGGGGTGGGGTGGAGATGAGCCTTGACAAAATGAAACAGAGCTTTGCTATTAGGATGAAAGAACTAATGTAGGTAAGACAGAATTTTCTGGGTGTCAGGGGCTGTCTATGAGAATGTGGGCTTCAGAAGTGATTGAGGTAGGTTTGGGCTCTGGAATGATGCTGTTCTAGCTGCTTGGTCAACCCGGTTATTTCCCAGGGAAATAATGGAGCTGTCATTCTGATGAGACCAACAGTGAATAATTCCTATAGCTTTGGGGAGATGGGAGGCTTTTAACAGGTCCATAATGTACCTGAGTAAGTTATGAATCCCTTTGTCATAAGAAGTCTGCGTTCCTTCCAGATAGCTGCGTGGGACAGGAGGATATGAAAGGCATATTTGGAGTCTGTGTAAACTTTTAAAGATCGTCTCTTTGCTTGCTGGAAGGCACGGGTAAGAGCTATCAACTCAGCCTGTTGATTAGTGGTATGGGCAGGGAGTGCCTGTGCCTCTATTACCCCAGTATCTGATACTATGGCATAGCCTGCTCTACGGGTCCCATCACATAAAAAAGAGCTGTCATCTGTGTACCAGGTATAAGTAGCCTGGGACAGTTTGCCCTCCTGTATATGTGGGGGGTGGGGCAGTAGATCCTCTAAGATCTCTATGCAGGAGTGAGATGGGGTGTAATTAATGTTAGGTTGAGGTTGGAGATTTGAGATATTAATGGGTGGTGAGCATTGGAAAGTGAGTGTGGCATCTTCTACTAGTGCCACCTGGAGGGAAATAACTCTGGAAGGGGGTAATGTATGTAAGCCTTTGTAAGATAAGAGATGGGACAGATTGTGGTGGGAGAAGACAGTGGTGGGTGATCCAAAAGTTAGTTTCTTTGACTCATGAATAAAACGTTCAACGGTTGGTCATTAAAGCACATATGCAGAGTGCCTAGCCCTGAGTGGTGAGGTCCATCTTCTTTGACAGGTATGGTACAGGTGCAAAGGAAGGTCCCAGCTGATGTCCTAGGACTCCAAGTGCATATCCCTTCTTCTCTGTTACATAGAGGGAGAAGGGACGAGTTAAATCTGGGAGATGAAGAGCTGGGTCCTGGATAAGGGCTTGTTGGAGTCTCTGAAAGGGTTTGGTAATTGTATGGAGAAGGGGCTCATGCAGAGAGCTCAGATCTGCCTCATATAACAGGTCTGTGAGGAGAGAAAAAAAGGGGATCCAGGAATGCAGGAAGCCAGCTATTCCTAGGAATGATAAAACCTCTTCTTTTGTGGAAGAAACTGCAAGGGACTGAATTAGTTTTTTCTGTCTAGGGTAATAGCTTTTTGGGTTGGGGAATAGTTAATCCCAAGTAAATGACCTGAGGAGTAGACAGTTGGGCCTTAGAAGGTGAGATTCTATAACCCCTTTTGGACAGAAAATTTAAAAGAGCGGAGGTATCATTTTGCTGATTTCCAATGTTGGACTGCAAAGTAAAATGTCATCCACAAACTGTATGAGTTTAGACTTAGGGAGAGACAGTGAGCGAAGATCAGAGGCCAAAGCCTGGCCAAACAGGTGTGGGCTGTCCCAGAATCCCTGGGGAAGGACAGTCCAGGTGAGCTGTGTGGAGAGGTGAGCATCAGGATCAGTACAGGTGAAGTCGAAGATGTTTTGAGATTGAGAGCTAAGAGGAATAGAGAGAAAAGCATCCTTGAGGTCTAGAACGGAGAAGTGGGAGGCTCCTGGAGGAAGAGTGGAAAGAAGTGTGTAAGGGTTAGGCACTACAGGATGAAGAGGTACCACTGCAGAGTAAATGAGCCGGAGGTCTTGAACCAAGTGATAGGTTTCATTAAGTTTTTTAACAGCAAGTATAGGGGTGTTAAAGGGAGAAGAGGTGGAGCAAAGTAGTTTTTTTCTTAAAAGGTCAGAGATAATAGGCTTAGGTCCCATAAGGTTCTGAAGAGAGAGGGAGTATTGAGATTGGGTAATGTACTTAGTAGGATCTCATAATTGAATAACAATGTGGGAATGGTGTTTAGCAATGGAGTTTTAGGTGTCCCAGACTTGTTGGTCCACTTGGGAGGCTGGTAGAGGAAAAGACACATTGGAGTTGGGAGGTTAGGAGGCTAGAAGGAGGAGTTGAGCTGCTGGTGAGTCTGGGGTAAGGTGAATGGGAGGAGCAAATGAAATGGAAGCTCCTACTTTTGCTAAAATATCCCTTCCCATGAGAGGTACTGGGCAGGTCGGCATGACTAAAAATGAATGAGTGAGATAAATATCCCTATAAACACAATTAAGTGGTGGGGTTTGCTGAGGCAGATAAGGCTGTCCCCATGTCCCGACAATAGGGAAACTAGAAGGAGAGGTAGGCCCCCAGAATTCCCTCAGTACCGAGTATTTGGCTCCTGTGTCCAAGAGAAAGGATATGGGCTGTCCTTATACCATGATGTTTACCCATGGCTCCCTGTTTCAGATGACGGTTGTGGTCGGGACAAAGGAGCCTGGGCAGCCTCACTTGTCTATGGCCAGACCTAGAAGGAATTTTTTGGGTTTGATGTCTCCATGCCACTATGTGCACGAGGACAATCTGCTGCCCTTTGTCCTTTCTATGGCATCTCAGACAAAGTCTCGTGGGACCAAGATGAGGATTAGGGCATGCTTGGGCCCAGTGACCCGTTCTACCACATTTGAAACATGGGCCTGGTGGTTCTCAAGCCCCGGGGGGCAAGGGAGCAGCATGGATGGCACAGATTGGATGGGGTGGTCTGTCACCTCGACCGGTCGGGAGGCCACGACTAGCATGTGACAATGATTGCGGGCTTTGTCATTTCTCGCATGGTATACCTTAAAATCCAACTCTAAGACTTCTGCCTGTGGGGTCAAGGGACCTTTCTCCAAACGTCTAAGTTTAGCCTTAATGTCAGAGTAGCACTGATTAAAAAATGAGTCATGAGTAACTGTCTGCCTTCTGTGGTTTCTGGATCTATGTCAGTATACTGTAACAGAGCTTTTGTCAGGCGTTCCAAAAATGCGGAAGGATTTTCCTTAATATTTTGAATGATATCTGAGATCTTAGTATAGTTTACTGGCTTGAGGGTAGGAAAACTAAGGCTTTGCTAGCTCAGCCATTTTTGTGAAGGGATACTCAATCTTTATCTCTATTAAACTTGAAAATACTTTGAATTTTTTTCCTTTGGAAATGAGTATCTTAGGTTCAATACTTGCACTATACTCCTACTTTATGAATTTATTAATAACAAACTACATAGGATGATATTGGGGGAAGAGATTTGGGCAGGTTCTGATGGCCACCAGAGGTCATGAAGACAACACAACGACAGGAGAGATCCTTTCACAGAAAGACCAAGAACAAGCAACCTGTGTGGACACGAGGGTGGTTGATCTCAAGGACCTGACTGGTGGCACCTGAATCTTAGATGCCTAGTGTGCAGCAGTATGAGAGCTAAGTCTACAGGATATTATTGCAGCCTGAACTGTCAAATCAGTGCCTTCTTTTGTGTCTCTTCCAGACGTTTAACTCATTTACTGATTATCACATTTTATTTTGAGGAAAACAAAGTGTTAGGCCAGGGGACAGGATCTGAGATTATCAACAAAGGTAATACTGCCAACAACCAACATGAGTGTATATGAGTATACTGGGAATGTCAAATACCAACAGCAGACACTCTTTGTATCAGCAATTTATTAAGTATTATTTTATGGCATCATATATGAATCAAAATCGTTCTTCACAATCATTGCCAAGGTAAGAAATGACAGACAGAGGAATCTCAGGGTTCTCTGCTGGTTCTGGCATAGAATTATTTTCTTTACTGTCTCTAGAAGGATTCTGATGAGGAGTTTTAGGAATTGATAGGTTATTAACAAACTTGTGGTTGGTGGTTATGCTTTCTTTTGACTTTGGTCTTAAAGTCTTCCTCTTGATAGACTTTATCAGTCATGCTAGTTACTCTTTTAACTCAGACTTAATGAGGGTAGAAGTTACATTTAGGTGAATGCGCATGAATACATGAGTGGGCATGTGTGTGTGTTTGTGTGTGTGTGTGGCGAGACACAATGAGAACAACAGAGCAAGGTGCGTGAAAAGTAAGATATGCTTGTGCACAGGTTCCAGAGGTTAACATTGCAACAGATAATCATTGTAAGGAAGTACGGAGGTGACACAGAGCTCATTCTCTCTTGCTCTCCCTCTCTCTCATTCACTCTTTCTCTCTCTCTGTGTGTTCAAGTTTGTGTGTGTAGTTGAAAGACTTGAAAGAAGGTGTAGGTGAACACAGAGAGTTGAAGACAGATTGGGCGTTGTCAGGTTCTGACATATTAACGCACATGACCCTTATCCTTATGTTTTGCCATGTGGTAGTGGATTGGCTAGAAAAGATGTCGGAGGGGGTAATTTATTCTAATGCCTCCCTGATATTAATCATTTGATGTTGTCATGATCAGTAGCTGTAGGTGAGTTGAATTTGAGCTATTCTTTTAAATATGCCTCTCTAAGGAGAACTTTGGCATCTTCAGTCACTGTGTCAAGGAAAAGAAATTGAAAGTAAAAGATTTTCCCAAAGTAAAGACCTGTAGCAAGGAACCCACCACTAACAGAGAGAAATGTTTCCAAACATTTTAAAAGCTTTTCTCCTAATGTTTCATTTTCCTTATTTGTCAACAAAGAATGAGATTTAAGTTTTTCTTTCAGTTTTTCGACAGGCACTTGGCAATCCTTAGCAATTAATTCCACGGATTTATCATCTACTCCAAAGAGGACTCTGAAGTGGTTTAAACTCGCTTCTAGCTTCTCTACATCACTGTTGCTGAGGCTTTTCAATGCAGGAATAGTAGCCAAAGCGCCTTCCTTGAGGGCTTCCAACCAGATAAACTGCTTCGAAGAGTTGTACTTCATTTGAATGGCTGCCTCTGTAATATTGGGCAAGGAAAGAGTAAAATTATGGCGCTTTTGAGCAGGAAGATCCTTTATCAGGATATTCACTAGATTTGGAAAATCATAGTCAGAAAAATTGTGATTAGAGATCAAGAAAATCTGTGGTTTAGGAATTTCATTCTCAGAAAAGGTATCCTCATAGGATTTTCGGATTTGGTCTAGGATCTTTTCTCGGTCAAAAGTACGTGGTTTGCATTTCTTTTCATTATCTATATCAAAGTCCACCTTGGTTCTCACAAAGTAGTAATTCTTTCCCATCCTTTTGATTGCTTTAGCAAGATCTATTTCATGTTTTGTAAAACGTGTGGCAGAAGCAATAATGAAGAAGTCATACTTTTGGAATTCTACTTTCTTCAGATAATCTTTGGGTGGAAAATTCAGAGTTCCAACACCAGGCAGATCCCATATAATCAAATTTTCAATTTTGGGGTGTTTGTATGAAGTTATCTTCATAGTTGTCTCTATAACCCCCACTTCAGCTGCATCTCTCTCATCATCCCCCACCTCCCTCAGGGCATTGATGAAGCTGGACTTCCCTGCTCCAGACTCTCCAGTCACAGCAATGTTTATGGGGACATTATCAATATTTTTTAATGCATCCCTGATTACAGAGTTTGCCCTCTGAATGTTTCCATTTTTCAGATGTAGCTCAATTGAACGGATAGTTTCTGGAGAAATGATTTTGCTTTCTGTCTTGATCTTCTTAAAATATTCAGTAAAGCTGGAAAGCAAATCTCCATTGTCTTCCTTCTTAGATGCAGCAGAGAATACCTGACCCATGACTGGGTTGGAAAAGGTCCCTGAAAGGAGGAAGGGAGAGTAAGTTTCAATAGCCTGAAGATACCTTCAATCTTAGTACTGTGTTCTCTATGCTGCAGCCTTAGTTATGATCTGATAGTGACTAATTCCATATATGTTGTGCTGGCCATTTTTTTGACAACAAGATACAAAATGGAGTCCTTGTGTTAGAGAAAACCTCATTTGAAGAATTGCCCCCATCAGATTGGACTGGACACATCAGGTCTATTGGACATTTTCTTGATTGACACTGATATTTAAGGTCCCAGTCCCGATGGGTGGTACCATCCCTGGGCAGGTATCCCTGAGTTGTAAGATAAAGCAAATGATCCAGATGTGGGGTCAAGCCAGTAAACAGCATTCTCCCATTGTTTCTGCCTCTGCTCCTGCCTGAGTTTCTGCTCAGATGTCCCTCAGTGATAGACTGTGATCAGAGTGTATAAGTCAAAAGCAAATAAACAAAAGAACAACTTCTTTTCTCCCCAAATGCTTTTCATCATTGTGTTCATCACAGCAATAAAAAGCAAACCAAGACAGGTATCTACTAGCTCTTATCTAAACCCCTAATTATGGAAAAATAAAACTTGAGTAAATTAAGGGAAAATAATATAAAATCTACATAAGTCCTTTAGCCAGTATTAGCAATTATCAAAACACAAAAAACTGTGTTTCATCTAGTCTGACTGGTGTATTCTGTATGAAATACAAGATGTCTTCTTCATCTTTGCACACTTCCTTCAAAGTGTGCCTTCACATGACTGAGTACTTAATCAACCTGTGCCTGGTTTTTCAAACTGAAAAATAATTAAAAATAAAGAATAATTAAAATCAGTGCTTAATCAGTGACAAATCTCTAGTGGTCACATAAATCTTTGTTTTATTTTTGTTGTCAAAAGTCAAGCTATTGTATTTGGTTGAAATAATTTTTTATTTGCCTAGATTTACTTTTCTTCTGCCTTTTTTATTATTTGGAGATCATTTTAGAATAATATAAAACTTCTTTGCCCTTAAAGTCCACATTAACATCATTTTCTTCAATACAATATTTCAGAGTCTTCAAGTCATCATTTTATATTTTGAAAGCAATCTGACTGTAGAATGGAGATTTCCACTTGCTCTCAATTAAACCCTTTGTTATGGAAACATTAAAACTTAAGTAAAGTACAGGAAAATAATATACAAATCTTTATGTGTCATTTAGCCATTGTTATTGTGTTTCTTTTAATATGACTGGAGTATTCTATATGAAATACAGGATTAGAGACTTCCCTTGGAGAAGTCCTGAGGCAGTGACTTCCACAGGAGAAGGTACAAGAGAGCGACTGAGGATGGAGCAGGTCCAATCCCAAACATCTGTGGGAACAGGCCTGAGCCAGCAACCTCTGCCAGAGTAGGCCAGAATCAGTAATCTCAGTTGGAGTAGGCCCAAGGCAGCAACCTCCACAGGAGCAGGCTTGAGCCAGTGACCTCTGCCAGAGAAGGCCTAAGGCTGCTCCCACAGGCCCAAGAAATCAACAAAATACACAAACCTTTATCCAAACTACCTAAAAGAGAGAGAGGATATCCAAATTAATAACATCAGAAATGAAAAAGGGGGCATAACAAGAGATATGGAGGAAATCCAGAGAATCATTAGGTCATATTAGAAAAGATTGGAAAACTTAAAGGAAATGGGCACTTTTCTGAATAAATATCACTTACCAAAATTAATTAAACAGCCTAAACTGCTAAAGAAATAGAAACAATCATCAAAAGTCTCCCAACGAAAAAAGACCAAGACCACATGGTTTCAGTGCAGAATTCTACAAGATTTTCAAAGACGAACCAATACCAATACTCTTTAAATTGTTCCACAAAGTAGAAATAGAAGGAATATTGCCAAACTCTTTTTATGAGGCTAGAATTACCCCAATACCAAAATCACACAAAGATATTACTAAGAAAGAGTAAGGAAGTCTGGACCGTGGGTTGTTCCACCCACTGGGACAGTGTGCCTGTTCTAATGAGAGCTCATCAAATTCAGCTGGAATGGGACTGAATGAGCTTCCATTCAAACCGAACTCTCTGAATGTGGCTGAAAATGGGGGCTGACTGAGAAGCCATTGATAAAGGCACCGGGACTTGTTTCTACTGCATATACAGGCTTTTTAGGTCCCTCATCTATTTGAATGCAAAGCTATCTAGGCCTGGATATGGAGGGGAGCGCCTTGGACTTCCTACAGGCCAGGGTTCCATGCCCTCTCTTAAGGAGGGAAGGGGAGGGAGGAGGGTGAATGGGGGAGCCAGAGGGGAATGGGAGGAGGAGAGGAAGTGTAAATTTTTGAATGGAAAACTAAATAAAAAAAACAAAAAGGAAAGAGAATTACAGACCAATCTCGCTCATAAACATTGATGCAAAAATACTTAAAAAATACTGACAAACCAACTCCAAAAAGACATTAGAAAAATCATCGTCCATAATCAAGTCAGCTTCATTGCAGAGATGGAGGGATAGTTCAATATATGGAAATCTGTCAATGTAATCCACCATATAAACAAGCTGAAAAAAAAGAAACCCCACAAGAACATCTCATTAGATGCTGAAAAAGCCTTCAAGAAAATACAACATCTCTTCATGATAAAGGTCTTGGAGAGAGCAGGGATACAAGGAACATACTTAAACATAATAAAGGCAATATACAACAAACCAACAATCAACATCAAACTAAATGCAGAGAAACTCAAAGTGATTCCTCTGAAGTCATGAACAAGACAAGGTTGTCCACTCTCTCCACATCTATTCAATTTAGTTCTTGAAGTGCTAGCTAGAGCAATAAGACAACAAAAAGAGATCAAAGGAACACAAATAAAAAAAGAAGTAAAATTCTCACTATTTACTGATGGTGTGAATAGGAAAGCGACCCCAAAAATTCTACCAAGGGACTTCTCCAACTCAGAAACACCTTCAGTAATGTAGCAGGATACAAGATTAACTCAAAAAAAAAAATCAGTAGCCCTCCTTTACGCAGATGATAAACGGGCTGAGAAAGAAATCAGAGAAACATTATCCTTTACAATAGCCACAAATAACATAAAGTATCTTGGAATAACTCTAACCAAACAAGTGGAAGACCTGTATGACAAGAACTTTAAATCTTTGAAGAAAGAAATTGAAGAAGACACCAGAAAATAGAAAGATTTCCCATGCTCTTGGGTAGGTATAACTGGGTATCAACATGTAGAAGAATGAAAATAGGTCCATATCTAATCACCATGCACAAAACTCAAGTTCTAATGGATTAAATACCTCAACATAAAACCAACCACACTGAACCTCATAGAAAAAAAAGTGGGAAGTACATTTGAACACATTGGCACAGGAGGTCATTTCCTAAATATAACCCCAGTAGCACAGACACTGAGAGAAACAATAATAAATAGGACTTCCTGAAATTAAGAAGCTTCCATAAAGCAAAAGACATAGTCAACAAGACAAAACGGCAGCCTACAAAGTGGAAAAAGATGATCTTCACCAACCCCACATTAGATAGAAGTTTGATCTCTATACAAAGAACTCAAGAAATTGGTCACCAAAAGAACAAATAATTCAACAAAAAAATGAAATACAGACCTAAATAGAGAACTCTCAACAGAGGAATTTAAAATGGCTGAGAGGCACTTAAGGAAATAAATGCTCAACATCCTTAGTCATCAGAGAAATGCAAATCAAAGCAACTCTGAGATTCCATCTTAGACCTATAAGAAAAGTCAAGATCAAAAACACTGATGACAACTTATGCTGGAAAGCATGTGGGGTAAAGGGAACACTTCTACATTGTTGGAGGGAGTGCAAACTGGTACAGTCCCTTTGGATATCAGTTTGGCGATTTCTCAGAAAATTAGGAAATAACTTTCTTCAAGACCCCGTAATACCACTTTTTGGCATATATACAAAAGATGCTCAATCATGCCACAAGGTCATGTGCTCAACTATGTTCATAGTAGCAATGTTTGTCATTGCTGGAACCTGGAAACAACCTAAATGCCTTTCAATCAAAGAATGGATAAGGAAAACGTGGTACATTTACACAATGGAGTACTACACAGCAGAAAAAAATAACGACATCTTAAAATTTGCAGGCAAATGGATGTATCTAGAAAACATCATATTGAGTGAGGTAACCCAGACTCAGAAAGATAAATATCATATGTACTCACCCATAGGTGGCTTTTTGATATAAAGCAAAGAAAAACCAGCCTACAATTTTCACAATCCCAGACAAACTAGACAACAAAGAGGACTCTACAAGACACATACATGGATCTAAACTACATGGATAATAGGAAAAGATAGGATCTTCTGATAAAATTGGAAGTATGGGGATGATGGGAGAGGGTATAAGGGGAAGGGAGGGAAGCAGAGAATAATATATAGCTCAATAAAAACAATTTTAAAAAGCAAGAAATCCAGTGATTTTTCTCCATCTGTGCACACTTCCCTCAGTGCATGCCTCAAATTATTGGGAACTTAACAGACATCTAGTTTCTTAGTTGTAAGTAGTAATGAATGCTAATTGACATCAGTGTTTAATTTATGATAAATGCCTCTAAAGATCTCACATATCTTTCTGTTTTATTTTTATTTTCAAAAGATGTCAGTAAGTCAAGCTATTGTATTTGGTTGAAATAATTCTTAATTTGCCTAGATTCACATTTCTTCTGTCTTTTTCTTTACTTGGAACTTGCTTCATGAGGAATATAAATTTGCAATGATATAGAACTTCTTTACCCTTAAAGTCCATGTTAAAATCCATTTCTTCAACACATTGTTTCAGTATCTTCAAGTCATCATTTAGTTTTACTGTTTCCTTCTAAAACTTTTATTTTATGGAAGCAATCTAACTATGCACTGAAGATGTAGGCCAATTGGTAGAGAGCTTTCCCAGCACGAATAAGGCTTTGGGTTCAATCCCTAGCACATCATTAAATGCAGCTGCTTGTGGATCCCTGTAATTCGGGAACTGAGGAAGTTGAGGTAAGAGGGTCAGTACTTCTAGGTCATCCTTGGTACATAGTGAGTTAGAGGCTACGCTGTGCTACTTGAGTCCATGTCTTGAAAGAACAAAAATCAAACTCAGACAGCTCAGGCCTCAGGACCTGAGTTGGATTATTGGTTATTTAATTAAATCAGATCAACTCAGATCTCATATTTCTGCTCTTTATTCTCCACAAACCTGCTGCAAGACCTCCCATGGTAGCACATTGGACCTCACCATTGGTTAAGGAGACAGCAAATCCTGACTGTGTCCTGGAGCCTCCTTTTCTGTTTCAACAATATCAGATCAGTTCTCAGACTTAATTTCTATTTCCAAATCCAATCCCAACTAATCATTCCATCTCCATTATCTTCTTCATGACCTCCTCAGTTGCAGCTTTGATTATGTCATCCACATTACTATATTTCCTGTTACTGTAACAACATGGATGATCAAACAGCCAGAGTTTTCCTATTGGCACTGAAATCATGTCATGTTAAGTCAATTCTAAAAGGGACTACAAGCGTCCCCATTTCCCTCAGCGAAAGTTCATTAAGGTATACAGTATGCATGCTACATACAACATACCTTTGAAATTTATTGTTACTCCTCTGGGGCCACTACTGTCTGAATCCCAGCCACCCTGTTATCTCTGGCTGTCTTCTACTCTCGGGACTTTGTACTTAGTGGCTGCTACCTCGCCATGTTGCTCTTCCCCAGTTATTAACTGGAGAATAACATGGCTATTAACTGTATTACCTTTCTCTAGGTTCTGCTTCAATTAGGCAGAATTGTGATTTATATTCACATTGGGATGTAAACATGTAGCTGCTGCCATCATCGGCCATCCTCTCATTATGCTTCTGCCTCTCCACAGCACTTGCTACATGTGATGTCTAGGTTTGTTTGCTGTTACTCTCTCACAATACAATAAACCTCAGGCAGCAGAATGTGCTTTTATTCCCCTCCTCACTTCTTTATTACCAACACACTGGTATATGGTTAATCATCAGAGAATGAGTGAGGAATATGAGAAAATATTTGATGTTTCTTGTGAACATTTGTGTCTTTTGGGCAGTTCTAAGTGGGATATTCAAGTTCTAATACATTCATAAAGAGTGAGTGCCAAGTGTCTGGGGAGACCACAAAAATACTCTAATACAATACAGAGATCTCCTTAGACTCATACTGTGCCCTTGGCCCTGCACAAGCACATACAGACTTGCACAGGCAGCTCCTGTCTAATCTACAGAACAAATAGGTTCACCTGGGCAGGAACCAGAGCTGCAGAACTGGCTGTGGATACAGGCCAGGAAAGGGTAGGCAAAGAGAATGTCCCAAAAGGGAAGCTAGAGAAGCTAAAGATAGTTAAACACAATGGCCTGATTTACTGTTGAAGCAGAAAGTCATCACAGTGCACAGACAGAATGTCCCTGGAAGCACATAAGCTGTTCTCACCTTTTCAGTTCCCCCTTCTAATTCTTCCAGCTCTAGGTCCTGGATCTGTGATGCAGACTCCAGTGTGACAGTTGTCTGTAAGGTCTTTCCACAGAATATGAACACAGGAAACAAGAAGGCTGTGACACAGCAGGCATGAGAAAAGGAAACCTGCCTACATGACAGCTGTCACCGCACCCTGACACAGCTCATGTTCTCTCAGATGGAGAGAAGATCTTAGCACTCCTGCTTTACAATAAAGAAAACCACAGTGAAGAAGATTCTTCAGGCACAGATTTCCACAGCCAGCTACAGCAGAAGCAGTGTGCAGAGAGACCTCTTCTCCACAGGCCAAAGGCCTCAGGGTATAAGGGATTAAGTAGTTGACACTGAACCTGAAATCAAGACAAGACTGAGATACAACCTCATGCACACTGCAGAGATATCCATTACCTGAAGCATCCATTAATAGTCATTTTACAGAGCTACAGTACTGAAATCAGCCTGGTATTGGCATAAAAACAGACAGGAGAACCAATGGAACTGAATTGAAGACCTGGATATTAATCCACACACCTTTGAAAACCTGATTTTTGACAAGTAAAAAATATCAAATGGAAAAAAGAAAGGCATATTTAACAAATGGTGCTTGCATAACTGAATTTCAACATGTAGAAGAATGAAAATAGATCCATATCTAATCACCATGCACCAAACTCAAGTCCTAATGGATCAAAGACCTTAACATAAAGCCAGCCACACTGAACCTTATAGAAGAGAAAGTGTTGAGGGGGAAGGGAGAGGCAGGAAGGGGAGTAGAGAAAAAATGTATAGCTCAATAAAATAAAACAAAATAAAAAACCAAAAAATTCCAATCATTTTAGGAGAGGAATAAGAGACAAGCCAAAACAATTGGACACATTTATCAAAACAACATCCATATTATTTCTTCTATGTCTTCCTCATTGAATTATTGGGCAAGACCATCACAAACCAGTCCTGCCCACATTCCATAAAAGCACCCTAGCTTCCAAGTTGAGGAACATCGCTTTCAGGGCAAGTCCTAAATGTCTTGTTACCTACATCTATTCAGAGAAAAGAGATGGTGAGGGTTAGAAGTTAGAACTGAATGCTATTATCCACTTACCAGAAAATTCTGTGTCTTCTGGATTCACACTGTACTTCGGCTAGAGGAACCACTCCGCTGTGCTCCAGGCTCTTGGCTTGAAACACACCGTTGCTTCCTCTGTGGAAAGCAGTAGGTGCAAGGCAGTTGGGTATCATTTATATACCCCTCTGACATCTGCCCCTCTTCTCCAGGTGTGTGTTGACCAATCATAGAAGCATATGGATGAGGCTCCTTTTCAGAATCACCTGCATTTACAAGAAGTGGAAAGTGAAAATCAAACTATAGAATGGAAGACATCTATTAACCTTTGCTTTCTTGAAAGAGATAGTTGGACAATCCTAAAATAATATATGTGGAATGTGGGGCTTGGAAACTGAAGGTGAACTTGGAGCAGCAGCTTACTAGCTACTCTGGAACACAACCCCTGAAAGACAATTTTACTGATTCCTGACTTCACAAATGTAGCTTGAAATAAAGTCACACACACATCATCTGTGGACTGTTCAGATGCCAATCAGTGTTAGTTTCATCCAAGATACAACTTATCTCCCCCTTCTGACTATAACTTTATTTCCTCACAAGATTCATATTTCCTGAATTCTTGTTATTCCCAACCCCCATGTCCCACTGGGATTTATTATGAGTTTGGTTTGACAGGTCTTGCACTTGGTCTTATTACCGTTGTGAGTTCCTTTGTGGAGTTGTCCTGCTGTGTCCAGAAGACATTGTTTTCTTGTGGTCATCCACACCACCTTTCGCTCTTAAGCCCTTTCACCGCATCTTCTGCAATCATTCCTGTGCCTTTGAGGTAGAAATATTCATGCTACATGAAAGGCAAGACATTCCTCAGTGTCTTATTCTCTGCATCATGGCCACTGTGGTTATCTGTATTGTTTATCATCTACTGAAAATAGGAGCATCCATTGTAAGAGTTGAGTGATGCCTTAATCTATGGGTATAATGATAAACCATTAGGAAGTGGGTTAATACTATATCCATTTAACAGTAAAATAATAGTAATTCTCACCTAGGGTCTATGATTTGTTCAGCCTTAAGTTCTTGGTCAGATAGGGGTTTTATCTTGTGGAGAAGTTATTAAATTTGATCAGGAAACAGTTGCTTTCTTCCATAACAATTTTGCCACTTGTATATTATGGTGTCAGTAATTGTAGATAACATAGTAGCTCACAGCTGGGTGATGTGTGATGTCTTTCTGTATAATATGTAGCTTTTATTGGTTGATAAATAAAGTTGCTTTGGTCAGTGATTTGGTAGAGTAAAGCCAGGTGGGAAATCTGAAAAGAGATAGAGCGAGAGAGAGTGTAGGTAGAGTCAAAGAGACACCATGTAGCTGCTTAAGGAGAAAGATATCAGAACATTATCAGTAAGTCACAGCCTTGTGGTGATACATAGATAAATAGAAATAAGTTAATTTAAGATGTAAGAGCTAGTTAGGAATATGCCTGAGCTATTGGCCAAAGAGTGTTGTAATTGATATAGTTTCTGTATGATTACTTGGGTCTGGGCAGTCGGGAAACTAAAGTACAGTCTCTGCTTACAGCTTGGTATGATTAATGACTCCCTTTCACCTCTGGTAGTATATTACAGCACTATGAAAGATAACCAGTAGGAATAGAGCTTCTGGGTCAGCATCAGCCTGATTTTGACATGTTCTATAACACAAGTACAAGGTATCTTCACTAATTGGAAGTTTTAAGTTCTGGAAATTAACCAATGACCTGCAATGATCAGGGACCACACTGGCCCACAACTCTAATTCCTGGGACCAGCTTCTTTATTTATTGCCCATTGGTGTCTAGCAAGGGCACTGTTGTCCAATTTGAAGGCAACTCCATCTTAACTCCTTTCACACACACACACACACACACACACACACACACACACACACGTGTGTGTGTGTGTGTGTGTGTGTGTGTGTATTTGTGTGTGTAGATTTATTTTAGGAAGCCTCTATAGTAGTAGGCTTTCATATAACTTTTTCAAATACTTCAGTGTTATTTTTCCCTCCCACTCTTCCTATTCACATTTTCATTACTAATTCGTCAGTTTGTTGGATATCTAGACTGTTTCCTTTTTCTGGCTATTGTTAATAGAGAAGCGATGAACATGGATGAGCAAGTATCTCTGTAGAAGTACAGAGTCCTTTGGGAGTATTCCCAGGAGTGGTACAGCTTGATCATGAGGTAAATTTATTATCACTTTTTTGGGAACTTCCATACAAATTAACTTAGTGGCTGAGCAAGTTTGCACACCCGTTAGCAGTGACTGAGTGTTTCCCTTTCCCCACAGGCACAACAGCATTTGTTGCCCTTTGTATTTTTGTTTTTAGCTACTCTGACTGGGGTAAAAATCTCAAAATAAAATTCTTTTTTTTTTTTGCTGCCCAAGTTTGACTTTTATTTATTTTATTTTTTATTTATTTATTAAAGATTTCTGTCTCTTCCCCGCCACCGCCTCCCATTTCCCTCCCTCTCCGCCAATCAAGTCCCCCCCTCCCTCCTCAGCCTGAAGAGCAATCAGGGTTCCTGACCTGTGGGAAGTCCAATGAACCCCCACCTCCACCCAGTTCTAGTAAGATGAGCGCCCAAACTGCCTAGGCTCCTACAAAGCCAGTACGTGCAGTAGGATCAGAAACCCATTGCCATTGTTCTTGAGTTCTCAGTAGTCCTCATTGTCCGCTATGTTCAGAGAGTCCCGTTTTATCCCAGGCTTTTTCAGACCCAGGCCAGCTGGCCTTGGTGAGTTCCCAATAGAACATCCCCTTTGTCTCAGTGTGTGGGTGCACCCCTTGCGGTCCTGAGTTCCTTGCTCGTGCTCTCTCTCCTTCTGCTCCTGATTTGGACCTTGAGATTTATGTCTGGTGCTCCATTGTGGATCTCTGTCTCTGTCTCCTTTCATTGCCTGATGAAGGTTAATATTCAGGAGGATGACTATATGTTTGTCTTTGGATTCACCTTCTTATTTAGCTTCTCTAGGATCGCGAATTATAAGCTCAATGTCCTTTGTTTATGGCTAGAAACCAAATATGAGTGAGTACATCCCATGTTCCTCTTTTTGGGTCTGGCTTACCTCACTCAGGATAGTGTTTTATATTTCCATCCATTTGCATGCAAAATTCAAGACGCCCTTGTTTTTTACTGCTGAGTAGTACTCTAATATGTATATATTCCATACTTTCTTCATCCATTCTTCCATTGAAGGGCATCTAGGTTGTTTCCAGGTTCTGGCTATTACAAACAATGCTGCCATGAACATCGTAGAGCATATACTTTTGTTGTATGACAAGGCCTCTCTTGGGTATATTCCCAAGAGTGGTATTGCTGGGTCCAGGGGTAAGTTGATCCCGAATTTCCTGAGAAACCGCCACACTGCTTTCCAAAGTGGTTGCACAAGTTTGCATTCCCACCAGCAATGGATGAGTGTACCCCTTTCTCCACAACCTCTCCAGCAAAAGGCTATCCTTGGTGTTTTTTATTTTAGCCATTCTGACAGGTGTAAGATGGTATCTTAAAGTTGTCTTGATTTGCATTTCCCTGATCGCTAAGGAAGTTGAGTATGACCTTAAGTGTCTTTTGGCCATTTGAACTTCTTCTGTTGAGAATTCTCTGTTCAGCTCATAGCCCCATTTTATAATTGGGTTGATTAGCCTTTTATGGTCTAGTTTCTTGAGATCTTTATATATTTTGGAGATCAGACCTTTGTCAGTTGCGGGGTTGGTGAAGATCTTCTCCCAGTTAGTGGCTTGCCTTTTTGTCTTAGTGACAGTGTCCTTTGCTTTAAAGAAGCTTCTCAGTCTCAGGAGGTCCCATTTATTCAATGAGGCCCTTAATGTCTGTGCTGCTGGGGTTATACGTAGGAAGTGGTCTCCTGTGCCCATGTGTTGTAGAGTACTTCCCACTTTCTCTTCTATCAGGCTCAGTGTGTTCGGACTGATATTGAGGTCTTTAATCCATTTGGACTTGAGTTTTGTGCATGGTGATAGATATGGATCTATTTTCATTGTTCCACAGATTGACATCCAGTTTTGCCAGCACAATTTGTTGAAGATGCTCTCTTTTTTCCATTGTATACTTTTAGCTCCTTTATCAAAAATCAGGTGTTCATAGGTTTGTGGGTTAGAGTCAGGGTCTTCTATTCGATTCCATGAGATATGTTTCTTAAATATAGTTAAAGATAGTTAGATTTTGTTTTGTAATCCAGTCAGCAATTCTTCATTCTTTAACTGGTGAGTTGGAGGTCACTTGCATTTAAGATAACCATTGCCAAATTCTGTAATTTTGGTTCTTTTTCTGGTTGATTATATCTCCTTTCCCATCCCCCATTGTTTGTTGGTTCACTGTGCTGGACAGGATGCAGTCTTTCTCATTTCTTCTCCCCTGTTCATTATCCTCTCATGGATTGCTTTCTTTCTTACGCTTTCATGACTGAGACTGTCCTTTTCTTCCTCTATATATAGCATTCATTTAGGTATGTTCTGGAGTATTAGATTAGTAGTCATAACTGTTTGAATTTGTGCTTGTCTTAAACTGTTTCTACTTTTCTGTCAATTTTAAAAGATAGCTTTGTGGATATAGTGATATTAATGGGTAATTATTCATATTTAGGGCTTGAAATTTACCACCCCACATTTTCCTGTCATTTAGGGTTGTTGTTTAGATATTTGATGTTATTTTGATGCGTTTTCTTTTGTGAGTTGATGCTTTTCTTTACAGCTTTTTTTTAAAAAATTTATTCATTAAAGATTTCTGTCTCTTCCCCGCCACTGCCTCCCATTTCCCTCCCCCTCCCTCAATTAAGCCCCACACCCCAGCCCGAAGAGCAATCAGGGTTCCTGACCTGTGGGAAGTCCAAGGAACCCCCACCTCCACCCAGTTCTAGTAAGGTGAGCGCCCAAACTGCCTAGGCTCCTACAAAGCCAGTACGTGCAGTAGGATCAGAAACCCATTGCCATTGTTCTTGAGTTCTCAGTAGTCCTCATTGTCCGCTATGTTCAGAGAGTCCCGTTTTATCCCAGGCTTTTTCAGACCCAGGCCAGCTGGCCTTGGTGAGTTCCCAATAGAACATCCCCTTTGTCTCAGTGTGTGGGTGCACCCCTTGCGGTCCTGAGTTCCTTGCTCGTGCTCTCTCTCCTTCTGCTCCTGATTTGGACCTTGAGATTTACGTCCAGTGCTCCAATGTGGGTCTCTGTCTCTGTCTCCTTTCATCGCCTGATGAAGGTTAATATTCAGGAGGATGCCTATATGTTTTTCTTTGGGTTCTCCTTATTTAGCTTCTCTAGGATCGCGAATTATAAGCTCAATGTCCTTTGTTTATGGCTAGAAACCAAATATGAGTGAGTACATCCCATGTTCCTCTTTTTGGGTCTGGCTTACCTCACTCAGGATAGTGTTTTATATTTCCATCCATTTGCATGCAAAATTCAAGAAGCCCTTGTTTTTTACTGCTGAGTAGTACTCTAATATGTATATATTCCATACTTTCTTCATCCATTCTTCCATTGAAGGGCATCTAGGTTGTTTCCAGGTTCTGGCTATTACAAACAATGCTGCCATGAACATCGTAGAGCATATACTTTTGTTGTATGACAAGGCCTCTCTTGGGTATATTCCCAAGAGTGGTATTGCTGGGTCCAGGGGTAAGTTGATCCCGAATTTCCTGAGAAACCGCCACACTGCTTTCCAAAGTGGTTGCACAAGTTTGCATTCCCACCAGCAATGGATGAGTGTACCCCTTTCTCCACAACCTCTCCAGCAAAAGGCTATCCTTGGTGTTTTTTATTTTAGCCATTCTGACAGGTGTAAGATGGTATCTTAAAGTTGTCTTGATTTGCATTTCCCTGATCGCTAAGGAAGTTGAGTATGACCTTAAGTGTCTTTTGGCCATTTGAACTTCTTCTGTTGAGAATTCTCTGTTCAGCTCATAGCCCCATTTTATAATTGGGTTGATTAGCCTTTTATGGTCTAGTTTCTTGAGATCTTTATATATTTTGGAGATCAGACCTTTGTCAGTTGCGGGGTTGGTGAAGATCTTCTCCCAGTTAGTGGCTTGCCTTTTTGTCTTAGTGACAGTGTCCTTTGCTTTAAAGAAGCTTCTCAGTCTCAGGAGGTCCCATTTATTCAATGAGGCCCTTAATGTCTGTGCTGCTTGGGTTATACGTAGGAAGTGGTCTCCTGTGCCCATGTGTTGTAGAGTACTTCCCACTTTCTCTTCTATCAGGCTCAGTGTGTTCGGACTGATATTGAGGTCTTTAATCCATTTGGACTTGAGTTTTGTGCATGGTGATAGATATGGATCTATTTTCATTGTTCCACAGATTGACATCCAGTTTTGCCAGCACAATTTGTTGAAGATGCTCTCTTTTTTCCATTGTATACTTTTAGCTCCTTTATCGAAAATCAGGTGTTCATAGGTTTGTGGGTTAAAGTCAGGGTCTTCTATTCGATTCCATTGGTCGAATTCTCTGTTTTTATGCCAATACCAACGTGCTTTCAATACTGTAGCTCTGTAGTAGAGTTTGAAGTCAGGGATGGTAATGCCTCCAGATGATCCTTTGTTGTATAAGATTGTTTTGGCTATCCTGGGTTTTTTGTTTTTCCATATAAAGTTGATTATCATCTTTTCCAGATCTGTGAAGAATTTTGATGGGATTTTAGTGGGGATTGCATTGAATCTATAGATTGCTTTTGGTAGAATTGCCATTTTTACTATGTTGATCCTCCCAATCCAATAGCAAGGGAGGTCCTTCCATTTTCTGGTGTCTTCTTCAATTTCTTTCTTCAAAGACTTAAAGTTCTTGTCAAATAGATCTTTCACTTCCTTGGTCAGTGTTACCCCAAGATATTTTATGCTATTTTTGGCTATCGTGAAAGGTGATGCTTCTCTAATTTCCCTCTCTGTTTCCTTATTTTTAGTGTATAGGAAGGCCACTGATTTTTTGGAGTTGATCTTGTATCCTGCCACATTACTAAAGGTGTTTATAAGCTGTAAGAGTTCTTTGGTCGAGTTTTTGGGGTTGCTTATGTATACTATCATATCATCTGCAAATAACGAGAGCTTAACTTCTTCTTTTCCAATACGAATCCCCTTGATCCCCTTATGTTGTCTTATTGCTATTGCTAGAACTTCAAGCACTATATTGAAGAGGTATGGAGAGAGTGGACATCCTTGTCGTGTTCCTGATTTTAGTGTGATGGCTTTGAGTTTTTCTCCGTTTAATTTAATGTTAGCTGTTGGCTTGCTGTAAATAGCTTTTATTATATTTAGGTATGACTCTTGTATCTGTAATGTCTCCAAGACTTTTATCATAAAGGGGTGTTGAATTTTGTCAAATGCTTTTTCAGCATCTAATGAAATGATCATATGTTTTTTTCTTTCAGTTTATTTATATGGTGGATTATGTTGATAGATTTTCGTATGTTGAACCAGCCCTGCATCTCTGGGATGAAGCCTACTTGATCATGATGGATAATTTTTCTAATGTGTTCTTGGATTCGGTTTGCCAGTATTTTATTGAGAATTTTTGCATTGATATTCATGAGTGAGATAGGCCTGTAATTCTCTTTCTTGGTTGTTCTTTGTGTGATTTTGGTATCAGGGTAACTGTAGCTTCATAAAAGGAATTTGGCAATGACTCTTCTGTTTCTATATTGTGAAATACATTAAGGACTATAGGTATTAGCTCTTCTTGGAAGTTCTGATAGAATTCTGCATTGAAACCATCTGGTCCTGGGCTTTTTGGGGAAGGGAGATTTTTGATAACGGTTTCTAGTTCTTCGCGACTAACAGGTGTATTTAGATCGTTCACCTGGTCCTGGTTTAGCTTTGGTATATGGTACTTATCTAAAAAAATGTCCATTTCTTTTCCATTTTCTAGTTTTGTGGCATACAGGCTTTTGTAGTAAGATCTAATGAGTCTCTGAATTTCCTCTGTGTCTGTGGTTATGTCCCCCTTTTCATTTCTGATCTTATTTATTTGCGTGTTCTCTCTCTGTTGTATAATTAGTTTGGATAGGGGTTTGTCAATCTTGTTGATTTTCTCCAAGAACCAGCTTTTTGTTTCATTGATTCTTTGGACTGTTTTCTGTGTTTCTATTTTGTTGATTTCTGCCCTCAGTTTGATTATTTCCAATCTTCTACTCCTCCTGGGCGCGTCTGCTTCTTTTTTTTCCTAAAGCTTTCAGTTGTGCCGTTAAGTCTCCGATGTATGCATTCTCTGTTTTCTTTAAGTGGGCACTTAGTGCTATGAACTTTCCTCTTAGTACTGCTTTCGCAGTGTCCCATAGGTTTGAGTATGTTGTCCCTTTATTCTCATTAAATTCAAGGAAGACTTTAATTTCTTTCTTGATTTCTTCCTTGACCCAGGTGTGGTTCAGTAGTTGACTGTTCAGTTTCCATGAGTTTGTCGGTTTTTTGGGGGTATCGTGGTTGTTGCCTTCCAACTTTAATCCGTGGTGATCTGATAAGACACAGGTGGACACTGATATTTTTTTGTATCTGTGGAGGTTGTATCTGTGGTGTCCTCAGAATCTGAGATTCTTTCTTCTAGCTCTTGTATTCTATTGATTATGCTTGTTTCTGTAGGCTCTGCTCGTTGACCTAGATTTTCCATATCCAGCTGGTCCTCAGTTTGTGTTTTCTTCCTTGCTTCCACTTCAGTTTTCAATTCTTGAACTGTTTCCATTACCTGTTTGATCGTTCTTTCTTGGTTTCCCAGGGTATTATGTACGTATTTACTCATTTCTTCAAACTTTTTGTTATACTTCTCATCCATTTCTATAAGGGCATTTTTCACATGTTGTTTAAGGGACTCTATTGCTTTCATAAAGTCCATTTTTTCCACTTCTTCTGTGTTAGGGTGTTGAAGACCTTCTGTTGTAAGATCATTGGCTTCTGGTGTTTTCATGCTGTTTTTTGGATTATTGGGTGAATTCTTGCTTTGGTGCCTGCCCATCTCCTCCTATCAATGCTATCTAATGGGTCTTTTAAAACTGGTTCAGGTTTCCCTGCTGGCCAGGGGCTCCTCTTACAAAATACCCTCGCTCTGTTTCCTGGTTCCTGCTGGGGGGCCAAGGTCCCTCTCACCCCTCAGAAGGGTCTTCAGGAATAGGGCCTGGCTCCTCCTTTGCCAGGGACCTTGCCAAACAAAGGCCTACCTCTTTGATTTAATTGTAGTGGGGCGATCTGCTCTCAGTGTTGCTTGCGGACCCTGCAGCCAGCATCTGCTGCCACGATGGTTCCTGCGGCCTGTGGCCTGCGTCCTCTGCTGCTGCTCGGGTCCCAGCTGGTCCCCACCGCCTGCGGGGGGCGTCCTTTGTCCGCCTCCGCGACCGGGTTCCGTCCCTCTTTACAGCTTTTGATATAGTTTATTTGTATGTACTTTTATTTTTTGTATGTATGGTTCCATTACAAGTATTTCTCCACTTCAAGGGGAGGAACCAAGCAATGTTCCCTTCTGTTAATCCCCCTGGATGAGAATAAGACCACTATCACACTTTTGAGCCACATTTGAAGCAAGCCTGATTTTTTTTTTTTTTGAGAACAGAAAGCCTGTTTTTATTGTGGTGCATCTGAAAGCTGGCCAGATTGCCTCCCTGGTCCACTTAAAGAAAACAACTCTGAGTTTAATTCTTAGTGCCTTCTTAAAGGATAAAATCAGGAGTACTTGCAAAGATAATGGAACAGTGAGAAAGTACAGAAAAATATTTAAAAACCAAATGAAAACAACAACAATAAAACCCAGCATTCACCATGGTGTTGCCATGTGATCAGGAAGGGTTAGGATGATGAGGGAGGGTTAGGGTAATGAGGGAGGATTAGGATGATCAGGGAGGGTTGGCGTGATTAGGGAAGGTCGGGAGGGTTGGACTTGTCAGGGAGGGTTAGAGAAGGTTAGGGTAGTCAGGGAGGGTTGAGATGACCAGGCAGGGCCAAGGAGGGTTAGGGTGATCAAGGAGGTTTATGGTGATCAGGGAGGGTCAAGGAGGGTTAGCGTGATTAGTGAGGGTCTCGGAGAGTTTGAGTGTTCCCACAAACAAGTCAAGGTCATGGCAGGGCAGATTTCAGAAACAGATAGAAACTTATCCTAAAAATACAATGTAGTGGCTCCTGCCTTTCAAATGAAGTCAAACAGGTACCTTATTCACCCCTTGACCTATGTTTCTCTGTCAAATCTTCAATTTGGGACTGTCTTAAAAAATGTCATAGAATGGCAATGATTCTAGAATTGTTTATCTGATGGGTTATCGAGCTAGTAACACACTGGAGTCACAGGTCCTGATTATGAAAATCAGAAATAATATTAGAGAGCCAAAGAAGGGGGAGAAACCATTTTAGCCATATTGGTCAGACAAAAATTGTCTATTTCTTTACATAGATCATCAATTTGGCTGTCAATAATATGGGAAAAATCAGAGATACTAAACAGCACATTCTAGTAAATTGCTGACAACCACGATTATGTTTAAGTAATAGTCTATAATATATTTTGTAGTTCTAAATTATCTCATTTCTTTATTAATTTTAATTAACATTTCTGTTGCAATAGTAGCAGTTTTTGAATTTGGTAGGCTATTTTAAAATTTCTTTTTGTAGTTCAACAACATGTCCTGGGAAAGGTAACAGAAAGGCTGTGGTAGCAGTAACTATAGTGGAATCTAATAGATGGAAAGATTTTTCCTTACATTTGATAATTTTTCTGATAATTTTCATTATCAGACTCCTTTAAAGAATATTTGATTATGTTGAAGTCTGTGTTACTGTTTTGGGATTGGTCAGTTAGATTAGTCTATCCCAAGTATCCTCCATCTGTCTGGCGAAAGACTATTTATTCCCCTTCTTTTGCCACAACAATGGGTCCTGGTGGATAAAAGGAATGTTTTTCATGACAAGACAGTGCTAGGGTGTTTCCCATGATAAGGGTGCCTTTATTTTCCATGTCAAGATGCATTTAGGTTCTGTTTTTATAGGTTTAAAATAAAGCAATAAAACTGCTAGCCATGGGACAGTCATGATACAGATTCAAACAGCAAGAACACAATGTTTAGTTATATTTAGAAAGTTTGGTGTTTAATGGTTGTTTTTCGGTCACTTTCTATCTCTAGAGGTTGGGCTCCTCTTCTGTGCATTACCAGAGTATCTTCCTGAGGTGTATGTGATGAATCCAGATAGAAACACCAGCAACCTTAACAGACATAGGCATCAAGAGAATTACAGTGCAAGGTTCTTTCCATTTAGGTTCAATCCAGTCACTTTTGAAGCACCAGCAGGATCTCCAGGCTGGAATGGGTGGTCAGGCGGTTGGTACCTGATTGGTTGAGGAGCCTGGAACGAAAGGAAAATCTTATTCAAAGTTAATTGCAGTCCTTTTAAGGACTCAGAGATTGCAGTGGGGCAATCTGATAATAGTCCAACACGTATTTGAGTGAATCATGGGAGGCGATTGCCCATAGACTATTTTGTTAGGTAAACTTTGTTTCTCACATAAAGAGCAAACTAGAACACTTAGCAACTCTATCTTTTCAAAGTCCATCTTTACCAACCCTATCTTTTCAAAATCCATCTTTACCCACCCTATCTTTTCAAAGTTCATCTTTACCCACCCTATCTTTTCAAAATCAATCTTTACCCACCTTATCTTTTCAAAGTCCATCTTTATCCACCCTATCTTTTCAAAATCCATCTTTACCCACCTTATCTTTTCAAAGTCCAGCTTTACCTACCCTATTTTTTCAGAATCCATCTTTATCCACCCTATCATTTCAAAGTTCATTTAACACTTAATCCTTATTTCTATCTGCTCCACTGTCCTCCTTCTCCTAATCTTTTTGACTACAGTCCCAATAGACTTGAGAGTATCCTTCATTTACTCTCTAATGGTTTCTGAAGTGTAAGGACTACTGTTATAATTATCTAAGTGACAATTGCATAGTGGTAATTTCAAACAGCTGTAGTTGCTCTCCCAGTTAATATACTTCTTGGGAAATAATGTAGAGCTTACATGAGGCATCCACACCTCCTGTCCGAGGAATTATTTTCTGAAGAACACACTCAAAAATATCACATCTATGTCCCACCTGGACACTGCCAATACTTCATCAGAATGAGCATATATAGTGAAAATGAAGTCAAGTAAAGAAGTGACACCACATACATAACTCCCAATGTAGTGACAAAAGAAATAAGATCTAAGACTTGTGACTTCTTCACAGTGTTATCATTTCCACAACAATGGCATTTAGTGAAAGTGATTTGGATAAATCCCAGACAGAGAACTCAAAAAAATTATTACAAATATGTTCAAAGACCCAACCAGCTAAATGAGATAAGGAAAGCAATGAGTGATATGAAAGAGGAATTTAACATAGGAACAGAAGTAATTGAAGAAAAAACAACCTAAATGCTTGAAATGAAAACACACACACACACACACACACACACACACACACGCAAACAAATAGAAAACAAACAAAAACTAGAAAGTCAAATAATTCTGTGAAAAGTCTCAGCTTAGAAAAGACCAAGGTGAGGAAAAAAAATCCTGAACTTAAAGACTGTGTACAGAAACTGGAACAATCCAAGGTCAGTGATAAGATAATAAGGTACCAGTGGGCATTCCAAGTTATGTGGGGCAGTCCCCAAAGGTAAAATCTATGGGTTAAAGACATAGGAAGAAAAGAGTAATTTTGTTCTAAATCCCTAGAAAACACTTTTAAATGAATCATAACAGGAATTTCCCCAGAGTTAAAAAAGAGATGCCAGTCAGGTACAGGAGTCATTTAGAGCTCCAAACAGACAAGGCCAGAAAAAGCCTCTTTCATCATAAGTAACACAGCAAGTACACAGAGTAAAGGAAGAGTATTGAAAGTGGCAAGAAACATCAAATTTCTGAAATATTAAGAAACATCTCATATAGGCAGGGTCATCAGAATAACAGAGATTACTCAACTGACACCTAGGCTTAGAAAGATGTCCTTCAAGGTTTAAATAGGAACAATTGTCAATACCAGAATACTCTGAGCTAACAGAGATAACTCTTACAACTGAGAGAGAAATAAGAACTTTCTATGATGAAAACAGACAAAATAAAAATTTATGAGGAGCTCTTCGTCATCTTTCCTCCGGCCGGGCGGCAACTCCCATCATGAAGGTCGAGCTGTGCAGTTTCAGCAGGTACAAGATCTACCCTGGACACGGGCGGCGCTACGCCAGGACCGATGGGAAGGTTTTCCAGTTTCTTAATGCAAAATGCGAGTCCGCATTCCTGTCCAAAAGGAATCCCCGGCAGATAAACTGGACTGTCCTGTACAGAAGGAAACACAAAAAAGGACAGTCGGAGGAAATTCAAAAGAAAAGAACCCGCCGCGCAGTCAAATTCCAGCGGGCCATCACTGGTGCATCCCTTGCTGATATAATGGCCAAGAGGAATCAGAAACCAGAAGTTAGGAAAGCCCAGCGAGAGCAGGCCATCAGGGCTGCCAAGGAAGCAAAAAAGGCTAAGCAGGCATCCAAGAAGACCGCAATGGCTGCTGCCAAGGCCCCCACAAAAGCAGCACCTAAACAAAAGATTGTGAAGCCTGTGAAGGTCTCTGCTCCCCGAGTTGGAGGAAAACGCTAACTTGGTAGATCAGAGTTCTGAATAAAGTCCATTTCAAACTCTATAAAAAAAAAAAGAATTTATGAGGACTAAACCATCTCTACAGAAGATACTTGAAGAAATTCTATGGACTGAAAAAATATCAATTCCAGCATGAGGCAGGCTAGATGCAAAAACAGGCTATACTAGAATAAAGCTAAGCAAGAGAGGAATAGCAAGCAAACCCCAAACATAAAACTGAAACCTCAACAAAATGGCAGGAATCAATACATAACTTTCAACAGGAACTCAATATTAATGCTCTGTTTCCCAATCAAAGGACCAATAGTTTAGATCAGAAAGTATGTTGTTGCCTCCAAGAATCACCTCACCACAAAAGCCAGGCATTGACTTAGGGTGAAGGAATGTAAAAAGGTGCTCAAGTCAATGAATTTAGAAGCAAGCAATTGTTGTTGTTCTAATATCTGACAAAAGGGGCGGCACACAAAACTAGTGAGGAAATATAATTATGGTCATTTCCTACTGGCTAAGGGATCAATCAGTTCAGAGGACATAACTCTTCTAAACATACATGAAATGAATACAGAGGTACATTCATATACTAGTTTGGGCTGGTCAGTTTGGCACAACCTTGATATACCTGGGAAGAGAAAATATCAGTTGAGAAATTTACCTCTATCAGATTGTCCTGTGGGAGTGTCTGTAGAACATTTTCTTAATTGTTCAATAGGAAAATTTAAAAGAACTAAATAAATTCCTACATCAATATGACTTACCAAAATTAAGCCAACAGGAGATAAACAATTGTGGCACAAATTAAAAAAAAACAGAGACAGATATTGGGGTTCAATCTGAAGATCAGAAATGCAAAGCTGTCAGCCACTGGTTCTTTCCTCTACCTCAGAGCAAAAATGTGTGAGAACCTGTCTCCATGAATCCTCAGATAGAGAATAAGCTTGAGACCTGTATCCTCCCATATTATATTACTCTCTAGAGCTGGGATTAAAGGAGCATACCACCACTGCCTGTTTTTTATGGCTAACTAGTATGGCTGCTGAGATTAAAGGTGTATGCAACCACTGCCTGACCTGAATGACTGACTAGTGTTGCTGCTTTGCACTGACCTTCAGGCAAGTTTTACTTATTAAAACACAGAAGGTTATAACTAATGTAAGAAAAACTATACACAATAAGTACAATAACCATATGCAATATATACAGGCAATAAAAGCATCAACAAAATCTAGCCCATTTGCATTTTAAAAATTCATAGAAAATACTACATTATATATCGTATGAGCCCAAAGTCTTGTATATGGTTCTATCATAACTTGCTTTCTGCATCTGGTAAACAAGAAAACTACAACTATCTAGTCATCAATTCCATCAGAGGCCCAAGAAAGAAATATTGAGTAAGCAGAAAGTGCAAGCAAGTAACTTCCAAAAAAAAAATGTAAAAAATGACCAAAATAGATGACTGTATGGACAGTCTCCCAAAGTTCCTCTGCAATGTTGGAGCATCCATCTTTGGCCTGCAGACCTAGCATTTTGACAGACTTTTCTGTAACACAGGATATTCTAAAGGGCTGTGCTGCTTTGTCTTGACAATGTTTGTCAGTTACTCTCTACCCTCTTTTGTGTCCTACTTGTCCCATTAGGACAGCACACTGTCAGCAGCCAAGGCAAGGCTTGCTATCATAAACAGTTGGCAATAATAATTTCCAAGGACAAGAAATTTGCATTATATTGTTAAGTTAGTCGTATAGGTTCAATATCTTGAACAAGAGTAGAAATGTATAAACGGTATGTTCTAACAAAATTAATCTCAAATATGTATCAATACACAAAATTTGTTTACAATATAAAAAAATCCAATCCAATGTAAAACTTTTAAAATGAACGGTTGCTTTAAAAAAGTAGATTCAATAATCTTTTTATCTTTTCATAACTATATCCTCCCTTTTTTCTTTCCAGAGTAGATTTACTATCTACTCTTTTATCTTATTATATCTATATCCCCCTTTTTTCTTTTCAAAACAAGAACTCTGAGTTTAATCTTCTTTGACCAACTTTCCTCCTGGATGTAACCAATAACAACTTGCAACCAACCCCCATAAACAATGACAAATATCCATAATCCATTGAACAACAAAAACCACCCACTCCACCTCTTGGGAATGTGACTATGTTATTCTTAAATTTATCTCCTCCTGTCTGGGGTCATGGCATCTTTAGGGGATGCTTAAAAGAAAAATTTTGGCTAATTGTCAAGTCCTGGGAGAGGTAGCTGTATCATTTTTTGTCTAGTCTCTGCATAATGGGAAAGTGTAGGGCTTGTCTCAAATCCTGGCTAGAGCAGTTTGTTAGGCTGGATCATTTCAGTTAGCCACAAATTGTTCAGCTAGCTCAGAAATTGTGCTGAGCAATTTGTAGTCCAAAGCCAATCTTTAGGTGGTGGTTTCAGCTGAATGATAGTATCATAGTCCTGGAGGAGTCATCGTTGTGGGGCCCCATTTTTCTTTTGCAGACTTCAAAGTCACTGTTAGGTGTGCTTATGGTTCACTAAAGAAAACTGTTGTAGTGGGAAGGCTGCTTGTTAGTCCTGGCTGCCCAGAACTGAAATAATCACACATAAACCATATTAATTAAATCACTGCCTGGCCCATTAGCTCTAGCTTTTTATTGGCTAGCTCTTACATATTAATTTAACCCATTTCTATTAACTGTATATCGCCATATGACTGTGGCTTACAGGGTAAAGTTCCCAGGATCTGTCTCTGGTGGCTCCATGGCTTCTCTCTTATACTGCTCTTCTTTCTCCCAGCATTCAGTCCTTCCTCCCCACCTACCACTGCTCTGCCCTGCCCTGCTCTGCTATAGACTCAAAGCAGTTTTTTTAATTCATTAATAGAAATCATAGTATAAAACTGGAAATCCCACATCAAACTGATAAAGACACAAACCAAAAATCATGTACAGGGAAATAGATGAAACCTTTTACTAGAATTAGTTAGTACTCTATATAACCATTAATATCATGACAGAAAGTTTAATATATATATATTCTTATCCTTTAAGACAATCTGTTAAAGAATCAACATAAAACCAAAGGATTATGAGATTAGCAGTAATAAAGTAGTCCTTAAATATTTGTTTTTATTCTGTTCCATACCAGATGGCTCTTCTGAAATGAGACAGAGATTTTCGATATCACTTTAACAAGAATGCTTGAGTTTAGAGAAGAAGAGAGCCACACTCCAATTCCAAGGCCAGCTTTAATCTTTAATTGGACTGAGACTACAAAAAGACCATTTGTACTACATGTTTGTAGAGAACAGCAGAAACAAACATTTGGGATGATTTATGAATTTTTATCCTATTGGTAATGTGATATACTAATAGGCCAATTTACTTTTTTTCTTCAGACATTTTTTTTTCATGGATGATTTGTCCTTATTCTTCAATTGTCTCATTTGTCCAGTGGTCTTCAGATTCCTTATCTGATTATCTTTGTTCTCCTGAAAAGACAGAAACAAAACCCTTAACCAACCCTAATTCTGGAGAGACTCTTTTTTAGGCAAGTTATATATGATCAAATGTAAAGCATTTGCTAGTTTTATAGGTTAGTTTAAACAGTGATACTGTTTGATGAACTATCATCACTTCTAATTAAGAAATGTCTCTTGTTTTAAAAGAAACGTTATCAATTTTGATGGTATCCATAGCTTTCCTTTTTTATGGAAACAAAATCAAAACCCCTTCCCCAATGTAACATTCTGGTTTCCATTCTGAAGTCAGTATGTCTTGAAAGTATATTGGCTTATTTAATTCCGCCTTTTTTTTCTATCCAATGTCTCTCCGCAGCTGTTGTTCCTTTCTAATTAGCATTTATAAAAGTTAAAGTTAATAAAGCATTATGCAATCTATTTCTGGTGGTATTTAGTAACCCTTTCTGATTACTTATCATATCCTTTGGAGTTCAATTTGATCTTTTTGTAACTGCCTGGCCTGTAGGATTGTAGTATACCTGTACTATGCTTTATATTATAATAAGCAAAATCTGTTTCATTTTCTTTGAGACATATGCTGGAACATCATCTGTCTTTATTTATGTAGGTATATCCATGATGGCCTTAACTTCTAGCAAATGTATGATTACCGAATCAGCCTTTTCTGAATTCAAAATCGTTGCCCATTGAAAACCTGAATACATATTAATGTAGTGGTGTACATATTTCAGTTTTACTAATTCTACAAAATTGAACACACCCATCTGCCAGATTTCATTCTATTGAGTACCCTTTAAGTTACTGCCTGAAGGAAGTGGTGTTTGGTTGTTCAAAAAACAAGTAGGACATTTCCTATTTACTTATAATTTCCTTAACTTGTTGCCACATGATGGAAAAGTCTTTTTCTTTAGATCTTTGATATTGACATGACTTTTTCAATGAAATTCCAAGGCCTTCCATACATTTTCAATCAAAAATTGATTTATTTCTGCATTAACTTGTGCTAGAGGACCTGAAAGATCCACATGAGATTGGATGTGTGTTATGTATATGGGATGATTACTATTCCTGATTGTAACTTGTAAATGAATGAATAATAAAGTCAACTCTGTATCAACTGGCATTAGTTTAGTGGTTTCAATATGTAAAACAACTCTTTCTGTGTATTGCAAATTGGTAAATATGCTGAGAGTTTCCTTAACATTCCTTAGTACCATGAGAATAACATATAATTCTGAGTTTTGTACAGAATCAAAAGGTCTTTGATTCACTTTACTTAAATTTTCTGATTTGTAACTTGCCTTTCCTGATTTATTTTCATCTATATAGAACATTGGAATTCTACTTATTGGTGTGTCGCATACAATGCAATGAAGAATCCAGTTAGTTCTCTTTATAAGTTGAATTCTCTTAGCTTTGGAATAGTTATTATTAATGTCTCTCAAAAATTGCTAGTCTCTTTACTGGGGTTCATTTTCTTCACATAATTTGTCAATTTCATTATTGCTGAAAGGTACTATAACTTCTGCTGATTCTATTCTTGCTAATTGACAAATTCTTATTTTCCCTTTTAGAATAAACTCATAAAACCTTTTTTCCATATAAGTTTTTAATTTTTTACTCCAGTTATGTGGTAATACAATCCATTCTAAGATAACACCTCCCCTCTGCATTAAAATTCCTATAAGGAAATAACTGGAGGGTAATATAACCAGAATGCAGTTAAGATTTGGATCCTCCACATGATCCACATGTGCCTTCTGTAATTTTTCTTCAATCAAAGCCAGTTCTCTCTCAGCTTCATCTGATAATTACCTGGGACTACTTAAATCCTTGTCACCATCTAAGATTTGGTTTAAATTAATCAGGTCAACAGGAGCTATACCAATAGTGCTTTGTAGATGGGAAATGTCTTCTAGAAATCATTAGAAGTCATTAAGAGTCTTCAATCAATCTCTCCTAATTTGTACCATTTGGGGTCTTAGTTTTTAAATTTATTTTATAATTTAAATAATTAATAGAATCTTCTCTTTGTATTTTTTCAGGAGCAATTTGTATTCCCAACAAGGCAAAGTTTTCTTTACTTCTTTAAACATTTTTTCTAAAGTATCTACATTTAAATCAGATAGCAAAATGGTTTTCATGTAATGGAAAATTATATATTCAGGAAATTGTTTACATATCATTTCCAATGACTGACTTACAAAATATTGGCACAGGGTGAGATTATTTAACATTTGCTGTAGGTGAACCTATCATTGATATTGTTTAGCAGGCTAAGAATTATTATAAGTAGGCACTGTGAAGGCAATTTTTTCTCTGTATTTTTATTGTAAAGGCATAGTGAAGAAGCATTCTTTTAAATCAATAACTACAATAGGTCATCCTTTAGGCAATAGGAAAGGCAAAGTAATGCCAGACTGGTAGAGATCCTATAGGCTGAATCACCTTATTAACAGTTCTTAGATCTGTTACCCTTCTTCAACTTCCAGATTTATTTTAACAGCAAATACAGGAGAATTCAAAAAACTGGTTGATTCTTCGATAGGCCGAGCATTGAGGTGCTCCTGTACCAGTTGCTATAAAGTCTGCAGCTTCGCTATTGTTAAAGACCATTGTTTGATCCATACAGGGCTGTGTGGCCAACCATTTTTAAGGCAGGACTATTGGTGCCTTTGAAATATCAGCAGCTGTTGTACCCTGTCTTATACAATATGAATGGTTAGTGACTGTTCTTTGTAAAACCTTCTAATATTTTCTCAGAAGTATATGTTAATTTATGATTTGTTTCTAAGATTGAAATCTTATGTTAATCTGAGTATTTCATTACTATAATAAATCACATCCACACAAATTCATTGCTATGTTAGCCACATCTGTTTTTAATATTCCTCTCTTTGTTTCTATCCCTATATATTTGACCCAGCTTGTGCTCTGCTTTACATGAGATAAAGTTCCATTCCCTAAGAACTGAACATTTACATCCTGAAGAGACCAATTTGGATGCTAAGATTCTGATGGAAATTATTATTAATACAGACCTTCAATGATAGCATCATTTATTCATATTTTTAATTTTGGTCTTTGTTTATTTATAAAAGTTTGCCAAAGAGACTCACAGAGGTGGCGTGGCGGCCAGACACACAGAGGCGGCACGGCGGCCAGACGCGGCTGCGCGACACCGCATTCAGGAAGAGGCTTTGGGGGACCGGCAGCGGCAGACCCAAGCGGCAGGGACAGGCGTGCAATAAGGAGAGCAGATCACCCTACTACAATTAAATCAAAGAGGTAGGCCTTTGGTTGGCCAGGTCACTGGCACACGGGGAGCCTGGTCCTGTCCTGAAGACCTTTCGGAGGGGTGAGAGGGTTCTTGGCCTGCGGCAGGAACCAGGAATCAGAGCGAGGACATTTTGTAAGAGGAGCCCTTGGCCAGTAGGGAAACCTGATCCGGTTTTTAAAAGACCCATTAGATAGGATCAATAGGAGGAGATGGGCAGGCGCCAAGGCAAGAATTCACCCAATAATCTGAAAAACAACATGAAAACACCAGAACCCAATGATCTTACAACAGAAGTATTTGAACAACCTAACACAGAAGAAGTGGAAAAAATTGAATTTATGAAGGCAATAGAGTCCCTTAAACAACATGTAAAAAATGCCCTTATAGAAATGGATGAGAAGTATAACAAAAAGTTTGAAGAAATGAGTAAATACACGCATGATACCCTGGGAAACCAAGAAAAAACGATCAAACAGGTAATGGAAACAGTTCAAGAATTGAAAACTGAAATGAAGGCAAGGAAGAAAACACAAACTGAGAACCAGCTGGATATGGAAAATCTAGGTCAACGAGCAGAATGAAGGCAAGGAAGAAAACACAAACTGAGAACCAGCTGGATATGGAAAATCTAGGTCAACAAGCAGAGTTTACAGAAACAAGCATAATCAATAGAATACAAGAAATAGAAGAAAGAATCTCAGATTCTGAGGACACCATAGAGAAAATAAACGAACAGATCAAAGAAAACAGCAAAGTCAACAAATTCTCAACACAAAACATTCAGGAAATATGGGACACAATAAAAAAACCAAACCTAAGAATAATAGGAATAGAAGAAGGAGAAGAGTCACAGCTCAAAGGCCCAGAAAATATTTTCAACAAAATTATGGAAGAAAACTTTCCCAACTTAAAGAAAGATATTCAGTTAAATATTCAAGAAGCATACAGAACACCAAACAGACTGGATCAAAAAAAAACCCATCTCCTCGCCATATAATAATCAAAACGCAAAATATACAGGTCAAAGAAAGAATATTAAGAGCTGCAAAAGAAAAAGGGCAAGTAATTTATAAAGGTAAACCAATCAGACTTACACCTGACTTCTCTATGGAAACTATGAAAGCCAGAAGGTCCTGGATAGATGTACTGCAGAAGCTAAGAGACCATGGATGCAAACCCAAACTACTATACCCAGCCAAGCTATCGTTCATTATCAATGGAGAAAACAAGACATTCCAGGATAAGAACAAATTTAAACAATAAGTAGCCACAAATCCAGCCCTACAGAAAGTATTAGAAGAAAAATTGCAACCCAAGGAGTCCAACACTGACAATACTGCCTACAATAACCCAGGCATCTAGTGACCCTTCACCGGCACATCTCAAAGAAGGGAGACACACAATCTCTACTACCAAAAGCAATAAGAATAACCGGAGTAAACAACCACTGGTCATTAATATCACTTAATATTAATGGGCTCAATTCACCTATAAAAAGGCACAGGCTAAAAGATTGGATACGAAAACAGGATCCAACATTCTGCTGTTTGCAAGAAACACATCTCAACCACAAAGACAGGCACCTACTCAGAGTAAAGGGTTGGGAAAAGGTCTTTCAAGCAAATGGTCCTAAGAAAAAAGCAGGTGTGGCCATACTAATTTCTAACAAAACTGACTTCAAACTAAAATCAATCAGAAGAGACCGAGATGGTCACTTTATACTCATAACAGGAACAATTCATCAGGATGTTGTCTCAATCCTGAATATTTATGCCCCCAATATAAAAGCACCCACTTATGTAAAAGAAATATTACTAAAACTCAGGGAGACATCAAACCACACACACTAGTAGTAGGAGACTTCAATACACCTGTCTCAGCAATGGACAGGTGTAGTAATAAGAGGCGGCAGAGCTGCGTTCCCAGCACCCCGGCTGCCTGCTCGGCTTATGCCCGAAATAACAACACACAAACTGTATTCATTTAAACACTGCTTGGCCCTTTAGCCCTAGCCCTTACTGGCTAATTCTGTTATCCCAATCAACCCATCTCTAATAATCGGTGAGCACCGGTCTTACCGGGAAAGGTTCAGCATGTCTAACCTGGCAGCTTGCTTCATGGTGTGTGCCTGGGAGTTGGGAGCATGGCGTCTCCCTGAGTCGTCTGCTCCCGAGAGGAGAGCTGTCGAGTCTGACCTCACTTCCTCTTCCTCCCAACGTTCTGTTCTGTTTACTCCTCCCACCTATCTTCTAACCAATAAAATGGGCCAAGGCAGTTCCTTTATTAGCCAATGACCTTCCTCCATCAGACAGGTCAATCAGACAGAAACCTAATAGAGAAGTAAGAGAACTACTGAAGGTAATAAAGCAAATGGACTTAACAGGCATCTATAGAACATTCCACCCAAATAGGAAAGAATATACCTTCTTCTCTGCAGCTCATGGAACCTTCTCAAAAATGACCACATACTCGGAAACAAAGGAAACCTCCACAGATACAAAAAAATATCAGTGTCCACTTGTATCTTATCAGATCACCACAGATTGAAGTTAGAATTCAACAACAATCCTACCTCCAGAAAGCCGACAAACTCATGGAAACTGAACAACAAAAAACTGAAATCAACAAAATAGAAACACAGAAAACAGTCCAAAGAATCAATGAAACAAAAAGCTGGTTCTTGGAGAAAATCAACAAGATTGACAAACCCCTATCCAAACTAATTAAACGACAGAGAGAGAACACACAAATAAATAAGATCAGAAATGAAAAGGGGGACATAACCACAGACACAGAGGAAATTCAGAGACTCATTAGATCTTACTACAAAAGCCTGTATGCCACAAAACTGGAAAATACAAAAGAAATGGACATTTTTTTAAAATAAGTACCATATACCAAAGCTAAACCAAGACCAGGTGAATGATCTAAATAGACCGGTTACTCGCGAAGAATTAGAAACGGTTATCAAAAATCTCCCTTCAAAAAAAAGCCCAGGACCAGATGGTTTCAATGCAGAATTCTACCAGAACTTCCAAGAAGAACTAATACCTATACTCCTTAATGTATTTCACAATATAGAAACAGAAGAGTCATTGCCAAATTCCTTTTATGAAGCTCCAGTTACCCTGATACCTAAACCACACAAAGACCCAACCAAGAAAGAGAATTACAGGCTTATCTCACTCATGAACATCAACGCAAAAATTCTCAATAAAATACTGGCAAACCGAATCCAAGAACACATAAGAAAAATTATCCATTATGATCAAGTAGGCTTCATCCCAGAGATGCAGGGCTGGTTCAACATACGCATATCTATCAATATAATCCACCATATAAATAAACTGAAAGAAAAAAACATATGATCATTTCATTAGATGCTGAAAAAGCATTTGACAAAATTCAACACCCCTTTATGATAAAAGTCTTGGAGAGATTAGGGATACAAGGGTCCTACCTAAATATAATAAAAGCTATTTACAGCAAGCCAACAGCTAACATTAAATTAAACGGAGAAAAACTCAAAGCCATCCCACTAAGATCAGGAACATGACAAGGATGTCCACTCTCTCCATACATCTTCAATATAGTGCTTGAAGTTCTAGCAATAGCAATAAGACAACATAAGGATATCAAGAGGATTTGTATTGGAAAGGAAGAAGTTAAGCTTTCGTTATTTGCAGATGATATGATAGTGTACATAAGCGACCCCAAAAATTCTACCAAAGAACTCCCACAGCTGATAAACACCTTTAGTAATGTGGCAGGATACAAGATCAACTCCAAAAAATCAGTGGCCTTCCTATACACTAATGATAAGGAAGCAGAGAGGGAAATCAGAGAAGCATCACCTTTCACGATAGCCAAAAATAGCATAAAATATCTTTGGGTAACTCTGACCAAGGAAGTGAAAGATCTATTTGACAAGAACTTTAAGTCTTTGAAGAAAGAAATTGAAGAAGACACCAGAAAATGGAAGGACCTCCCTTGCTATTGGATTGGGAGGATCAACATAGTAAAAATGGCAATTCTACCAAAAGTGCAATCCCCATCAAAATCCCATCAAAATTCTTCACAGATCTGGAGAAGACAATCATTAACTTTATATGGAAAAACAAAATACCCAGGATAGCCAAAACAATCTTATACAATAAAGGATTGTCTGGAGGCATTACCATCCCTGACTTCAAACTCTATTACAGAGCTACAGTATTGAAAACAGGTTGGTACTGGCATAAAAACAGACAAGTCAACCAATGGAATCGAATAGAAGACCTTGACTTTAACCCACAAACCTATGAACACCTGATTTTCAATAAAGGAGCTAAAAGTATACAATGGAAAAAAGAGAGCATCTTCAACAAATTGTGCTGGCAAAACTGGATGTCAATCTGTAGAAGAATGAAAATAGATCCATATCTATCACCATGCACAAAACTCAAGTCCAAATGGATTAAAGACCTCAATATCAGTCCGAACACATTGAACCTGATAGAAGAGAAAGTGGGAAGTACTCTACAACACATGGGCACAGGAGACCACTTCCTACGTATAACCCCAGCAGCACAGACACTAAGGGCATCATTGAATAAATGGGACCTCCTGAGGCTGAGAAGCTTCTGTAAAGCAAAGGACACTGTCACTAAGACAAAAAGGCAACCCACTTACTGGGAGAAGATTTTCACCAACCCCGCAACTGACAAAGGTCTGATCTCCAAAATATATAAAGAAATCAAGAAACTAGACCGTAAAAGGCTAATCAACCCAATTATAAAATGGGGCATTGAGCTGAACAGAGAATTCTCAACAGAAGAAGTTCAAATGGCCAAAAGACACTTAAGTTCATGCTCAACTTTCTTACCGATCAGGGAAATGCAAATCAAGACAACTTTAAGATACCATCTTACACCTGTCAGAATGGCTAAAATAAAAAACACCAATGATAGCCTTTTGCTGGAGAGGTTGTGGAGAAAGGGGTACACTCATCCATTGCTGGTGGGAATGCAAACTTGTGCAACCACTCTGGAAAGCAGTGTGGTGGTTTCTCAGGAAATTCGGGATCAACCTACCCCTGGACCCAGCAATACCACTCTTGGGAATATACCCAAGAGAGGCCTTATCATACAACAAATGTATATGCTCAACTATGTTCATAGCAGCATTGTTTGTGATAGCCAGAACCTGGAAACAACCTAGATTCCCTTCAATGGAAGAATGGATGAAGAAAGTATGGAATATATACATATTAGAGTATTACTCAGCAGTAAAAAACAAGGGCTTCTTGAATTTTGCATGCAAATGGATGGAAATATAAAACACTATCCTGAGTGAGGTAAGCCAGACCCAAAAAGAGGAACATGGGATGTACTCACTCATATTTGGTTTCTAGCCATAAATAAAGGACATTGAGCTTATAATTCGCGATCCTAGAGAAGCTAAATAAGAAGGTGAATCCAAAGACAAACACATAGGCATTCTCATGAATATTAACCTTCATCAGGCGATGAAAGGAGACAGAGACAGAGACCCACATGTGAGCACCGGACAGAAATCTCAAGGTCCAAATCAGGAGCAGAAGCAGACGGAGCACGAGCAAGGAACTCAGGACCACGAGGTGTGCACCCACACACTGAGACAATGGGGATGTTCTATTGGGAACTCACCAAGGCCAGCTGGCCTAGGTCTGAAAAAGCATGGGATAAATCTGGACTAGCCGAACATAGCGGACAATGAGGAATACTGAGAACTCAAGAACAATCGCAGTGGGTTTTTGATCCTACTGCACGTACTGGCTTTGGGGGAGCCTAGGCAGTTTGGATGCTCACCTTATGAGACCTGGATAGAGGTGGGCAGTCCTTGGACTTCCCACAGGTCAGGGAACCCTCATTGCTCTTCGAGCAGATGAGTGAGGGGGACTTGATCGGGGGAGGGGGAGGATAATTGGAAGCGGTGGCGGGGAGGAGGCAGAAATCCTTAATATATAAATAAATTAAAAAAAAAAGAAAAGAAAAGTGCCTCAGAAACCTGGAATGGGGTTAAAAAAAGTTTGCCAAAATACTCATTTTGTGGTTTCTCCTGAAGTTTTTGTTCTCTTTATAGTTTTTCTGTTATCCAGAGCAATATGGTTTCTTACAATATGCATTAGGTTTTTCAATTGCTCTGGGGAGGAGTTTCCTCTATGATAGCAGGAAATGAATGAACGAGTTTCGTGTAAGGCCTTGTGAGAGGCTCCTTATGGAGTTTTCTGATGGCAAAGAATTACCTTGAATATTCCTCATTGACCTATATTCATTAGTCCAATGCCTACTTTTGCCACACCTTCCACATAATCTAGAAAAAAAGGACATTGTGAGTGGATTATTCTTAGAAAAACCATTGTTTCTAGGAATACAATGTCTACAATTCTTTTAAGGTGACCTTGTTTGCTACAAGTATAATATTTGACATTTCTGTTTTTCCTCATACCTCTGGAAATCTCTCTTATCCATGCATCATCCTGGTCATGAGATTCAATACTAATTGTATCTTGAATCCATTCCTCCAAAGGTGTTGACTGTAGTAATAGGGGGAGCGGGGCTGCGTTCCCAGCACCCTGGCCGCCTGCTCGGCTAGCTTATGCCCCAAAATAATTACACAGACACTGTATTCTTTTAAGCACTGCTTGGCCCTTTAGCTCTAGCACTTACAGGCTAATTCTCACATCCCGATCAACCCATCTCTAATAATCTGTGAGAACCGGTCTTACCGGGAAGATTCTAGCCTATGTCCATCCTGGGTTGGAGCTTCATGCCGGGAGCGGGGCATGGCGTCTCTCTCAGGCGTCTGCTCCCGAGAGGAGAGTTGTCAAGTCTGAGCTCACTTCCTCTTCCTCCCAGCGTTCTGTTCTGTTTACTCCTCCCCCCTATCCTCTAACCAATAAAATGGGCCAAGGCAGTTCCTTTATTAGCCAATGACCTTCCTCCATCAGTTGACCTTGTCTTTAATAGTCTAATTACCCTTTTGCATAGAGAATTGGCATTTACAAAACCCAGAGATTTAATTATTATTTGTCAAGTTTCTGAATTTGGTATCATTCTGTTAACTGCTGATGTCATTCTTTGTAAGAAATATGTAAAGGCTTCCTTTGGGCCATGTATAACTTTAGTAAATGACTCAATTTTCTTTCCTATTTCTTCAATTCTGTCCCAAACATTCAAAGCTGATGGGATGCATAAATCCAGGTTGTGGTCATCATATACAGCTTGCCTTTCTATAGTAGCATTATCTTCTTCTCCAAGGATCTGATCTTGGGAAATTTCCCCATCTCTAGCTTTAATCCATTGTTCAATAATCTTAGCCTCTTCTCTGATCCAAGAACACCATTGTAATAGTGAACAAGGCTCTAAAACACCTTAAACCAATTCTATTCAGTCTTTGGGTAATTCTATTATGAACTAGCCACCAGCTTAACATTTGCTTTACAAAAGGTGAATGCACACAATATGAGACTGTTGCTTCCTTTAATCTTCTTAAATCTAACATTGGCACATGAGTACAGTTAGTTATAACAGAGCCTCTGCCATTTGGCAATTCTGGTAAAGTTACTGGATATATTAATGTTAGTTGTTGAAAACCTTAAACTGTTCTTCTCTATTCTTATAATGCAATGCTGTAATTGGTTCTCAATTAAATTCTTCTGTCTGGATTTGAATATCTCTGTGATTTGTTTTATTAGGTTTTCCTAAAGTATCTTAGCACTCAGATTAACCAACTGTTTTAGTGCTAAGCCAAAAGTGATAAAGCTGATAATGTTTACATTTGACATTACATAAATCCCATCTAAATTAGGTATCCTTTCATTCAATCATTCCATTTTCAAACTGTCCAGCATATTATCATACAGAGACACAAATCCCTCTAATATAATGGTCTTTCCCTTTTTTTTAATGTGTGAAAAACCTCTCTTCTGACTAATTTCTCCCTGTAAGAATTCCCAACTGTTTTACCAAATCTACAGATGATGTTGAAGATGTAAGGCTTATTACTGCTACATAGAACAGTAAAAACCTCTCTCTCTCTCACTCTCTCTCTTTCTCTTTCCTTCTTTCTTTTTTAATTGCTTTATAAATAATACCATTCAAAATTTCCACTTCCTCCACTCCTCCCATTTCCCTCCTGCTCCCCCACTGACTTCCTCCCTCCCCCTCCAGTCCTAAGAGAGGGCAGGGTACCCTGCCCTGTGGGAAGTCCAAGGCCCTCCCTCCTCCATCCAGGCTTCGGAAGGTATGCATCCAAATAGACTAGGATCCCAAAAAGCCAGTACATGCAGTAGAGAAAAATCCCAGTGACATTATCATTGGCTTCTCAGTCTGCCCCAATTGTCAGCCACATTCAGAGGGTCCACTTTGATCCCATGCTCGTTCAGTCCCAGTCCAGCTGGCTTTGGTGAGCTCCCATTAGATCAGACACACTGTCTCAGTGGGTGGACCAATCCCTTGTGGTCCGGACTTCCTTGCTCATATTCTCCCTCTTTGTGCTCTACAACTGGGCCTTGGGATCTCAGTCCAGTGCTCCAGTGTGGGTCTCTGTCTCTATCTCCATCTTTCCCTGGACAAAGGTTCTATGGTGATTGATATTCAAGATAGTCATCAGTCTGACTACAGGAGAAGACCAGTTCAGGCACTCTCTTCTCCACTGTCCAGAGTCCTAGCTGGGGACATCCCCATGGACACCTGGGAGCCCCTCTAGAGCTAAGCTTCTTGCCAACCCCAAAATGGTTCCCTTAATTAAGATATCTTCTTCCCTGCTCCCATATCTGTCCTTCCTCCATCTCAACCATACTCCCCCAAGCTTTCCCCAACCCTCCCCTTCTTTCTTCTCCCTCCCCATCTCTCCTTCCCCCCACCCAACCCCCACCCCTATGCTCCCAACTTTTGCCTGGCAATCTTGTCTGCTTCCAATTTCCAGGAGTATCTATATATGTTTTTCTTTGGGTTCACCTTATTACTTAGCTTTTCTAGGATCACGAACTATAGGCTCAATGTCTTTTGTTTATGGCTAATGAGTGAGTACATACCATATTCATATTTTTTTGAATCTGGGTTATCTCACTCAGGATAGTGTTTTATATTTCCATCCATTTGCATGCAAAATTCAAGATGCAATTGTTTTTTACAACTGAGTAGTACTCCAATGTGTAGATGTGCCACACTTTCTTTATCCATTCTTCCGTTGAGGGACACCTAGGTTGTTTCCAGGTTCTGGCTATTACAAATAATGCTGCTATGAACATAGTTGAACAAATGCTTTTGTAGTATGATTGGGCATCTCTTGGGTATATTCCCAAGAGTGGTATTGCTGGATCCTGAGATAGGTTGACTCCCAATTTTCTGAGAAACCGCCACACTGATTTCCAAAGTAGTTACACAAGTTTGCATTCTTGCTAGCAATGGATGAGTGCTCCCCTTACTACACATCCTCTCCAGCATAGGTTATCATTGGTGCTTTTTATTTTAGCCATTCTGACAGTTGTAAGATGGTATCTCAAAGTTGTTTTGATTTGCATTTCCCTGATCACTAAGGAGGTTGATCATGACCTGAAGTGTCTTTTGGCCATTTGAACTTCTTCTCTTGAGAATTCTCTGTTCAATTCAGTACCCCATTTTTAAATTGGGTTAATTAGAGTTTTAATGTCTAGTTTCTTGAGTTCTTTATATATTTTGGAGATCAGACCTTTGTCTGAAGTGGGGTTGGTGAAGATCTTCTCCCATTCAGTAGGTTGCCTTTTTTGTTTTAATGACAGTGTCCTTTGCATCACAGAAGCTTCTCAGTTTCAGGAGGTCCCATTTATTCATTGTTGCTCGTGTTGTCTATGCTACTGGGGTTATACATAGGAATTGATCTCCTGTGCCCATGTGTTTCTGACTACTTCACACTTTCTCTTCTATCAGGTTCAGTGTGGTCAGATTTATATTGAGGTCTTTAATCCATTTGGATTTGAGTTTTGTACATGGTGATAGAAATGGATCTATTTTCATTCATCTACATGTTGAAATCCAGTTATGCCAGCATCATTTGTTAAAGATGCTTTCTTCCTTCCATTGTATAATTTTAGCTCTTTTTTAGAAAATCAGGTGTTCATAGGTTTGTGGGTTAATATCCGGGTCTTCGATTCCATTGGTCAACATCTCTGCTTTTATGCCAATACCAAGCTGTTAGATATTTTTCTAATTTTGTTCGTATTTTCTTTTCATTATTGGGCAATTTTTTTCCCATTTTGAGTCTCACCTGTTTTGCTCAGCTTTAATCTTAGTAGTACTCTACTTTTACCTTGTCTTTTTTTGGATAAAAAAAAGATTTACAGGCCTAGAAAGTTGGTTTAGTGGGTAAAATACTTGGTGTGCAAGCAAAAGAAACTGACTTCGAATCCCAGCACATGCATAAAAGTCAACCACAGTGGCAATCATCTGTAATCCTAGTGTTGGGTGACTTGGCTAAATACCCAGTCTAGCTGAAATACTAGGGTTCATGAGAGATCCTGTCTCAAATCAATAAGGTAGAGAACAATAAAGGACAGCATCTGACCATGACTGAATGCCTCCCCACATAGATACACACACAAGAGAAAAAGTATTTTATGCACAGTACATTATATAAAAGATTTAAAAGAAAATTATAAATCTAAATTATGAATTAGGAAGCTAAAGTATTATGTTGAATAAACAGATACTAACATTGACTTTAAGACTAAAGAAGTTTCATATAATTGAAAATTTTTATTCCTTGTGGAGATGAGTTGAAAGTCATGAAAAAGACATAAGGAAAGTAATATTAGGCGAATGAGAAATTATTTTAACCAAATACAGTGCCTGGACATACTGATACTTTCAGATAACAAAAATGAAACGGTCAAACACTTGTGTGATTATTAGAGAATTGACACCGATTAATCACTGATGCCAATTATTCCTTATTTTTACTTATTTTTCAGTTTGAGAAACTAGGTGTATGATGATTAAGTTTCTATTCATTTGAAGGCACACATTGAAGGAAGTGTACACAAATGGAGAAGATATCTTGGATTTTATACAGAATTTTCCAGTCATAGTATATAAAAAATAGTTGTTTGTGTTTTAATAATTACTAAGGCTGACTAAAAGACTCATGCAAATTTTTGCATTATTTTCCCTTATTCTACTTAAGCTTTAATTTTTCCATAGCTAAGGTCTTAGTTGAGAGCAGGTAGACACCTGTCCTAGTTTGCTTCTATTGCTGTGATAAACACCTGGGCCAAAAGCATTTGGGAGAAAAGAGTCTTAGGGGCTTACACACTCTGATCAAAGTCTATCATGGAGGAAGTTAGGGGAAATCTCAAACAGGAACAGAGGAAGGAACAATGGGAGAGTACTACTTATTGGCTTACTCCCTAAAGTTGTGTTGTAATAAGAGCAGCAGCGGGGCTGCGTCCCCAACACCCCAGCCGCCTGATCGGCTAGCTTATGCCCCGAAATAATTACACGGACACTGTATTCTTTAAATCACTGCTTGGCCCATTAGCTTTAGCTTTTACTGGCTAATTCTGATATCCTGATCAACCCATCTCTAATAATCTGTGAGCACCGGTCTTACCGGGAAGATTCTAGGTCGGAGCTTCATCGCGTGCCTGAGTCCGCCTGGGAGTTGGGCATGGCGTCTCTCTGAGGCGTCTGCCCCCGAGAGGAGAGCTGTCGAGTCTGAGCTCACTTCCTCTTCCTCCCGGCATTCTGTTCTGTTTACTCCACCTACCTATGTCCTAACCAATAAAATGGGCCAGGGCAGTTCCTTTATTAGCCAATGACCTTCCTCCATCAAAGTTGGATCATTTGCTTTATTATACCACTCAGAACCACCTGAGTGATGATACCACCCACAGTGGGCTGAGACCTCCCACATCAATCCTCAATCAAGAAATGGTCAATAGGCATGCCCCTGGTCAATCTGATGGGGGCAATTTTTCAACTGAGATTTCCACTACCAGGGAGAATCTAGTTTATATCTTGTTGACAAAAAATAACCACCATAGCACTAAGGAAACTAATCAACATCAGAACACAACTGAGGCTGCAGCATAGAGAACATAGTGTTAATTGAAAAGGCATCTTAATGTTGATGGCTTTAGTTCAGTTGGAATAGATTTTTTTTTTTTTTGCAGAGTAAGAGACAAGAATCTAATTTTGTTGTCCTACCTGTAGCTCTCCAATTTTCCTGCAATGTTTGTTGAAGATGTTTTTTTCTCCACTATTTTCTTTTATGTCTGTCAAGTTGGGAGCATAGGCCCCAGCCCCTCGCATCTATCCCAGCCCCTAGGCCTGGTCTTGACTCCAAATCCCAGCAGGCCAGTTCTTGACCCCTCCCTAGGGGTGGGGTCAGGACCCCTCCCCAGGGTACCTAAATGAGCCCCCAAAAGAGGAACATGTGGTCCCTTTTCCTTCCTCCCAGTGGTTGCATTTGCGCAGCTTCCTGGTTTCCTCTCGGGACCACCCGAGAGCGCAGAACTCCCATTAAACCTGGATATTTCTTAATTGGCTTGTTTTGATTTGGCTTGATTGGGAATTTTGCATTGACGGGAAGCTTGCGTTAGGAAATATTCCTAAAAATGTCTTTGTGAAAATCAGATGGTGTTAATGGTATGGCCTTGTAACTGGGCCCTCTGCTCTATAGCAAGGATCTATGAATCTGTTATTGTGGCAATACAATGTTATTTTTATTATTATGGTTCACTTCCTCTTCTTCACGTCGCATGTGTTCTACCAGCCCCCTTGTTGTTAGTCAGGGTTCTCTGAAGGATGAGATTCAGTGGAGTGAATACGAGTATAATATGTACTTAATATACAACAATATATTAGACAGCTTACATTGAAATGGTATCAACAGCTGGAACCAGCTAAGAGGCTGAGAACTTACTAATTGCTCCATACTTGAGGGGGCGTGCCTCAGCAGTCAGGGGAACCCCACCATGACTGTCTCTCACTAGGCAGACCAGCAATCACATGATTGCTCAGGCACAAGGCAGAGTACCTCCACAGTCCCAATCTGGCACAGAAAACCTGAAACTCTCCTGGAGAGTCCAGAGTCCGGAGGGATTCCTGGAAATGCTTGTTCTGATAACAGTGAAGAAACCAGCAGCAGAGACAGGGTAAATCAACCTGCAGTAAGAGGGAAGGCCAAACCAGCACAAGGCAAGTGATTGTCCCTCTGCCTTATCCTTGGCCTCTGGATGGATGGATCTTCTACCATCAACCAAGAAAATCAGGACACTTTTTCAACTGAGGCTCCCTATCAAGTGATTCTAATTTTGGCCAGTTGACATTAAGATCACAATGTCCTCTATTGTGGTGCCTGCACCACCTGGAACCATGATTGGGCAAGGGTCTGGGGATTAAAAAACACAGAGATACGAGTCACTCTTGAAACAAGAATGCCCATTTTATTGTGTTCCAGGGCAGCTTATGTAGGGCTTTCTTTGACTAATGGCCATGCCCTAGCTCTCGGGATTTTTCAGCTGCAAGCCAGCAGAAACCACTGCCCTGCCATCAGGAACTCCTGAGGGTATCATACCCAGAGCAGCTGCAAGCACACGAAAACAAGATGTTTACTCGAACAGGCAAGCGGTCATAGAAAATTCAGGATCTGAGTGTCCACAGTCCCCAACACTCCATTAAGGTGTTTCTTCACTTCTTGTGGCATTCCTAACAGTGGGAGTCAGGGCATCTCTAACTCTTTTGCCTGCACTTGGGGCCCTTTTACTCCTGCTGTGATGCTTCATCGACCATTGAGGGGTTGTACCTAGTCTTATTGTAATTTGCTATTCACATTCGGTTTAATATTCCTAAAAGACCTGCTTATTTTTTTTGGCATTTGGAGAAGGGGAAGGGAAAATAAAGATCAACAGTTAGCCTACCTTCTTTCTTAGCCAGAGTCTTATTTTTTTCCCTGCACAAATTCAAAAAGTCATTTAGTTTATTTAATATATATTTAGCAATATGTATTTTTTAATTAAGAATTTTTAATACAATCTTTTTTCATTTTACACTCCACACTCCCCTCCTCCTGCCTCATCCTTCCTCCCATCCGCTCCTCAGAAAGGGTAAGGATTCCCATGGGGAGTCAACAAGTCTGATATTTCACTTTGAGGCAAAACCAATTCCTATCTCCCATATCTAGGCTGAGCAAGGTATCCCTCCAAAGAGAATCTGCTCCAAGACACAAGTTCAAGCACTAGGTATAAATCCTGGTCCCACTGCCAGTGGCCCTACAGACTGTCCAAGCCTCACATCTGTACCCCATATTCTGTAGCCTAGTTTGGTCCTATGCAGGTTCCCCCACTATCAGTCCAGAGTTAGTGAGCTCTCATTAGCTCAGGTCAGCTGTTTCTCTGGGTATTACCGTCATGGTCTTGACCCCTTTGCTCATATTATCACTCCTCTCTCTCTTGGACTGTTCTCTGGAAGCTCAGCCCAGTACTTTGCTGTAGAACTCTGTATCTGCTTCCAGCAGTTTCTGGATGAAGGTGATAGTCTGACTGGAGTTCGATGAAATCTCATAGTAGTTTTAATTTGAGGTTTCCTGATGACTAGGATGTTGAACACTCTCTTTATTATTTCTTACTCATTTGTGTTTCTCCTTTTGAGAATGCTTTGGTCAGTCCCATAATTAATTTTAAGTGTATTGATTGCTTTCTTACTGTTTTTTGTATGCTGTTGCATGCTCTTTACAGCAATCCTCTAGTTTAATGCTTTAGAAGATTTTCTCCCTATCATGAAGGCCACTACACTAGAATAAAAGTCTCTTTCACTGTTTGTAAGCTTTTTAACTTCATAAAATTGCACTTCTTGATTGCTGATTGCACTTCCTGTGTAGAGAGGTCCCATACAAAAAGAGACTAACTGAAACTATGTTCTGAAATGCAGTAGGAGGTCCAGAATATTGGTGTTACCTTGAAGCCTTTGATTAATTTCAAACTGAATTCTGGACAAAGTGATAGCAATGAAGTTTTATCTTCCTCATGTTAAACATCTAGTTTTCCCAACATGCTATCTTGAAAATGCTATATATTCTTCAGTATTTATCTTTGTCATACATGTAAAAACTCAGGCAATTGTAGGTATGCAGTTTTATACCTAGGTCTCTGATTACTATGTGTTTTGTGATAGGACCCTTTTATTTTTACTGGCATCTTTGATTATTATCTTTGACTGTAAGGAAACACTATGACCAAGACAGCATTTGAAAGAAAATATTCAATTGGATGCTTGCTTAGAGACTCAGAGGGTCAGTCCATGCACATCATAACAATGGCAGCAAGCCCACAAATTACATGTTGGAGCCCAAGATAAGAGTTGGGCATTGCACACTCTTCTCAACATCCATCCACAGAGAGCTGTTTAAAATGCACATATCGTCAAAAAGCTGTAGATTGACTCCAAAAATTATAAAGGAGGTTTTTGAGCCCTGTGGCTATCTGGAAAGGAGAGCATCCAGTCACTGCTGGTGGGAGGGTAAACTGGTACAGACAGCCCCTAAAATAATTTGTGAGGAAGATCCACAGACAGTGAAAATAGACGTGCCACAGATCCAGCTGTGTCACTCCAGGGCAAAGAACTCTATATCCAACTCCAGAGCTACTTCCTCATCCATTTTCATTCATGCTCTTTCCACAATATCCAGGAAATAGGAACCCTCTAGACAGCATCAACTGAGAAAAGGATAATGACAATGTGGCATCACGACAGAATGGAATGTTACTCATCTGTTATGCAAAAAGGGACTACAAAATTCTTAGGAAAATGGATGGAGCTGGAATCATCATTCTGAGTGAGGTAAAACAGGTCCAGAAAGGTAAACATCATTTCATTCCTCTCGCTCACCATTCAAATATGAGTGTTCCATTGGGAATACCCACAGAGGTTTTGTATTACTATGTGGCCATGGGTTGATACCAGCAAGAAAGGAGAGAGAATAGGCACTGGTAAAAAGGGTAAAGAAAACTATGGCTCAAGAAAGGTTAAAATGGGGAGTGAGGGGGTAGATGATAAAGTAGAGGAAGGAAAGTGGGAGGGATAAAGAACACTGAAGGATTTTCCAATAGTCATGGAAATCTGCCACTGCAGACATTTCCTAAAATAATCTATGCACATGTATGAAAGAGTTAAGATGGAGCTGCCCTCCACTAGGACAACAATGTCCCTGCTAGACACCACAGGGTAGCAAATAAAAAGCCCTGTGCCAGGATGTAGTTTGATTTTCTTTAAGGTGTTTTCCAGTGAGTTCCCTCAGCATTACAGGTCATTGTAGGTGCTCTTGTCTACCTCCCAGAACTTGGTGGTAAGACCCTATTAGTGAAGACACCATGTACTTGAGTTAGAGAACATGGAGAGGTCAAGCTGATACTGACTAGAAGCTTCATCCCTACTGGCTAGCTTTCATGGTGCTGGAAGGTTCTAGCAACAACACCAAGGGGAAAAAGGAATCATTAATTAAAGTCAGCTGTGAACTCTGTGCACTACAATAATAATTGACCAGACAACACATATTCACTTCACTACAATTGTGGTGAAAATATCTTGGTAGTAACCAGCTGCTTCCTGGTTAGATTTAATAGCTTCTCCACAAGAGGAAACATGTATCTGAGCATGAACCTAAGGTTAGAGAGATCATAGACCCTATGTGGGAATTATTATTCTGCCAAATGGACATAATATTAAGCCAACACCTAATGAGTTATCGTTATACCCATAGGATATAATATAGGATAAATAGGATATAATATGTATGGTATAATGATACAAGACATCTCTCAACCCTCATGATGGAAGCTTTTGTTTGCAGCAGATGATCATCAATCCAGAGATCCAGAACTAGCCAAGTTGCAGACTAGGACACAAAAGACTATCTGGTCCTACCTAGAATATATTAATTCTTCCTCAAAAGGCACAGGAATGGTTGTGGAAGAGAGGGTGAAAAGACTGAAAGAACCAGAGTTGGTGGATGGTGACAGGGAAGCAGTGTCTTCTGCACACAGCACGGCAGCTCCACTTATGAACTCACCATGGTTGTGACAGCAGGTGTAAGACCTGTCAAGCCCATGCTGGACTAAATAGCAGCATAGACAGGGGAATTGATAATGACAAGAATTATGGAATGTGAATTTACAACCATGAGAAATTAAGGATGTAGTCAGAGGGGGGTAAAATGAGTATTTTCTTCAATGAGACAAAAATTGGCATCTGCACGGGACTCAGCACAATGTTTTGTGTGACCTGCTCAGGTTGCATTTGTTAAGTCAGGGATCAGAAAATTTCTCTTTCCAGGATTGTGTCCTGCCTATCTACTAAGTTGCTTGTCCATGTCCCTCTGTTTTGAAACCCCACATTCCACTCCTTTTATTTCAGGACTGTCCAATATTGCTGCCCCCCCCCCAAAACAAAAATGAAGAGCTAATAGAATGAAAAACAGCCAATAGTTTCATTTTCTCTTTCTTCTTCTTGGAAGTACAGGAGTTTCTGAAAAACAGTAAGAATCTTACACTTTGCATTTGTGAAGTCAGGGATCATAAAAATTACCTTTCAAGGGTTGTTTTCCTATCTAGTCAGTTGTTTGTCCATGGTTGCCCCTGATTCCAAAGACCACATTCCACTCCTTTATTATTTTATGACTGTCCATCATTTGCTGCCAAGAAATGAAGAGATAATAGAATAAAAACAAAGCCAAACTTTCTCTTTCTTCTTCTTGGAAATGCAGGAGGTTCCAAAAAACAACAAGATCCGTATGCTTTGATGATTGGTCAAAACACACTGAGAGGGAAGGGGCAGAAGTCAGAAGACTGTATAAGTCCTACCCTGCTGCCTTGATCATGCTGCTTTCCACAGAGGAAGCAGAGAGGGGATACAAGAGAAAAGACTGTAGCACAGTGGAGTGTGGTTCCTGCAGCTGAACTCAGTGAGCAAATCCGCTGGACACAGGATAATCTGGTAAGGGGACAGCAGTATTCAGATCTACCTTTGAACCCTCACCATCTCTAAAGATATGACAGGTAGCAGGACATTTAGAAACATGCCCTGAAAGTGGGGGGCCACAGTTTGGAAGCTAAGAAACTTTGTGGGAGTCAAGCAGGACAGGTTTGTAGATGGTCTTAGCCAATCATTCAAGTTGAAGTAGGCCTGAAGGAAATGATCTCAATATTGGTTTTGGTAAAAACTCATTAAGTTGTTTTGCTTGGTCTCTTATTCCTCTCACTAAAATGGTTGTAAATAAAATAATAGAATATCTCTGCCATCTGTATTAGGTTTATTGTATCTCATCTCAAATTGCTTCCTAGTTCATTGTAAACTACTTAATTCCTACATCCCGGGGCCTCCAACTTGTGGAGAAGAGGTCTCTCTGCACACTGTTTCTGCTATAGCTGGCTGTGGAAATCTGAGCCTGAAGAATCTTCTTCACTGTGGTTTTCTTTACTGTAAAGCAGGAGTGCTAAGATCTTCTCTCCATCTGTGAGAACATGAGCTGTGTCAGGGTGTGGTGACAGCTGTCATTTGGCAGGCATCCTTTTCTAATGCCTGCTGTGTCACAGCCTTCTCATTCCCTGTGTTCATATTCTGTGGAAAGACCTTGCAGACAACTGTCACACTGGAGTCTGCACCAGATATCCAGGAGCTAGAACTGAAAGAATGAGAGGGGAAACCTGAAACAATGAGAACAGTTTGTGTGCTTCAGGGACATTCTGTGGGTGGCTGTCCCCACCACCCTCCGTCAACAATAAATCAGGCTATGGTGTTTATTTAATCAGGCTTAGCTTCCATTTTAGGATAATCTCTTTACCAACCTCTTCCCGTCCTCTGCCTACAGTCAGACTGATCAACGTTCTCAGCTTTGGTTTCCTGCACAGCTGTCCCCACTTGTCTTGCAGATTGGATAGGGGCTGCCTGTGCAGTGAGTCTGTATGTGCCTATTCACAGTATGATTCTAAGGACATCTCTGTTTTGTATTAGACTGTTTTTATTCTCTTCCAAGGCTGTTGGCATTCACTGTCTATGAATATACTAAGACTTCAGGTTCCCACTGAGCAGTTAGAATTACAGAACAGGCACAAGTGTTCACAGTAAAGTCCAAGTGTTTTCCTCATAGTCCCCATTCATTGCCTGATGATGTATCTGCATGTTCATGGTGAAGAAGTGCGCAAGACAATAGCACTTTCTGGAAGTTGTTTTGATTTGCTAAGGAGGTTGAACATGACCTTAAAGACATGTGTCTTTTGGCCATTTGAACTTTGTCTGATGAGAATTCTTTTTTCAGTTTAGTAGCCCATTTTTTAATTGGGTTAATTAGAATTTTAATGTCCAGTTTCTTGAGTTCTTTATATATTTTGGAGATCAGACCTTTGTCTGATGCGGGGTTGGTGAAGATCTTTTCCTATTCAGTAGGATGCCTTTTTGTCTTAATGACAATGTCCTTTGCTTTACAGAAGTTTCTCAGTTTCAGGAGGTCCCATCTATTCAATGTTGTTCTTGTTGTCTGTGCTACTGGGATTATATGTAGGAAGTGGTCTCCTGTGCTCATGTGTTGCAGTCTACTTCCCACTTTCTCTTTTATCAGGTTCAGTGTGGTCAGATTTATATTGAGGTCTTTAATCCATTTAGAATTGAGTTTTGTGCATGGTGATAGATATGGATCTATTTTCATTCTTCTACAGGTTGACATCCCGTTGTGCCAGCACCATTTGTTGAAGATGCTTTCTTTCTTCCATTGTATAATTTTAGCTCCTTTGTAGAAAATCAGGTGTTCATAGGTTTGTGGGTTAATATCCGGGTCTTTGATTCAATTCCATTGGTCAGCGTCTCTGTTTTTATGTCAATACCAAGCTGTTTTCATTACTGTAGCCCTGTAATAGAGTTTGAAGTAAGGGATGGTAATGCCTCTGGAAGTTCCTTTATTGTATAGGATTGTTTTGGCTATCCTGGGTTTTTTTGTTTTTCCATATAAAGTTGATTATTGTTCTCTCAAGGTCTGTGAAGAATTTTTTGGGAGTTTGATAGGGATTGCGTTGAATTTGTAGATTGCCTTTGGTAGAACTGCCATTTTACTATTTTGATCCTACCCATCCAAGAGCATGGGAGATCCTTCCATTTTCTGGTGTTCTCTTCAGTTTCTTTCTTCAAAGCCTTAAAGTTCTTGTCAAATAGATCTTTCACTTCCTTGGTTAGTGTAACCCCAAGATACTTTATGCTATTTGTGGCTATTGTGAAAGGTGAAGTTTCTCTGATTTCCCTCTCTGCTTCTCTATCCTTTGTGTATAGGAGGGTGATATTTTGAGTTGATCTTGTATCCTGCCACATCACCGAAGGTATTTATCAGTTGTAGACAAAAAGCAAGACAAAAGCACTTTCTGCTGCATGAGGTTATTATATTGTGGGGGGGTAACATCAAATGAAAGACAAATACACACTATGCGGTAGCAAGTGCTGTGGAGAAACTGAAACATAATGAAAGGATGGCAAATGATAAGAGGAAGGTATTTGTACATCCCAATTTGAATTAAATCCTGAATCTGGCCTAACTGAAGCCTAACCTAGAGAAAGGTGAATAACAGCCATGTGGTTACAGGGAGAGAACAAAAAGACATAGAAGCAGTCACAAAGTGATGAGATGAGAAGACAGCCCAAGACATCAGGGGGCTGGAATTCAGACACTAGAGGCTCCAGAAATGCAATAAGTATTCAAAGGTATAATGTATGGAGCATGTGCACTGCATAACCAATGAATGCTCCAACTGAAACAGAAATCTTTGTGTGCCTGTCAGAATTGACTTGACATAGTATGACTTCAGTGTCACTAAAATAACTCTGGCTGCTTTATCATCATTGTTATTGCAAAATCAATCACAGGAAATATAGCAATATCGATGACATAATCATAGCTGGAATTGAGGAGGTCTTGCAGAGCATAAAGGAGGAGGGATGATCAATTGTAAGCGTATTAGGAAATAGAGCCTGAGTCTTTGAACTAATTTTATGTGGGTGAGATAGAAAGAGGAGACTACAGGGTGACAATGGGGATCTGCTGTTTTCATAACTGATTGTGAGGTCTGTTGTGCTCTCATACAAGGACTTGTAGGCAAGTTTGTGGAAAATAAAGGGTTGACATATTATAATTGATTATTAAAAATTGCTGCAGGATCCACAGCAGGCAGGGGGCAGCGAGTCCCAAAAGTAGCTAGTTCCAGGCAGGGCTGGGGTTTGAGGCCATGTGTCAGGTCTCCAAAGGTGGCTGGTCCCTGGTGGCATCCTTGGCTGGCGAGCCATGTGGTGGGGGCAGGTGGGTGAAAGACAGCTAGGCACACCATGCAGAGTAAAGTTGGACATTTATTAGGTGGGTTATGGAGGGGATGGGAAAAGGGGAGGAAAGGAGAGAGAGAGAGAGAGAGAGAGAGAGAGAGAGAGAGAGAGAAGGGGGAAGGGGAGAAGTGGGGAGTGGCAGAAGCTGCCTCCTCAGTGGAAGATGGAGAAGAGAAAGACTAAGGCTGCAAGCAGGAAGAGAGTGGACATGGATTGTCTCTTAAAGGGACAGAATAGATAATTACATTCCCATCTCCTTTTTATAATAAAATACGGGAGATTAGGCACCACAGGTTAAAGGAATTGGGTTGTAGGATTCTCAAGGCTACTTCCGCTTATTTGTGGACGTCTTCTTTTGGGAGGAACCTGAGAAGGCTAGGTGCTGGTCACTCCTGGCATGGTTAGTCTCTTTGTTCCTGTCCGGTGTTTGTGGTCTGGAAATGTCTAGTATTTCTTACACCTGTTTAAGGTATTGGCAGAGGTTAAGTTAAGGGGAAAAATTTAGGACCAGGGAATTGAGGGGGGTGTATCTGACCTGTTTAAGGTGGATCCTTCAATTTGGCTCCCTGGAACCCAGAAGAATCTTTGGGTTTGTGAAAACAGAAGTTTTAGACACAAATATGTATAAAAGTAGCATATTTATGTCAGAATGACTGTGACAGATTATTTTTTTGCACAATGAAAAGTATTTTTAAGACTATGGAAGGCAGCATGACAAAGAAGCTTGATAACTTGTATTTGCCCTCACACCTTTATAACTTGCAGGTCTTGTATTTGTACTTTGTTGAAATTTTTTTTTTGGTGAGGTTGTCCTTTTAAACTGACAAAGCCTCTCAGCTGTAAAGACAGCATCAGAGATCTTTGAGAAGGACAAATTTTACTTGAGTTACCGATTAAAAAATGACAGAAAACTCACTTGGTTGACACCCAGAGCTACTCCTCAGGGTCCTCCATGGTCACTAAAGGTCACATTTGCCTTTTCCTGTTTAGTGCAGGACCTGACAGGCTCCAGAAGATCCTGTGAACTGAGAAATCTGTAGGAAGACAAGTCTACCTTGAGCTGAGCGGCTAGGCTGTCAATTTCAGTGATTCTGTCCACATCAGGTGATCTTCAGTTTAGATGAAAGGCAGTTTTTCCCAGTGGTCAGCACTTGGCAGTTGAAGTGAATTGCAGATGGATGTTGTTATGTGCCCATTTGTCTTCTGTCTTTGGAGGAAATAGAGTGCTGCTGCTAGGAGCCGACGTATCTCTTTTTGTTATGAAAAGTTTTTAATGATTAAATATCTAAATGTCATATCCCCCAAATGTCTGAGCAGTTGAGGGCTGTTTATCAGGTAAAACTACAGTATAGAATCTGACTGGAGAGCTGGGTCTGAGCTTGACTGCACTGGCTCTCAACTTAACAGGTAAGATTTACACTTGTAAAAAAGACAGAAAGAAGAAAAAACTGCTTGCAATAGAAGATTAATGGCAGAACTGACAATAGTAGAGAACAGCTTAATATATTTTAAATGAGTATTGGATTAAATATAAATTATTTTTGCAAAAAACTTAAAAGTATATACCAGTTTAAAACATGAGACATTGTTTTTGTAGTCTGAAATGAGATGTAATGAACAATTATAACAAATGTAAAAAAATATATCTGGGAGATCCAACCCCCAGAGAGGAACTGGGGTGGGAGAGCCTCTCAAGTCTCAGCACCAATGTAATGGATTTTTAAAGATTGCTGCCAATCCCCAAGCAGCTTGCTTGCTGGATCTGTCTCATGCCCAACTGCTATCAACATGGCTCCCCACTTCTCCCTTTCCCCCATCTTTGTCTCTCTCCTTCCCCTCTTCTCCCCTTTTCCCTTCCTCTCCATAACCCACCTAATATATGTCCAACTTCACTCTGTATGGTGTGCCTATCTGTCTGTCTCTTGCCCACCCGTGGCCCACAGGGCTAGCCACCGGGGACCAGCCACCTTTGGAGACCTTCTGCATAGTCTCACACCCCAGCCCTGTCTGGGACCAGCTGCTCTTGGGACCTGCTGCCCCCTGCCTGCCGGGGATTCCACAAAAAGCTACTTGGGGATCCTCAGCAATCTTTAAATATCCATTATACATATGAGATCTGAACCGGTTAAATAATCAACAATTAAATTCGAGTCAATAGACCTGACAGTAAGTGTATTTACCTGCCAAGCCTTAATATACTTGATACTTTTTTTTGAGACAAGGTCTCAAGTAGCCCAGGTTAGCCCCTAACTCACTACCAAAGATGACCCTCTTAACCTTCTCCCTGAGTTCCAGAATTACAAGGATCCACAAGCACCTGCTTTTGATGAGGTGCTGGAGAATGAACCCAAGGCCTTACTCATGCTAGCAAAGTTCTCTACCAATTGACCTACATCTCCAGTACACTGTTAGACTGCTTTCATAAACTAAAAGGTTTAGAAGAAATAGTGAATCTAAATAATGGCTTGAGGATACGGAAATATTGTTTTGGATTATATAATTATATCACAGAGTTTAAAGGTAAAGAAGTTTTGTATTATTGTAAGTTTATATTCTTCATGGAGATGAGTTCCTTGTCAAGAAAAGACAAAAGGAAGTAAATCTAGACAAAATAAAAATTATTTCAGCAAAACACAGTAGCTGAACTTACTGAAATGTTTTGAAAACAAAGTAACACAGACAAAAAAACTGATCTGTGTGATCAGTAGAGAGATTTGGCATTGATTAAACACTGATATAAATTGTCATTTCTTATTATTTATTTTTCAGTGTTTAAAACTAGATGTATTTAAATTTCTATTCATTTGAAAGCACACACTTGTGCACAGATGGACAAGATCTGACATCTCAGATTTTACATAAAATGTTCCAGTTCTAGTTAGATGCGACACAGTTACTCATGATTTTGTACTTGATAAATTGATGATGCTGGCAAAAACATGTGCAGATTTTATATTATTTTTCTTTATTTAAGTAATATTTTTCTATAATGAAGGGTTTAATTGAGAGTTAGTACAAATTTGATTGAGTTTCCTATCTATTTATGATATAAACACTGTGACCAAAAGAATTTCTAAAAGAAAATGGTTTTTTGGACTTACACACTCAGCACAGTCCATCACTGGGGGAAGTCTGGGCAGAAGCTCTGCAGGAGTAGAGGCAGGCTCAATAGGAGATTATGTGGCATTTCATTTGTAGTTTAATAAATAAAGTTTACCCAAAGATCAGAGAGTGTAACAGCCTCAATGTTCAGCCTTACAGACCAGGCAGTGGTAACACACACCTTAAATCCCAGTCCCCACACTAGCTGCCATAGAAACCAGGTGGTACATGCCTTTAATTGCAGTGGTATATGCCTTTAATCCCAACCCGAGAGAGGATTAGAAAATGGGAGGATATCTCTCCGACACAGTCTCATTCTGAGATTCCTGGAGGCAGGATCGCCATTTCAAACTGAGGTAGAGGTAAGAGCCAGTGCATGGCTGCTTTGCTCTTCTGGCCTTCATGTTGAAACCCAAGTTCTCTCTCTGAGGTTTTATTAATCGTGCTTCAAGAAGAATATTGTTTACTGTCTTGCTCCCCATAGTTTGATAATGCTTTCTTAACGTACCCAGGACCACCAGCCCAGCAGTGGTACAATCAGCAGTGGGCTGGAAGCTCCCACATCATCAATATTCAACCAAGAAAATACCACATAAAGGTGCTCCCAGGCCAGTCTGATGGAGGCACTTCCTCAAATGAGATTTTCTCCTCCAAAAGGACTACAGCTTATATCCTGTTGGCTGAAAATAATCAGCATAATATATATGGGAACTAGTCAACATCAGAACATAACTTAAACCACACATTGAAAACTCAGTGCTAAGCATAAATGTTTCTTGAATCTCTTGCAACTTACTCTCCCTTCTTTCTTTCAGGGCCTTTTTATCAACAATCATGGGTCAGTATTTCTCTGATACATCTAAGAATGAAGACCGTGGAGATTTGGAATCCAGCTTTACTATATGTTTTAAGACGACTAACACAGAAAGCAAAAACATTACTCAGGAAACCATTGATTCAATTGAGTTACACCTGACAAAAGGAAACATTCAGGGGGCAAACTCTGTAATCAGGGATGCATTAAAAAATATTGATAATGCCCCAATAAACATTGCTGTCACTGGAGAGTTTGGAGCAGGGAAGTCCAGCTTGATCAATGCCCTGATGGGGGTGGGACCTGAAGATGAAGGTGCAGCTCAAGTTGGGGTGGTAGCAACAACTATGATGAGAACTCCATACAAACACCCCAAAATTCAAACTTTGACTTTATGGGACCTGCCTGGCATTGGGACTGTGAACTTTCCACCAAAAGATTATCTGGAGAAAATGAAATTCCAAGAGTATGATTTCTTCATTATTGTTTCTGCCACACGTTTTACAAAACTTGAACTAGACCTTGCCAAAGCAATCAAATTTATGAAAAAGAATTATTACTTTGTGAGAACCAAGGTGGACCTGGATTTAGACAATGAGAAGAAACGCAATTCACATACCTTTGACAGAGAAAAGACCCTGCAGCAGATCAGAAGCATGTGTGTGAACACCTTCAGTCAGAATAACATGGATGCTCCACAGATTTTCTTGATTTCTAACAGCAATTTATCTGACTATGATTTTCCAGTCCTGATGGACACCCTGGTAAAGGATCTTCCTGCTCAAAAGCGCCACAATTTTATGCTTTCCTTGGCTAATATTACAGAACCAGCCATTGACAGAAAGCACAACTCTATGCAGCAGGCTATCTGGTGGGAAGCCTGCAAGGATGGACTTTTCGCTACTGTTCCTGTAGTGGGAATCCTCATGGATGATGTGGAGAAGCTGAAGGAGAAGTTAAACCACTATCGAGTCCTCTTTGGAGTGGATGATGAATCCCTGCAAGTCATGGCTAAGGATTCCCAAGTGCCTGTTGAACAACTGAAAAAAATGATTAAATCCCCTTATTTGTTGGAAACTGAGAAAGAAACAACATTAGGAGAAATGTTTTTGAAATATTTGGAGAAATTTGCCTCAGCTACTGGTGGGCCCTTGGCTACAGGTCTCTACTTTAGGAAAACCTTTTACTTGCAATTTCTGTTCCTTGACACAGTGACTGAAGACGCCAAAATTCTCCTTAGACAAATTTAGGAAAGTAGTTTAAACTCACCTCATCCACAGCTACTGACCATGACAAGAGCAAATGATTACTATCAAGAAGTCATTAGATGAATTCCCCCCTCTGACATATTTTTTTTTTTACTCTATCGAAACGAGTATCACCATGGAAACACCTAAAGATATGGACCCTGCTTCTGACTATGTCATATGACATAGTAAGCACACACAAAAGATATGAATAAGTGCTTTGTGGCTAATTCCTCCTAATAAGCTAATCAGACATTCTAATGGCATCTCGGGAAGCTGGAGGCACTTGCCATGCATGCATGAGGACCAGAGCTCAATTGCTAGAACCTATATAGAAGTTCATATATGTTCATATGACAACCCCAGTCCCTCTTCACCTCTCTACCCTCCTTTCTGTCTTCAACTCCACCTTTTGAGGAAAATTGTTTTATCTGGACAAAGATGTGTTACATTTGTTTATGTTGCAGAATATGACCTTAACTGTGTAAAAATCATGGTACATTTGCCATTCCAATGTGGGGCCTGTATTTTCAAGTAAGGCCTAAAAAAAGCTGAGAAAAAAGAAATAAGAAAAAGAAAGAAGCCACTTTAAAAAAAAAAAAAACAGCTAAAGTGAGGCCCAGCATTCAATGCTAATAACTCTCTGTGTCATAATTTGGGAGCTGATTGGTGGCCCAAAAAATCAGATACATTCACCTGTACACTTGAATACACACACACAAACATGCACACATTCATGAATAGACATGTACAACACCCAAAATATTCCAGCACACACAAAAGATATGAATAAGTGCTTTGTAGCTAATTCCTCCTAATCAGATAATCAGACATTCTAATGGCATCTCAGGAAGCTGGAGGCACTTGCCATGCATGTATGAGGACCAGAGCTCAATTGCTAGAACAGATATAGAAGTTCAGTGTGTGTGGCAGCCGCCTTGTACTTCCACACTCAGAATGCAGAAACAGTGCAGTCATGGAGCAGGTTGGCTTGCTAGGCTGTGTAGATCTACAAGCTCTTGATTCAATTGAGAGAAACTGCATTGATGAAAAGGGTAGAAAGTAATGGAGCAGGAGACCCAACATAAGCCTGACATGTCCGCACACATGTAAACATGTACACAGGGATACATTTTAAATATAAAATAAAATAAGATTCAGGAAGGAAATAAAATCTCAAGTCTTAAAGTATGGAAACATAAAAGTTTCATGAAGCTCTCCTCAAGGTTAACAAGTAGTCTGTACATTGTCATAGTTTGTAATTCTGTTGATGGGATTAAACACTAGCTCTTGATACACAGTCAGTGAAGGAAGCTGTTTGAGGAGATTCCTGAGAGCTTGTGAGAAAACTCCAGGACAAAGACAAAAAGACAAAACCACCTGGCTAAAGCAATCGTAAAATTTACATATTTACATATAAGTTTTTTGTAATTCTGTTCTTCCATAGCATGGATTTTTTTTTTTTTTTGTGGAATGCGCTGCCGTGCCCCTCTGAGGTGGAATAAACAGGAGTGGGTTTTACTGTAGATTACCTGTCATCTTACCACTAGTATTCAGGATGATGTTTCCAAACAGAAGTTGTCCTCCTGACTCTATACTCCCTAAACCCAGGTGAGCTTGCCTTTGTGATTGATCATAGCTTGAACTCAAGTGATCTTTGCTCACACGATCATGCTTAATCCACAAAATGCACTCAGAATATAAATTGTCTGATTCCCTGAATAAAGTTGGTTATTGCATGAGACTTTAGACCACCTCATTTTTAGGTTCCACTCTCCCAATTTCACGCCGCCAAATACAGCAGAAACACTAACTAAGTCACCCTTAGGGAGGAAAGTATTTAATTGGCTGGCAGGTTACAGTCATCATCAAAAGAAGCCAAGGAACTGAAGGAGAGACTGGGAGGGAACACTGCTTACTGACTTACTCTCCATGGCTTGTTCACCCTATTTTCTCACACATCCCAGGACCACATTCCTAGGGATGGCACTCACCACAGTGGGCTATATCCTCCTACATTATTTATCAATCAAGTAAATCCCCCAGAGATATTCCCACAAGCCAATCTGATTAAAGGAATTCCTCAATTGAGAATCCCTCTTGCAAGTGAGGCAATGGGGTTCATTCCTCTAAGACCAGGACTTTGGTAATTCTTATTTCTTATTTAAATAAATTCTTATTTACCTATGATTGTTCACGTCGAAGTCTCCCTGGTCAAAGCCACCATCATATCTGGTAGATTAATACAGGTTCCCATATATCTGCCACATTTCTTTTCTTCCCATTGTCAATCATTCTTCTAGCAATGAAGGCCTCAGTACAGCTGGGGAGGAACCTGCACTAGACAGGCTTTGCCCTTCATTTGGGATTGTTTGCATTTGCTTGTAACAAAGAACATGGACAATACATTTTAGGAGAAACGAAAAACTAAATTCTTAAAAAAACTTTTCTGGGTGTGGGGTTAGTATGAATTTTATGTGCAATACAACTGAGCTTTTGAAGACTCAGTGTAAGGAAGGGCTGTTTTGAAAAGGTTCAGGTCCACTGTGACACAGAGTATAAAACACAGCATCATTTTAGGCTGTTTGAAGGCAGTTCTGTTTGGAGCGGCAGTGAAATGATGGCCCTCAGGGTCTGTGGTACCTAGGACATAAGCCTACATTCCCTCTTAAGGCTCAGGAGAAAACAGATCACATATCCACGGTCTGTGACTCAGACATATGGCTCAGTAGCTCATTTCCATGGGAATAGATGTGGCAATAACTCTGTCCCTATGGAACAGAGCACAGCACGGCCGTGGCTCTAACAGGAAACAGATGCTCCAGAGACTCACACTCGATAGAACAGGACTCTATTCCAACATGAGTCATACTTGTCCAAAGGACAGCATTTCATACCCACAGTGATGAGCCCTGCTGCAGTAGTGACTCTTGGATAAAGGGACATGGCAGTCACTAGACTCTTTAAAGCCAGTGGATAAAATAAGAAAATGGCAGGGCATAGCTGGGCCTTGGGTCTTGAGGTCATGCGGAAGTGATCAAGGTTTAGACAACAATATTTCTGCAGAAGAGCAGGGCAGGTGTTCTTCTCATTGGGATTGTTCTTTGATCAAATCCTCAGTCACATAAGATTTCCTCAGCAGCTTGAGTAGCACTCACCAATACTGTGAATGTTAGCCACAAAACAGGAAGTTTTCTGGTTGGTGCCAACATATTTCTATGTCCTATGACCAAAGTATATGGTGTCTTTATCAATAGATTCTTGCCATCAGATTCTGGTGGGAATTGAAGAATGAAAGCAGTATCCTGTATTGTTTTGAGGTCTTGGGACCTTCCTGATCAACAACGGAGGGACAGGTATCACACAGCTGACACTGAGTTCTGTTTGACACCTTCAATAGCTCTTCTTGTTGCGAACTTCATTCTAGAAATAATCAAGTTCTTGACTCTATCTGGAATGAAGTATAATCCAGAAATTGAGGGCACATCTGTGAGAGATTTTATGCTGGGGTTAAAATGGGTGAATTCCCTTCTAGTCTGGACCTTTGAGGTAGGAAGGCAAGACATTTTAATCTATCCATGCTTCCTGCTGACAGCATATATAAGGACATAGAAGGAGGCAGCTTTTGCTGTTTCCCTGGTTGCCCTCACCTTGCCAGCCCATTCATTCCCTCACTGGCATTGGAGTCTGTTTTGTTGGAATTCCGGAGTATTCAGAAGACAAGCTGAGACCTCAGCCTTGTGGGACTGATGAACTTCTAGATTCTTGGGTTTCCTTTCACATCTAGTCATTGTTGGATTAGCTGGACTGCAGCCTGTATGCCATTCCAATATCCCCCTTTTAGATATAAAGAGGGATTAATTCTAAGTTCTGTGACTCTATAGAACCCTAACTAATACAATAAGCTCTATCTTCTTGGACAAGCATCACCCCCTCATTGCGGCAAACAGTAACTCCAGTTAAACTCCTTAAGCACACATAAAAGGTAGAATCCAGTACAGTGTTGTCAGACATGCTCAGTTAGTGATTCCTTCTCTCTCTCCCTCCTCCTCTGCACTGCCCTCTGACCTCTTCCCTATTATTTACCTTTCCCTCTTCATACCCCTTGTGTTCTACTAATCTCCTCTGTATTATTCAGAATTCTATAGAAGAAGAGAATTGTAGAAGTCAGCTCAATTCTGGAAATAACCATGCTAGCTAAAGGATAAAACAATTATATTTTTGTTTATTATAAGGGGAAAACTCACAAAACAGGAATGGGAAGTCCAAGCTTAGCTGTGCCACGGGGGAACCACACACAGAGAGATCACCTGGTCCCTGTCCATTTTTTCTCTGGTTCTCTGAAAGCCATACCCTAACTTGGCTCCACCTCTTAAAGATGATTGGTTAGCAAAGTTTCCCCCATCAGAGAATCAAAGGAATGACTAGATGTCTAATTCATGCATAATATATAGAATAATATATGAAGATAGCTTACATTGTAATAGCATCAACACATGATCACAGCTGAGAGGCTGAGAAATTGCTAGTTGTTCCACACTTGGGTCATGCCTCAAGCAGTTAGGGTCGTCCCACATTGACTGTCTCTCACAAGGCAGGACAACAACCCCATAGTTGCTCAAGGTACAGGCTGGGTAGCTCCACAATCCCAATCTGGAGCTGAAATTCTGAAAGTTTCCTGATGATGAGGCCAGGGTGGAAGCCTGGAAACACTTGTTCTGGTATCAGTAAGGGAGCCAGCAGCAGAGACAGGGTAAATCAACCAGCAGCAATAAGGAAGGCCAAGCCAGTACAAGGCAAGTGATTGCCCCCTGCCTTTCCCTTTGCATCTGGGTGGGTCTTCTACCATCAACTAAGGCAATTAGGACACTTTTTCAGGTGAGGGTTTGTGCCACGTTGACTTTAGAATAAACCACAATACCCTCCATTAATATCTTTCTTTCCTTTGTGCAGTGACTCCTTTCCAGTTTCCTGGAGTCTACGGTTATTCCAAGTGAATGCCTCAAATCTAAAATTCCAAAACTAGGATCTATATATGACTTAAAAAAAATTAGGTACTTGCTTTTCTAAGTGTGGGTTACTTCGCTCAACATGCAATAAAGATACATCCATTTGCTTGAGAATTTCACAATTGCATTGTTGTTGTTTACCACTGAATAATATTCATTAACTGATGGGCTTCAAAACTCTTTCTATTACTTGACTATGGTAAATATGGTCAGAATGAACATGAATGAGTACATATACCTAAGATAGGATACAGAGTTCTTCTTGTTGACAAAACATAACCAGTACGATCTTGTGGAACTGGTCAGCATCAGAAGATAACCGAGTCTGCAGCACAGAGAATACAGCACTAAGCACACAGACACCTCTGTTCTCTTGGAACTCACTCTCCATTCTTCCTTTCAGTGCCCTGATTTACTAACAGTCATGAGGCCATTCTTCTCTGATGCATCTAAGGATGAAGACCATGAAGATTTCGACTCCAGCTTCACTGCATATTTTAAGAAATTTAAGGCAGAGAATAAAATTATTTCTCAGGAAACCATCGGGTGTATTGAGTTTTAGCTGACAAAAGGAGACATTTGGGGTGCTAAATCTGTAATGAGTGATGCATTAAGAAAATATTGATAATATTTTTTTTTTGCCTCTTCTCTGGTGCTCCCTGAGCCACGTGAATGGAAGTATGTGGGGGTTTGAAAGTAATTTGTCCCCATAAGCTCATAGGGAGTGGCACTATCAGGAGCTGTGGCCTTGTTGGAGAAAGTGTGTCACTGGAGTGGGGTCAAGCTTTGAGATATCTTATGCTCAAGCTACACACAGACAGCTTCTTGTTGTCTGTAGAACGAGATGTAGAACTCTCAACTCCTTCTCCAGCACCATGTCCGCCTGCACACCTTTATGTCCCACCATGGTGATAATGGACTAAACCTCTGAAACTATAAGCCACCCCAATTAAATGTTTTCCTTTATAAGAGTTGCCAGGGTCATGGTGTCTCTTCACGGCAAGAGAAACCCTAAGACCGGGGGATATGGTAGAGATGTTCCACTTAGGGCTGGACACCCCACTGTTCCCTTCTCTCAGAGCCTCTGCATTCTATTCAGGGCTTTTGGTTGTGCTCAGTGTGGGGTGGTGTGAATATTCATATCTCATATTAGTTGAGAGAACACGGACCCTTAAATGTTTCAAGTTTTATGTTTGTTTTTAATCCAGTCAGTGCTTCTTCATTCTTTTACCTTTGATGTCATTTACATTGAAGATAACCATTGAGAGAGGTTTGCTAAATTTTGTAATCTTGGTTATTCTGGTTGATTAGATGTCCTCTCCCACATCCCATTGTTTGCAGGTTCACTGTGCTGGACAAGATGCAGTCTTTCTGATTCCTCCCCTGTTCATTATTCTCTCATGGATTGCTTTCTTTCCTGTGATGTCATGACTGAAAAGGATGAGACTGTCCTTTTCTTCTTCTGCATATCATATTCATTTAGGTATGTTCTGGAGTACTAGATTAGTAGTCATAATTGTCAGAATTTGTGCTTGTCTTAAAATGTTCTTATTTTTCTGTCAATTTTAAAAGATAGCTTTGTGTATATAGTGATATTAACTGCAATGATTTACATTTAGGGCTTTAGATTCACCACCCCACACTTCCCTGTCACTTAGGGTTGCTGGTTAGAGATTGGATGTTAATTTGATGTGTTTCTCTTTTGAGTTGATGCTTCTCTTTACAGCTTTTAATGCAGTTGATTTGCATTTATTTCTACTTTCTTCTGTTTGTGTGGCTTCATTACAAAAATTTCCCCCTGGGGCTGGAGAGATGGCTCAGTGGTTAAGAGCATTGCCTGCTCTTCCAAAGGTCCTGAGTTCAATTCCCAGCAACCACATGGTGGCTCACAACCATCTGTAAAGAGGTCTGGTGCCCTCTTCTGGCCTTCAGGCATACAGACAGAATATTGTATATATAATAAATAAATAAATAAATAAATAAATAAATAAATAAATATTAAAAGAATCCCCCCTTTTGGAACAGACCAAGCCATGCCCCTACAATGTGAACCACACTGGGTGAGAATGAGACCATTATCACCATTCTGAGCCAAATTTGAGGTTTTTATTGTGATGTACCTGAGACCTGGCAAGAGACTGCCTCTCTGGGCCGGTTAAAGAGAGCAACGCTGAGTTCATTTCTTAGGGCTCTCTTAAGGGTAAAATCAGGAGTACTTGCAAAGCAGGTTTATAGAAATCAATGGGGTCTTAAGGAAGTACAGAAAAATCTTATAAAAACAAACAAGAGCAACAACAAAACCCAGCCTTCACATGTTTTTGCCACATTATTAGGGAGGGTTAGGGTAATCAGGAAGGGAAACGAATGTTCTGAGTGTTCCCCAGTACAAGTTGATGTCGTAGGGATTCAAATTAATTATGACTTACTATTAACATATTAAAATGTGTGACAATTGGTTTATTACATATGATTATGTTGAACATTGAAGAACCTATTTCATTTACATTATTTGCCAGAACAATAACAATATGTAATCTACATCCTATCATTTTTTGTTAGATGAGCAGATATGGCAATTAAATTATATAAGTTCAGAATTTCAGAATAGTCAGACAATTGTCTTACTTAAATCTAAAAGCTTTCACAATGTGAGATGCATAGTTTATTGATAAAATGCTTGCCTAGCATCTACAAGGCCTGGGTTGGAGCCTTAGCCTTAAAAGTAATTGAATAAACAGGCTATTGCAGAATTAACTCATGTTAATATGTTTAAAAATTACATATTTGTGTTATTATATAGTAAGATTAAAATAATCTGAATATTAAAAAAATTATTTGGATATTACACCTCATTCCATGTCCAAAGTCTAAGATAAGACAAAGCAAAACATACAAGCACAAATCCTGTCAAGGACACGAGGAAAGAGTAACACCTATCCATGGTCAGTAGCTGTGGGTGATGTGAGTTTGAACTAATTTTTGAGTATGTCTCTCTAAGGACAACTTTGGCATCTTCAGCCACTGTGTCAAGGAACAGAAGTTGTAAGTAAAAGGTTTTCCTAAAGTAGAGACCTGTAGCCAAGAGCCCACCATTGGCTGAGGCAAATCTCTCCAAATATTTCAAAAGTTTTCCTTCTAATGTTTCTCTTTTCTTAGTTTCCAACAAATAAGGAGATTTAATGACTTTTTTCAGTTTTTCAACAGGCACTTGGGAATCCTTTGCCATGAGTTTCAAGGTTCCATCATCAACTCCAAAGAGCTTTCGATAGTGGTTTAAAATCACCTTCAACTTCTCCATATCACTGTCCTTGAGGATGCCCTTTACAGAAAGACTTGTCCAAGCTTCATTCTTTATGGTTTCTAGCCAGATAAACCGGTGCATCGACTCACGCTTTCTTTCAATGACTGCCTCAGCCTTACTCAGTGAAGAATACATAAAGTTTGGAAGTGTGGGAGTAGAAAGTTTGTTTTTTAGCATGTCCTTCAGGATTGGGAAATCATAGTCAGATGAATTTTTGTTAGAGATCAAGAAGATCGGTGGTACATGCAGGTTGTTTTTCTTAAAGGTATCGACACAATGGCGTTGTATCTGCTGCAGTAAGTTTTCTCTGCCAAAGGCATGTTTGCATCCTTTCTCAGTTTCTAAATCTATATCCACCTTGGTTCTCACGAAGTAGAAATCCTTCTTCATCATGCTGACTGCTTTGGCGAGGTCTATATCATTTTTCTTAAAGCGTGTGGCAGAAACAATGATGAAGAAATCATACTCGTTGCATTTCATTTTCTCCAGATAATCTTTGGGTGGGAATTTTGTGGTTCCAACCCCAGGCAGGTCCCAAATAACCACATTGGGAATATTGGGGTGCTTGTATGGAGTTCTCCTCATGGTTGTCTCCACCACACCAATTGGAGCTGAATTTTCCTCTTCATGTCCAATCCCCCTAAAGGCATTGATGAAACTGGACTTCCCAGTTCCAGACTCTCCTATTACAGCAATATTGAGTGAGGTACTGCTACTTTCTCTTAATGAATCAGTAATTACATTATTTGTCTTCTGAATGTTTCTTTGTGCCAGGTGTAACTCAATTGAAGTGATGGTTTTCTGAGAAATGATTCTGTTTTCTTCCTTAATCATCTTAAAGTATTTGCACACGTCTTCATCCTTAGATGCGTCAGAGAGCAGCTGACTCATGACAGTAAGCAAATAAAGGCCCTGAAAGGAAGAAGGGAGAGTAAGTTGGGATAGGCTGATGCCAGATGGATGACTTTGTGCTTTGCCCTCTTCAAGCACTGTGTCCTCCAGACAGATGCCTATCACCTTCTGATATGGACTAGTTCTTATGTATTTCTACTTGCTCTCCGTTGAGTCTTTTATGATGGAAAATTTAAAACTCTATGAAAGTAAGAATATTCATATAATCATCTGTGTTAAGGCATTTCATTTGTATTTTTTTTATTTTTATTTTTTTTGGTTTTTCGAGACAGGGTTTCTCTGTGGTTTTGGAGCCTGTCCTGGAACTAGCTCTTGTAGACCAGGCTGGTCTCGAACTCACGGAGATCCGCCTGCCTCTGCCTCCCAAGTGCTGGGATTAAAGGCGTGCGCCACCACCGCCCGGCTATTCATTTGTATTTTAATAAATAAAGCTTGCCTGAAGATCAGAGAGTAAATAGCCTTAGTGGTCAGGTTACAGGCCAGGCAGTGGTAACACACACCTTAAATCCCAGTAGCCACAGGAGTTGCTATAGAAACAAGGCGGTACATGCCTTTAATCCCAGTGGTGCACACCTTTAATCTTAGCCCTGAAGAGGATTATAAAATGGACGAGACAGCTATCAGGCTCAGTCTCATTCTGAGATTCCTGGAGGCAGGACCACCATTTCAGACTGAGGTAGAGGTAAAAGCCAGTGGCTGACTGTTCTACTCTTATAGATATGATTTTGTTTTTGAAAGGAAAAAAGGGGAAGTGCTGTGGGATAATGGTCTGGTACCCTGTAAAGATTTGCCACTTGTATTGATTTAAAAAACATTGATTGGCCAGTAGCCAGGAAGGAAGTTTAGGCAAGGCAACCAGACTAGGAGGATTCTGGGAAGAGGGAGGGGTCAGTGTGCAGTTACCAGTCAGACAGGGAAGAAGCAAGATGAGAATGTTGCTCTGAGTAATGTGCCAAGCCAGGTGGCTAAACATAGGTAAGAATTAAGGGTTAATTTAATTTATAATAAACCTGAGCTAATAGGACAACCAGTTTATAATTAATATAAGCTGCTGTGTGTTTTTTGGGGACTGAACAGCTGAGGGACCAAACAGGACAGAAACATCTCTCTACACATCTGCACATGCCCATTTACTAGCTTCAACTACTTTAGAAATGAGAGTAACTATGTTGCATCTAATTTGACTAGAGTCTTCCAGGCCAGTCCAAGGTGTTCTTTCATCCTTCAATATGTGCCTTCAAAATGTGGGGAATTTTAACTAACATAAGTATAATCTTTCAAACTGAGAAGCAAATAGTAATCATCATCAATGTTTAGTCAATGTCAAATTGTATCAACAGTCACATAAACCTTCAGTTTATACTTTTACTTTCATCCATTTATTTGATTTAGTTGAAGTAAATATTAATTTTTTTTCTTTTTTTTGTAAATATTAATTTTCATTGATTTTCTCTCTTTGTGTCTTTTCACCTCTGTGAGTAATGAAAACTTTCAATAATAATACAAACCTTCTTCATTATTAAAGTCCATGTTAAAAAACATTTACTCAATGTAATATTTCAGTGTGCTCAAACTATTATTTAGCTCTGTTTTATTTTCATACTTTACTTCATAAAAATCATCTACCTGTGCACTGGAGAGTAGCTCAGTTGTTGGAATGTTCCTAGCATGAAAAAGGCCCTGGGTTTGATCCCCAATATTGCATAAGCCTGGCTGGATGTGGACACATATAGCTATAGACTTACAAACTTACCTACATGTTGGTTCATATCCAGTCAATTTTTCATGCTGAGGTCTTTGATCCCTTTGAATAGATTTTTATGGAAGATGAGAAAAATGGGTTTGGTGCATGGTGGTGGTGGTAGTGGTGGGAGCAACCCAGTAAGCAGCTCCTCTAACGGCCTCTGCTTCAGTTCCTGCTTCTAGGTTCCTTTCTCCAGGCTTCTGCCTCAGATTTGACTTCTCTCAATGGACTGTGACCTAGATATGTTAGCCAAATAAACCTTTTCCTCCCCAAGTTGCTTTTAGCCAGTGTTGTAGTACGTCAGAAAAAAAAAAAAAACAAACTTAAATAGAAAATAGCGGTGAACACTTTCAACAAAGTAGCAGAATACTAAATCAACACAAAAATCAGTAGCTATTCTATATGCCAGTAACAAGCTTCCAAAGAAATAAATTAGAGAGGAGGAGAAATCCCACCAAAGTAACTAAAATATAAATACCAGGGCATAAGCATAATTTACAATAAAAACTTGGAACATTGAAGAAAAGAATTGAAGAAGACATTAGAATATGGAAAGTCCTGTGCTCATAAAGTGGGAGAATTAGTATGGTGGAAACTGCTGTATCACTAAAACTGATCTTTGGATACATGGCAATGCATAACAATTACAGTTCCATTCTTCACGGGGTAGAAAAACCAACCCTAAAGTCCACACAGATGGACAGAAGCCCCACAGCAATCACGAATCAAGAGTGATTGTGGATGCATCATAACACCTGTGGACAGCCCAGAATACAGCCACACTGACAAGTAGCAGCCTGATATTGGTAAAGCAAGCAATCAAGCAACCCACCCACCCACAGAAATTCAGGTCAGGAAACTGGATAGAGAAATCAGAAACAAACCCAACCATGGAATGTTTGATAGAGGCATCAAAAATATACACAAGAGAAAAGGTAGTATTTTCAGCAAATGATCTGGGAATGCTAGATATTCGCATGTAAAAGTGTGTGAGCATTTCTCTTTTTACTTTGTTGGGAAACCACTATTATAATTGTTCATTGTAAAGGAACTAACATTTACATTCCTGTACTCCCATCAATCAACAATATTTAGGTGTTCCTTCCCCTCTCACCTCCCTCCTCTCCAACATTTGTGTTATTTTACCCTTATTGATTAATAGCTATTTTTCTTGGGGGTGAAACAGAATTTCAATGGAGTTTGTGTTTTAAGAGTTATCTGTATTGATTTATGATTTGAGGGGGAATAGCGTGTGTGTTGCTGGGGGGCTATGTGTGCAGAAGTTAGAAGAAATTTCTTCTCTGCCACCACTTGGTGCCTATTCCTCTGAAACAGGGCTTCACTGAATCTGGGGCTTACTTCTCTCCTAGTGAGGAAGTAGTCAAGCCAGAGAAATCCTCTTGTCTCGGGATCCTCTCAGTGCTGATCTGCCCAGCTCTTTCCATGCTTGCTGGGATGTCATCATAATTATGTCATCATACTTATGGAGCAAGCTCTCTTAGCCACTGCACCATCTCTCCAGTTCCTCACTGTTGTTTTTATTTGCATTTTCTTGGATTAAAGATTTTGAAGATTATTATCATGCATTCATTGGGCATTTTGTTCTTCTTTTGAGGATTGTCTGTTTTGTTCATCCTCTCATTATGGATGGGATTTGACATATTTGTATTGAAAACAGTATGTCCTGTATACATTCTAGGAACTTATCCCTCATTGGATGAATCCAATTCCAAGAGGTCACCCTTGAATACATACAAACAACATTAAAAGGACCCAGTCAGTTGTCTATGTATATATACTTATGTCTGTATATACAACAACAATAATAAAAGAAGTCATGAATTGGGGAGGACACAGGGTGAAAGGGAAAAAGGGAGAAATAGAATTGATATAAATGCTCATCTATAAATTACTCATGTATGAAATTCGAAATAGATTTATATGTGAAAGAAGTTTCTTTGATGAGGAGTGAGAGCTACATTTATCCGTGGTTATGAAGACAAGAATTTCCAATACAATCAAAGCTACAATGATTTAGAAAGATGCAGTAACAGGTGCTTCTCTAGTGTCTATGACCTCTCCAATTATGGATAATTGTCTAGGTTTAAAGTAGGCATACATTTCTTTCTATAGAATGGGACTTAGTTCAATTAGACGCTATTAAATACCCACAATATGAAGTGTTACCATTGCCCCATAAGAGACATCTTTCTGGGCTGGTCATTGTGGTTCATGGCTTTAGAGCTGTGTGGGAATGGTTTTTCTGGGAAATGCTGTTTGAAGCTTGTCTTTACAGATCAAACTTTCACCCAACCTTTAACCAAGTTAATAATGTGCTTTGAAATCATTTAGACTATGCACTCATTCTTTTTACATACTGAGTCAGAAACAGCTGCCCTTTAAGAAAAACAATGTAATCAATGGCCCTGATGGACCATGTTCCTTGTTTTTCCTTTGTTACCATTCACATCCCTAATTCAGGACAATGGATGTATACATAAGGTGCAGTGGCTGGACCTAAGCACATTTGCTGAAAACAGTGAGGTCCTGAAAAGTGTTCCCCTTCAAGTAAAATGTTGAAAGCGACATATGGGTACAGACCGATAGCATCTGATTGTGAGATTGTGTGCTCTTATGAGTTAATAGGGCCAAAGAACAATCTCTCCCCTTGCGAGGCTCTGTAAAAGATTGATTGTCCCTCGTTCTCCCTTGGTACCATATTTGCTGTGCTGATGAACAAAGTTGATAGCCCTTGTTCAAGGGACCAGGTCAGAGGAGAACGCAGATCTCTCCTGACAAACCAGCTCTCCCTTGGCCACCAAAGGTCAGTTTTCATCATGCCGCAGTGGAGTTAGGCCTGTTGTTTGCTTTTCTCCTTTGGCAGCTTGCACAGAGGCTGCTACTGGGAGAGCTAGTTTCATTGAGGAGGCTTCCAGACCAATTCCAGGTGGATTCCTCCAAGTCCTGTGTCCAAGGTGCATTCAGTAATAGGGCCTTATTTTCAAGTTCTGGGAGGCCTCCAAGGGCAATGGAAATGGCCTTTGTTGTGTTGGTGGATTGCTGGACCCTCTGATTTATAAGTCAAAGAAAGGTTTCCCATGCCTAAGACTGGGATTTTCATTACATGGTCTTTAGTTCTTGTGGGAGAGCCTTATCACTCATTGCTGCAAGATTCCATTAAAACATATGCATTTTTATTTGTATGTATATATCATATATGTATTCTAAAGTAGGTTTATAAAATAATATATTTCCCCATGGCTTTCAACAGCCTTAGTGTTTTTTCTCTTTCAGTCTTTCCTCTCTTCCATATCATCTTGCCCGCAGCTACAGCTCCTCCTACTTCCCCTTTTCCATCTTCATAGCATAAGGGAATTCTGCTTTCCTCTTCTACAGAGTTTCTTTTCTCTCCTTCCCCATGGCCCTTGCCTTCTTTCATTGCTTCTGTAATTATCTCTGATTATATCCTCAAATCTACAGGTTCTCAGTTAGAATCCACAAATAAGAGAATAAATAAATGGTGTCTCCTCAGTAGGGCATAAAGTCCTTTGACTGTATGTCAAGGAGTGGTACAGAGGCCCGTGCCTGGTTTCCACACAGAGAAGGGGTCACTCTGGGTACTGAACCCCAATTGACACATCTACAATGTAACCATTACACCCAGGGCTCAGGAAAATCACAGAAGTAGAGGTGGAAAGATTGTAAGAGTCAGAACATCAGGACATCAGCTGCAAATATTCTCCTTTAGACATGGAAAGGATGCTGTAGCCAGGAAACCTTGAGTATATGACTGCCTAACCATAGCTGCATAGTGACATCAGTTGACATATCAATGTGGATGGGAGAAACTTCTCAAAATCTCATCTCTAGAAGAATAGCTACAAGTAAAACCAATGGCTATTGAAAAGGGGAGAATCAATTTTCTCTAGCAATAAACCCACTAATAGATTGTCCAATCCAAAGTGGCCAGTCCTAACCACATGGACACATGAGCAGCACTAAATGAATTCAGTAAGGTGTGTGTGTGTCTGCACATGCATGTGTGTTAATAACAGAAGAAGATATTGTGAATTTGAGAGGAAGTATTGGATGATGTAGGGTGATTTGGAAGGGAAAGAATGAGAGGTAGAAACCACATAAGAACAAGACTCATGTATAAAATTCTGAAAAAATTAAATAAAAACCCCACCTATCTAGAGGTCGATGTAGCACCTGTTGCAAGCATGAGTACTAACAGGAAAATATAGAACACTGGAATTGTTGAGTGTGCACAGCGAGTTTAGGGTATGTGTGTAAAGTATAGAATGGAGCACAGCGAGCTTAGGGTATGTGTGTAAAGTATAGAATGGAGCACAGCGAGCTTAGGGTATGTGTGTAAAGTATAGAATGGAGCACAGCGAGCTTAGGGTATGTGTGTAAAGTATAGAATGGAGCACAGCGAGCTTAGGGTATGTGTGTAAAGTATAGAATGGAGCACAGCGAGTTTAGGGTATGTGTGTAAAGTGTAGACTGGAGCACAGTGCGCTTAGGGTATGAGGACAAGGAGATAATCTGCTGAAGAAGGAAGAGACAGTCTTTGTTAGAAACCAACAATCAAAAATGTGACTCAGAAAATTTTCTATGAGTGTAACTGAAGGCTCAAAAAGCAAAAAGTGAAAAAAAACAAATACAGTAAGAAATGTAACTTGAATCTACATTATAAAAGGGAACAGGAATAAGCCCAAAGTAGCAGGAATAAAGAAACTAGCAAAAATAAATAAATAAATAAAATAAAAGAAACTAACAAAAAAACCACAATTGAAATCCCAGTAACTGCTGAACCTTAAAAGAATACAAATAATTACCCAAATTAGAGGCTTTGGGATAAAGGCTGGAGGAATTTAGCTTAGCAGAGAAGCCTGCTTGCTGTGCAAGCATAAGGACTTGGGTTAAAATCCCAAGCATCCAGTGTAAGAAAATGAAGTCAGTCATGGCCAAGTGCACCTGTGACCGCAGGGAGGAGAAGCCAAGTCTCAAAAACCAACCAACCAACCAACCAACCAACCAAACAAGCAACCAAGCAACCAATAACAAGGAAATAGGAAGTAACAGTACAAGCATGTTAGAAAGTTAGAATCAAAAGGGAAAGACAGAACTACTTTCCAGCTCATCCACATTAAATATAGAACCAAATAAAGGGAAGAGAAAACCAAACAATAGAAACAGATGGTGATAAAATTATAGATGAATGTTAATCATCATCATAGTTGGCCAATTATAATAGTGCTAATGAATTGAATGTGTCAGACAAAGATAAACTCATGTGAGCAAGTCAACATGTATGTGGGTGTTCATGAGCATAGAGATATATAATAAGGTGAATAAAATAAAAATAAAAAAATAAACCAAAAAAATCTGTTGCTGTAGCTCACCAGCCTTTACTTAAACCCCAAATATGCACCCTGCACCACGCAGTGACAGACCATACCAAGTATGTGTGAGCAAGCAAGCACGTGCGCGCGCGCGCACACACACACACACACACATACAGACACAGACAGACACACAGACACATACACAGACAGACAGACAAACAGACACATATTCAGGCACAGGCACACACATGCATATATAGACAGACACACACAAAGACAAACATATAGATACAGACACACACTCATACACAGATTAACAGACAGACACACAAAGGCACACATACATAGACTAACTGATGGACACACACATACAGATATACAGGCAGACACAGACACACACAGACACACAGATGCACACATACACAGAGAGATACACACACACACACTTTCCACTGAATATGCACACAGGGAATGTGTCACAGCAAGCATTACAACAGGACACCTGCCTAAATGACAGCTGTCACCACACCTTGACAGATAATGTCCCTCACAGACGGAGAGAAGATCTTAACACTCCTGCTTTACAATAAGGAAAACCACAAAGAACAAGATTCTTCAGGCATAGATTTCCACAGCCAGGTTCAGCAGAAGCAGTGTGCAGAGAGACCTCTTCTCCACAGGCCGGAGACCTCAGGGTATGAGGAATTAAATGTTGACTCTTTTCTAGGATGTAAGATGACAGTGAGATACAATGAACCTCCTGCACACTGTAGATATTTTCCATTACCTGAAACATCCATTTACAACCATTTTAAAGAAAGTAATAACAAGCCAAAACAGCTGCATACATTTACTGAAACAACATCCAGATCATTACCTTAAGGTCCCTCAACTTGTATGATTAGCAAAGAGTATCCACAAGGCAGTTCTGCCAATTTCCCACCAAAACACCCCAGCTTCCAAACTGGGGATCTCCACTCTCAGGGCATGTTCCAAAATGTCTTATTACCTGTCAGCTCTTTAGAGAAGAGAGATGGTGAGGGTTACAAGTTAGATCTGAATGCCCCTTTCCACTTACCAGAGAACCCTGAGTCCAGTGTATGCCCTCACTGTAGTTCAGCTGCAGGAACCACTGTCCACTGTGCTGCAGTCTCTTCCCATGAACCAACCCCCCCTTCCTCTGTGGAAAGCAGCAGGTTTCTGACAGTTTGGCAGGACTCACACTCTCTCCAGGGTCCTGCCCCTCCCTCTCAATGTGTGCTGGCCAATTACAGAGCAGCACAGGTCAGTAGCTTTCAGACCTGCTGCATTTCCAAGAAAAGGAAAATGAAACTAAAGTGACCAGCTGTGTTTCATTCTATTAAACCTTTGTTTCTTGGCAGACAAGTCTGGACAGTCCTAAAACAGTACAGGTGTGAAATGTGGGGCTTGGAAATGGAGGGAGAGCACGGAGAAGCAGCTGACTAACCAGGCTGGAACACAACCCTTGAAAGATAACTTTTGGGATCCCTGACTCCACAAATACAGCCTGAACTGAAGTCACACAGCACACTTGTCTGGTGTTGTGTGCAGATGCCAAGTTAAGGATCACCCATGACATAACCTATTTCCTCACAATTGTGGATTCATGTTCCTTAAGTCTTGTCATTCTCAACTCTCCTGTCAGTGCACACATTTGATCTGGTTTGGGCGTGACAGGTTTTACACATGTTGTCACAACCATTGTGAGCTTATACATCCAGCTGCCTTGTTGTGTCCAGAAGACACAGTTTCACTGTAGCTGTCTACCCTACTGACTCTGGCTCTTATAGTCTTTTTATCTCCCCTTCAACAACCATTCCTGTGCCTTTGGAACTAGAATTATAAATATTCCATTCAGGGCTGGATATTGTTCAGTGTCTTATTCTCTGAATGTTAGCCAGTTGTGGATCTCTGTATAGATTATCATCTACTACAAATATGAACAACCATAATAAAGGTTGGGAGATGCCTTAATCTATGGATATAATGACGATTCAAGAAGAGTTGACTTAATATTATACCCATTTAACAGGATAACAATAGTAATGTTTACCTAGAGTCAATAATATGTCTAGCCTTAAGTTCTTGCCGAGGTGTGGGTTTCATTTAGTAGAGAAACTATTAAATCTAATTTTGGGGGGTGTTCATGGTGACCTTCAGGGGGTCTTGGTTACAAAAATCATCGAGTCAGTATCATAATTTTCAGTATTATTGGTTAATAACATCTTTTCTCAACACCTTATATGCAGTTACAAATATCAGGCCAATACCTGTAAGAGTACAATGACACTGCTGTTATCAAATACCAATTCCAGTCTCTGAGCAGCTGTTAAACCCTTAGGCTGACTCCTTTCTTAAGTGAAGAGGGGTTTCAGTCATTTATTATTTTGAGTCTTTCTTTCCCTAAGGGAAAAGCTTAGGTCTTAGTTTTTAGGTTCAATATTTTAATGGAAATGAGTTCTGGGTCTCAAGGATTAAAACAGTCAGATATTCAGTCTGCATCTCAGCTCCAAAGCAAACAAGATTCAAGGTGCAGAAAATTGTAGTCATTGTGGTTGTCATGTCAGCAGGGTCTCTGTGTCTTTGTGTGTCCCAAGTGTCTGGAAGCAGCTCAGCATCTGCCGCTCAGTCCAGCATGGCACCCTGCAGTGTAGAGTGTTGGCAGCAGGTCCTGGGATCAGAGACTCCTCTCTGTGGGGACAGGGAAGACTGAACCAAGGATTCCTTTCCATCTCCTTTCTTGAACTCATCAATGGGGGCGTTTAAGGCTACAATATCATCATGTCTGCCAGTCCTTCACTGTATATGCAGTCATCTCATCCAGCTTAATTTTAATTCTGTGAACAAAAGCACAAACCCATTCAACCCCAAATTTATATAGGTTGGGTCTTTTTATAATTCATTTCATGGGCTTTTTTCATTTTGCCTCAATAAAGGTCACCTTGGTGTCATCATGCCAGATCTGTCTGCAACTTTATCCTCTTACGTTGTTTTCAAGGAGCTATATCACGCTCCACAATTCCTTTCCATTATTAACCATATATGCAGTTCTTCCAGTGGAAGAGCAATGTGTAAAATTTTTGAATAATATTCTTTAAGGTGTCTTTAGCTATAACATTAGTTGTAAGAATTGCAGCAATGATCATCTGGGAAGGATTATTACTCTGGCCTTTGAATTGAGCCAACACAATTGTCCAAGAATCACTATCTTAAAATTATTAATTAATCTATTGCTTAGTATAAGAAACATTGATCATAGTCAATTCTCTGCTAAAATAGCTCCTAGATTTCGTCCTGCTCTTTTGTATTAGACAAGCTACCGCTTTAAATTAAGAGCTTAATATATCAACTGGCAAAAATGGGAAGGTGCAGCCATAAAAAAAAATTCTGTTTTTTTCATAAAACTGCTGTAGAATACGTTTTGTACTTAGTACACACACTTGCTATAGCTAAGTTATAATTAATATATTGTACTTGCTGATATTGTATACTCTACCTGTTGATCTATACTCCACCTGCTTGAGTACTTGTTTGGCAGCTTCTATAAGTTCTCTACTGGAAATTGGCTCATTTCTCTTTTTAAGAATTTTATTTTGTAGCTCAATATCTCCCATAAGAATATTATAACTAAGGCTTTAATCATTGTATATCTCATTAAAAGTTTGTAGACTATCTTTCTCTTAAGTTGCAAGTCTGCCTAGCTGATAGGAAAATGGAAAAAGAAAGTATATTTAACTAATGATGTTGGCTTAATTAGAATCAACATGTAGAAGAATGAAAACAGATCCATATTTATTTCTTTGCACAAAACTTAAATCTAAATGAATCAAAGACCTCAACATAAAACCAACCACACTGAACCTCACACACGAAGGAAAAATTAGAAGTTCATTTGAATGCATTGGTACATCTCAAACACAGCCTCAGTGGCACAAACACTGAGAGAAACAATTAATGAGACCTCTTGAATTGAGAAGCTTCTGTATAGCAAAGAAGATAGCCAACAAGACACAATATCAGCCTATAGAATGGGAAAATATACTTACTTATCACTAATCCACTGCAAAAAACTTATGAAGAACTCAGGAAATTAGTCATCAAAAGAACAAATAAGGGCTGGAGAGATGGCTCAGAGGTTAAGAGCACTGACTGCTCTTCCAGAGGTCCTGAGTTCAGTTCCCAGCAACCACATGGTGGCTCACAACCATCTGTACTGACATCTGGCGCCCTCCTCTGGCGTGCAGGCATACATCGAGGCAGAATGTTGTATACATAATAAATAAATAAATCTTTTTTAAAAAAAGAACAAATAATCCAATAAAAAATATATGTTACAGACCTAAACTGAAAACTCTCAACAGATGAACTTTAAATGACTGAAATACACCTAAAAAATGCTCAAACATAACATCCTTAACCATTAGAGAAATGTAATTCAAAACTCTGAGATTCCATATTATTACTGGAAGAATGATCAAGATCAAAAACACTGCTAACAACTTATGCTTAAGAGAATGTGGGGTAAAGAAAAAACTCCTCCACTGCTGGTGGAAGTGCAAACTGGCACAGCCGCTTTGAATCCTAGTGTGGCAATAAGCAACCGTCTACCTCAAAACTCAGCAAGACCCCTTTTGGGCCTATATACAAAAGATGTTCAACCATACCATAAGGACATGTGCTCAACTATGTTCACAGCAGAATTACTTTGTCATAGACAGGATCTGAAAACAACCCAAAATACACCTCTTATACACATATAATAAATGAGAGACATTATCTTTTACAATAGCCATAAATACCATAAAATATCTTGAAGTAACTCTAACCACACACATGGAAAAACCTGCATAAGAATTTTAAATCTTTGAAGAAAGAAATTTAAGCCATCAGAAAATGGAAAGATCTCTTATTCTTATTCTCTTGGGAAAGGAGAACCAACATAGTAAAATGACAATCTTACTGAAATCAACCTACAAATTCAATACAAATGCCCATTAAAATTATAGCAAAATCCTTCATAGACTTTGAAAGAACAATCCTCAACCTTATAAGAAAAAATAAAAATTCAGGATAGCCTAAACAATCTTAAAATCCTGTACAATGAAAGAACTTTTGAATGCATCACAATCTCTGACTTTAAAACTTCACTGCAGAACCACAGTACTGAAATCAATCCACCTTGCATACAAATTCACATGCCTACAAACAGAAGATTTTTGACAAAGAAGCAAAATTGTGAAATCGAATAGAAGCATATTTAACCTGCTTGCTTATTCTGAATTGTCCTGAAGCTGTAGTTTTCTGAGGTTACTTTATTTCAAACCTGCCTTTCAGCTCCCTGCTGAATCTGCTTCACAGCAGGGGATCGCAGCCTTCTGTCCCAAGCTCTGGTGGGCATAGCTGCGCTGATTTTTAACTTTCTTTTTTATTTTAACTTGTAAGCATAAAATTAAGAGAATTCCTGAATATTCTCCTTTGTTCTACTGGCTGACTTTGGGATGACTGTGTGGGCTTAAATTTGTTCTCTAACCTATTCCTGCTTGCCTTTTACCTGCAGGTGGGTTAGATTTAGCTGGCTACTGCGCACACGTGATACGTTAATCTCAGGGGTAACCTAGGTGATTCTTGGGCCAAATATCCTTTTTCCTTCACTTTTCCTACCCGTTTAGCAAGCAATAAAAGTTGTATCTCCACGTCTATCATGTTTACAGATTCTAAATATCTCTGCCATTGTTTCTGCTACACTCTAACTCTCTTTAGCTACCAACATATATAACTAAATCCTTTTTCCTTCTCTCTCTCTCTCTCTCTCCCTCCCTCCCTCCCTCCCTCCCTCCCTCCCCCTCCCTCCCTCTCTCTCTCTCTCTCTCTCTCTCTCTCTCACACACACACACACACACACACACAAAAAACAACAACAACTTATTTACGCATTTTTACTCCCGATTTAAGTTTTGCCCCATTTCTCTACACTTCCTTAAAATTTATTCTCTATTTCTGAGCACTCAATACTTACATATCCACCCGTGTTGAAATTTTTTTCTCGTGGATTCCTCACGTCTGTACTTCCTCACTTCTTTCGTGTTTTGGGGGGTTCACAGATCAGCCTCAAGTCTGGGCACTATTATGTCAGGGTCTGGTGCTAGCCTGGACCATAATTATTTCTCTTGACCAGACCCCAACATAAACTATCTCTCTTGACAGGCGTGGAGGTGCGGGAATAAAGACACATCTCACACAGCTTTATCAGGAGGGAGATTCTCAGTGGTCCCTCATGAAGTGCTGAGTTCACATCCTGAAGAATATCATATATCATATATTTTTTCAAAACCCTTTTGGTCATGGTATTTATAAAAGCATTAGAAAAGAAATTAGAACAAATTTCTGCCAGCTCCCAGTTAAACTCTTAATTATGGATAAATTAAAACTTAGGTAACGTAAGGAAAAATAATATAAAAATCTGCATGAGACCTTTAGCTAACATCAACAACTATAAAAATCACGAAAAACTGTGTCGCATCTAACTTGAGTGCAGCAATGTATATCAAATCCAAGATGTCTCCTCTGTATGTGCACACTTTCTTCAGTGTGTCCTCCAGATGAATAGAAATTGAACATATCCATAGCTTTACACATTTAGAAATAAATAATAATGAATCACATTTGACATCAGTGTTTAATCAATGCCAAATCTCTAATGATCACATAAGTCTAATTTTCTGTTTTGTTTATGTTTTCAAAAGACGTCAGTAAGTGTAGCTATTGTATTTGGTGGAAGTAAATTTTAATTTTCCTAGATTTACTTTCCTTTTGTACTGTCCATGAGGAATACAAACTTGCAATTGATGTGAGAACTCCTTCAGCCAATAGCCTTTAAAATTCCAGCTCACTTGGGCGTGGTAACTTATACTACAAATGCAGCTGTAGAACTTGCATGCTCTCTCTGAGCTGCTGGATTCAGTTCCTGTCCCGAGTTTGTGCAGAGGACCATGATGTGTGAGTCTTCCCCTAAATTAAGAACCTTTTATTATACTCAATTCTGAGCTAGTGTGGGACTTCTTTATATAGTCTCTCTACATCTGACGCCCACATGAATCCCAACTCCACACCTACTGGGACTGGTCCAGAAGGTCTCCCACCCCCTGCTCACCTGGCTTGATTTCACCTACTAAGCAGTTTTTTTTTTTTTTTTTTTTTTTTTTTGCCAAAACCCCACCATAGCGGGGATACTCCTTTTGTGGGTCTACATGCAGTGTTGACTGACACAGCTTTTAGTTTGTGTTCCTAGCTCACAAGCTCTGGGTTCCTTGATAATCTGGCCACCCAAAAACTCTTGCCTAGTACAAAATTGCTTTAACTGCTCTTACTTTGTTAAGCAAAGCAGATTTGTCAGTATTTAAGCAGACACCAGTATGCAGAACCAGGTGGGACTGTTCATGCTCCACTAGTCTATCACATGGTTGCAACCACGACACCTGTTGGCCAATAAGGATTATTACACTTACAACAAATTACTGAAGACCCATGGCAAAGTACATTCTTTAACATAAACAAATCAGTATTGCAGACAATACCACCATCCAGGAATTTAATAACCTTTTAACTTATACTATGAAAGGTATTCTCAAGGCTTATATGTTTTTTCTGATACATCCATTTATTGGATATTGGTACTTAGCTTTCTTTAAGAAAATGGTTTGATAACAGAGCCAAGAATGAGGCACTTTTAGAAATGATATAGTCTTTACATACAATAATGAATGAACAGCTAGCTGACAGGATTAATACCATCAAAAATATAATATATAATAAGACATTTTGGATCAGCATACTTTAAAAGCATATTATTAATAAACACAGATATGAAGTACCCCAAACAATCATAAATACATACAAGGCCTTTGAAACTGAGGCTCTTTTATTTTAATTTTTTTGTTAATTTTACATAGCAACCACAGTTTCCCCTCCCTCCTCTCCTCCCAACTCCCACCCTAGCTCTCCCTGCACCCCCTCTCATCTCATCCACTCCTCAGAGAGGGTAAGGTCATCCATGGGAAAACAACAAGGCCTTGCACTTCAAGATGAGGCAAGATCAAGGCTCTCCCCCATTGCATCACGGCTGAGTAAGGCATCCCACCATGGGGAATGGGCTCTAAAAAGCCAACTCATGCACCAGGTATAGATTGAGGAGGGCTGATCACATGGACAGCCTCACTCCCATATGTCAGCACCCATTGTAAGGACAAGACAACCAGTCCTCCTTAACTCAGCTTTGTTTCTTCTGGCCCCTGAGAAGACATCAGCTGTGTTGTATGATCTTTCCTTGGGGAGACAAACAAATACCTATTCATCCCTTATAGGCACCCATAACAAACCAAAGAAACATTGTCTTTCAAGTCGAGTTAGGAACATTGATCACTCACAGGCAGCTGGGCCACTGCAAAGCCCACCTTAGAGTGGCAATGGTTCACCAGAGTCACAGCCCTGGAGGCCCCAGCATCATTTGCAGGTATCTTCGCTGGCCTGAAATCCCCACTCCTGGAGAACAATTTTTGCTTTTACAACCTGTAGGAGAGCTTCATGACTCTTTTAAGGTTTGCACTATCTAAGATATTATTTTTATTTACTTTCTGCGTCTTATTTTTTTTACATTTACAATGTGTCTCTCTGTTTAGTGTGCATGTTCACACATGTGTGGGCATGTCAGGCTTATGTTGGGCCTGATCCTCAATTTCTACTTTAACTCATCAAGGAAGGGTCTCTCGATTGAACATGGAGATTGCAGATGTACACACTCTAGGTAGGCAGTTTGCTCTATGATTCCATTCTCTCTCTGTTTTCTGAGCATGGGAGTTCAAGGTGGCTGGACACCCACTCAGCATTTATGTGGGTTTTGGAAATTGAGCTCTGGTCCTCATACATGCATGGCAAGTACTTTATGCACTTGACCATAGATTCCCTCAACTTCCTGAGTTTTTATTAGAATGATTAGGAGCAAAGAGTAATAATACAACTATTTAATCTTTTGTGTGTGCACCTGTGCATGTTTGGGTGTTGTATGCGTGCATGTGTGCATTCATGAGTGTGTGTATGTGTGTGTGTGTGTGTGTGTGTGTGTGTATGTGTGCATGTATGCTTTCAGCTGTGCGTGTGGAGTTAAAGATCAGGAAGAAAGGTAGAGAGCTGAGGTTGGGGATTGTCATGTTCTGACATAATAACACATATGAACCTTACCCTTAGGTTTTCCCATGTTGATAGTGGATGGGCTAGTGTTACAAGGGTGGAGGGCAGGCATGGAAGGACTGGAAAATGAGTAGGATTTGGGTACATGCTGTGAAATTTGAAAAAAATTCAATTAAAATATATGCTAAAAAACAAACAAAAAAGCAGAATGTGGAACTGTAAACAGTTATGGAGTCCAGTCATCTTACAGATGCACCCTCCATTTCTGGACTCTAGACTATTCCAGGTATAGTCAAGTTGACAACCAAGAATCAGCATCACACTTATCAAACAAACGCTCAGTGCCAGTTTGTGGTACCTGCCCCTGAGTTGTTGATTAGGAAGGTCCCAGGGACCTCAAAATAAAGCAGTCGGCTATTGGTATTATTTTTCATTCCTTATCAGACCCTGATGGTAAGATTCTGTTGCTGAAGACACCACATATTTTGGGCACAGGACATAGAGAAATATTGGTACTGAGCCGAAAGCTTCATGCTTTGTGACCAATGTTCACAATATTGGAGGGTACTATGCAGCCTGCTGAGGGAGAACAGTAATTAACAGTCTTGTGTGACTGGGGATTTGGTCAAAGACCAGTCTCCATGGGAAGAACGCTTGCCTTTCTTTTCTGCAAAAATCTTGACATCTAAACCTTGTCCACTATGACTCAAGACTCCAAGACTCAAGGTCCAGCTAAGGCCAGGCATTTCCAGCTTATTTTCTTCCCCTTTTAAAATGGCTTTAAAGAACCTAGTGATGGACCTGTCCCTTTATCCCAGGGACCAGAGTCACTACTGCAGCATGCCTTACCACTGTGGGTCTGAAATACTGTCTTATTGGCAACTACAACTCATTTTGGAATAGAGTTCTGTTCTACCAAGTGTGAGTCTCTGGAGCATCTCTTTTCTGTTAGATCCATGCCAGTGCTAGTCTCTGTTCCCCAGAGACAGAGATACTGCCACATCCCTTCTTAAATTAGCTACTGAGCCCTATATCTGAGTCACAGACCTGTGCGTGTTATGCATTCCGTGGTTTTTTTTTTGTGTGGGTTTATGTGTATTTGTTTTCTCTACTCCCCAGAGGCTTAAGAGTGAATATGAGACTAAGTCCTAGGTGCTACAGACCCTGGGGCCATAGCCATCACTTCACTGCAGCTCCAAACAGGCTCAAGTGATGCTGGTATTTCTTGTGGGTCACATTATACCTGAACCCTTTCCAAATAGCCCTGACTTACACTGAGTCTTCAAAAGCTCAATTATATTGCACATAAAGTTGATACTCACCCCACTCCCGGAAATACTATATAAGAATTTATTTCCCCTTTTTTTCTGAAATGGACTGTCCATGTTTTTTGTTACCAGCAGCAAACAAACAAACAAACAAACAAACCTCAAATGAAGGGCAAAGCCTTTCTAGTTGCAGGTTCCTCCCCAGCTGTACTGAGGTGTTCATTCCTAGAGGAATGATTGACAATGGGAAGAGAAGAATGTGGCAGATAGAAGGGGACCTGTATTAATCTAGCTGATATAATGGTGGCTTTGGCCAGGGAGGCTTTGTCTTGTGTACTTAGAGTTTCTCAAAGCTCTCAGCAATCTCCTCACACAGCTTCCTTCATGGATGGTGTTCTGACAGTTAGTGTTTCTTCTCATCATCAGAGAAAGAAACTAAGACAATGTACAGATTACTTCTTAGGGCCTGAGACACCAAACCTGTTGATCTATATTTTACCTGTCTGGCAGTTTCTATAAGCTTTCTATTGGAAATTGGCTCATTGCTTTAAGAAGTTTACCTAGTGGCTCAAGGTCTCCCATAAGAATATTATAACTAGGGCTTTAGCCATTAAATATCTAATTAAAAGTTTGTAAGCTGTGCTTCTCTTAAGGTGTAAGTCTGTCTAACTGATAGAAGAATGGAAAAAGAAAGCATTTTAACTCATGATGCTGGCCTCATTAGACATCAACATGTAGAAGACTGAAAGTAGATTCACATCCATCTCCAGCTCAGTCGGTTGAGCATGAGACTCTTAATCTCAGGGTCGTGGGTTTGAGCTCCACGTTGGGCGCAATCTATCCCATCCAGAGGGATACGAACTGGGGTTCCTGATAAACCTGGAGGAGAGGAATGGAAGGGCAAGAGATAGGAGAAACGGCGGCAAGACAGGTTTTCTGATCAAGTCGTGTTTTATCCTTTCTCAGAAGCTGTTGTACAGCAAAAAAAATAAAAAATGGGCAAGTGGGAGGGGAAGGTGTCAGAACCACTGGAATTCAGGTCCAGAGACATCCCTAGCTGATAAGGAAATCCTGAGTGTCTGTGATTGTTGACTAACAAAGGAAATGCTAATTGTTTCTAAAAGCCTGGGGCCAGCAGGTCTCATTAGGAGATAAGATACCAGGTTGATTTCCTAGGCCCAGAATTTACCCTGCAGAGGGGAATTACTTACTTGTGAACTTAAGATGACTGTAAACAAAATACAGACCTCAAAATACAGTCTTTGCTTCTGGTAGGGAGGGGCTTGCTTCTGACTCAACTGAATGTGTCAGGCTTTGGTGACTCACCATGGGAGGCCTTAGCATTTCTGAGGAGTGAATTGGGGTGTGCTTATGGGAGGCAGGGGAAGAGGGGATAGGAAGACTGTGGTTGGTATGTAAAATGAATAAAAATATTAAAAAATAAAATGTGTCTCTCTGTGTGGTATGCGTGTTCACGTGTGTGTGTGTGTGTGTGTGTGTGTGTGTGTGTGTGTGTGTGTGAGTATGTCAGGCTTATGTTAGGTCCTATCCTCAATTGCTCTCCAGTCTTTGTCACCAAGACAAGGTCCCTCAATTGAACCCAGAACTTGTAGTCATCTCACACTCTTGACAGCCAGCTTGCTCCATGGTTCCGCCTTCTCTGCCTTCTGAGTTTGGAGTCCAAGGTGCTTACTACACCCACTCAACTTTTATATGGGTTCTGGAAATTGAGCTCTGCTCATTATATGTGCACGACATGGCACTGTGTGTGTCTCTGTGTGAGTGTGTGCATGTGTGTTTTATTTATTTATTTTTTTTGTTCTGATTTTTATTATTTTTTTTAATTTATTTATTTATTAAGGATTTCTGCCTCCTCCCCGCAACCGCTTCCCATTTCCCTCCCCCTCCTCCGATCAAGTCCCCCTCCCTCATCTGCTTGAAGAGCAATCAGGGTTCCCTGACCTGTGGGAAGCCCAAGGACTGCCCACCTCTATCCAGGTCTCGTAAGGTGAGCATCCAAACTGCATGTGTGTTTTAAAGTGTACATGTGGAGCTGTGTAACATGAAGTCCTGCTTGTTGGTTCCTATCCTGCCCACTTCCCACAGCCGGAAAGCCCCAAAGAAAGTCACACAGAGGTCTCCATAAGTTATAAACTGATTGGCCCATTAGCTTAGGCTTCGTATTAGCTCTTATAACTGATGTTAACCCATTATTTTTATCTATGTTAGCCACATGGCTCAGTACCTTTTTCAGTGGGACAGGTCACATCTTGCTTCATCGGTGTCTGGACAGGACTCAGAAAGAACTTCCTTCTTCCCAGAATACTCCTGTTCTCATTGCCCTGCCTCTACTTCCTGTCTGGTTGTCTTGCCTATACTCTCTGCCTGGCTATTGGCCTATCAGCATTTATTTAAAACATGATTGACAGGATACAGACAATTCTCCCACACCAGAGTTTAAAGACAGAGAGGAAGGTAGAGAGTTGAAGCTGGGGATTGCCAGGTTCTGACATATTAACACACATGGCCCTTATCCTTAGGTTTCTCATGGTAATAGTGGATTGGTTAGTGGAAAGAAAAGATATAAGAGGGGGAATTTATCTAGTGATTCCATTGTATTCACCATTGATCTTGTGATCTTGTCATGGTCAGTCACTGTGGTTGAGCAGAGCTTGAACTAGTTTTTTAAAATATGTCTCTCTAAGGAGAACTTTGGCATCTTCAGTCACTGTGTCAAGGAAATAAAGTTGTAAGTAAAAGGTTTTACCAAAGTAATGCCCTGTAGCAAGAGGCCCACCATTAGCTGAGGCAAATTTCTCCACATATTTCAAAATCATTTCTCCCAATGTTTCTTCTTTCTTAGTTTCCAACAAATAAGGAGATTTAATTTTTTTTTTCAGTTGTTCAACAGGCACTTGAGAATTGTTAGCCATGGCTTCCAGGGATTCATCATCCAGTCCAAAGAGGACTCGGTAGTGGTTTAACTTCACTTTCAACTCTTCGACTTCATCCATGAGGGTGTCCACTGTAGGAACAGTAGCCAAAATTCCAGCCTGGCAGGCTTCCAACAAGATAAACTGCTGCATAAATTTGTGCTTTTTGTCAACGACAGCCTCAGTATTATTAGGCAAGGAAAGTATAAAGTTGTGGTGCTTTTGAGCAGGAAGATATTTTATCATTGTGTCCATCAGGACTGGAAAATTATAGTCTGATAAATTGTGGTTAGAAATCAAGAAAATTGGTGGAGCATCCATGTTATTCTGAATGAAGGTGTTCACACAGTATCTTCTGACCAGCTGCAGGGTCTTTACTCTGTCAAAGGTACATGGTTTGGATTCCTTTTCATTTTGTAAGTCAGCATCCACTTTGGTTCTTACAAAGTAGCAATTCTTTCTCTTCAATCTGATTGCTTGGGCAAGGTCTAGTTCAAGTAGTTTAAAGCGTGTGGCGGAAAGAATCACGAAGAAGTCGTACTCTTGGAATTTTACTTTCTCCAGATAATATTTTGGTGGAATGTTCATAGTTCCAATACCAGGCAGCTCCCAAAAAGTCAACGTTTCAATTTTGGGGTGCTTGTATGGAGTTCTCATCATAGCTTTCTCTGCTATCCCAACTTGAGTTGCATCTTCCTCTTCAGGTCCAACTCCCCTCAGGGCATTGATGAAGCTGGACTTCCCTACTCCAGAATCTCCTGTCACAGCAACGTTTATTGGGGCATAATAAATATATTCTAATTGAGCACTGATTCTATAATGTGCCTGCTGAACATCTCCTTTTCTCAGAGACCTTTTTATAGAACGGATGATTTCTGGAGGAATGATTTTGTTTTCTATTTCAATATTATTAAAATATTCAGTGAAACTGGATTCCAAATCTCCACGGTCTTCATTCTCTGATGTAGAAGAGAATGACTGACCCATGATCGTGATTAAAGAAATAAGTCACTGAAAGAAGGAAGGGAGAGTAAGTTACAAAAGATCAAAGATGCCTGTAGTGGCATTTTAATTGTACTTCAATAAATAAATACTTCCTGAAGATTTAAGAGTAAAACAGTCCCACTGGTTAGCCTTACAGACCTGGAAGTGGTAACACACACCTTTAATCTTAGCAGCCACACTAGTTGCCATAGAAACCAGGCGATGCATGCCTTTAATAATAATGGTACAAGCCTTTAATCCCAGCCCTAGAAAGGATTATAAAACAGGAGAAAACAGCTCTCAACACACAGTCTCATTCTGCGGTTCCAGGAAGCAGGATCGCCATTTCAGATTGAGATCAAGGTAAGAGCCAGTGGCTGACTGCTTTGCTTTTCAGATCTTTAGGTTGAACCCCAATTTCTGACCCTGAGCTTTTATTAATCTTGGTTCAGATGCCTTCATTCTTAGCACTGTTTTGCTTCACTGTGCTGCCAACTTAGTTACATTCTGTTATTGACTAGTTCCTGGATAGTTTGTGCTTTTTTTTTTTTTTTTTTTTGATCAAGTAGATACAAGCTATAGTCCTATTGGAGAAGAAAACCTCATTTGAGGGATTTTTCCCATCAGATTTGACTTGGGGCACTTTGTTGATTCAATATTGATGTGGGAAGTGCCAGTTCACTGTGGGTGGTATCATCTTTGGACTGGTAGTCCTGGGTAAATTAAGAAAACATTATCAAACTATGGAGAGCAAGTCAACAAACAACATTCTCCTATTGTTCCTGCCTCTGCTCCTCCAGAGTTTCTGCCCTGATTTCCCTGAGTGATGGACTGGGATCAGAATGTGTGAGCCCTCCCCAATCATATGCTTTTCAAAATGTTTTTGGTCCTGGTGCTTATAAAAGCAATAAAAGGAATCTAGATTAAATTTCTACTAGCTCCCAATTAAACCCTTAATTACAAAAATTTGATAACTGAAGTAAAGCAAGGCAAAATCGTATAAAAATCCATATGAGTCCTTTAGCCAGCGTCAACAAGTATAAAAGCACGAACAATTGTACTGTATCTAACCTGACTGCAGTATTGTATAACAAATCCAAAATATCTTATTCATTTGCGCACACTTCCTACAGTGTGTGCCTTCAAATGAATGGAAACTTAACAGACATCTGGTTTTGCACCCTGAGAAATAAATAATAATGAGTGATATTTGATATTATTGCTTAATCAATGCTATATCTCTAATGATCACATAAATCTTTCTGTTTTCTTGATTTTTTCCAGAAGATTTCATTAAGTCCAACTATTGTATTTGGTTGAAATAATTCTTAATTTTTCTAGATTTATTTTCCTTCTGTCTTTTTTTTTTAATTACTCGGAGCTCAACTCCATGAGGAATATAAACTTGTAATAATGTAAGATATCTTAATATTATTAAAGTCCAAGTTAGCATCTATTTCTTCAGTCCACTGTTTCAGGGTCCTCAAGTCATCTTTCTGATTCACTGCTTTCTTTTAAACCTTGCATGTTCTGAAAGCACTCCACCTGTGCCCTTCAGATATAGGCCAATTGCTTTCCTAGAATGAACAGGGCTTTGGGTTCAATCCCCAGCATCTCTTCAAATGCGGGTTCTTGTGGATCTCTGTCATTCTGGAGCATAGGAAGTAGAGGTAAGAGTATCAGTACTTCAAGGTCATCCCTGGTAAACTGTGAGTTAAGGGCTAGCCTGGGCTACTTGAGACCCTGACTCAATAAAATAAATATTATGTTATGAAAGATGACTCGGGGTAAATATCAGGACTAAAGAACTAAGTTTGATTGCTGGGTAATTTTTTTTTTAGTTCAGATATCATATTTCTGTCCTGTATTATCCACAAACCTGTCTACAAGACCTCCCATGGCAGCACAATGGATGTTACTATCAGTTAAGAAAGCAGCAAATCTCCACTGTCACCCTGGAGCCTTTTCCTGTCTCACCCACATCAAATTGGTTTGCAGACTTAAGCTGTATTTCCAATTCCACTCACACTGATCATTCCTCCTACGTTATCTTCTTCAAGACCTCCTCAATCTCAGCTTTGATAATGTCATTGACATTACTGTATTCCCTGTGGTTGTTCTTGCAACAGCATGGATGATCAGCCAGAGTTGTCCCATTGACACTGAAGTCATATCAGGTCATGTCAATTCTGAGATGTACCATTAGGATACTACTTTCCCTCAGGGAAAGTTAATTTGATAAAGAGCGCACATGCTACAAACAACATAAATTGAACTTTATTATTACACTTCTGGGGTTTTTTCATGTCTGAATAACAGCCACCCTGGTATCTTGGGCTATTTTTTCATCTCAGAACTTTGTACTGAATGACTGTTTCCTTTCCTTGTTGGTCTCCCCTTCAGAACCACAGGTCTATTAACTTAGTCACCCTCATCTAGGTTGTGCATCAATTAGGCATGCTTTAGCATTGCCATCCCCATTGAGATATAAAATCGCACCTGCCTCTATCACCCACCATCCTTTACCTTTCCAGCTCTACACAGCACTTCCTGGCAGATGATGTGCATTCGTCTGGGTTCACTTGCTCTCAGCCTCTCACAGTATAATGAGCCTCAGGTATCAGAATGTGCTTTTGTCTTGCTCACTTTTCTATGACCAACACACAGCAATGGTGATTTATCATTAGGCAATGAATGAGGGCTATGAGGGAAACACTAGATGTTTATTGTAAACATTTGTGCCTATTCTGTAGTTTTCCCTGGCCAGTAGGTTATTGAAGACCTAGTACGTTCATAGAGAGTGGGTACCGGAATCTCTGGGAGAGCTCAAAGACAGTCTATCACAAGAGAGGGCTGTCCTTAGAATCCTACTGTGTATAAGCACAGGCACATACAGACTCACTGCACAGGACACCCCATCCATCTACAGGACAGATGGGGGATAGCTGTGCAGGAAAGCAGAGCTGTAGAACTTTGTTCAGTCTGACTGCAGGCACAGGACAGGAAGAGGTGGGTAAAGAGAATGTCCTGAAAGGGATGCCAAATCTGATTAAATAAACAGCGTTGCCTGATTTCCTGTTGACGGGGACAGTCACCCACAGGGCACAGACAGCATGTGGCCTGAAGTGCACAAGCTGTTCTCATCTTCAGTTTTCCCCTCTCATTTTGTCAGCTCTAGCTCCTGGATCTGTGATGCAGACTCCCGTGTGACAGTTGTCTGCAAGGACTTTCCACTGAATATGAACACAGGGAACGAGAAGGCTGTGATACAGCGAACATTTCAAAGGGAAGCCTACCTAAATGTCATCTGTCACCATGCCCTGACATCCTCAACTTCTCATAGATGGAGGGAAGATCCTTAGCACTCCTGCTTGACAATAAAGGAAACCACAGTGAACAAGATTTGCCAGGCACAGATCTCCGCAGCCAGCTATGGCAGAAGCGGCAGAAGCAGCAGAAGCAGCGAACAGAGAGACCTCTTCTCCACAGGCCAGAGGCCTCAGGGGGTAAGGAATGAAGTATTATACCCTGAACTAGGAAGGAAGATGAGAATGACAAACAGCAATCTCGGGCCCACTGCAGATATTCCATCAGCTGCAGCAGCCAGTTACAGCCATGTTAGAGAAATAAGAAACAAGCCAAAACAATTTGAAACGTTTTACCAAAATCAATACCCAAATAATTTCCTTTGTGTCTTCCTCAACTTGAAGCATTGGCTAAGCCCATCCATGATGCAGTCCTGTCTGCCTTGCACCGGAGCACCCCAGCTTCCAAGCAGAGGATCCCCACTCTCAGAATATGTTCGTAAATGTCTGATTACCTATCTTCTCTTTAGAGAAGAGAGATGGTGTGGGTTACAAGTTAGATCTGAATGCCCCTTTCCACTTACCAGAGAATCCTGAGTCCAGTGTATGCGCTCAGTGTAGTTCAGCTGCAGGAACCACTGTCCACTGTGCTGCAGTCTCTTCCCATGAACCAACCCCCCCTTCCTCTGTGAAAAGCAGCAGGTTTCTGACAGTTTGGCAGGACTCACACTCTCTCCAGGGTCCTGCCCCTCCCTCTCAATGTGTGCTGGCCAATTACAGAGCAGCATGGGTCAGTAGCTTTCAGACCTGCTCCATTTCCAAGAAAAGGAAAATGAAACTAAAGTGACCAGCTGTGTTTCATTCTATTAAACCTTTGTTTCTTGGCAGACAAGTCTGGACAGTCCTAAAACAGTACAGGTGTGAAATGTGGGGCTTGGAAATGGAGGGAGAGCACGGAGAAGCAGCTGACTAACCAGGCTGGAACACAACCCTTGAAAGATAACTTTTGGGATCCCTGACTCCACAAATACAGCCTGAACTGAAGTCACACAGCACACTTGTCTGGTGTTGTGTGCAGATGCCAAGTTAAGGATCACCCACGACACAACCTATTTCCTCACAATTGTGGATTCATGTTCCTTAATTCTTGTCATTCTCAACTCTCCTGTCAGTGCACACATTTGATCTGGTTTGGGCGTGACAGGTTTTACACATGTTGTCACAACCATTGTGAGCTTATACATCCAGCTGCCTTGTTGTGTCCAGAAGACACAGTTTCACTGTAGCTAGAATTATATATATTCCATTCAGGACTGGATATTGTTCAGTGTCTTATTCTCTGCATTTTGGCCAGTTGTGGGTCTCTGTATAGATTATGATCTACTGCAAATATAAAAAACTATAAGAAAGGTTGGGAATTGCCTCAATCTATGGGTATAATGATAAATCAAGAGGAGCTGGCTTAATAACATATCCATTTAACAGCATAACAATAGAAATTTTTACCTTGAATCTATAATATATCTAGCCTTAAGTTCTTGCCCAGGTATGGGTTTCATTTAGTGGAGAAGCTATTAAATCTAATCAGGAAGCAATTAGTTACATGGATGAGTTTCTTGCCACTAATACACTGGAGAGCATGTCTCATCTGTCCAGTCATTATAGTTCATAGAGTTCAGAGACTGGTATGATTAATGATTACGTTTATTCTTTGTAGTATAATATGACTACAATTTGACTACATAGATGACTTTTAATTTGCATTTTTAATTATACTTCTATTTTAAATGAGTTACACAAACATAATGCCTCAAACAAGAATAGAAAGAAATATGCAGTATAAGAAATTACCTTAAATTTGTAGCAATAAATGGAAATACATATCAATGTAAAGTATTCATTTCCATATCATATCCTATTCATATTCCATATCATATCTTTCTTTAGAAAGAGATTGACTGTGACCATTAGCTGTTTATAAGCAACCCCTTTTAAATGAAAACAAACATTAATAGACAGTATTTAGGAATTTTGGTATAGATTTCCGTACTACTTCCTGCTGATTGTTGGTCTTGAGAAAGTTTAGAATTATGGTTAAATCTTGGCTGCAGTAGTCAGTGAGGTTGCATAATCTCAGCCAGTTGCCTTGAAGCTGTTTCAGGGGGTCTTTTTCTATCAAACCATATTAACATAAAAGTAATCCACATCTTCTTATCTTCCTTAGAAACAAAAGAAGAATCTCTTTTTCAAAGCAACATATCCTTAGACCTGAATTTTGAAGTTAAATACTTATATGTGGGTTTAGCTTAGCAGATCCCACAATTAAATATCTTTCTTCAGTTAGCTCATTAACAGTTGAAAAATTCAAAAAACCACAATAATTACATAATCTAGACTCTGTGTATTTTCCATCATTACGTGGCCCATTATAAATTTTTTACTCTCTTTGTCTTTTAAGTACCTCAGTTTACTACCCTTAAATTTCTTTTTTTAATCTGTGACTCTGTCTGTCTCATATTCTCTTCCTTCCAAGCTCATGCACATTTATCAAACACAGTGTGATCACTCACAGGCAGCTGGGTCACTGCAAAGCCCACCTTAGAGTGGCAATGATTCACCAGAGTCACAGCCTTGGAGGCCCCAGCATCATTTGCAGGTATCTTTGCTGGCCTGACATCCCCACTCCTGGAGAACAATTTTTGCTTTTACAACCTTTAGGAGAGCTTCATGACTCTTTTAAGGTTTGCACTATCTAAGATATTATTTTTATTTACTTCCTGCCTCTTATTTTATTTTATATTTAAAATGTGTCTCTCTGTTTAGTGTGCATGTTCACACATGTGTGGGCATGTCAGGCTTATGTTGGGCCTGATCCTCAATTTCTACTTTAATTCATCAAGGAAGGGTCTCTCGATTGAACATGGAGATTGCAGATGTACACACTCTACGTAGGCAGCTAGCTCTATGATTCCACTATCTCTGTTTTCTGAGCATGGGAGTTCAAGGTGGCTGGACACCCACTCAGCATTTATGTGGGTTCTGGAAATTGAGCTCTGGTCCTCATACTTGCATGGCAAGTACTTTATGCACTTGATCATAGATTCCCCCAACTTCCTGAGTTTTTATTAGAATGATTAGGAGGAAAGAGCAATAATACAACTATCTAATCATTTGTGTCTGCGCTTGTGCATGTTTGTGTGTTGTATGTGTGCATGTGTCCATTTGTGTGTGTGTGTGTGTGTGTGTGTGTATGTTTGTGTGTAAACGTGTGCATGTATTCCAGTGTGCATGTAGAGTTGAAGATCAGGAAGGAAGGTAGAGAGCTGAAGTTGGGGATTGTCATGTTCTGACATAATAACACACATGAACCCTACCCTTAGGTTTTCCCATGTTGATAGTGGATTGGCTAGTGTTACAAGGGTGGAGGGCAGGCATGGAAGGACTGGAAAATGAGTAGGATTTGGGTACATGCTGTGAAATTCTCAAAAAATAAATCAATTAAAATATATGCTAAAAAACAAACAAAAAAGCAGAATGTGGAACTGTAAACAGATATGGAGTCCAGTCAGTCCCACAGGGTGAAAGGTCCATCTCTCGGCCTTTACCCCACTATTCAAATAAACAGGGACTTATTTTCCTAAAATAAATAACAATGATAAATAAATCTTTTTAAAAAAAGAGTTTATTTTTATTTTTATTCTATTTATATTAACTGATTTGGTTATGAGTTTTTCTATGGTTAGAAAATTTTTAAATTTTCTTTTAATCTCTTGCTCTTCTCTCTTCCCCTCCATGACTTCTCCACTCTCTCCTTTGTTCTTTCATTTAATTAACTTTGTTTCTCAAATTTTTCTCTTTCCTTGCCCCTTTCCTTTGTCACAAGGGGAAGAGAAAGAATAAAAGCTTCTTGCTCTGTTTAAGGTAGAGACACTTCCTGCTTTTTGCAGCTGGCATTGTTCCAACAGAAGCCCTTTATTTTGTTCCAAAAAACAGCGCCAGGCACCTAAGCTGAGGGAGCAAGCAGCATTTCTCTCTGACCTGAGAACTGTATCCAAGTAGGAGCAAGTCTCCAGTTTTTCCCTCTCTGTGTCTTCAGTCCCCAGTAAGTCCAGATGCTTCAGCCTTTGTTTCTATTTCCAGAACCAGGAAAGGGGCACTGGACAAAAGAAGGTGTTTGGAAATCAGTCATGAAAAGGGGGTTGAAGGAAACAATTCCAGAAAATTGTCCCAGGCCAGTGGGGCTCAGCCCCAAGTTAAGATGATCTGGCTTTTTGCATAAACAGGATGTAGAAACCAAAAGCGTTGAAAATTGTGGCATGGACGGCCGGCCGCACTAGTATAAAGCTGTCCACTAGATGGAGCAAGTTCGAAACAGCTTCAACTAACACTGGGGAAGCTTGGGAAATTGCGGTTCTGTGGGTACCAAATAGCAGAAAATAAAAAATAAAAAAAACTTTGTCGAATGCGTTTTCAGCATCTAATGAAATGATCATATGGTTTTCTTCTTTCAGTTTATTTATATGGTGGATTACATTGATAGATTTGCGTATGTTGAACCAGCCCTGCATCTCTGGGATGAAGCCTACTTCATCATAATGTATAATTTTTCTTATGTGTTCTTGGATTCGGTTTGCCAGTATTTTATTGAGAATTTTTGCGTCGATGTTCATGAGTGAGATAGGTCTGTAATTCTCTTTTTTGTGATACCTGCTCTTGAATATCATGAATTTGAGGGAAGCCAGCCTGGGATACACAGCAAGTTCAGACCAGTTTGGGATTTTAAATGAGACCCTGCCTCAGGAAAGAGAGAGAGAGATACAGAGACAGAGATAGGGAGACAGATGACAGACAGGCAGAGACAGAGAGGCAGGCATTATCTGTCACAATCTCTTTGTATATTAATGGATTTCAACTCTTTGTTTTGGAGTAAAACTTCCTTTTCTCTTCCTTTTTCTGTGTCTTGGCTGTCCATATTGTGTGTTTATGTTAACAAATTATTTGTGTTTTTCAATCAATTAAAATCGTTTTGAAGTAAACAAAGAAAAAAGGAAAGTAAAAAAAAATAAAAAAAATAGCCGGCGGTGGTGGCACACATCTTTAATCCCGGCACTTGGGAGGCAGAGGCAGGCGGATCTCTATGAGTCTGACGTCTACCTGATCTACAGAGTGAGTTTCAGGACAGGCTCCAAAGCTACAGAGAAACCCTGTCTCGAAAAAACCCAAAACCCCAAGCAGAAAGAAAGAAAGAAAGAAAGAAAGAAAGGAACAAAGAAACAAAACACAACTAGGCCAAAACGATATTAGTGTTCTCCATAGAAGCATACTAATCAAAACTTCCAGAACACCATTCAAAGCGGTCATTCACACGAAGACATAGGAAAGGCAATCAGAATACCTTGCAGAAAAAGTAAGTTAATAGAAATATCAAATTTTTCTTTGAAAGAAAGTTGATAAAATGAAAAAGACATACTATTGATTTGGAGAAAAATTGCAAATGAAGAATCAGACCTTATGCACAACATATAAAGATTTCCTAAAACTCAATAGTAAGAAAACAAGCAACTTGATTTTCTAATCTAATAGACACATTAGCAAAAAGAAACACTGATGTCAAATAATCACTTGACTATACAGTCACCATTGGGGGAGTTCTAATGAAAACTTCACATACCCACTAGGTGGGGAAGGATTTCAAATGCAATTTAAGACGCTTAGCAAGTATAACCTTGTCTCATGCTGCTGGGAATGCTCCCATTGAGAAACAATTTGCTGGTTTTCAACAATATAAATTCCACTTTATCCAGCATTCCTGATGTTGAGGACCAGCCTCAATGAAAACACTTCTTACCAGGGTAGGGGAGTGGGAAAATAGAGAAAGGAACCATAAGACAGTATTGGGAGTGAGTTTCAGGGATTATTCAGATCCTGAAATCACCTGCATTTATTTTGCCACAGTTTTTATACTTAAGGTAAACTGGGGGAGAAGGTAACAAAGGCTTCGTTAACATAACAGCCTGAGACTTCCCATCATTAGCATTCTGTTGCCTAGGTAGCAGGAAGACACAAGTCAAGGTTGACTCACAGACACTGGTCATGCAGGCAGAAAACACCCCTTCCCCAGGTGATCTCATAAGTTACAGTGGAAGGAGCAGAAGTACATTGGCAATCCTGACCACCTGTAGGGATGGCGCTGAGCTATCTTAACATAAAATAGAGGCTAGGCAGCCACCCCCTGACTGATAATGATTAATGCTTATTATTCCCCAAATGCTCTGACCCTCAGATAATGTGGGAAAGGGACCTGCATTTCTTGGCCCCAACAGGTAGATACTTACTAAAGAAAAATAAAAAAATAAAATGAGATGACTCAATCTGTAAAGATACTTGCAGCCAAACCTAGACAAACCTAGTTCAACCTCGGAGAACCACATGGTAAGGAGAGAATTAACTAATTTTGGCAGGTTGTCCTCTCACCTCCACCTATGTGCATAATATGCATTCATATAAATAAATAAATATGTAAAAAAATTCATGGAAAAATGAAATGTTGCATTCATATAAAACATAATCCAAAGGGCTGGTTCAGTGGGCAAGAGCATCATGGTTTAAGGAACTAAATAGCATACCCTGAACTAGGAAGCAAGATGAGGGTGAGATACACCAACCTCATTCACACTACAGAGATATTCCATCACTTGAAACAGATATTTCCAAATTCATGTTAGAGAGAGAAATAAGAAATAAGCCAAAATAATTTAAAACATTTAACCAAAATCAATATCCAGGTCATTTCCCTAAGGAGTACCTCAACTTGAAGAACTGGCTAAGCCCATCCAAGATGCGGTCCTGTCCACCTCCCACCAAAGCATCCCAGTTTCCAAGCAGAGGATCCCTTCTCTCAGAGTATGCTCCTAAATGTCTTGTTCCCTGTCATCTCTTTAGAGAAGAGAGATGGTGAGGGTTAGAAGTTAGATCTGAGTGCCCCTGTCCACTTACCAGAGAACCCTGAGTCCAGTGTATGCGCTCACTGTAGTTCAGCTGCAGGAACCACTGTCCACTGTGCTGCAGTTTCTTGACATGAAACCCACCCCTGCTTTATCTGCAAGACATACAGACTCTTCTAGGTTCTGCCCCTCCCCTTTCAGTGTGTTTTGGACAATCACGGAGGACCACGGATCTATCTGCTTTTTAGGAATCACCTGCATTTCCAAGAAGAGGAAATGAAGTAAACAAAAAGTTGTTTTTCATTCTATTAACTCTTCCTTACTTGGCAGAAAAGGCCGGACACTCCTAAAATAATGTGGAACGAGGCTTGGAAAAGAACAGAAACACGGAGAAGTGTCTTACTGACTATGCTGGAAAACAGCCCTTGAAAGATAAATTTCCTGATCCCTGACTCCACAAATGCAGCCTGAACTAAAGTCACACAGCTCATTGTCTGAATTCTTGTGCACATGCCGGTTTCAGTCTCAACCAAGGCACAACCCATGTGACCCCCTCTCACTGTAACCTTATTCCTTCACTGTTGTAATAAGAGCGGCGGGGCTGCGTCCCCAGCACCCTGGCCACCTGGCTAGCTTATGCCCCGAAATAACAACACACAAATTGTATTCAGTTAAACACTGCTTGGCCCTATAGCTCTAGCCCTTACTGGCTAATTCTGATATCCGGATCAACCCATATCTAATAATCTGTGAGCACTGGTCTTACCGGGAAGATTCTAGCCTACGTCCATCCTGGGTCGGAGCTTCATTGTGTGTGTCTGCCCAGGAGCGGGGAGCATGGCGTCTCTCCTGAGGCCGTCTGCTCCCGAGAGGAGAGCTGTCGAGTTTGAGCTCACTTCCTCTTCCTCCCAGCATTCTGTTCTGTTTACTCCTCCCACCTATGTTTTAACCTATGAGGGCCAGCCAAGCAGTTTCTTTATTTTTTTAACCAATGACCTTCCTCCATCACTTCACAATTGTAGATTCACGGTCCTTAATTCTTGTCATTCTCAGCTTCCCTGTAAAGGCAGAGATTTGGTCATGTCTGGGCTTGACAGGTCTTACACATGCTGTCTCAACCATGGCCAGTTCACACGTGGAGCTACCCTGCAGTTTCCAGAAGATCCCGTTTTCTTGTAGACATCCACAACTCTGGCTCCCACACTCTTTTTTATCCTTTCCTCCACAACTATTCCTGTATCTTTGGAAATAAAACTAAGTATATTCCATCTAGTTCTGGACATTTATCAATGTCTTATTCTAAGCATGTTGTTATATCAGTTGTGGATATCTGCATTGATTATAATCTACTGGAAATAAGAACTTTCATGATAAGGGTTAATCAATGCCTTAACCTATGGAAAATCATTGGGAGCTGGTTTAATATTATGTTCTATAGCAGAATAATAGTAGTAGGTTCTCACTAAGATGTATGACCAGCATAGCCTTAGGTTATTGTCTAGATATGGTACCAAATACGGGTTTTGTCTTGTGGAGAAATATTGATCCCATCAGGAAGTACTTGGTTACTACCACCGCATTCTTGTACTACTAGTATATTGGTGGTTATTTCTTATCTGATCAGTCATTATTATTGCTCAAAGAGTTCATACCTGGATATGATTAATGTTTCATTTTCTTCTCTGTTACTCTCTCTAGAACCTTCCAGCACTGTGAAAGATAACTGGTAGGGGTGGAGCTTCTGGGTCAGTATCACCTTGGTTTCTCCATGTCCTATAACTCAGCAATGTGGTGTTTTCACTAACAGGATCTTACCATAGAGTTCTGGAAGGTGACCAAGAGCACTGACAATGGCTTGTAATGATTAGGATCATCACTGGCCAACAAGTTGAAAAAAAGCTAAGTAATTTTTGGGTCTGGGCTTTTTATTTATTACCCTGTGGTGTCTAGCAGGGACATTGCTACCCCATTAGAGGGTTTCTCCATTGTCTTTTTCATATGTGTATACATATATTCAGGAAGCCTTTACATTAGTAGGTTACATGTGACATTTTGAAAATCCTTTAGTGTTATTTAGCCCTCCAACTTTTACTCCACTCCCCTATTCTCAACTCCCAGCTCAATTTAACCCTTCTTTACCCATACTTCTCTTTTAAATCCCATCTTCCCTCTCCTGCATTTTTCCCTCCATGACACCATAGTAATTTTGAAACTCTGTGGGTATTCCAAATGAAACACACATCTGAAGAAGCTAAGAGCTACCCATGAGAGGGATTAAATGATGTTTGTATCTCTGGGCCTCTGATGCCTCACCCAGAATGGTTGTTTCCAGCACCATCCATTTCCCCAGGAATTTCATAGTTTCTATATTGTCAACAGATGAAAAGTCTTTCAATCTGTAAAGTTGCACGTATTCAGCATGCATCCATCAGTTGATGGACATCTAGACTGGTTCCATTTCTTGGTTCCTGTGAATAGAGTGTAGATGATGGATAAGCAAGTAGGTCAACAGAAGGAGATGAAGTCATTTGGGAATATTGGCAGGAGTAGCACAGCTGGATCATGTAGGGACGCTATTTTCTCTTTGTGTGGAGCTTCCACACATGGTACCCCAGAAACCTCCAGTTTGCCCTCCCACCAGCGGGGACTGAGTGTTCTCCTCCCCCACCCTCCACAATGGCATTAGTTGCCATTTGCACTTCTGTTTCTAGTCTCTCTGACTGGGCTGAGGTGAAATCTCAATGTAGTTTTTGGCTTGTATTTTCCTGACATAAAAAAAATGTTGAAAATTACAAAAAAAAATTTTCTCAGACATTTGCACTTCATCTTAGAGAACTCTGTTTAGCTTATGCTCCATTTTTAGGTTGGGTTCCTCCTTTTCTTGAAGTTCAATATTTCTCTACAGATTCTAGATACTTACCCCCTGTCTACTACATAGCTGATAAAGTTTTTTTTCAGTATTGTAAACTGCCTCTTCATTCAAATGATGGTGTCTTTTAAAAGTATTTTGTGTCAGTGTCTTCCTTTGTATACAGTGTAGATCTAGTGTCCCCATAGGTCTATGTAATCCAGACTGATCTTGATCTCCTGGTGATTTTCTCACCTTAGCGTCCTGACTGCTGAGATTTCAGCTGTGAAACCCTTGTTTCTTTGGCTCAGAACCTCCTTTTGATTTTGTGAGCCAGTCTACAGCTTATGGACATTGGGTGTACATTAAACAGCCCCTGTGCATGGAGATTGAGAGGGTGTAAAGTGCCCAGACAAAGCAATTTCTATTTCTCTGAGTCCTTTGAGAAATGATACACAGTTCGCCTATGGCAACTGCTTTCAGGAGCTCCAGTTCATCCTAAGCAATTCTGCTGGATGAATCCTGTTGATCTGTAGCATCTGCTCACACGTGCCAGAGATCAGTCAACAGGGATGAAGTCACCTGCTATGGTCAATTTCATCGTCTGAGCTATTGGAGCTCCTTTCCAGGGTTGTAATTTAGGTTGGTTTTGTTGATGTTGTTTTCCCTCAGGTTGGGTCAGGCCCTGGAGCACTGTCTGCTCACAGTTCTGAGAGAAAAGTGAGAGTTGTGTTAGTAATGCAGGACTCCCAGTGGACTCTTAGCCAAAATAACAAGGAGAGCTGCATTTCCAGTCATTGCCAGGAATGCGAAACTGAAACTGCTTCTCTATGCTGCCTGCTAGTCATAAATGCTGCACATTCAGAGTGTGGGAAGGGGTGCATGTAACAGAGGGGAAGCTTTGGTTGAGCCTTCCTGCTCCACGCAGATCCCTCATTGTTCTTCTCCCATCGTTCCCTTTCTCACCAACACACCAGTCTTTCATATTCACCACCATGTTTGCTATTTTTCAACATGCTATTATTCAGCCACACTGTTCTTGAATTGCAATGGAACAGTGGATGAGCATAAATTTTTGTTTGCTTCATCTCTAGCTCCCCAGTGCTGGGAAATAACAAACAGGTGATATTTGGTGATTCAGTGTTTTCTGAACTCTACCAACTGAACTACATCCACAATCTTTCTTATTAATTCATTTACTTGAGTCTGTGCCTCACTATGTCACCTTGGCTGTCCTGGAACTCAGTACATAGACCAGACTGACCTATAACTCACAGAGATCTGCCTGGTTTTGGTCTCTGAGGGGTGGGCTACAGGCAGATGCTATCACTGTAGGGCCATTACCTCTTAAAGTTAAATATTGAAGAATGGAGGGATGGTTCAGTGATAAAGCACTTGCTGTGCATGCATGAGGACCTCTCTTAGGTTTGCCACACCCACTAAAGCCAAGCATGGTGAGGTGGGATCACTGTGCAGTCTTCTACCTATCAATGGTTATTAGGATCAATGAGAGACCTTGTATTGAAAAATAAGGTGGAGAGTGATAGAGGAAGACACCATACCTTGACCACCTCCCTGAATCCTCCACATGCTCATATATGGTTGAGTGCATACATATGGATACACACACTCACACGAACATACACCACTCACACAAATGTCAAATTTGAATTTTTAAAAATGGTAAGAAGTTTTTTCAAAATATATTAAAAAGTAAAAAGTCATTTCTAGTCAATGACATGAGCAGAAAATGATTCCCATTTTCTGAGACTAACTTAAGCCTCACCAAACTGATGGAAAATAATGATGTATATACTCTTTATACAAATCTCATTTTATTGTTTGCTACAGACATCAGCTACTTGAGATCATCTTAAGGATGACGTCAGTGTTTCATATTTATCAGTAACAGCTGGAACAGAACCAGTGGCATCCTCTGTAGGACTGTAGTGTACTCAAAAGAGGACTAATTACCTTACTTAGGCTTAGGAATTACATTTCAGTAAAGTATACTTGTTTGGTTGCCTCATTAACTTTTGATGGATTTAAATGTCATCAGTTGATTATAAAAATAGGCATCTGATCTCAGGACACACAAAAGGTTTACTAACTGTTTGACAGTGTAATTCTAATCATTCATACAGAGAAATGCAATGACCATTGAGGTCTCCCAGCTAGCATCCCTTGGGATTGAAAGGCCTTAAAGAGTTTCAGAAGAGACACACTGCGCTGCACCTCACTGGCCAGCAGGAGGCAATGCTGATTCACCTGATTCTAGTCCTAAGTGATTGAGGTGTAAAGCAAAAAAAAAAAAAAAAAAAAACAAAACTATGGATCTCTAGGATCAAGACTTATTTATAAAAGGAAAAATGGGAACAATACACTGATGAATACAGAATGAAGTGCTGCTTGCCTTTTTGTCACTTGTACAAAGCAGCTGCTTACAGAATGGGAAAAGATGTTTACTAACTACACATGAGCTTTGTCTGGGTAGGTTCCAATTTGCAAGTCATTGCCTTAGAGGCCCAGGGCCTCACGTGATTTTTTTGATTTTTTTTGGGCTGTCCTGTTGAAGACATGGCTGTGCCAGGCTCCTGGCCTGACTGGGACAAAGGGTGGAAACTAAGAGCTATATATGAGAGGGATAAAATGATGCTTGTCTCTCTGGAACTCACTCAAAATGATTGTTTCCAGCTCCACCCATTTTCCCGTGAATTTCATAGTTTTTATTTTTTTTAGCATATAAGTAATATTCGATTCTGTAAAGCTGCACTTTTTCCTCATCCATCCATCAGTTGATGGGTACCTAGGTTGTTTCCATTTCTTGGGTATTGTGAATAGAGCATGGCTGATCAATTATCAAGTAGTTTAACAGTAGGAGATGAAGTCATTTGGGAATATTGCCATGAGTAGTCCACCTGGATTATGTAATAAATCTTGTTCCCTTCTTGTGTAGCTTCCACACATTACAGTAGTCACTTCCCCAGTGTGCCCCCCACTATTGGGGACTGAGTATTCTATTTTCTCACCTCCACAACACATTATGTTGTCATTTGTATTTTTGTATGATATGTTACTTTGGAGGAGAGATTTTGCTTTTGTATTCACAGAAAAAGAGAGGTTGTGGATTCATTCTAGGTTAAGAAAATAAGGTTTGATTGAGAAAGGTCTCCTGAAAATTCTTCAGTGGGAAAGGATGGCCAAGATGATCCAGTGTTTCTGAGTACCTCTGTTATAGTTTCCTCTGAGTTCTACATCCAGAATAGCTTCAAGATGGCTGGCTGAGATGATCAAGCCTCACAGAATACTCTAGTCAGGACTTGACCATAATTCTAAATTTTCTTTGTGTTCCCATAAGTTTATCAGTGCCCCCAATCAGCAGGAAGTAGCCAAGAAAACTAAGCCCACATTCCCAAAATATGGATTATGGATCTTTGTCCTTGTTTAGAGTGTTGGTTACAAGCTTTTATGGATAATGGTCAGAAGAAAAGCTAAACAACGGAGATGTAAAGGTTTGTCACTTGTTTTGGTTTAATAAAATGCTGATTGGGTAGTAGCTAGGCAGGGTGTATAGGCCAGCAACCAGACTAATAGAATTTTGGGAAGAAGAAAAGCAGAGTCTGTCACCAGCCAGATGCAGAGAAAGCAAGAGGAGAATGCCTCACTGATACAAGTTACCAAGCCACGTGACTAACATAAACAAGAATTCTGAGTTAATTTAAGTTGTAATAGCTAGTTAATAATAATCCTAAACCAATAGGCCAAGCAGTTTATACTTGTTATAAACTTCTGAGTATTTCTTTGGTACTGAATGACCGTGGGACTGGGCAGGAAGAAAACTCAGTTTATGATAAATTGTGTAGGACAAGCCAGCCTACTGTGGTGTGTGCCATCTCTAGGAAAGTGGTCCTGGGTTGTGTGAGAAAGTGGAGTGAGCAAGCCATGGAGAACAAGTCAGTAAGCAGTGCTCCTTCACAATCTACTTCAGTTCCTACCTTGTCCTCCCTTGATGATGAACTATAACCCACCAGGAAAATCAGGACATTCTGAGGGTTAAACAAGGTCTTCTGAGCAAAGCTTAGCTGAGTTCAAGTTTTATACAGTGAGGAGGGCAAGGTCATGTGAGATCAAGACTACATACAGTCATGATGACAACTTGTATTTAAAAATATCATTCTAAATAATAAGGGAAAAGATCATGCGTAATTGAAAAAGCAAAATCCACTGCTATTTATCCCACCTGAGAGGGGGCACAGAAGCATATTCCAAGAACAAATCCATGCTAATGAGTAACAGAGGTTAGAAGACTCTTGTATGTAAATATGTAAATGTGATGGGTGCTTTGTCTTGTTTACTTGGAGTTTCTCACAAGCTCTCAGAAATCTCCTCACACAGCTTCATTCAGGGATGGTGTCTGACAGTGAGTGTTTAATCTCATCAACAGAGAAACAAACTAAGGGAATGTATAAATTATCTTTTATGGCCACCAAATTCCATACTGTGACAATGTCTACTTATGCCAAAACATCTCTCTTATTACATGGCTTTTCCTGGGAAGAAAGAAAGAAATGTCTATTCATACTAGAAAGGGCACTGGTGACAAGCTAAAGAAGAGATTCCAGCCATGTCTGGTTTAATGAGTCAGTGAGTTTATTAGGTTTAATTAGAAATTTTATTGCTCTCTCTCATCTTCCTCAGGTGGGCAAACACATGAGGAGAGCTTTGTATCCTGGGACTTCACTCGGTTTTACTTAACTCCTCTTCTGACAATGTACTGGGCAGTCTAAGACCTTCACCTGCATGTATTATGCATGCAAATCTCGATAGTGACACTTCTATCATCCTAGGACATTACCCACTTCTACTCTGGGTGCATGTACACCTACTATAGACAATGGGTAGGATCTCTGTCTCAAGAACCCACTAGGATCTACCTCTGTGTCCAGTTTCTATTTAGATATGTCTGGGTACAGGGTTGAGAGGGCCAATCAAATGGGCATCATCACTTCCATATATCAGCATTCATTGTAAGAACAAGGCAATGAGTTCTCCTTAACTCAGCTTTGGTTCTTCTGGTCTCTCTTCAAGGCATCAGTTGTGTTCTGTGTTTTTCCTGGGTAGACACAAAAAAAATCTATTCATCCCATCTAGGTACCCACGACAGACCAAAGGGACATCTTTCTAGTCTAGTTTGTGAATGAGCGAGTTTATTAGAGTGAGAGTGACTTACAGGAAGATTGCCCAATCAGAGGAGGCTGCATCACTGAAAAGCCCACTCGAGAAGGGCAATGATCCACCACAATTGCTTCCTTGGGGCCCCCTGAATGATTTTCAGGAACTACAGCTGCTCTGAAATCTCCACTACCACAGAATTCTTTCTGCTTATATATCCTCTAGGGGAAGGAACTTCATGAATCTTTTACATCTCTGTATGTTGTTGTTTTTACTTTTTAACTCTTTGGGCGGGGGGGTGGGGCTACCCCTCAGCTCCCAAACAAATGCACACAGAGACTTACTAATTTTAAATGCCTGGCCTTAGCTTGACTTGTTTCTTGCCAGCTTTCCTTAAATTTTCCCATATACCTTTTGCCTGTGGGCTTTTATCATTCTCCATTTCTTTATCTCTTTTCTTTCCTCCTTCTTTCAATTCTGGCTGTGTGGTTGAGTGGCTGACCTCCTTTTTTTCTTGATCTTTTCTCCCAGATTTCTCCTCCTACTTATACTCTCTGCCTGCTCCTCATATCCTTACTCCTTCCTTGCTATTTGTCATTCAGCTCTTTATTAGACCAATCACGTGTTTGGACAGGCAAAGGCACACCGCTTCACAGAATTAAACAAATTCAACATAAAAGAATGCAACACATCTTTGCATCATTAATTTAATTGTTCCACAGATCCACAGCATAAAAATGTAACACTTCTTAAAGTAACATTCTACAACATTTCTCCCTTTGTCTAAATAAAAATGAAAGGTTTTAACATTAACAAAGCAAAACTACACACAACAAAACAGTCACCAAGTAAGAATTACATTTACAATATTTAGCCCATTTCTGTTTAGCATATTCAGAGAAAATAATTCATTACCTATCTTATCTTAATGAAATTAAAGTTTTACATCCAATTTACTTTCTATAATAACTTAGGAAAATAGCAACTCTAGCAATCTAGTCTTTAACTCCATCAAAGACCCTCAGAAGAACATAATATTATTAACAGCAGAGACTACTTGCTGCCTGGACAGTCACTCCAAGTTCATTTGCAACACTGGGGCATCTACTTTCAGCCTACAGGTGAAGAGTATCTCACAGACTTTTCAGTTTAGCAGGATATGTGAAGGACTGTTCTGCCTTGTTTCAGCTGTCATTTTCCTGTGAGTCCTGTGTGTCCAGTCTTCAAGGTACACAGTCAAGCAGTCGAAGAACAACCAGTTTCTTTCCCAAATGCCTAATCTTGTCACAATGAAAACAAACTTCTATGAAGTTTCTTTGATGCCCATCATCCTCTTATGATGTTCATGTATGCTGCCAGAGGCAGATGTGTCTCATTGTCATGAAAAGCCCTAAGTTAATAAAACATTTTAAATACTATATTCTATAGGTTTTTGAACTGTTTGCAGAGCATTTATCTATCTAAAATATACCTAATAACCTAGAAATCAATGTGACTATAACTTTGATTATTATAGACTATTAACCTCATTTCTTATTTATATATTTCATCCTTAAATGAACTACGTAGGTGCAATATTCCCGAGTAGAAACATATACAGTGTTACAAAATTTATTTATAAGCTTTAAATTTGTATCAATATACCAAAATTGATGCCAATGCAAAATATCTGAGTTTAATAGTTGTGTTTTTATCCTATATTTCTATATTCGCCTAAATGATAATAATCATCCATACCCCATCAAATATCCAAAAGCCCCCCCACATCCATCTTGGGAATATTGGCATTGTGTTCTCAAAACTATATCCTGTTGTTGTATGTGGGCATAGACATTTTTATGGGTCTCTGAGGAAAATTGGGATAATGGCCAAGTCCTGGGAAGATCAGCTATAACCTTTATAGATATTTATCAACTGTCAAGATTCAGGAGGTCTCATTGTTCAAAGCTGATCCTTATTATTCCCGAAGGAATCCAAAGTTTCTTGTCTCCTGTGGGAATAAAACCCCAAAGCATATTTGATTTCCATTTGACAAATATGTTTTTGACTTAATTTTTAAAGTAAAGATTGTCCTAAAGTATATAGGCTGGTTCATTTTTTCAGTCGTGTTCATAATCCCATATCTCCTAACAGTTGTCTTTGCCCATCAGCATTCAAAAACTTCAACACAATGCTATACTTGTATATTTCCAATCTAATGTGGCTTTTTTTCTTTTACTCCATTGTCTCTTTAAAGACTTCATTATTTTTAATCTATTTCTTCCTATGGCTATCTACAACAATTTTTTTTCTTTCTTAAACACACTGGAACATGTTTACAGTTTTTTTCTATCTGAACCTCTTTTACTATTTATCATTTAGCATTTTTTGAACTCATGAGCCTTTAAACTGCTAAGTGATGTGGATCCTTTCCCAGTTTTGGTGGCTGATTCTGTCTGCTTCTTGGGTTGCGAAAGCTAAGGCTAAAGCTTATGGCCTGGTTGGAGGTTCCTGATGAGGAAATTCACACCCCAAACTCTGGAATGCCAGTACCCTGTACTAGGACAAGTGTCACTTACTTAGATTTTTGTTTCTACTTTGAGGACAGAGGCTGCTTGTTCATTTTCCAGATGACCAGACTCAAAATAATCACACAGAAACTGTATTAATTACAACACTGCTTGGCCAATGACTTAGACATATTCCTGGCTAATTCTTATATCCTAATTAACCCATTTCTATTAATCTATGTATCATCACAAGGTTGTAGTCTACTGGTAGGCATCTTTCTTCTTCAAAGTTACATGGCATCTCTTTGATTCTGCCTACTTTCTTCTCTATTTCTGCTTGGAATTCTGTCTTATTCTGTTCTGATTTTCTGTAGGTCAAAGCAGTATTACTCATTAACCAATGGCAAAAGAACACATTCACAGCATACAGAGGGGAATCGCACATCACCTCTCCTTTTCTGTCTAAATAAAAAGGAAGGTTTCAACTTTAACATAGCAAAATTTAACATAAAAAACAGGTATCAAGTGAGAATTATAGTTACAATATTTATGTCTATTTTATTTTTTATCATAACTAAGTAAAACTATGATTATACCTATCTATTCTTCAACTACATCAAAGACCCCAGAAGCTTATAATATTACTTAAGTTAACAAAAAGTCCATTTTAAGCAACTTCCAAAATTCTTGAATTGACAGAGACATCTCATGGCCTGGACATTCACCCAAAGTTCTGTAACATTGGGGCATCCATATTCATCCTACATGCCTATAGTTTCTGCTAGACTTTTCCATGAAACAGAAAATTTCAAAGACTATTTCGCCTCTATTTATTGACAGTTTGTCATTCACTTTCTTTTATTTCCTGCAGAATGTCTGGCAGACTCTTTTTTTTTTTTTGGTATGTATCTTAGTTTATTTATTTATTTTTTTATATATATACAGCTTTAATGGCGAAATAGACTTACAGAACCACCGTTCCTGCGGAGACCAGGAAAGCAGAAGGGACGGCTGGGAGCACGCTTGCCAAATTTATAGGCAAACATTAGCCCGAGGCGAACATGCCCCCCAAGGGGCGGGACTTATCCCTACATCTCCCCTTTTTGTCTAAATAAGACAGAACCAAACCAAATACAACTATATACAATAACAACAAATAATAAATATAACAAACAATATTGAGAACAAAAGCTTTGCTAAACATTCTATCTCAAGGAGTCCAAATAATGTAGAGAGTAACTACAATTATATAATCTTCGACTCCGTCAAAGATCTGAGAAGGGAATAAAAACTACTCAACAAACGAGATATATCCAAAATGTGCAACAATTGACAGAGACAACTGACTACCTGGGCAATCACCCAAAGTCTCGTTTGCAATGTTGAATCAACCAATTTTGGCTAAGGCCTAACATAACTGACATACCATTATTAAAGGCAAGGAACTTTTCAAAACTATCTTACCCTGTCTTGGCAGGATATGACAGTCCTGTTTTATCCATTGCAGACTCTTTTATGAAGCAGGAACCCTGAAGGACTGTCTCACTTTTTGGCAAGTTTAGCAGTTATTTTTGTGGGTTCTGCATGTCCATTTCATATAGCATAACATCTAGCAGTCTAGGCAAGAAAAGTTACATTGAAGGCAAATTTCATAATGAGTTTCTTCAATGCCCATTGGGTTCTCTGAAGTAATTGGTGCTGCCAGAAGCAAACATGTCTTACTGTTGAGAAGAGTTTAAGTTCTTAAAACATTTTAAATGTCATATTCTGCATATCTTAGAAAGATTTCAAAAATACCTATAAGTCTGTACATCTAGACAACCCAACTAAAATGACTACAAGTTTGACTATTACAAATGACTTTTAATTTCTTTTTCTTAAGTATACATTATATTTTAAAATAAAATTTACAAATACAATACCTAAACAAGTGCAGAAATATACATATAACAAAATTGACCTAAAAATTTGTATCAATAAATAAAGATCTAAACAAATGCAAAGTATTCATCTTTATAGGATATCCCCCTTTAAATGCAAACAAACATTTATAAAGGATATTTGGGAATTTGGATATAGTTCTCTTCAGATTGCTTCTTACTTTCTGTTGTGGGAGGTAATCTTGGGGTCTGTTGGGACCTTTCAGAGGTTCTTGGTTCATTAAATCACAATACTTTGGAAGGAATCCACAGGTTCTCACCCTCTGTGGAAGAAAAGCAAAACCTCTTTTCCAAAGGAACATATCCTTAGACCAAATTTTGAAGTCAAGATACCTTTAAAATATATATATATATATATATATATATATATATATATATATATATATAAAATATACATGCTGGTTTTGCATTGCAGCCCCCAGAATCAAATATCTCTCTGTACTTAGCTCATTCACAGTCAAAAATTTAAATAAAATTTATACATAAATTAAAATTAATTCAATGTTATTCAAAATTCAATTAAAATACAATATTATACATAATATTGACATCTTTATGAGACTTATTTTTTACCCTATTACTTTTTCTTCAAGTTTAATATTTATTTTGTTATCTTTACATATTTAATATAAGACTGCCTGTACTCTTATATATTATAACTGTCTATACACTTTTTCCTCTCTCTCTCTCAAGCCTATGCACATTTGTGCAACACTACGACCCACTTAGAGGTCTTTTTTTAAAATCTGAATTTGTCTTTATTGAGTATGTATCTGTAATTATTTTTTTGACCAGAAGCACTTTAAAAAAATGCTAAACAGGCATGATTAGGACCAACTCTGTGGCCCTGCCTGTTGACTCGACCCATTTTAACATGGCAGAGGAATGTTCACTGCATATATATCACCGTTAAGCAATTTGTAACATGCTGCTCACATACCCTATTTAAGTGCTCCATCTCCTGAAAGAGCCAGAGTTGTTTGTGCTACTAGTATGAACAAGTAATCCCTCTCCTAAAGAAGCTGAACAGCCTTCACTGCCAATGCTAAGTCAGGAAGACCTCTCCTAAAGGAGCCGCTGTGCCCCCCGCTTGCCACCAGCAAACAGAGCCCACTGGAAAGAAAATGTGACTACCAAGAAGCTGTGCTCAACTCTGTTCTGTTTGGAATTTCTTATTAAACTCTCTCAAGTTTTGTGTGGATGTAGTTGCCCACATTGAGCACATCTTACAATTTATATTTCACAACAGTAGTTTGTAAGACTTTAGATTTTTTACTTCTCGAGTTTCATTTTATTTCATATTCAAAATGTGTCTCTCGTATGGTATGCGTGTTCACATGTGTCTAGGCAGTTCTGCCTTATGTTAGGCTTTATCTTCAAATGCTTTCTGTCATTTTCCAAGGCAGAGTCTGACAGCTGAACCAGAGCTTGCAGATTTACTTGCTCTAGCTAGCCAGCTTGCTCCATGGTTCCGCTGTTTCTGCATTCTTCGTTTGGAGTACAAGGTGGCTGTCCCACCCATTCAACATTTATACAGGTTGTGTAAATTGATCTCTGCTCCTTCTATCTGCTTGGCACGGCAAGTGCTTTATGCACTGTGTGTGTGTGCATGTATGCATGCATGCATTCATATATGTGTGTATGTGTGTGTGCCTGTGCATGTGTATTCAAGTATGCATGTGGAGCTGAAAGACAAGGGGGAAGGTAGAGTGCTGAAGTTGGGGTTGTCAGGTTCTGACATATTAACACACATGACTCTTACCCTTAGTTTGTCCCATAGTGATAGAGGACTGGCTAGTGTTAAAAAAAAAAAGCTATCATAGAGGGAATTTATCCAGTGACTTCCTGGCATTAACCATTTGATTTTGTCATTGTTAGTAGCTGTGAATGAGTTGAATTTGAACTATATTTTTGAATATGTCTCTCTAAGGAGAACTTTGGCATCTTCAGTCACTGTGTCAAGGAAAAGAAATTCTAAGTAAAAGGTTTTTCTAAAGTAAAGACCTGAAGCAAGGGGCCCACCACGAATTGAGGCAAATATCTCCAAATATTTTAACAACATTTCTCCTAATGTTTCTTCTTTCTTAGTTTCTAACAAAAAAGGTGATTTAATGATTTTTTTCAATTGTTCGACAGGCACTTGAGAGTCCTTAGCAATGACTTCCAGGGATACATCATCCACTCCAAAGAGGACTCGGTAGTGGTTTAACTTCACCTTTAGTTTCTCTACCTCATTTGTGAGGATGCCCACTACAGGAATAGCAGCCAAAAGTCCAGCCTTGAAGGCTTCCAACCAGATATGCTGCTGCATAGACTTGTGCTTTCTGTCAATGACTGCCTCGGTAATATTAGGCAAGGAAAGCATAAAATTGTGGCGCTTTTGATTAGAAAGATCCTTTATCAGAGTGTCCATCAGAACTGGAAAATCATAGTCAGATAAATGTTTGTTAGAAATCAAGAAAATCTGTGGTGCATTCATGTTATTCTGAGTAAAGGTGTTCACACAGTAGTTTCTGATCTGCTGCAGGGTCTTTTCTCTGTCAAAGGTGCGTGGTTTGGATTCCTTTTCATTTTGTAAATCTATGTCGACCTTGGTTCTTACAAAGTAGTAATTCTTTTTCATGAATCTGATTGCTTTGGCAAGGTCTAGTTCAAGTTTTGTAAAACGTGTGGCAGAAACAATAATGAAGAAATCATACTCTTGGAATTTCACTTTCTCCAGATAATCTTTTGGTGGAAAGTTCATAGTTCCAATGCCAGGCAGGTCCCAAAAAGTCAAAGTTTGAATTTTGGGGTGTTTGTATGGAGTTCTCATCATGGTTGTTTCGGTTACCCCTTCTTTAGCTGCACCTTGGTCTTCAGGTCCAACCCTCCTCAGGGCATTGATGAAGCTGGACTTCCCTCCTCCAGACTCTCCTGTCACAGCAATGTTTATTGGGATGTTATCAATATTTTTTAAAGCATCATTGATTACAGAGTTTGCCCCTTGAATGTTTCCCTTTTTCAGATGAAATTCTATTAAATGGATGGTCTCTTGAGAAAGGATTTTGTTTTCTGTCTTAATCTTCTTAAAATATTTAGTGAAGCTGGACTCCAAATCTCTGTTGTCCTCATTCTTAGATGTATCAGAGAATAACTGACCCATGTTTATGATTAAAAAGCAGTCACTGAAAGAAGAAAAGGAGAGAAAGTTGCAAAAGATCAAAGATGCTTTTGTCCTTAGCACTATGTTTCTTCTCCATGCTGAAGCCTTAGTTATGTTCTGATATTGACTAGTTCCCATACATTTTGCACTGATTATTTTTTATCAACAAGATAAAAGCTTAAGTCCTATTGGAGTAGAAAATCTCATCTGAAAAATTTCTCCCATCAGAATGTGCTTGGGGCATGCCCATGAAACGTTTTCTTGATTTAGGATTGATGTGGGAGATCCCAGCCTAATCTGAATGGTACCATCCTTGGGCTGGTGGTCCTTGGTAATGTAAGAAAGCAGTGTCTGACTATGGGGAGCCAGTCAGTAAACAGCATTCTCTCGTCGTTCTTGCTTCTATTCCTGTAGAGTTTCTACTGTGACTTCCCTCAGCAATGGACTGTGATCAGAATGGGTAAGCCATCCCAAATAATTTCTTTTTTCAAAATACTTTTGGTCATGGTGTGTATAAAAGCAATAGGAAGGAAATTAAAACATATTTCTTCTAGTTTTCAATTAAACCCTTTATTATGGAAAAATTAAAACGTAAGTAAAGTAAGGGAAAATTATATAAAATACAGCATGGGTCCTTTAGCCAGCCTCAGGAACAACAAATACAAATGCAACTGTATTGCATCAAACCTGACTGCAATTTTGTATATCAAATCCAAGATGTTTTCTCCATCTGTGCACACTTCTTTCAGTGTGTGCCTTCAGATGAATAGAAATTAAATCAACACACATCTAGTTTTTCACACTGAAAAATAAGCAATAATAATTGACATCGGTGTTTAATCATTGTGAAGACTGAAATGATCACATGAATCTAATTTGTCTGTTTGATTGATTTTTCAAAATATGTCAGTAAGCCCAACTACTGTATTTGGTTGAGATAATTTTTAATTTTTCTAGATTTACCTTCCTTCTGTCTTATCCGTGACTTGGAATTCACCTATATGAAGAATATAAACTTGGAATAATATAAAACTTCTTCCTGTTACTGTTAAAATCCTTTTCTTCAATACAATATTTCCAAGTCACCAACTCATCACTTACCTAACTGTGCACTGGAGATGTAGATCAGCTGGTAGTGAGCTTTCCCTGCATGACTAAGGCCTTGGGTTCAACCCCAGCACCTCATCAAATGCAGGCGCTTCTGGATCCCTGTAGTTCTGCTACACATGGAGTAGATGTAAAAGGTTCAGTACGTTCAGGCGATCCTTGATACACAGTGAGTTAGAGCCTAGCCTGGGCTACTTGAGACCCTGTCTCAAGAAAATGAATATCAAGTTCATCATGATGGCTCAGCAGGTAAATACACTTGCTGACAGATTCAAGGACATGAGTTTGATTGTTGGGTATTTAGGTAGCTCAGATCTCATATTTCTGCCCCTTGATTCTCCACAAGCCTGCCTTAAAGTCCTCAATAGCAGCACAAGGATCTCACCGTTAGTTAAGGAGACAACAATCCCCATTGTCACCCTGGAGCCTCCTCTGTCTGTCTCACCTCTACCAAATCAGTTCATAGACTTAATCTCTATTTCCAAATCCAAGCACAGTTGACAACTCTGCCTGCACTATCTTCTTCAAGACCTCCTCAGGACCAGCTTTGAGCATGTCATGGGCATTGCTATATTTCCTGTGATGGTTCTTGCAACAACATGGATGGTCAAACAGCCAGAGTTATGACACTGAAGTCATATCACGTCATGTCAATCCTGAAATGTACCATAAGAATCCCAATTTCTGGGACATCTGGTGTCTGAATTCCAGACACCCTGGTATCTCAAGTCTGTTTTCTCATTCCAGGACTTTGTACTTTGTCACTGCTTCCTTTCCTTATTTTATTGCTCTTCCCCAGTAGCCACATGGCTAGTAACTTAATGACCTTTCTCTAGGTTCTGCTTTGAATAGGCAGGCTTTAGCATTGACGTTGTCATTGAGATATAAAAGTGTACCTGCCTGCGTCTTTCACCACCCTCTCACTATGTTTCTGTCTCTCTACAGCACTTGCTGCCCATTAATGTCTATTCATCTGGGATCATTTGCTGTCATCCTCCCACTGTACAGTGCACCTGAGATAGCAGAGTGACTGCAGGCACAGGGCAGGAAGAGGTGAGTAAAGAGAATGCCCTAAAAGGGCAGCTAAACCTGATTACATAAACTCCATAGCCGGATTTACTGTTGAAGGGGACAGTCACCCACAGGACACAGACAGAATGTCCCTGAAGCACACAAGCTGTTCTCATCTTTTAGGTTTTCCCCTCTCATTCTCTCTGTTCTTGAATTTGTGTTCAGATACCAATGTGTCAGCCGGGCGGTGGTGGTGCACACCTTTAATCCCAGCACTCGGGAGGCAGAGGGAGGCGGATCTCTGGGAGTTCGAGGTCAGCCTGGTCTACAAAAGCTAGTTCCAGGACAGGCACCAAAGCTACAGAGAAACCCTGTCTCGAAAAAAAAAAAAAAACAAAAACAACATATACCAATGTGTCAGTTGTCTGCAAGGTCTTTCCACTGAGTATGATTTGAGGGAACGAGAAGGCTGTGACAGAGCAATCATTACAGCAGGATGCCCCACCTAAATGACAGCTGTCACCACATCCTGACATGTTCCTCAAAGATGGAGAGAAGATCCTTAGCACCCCTGCTTTACAATAAAGAAGACCAGAGTTGACAAGATTCTTCAGGCCCAGATTTCCACAGCCAGCTACATCAAAAGCAGTGTGCAGAGAGACCTCTTCTCCATAGACCAGGGGCCTTGGAATGTAAGGAATTTAATAGTTGACCCTGAACTGGGAAACAAGATGAATGTTACAGACAACAACCTCATGCACAAGGTAGAGATATTCTATCACCTGAAGCAGCTATATACAGCCATGTAGACAAGCCAAAACAATTGAAAATGTTTTTTTTTTATCGAAATCAATATCCAGATCATTTCCTTTAGGTTTACCTCAACCTGAGGAATTGGCTAAGACCATCCATGAGGCAGTCCTGTCCACCTTCTACCAAAGCACCCCAGCTTTAAACTGAGGATCCCCTCTTTCTGGGCATCTTCCTCAATATCTTGTTATCTCTCAGCTCTTTAGAGAAGAGAGAAGGTGAGGGTTAGAAGTTAGATCTGAATGCCCCTGTCCACTTACCAGAGAATCCCGAGTCCAGTGTGTGTGCGCTCACAGTAATTCAGCTGCAGGAACCACCCTCTATAGTAATCCAGTCTTGTCACAAGAAACCCACTCCTCCTTCCTCTGCAGGATTTAAGGACCTTCTAGGTTCTGCCCCTCCTCTCTCAGTGTGTTTTGGCCATTCACAGAGGAGCAAGGGTCAGTTGCTTTTAGGAATCACCAGCATTTCCAAGAAGGAGAAAGTGAAGTAAAACAAACAGTTGTTTTTCATTCTATCAAGACTTTGTTACTTGGCTGAAAAGGCCGGACATTCCTAAAAGGACAATGTGGAACAGTGGTTAAAAAAAGAACATAAACACCAAGAAGCAGATTGTTGACTATGTAGGAAAGCAGCTCTTGAAAGATAAATTTCCTGGTTCCTAACTCCACAAATGCAGCCTGAATTAGAGTCACACAACACAACACATTGTCTGAGTTCCTTTGCAGATGCCAATTTTAGTCTCACCCAAGACACAACCCATGTGACCCCCTCTGACTGTAACCTTATTCCTTCACAATTGTAGATTCATGTTCCTCAATTCTTGTCATTCTCAGCTTCCCTGTAAAGGCAGAGATTTGGTCATGCCTGGGCTTGACAGGTCTTGCACATGCTGTCTCAACCACGGCCAGTTCATATGTGAGCTGCCCTGCTGTGTCCAGAAGATACTGTATAGTTGGAGTTATCCATGACTCTGGCCCTGACACTCTTTTTATTCTTTTCTTCCACAGCCATTGGAAATACAGATATTACATTTTGTTCTGGACATTTGTCAGTGTCTTATTCTAAGAATCTTGGCCAGTTGTGAGTATCTGTATTGATTATAACCTACTGCAAATATGAGCTTCCATGATAAGGGTTAAGCAATGCCTTAATCTATGGGTATCATGAAAAATTGTCAGGAGGTGTTTTAATGTTATGTCCTTTAGCAGAATAATAGTAGCAGGTTCTCACCAGGGTGTAGACCAGCACAGCCTAAAGTTATTGTTCAGATATGGTGCTAAGCACTGGTATCACCTTGTGGAGCAATACTAAATCCAACCAGGAAGTAGTTGGTTACTACCATGATGTTCTTGTCACTATTCTACTTGTAGCTGTATCTTATCTGTCAAGTCAGTATTGTAGCTCACAGAGTTCATACCTGAATATGATTTATGTTTCATTTTCTCCTCTGCTACTGTGTCTAGAACATTCCAGCACTATGAAAGATAACTAATAGGGGTGGAATTTCTGTGTCAGCATCAGCTTGATTTCTCCATATTCTGTAACTCAGGAATGTGGTATATTCACTAACAGGATTTTACCATCATGTTCTGGAAAGTAACCAAAGCACTGGCAGTGGCCTTTAAGGATCAGGTTTATCACTGGCAAACAAGTCTATAAAAACTAAGTAATTCCTGGGTCTGGACTTTTACTTTTACCTTGTGGTGTCTAGCAGGGACATTGTTGCCCCAGAAGAAGGTATCCCCATCATCTTTTTTATCTTTTTTTTTGGTTTTTCGTAAGAAGCCTCTGCATTGTTAGGTTACATGTGACATTTTGAAATTTTTTAGTGTTATTTATCCCTCCTACTTTCACTTCTCTCCCCTATTCTCACCTCCTATTTTAATTTATTTTAACTTTTCTTTGTTCACAATTCTCTTTTAAATACCATCTTCTTTGTCTCATAATTACCACTCTATGGCACCATAGTAATTTCAAAGCCTGTGCTGGTATTTCCAATGGAATATGCATATCTGAAGGGTGAAAGCTAAAATCTATCTACACATGAGAGGGGCCTCTGTCACCTCACTCCAAATAATTTTTTCCAGCTCCATCAATTTCTCCATGAATTTCATAGTTTCTATTTTGTTAACAGATGAGTAATGTTCCATTCTGTAAATATGCACATTTTCCTTATCCATCCATCAGTTGATGGGCATCTAGGTTGTTCCCATTTCTTGGGTATTGTGAGTAGAGCATGAGTGATGGATAAGCAATAGCTCAACATTAGGAGATGAAGTCATTTGGGAATATCACCACGTGTAGTATAGCCTGATCATGTAGTAAATCTATGTTCCCTTTTTGTGTAGCTTCCACACATTACATTAGTCACTTCCCAGTGTGTCCTCCCACCAGGGGGACTGAGTGTTCTACTGAGTATTTGTTAACATTTGTATTTTGTTTCTAGGCACTCTGACTAGGGTGTGGTCAAATCTTAAAGTTGTTTTGAACTATGTTTTCCTGATAGATAACAATGTTGAAAAATTAAAAAAAATATTTCTTAGGCATTCTCAGGTCATCTTTTCAGAACTCCTTATTTATCTTATGCTCCATTTTTAGATTGGGTTGATTGTTTTCTTGATATTTAATCTTTTTAAACCAGATTTTAGATTCTAAACCCCTGCTCATTACATAACTAGTGAAGATTTTTCCCATTCTGTAAGCTGTCTCTTCACTCAAGTGATAATGTCTTAAAAATATTTTGAGACAGCATCTTCCTTTGTATACCACGTAGGTCTAGTATCCATGTAGGACTATGTAGTAAAGACTGATCTTGAGCTCCTGGTGATTTTCCTACAATAGCCTCCTGACTGCTGATTTACAGCAGGGAATCTCCATGTTTGCCTGGCTCAGAACCTCTTTCTTGATTTTATGAGCCAGTCAATAGCTTATAAAGATCGGGCATACATTAAATAGCACCTGTGGATGGATATCGGGAACGTGTAAAGTGCCCAGACCAAGCAATTTCAATGTTTTTGAGTTCCCATGAGAAATAACACACAGATCACTTATTACACTTTGGAGTTGGACAGTGGCTCTCCTCTAAATCCAAGTGTGCTGTTACAAGAAAAAGTCAGAGTTTGTGTTTCATATCAGGAAGCACCTGGTGTGTGTCAAAAGGAAGAGAAAAATCTAGGGACTAACGGTATCAAGACTCTGCTCTCAAAATTTTATTTCTCTTTCTACCATTTTCATCTCTATGGTACCTTTCTTTGAGTATGTGTCTATTGAAATTCAGACTTTCTGTTTTGCTATAAATAATATTTAAGTTTTTCACAGTTTATAATACATTTATCTACAGTAATCTTTGAAGTCTCCATGAAGGAGATGGGGCCCCACAACAATGATTCTACCTGGTTCATATGATGTTATTCAGTTGATAGCAAAATTTATACATCAGTTTGGATTGCAAACTGCTGAGAACAATTTCAAAGTTGCTCGCTGAGATGATCCAGACTCAGAGACTGCTCTAGCCAGGATTTGAGACAAGCCCTGTGCTTTCCCATTACACATAGACAGAACAAAACCAATACTGCTACCTCTTTCAGGACTTGATAATTAATTAAAATTTTTTCTTTTAGTATCCCCTAAAGGTACCATAGCCTCCTCAAAGCAGGAAGCAAATTTAATAATATGATGCCCAAATTCAACTAAAAGTCCTTAAATGTTTTACATTGTATTCAACTTTTGTATATTGTATACAAATTTTGTATATGTATACAAATTTGAGATTAATTTTATTAGGATAAACTGTCCATATCTTCTGTTTTTCAAGGTGTTGTAACTTTATAACTCATTTAACAATGTAACAGAGAATTTTATTCTTGAAAGTTATTATTGCCAACTGTTTAGGACAATAAGGAAATGGAGGTTATACTAGGTTGTCCTCTAGTATAACAAAACTTAGGTACGTTTTCAAGGTCAAACAAAGATAAACTTTAGATAATCAGTACATCTTCAAACACCTCAGAAATCTACAGAATATGGCATTTAAGATGTTTTAATACCATAGCATCTTTTTATGGCAATGACACATGTCTGCTCTTGGCAGCACCAATCTCCTCCAGAGAAGATGATCCACATGGAGATCACTTTCCTTGTGACAAAAATAAGTCACTGGGCAAGAAAATACCCCTGCCTTGACTGCTAGAGTATGCTGTCCTAATTAGACAAGCAGGACACAAAAGAAAGTGACTGTCAAACATTGCCAAAACAAGGAGGAAAAGCCCTTCAGAGTTTCCTGCTTCATTGAAAAGTCTGTTGAATATGCTAGACCTGTAGGCTACCCAAGTGTTGCACAGGAACTTGGATTACTGTCCAGGCAGCCAGTTGTTTCTGTCATTACTCACATTTTTTAGAAGTCACTTGCTTGCACTTCCTGCTTACTCAGGTAACATTTTTTTCTTGGATCTCTGAAGGAGCTGAAGACTAGATAGTTATAGTTTTCCTTGTTTAGCTATCACAGATTGCAAATTAAGATAGAAAGTAAATTAGTTGCTCTAGGTGCCAGGAGACCCAGCGTTGGGGTGAGTTTCTGACCCTGCGGCGCCAGCCTGGGAAGGGGAGTTCAGAGCTTCCTTGGCCCCCTATCCTTCTTGAGCTCTCGGCAGGGCCCCCACTCCCTGCATACCTCCTCTTTCTTCCTAGCCCACCCAGCTTCCATCCAGAACCCTCCCCAATTTGCCCCACCGCCCTCTTTCTGCACATAACATCACCCAGCCCAGCCTGTCTGGGCACTGGGTCCGAATCCTCAGGGCACCCAAGCAGGCGGGAGTTCCTTTGTTTCTTTGGCCTGCCTGCACCAAGCAGGGTAGGCGCTTTGTTTGCCACCTGCCCATCAGCACGGAGGCCTGATCTCTCGGTGCCAGGAGACCCAGCCTTGAGGAGACCCAGCATTGGGGAGAGACAACGTTGGGGAGATCCAGCATTGGGTAGGCAAGGAGACCTGATCCGGTAAAGAAGATCCATAAGGGAGCATTTGGAAGAAGAGATGGGTAGACGCCAAGGCAAGAATTCGCCCAACAAGCTGAAAAGCAACATGAAGCCACCAGAAACCAGCGACCTCACAACGGGAGGACATGAACACCTTAATCAAGAAGAAGTAGAAAAGGTTGACTTCATGAAAGTGATTGACGCCCTTAAACAGCATGTAAAAAATGCCCTTATAGAAATTGATGAGAAATATAACAGAAAGTTTGAAGAACTGAATAAATCAGTGAATGATACCCTAGAAAACCAAGGAAAAACAATCAAACAGATAATGGAAACGGTGCAAGACGTGAAAACTGAAATGGAGGCAAAGAAGAAAACACAAACAGAGGGCCGGCTGGACATGGAAAATTTAAGTAAACAAACGGAGTCTACAGAAACAAGCATAACCAACAGAATACAAGAGATAGAAGAAAGAATCTCAGATTCTGAAGATACCATAGAGAAAATAAACACTCTGATCAAAGAAAACAGCAAGTCCAACAAACTCTCATCACAAAATATTCAGGAAATATGGGACACAATAAAAAGACCAAACCTAAGAATAATAGGAGTAGAAGAAGGAGAAGAAGTGCAGCTCAATGGTCCAGAAAATATATTTAATAAAATTATAGAAGAAAACTTTCCCAACCTAAAGAAAGATATACCTATGAAGGTTCAAGAAGCATACAGAACACCGAATAGGCTGGATCAAAAAAGAACATCCCCTCGCCATATAATTATCAAAACACAAAGCATACAGAATAAGGAAAGAATATTAAGAGCTGCAAAGGAAAAAGGCCAAATTACTTATAAAGGTAAACCTATCAGACTTACACCTGACTTCTCCATGGAAACCATGAAAGCCAGAAGGTCCTGGATAGATGTACTTCAGAAACTAAGAGACCATGGATGCAAGCCCAGATTACTATACCCAGCCAAGCTTTCGTTCACTATAAATGGAGAAAATAAAATTTTCCAGGATAAAAACAAATTTAAACAATATGCAGCCACAAATCCAGCCTTACAGAAAGTAATAGAAGGAAAATCACTAACCAAGGAGTCCAACAATGACCACAATAACTCAGACATCTAGAGACCCTTCACCAACACAAATCAAAGAAGGGAAACACACAAACTCTACGACTAAAAAAATGACCGGAGTTAACATCCACTGGTCATTAATATCACTTAATGTCAATGGACTCAACTCACCTATTAAAAGGCACAGGCTAAGAGATTGGATACGAAAACAGGATCCAACATTCTGCTGTTTACAAGAAACCCACCTCAACCACAAAGACAGGCACCTACTCAGAGTAAAGGGCTGGGAAAAGGCTTATCAAGCAAATGGACCTAAGAAACAAGCAGGTGTGGCCATACTAATCTCTAACAAAGTTGACTTCAAACTTAAATCAATCAGAAGAGATGGATGGGGGAATTTTATACTCATAACAGGAACAGATCAACAGGATGAAGTCTCAATTCTGAACATCTATGCCCCTAATTTAAAAGCACCCACGTACATAAAAGAAACATTGCTAAAACTCAAGGCAGCCATCAAACCGCACACACTAATAGTAGGAGACTTCAACACTCCTCTCTCACCAATGGACAGGTCAAACAGACAGAAACCTAACAGAGAAATAAGAGAATTAATGGAGGTAATGAATCAAATGGACTTAACAGACATCTATAGAACATTCCACCCAAATAGGAAAGAATACACCTTCTTCTCTGCAGCTCATGGAACCTTCTCAAAAATCGACCACATAGTCGGTAACAAAGCAAACATCCACAGTTACAAAAAAATATTAGTAACCACCTGTGTCTTATCAGATCACCATGGATTAAAGTTAGAATTCAACAACAATGCTACCCCCAAAAAGCCTACAAACTCATGGAAACTGAACAGTCAACTACTGAACCATACCTGGATTAAGGAAGAAATTAAGAAAGAAATTAAAGTCTTCCTGGAATTCAATGAAAATAAAGAAACAACATACTTAAACTTATGGGACACTATGAAAGCAGTCCTAAGAGGAAAGTTCATAGCACTAAGTGCCCACTTAAAGAAAACAGAGAAAGCTCACACTGGAGACTTAACAGCCCAACTGAAAGCTCTAGAAAAAAAAGAAGCAGACTCACCTAGGAGGAGTAGAAGACTGGAAATAATCAAACTGAGGGCTGAAATCAACAAAATAGAAGCACAGAAAACAATCCAAAGAATCAATGAAACAAAAAGCTGGTTTCTGGAGAAAATCAACAAGATTGACAAACCCCTATCCAAACTAATCAAACGGCAGAGAGAGAATTTGCAAATTAATAAGATCAGAAATGAAAAGGGGGACATAACCACAGACACAGAGGAAATTCAGAGAATCATTAGATCTTACTACATAAGCCTATATGCCACAAAACTGGAAAATGTAAAGGAAATGGACACTTTTTTAGATAAATACCATATACCAAAGTTAAACCAGGACCAGGTGAACAATCTAAATAGACCTGTTAGTCGCGAAGAATTAGAAGAGGTTATCAAAAACCTCCCTACCAAAAAAAGCCCAGGACCAGATGGTTTCAATGCGGAATTCTACCAGAACTTCCAAGAAGAGCTAATACCTATACTCCTTAATGTATTTCACAATATAGAAACAGAAGAGTAATTGCCAAATTCCTTTTATGAAGCTACAGTTACTCTGATACCAAAACCGCACAAAGACTCAACCAAGAAAGAAAATTATAGACCAATCTCACTCATGAACATCGATGCAAAAATCCTCAACAAAATACTGGCAAACCGAATCCAAGAACACATTAGGAAAATTATCCATTATGATCAAGTAGGCTTCATCCCAGGGATGCAGGGCTGGTTCAACATACGAAAATCTATCAATGTAATCCAGCATATAAATAAACTGAAAGAAAAAAACCATATGATCATTTCATTAGATGCTGAAAAAGCATTTGACTAAATTCAACACCCCTTTATGATAAAAGTATTGGAGAGATTAGGGATACAAGTGTCATACCTAAATATAATAAAAGCTATATACAGCAAGCAGACAGCTAACATTAAATTAAATGGAGAGAAACTTAAAGCCATCCCACTAAACTCAGGAACACGACAAGGCTGTCCACTCTCGCCATACCTCTTCAATATAGTACTTGAAGTTCTAGCAATAGCAATAAGACAACATAAGGGGATCAAAGTGATTCGAATTGGAAAGGAAGAAGTTAAACTTTCGTTATTTGCAGATGATATGATAGTGTACATAAGCGACCCCAAAAACTCCACCAAAGAACTTTTACAGCTGATAAACACCTTTAGTAATGTGGCAGGATACAAGATAAACTCCAAAAAATCAGTCGCCCTCTTATACACAAAGGATATGGAAGCAGAGAGGGAAATCAGAGAAGCTTCACCTTTCACAATAGCCACAAACAGCATAAAATATCTTGGGGTAACTCTAACCAAGGAAGTGAAAGATCTATTTGACAAGAACTTTAAGGCATTGAAGAAAGAAATTGAGGAGTATACCAGAAAATGGAAGGACCTTCCTTGCTCTTGGATTGGGAGGATCAACATAGTAAAAATGGCAATTCTACCAAAGGCAATTTATAGATTCAATGCAATCCCCATCAGGGTCCCATCAAAATTCTTCACAGATCTTGAGAGGACAATAATCAACTTTATATGGAAAAACAAAAAACCCAGGATAGCCAAAACAATCCTATACAATAAAGGATTGTCTGGAGGCATTACCATCCCTGACTTCAAACTCTATTACAGAGCTACAGTGATGAAAACAGTGTGGTACTGGCATAAAAACAGAGAAGTTGACCAATGGAATCGTATAGAAGACCCGAATTTTAACCCACAAACCTATGAACACCTCATTTTTGATAAAGGAGCCAAAAGTATACAATGGAAGAAAGAAAGCATTTTTAACAAATGGTGCTGGCATAACTGGATGTCAACCTGTAGAAGAATGAAAATAGACCCATATCTATCACCATGCACAAAACTCAAGTCCAAATGGATTAAAGACCTCACTATCAGTCAGAACACAGTGAACCTGATAGAAGAGAAAGTGGGAAGTACCCTACAGGAGATGGGCACAGGAGATCGCTTCCTATGTGTAACCCCAACAGCACAGACTTTAAGGGCAACCTTGAATAAATGGGACCTACTAAAACTGAGAAGCTTCTGTAAAGCAAAGGACACTGTCACCAAGGCAAATAGGCAACCTACTGACTGGGAGAAGATCTTCACCAACCCCGCAACAGACAAAGGTCTGATCTCCAAAATATATAGAGAACTCAGGAAACTAGACTTTAAAATGCTAATTAACCCAATTAAAAAATGGGGCACTGAACTGAACAGAGAATTCTCAGCAGAGGAAGTTCAAATGGCCAAAAGACACTTAAGGTCATGCTCAACCTCCTTAGCAATCAGGGAAATGCAAATCAAAACAACTTTGAGATATCATCTTACACCTGTCAGAATGGCTAAAATAAAAAACTCCAATGATAGCCTTTGCTGGAGAGGCTGTGGAGGAAGGGGAACACTCATCCATTGCTGGTGGGAATGCAATCTTGTGCAACCACTTTGGAAATCGGTGTTTCGGTTTCTCAGGAAATTCGGGATCAACTTACCCCTGGACCCAGCAATACCACTCCTGGGAATATACCCAAGAGATGCCCTATCACATGACAAGAGCATTTGTTCAACTATGTTCATAGCAGTATTATTTGTAATAGCCAGAACCTGGAAACAACCTAGATGCCCTTCAATGGAAGAATGGATGAAGAAAGTGTGGAATATCTACACATTAGAGTACTATGCTGCGTTAAAAAACAATGACTTCTCGAATTTTGCATGCAAATGGATGGAAATAGAAGACACTATCCTGAGTGAGGTATCCCAGAGCCAAAAAGATGAACATGGGATGTACTCACTCATAATTGGTTTCTAGCCATAAACAAGGGTCACGGAGTCTACACTTGGTGATCCCAAAGAAGCTAAGTAAGAAGGTGAACCAAAGGAAAAGCATATAGTTGTCCTCTTGGCTATGGGAAGTAGACAAAATTGTCGGGGAGAAAATTGAGATCTTGGGGGTGGGGTGGGATGGGGGTAAGGGGAAATGGGGAGAGAGGGGGGAGAGGGGGAGAATGGGGGGGAGCTTGGGAAAGGGGGAGGATTGGGATGAAGGAAGGTTGGATGGGGGAGCACGGAAGCACGGTTCTTAGTTAAGAGAGCCACCTTAGGGTTGGCAAGAGACTTGAACCTAGAGTGGCTCCCAGATACCCAAGCCGAGGTCCCCAGTTAGTTCCTTGGGCAGCTGAGGATGGGGAACCTGAAATGACCCTATCCTAGAGCAATACTGACGAATATCTTGCATATCATCATAGAACCTTCATCTGGTGATGGATGGAGACAGAGACAGAGACCCACACTGGAGCACTGGACTGAGCTCCCAAGGTCCCGATGAGGAGCAGAAGGAGGGAGAACATGAGCAAAGAAGTCGGGACCACGAGGGGAGCACCCACCCACTGAGACAGTGGAGCTGATCTATTGGGAGCTCACCAAGGCCAGCTGGACTGTGACTGAAAAAGCATGGGATAAAACTGGACTCTCTGAGCATGGCGAACAATGAGGGCTGATGAGAACCCAAGGACAATGGCACGGGGTTTTGAACCTACGTAATGTGCTGGTTTTGTGGGAGCCTAGCCAGTTTGGATGTTCACCTTCCTAGAAATGCACGGAGGGGGGAGGACCTAGGACTTACCACAGGGCAGGGAAATCTGACTGCTCTTTGGGCTGGAGAGGGAGGGGGAGAGGAGTGGGGGGAGGGGGAGAAGGGTGGGAGGAGGGGGAGGGAAATGGGAGGCTGGGAGGAGGAGGAAATTTGTTTTTTTTTCTCTTTTCTCAATAAAAAAAAAGTTAAAAAAAAAGAAAAAAAAAGAAAGTAAATTAGTTAAAGACTTTGGACTCACCAAGATATAATAGATATGGAATATATTCTATGAATTTGTCAAATTCAAATGGACTAGATATTGTTGATATATATATATAGTCTGTATATCTATTTTTATATAGTTATTGTACTTATTGTATATAGTTTTTTGTATTAGCTATAGCATTATTTTTTTTTATTTTAGACACAAAGGGGAAATGTAGTGTTAGTTCATTTGTATTTTAATAAATGAAGCTTGTCTACAGATCAGAAAAGTAAAACAGCCACTCTGGCCAGCCTTACACACGAAACAACAATGATACACATATTTAATCCCAGCAGCCATACTAACTTGCTGTTGGAGGAGGGGCTGCTTGTTTGTCCCGGCTGCCCAGATAGCTTAGACCCAAAATAATCACACAAAATCTGTATTAAGTAGATTCACTGCTTGGCCCATTAGCTCTTATTGTCTAACTCTTACATCTTAATTGAACCCATTTCTATTTATCTGTGTATCGCCACTTGGCTCTGGCTTACTGGCTAAAGTTGTAGCACGTCTGTCTCTGCTGACACCAAGGCATCTCTCTGACCCTGCCGTTCTTTCTCCCAGCATTCAGTTCCATCTTCCCCACCTACCTCTGCCCTGCTATAGGTCCAAAGCAGTTTCTTTATTCAATTATGGTAATTTAGTATACAGAGGGAAATCCCACACCAACTTTCCATAGAAACCAGGTGGTAGTAATACACATCTTTATTCCCAGAACTAAAGAGGATTATAAGATGTCAGGAGACAGCCCTCAGTCTCAGTCTCATTTTGAGATTCCTGGAGGCAGGATCACCATTTTGGACTGAAGTCGAGGCAAGAGCCAGTCACTGGCTGTTTTGCTTTTCTGACTTGTAGGTTGAACCCCAAATTCTGTTTCTGAGTTTTTAATAATCGTGCTTCACTGTCACATCCCTTCTCCTGAAATGAGCTACTGAGCAATATGTCTGAGTCACAGACCTGTGTGTGTGTGTGTGTGTGTGTGTGTGTGTGTGTGTAGCAGAAGTGTGCTTGAATTCTGACCTTTGGTCAGGGTGGAGAGGATATAACTCTATGGGCCATCTTAATGTCTCAAACACCAAGTAACTACACTCTAGGTCAAAGTGTGTAGCCACAGTTGTTGTCAACAACATCGAGTAACCTCAAAATCTCTGATCTTCAGACAAGGTGGAATAGGCTCACATTTTTGGTTCTCCACAATTTTCAAGCCCCATGCTGATACACCAAAATGTTGTTTGATTTTAGACTTTGGCCCTTTGTGGGGCTCATCACACATCTTCAAAATAACTACACACAGAGACTTATTATTATAAATGCCTGGCCTAGGCATGGCTTGTTCTTTTCTTAACTTAAATTATCCCATATACCTTTTGCCCCTTGGCATTTTCTTTCCCCTTTTTCTGTATATCTTTTCTTTCCTTCTTATTCCATTTCTGGCTATGTGGCAGTTTGGCTGTGTGGCTGGCCACTACTTTTCTTGCTCCAAGTTCTTTCGTGCATTCCAATCCCTGTTTATCTCATTTTATTTCTTCTCTCTGCATGCTAGCATCTCCTATACTTTCTACTACCTTGCTATTGGCCCTTCAGCTCTTTATTAGACCAGTCAGGTGTTTTAGACGGGCAAAGTAACACAACTTCAGAGAATCAAACAAACACAACAAAGAAGCATGCAATACAACTTTGCATCATTAAAACAAATGTTCCATAGCATAAACAAATGTAACAAATCTTAAAATAATATTTCTCAACAGTACTTTCTAAGACTTTATTTTTACTCCCTGAGTCTTATTTTATTTCATATTTAAAATGTGTCTCTCTATATGGTATGTATGGATGTTCACATGTGTGTGGCAATGTCAGGCTTATGTTAGGCCTTATCTTCAATTGCTTTCTGTCGTTTTCCAAGGCAGGGTCTGTCAATTGAACCCTGAGCTTGCAGATTTACATGATCTAGCTTGCTCAATGGTTTCACTCTTTCTGACTTCTAAGTTTGGAGTACAAGGTGGCTGTCACACTCACTCAACATTTATACAGGTTGTGTAAATTGATCTCTGTTCCTTCTATCTGCATGGCATGGCAAGTGTTTTATGCACTGTGTGGGGGCATGTATGTATGTATATATATATATGTGTGTGTGTGTGTGTGTGTGTGTGTGTGTGTGTGTGCTGTGGGTGCATATTCAAGTGTGCATGTGGAGTTGAGAGACCAAGAGGAAGGTACAGAGTTCAAGCTGGGGATTGTCAGGTTCAAACAAATTAATGCACATGACTCTTACCCTTAGTTTGTCCCATAGTAGCAGAGGATTGGCTACTGTAAAAAAAGATATCATAGAGGGAATTTATCCAGTAACTTCCTGGCATTAACCATTTGATCTTGTCATGGTCAGTAGCTGTGGATAAGTTGAATTTAAACTATATTTTTGAATATGTCTCTCTAAGGAGAACTTTGGCATCTTCAGCCACTGTGTCAAGGAAAAGAAATTGTAAGTAAAAGGTTTTTCTAAAGTAAAGACCTGAAGCAAGGAGCCCACCATTAGCTGAGGCAAATTTCTCCAAATATTTTAAAAACAATTCTCCTAATGTTTCTTCTTTCTTAGTTTCTAACAAATAAGGTGATTTAATGATTTTTCTTAATTGTTCAACAGGCACTTGAGAATCCTTAGCCATGAATTCCACAGATTCATCATCCACTCCAAAGAGGACTCGATAGTGGTTTAACTTCTCCTTCAGCTTCTCTACATCATCCCTGATTATGCCCACTACAGGAACAGTAGCTAAAATTCCAGCCTTGAAGGCTTCCAACCAAATATACTGCTGCATAGACTTGTGCTTTCTGCCAATGGCTGCCTCTGTAATATTAGGTAAGGAAAGCATAAAATTGTGGCGCTTTTGATTAGGAAGATCCTTAATCAGAGTGTCCATCAGGACTGGAAAATCATAGTCAGATAAATGTCTGTTAGAAATCAGGAAAATCTGTGGTACACCCATGTTATTCTGAGTGAAGGTATTCTCACAGTAGCTTCTGATCTGCTGCAGGGTCTTTTCTCCGTCAAAGGTGCGTGGTTTGGATTTCTTTTCATTTTGTAAATCATTGTCCACCTTGGTTCGTACAAAGTAGTAATTCTTTTTCATGAATCTGATTGCTTTGGCAAGGTCTAGTTCAAGTTTTGTAAAACGTGTGGCAGAAACAATAATGAAGAAATCATACTCTTGGAATTTCACTTTCTCCAGATAATCTTTTGGTGGAAAGCTCATAGTTCCAATGCCAGGCAGGTCCCATAAAGTCAAAGTTTGAATTTTGTGGTGTTGGTATGAAGTTCTCATCATAGTTGTCTCAATTACCCCTTCTTCAGCTGCATCTTGGTCTTCAGGTCCCATCCCTCTCAGGGCATTGATGAAGCTGGACTTCCCTCCTCCAGACTCTCCTGTCACAGCAACGCTTATTGGGGCCTTATCAATATTTTTTAAAGCATCATTGATTACAGAGTTTGCCCCTTGAATGTTTCCCCTTTTCAGATGAAATTCTATTAAATGGATAGTCTCCTGAGAAATGATTTTGTTTTCTGTCTTAATCTCCATAAAATATTTAGTGGAACTTGACACCAAATCTCCATTGTCTTCATTGTTAGATGTATCAGAGAATAACTGACCCATGATTCTGATAAAAAATAATCACTGAAAAAAAAAGCAAGAGAGAGTTAGTTGCAAAAGATCAAAGATGACATTTTCCTTAGCACTGTGTTTCTTCTCTGTGCTGCAGCCTTAGCTATGTTCTGATATTGTCTAGTTCCCTTTACATTTTCTGCTGATTTTTTGTTTTTGTCAACAAGACACCTACTATATTCCTATTGGAGGAGAAAATCTCATTTGAGAAATTTCTTCCGTCGGAATGAACTTGGGGCATGTCTATGGAACATTTTCTTGACTGAGGATTTATGTGGGATGTCACAATTCAATCTTGGTGGTACCACCCTTGGGGTGGTGGTCCTGGGTAATTTAAGAAAACATTTTTGAACTACTGGGAGCAAGCTAGTAAACAACATTCTCCCATTGTTCCTGTTTCTATTCCTGTAGAGTTTCTGTGGTGACATCCTACAGCAATGGACTGTGATCAGAATGGGTAAACCCAAATGTAGGAAGCTTAGACTCAAAATTAATTAGTTAATAGAAACTGTATTAATTAAATCACTGTTTCACCCATTAGCTTTTTATTGGCTAACTCTTATATATTAATTTAACCCATTTTTATTAATCTGTGTATTGTCACGTTATAGTGGCTTACTGGTACAGTTTCCACACATCCGTTTCTGGTGGTGGCTCTATGGCTTCTGTCTGATGCTTCCTTCTTTCTCCCTGAACATAATTTAGTTTTCCCTGCCTACCTAAGTTCTACCCTATCACAAGGCCTAAGTAGTTTCTTTATTCATTAAGCAATAAAAGCAACACATGAAAAGTCCTAAGTTATTAAAACATTTAAAATCCCATATTCTGAAAGTCTCTAAGGATTTGAAGAATGTCTATCTATCTGAAATATGTCTCTATATATCTTGAAAACTATCTAACGTGACTACAAGCTTTACCTATATTTATTAATTATGCATTACCTTTTTAAATAAACTGCACAATCACAATACATTAATCAAGAACAGAAATATATATATATATATATATATATATACACATACATATACAGTATAACAAAATTGACCTTAAATTTGTATCAATAAACCAAAATCCGTACCAATGCAAATCTCTATTGCATATCCCCTTTAAATGTATAAAAAATTTATAAGCAATATTTGCGAGTATGGGCATAGTTTCTCCAAAATGCTTTCTGCTATTTATTGGGTAAAGTATTTTCTTTGTGGGGGTGTTTATGGCAACCTTTCAGGGAGTCTTGTTTCATCAAACCATATTGGTCTGGAAGCAATCCACAGTTTCTCATCTTCTGTGAAAACAAAATAAGAACCCCTTTTCCAAAGCAACATATCCTTAGATCCATATTTTGAAATCAAGATACCTTTAAGATATATATATATATATATATATATATATATGAATATATATATATATTTAGCTTAGCAGCCCATACAATGAAATGTCTCTCTGTATTCAGCTTCTTCACAGTCAAAAAAATTCAAAGATAATACAATAATATACATAATCCAAACTTTCTGTGTAGTTTCCATTTTTATGTGGCTTATTTTTTATTTACTCCCTTTAATCTATGACTGTCTATACTCTGCCTCTTTAAGGACTTTACCTTTTACTTCTTCTTTTTTTTATTTTATTATTATTTTTTTATTGAGAAAAGGAAAAAAAAATTCCCCCTCCTCCCAGCCTCCCATTTCCCTCCCCCTCCTCCCACCCTTCTCCCCCTCCCCCCACTCCTCTCCCCCTCCCTCTCCAGTCCAAAGAGCAGTTAGGGTTCCCTGCCCTGTGGAAAGTCCAAGGTCCTCCCCCCTCCGTCCATGTCTAGGAAGGTGAACATCCAAACCGGCTAGGCTCCCACAAAGCCAGAACATGAAGTAGGATCAAAACCCCGTGCCATTGTCCTTGGCTTCTCATCAGCCCTCATTGTTCACCATGTTCAGAGAGTCCGGTTTTATCCCATGCTTTTTCAGTCATAGTCCAGCTGGCCTTGGTGAGCTCCCAATAGATCAGCCCCACTGTCTCAGTGGGTGGGTGCACCCCTCGTGGTCCTGACTTCTTTGCTCATCTTCTCCCTCCTTCCGCTCCTCATTGGGACCTTGGGAGCTCAGTCCAGTGCTCCAGTGTGGGTCTTTGTCTCTATCTCCATCCATCAAGTCCAAATGGATTAAAGACCTCAATATCAGCCCGAACACACTGAACCTGATAGAAGAGAAAGTGGGAAGTACCCTACAACAGATGGGCACAGGAGATCACTTCCTAGGTATAACCCCAGCAGCACAGACATTAAGGGCAACATTGAATAAATGTGACCTACTTAAGCTGAGAAGCTTCTGTAAAGCAAAGGACACTGTCACTAAGACAAAAAGGCAACCTACTGACTGGGAGAAGATCTTCACCAACTCCGCAACAGACAAAGGTCTGATCTCCAAAATATATAGAGAACTCAAGAAACTAGACTTTAAAATGCTAATTAACCCAATTAATAAATGGGGCACTGAGCTGAACAGAGAATTCTCAACAGAAGAAGTTCAAATGGCCAAAAGACACTTAAGGTCATGTTCAACCTCCTTAGCAATCAGGGAAATGCAAATCAAAACAACTTTGAGATACCATCTTACACCTGTCAGAATGGCTAAAATCAAAAACACCAATGATAGCCTTTTACTTCTTTTTATAACTCTCTATAATTCTTTTTTCTTTCCCAAGCCTAAGTACATTTATCCAACACTATGATTCATCTGGATTGTCTTTACTGAATATCTGTAATTTTTTACTGTCCAGGAGCACTTCTTAAAATGCTAAGCGCTTTTTAAAAACTTAAATGTGCCATTGATAGGGGAAACAAGGCAGTGCCTGCTTGCCCCACCAAGTCCAGCATTGTTGAGCTGCTTGCTGCCTAGAAATCCATGCACACTGCCTCACTTCCAGGTACACAGCTGGTACAAGTTGCCATCAAGCAAGCTGCAGCATGTTGCTCACAAACCCCATTCAAATATTCGGTCTCCTGAAAGAGTCAGAGGTTGCACTGGTATCATGTCCCAGAAAGCCAGCATTTTAAAACAGCATGGCTTTTCTGCTATGGCCAAGTCAGGAAAACCTCCCTAAAGGAGCTGCAATATGCAGTCAGCTGAAAAAAAAAAGGCGGCTATTTTTTTTTTTTTTTTTTGTCTAGAGTTTGTTCCCTCTCAGGTTTTACATTGATTTAGTCTACCACATTGGCATGCTAATTGTAGGAAGGATGGCACTTGTTTGGTTCCCAGCTGTTTGTCTAGCTTAGACCTGAAATAATCACCAGAAACTGTATTAATTAAATCACTGCTTGGCCCATTAGCTCCAGCTTCTTATTGGCTAACTCTTACATATTAATTTAACCTATTTCTATTAGTCTGTGTATTGCCACATGACAGTGGCTTACTGGCAAAGTTTCAGCACGTCTGTCTCTGGTGGTGGCTCCATGGCTTCTCTCTGACTCTTTTCCCAGCATGCCATTTAGTTTTCCCCTCCTATCTAAGCTCTGCCATATCAAGAGGCCAAGGCAGTTTCTTTACTCATTAACCTATAAAAGCAACACATGTGCAGAAGAACCTCCCATACTACCAAAAGCTCATTTCTATTTTCAAAATCCATATATTCTTGATGTTTATAAAAGCAGTAGAAAGGAAACAAGAATAAATTTTGTCCAGGTCTCAATTAAATCCTTAATTACAGAAAATTATATAAAAAATAGTATGAATCCTTACGCCAGCATCAGGAACAATAGAACCAGAACAATTGTCTTGCATCTAATCTGACTGCAGTGTTGTCTATCAAGTCCAAGATATTTTCTTCATTTGTGCACACTTCTTTCAATGTGTGCCTTCAGATGAATGGAAATTTAATCAACACACATCTAATTTTTATAAATATAATGAATGATAATTTACATGAGTGTTTAATCAATATGATGTCTCTCAAATGTTCAAATAACTCTAATTTGTCTGTTTTATTGATGTTTTCAAAAGATGTCAGTAAGCCTAACTACTGTATTTGGTTGAAATATTTTTTAATTTTCTTAGATTTACTTTCCTCTTATCTTTTTCACGACGTGGAGCTACTCTCCATTAGGAATATAACCTTGCAATGACATAAAACTTCTTATTCTTATTGTTATAACCATTTTCTTCAATACCATATTACAGAGTCATCAAGCCATTACATTGCATCTTCCACCACCCTCTCACTGTTTCTTTCCAAATACTTGCTGCCACATAAGGTGTATTCATCTGGGATCATTTGCTGTCATCCTCTCATAGTACAATGCACCTCAGATAGCAGAGTGAGCTTTTGTCTTGCTCACTTCTTCCTCACCAACATACAGTAGATGGCACTTTATCATCACAATGAATGAGACTGTGATAAAAACATTTGAACTTTATTGTGAACAATTGTGCCTGTTCTGTAATTCTAATTGGTCATTGGGTTATTGAAGACCTAGTACATTTATAAAGTGTGGGTACCAAAAGTCTGGTGAAAGCAAAAGACAGTCTAATACAAAACAGAGACATCCTTAGAATCATGCTGTGTATGAGCATAAGCACATACAGACTCATTGTAAGGCAGCCTCTGCCCTATCTACAAGAATAATGCAGACAACCTTACGGGAAACCAGGGCTGCAGAACTTGGTTCAAACTGACTTTATATATATATTCCAGGAAAGGCTGAGTAAAGAAAATGTCCCCAAGGGGAAGCTAAGACAATTTAAATAAACACCTTTGCCTGATTTGCTGTTGAGGGTGACAGTCACCCACAGGGCACAGACAGAATGTCCCTAAAGCACCCAAACACTCTTCTATCTTTCCAGTTTTCCCCTCTCATTCTATCAGTTCTAGCTTCTGGATCTGTGATGCAGACTTCAGTGTGATTGTTGTCTGCAAGGTCTTTCCACTGAATATGAACACAGGAAATGAGAAGCAAGCATTGCAAAAGGAAGCCTGCCTAAATGGCAGCTGTTTCCACACCCTGACACAACTCATGTTCCACATGGTTGGAGAGAAGATCCTTAGCACTCCTGCTTTACAATAAGGAAAAGCACACCAAAGAAGATGCTTCAGGTACAGATTTCCACAGACAGGTCCAGCAGAAGCAGTGAGCAGAAAGATCTCCTCTCTGCAGGCCAGAGTCTTCTGGATGTAAGGGATTAAATCATTGACCCTGAACTAGGTAGCAAAATGAGACTAAGATACCTCAGGCATATTGCAGAGACATTTCATCACCTGAAACATTCAATTACAACAATGTTAGAGAGAGAGGAATGAGAAACATCAAAACCTATGTACAGATCATTTCCTTTAGGCCTACCTCAACTTGAAGTATTTGCTAAGACCATCCATTGTGTAGTCCTGTCCTCCCACCAAAGCACCATAGCTTTCAAGCAGAGGATCCTCACTCTCAGGGCATGTTCCTAAATGTCTTGTTCCCTATCTGTTCTTTAGAGAAGAGAGGTGATGGGGGTTAGAAGTTAGATCTGAATGCCCCTGTCCACTTACCAGAGAATCTTGTGTCCAGTGTATGTGGTCACTCTAGTTCAGTTGCAGGAGCCACCATCCAGTGTGCTCCAGGTTCTTTACACAAACCCACCCCTGCTCCCTATACAGGACTTATATCATCTTCTAGGTTCTGCCTTTCCCCTCTCAGAGTGATTTGGCCAATCATGAAAGAGCGTGGATCTAGTATCTTTTGAGAATCACCTTCATTTACAAGAAAAGGAAAGTGAAGTAGCTTCAACAGCTGTTCTCACTCTATCAACATTCATTTCTTGGCAGAAAAGCCTGGACAGTCCTAAAATAACATTGTGGAACAGTGCTTGGAAAAAGACTGTGTAAACAGAGAAGCAGCTTATTAGCTGGGCTGGACAGAAACCCTTGAAATATAGTATTTTTTGTATTGAGATTTCTTCTTGATGGGTTTTTCCTGTGACTATTATGAAATGACCTTCCTTGTCTCTTTTGATTGATTTTAGCTTGAAGTCTATTTTGTTAGATATTAGAGTTAATGTTTTCTTTAACTGATGAGTCTATTTCCTCTTTTATATCTTCAGCGCTTGAGTGTCTCTCTTCCATCTCTTGTTTTCTGCTTTTCATGCTTGCGTTTGTGCTTCCTGATTGTTTTCTCATAATTTCTCTTTCTATAATTCCCTAGGCTTGTGTTTTCTTTATTGTCGCTATTTCAATTTTTAAGTGTTGAATAGTTACCCCCCTTCTTGGGCAGCTACATGTTGTCTACCTCCTTTGGCAGCTACATGACATCTTTTTGACTTTGCCTATTCTCTCTATATATCTATGTTCAGATTTCCCACCTGACTATGCTCTGCTAAGCTTTTGTCCAAAACAGCTTAATTCATCAACCAATAAAAGCAACACATATAGAGAGGAACATCACACATCATATTCTGTAGGTCTTTTAAGTGTTTGAATATTACCTATCATTGTGGGATACCTCTCTGTGCATCTAGCAAACCTAACATGACTGTAAATTTGACAAACATTGGTGACTCTACCTCATTTCCCTATTATATATTCCCTTTTTTTCTATTCCAAATTAGATTAACAAGTCTAATCTTTATTGCTCTGCCCCAACCCTTTAACAATTTATAACCAACCCATTACAGATGATAATTATCTGTATAACCCTGAGAAAAAACAAAAACTATACACCTTTCCTGATGGTAGAGGGAGTGTTGTATTCTTAGAATTACTTCCAACTGTCTGGGGAGGGTGACAATATTGCTATGGGATTCTGTAAAAGACAAAAACAATCGTTACTCAGGAGAATTAGCTGTAACATTTATAGCTAGTCTCTGAGTAATGGGTGAAACTAATCTGACATTCTGGCTAGAGTGTATAAGAAGATGGAACATCTCAGCTAGCCACCTTGGAATTGTCCTGAGCAGTTTGTAGTCCAAAACCAATCTTTGGGTGGTGTTTATTGGCTAAATGGCATTATTATGAACCAAGTAGAATCGTTGGTGTGGAGCCCCATCATCCTTTTGGAGACTTCAGAGATCACTGTAAGGAAATTTTTTTTGTTCACTGTGGAAAATTTAAACAGTATTAATAACAAAATGGAAAGTTTAAAGTTTAGGATTGTATTATATTTAAAGAAAGGTTTTAAAGAGTCAAAAATAAGTATGAGGGGAAAGAGATTTGTGGCAACAGTTGTCTTTAGGTTTTGAGTTTCTTCTGTCCCAAATCAGGTGGTTCTTCTGATATGAGATAGAGACTCTAGAATTTTCTTTGAACAGCATGCTTGGGCTTAGGGAAGAAGAGAGCCACACTCCAACCCCAAGGCCACGTTTGCTTTTTAATTGAATCAAGACTACACATTTTTGAGAAGTAAAGAGATTTTAATTTTTAGGTACTGAGAATTTACCCTGTAGAGAATATTTGTACAATTAGGCCAGATATTTCTTTTCTTGGCAATTTTTTTCCAGAGAGTTTCCCTTCTTCTTTGGATGTATAGATGTTCAAGGTCTTTTGACTTCTTGAAGATGGGTATTTCCATCTTCAAGGTATATTCCTGTAAAGACAATAACAGAACTCTCTCCTGATCCTTATTTGGTGCATTTTCCTTTGACATGTAGAATTGTCATATCCATTAATGAAGTATCACTTCTCCTTCTTAAGAGGTTTCTCCTGTTAGAATTAAATCTTTATTAATTTTGATGGTACCCGTAACTTTTCCTCTCCTGTGGAAACAATAGTGGAACCCCTTCCCCAACTAACACATATCCTAGTTTCAATTCTGAGATCAACACATCTCTTAAGTATACAGGTTGATTCAGTTTAGTAGTTTTTTCTATTTCCATTGTCTCTCCTCAGTTTTTGTTCCTTTCTTATTAATATTTATGACTTATAAAGCTGTTCAGTGTTAGCATGTGCTAGTATATTGTGGAAATACATTGGGGATATGTAGAGCTTAATGGGAAAGCACCTGTGGTTTCTGATGTAGATACTTTAAGCCAAGGAGGGAATCATAATTAATTATGATATATTGTTCAGGTCTGTCACATCTTACACACAGTGAGATGCTACAGTAGAAAGTTTAGGCCCATTCCACAGTAGATACAGACACTTACAGAGATTGACCTCTATATCAATCTTCAATGGAGAATTCTGACTTGGACAGGGGACTAACTGCTTTCTCAACTTTATGTGCCTGTGCTGGAGAGACGGCTCATATCATATCAGGCCACCACAAATGAGCTGTTGTAAGGAGCTGCAGGCCTGCTTTTCGTCCCGCCAAGCTCCGGCATGGTTAGCTTACACCCGAAATAACAACACACAAATTGTATTCATTTAAACACTGCTTGGCCCATTAGTTCTAGCCTCTTAATGGCTAATTCTCACAATCTTGCCCAACCCATATTTAGTAATCTGTGTAGCACCAGTTTTACTGGGAAAGATTCAGCATGTCTGACCTGGCAGCTTGCTTCATCGTGTCTGCTCTTGAGAGCAGAGGCATGGCATCTCTGACCTCACTTCCCTTCTTCCCAGCATTCTATTCTGTCTACTCCACCCACCTAAGGGCTGGCCTATCAAATGGGTCAAGGCAGTTTCTTTATTAACCAATGACCTTCTTCCATCATTTTCTGTTGGAAGAGCTGCGGGTCGCATTCCTGCCACCCAGCTCCCGGCCGCCTGGCTAGCTTATGCCCCAAAATAATGACACACAAACTGTATTCATATAAACACTGCTTGGCCCATTTCTATTAATGTGTGTAGCACCACGAGGTGCGCTTACCAGGAAGATTCTAGCCTATGTCCATCCTGGGTCAGAGCTTCATCGCGTCTGCCCTGGAGAGCAGCAGCCTGGCATCTCTCTGAGGCATCTTACCTCACTTCCTCTTCCTCCCAGCATTCTGTTCTGTTTACTCCACCCACCTATGTTCTAACCTATCAGAGCCAAGCAGTTTCTTTATTAATTAACCAGTGACCTTCCTCCATCAAATATTAACAATTGAAACAACAGGAAACATACAAACTCATGAAATTTAACTCTCTGAATGAAAAATGGATGAAGACAAAAGTTAAGAAAGAATTAAAGACTTTTTGGAATTGAATAAATGAATTCACAACATACCCAAACTTATGCAACAATGATTGTGTTTCTAAGAGATAACTTCACAGCACTACGTGTCTTCATGAAACAACAAAAATTAACAGCAAACAAGCCAGCAAAGTGAAACAACGTGTAGAGATCTCTTGCTAATAACTTAAAAAATCCAAAAATTCTATCTGGAAGCTTCTACAACTAATAAACACATTCAGTGAAGTGTCTGGATAAAAAACAATTAAAAAAATCAGTAGCCTTCCTACCCAAATGGAAAATGGACTGAGAAAGAAATCAGGAAAATAAAACCTTTCATAATAGCCAAAAATATTATAAAATATTTTGTGGTAATTTTAACCAAACAAGTAAAAACTTGAATGATGAAAAGCATTAGGACACTGACTAAAGAATCTGAAGAAGTTATCAGAAGATGAAAATACTCCCATGCTCATGATTGTGTAGTACGATTACAATACAAACAGGCCACCCTACAAAAGCAATCAATGGATTTTTATGTAAACTTCATGAAAATTCCAACATAATTCTTCTGTGTCTCTTCCAGACATTTAACTCAGTTACTGATTATCACATTTTATTTTGAGGAAAACAAAGTGTTAGGCCAGGGAACAGGATCTGAGATTATCATCAAACAAAAGTAACACTGCCAAAAACCAACATGAGTATATCATGGGTATACCAGGAATGTCAAATGCCAACAGCAGACCCTCTTTGTAATCAGCAATTTATTAAGTATTATTTTATGACATCATATACAAATCAAAGTAGTTCTTCACCATCATTGTCAAGATAAGAAATGACAGACAGAGGGAACTCAGGGTTCTCGCTGGTTCTGGCATAGAATAATAGATATTCTTTACTGTCTCTAGAAGGATTCTGATGAGGAGTTTTAGGAATTGATAGGTTATTAAGAAACTTGTGGTCATTGGCTATAGTTTCTTTTGACTTTGGCCTTAAGGTCTTTCTGTTGATAGAATCTATAAGCCATGGCTAGTCACTCTTTTAACTCAGACTTAATGAGGGTAGAAGTAACTTTTAGGTGAATGTGCATGAGTGTATGCATGTGTGTGTGTGTGTGTGTGTGTGTGTGTGTGTGTGTGTGTGCGTGTGTGTGTTGTGAGACACAATGAGATCAACAGAGCAAGGTGCATGAAAAGTAAGAAATGTTTGTGCACAGGTTTCAGAGAGGTTAATGTTGCAACAGAAAATCATTGTAAGGAAGTACAGAAGTGACACAGAGCTCATCCTCCCTCCCCCCTTTCCCCCCCTCTTTTTCTGTGTATGTGTGTGTGTTCAAGTTTGTGTGTGTAGTTGAAAAACTTGAAAGAAGGTGTAGGTGAACATAGAGACTTGAAGACAGATTGGGTGTTGCCAGGTTCTGACATATTAACGCACATGACCCTTATCCTTATGTTTTGCCATGTGGTAGTGGATTGGCTAGAAAAGATGTCGGAGGGGGTAATTTATTCTAATGCCTCCCTGGTATATTAATATGTCATTTGATATTGTCATGATCAGTAGCTGTAGGTGAGTTGAATTTGAGATATTCTTTTGAATATGCCTCTCTAAGGAGAACTTTGGCATCTTCAGTCACTGCGTCAAGGAAAAGAAATTGAAAGTAAAAGATTTTCCTAAAGTAAAGACCTGTAGCAAGGAGCCCACCACTACCTGAGAGAAAACTTTCCAAACAATTGAAAAGATATTCTCCTAATGTTTCATTTTCCTTATTTGTCAACAAAGAATGAGATTTAAGTTTTTCTTTTAGTTTTTCGACAGGCACTTGGCAATCCTTAGCAATTAATTCCAGGGATTTGTTATCCACTCCAAAAAGGGTTTGGTAGTGGTTTAAATTCACCTCTAGCTTCTCTAGCTCACTGTTGTTGATGCTCTTCAGTACAGGAAAAGCAGCCAAAACACCTTCCTTGAGGGCTTCCAACCAGAGAAGCTGCTTTGAAGTCTTGTACTTCATTTGAATGGCTGCCTCTGTAATATTGGGCAAAGAAAGCATAAAATTGTGGCGCTTTTGAGCAGGAAGATCCTTTATGAGGATGTCCACCAGGCTTGGAAAATCATAGTCAGATAAATTGTGGTTAGAGATTAAGAAAATCTGTGGTTCATCAATTTTATTCTCACGAAAGGTACCCAGATAGGAGTTTCGGATTCGCTGCAGGATTTTTTCTCGGTCAAAAGTACGTGGTTTGCATTTCTTTTCATTATCTATATCAAAGTCCACCTTGGTTCTCACAAAGTAGTAATTCTTTTTCATTAATGTGATTACTTTGGCAAGATCTATTTCATGTTTTGTAAAACGTGTGGCAGAAGCAATAATGAAGAAGTCATACTTTTGGAATTCTACTTTCTTCAGATAATCTTTGGGTGGAAATTTCAGAGTTCCAACACCAGGAAGATCCCATATATTCAAATTTTTAATTTTTGGGTGTTTGTATGAAGTTATCTTCATAGTTGTCTCTACCACCCCAACTTCAGCTGCATCTGCCTCATCATGTGCCACCTCCCTCAGGGCATTGATGAAGCTGGACTTCCCTGCTCCAGACTCTCCGGTCACAGCAATGTTTATGGGGACATTATCAATGTTTTTTAATACATCTCTGATTATAGAGTTTGCCCCCTGAATGTTTCCATTTTTCAGATGTAGCTCAATTGAACGGATAGTTTCTGGAGAAATGATTTTGCTTTCTGCCTTGATCTTCTTAAAATAGTCGGTGAAGCTGGAAACCAAATCTCCATTGTCTTCCTTCTTAGATGCATCAGAGTTTACCTGACCCATGACTTGGTTGGAAAAGGGCCCTGAAAGGAGGAAGGGAGAGTAAGTTACAATAATCTGAAGACACCTTCATGCTTGGCACTGTGTTCTCTATGCTGTAGCCTTAGTTATATTCTGATAGTGACTAATTCCATATTATGTTGAGGTGCCCATTTTTTGACAAGATACAAACTGGAGTCCTTGTGTTGGAGAAAACCTCATTTGAAGAATTTCCCTCATCAGATTGGACTGGGGACAGCAGGTCTATTGGACATTTTCTTGATTGACACTGATATTTAAGGTCCCAGTCTCAACGGGTGGTACCATCCCTGGGCAGGTATTCTTGAGTTGTAAGATAAAGCAAATGATCCAGATGTGGGGTCAAGCCAGTAAACAGCGTTCTCCCATTGTTCCTGCCTCTGCTCCTGCTTGAGTTTCTGCTCAGATGTCCCTCAGTGATAGGCTGTGATCAGAGTATATAAGTCAAAAACAAATAAACAAAAACACAACCTCTTTTCTCTCCAAATGCTTTTCATTATTGTGTTCATCACAGCATTAAAATGCAAACCAGGGGCTGGAGAGATGGCTCAGTGGTTAAGAGCATTGCCTGCTCTTCCAAAGGTCCTGAGTTCAATTCCCAGCAACCACATGGTGGCTTACAACCATCTGTAATGAGGTCTGGTGCCATCTTCTGGCCTGCAGGCATATACACAGACAGAATATTGTATACATAATAAATAAATAAATATTTAAAAAAACCCGCAAACCAGAACAGACATCTACTAGCTCTTAACTGAACCCTTAATTATGAAAAAATAAAATTTAAGTAAAGTAGGGGAAAATAATATAAAAGTCTACATAATTCCTTTAGCCAGTATTAATGATTATCAAAACACAAACAACTGTGTTTCATCTACCCTGACTGGAGTATTCTGTATGAAACACAAGATGTCTTCTCCAACTGTGCACACTTTCTTCAGTGTGTGCTTTCACATGACTGACAACTTAATCAACCTATGGCTGGTTTCTCAAACTGAAAAACAACTAAAAATGAAGAATAATTGACACCAGTGTTTAATCTCTAACAATCACATAAATCTTTGTTTTATTTTTATGGCCAAAAGATGTCAAAAATCCAGCTATTGTATTTGGTTGAAATAATTTTTAATTTGCCTAGATTTACTTTTCTTCTGTCTTTTTCATGATTTGGGGATCATTTTGCAATAATATAAACCTTTTTAACCATTAAAGTCCACGTTAACATCAATTTTCTCAATACAATATTTCAGAGTCCTCAGGTCATCATTTAGAATCACTGTTTTCTTTTAAACCCTTTCATGTTATGAAAGCAATCTGACTGTAGAATGGAGATTTCCACTTGCCCTCAATTAAACTCTTAGTTATGGAAACATTAAAACTTAAGTACAGGAAAATAATATAAAATATTTATGTGTCTTTTAGTCATTGTTAAAAAACTGTCAGAACACTAACAATTGTGTTTCTTCTAACATGACTTGAGTATTCTATATAAAATCCAGGATTTTTCTCCATCTGTGCACACTTCCCTCAGTGCATGCCTCAAATTTTTGGAACTACAAACATCTAGTTTCTCAAATTAAAAACTAAGTAGTAATGAATGTTAATTGACACCAGTGTTTAATTTATGATAAATGTCTTTAAAGATCTCATAAATATTTCTCTGTTTTATTTTTGTTTTTAAAAAATGTCAGTAAGTCAAGCTATTGTACTTGGTTGAAATAATTCTTAATTTGCCTAGATTTACATTCCTTCTGTCTTTTTCATTTCTTGGAACTCACTTCATGAGGAATATAAACTTGAAATAATATAGAATTTCTTTATCCTTAAAGTCCATGATAAAATCCATTCCTTCCATACACTGTTTCAGTGTCCTCAAGTTATCATTTAGAGTCACTGTTCTCTTCTAAACCTTTTATTTTATGGAAAGCCCCAGAGATGTAGGCCAGTTGATGGAGAGCTTTCCCAGCCAGATAAGGCCTTGGTTTCAATCCCAGCACCTCATCAAATGTAGGCGCATGTGTATCCCTGTAATTTATTTACTCAGGGAGTTGAGGTAAGAGGGTCAGCACTTCCAGGTCATCCTAGGTACATAGTGAGTTAGACGCTACGCTGTGCTACTTGAGTCCATGTATTGAAAGAATAAATATCAAATCCAGAAAGATGGCTCAGCTACCAGGCCTAAGGACTTGTGTTACAAGGGAAGGAGCCACTTGTTTGTCCCAGCCACCTGGCTAGCTTAGCCCTAAAATAACCACACAGAAATTGTATTAATTAAATCACTGCTTGGCTCCTTAGCTCTAGCCTCTTATTAGCTGACTCTCACGTCTTGATTTAATCCATTTTTATTAATCTATGTATCGCCACATGACAGTGGCTTACCAGCAAAGATTCAGTGTGTCTGACTCTGGTGGTGACTCCTTAGTGTCTCTTCCCTACTGTGCCTCTCTTCCTCCCAGCATTCAGTTCTTTCTTCCTTGCCTACCTAAATTCTACCCTACCAACTAGGCCAAGGCAGTTTCTTTATTCATTAACCAATGAAAGCAAACACAAACAGAAGGACCTCCTACACCAGACCTGAACTGGATTACTGGGCATTTAAATTAATCATATCAACTCAGTTCAACAGCAGAGTTTTTCTATTGGCACTGAAATCATGTCATGTTGAGTAAATTCTAAAAGGGACTATAAGCATCCCCATTTCCCTCAGGGAAAGTTCATTAAGGTATACAGCATACATGCTACATACAACATACCTTTGAAATTTGTTGTTACCCTTCTGGGGCCACTACTGTCTGAATCCCAGCCACCCTGTTATCTGTGGCTGTCTTCTACTCTCGGGACTTTGTACTTAGTGACTGCTACCTCGCCATGTTGCTCTTCCCCAGTTATTAACTGGAGAATAACATGGCTATTAACTGTATTACCTTTCTCTAGGTTCTGCTTCAATTAGGCAGAATTGTGATTTATATTCACATTGGGATGTAAACATATACCTGCCGCCATCATCGGCCATCCTCTCATTATGCTTCTGCCTCTCCACAGCACTTGCTACATGTCATGTCTAGGTTTATTTGCTGTTACTCTCTCACAATACAATAAACCTCGGGCAGCAGAATGTGCTTTTATTCCCCTCCTCACTTCTTCATCACCAACACACAGGTGTATGGTTAATCATCAGGAAATGAATGAGGAATATGAGGAAAACATTTGATGTTTCTTGTGGACATTTGTGTCTGCTTGGTAGTTCTAAGTGGCCAGTGGGATATTCAAGTATTTAGTACATTAATAAACAGTGAGATCTAGGAGTCTGGGGAGACCACAAAAATGCTCTAATATAAAACAGAGATCTCTGTAGACTCATACTGTGCCCTTGGCCCTGCATAAGCACGTACAAACTTGCACAGGCAATCCCTGTCTAATTTTAAGGACAAATTGGGGCTGCTGAGCAAGAAACCAGAGCTGTAGAACTTTGTTCAAACTGATTGCAAATGCAAGCCAGGAAAGGGTGGTAAAGAGAATGTCCTCAAAGGGAAACCAGAGAAGCTAAACATAGTTAATTAAACACAAAGAACAAGATTGCTATGACACCGCAAACATTACAAAAGGAAACCCGCCTAAATGTCACCTCACCCTGACACAGCTACAGCAGAAACAGCATGCAGAGAGACCTCTTCTCTACAGGCCAGAGGCCTTGGGATGTAAGCAATTAAATAGTTGACCCTTAATTAGGAAGCAAAATGAGACGGAGATACAACAACCTCAGGCACATTGCAGAGATAGTCCATCACTTGAAACATCTAACTCTAGCCATGTTAGAGAGAAGAATAAGGAACATCCAAACCTATTTCAAGATCATTTCCTTTAGGTCCACCTCCACTTGAAGTATAGAACCTGTCTGTATGTTTCAGTCTCTAAGACTGTTCACTGTTCCTGTCTATCTCCCACCAAAGCATCCCAGCTGTCAATCAGAGGATCCGCACTCTCAGAATATGTTCCTAAATGTCATGTTCCCTATTAGTTCTTTAGAGAATAGAGATGATGAGGGTTAGAAGTTAGATCTGAATGCTTCTATCCCCTTACCAGAAAATCCTGAGTCAAGTGCATGTGCTCACTCTAGTTCAGCTGCAGGAACCACCATCCAGTGTGCTCCAGGTTCTTCATATAAAACCCACCCTACCTTCCTATGCAGCACTTATATCAGCTTCTAGGTCTTGCCCTCCCTCTCAGAGTGATTTGGGGGAAACATAAAAGAGCATGGATCCAGTTGCTTTTCAGAATCACTTGCATTTACAGGAAGAGGAAAGTGAAGTAGCTTCAGCAGCTGTCCTCACTCCATCAACATTCACTTCTTGGCAGAAAAACCTGACAGTTCTAAAATAACAACGAGGAACAGTGCTTGGAATGAGACAGTGAAAACAGAGAAGCAGCTTACTAGTTAGGCTGGACAGCGACCCTTGAAATATAGGATTCGTTATCCCCGACTCCACAAATGCAACCTGAGCTAAAGTCCCACACACATTGTTTGAGGTCCTGTGCAGATGCCAATTTTAGTCCCATCCAAGCCACAACCCACTTGTCAGAGTGGTATCAGAGGGCTGACTACAACCTTATTTTTTCACAAGTTTGGATTCACATTCCATAATTCTTGTCATAATCAACTCCCCTCTCAATCGAGGGATTAAGTCTGGCTTGGGCTTGGCAGGTCTTACACATACTGTCACAATCATGGCCATTTTGTTTATGGAGCTTCCCCGTAGTGCCCAAAGGACATTGTTTCCTTGAAGTCATCCACCAATTGTGGCTCTTACAGTCTTTTCACCCTTTCTTCGACAACCATTCCTGTACCACTGGAAGTAGAAATAAGTATATTCCATTTATGTCTGGCATTTACCAGTATCTTATTCTATGCATGCTGGGCCAACTGTGGGTATCTGTATTGTTTATCATCTACTGCAAATGAGAGCTTCCATGATAAGGGTTAAGCAATACCTTAACCTGTGAGTGTTATGGAAAATCATTAGGAGCTGGTTTAATGTTATGTCCTTTAGTAGAATAACATTAGTAGGTTATCACCAGGGTGTAGACCAGTATAGCCTTAGGTTGTTGTCCAGATATGGTTCAAAGTACGGTTATTATCCTGTGGAGTAATATGAAATTCAACCAAAGAGGAATTGGTTACTACCACAACATTATTGTCACTGTTTTATTGGTGGTTGTATCTTATATGGCTAGTCAGTATTGTAGCTCACAGATTTTACACCTGGATATGATTGTGTTTTATTTTCTCCTCTGCTAGTGTGGCTAAACCACGATGTAAAATAACCAGTAGGCATAGGGCTTCTGGGTCAGCATCAGCTTGATTTCTCCATATCTATAACTGACAAACATGGTGTTTTCATGAACAGGCTCTTACCATCAACTTCTGTAAGGTAACCAAGAGTACTGACCATGGCCTCTAAGGATCGGGGTCACCACTGGCCAAAAAGTCCAAAAAACTCTAAGTAATTCCTGGGTCTGGGCTTTTTATTTGTTACCCTGTGGTGTGTATCAGGGACATTGTTGCCCCATTAGAGGGTTTCTCCATTGTCTTTTTCATATGTGTGTACATATATTTAGGAAGTCCCTACATTAGTTGTTTACATACTACATTTTGAAAATCCTTTAGTGTTATTTATCCCTCCCACTTTCACTCCCCTCCCATATTCTCACCTCCCAGTTCAATTTAACACTTCTTTGTCCATAATTCTCATTTAAATCCTATCTCCCCTCTCTTATAAGTACAGCTCCGTGGCACCATAGTAATTTCAAAACCTCTGTGGGTATTCCCAATGGAATATACATATCTGAAGGGTGGAAGCTAAGATCTACACATGAGAGGCATTAAATGATGCTGTCTCTGTGGGCCTCTGTTACCTCACTCAGAATGTTTTTTTCCATCTCCCTCCATTTCTCCACGAATTTCATAGTTTCTATTTTGTTAGCAGGTGAGTAATGTTCCATTATGTAAAGCTGCACATTTTCCTCATCCATCCATCAGTTGATGGGCATCTAGGTTGTTCCCATTTCTTGGGTATTGTGAGTAGAGTATGTGTGATGGATAAGCAATAGCTCAACATTAGGAGATGAAGTCATTTGGGAATATCACCATGTGTAGTCCAGCTGGATCATGTAGTAAATCTATGTTCCCTTTTTGTGTAGCTTCCACACATTACCTTCGTCACTTCCCAGTGTGTCCTCCCACTAGAGGGGACTGAGTGTTCTACTTCCCACCTCCACAACAGCATTTGTCGCCATTTGTGCTTTTGTTTCTAGGCACTCTGACTGGGGTGAGGTCAAATCTCAAAGTTGTTTTAACATGTGTTTCCCTGTTGGACACGAATGTTGAAAACTAAAAATATATTTCTTAGCATTTGCAAATCATCTTCTGAGAACATTCTGTTTAGTTTATGCTCCACATTATGTAGGTTTGCTTATTTTTGATCTTTAATATTCATTTACAGATTATAGTTTCTAATCCCTTGTCCAGTACAAAGCTGGATAAAGTTTTTTTCATTCTGTAAGATGCCTAATCATTCAAGTGATGGTGTCTTTTAAAAGTATTTTGACACAGTATCTTCCTTTGTATACCATGTGGATCTGGAGTCCCTGAAGGATTATGTAGTCCAGACTGACTTTGAAGTCCTGGTGATTCTTCTGCCTCAGCCTCCTGACTGCTGTAATCAGAGCTGTGGATCCTATGTGTGTGTGTGTGTGTGTGTGTGTGTGTGTGTGTGCGTGTGTGTGTGTGCACGTGTGTGTGTGTGTGCGCACTCCTGTGCACATCTATCTCAGAACCTCCTTCTTGATTTTTTGAGCAAGTCTGCATCTTATGGCCATTGTGTGTACATTAAACAGCCCTTGTGGATAGAGCTTGAGAGGGTGTAAAGTTCCCAGACCAACCAATTTCAATTTCTTTGAATTCCCTTGAGAAATAATATACTGTTCACCTAAAGCATCTTCTTTTAGGAACTTTTAGGAACAGTTCATCCTAAGCAATTCATCTAGGTGAAACACTGAGTAGCATCTGGTCATGGTGACAACCGACACCAATAATTTGAGCCACTAGAGTTTATTTCCAATGTTGTCATTTACGTGTGTTTTGTTGTTATTTTTTTTTTCCTTCAGGCTGGATCAGGCCCTGGAGGCCTGTTTGCTCACAGTGTTTAGTGAAAACTGAGAACTGTTTTGACAGGGGAAGGAATGCAGGACTCCCAATGAACACTTAGTTAAAAATAGCAAGGAGAGTTGCATTTCTAGTCATTGCTAGGAATGTGGAATGGAAACTACTGTTTGCTATTCATAAACGGTGCCCACAAGGAACGTGGGAAGAAGTGGAAGCCACAGAGGGGAAGATTGAGTGAGCCTCCCTGCTCCATGTACATTCCTCACTGTCTCTTCTGTCTTTCCCTTTCTCACCTGTGTGCCCATCCTTCCTCCTCACCACAGGCCATTCACTACCATGATTTGTGTTTTTCAACATGCTCTTATACATTGCATCTTTAAAAGAATTGCATAAGCACAATATCCCCCAAAATAGTAGAAACATATATACAGTGTTACAAAATTAACTTTAAATTTGTATCAATATACTAGAATTCATGGACAATGCAAAATACCTGAGATTAATAGTTGTCTTTTTTTTCTAGATTCCTATATTTCCCTAAGTGATAGGAAACATCCATAACCCACCAAATAACCAAAAACCTCCCACATCCCTCTTGGAAATATGGGCATTGTGTTCTCCAAATTGCATCCTGTTGTGTGTGGGCATAGACATATTTAGGGGTCCCTGTGGAAAATTGGGATAATGGTCAAGTCCTGGGAAGATCAGCTATAACCTTTATAGATATTTATCAACTGTCAAGATTCAAGAGGTCTCATTGTTCAAAACTGATCCATATTATTCCTGAAGGAATCCAAAGCTTCTTGTTTCCTGTGGGAATAAAGCTCCAAAGCGTTTTTGATTTCCATTTGACAAATATGTTTTTGACTTAATTTTTAAAGTTAAGATAGTCCTAAAGTATATAGGTTGGTTCAATTTTTCAGTCCGTATCTCCTAACAGTTGTCTTTTGCCCATCAGCATTCAAAAATTTCAATACAATACTATACAGATTCCTTGTATATTTCCCATTTAATGTGGCTTTTTTCTCTTACTTTCATTGTCTCTTTAAGACTTCATTATTATTTTTTTAATATTTGTTTATTTATTATGTATACAATATTCTGTGTGTATGCCTGCAAGCCCGAAAAGGGCACCAGACCTCATTACAGATGGTTGTGAGCCACCATGTGGTTGCTGGGAATTGAACTCAGGAAGAGTTCTGAAAGAGCAGTCAGTGCTCTTAACCTCTGAGCCATCTCTCCAGCCCAAGACTTCATTATTTTTAATGATGGGCAAAAGACAACTGTTAGGAGATATGGACTGAAAAATTGAACCAACCTATATACTTTAGGACTATCTTAACTTTAAAAATTAAGTCAAAAACATATTTGTCAAATGGAAATATTTTTAAGTCTTCCTGTGGCTATCCCAAATTTTTTTTCTTAAGTGTATGTACATTGTAAAACACACTGGAACCTGTTTACAGTTTTTTTTTCTCTCTGAATCTTTTTTACTATATATCATTTACCATTTTTTGACCTCATGTACCTTTAAACTGCTAAGTGATGTGGATCCTTTCCCAGCTTTGGTGGCTGATTCTGTCTGCTTCTTGGGTTGCGAAAGCCAAGGCTAAAGCTTATGGTCTGTTTGGAGGTTCCTAATGAGAAACTATATTCATACCCCAACTCTGGAATGCCAGAGACAAGTGTTATTTACTTAGATTTTTGTTTTTACTTTGTAGGCAGAGGCTGCTCATTTGTTTCCCGGATGCCCAAACTCAAAATAATCACACAGAAACTGTATTAATTACAACACTGCTTGGCCAATGACTTACACATATTCCTGGCTATTTCTTATATCCTAAATTAACCCATTTCTATTAATCTATGTACCACCACAAGGTTGTGGTCTACTGGTGGGCATCTTTCTCCTTCAGCAGCTACATGGCATCTCTTTGACTCTACATATTTTCTTCTCTGTCTCTACTTGGAATTCTGTCTTCTCTGTTCTGTTTTTCTGTAGGTCAAAGCAGTATTACTCATTAACCAATGGCAAAAGAACACATTCACAGCATGCAGAGGGGAATCCCACATCACCTCTCCTTTTCTGCCTAAATAAAAAGGAAGGTTTTAACTTTAACATAGCAAAATTAAACATAAAAAAGGTATCAAGCAAGAATTACAGTTACAATATTTTTATATATTTTATTTTTTTTTTATTTTTTTTTGGGAGTGGCCATTTATCAAGAAGCCAGTTATCTCCGCATTTAATTACATTGGTGGACGTTCATGAGAGGAAGCAGCATCGGGAGGGAACACATGAGGGCTATTACACTGTAACTGTCTCCAGGATTTTCTTTTTTTTTATTTTTTAAATTTATTTATTTATTAAGGATTTCTGCCTCGTCCCCACAACCGCTTCCCATTTCCCTCCCCCTCCCCCGATCAAGTCCCCCCCCCCCCCTCATCTGCTCGAAGAGCAATCAGGGTTCCCTGACCTGTGGGAAGCCCAAGGACTGCCCACCTCTATCCAGGTCTCGTAAGGTGAGCATTCAAACTGCCTAGGCTCCCACAAAGCCAGTACATGCAGTAGGATCAAAAACCCACTGCAATTGTTCTTGAATTCTCAGTATTCCTCATTGTCCGCTATGTTCAGCTAGTCCGGATTTATCCCATGCTTTTTCAGACCTAGGCCAGCTGGCCTTGGTGAGATCCCAATAGAACATCCCCATTGTCTTAGTGTGTGGGTGCCCCCTATCATAACTAAGTGAAAAAATAATTATAATTATCTATTCTTCAACTACATCAAAGACACCCAAAGTTTTTATTATTACCTAAGTTAACAGAAAGTGCATTTTCAAAAACTTCCAAAACTCTAGAATTGACAAAGACATCTCATGGCCTGGATAGTCACCCAAAGTTCTTCTGTAACACTGGGGCGTGCATCTTCATCCTACATGTCCAGAGTGTCTGGTAGACTTTTCCGTGAAGCAGAAAATATCAAAGACTGTTTTGCCTCTATTGACAGTTTGTCATTCACTTTCTTCTGTATCTGGCAGAATGTCTGGCAGACTCTTTTATGAAGCAGGAACCCTGAAGGACTGTTTTACCTTTATGCTAGTTTAGCAGTTATTTTTGTGGGTCCGGCATGTCCAGTTCATACAGCATACCATCTATGAGTCCAGGCAAAAGAATTTCTTGCCCAAATGGCTACCCTTTTTACATTGAAGGCAAATTTTATATTGAGCTTCTCTCTGAAGTAATTGGTGCTGCCAGAAGCAAACATGTCTTACTGTTGAGAAGAGTTTAAGTTCTTAAAAAATTTATATGTCATATTCTGCATATCTTAGAAAGATTTCAAATATACCTATCCATCTGAAATATAAGTCTCTACATCTAGACAGCCCAAATAAAATGACTATAAGTTTGACTACTACAAATGATTATTAATCTGTTTTTCTTAAGTATACATTATATTTTTTAAATAAAATTCACAAACACAATACCTTAAACAAGAGCAGAAATAAACATATAACAAAATTGAGCTAAAAGTTTGTATCAATAAACAAAGATCTAAAGAAATTCAAAGTATTCATTTCTATAGCATATCGCCCTTTAAATGCAAACAAACATTTATAGAGAATATTTGGGAATTTGGATGTAGTTCTCTTCAAACTGTATCTTAATTTCTGTTGGGCGAGGTAATTTTGGGGTCTGTTGAAACTTTTCATAGGGTCTTGGTTCATTAAACCACATTACTTTGGAAGGAATCCACAGGTTCTCATCTTCTGTGGAAAGAAAAGCAAAACTGCTTTTCCAAACAACATATCCTTAGACCCAAATTTTGAAGTCAAGATACCTTTAAAATTTATATGTTGGTTTAACCTAACAGCCCCCAGAATCAAATATCTCTCTTTACTTAGCTCATTCATAGTCAAAAATTTAAATATAACACAGTATTATACATAATTCAGACTTTTGGTGTATATTCCATCTTCACGTGGCTCATTTTTTTTACTCTTACTTTTTCTTCAAGTTTAATATTTATTTTATTATCTTTACTCCTTTAATATAAGACTACCTGTATTCCTGTATATTATAACTGTTTATATACTTTTTCCTCTCTCTCTCTCTCTCTCTCAGCCTATGTACTTTTATGCAACACTGTGACCCATTTAGAGATCTTTTTTTAAAAAAAAATCTGAATTTGTCTTTATTGAGTGTGTATCTCTATTTTTTTTGACCAGAGCACATTTTTTTTAAAAAAAATGCTAAGTAGGCTACTAGAACCAACTCTGTGGCCCTGCTTGTTGACGTCACCCATTCCAACATGGCAGAGGAATGTTCACTGCATATATATCACCGTTAAGCAATTTGTAACATGCTGCTCACATACCCCATTTAAGTGCTTCATCTCCTTAAAGAGCCAGAATTGTTTGTGCAACTAGCCCGAACCAATAATCCCTCTCCTAAAGAAGCTGAGCAGCCTTCGCTGCCAATGCTGAGTCAGGAAGTCCACTCATAAAGGAGCTTCTGTGCCCCCACTTGCCACCAGCAAACAGAGCCCATTGGAAAAAAAATGTAACTACCAAGACGCTGCACTAAACTCTGTTCTTTTGTGTTTGAAATTTTTTTATTAAACTCTTTCAAATTTTATGTGGATGTAGTTGCCCACATTGGGCACATCTTACAATTTATATCTCACAACAGTAGTTTGTAAGACTTTAGATTTTTTTACTTCCCGAGTTTCATTTTATTTCATATTAAAATGTGTCTCTCTGTACGGTATGCATATTCACATGTGTCTACGCTTGTCTGCTTTATGTTAGGCCTTATCTTCAAATGCTTTCTGTCATTTTCCAAGGCAGAGTCTGACAGCTGAACCAGAGCTTGCAGATTTCCTTGCTCTAGCTAGCCAGCTTGCTTCATGGTTCCACTGTTTCTGCATTCTGAGTTTGGAGTACAAGGTGGCTGTCACACCCACTCAACATTTATACAGGTTGTGTAAATTGATCTCTGCTCATTCTATCTGCATGGCATGGCAAGTGCTTTGTGCACTGTGTGTGTGCATGTATGCATGCATGCATTCATATATACGTGTGCTTGTGCATTTGTATTCAAGTGTGCATGTGGAGCTGAAAGACAAGGGGGAAGGTAGAGTGCTGAAGTTGGGGTTGTCAGGTTCTGACATATTAACACACGTGACTCTTACCCTTAGTTTGTCCCATAGTAGCAGAGGATTGGCTACTGTAAAAAAAGATATCATAGAGGGAATTTATCCGGTAACTTCCTGGCATTAATCGTTTGATCTTGTCATGGTCAGTAGCTGTGGATGAGTTGAATTTGAACTATATTTTTGAATATGTCTCTCTAAGGAGAACTTTGGCATCTTCAGCCACTGTGTCAAGGAAAAGAAATTGTAAGTAAAAGGTTTTTCTAAAGTAAAGACCTGAAGCAAGGAGCCCACCATTAGCTGAGGCAAATTTCTCCAAATATTTTAAAAACAATTCTCCTAATGTTTCTTCTTTCTTAGTTTCTAACAAATAAGGTGATTTAATGATTTTTCTTAATTGTTCAACAGGCACTTGAGAATCCTTAGCCATGAATTCCACAGATTCATCATCCACTCCAAAGAGGACTCGATAGTGGTTTAACTTCTCCTTCAGCTTCTCTACATCATCCCTGATTATGCCCACTACAGGAACAGTAGCTAAAATTCCAGCCTTGAAGGCTTCCAACCAAATATACTGCTGCATAGACTTGTGCTTTCTGTCAATGGCTGCCTCTGTAATATTAGGCAAGGAAAGCATAAGATTGTGGCGCTTTTGATTAGGAAGATCCTTAATCAAAGTGTCCATCAAGACTGGAAAATCATAGATAAATAAATGTCTGTTCGAAATCAAGAAAATCTGTGGAATATCCATGTTATTCTGAGTGAAGGTATTCTCAGAGTAGCTTCTCATCTGCTGCAGGGCCTTTGCTTTGTTAAAGCTACGTGGTTTGAATTTCTCCTCATTTTCTAAATCATTGTCCACCTTGGTTCGTACAAAGTAGTAATTTTTTTTCATGAATTTGATTGCTTTAGCAAGGTCTAGTTCATGTTTTGTAAGACGTGTGGCAGAAACAATAATGAAGAAATCATACTCTTGGAATTTCACTTTCTCCAGATAATCTTTTGGTGGAAAGTTCATAGTTCCAATGCCAGGCAGGTCCCATAAAACCAACGTTTCAATTTTGGGGTGTTGGTATGAAGTTCTCATCATAGTTGTCTCAATTACCCCCACTTCAGCTGCATCTTGGTCTTCAGGTCCCATCCCTCTCAGGGCATTGATGAAGCTGGACTTCCCTGCTCCAGACTCTCCAGTCACAGCAATGTTTATTGGGGCATTATCAATATTTTTTAAAGCATTATTTATTACAGAATTTGCCCCTTGAATGTTTCCTTTTTTCAGATGAAGTTCTATTAAACGAATGGTCTCCTGAGAAATGATTTTGTTTTCTGCCTTAATCTTCAGAAAATATTTAGTGGCGCTGGACACCAAATCTCCATTGTCTTCATTGTTCGATGTGTCAGAGAATAACTGACCCATGATTCTGATAAAAAAATTAATCACTGAAATAAAGGAAGAGAGAATAAGTGGCAAAAGATCAAAGACGACTTTGTCCTTAGCACAGTATTTCTTCACTGTGCTGCAGCCTTACTTAGGTTCTGATATTGACTCTTTCCCGTACATTTTCTGCTGATTTTTTGTTCTTGTCAAAAAGATACCAGCTGTAGTCTGATTGGAGGAGAAAATCTCATTTGAGGCATCTCCTCTGCTGGAATGATCTTGGGGTATGCCTATAAAACATTTTTTTTTGATTGAGAATTGATATGAGAAATCCCAGCTTAATCTGGTTGGTATCCTTGGGATGGTGGTCCTTGGTAATATTAGGAAGCCAGTCAGTAAACAACATTCTCTCATTGTTCTTGCTTTTATTCCTGTAAAGTTTCTACCCTGAATTCCCTCAGCAATGGAGTGTGAGCAGAATGGGTAAATCCCCCCCAAAAAATAATTTATTTTCTCAAAATCCTTTTGGTCATAGTGTGTATAAAAGCACTAGGAAGGAAATCAAAACAAATTTTTTCTAGTTTTCAATTAATTTCCTTAATTATGGAGAAATTAAAACTTAAGTAAAGTAAGGGAAAATTATATAAAAAACAGCGTGAGTGCTTTAGCCAGCAACAAAAACAACAAACACAAATGCAATTGTACTGCATCTAACCTGACTGCAGTGTTGTAGATCACATCCAAGATATTTTCTCCATCTGTGCACACTTCTTTCAGTGTGTGCCTTCAGATGAATAGAAATTAAATCAACACACATCTAGTTTTTCACACTGAAAAATAAATAATAATGAATTATAATTGACATCAGTATTTAATCAATGTGAAATCTCAAATGATCACGTAAATCTAATTTGTCTGCTTTATTGATTTTTCAAAATATGTTAGTAGGCCCAGCTACTGTATTTGGTTGAAATAATTTTTAATTTTTCTAGATTTACCTTCCTTCTGTTTTATCCATGACTTGCAATTCATCTCTATGAAGAATATAAACTTGTAATAATAATAAATTTCTTACTCTTACTGTTAAAATCCTTTTCTTCAATACAATATTTCCGAGTCACCAAGTCATCACTTACCTAACTGTGTGCTGGAGATGTAGATCAGCTGGCAGTGAGCTTTCCCAGCATGACTAAGGCCTTGGGTTCAACCCCAGCATCTCATCAAATGCAGGCGCTTCTGGATCCCTGTAGTTCTGCTACACATGGAGTAGATGTAAAAGGTTCAGTACGTTCAGGCGATCCTTGATACACAGTGAGTTAGAGCCTAGCCTGGGCTACTTGAGACCCTGTCTCAAGAAAATGAATATCAAGTTCATCATGATGGCTCAGCAGGTAAATACACTTGCTGACAGATTCAAGGACATGAGTTTGATTGTTGGGTATTTAGGTAGCTCAGATCTCATATTTCTGCCCCTTGATTCTCCACAAGCCTGCCTTAAAGTCCTCAATAGCAGCACAAGGATCTCACCGTTAGTTAAGGAGACAACAATCCCCATTGTCACCCTGGAGCCTCCTCTGTCTGTCTCACCTCTACCAAATCAGTCCAAAGACTTAATCTCTATTTCCAAATCCAAGCACAATTGACAACTCTGCCTGCACTATCTTCTTCAAGACCTCCTCAGGACCAGCTTTGAGCATGTCATGGGCATTGCTATATTTCCTGTGATGGTTCTTGCAACAACATGGATGGTCAAACAGCCAGAGTTATGACACTGAAGTCATATCACGTCACGTCAATCCTGAAATGTACCATAAGAATCCCAATTTCACTCAGGCCACACATTAGGTATAGAGTGCACAAGCTACATACAACATATCTTTGAATATAATTATTGCACATCTGGGACATCTGGTATCTGAATTTCAGACACCCTGATATCTCAAGTCTTTTTTCTCATTCCAGGACTTTGTACTTTGTCACTGCTTCCTTTCCTTATTGCTCTTCCCCAGTAGCCACATGGCTAGTAACTTAATGACCTTTCTCTAGGTTCTTTTTTGAATAGGCAGGCTTTAGTATTGACGTTGTCATTGAGATATAAAAGTGTACCTGCCTGCATCTTTCACCACCCTCTCACAATGTTTCTGTCTCTCCACAGCACTTGCTGCCATTAATGTCTATTCATCTGGGATCATTTGCTGTCATCCTCCCACTGTACAGTGCACCTGAGATAGCAGAGTGACTGCAGGCACAGGGCAGGAAGAGGTGAGTAAAGAGAATGTCCTAAAAGGGCAGCTAAACCTGATTACATAAACTCCATAGCCAGATTTACTGTTGAAGGGGACAGTCACCCACAGGACACAGACAGAATGTCCCTGAAGCACACAAGCTGTTCTCATCTTTCAGGTTTTCCCCTCTCATTCTCTCTGTTCTTGAATTTGTGGTTCAGATACCAATGTGTCAGTTGTCTGCATGGTCTTTCTACTGAGTATGATCTGAGGGAACGAGAAGGCTGTGACAGAGCAATCATTACAGCAGGACGCCCGCCTAAATGACAGCTGTCACCACATCCTGACATGTTCCTCACAGATGGAGAGAAGATCCTTAGCACCCCTGCTTTACAATAAAGAAGACCAGAGTTGACAAGATTCTTCAGGCCCAGATTTCCACAGCCAGCTACATCAAAAGCAGTGTGCAGAGAGACCTCTTCTCCATAGACCAGGGGCCTTGGAATGTAAGGAATTTAATAGTTGACCCTGAACTGGGAAACAAGATGAATGTAACATACAACAACCTCATGCACAAGGTAGAGATATTCTATTACCAGAAGCAGCTATTTACAGCCATGTCAGACAAGCCAAAACAATTGAAAATGTTTTTTTTAATCAAAATCAATATCCAGATCATTTCCTTTAGGTTTACCTCAACCTGAAGAATTGGCTAAGACCATCCATGAGGCAGTCCTGTCCACCTTCTACCCAAGCACCCCAGCTTTAAACTGAGGATCCCCACTATCAGGGCATGTTCCTCAATGGCTTATTACCTCTCAGCTCTTTAGAGAAGAGAGAAGGTGTGGGTTAGAAGTTAGATCTGAATGCCCCTGTCCACTTACCAGAGAATCCCGAGTCCAGTGTGTGCACTCACTGTAATTCAGCTGCAGGAACCACCCTCTACAGTAGTCCAGTCTTGTCACAAGAAACCCACTCCTCCTTCCTCTGCAGGACTTATAGACCTTCTAGGTTCTGCCCCTCCCCTCTCAGTGTGTTTCGGCCAGTCACAGAGGAGCAAGGATCAGTTGCTTTTAGGAATCACCAGCATTTCCAGGAAAAGGAAAGTGAAGTAAAACTAACAGTTCTTTTTTATTTTATCAGCTCATCCTTAACTGGCAGAAAAGGCCAGGTGTTCCTAAATTAACAATGTGGAACGGGGCTTGCAAAAGATCAGAAACACAGAGAAGCAGAGTATTGACTATGTAGGAAAGCAGCTCTTGAAAGATAAATTTCCTGGTTCCTGACTCCACCAATGCAGCCTGAACTAAAGTCACACAGCACATTCTCTGAAGTCCTGTGCAGATTCCAATTATCAGATTACCCAAGACACAACCCATTTGACTCCCTCTGACTACAACTTTGTTTCTTCAAAATTGTGGATTCATGTTCATTAATTCTTGTCGTTCTCAACGCCCCTCTCAGTGCAGGATTTGAGTCTGGCACAATGCAGGGACAGGTCTTACACATGCTGCATTAATAATCACTGTGAGTCCATATGGGTAGTGTCCAGACGACACATGACCTTGTGGTCATCCACAACTTTTGCTCTTTCACTCTTTTAGCCTTTCTTTGACAACTGTTCCTCTGTCTTTGGAAGCAGAAATATGTATATTTCATTTAGTTCTGGACATTTGTCAATGTCTTATTCTATACACGCTGACAAGCTGTACAGATCTGTATTGATTAATAAATTTACTGAAAATATGAGATTCCATAATAAGGGTTAAGCAATGCCTTAACCAATGGGCATTATGGAAAATAATTAGGAGCTAGTTTAATGTTATGTCACATAGCAGAATAACAGTAGTAGGTTCTCATCAGGGTATATGACCAGAATAGCCTTAGGTTATTGTCCAGATATATTGGCACTAAGTATGGGTGTCATCCTGTGTAGTAATATTAAATCCAAGCAGGAAGTAGTTGGTTACTACCAAGATATTTTTGTCTCTATTCCATTCTGTAAGTTGCCTCATCACTCAAGTGATTGTGTCTTTTAAAAATAATTTGAGGCCGGGCGGTGGTGGCGCACGCCTTTAATCCCAGCACTCGGGAGGCAGAGGCAGGCGGATCTCTGGGAGCTACAGACCTACAAGAGCTAGTTCCGGGACAGGCACCAAAAGCTACAGAGAAACCCTGTCTCAAAAAACCAAAAAAAAAAAAAAATCTGAGACAGCGTCTTCCTTTGTATACTGTGTAGGTCTAGTACCCTGTAGGAATATGCAGTCTAGTCTGAACTTGAGCTCCTGGTGATCCTCCTGCCTCAGCCTTCTGACTGCTAAGATTACAGTTGCAAAGCTTCCTGCTTGCCTGCCTCAGAAACTCCTTCTTGATTTTGTGAGCCGTTATACAGCTAACAGACATTGTGTGTACATTGAACAGTCCCTGTGGATGGAGATTTAGAGGGTGTAACGTGCCAAGACCAAGGAATTTCAATTTCTTTGAGTTTCCATGATAACTAATTTACAGATAACCTATTGCAGCAGTCACCTTCATTTAAGCAACATTGCTGGATAAACATTGAGTAATAGCTGGTCACTAGCCAACACCAATGAAAACACCTGCTATGGCCAATTTCATTATCTGAGCCCCTGAAGCTCATTTACAGGGTTGTAATTCAGGTGCGTTTTGTTGTTGTTATTGATGTTTTTCCTTAGGCTGGGTCAGGCCCTAGGGCCCTGTCTGCTCACAGTTCTCAAGATAAGTGACAGCCGTTCTGACAGGGGAAGGAATGCAGGACTCCCTGTGAACTCTCAGCCACAATAGCAAAGAGAACTGCATTTCCAGTCATTGCCGGGAATGGGAAACTGAAACTGCTTCTCTGTGCTGCTTGCAAGTCATAAACAGTGCACACACGGAATGTGGGAAGACGGGGAAGCCATAGAGGGGGGTTTGGGTGAGCCTCCCTGCTCCACTTAGATCCCTCACCATCTCTCCTGTCTTTCCCTTTCTCACCCACACACCCATCCTTCCTCACCACAGTACATTCACCACCCTGTTTTGTATTTTTCAAAACGTTTTTATGCAGCCAGACTGGTCTTGTGTTGCAGTGGAACAGCTAATGAGCTTGAATTTCTGTTTAGTTCATCTCTAGCTCCCCAGTACTGGCATCAGAGGTGCGATTTGTTGAGGGGGACAGAACCAGGTCTCTCTAAACTCTACCGACTGAACTACATTCCCAGTCTTACTCGTTGTTTCTTTTCAAAAATTCTAAAAATCAATACAAATATTTATTCATTTCATTGAGACAAGGTTTCTCTATTCACCCTGGCCATCCTGAAACTCAGTATGTAGACCAGACTGACCTCTAACTCATAGAGATCTGCCTGGTCTTGGTCTCTGAGGGGTAGATTACAAGCATATGCTATTTCTATAGGATCATTAATCTCTAAAAATGAAATATTGAGGATTGAAGCGATGCCTCAGGTGTCATGCACTTGCTGTGCGTGGAGGACCTCAGGATTTCTACGTCCACTAAAGCCAGTGTGCTGAGGCAGGATCACTGTGCAGTCTTCTACCTGTCAATGGTGACTAGGGTCAATGAGAGACCCTGTCTTAAAAAATAAGGTGGAGAGTGATAGAGGAAGACACCATACATTGACCGCTTCCCCACAGCCTCCACATGTACATGTATGATTGAGGGCACACAGGTGCACACACACACACACACACACACACACACACACACACACACGAAAATACAGGACACACACAAAAG